>NC_089250.1:222557797-224013243 GCF_963930625.1 Muntiacus reevesi | reverse complement strand
GGATACAAAGTCAACATCTGGCAGAAACAAAGCCCAAACAAACAAAAGGGGCAACCTTGTAACTTTCGGATCTTCCAGCTCTGGCTCAGCCTTTCTGCCAACCCCTGCTCGGCCACCCCACCCCACCCCTCAATTCCTGTATCCTCAGGAATAATTTCCAAGTTGCACGCAGGACACATCATCCCACGCTGTCAACTCCTAGTTCATTTTCTTCAGAATGAGCGACCCTGGACCCATGTTGGGGCCCTGCTGCTGGAATCCTAATCGGAGGTGACAGCTGCCCCAGCCTCCCTGGGAGGGCGAGCGAGGATGCTGAGTGTGGCCGGGAAGGGACTGCCGGCTTTTCCGCCCAGACTGTTTTCACATCGAGCCTCATTTATGAAATTTAACAGAACCCAGAGATCAGACGGGACACTCTTTCCCCCACCTCCGATGCCTCCCAGGTGGGTGATTTCCTAAGGGCAGCCCCCGACGAGGCAGGGGTGGGGTGGGGGGGGCACATGGAGAGATCCAGTTTAGAGGCGCCTGGGCTCTCTGAGGAAAACTCAGATGTCGCTTCTCAGAATTAGGAGAGAACAAAAGAGATAAGCGCCTTAGAAGTCAAATCACCCAAGTGATTTCTGGTGAGGCCTGAACAACAGATGGCCCTGGGTGATAAAGAACCGATTTCACTGAGGCACCCAGATTAAAGGATTAAATGTTTTGAAAAATATTTCATGTCAAGCAAGGTGATGCTCACAGAGGGTCCTAAACAAAGGATTAGGAAGAGAAAGAGCAGACTTTAATCAACGAAATAAATAGATTAACTTCTCAGCCCTCAGGGGGTTAAAGGTTAAAGGCCAGAGTCTGCGGGTCAGAGTCAGACCCCAGCTGGTCCCACGGCCCTGCCCCTTCACTTCTCTGGCCTCCCTCCTGTCCTCCCACTGCTGCCCTCTCGCTCATTCCTGGCTAGTGCCCTGGCCCCTCTGAGATCCCACCTCTGGGCCTTTGCACAAGATGCCTGCCCGGCTCTGGCCCTGACACGGTCCAGGTCTCAGCTCACACATGCCCTCAGCTGGCGATGCCCGTTCCCCACTGCCTGCCTTATGTAGCTCCAAACCGCCCGTCACCCTTGGGAGGACACATTGATCCACTGTTGCGTCTTTTCTCCCCTACAACGTGCTCTCCTCGGGAACTCTGTCTTCTTCCCACCTGTGTCCCCAGCACCTCTGACCATGCATGGCAGAGAGCAGGTGAGCCACTCATCTTGTGGTTGACGGGAACTGTGATCATAGGATGGAGGAGGTGTGACAGAGATGGGCAGCACCGAGTGGCAGCTCACCGCGTGCCAAGCCGCCTCCTGTGCGTCCAACCTGCACATCAACCCTGTGTGGGTGGTGTCCCTTCATGTCTGTTTAATTTTGCACCTTTCCCCTGGCATCCACGTAGTCTCTGGTCACGTGAGTCCAGTGGGGGCAGGTCCCAGTGCTCGGAGAATTAAAGGTTTGCCCAAGGCCACAGGCAGAGAAGGGTCGTAAGCCCAAGTATTACATGCCTCCCTTCTGAAAATCAGAATAAAGTATCCAAAATATAAACCTGGGTTCAGTGGCCTCAGTGTCTGAAGGCTTGCCAAGACTCCAAACCCCTCCTTGCCTTGGAGCCTCCTCTTCCTTTGGGGCAAGAACTTCAGAGCCGTGTCCCACATTCAAGTGTACCAAGGCAGACAGCGCCGTGGCCGTGACCTCACAAATAGTCCGCGATTTGAGCTCAGGCACGGGAGCCAGACGAGCCTGGCTTGGACCCCTGCAGCTGTGTCATCATACAGGAAAATGACCTCTCTGAGCCTGTTTCCTCACCTATGAAATGGGCCCAGAAGTGTGTGCCTGCTGCAGGGGTTTGCGGAGGGTGCGGGGAGAACAGTAATGCTGATCCCTTGGTTTTATTATTCCTTTCATGTCGGTCTTCCCTGCTTCCTTCCTCCCTCCTCCCTGCCCTCGATTCACACACACACACACACACACACACACACACACACACAATGAAGCTCTAGGCGCGATGCTGAGGCAGATGCTAAAGAAACCTCTGAGCCAGTCCCTGCCTCCAAGGAGTTCAAGATCTGCTAGTAGCTGGGATCTGAAGATGCTTAAGCAAGAAACCCTCCTGCAGCGATGCCGTCATTTCTAAGGAGGATGGGGGCAGGGGCAGACTGGCAGAGTTCCTCCGAGGAAGGAGCCAGCCCAGCACTGCTCTCTGAGGGTCCCCCGAGGCGGCGTCCATCGCCCCCCTGTGGTTACCTGTGTCCCCACCGTGGAGGTGAGAAAACTGAGGCACATACACCATAGCGAGCGCGCCGGGCTCTGAACTCGGGCCAGTCTGCTTTCCTAATCGCAGCAGAGCAGGTGGCATTTAGTAAGCTCCCACTGTGACCCAGCGCTGTGCTAGGTCAACAGGTGCTGAACTTCACTGAATTCTCAGCACAGTCCTCTAAGGTCATGGTTGTGACCCACCCACTTTACTGATGAGGAAACTGAGACCCAGAAACACTGAATGCGCTCGCCCCAGGTCATGCAGCAGGCCAGCAGCATAGGCAAGATTCAAACCTGGGTCTGACTCTGGCAAATTCCTGTCCCGGGAGCCTGGGTCTGGGGAGCTGCTTCCCAACCTCTGTGAGATTCCTCCTGCTCTGTCAGTTCGGAGTACCCTCTCTCACATGGTCCTTCCTCCTGCCCGCCTGTGAACCAGCCCCAGCTTTGGATATAGGTATGTAACTTCCTCCCCCAGGCACACATTTTGGAAAGAACTCACCCTGGCCCCTGCTCTCTGCAGCCCTAGCCAGCCTTCCCCTCCGTTGCCACTCAGCTGAGAATAACAGCATGTCAAATCTCAGCTCGCTCCAGACTGATGACATCCTCCACGAATATCCCAGACAACCCATGTCCTCCATCTTTTCTTTTCGTCCCTGCTAGGGGATGGCACGGTGAGCCTGCTCCAGAGTTCCTACGGCACAGCTCGGAAGGGAACATCCCAGCGCTGCATGCCTTGTGTGGGTAAAGACAGTTCCCTTAAGGTTTCGATTTGGTATTCTTTTCTTCATTCCTTGGGGGGATATTTTTGGAAGCCTCTGTATATTTGCAAAGCCACTCTTCTGCCGATTCCTTCAGGAAGCAGGTAGGGAAAAATCAATTCTGGACTGCTTCAGAGGGAAGCCCAATTCCACGAGTCCACTGAAGCACATGCCTGGATGTCCAACCAAAGGAGGGTGGATAAATATATAATGGCGAATCCGCTGGAATGCCATAGAAGTCTTTGAAAAGAGAACATGGATCCATCATATTAACATATTCACCATAAGTGCGTGCTCAGTCACTCAGTTGTGTCTGACTCTTTGTAACCCCATGGGCTGTAGCCCACCAGGCTCTTCTGTCCATGGGATTTCCCAGGCAAGAAAATGAGTGGAGTGCCATTTCTTTCCCAGGGGATCTTCCTGACCCAGGGATGAGAGCAGCATCTCCTGTGTCTCCTGCATTGCAGGTGGATTCTTTACTGCTGAGCCACTGAGGAAACCATTCACCTTACATCATTTGATGAAAAAGGCAAGGTACAAAACAACATAAATGATAAGCCAGACACAAATTTCACGTACAAATATAGTCATATTTGTATGAAACGTCCAAAACAGGGCAGTTTTTGTAGACAGGGAGCAGACTGGTGGTTGCCAGGCAGCAGGGACGCAGAGGGGAGTGGGGAGCAGCTGCTTAAAGGGTTTGGGGTTTCCGTTTGGGGTGATAGAAATACTTTGGAAGTAGAAAAAAGTGGTGGTTGTGCAACATTGCAAATGCACTAAATGCCACCAAATGGTTCAGTCTTATTTATGTGAGTGAACATACTATGTGACTTTATAGTATGTGAACTTCATCTCAATAAAAAAAATTTAAACAACATGAGCAAAATACCATTAAAAAAACAATGTGTGCTGAGTATAAGCACTTTATGAAAAAGCACACACATATACCAAGATGTCAACAGAGCTTGTGTTCTGGAGAATTTAGACCATTTTTACTTATTCGTGACTTTTTGTATTGTCTGAATGTCTTGCACAGTCAACATCATTGTTTTTATAATTGGGGGGAAAACACTGAAACATCTCCATTTAAGGAGAAAGAATCCAGTCCCCAGAGCTGCCCCAGTTTACCACATCCCTCCCTCCACACGCCCCCCGCCCCCACCCCACACACTGATCCCCAGCGAGAGCGTTACCCTTCTTTGGAATGTTCCAGAGACTTAATGGGCTGACCAAGAAAAACGCATCCCAGGATGGACTGGTTTGCTGGGTGCAGGAAGAAAGCCAATTTTCCTCCAAGCTCTACCCGCTCTTCCTCTGGAATTCAGACGTCAAAGATCTAAAAATACGTCTCTCCCTGGAACGGCGGGATGAGAGTTCAGTGTGAGCTGATTGCCACTTCCTGACACCGGGCTCCGGGAGCAGAGTCTGGTGCGAGGCTCACGGGACTTCCTCTGGGAGGGACTCGGAAACCCGGATCTCACCCCAGGACAAGCCATCACAGGGCACGTCCAGAGCAGGGCCGCAAACTCGGCCAACTCCTCTAGCTGGAGCGTTCACTGAGCCCTGCTGGGTACCTGAGAGCCTTCTAGAACTTCGCACCCCTTCTCTTCTGCTCTAGAAATGTAATTTTTAATGTAATCCATTCATTTCATGGTAAATTCCTAGTTCTCAGGCCTTTTATGTGCCAGGCACTGGCTGCATGCCAGGAGAGCTAACCTGAACAGGCCCTGCCTTCACATGGCTCAGCTGCAGGCTGAGCGACGGACACCAACCAAACATACACAGAGGAAGCAAACAAGTTGCTTTCCTTTTGATTATCTGTGCAAGTAAGTAATGAGAAATGAAACAAAGCCAAAAGTAAAAAAAAAACCATGCAGATGATAGATGATATGGGAGCTAAATGCTATGAAGGAGAAGTTGGGAAATTAAGAAAACCTGTAAGGGCGACCCAAACAGGGCACTCCAGGCCCAGGGAAGGGTCCTCTGAGGAGGAGCCACGGAACCAAGACAAACCTGGCCAAGAGGCCTTCACAGAGTCCCTGAGAGGTGCCTTAGGTATGTGAGGGCTTTTGTTTGTTTTTTGGCCACGTTGCACAGCCTCCAAGATCTTAGTTCCTCAACCAGTGAAAGTGCCAAGTCCTAACCACTGGACTGCCAGGGAACCCCTCAGGTTCCCATTCTTTTTTTTTAAATTATCATGGCAAGATGACCACAACATAAAATTTGCCACTTTCACCATTTTTAAGTGCAGAATTCTGGAGCACTGACTAAATTCACAATACTGCACAACCACTTACCTCTACATTTCTAAAACGTTGACATCATTCCCAAACAGAAATTCTTTTTTAATGGAAGTATAGTTGACTTATACTTAACTATATTTATAAGTATAGTTAACTTATAACTACGTTAGTTTCTGAAAAAATTCTGTTCTCAGTAAGCAGTCCTTCCTAATCCCCATCCCAACCCCTGGCTACCTCTAACCTACTTTCTGTCCCTATGAATTTGCCTTTTCTGGACATTTCATAAATATCAATAGGTCACAGGCTATGTGGCATTTTCTGACTGGCATCTTTTTTTGATCTAGACTGTTTTTAAAGTCTTGATTGAAATTGTTACAATATTTTTTCTGTTTTATCTTTTGGTTTTTTGGCCATGAGGCATGTGAGATCTTAGCTCCCCAACCAGGGATCGAACCCGTACCCCCTTGTGTTGGAAGGCGAAGTCCTAACCACTGGACCCCAGGTCAGTCCCCTGACTGGCATCTTTCACTGAGCATAAGGTTTCCAGGGTTCATCCGTGCTGGAGCACGTTCCGGTACGCCGTTCTTTTTTATGGCTGAATAATGTTTCACTGGGTGGATGAACCCCATTTTGTTGATCCCTTCTGAGCTTGTGGACATCTGGGCTGTTTCCGCTTTGGTTACGGTGACTAGAGCCGTATGTCCATTTCCAGCTGCCCCGGATGGGAGCTTAGGAGACTAAACAGACCTGCAGCCACAGGGACACAGAGATCATCAGGCCACCAGGCTGCCATGGCGGCTACAGTGAGTCCCATCTGGGGGATCTATCTGCTCAGAGGATCCTGAGATAGAACGCAGGGTGAACGCCTGGCCTGACACGTAGGAAGGATTGTTCTTATGACTTTCATCAAATGCAAGGAAAGCAAAGCTCAAAACACCAGCTCCACAGAACAGACCCTGAGCTCCCCAGAAAGGCTCTTGGGCTATTGATAAACATTCCACTTCCTGGCCTATTCCATCTTATCTAGCCTTGTAAATATCTGATTCTGTCTTTGTTTTATTTTTATTAATGCATAGACAGCTGTATTCCCCTGCCAGGCCCTGAGCTGGAGGCTCTTGTGGTCTTTCCTCTGGACGTCTCCCAGGCTGCAGGCAAGGCAACGGAGGCTCACAGACGACAAGCCTTCTTCTCCTTACGAGCCTCCCGAAAGGGCCTCCCCGTCTTCCTCTCTGGTACTGTGTCTAGAGCAGGAAGATGCATAGTGTCCAGGAAATTCCCCGGACCCCCTCTACCCACTTTGCCAAGGGGCGGGGCTTCAGGAAGGGGAGGAGCCAAGATGCAGGATGCTGGCAGCCACACTGGTCCAGGTTTAACACCCAGCTCTCCACATGCAGTCTGTGCCAGTTTCCATGGTGTAAGTACTCCCACCGGGGCTGACTGCAAGCCACCAATGTGAGACTGCTGAATAAGGAGTGAAGAAGAGATGTGTAAAAGTTTCTGATGGATGGTATTTCTACCTCGTAGGTGCTACAGACACGAATACTCTTGACAGCAGGAAGTATGGTTAAGATGTAGCAAGATAATTAGGAAGTAATATGCTTCTGATAAGGAGGACTTCCTTTCTTTTTCATGTGAATTACATAAGTTTACATGACTTACTTTTTAATAAGGGCTCTGTTTAACTCTGGAGTGGGTACGAGCGAGCGGGCTTCACATAAACCTGGAGGCCCACCTCCCCTTGCCCTGACCTGTCCCAGAAGCCACAGCTGAAGAGCTGACTCAGCTTAGGTGGGGCAGTGGGGGCCACGTGGGAAGTCTGGCCCCTGAATATGCAGGGGCTGCTTCCTACACTCCTAAATTCCCTGCTGGACATTTGCATGGAAATTAGAATCAGAACTGAAAGGGTCCTGGAGGTCATCTGATTCTCTGCCTTCCATTTCCCAAGTGGAAATGAGGCCCAGAGAGGGGCAGCGAGCAGCCCAAGGTTGCTCAGCTCAATAGAGATGTCATCGAGATAAATTCCTGGGCCTGGCACCCTGCTGTCTCCCTACCCATTGAGTCACCAGTCAACAGCCTATGTTTCCCCAGGGGCTCTCTCCAAGGTACATTCTTGGCACAAATCTCTCCTGTGTCCTGGAGCTGGGGAGGGAAGCAGATATCTGTTGATAACAGGGGAGAGTTTCAATTAAGTGAGTACACACTCAAAGCACCTATACTCTGATAAATAGTGGCTAAATAATTTGGTTCCCGAAGCCCACCCAGGCATGTGTTTTTAGAGACTTCCCCCACCCCAGTGCACATTGCCCCCATTCTTCCCAGCCTCCTCATTCCTCCTAGTGAGATGTCATGACATTGGCTCCTGTGATGCTCTGGGTCAAGGTAGAAATGAGACTAGGTGATGTATCAGAAATTTCTCTGTCCTAGAACCGTAGAACTAGATACTTTGTGGCCTAAATTGGCCTGCTGGGACAGTGAGGAGCTCAGGAGAACCCAATCTGACAAGGGCTGACTCTCCTCCCTCCAAACACCTACCATCATTTCATGTGCTACTACGCTTTTCTACACCCACGCTTTTCTACAGGTCACCTGCCTGACCTGTAAAAGTGTAAGCTCTGGAGGCTGAGATTAGCCTCAGTACAGCTTCATACATGGTACCATGCCTGGCATCATTAAACATTCCCTTTGCCCTCTTCTCCGCCTGGAAAACTCCTATTCATCCTTCAAAGCCCTGGGTTGAATATCCCCAACACTGGAAAACCTTCCCTGACTCTCCTGGTACAGAGTTGTACATATTCTTCTGGGTTTCCTTTGGATTTGCCCATAATTCACCCACAAGAATGTATGGGATGCCTTCTTCACGGCGGGCACCTGGCAGGGCACCAGGAACATTGCACTGAGGGAGACAGACTCAGATCCTACTGTGAAGAGCCTACACTCCCTCTGGGGAGCCAAACAGCACCCAATTTCATAATTATTTGAGCAAAAGTCACCAAGTCTCATGGACCACTTAGTATGTGCTGTCTTTGATGGGCATGGAGTCATTCCGTCTTCACCCTTAGGCTGAGAGTGTTAGTAGTATCTTCCTGAACCTTCTATGCCTCTGTGCTCTCTTCTGGGGCGGGGAACCTAAAATGACATCCTCCCCCCAGCAGACACACGACATCAGAGATCCTGTGGGTGTGGTCTCAGACTGCCACAGTAAAGCCAATCCTGTGAATGTTTTGGTTTCCCAGCGCATCTACAAGCTACGTTTACATTATGCCACAGCATATTAAGCGTGTAACAGCATTACATCTAAAAAATACGCAATGTACACACCTCAGTCACGAAAATACCCTATTGCTGAGAAATGCTAACTGTCCTCTGAGCCTTCAGTGAGTCGCAATCTTTTCACAATAGTCACATCAAAGATCACTGATCACAGATCAATATAGCAAACAGAATAAAAATACAGTGGGAAATAGCGGGAGAATTACCAACGTGGGATACAAAGACACAGAGCCACAAATGCTGTCGGAACAATGATGCTGGTATACCCACAGACCTCCACAGGAAAATCTGATGTGCTTGGACACATTTTCCTTTCACTTCTCATTCATGCTCTGCAACCCCAGGCCTGTGGGGGTAACACGAGTTCCCCAAGGCTTGCAGATACAAGTTGGCATCCTCACAGCCTAGGGCAACCTAGGTAAACAGTGGCCATCTAACTGCCTATTTGTTTAAACAAACTGAAAGGAATGCACAGGTACTTTTTCAGATGAGATCACTGGTGCTCAGAGATGTCAAACAACTTACCTGAAGTCACACAGCCTGTGAGCAAGAGGACAGATCCAAACTCAGGGCTGCAAGGCCCATGCTTCTCACCTCTGGTCATGGTGTGCCAGCCCTCTATGGCTGTCACATGGTACCCAGCTGCTTACCCCATTCAATGAGGCCACCCTTAAGGGCAGGAGCTGCCTGCTGTCTCTGTGTTGTTCCCACAGGACCACACACTGAGCCTGGCCCAGAGCAGTTTCCACCGTGTTTACTGAGTGAGTCAGGAAGCACATGGAAACATAATTGCATCGTATCTACATTTGGTTATTGATTGCTGAGAAACACCACTCAGTTTTAAGTCCTTGGACTCTTAAATTAGGTGCTGCTTATCAGGAGAAAGTAACCTTGGGTAGGGAAAGCCCATTGCTGTCCCCCCTCCCCCGTGTGTTTTTAGGGTTCCCTGGCTTCTCTATTTCCAGGCACAGAGCCTTTTGAGGGCTGTGAGGTCCGTCTGCCTGCCCACCCGACTTTACAATTTAGATAAAGATGCCTGCCCCGGCCTGCCAGCGTGTGGGGGGCAAGAACTGCCCATCTCCCCCCGGCCCCCAGCCCCCCCTCACCTGGGCACTTACACGGGACCTGTCCGCCAGCCTCGAGGTCAATGCCCGCTTCCAGAGGTTCTTGGTGGAAGCGGCTTCAAGGAGCAGCAGAAGCAGGAAGCACAGAGTCCAGCTGAACTTTCTCCGGCCGCTGCCCATCCTGCAGCTGGTTTGAGGTGTTTCTTCCCCGGATGGTCAGAGGAGAGGGGTGCTCCGGCCGGTGGGTCCTACAAGGGGGAGCAGAAGTGCGCTCGGGTTGCTGGAGAGTTTCTCAGCTCCACTCGGCCGGGTCCTTGGGATCATGTGTCCGCGCCCAGCCCAGGCCCCCACCCCCTGTCCCTGGTGGGGGCCGCCCGCCGGGTTATTTTTAGCTTGCCCTATTCCATCTGGCCCCAGAGACTCCCCGCCAGACGTCTGCAGCCGAGGCGGCTCAGAAGGCAGCGGCAGCAGACGGGGGCATCACGCTGCTTGGAGACGTGGCTGGGAGTGGCCCTCTCACACGGGGATAATGAGCACTTCCTTGCAGGCTGGGCAGTCCCCTCCCCAGGAGAGCTGCTGGCTTTAGGGGCTGGCTGGGGCCGGGTGGGGGTGGGCACCCAGGGGATGGGTTGGGGGCTTCCGGTTGCTACTCTGTCCAAACTCAAATCTGGTCTGACAAACTCTTCTGCCCACAAAACTTCTTCGCAAGACTTGCTGCTGAACGGGGCCCAGCGGAGCACATGGCTGAGTGAAGAGTGCCCTTGAACCCTGGAAACCTCCTCTCCAATATGGGCATGTAGACTGTTACTCACACGTCATGCGTCTCTTGGGAGAGTTCTGTGCATTTGTGCAAGTAAAGCACTTCACGGACATCCTAACAGTGTTATAAATGTCAGCTTGTGTGTGTTTTATACACAACTCCATATTTCATAAACTTTGTACTCTTATCGCCTGTTCTCAGCAACCCCAAGACAGGCATTGCTATGATGTCCATTTTACAGATGGAGTAATAGAGGTATGATACGTGCCTGAAGTCAGGCAATGGTGGCACGGCTGGGGCTCCACACCTACCCTGTCTGATCACCGTGATGCCACCAGGGGCACCTTTGAGCTTAGATGCCCCTGGGCCGGGTGCCAGCTCAGGCTCAGTCTGTGGGGTGCTGACTGCTCCTCACTTCTCTCATCTGAGCCACGGAGTTTGCGGTCACTCGTCACAGTGACAGTGGGAAGTTCCTACACCCTGGAGTGGGATGTAGGCTCTCAAGGTCCAGTCCCCGCATCTCTCTTACTGCGTGCACCCTGGTGCCCTGCGCGTGCCAGGCTGCATCAGCACCTAGGAGGCACTGGCCTGATGCACGGAATAACTCATCACCATGACGACTCCACAAGGGCATCTACAGACGAAGAGATGGTCATGAAAGTCAGGCATGTTTCCCGAAGCCCCCCTTCATGGCTGACCTCTCAGGCATGCCCTCAGGAAATCTCCCAGGGCCTGGCACACAGCAGGTGCTCAATAAATGTTCTTCAAGAGAGCTATCAATTCCTCAGCTGGATTCAGACCACGGGGACCCAGGACGCCAAGCAATGTCCCAACAGTTAATGTCCTGCGATCGTTAACTTGTGAAAATGCTCTTCCCCATGCCTTTACCACAAGAGCGACTATTCTGGGAACACGGCCGCCCTGCGGGTTTCATGTGGAAGGAGAAAGGGCTCTGAGACAAGAAATAAACATGGTGCAAATCCCCCCAGGAACGCAGCGCTTTCCTTTGATCAGGGTGAGGCAGGGTTCCGGCCTGACAGCCTGCCTGGATGCTCCCAGCTGGGGCCAAGGGGGCCCCTCAGGATGTCAGGGCGGGCGACTCCTCCCCTATTCCTGCCAAGCCTCAGAACTTTATGTTCCAAGTGGCAGAGGTCCTCCTGGCTGATCTGAGCTCTGGAGACCTGGACTTGATCCTGAGCTTAGTGCACTGCCCTCCCGGGACTCATCAAGCCGGAGTGTGACTTCCTGCAGAACTGTGGGCGAGGTTTCCTCTGGGAAACCCTTGGAGCTGGTGAGACCTTTCATCTCCTCTGCTGCCAGGGGCCAGCTGGCAAGGCCTGCCAGCCGGTCTGACCGCTTTCCTCCCTCCAGAAAGACAGGAAAATAGCTCCCTTAAAAATACAGAGGGTGCAAGTGCATAGTAGGGCCTCTCTCTAAGGAGCAGAGAACATGGCCCATGATTACAGGGTCTAGGAGGAAATCCTGCCCTTCCAACTCCCATAAGCTTCCCCACCAGATCACCAAGGCAATGATTCCTTCCCCTAAAAGGCAGAACATTTCTTCCATAGTGAACCAATCAGGCAAATAAGTACTTTAGGAAAAGGGACAGGGAGTATTAAATTCATACTTATACTAAAGTGTGAGTGACTTCCAACAGAAAGAAACATAGAAGCATAAAAAGGAAGAACAGAGAACATTCATTCAATTCGTTCCAACATTTGAATACCTACTATGTGCCAGACTGGCGAGAGTAAAACCAGGCCTAGCCCCTGCTTTTACAGGGCTTAACAAATGGAGGAGTCAGATATTAATCAGTGTTTTTAATAAACACTTTGATGGCACTTTTTGGTGCCAGGTAGTTTCAAGTGCATAAAAAAAATACTAATTCATTTAACCTATCACAACTCTATTAAATAGCTATTATCATCCCATTCTATAGATAAGGAGACTGAGTCTCAGACATAGTGGAGTGCTTTAAAAATATTCACTCATTTAATCTATCAAAATTATGTTATGTCAATACTCTTACTATCCCCATTTTACAGACAGGAAAACTGAGGGTCAGACAAATGAACAAACTGCCAAACTGTTCAGTTCAGCTGCTCAGTAGTGTCTGACTCTTTTTAACTCCATGTACTGCAGCACACCAGGCCTCCCTGTCCATCACCAAGTCCCAGAGTTTATTCAAACTCATGTCCATCAAGTTGGTAATGCCATCCAACCATCTCATCCTCTGTCATCTCCTTCTCCTCCTGCCTTCAATCTTTCCCAGCATCAGGGTCTTTACCAATGAGTCAGTTCTTCACATCAGGTGGCCAAAGTATTGGAGTTTCAGCTTCAGCATCAGTCCTTCCAATGACTATTCAGGACTGATCTTCTTTAGGATGGACTGGTTGAATCTCCGTGCAGTCCAAGGGACTCTCAAGAGTCTTCTCCAACACCACAGTTCAAAAGCATCAATTCTTCGGCACTCAGCTTTCTTTATAGTCCAACTCTCACATCCATACATGACTACTGGAAAAACCATAGCCTTGATTAGACAGACCTTTGTTGACAAAGTAATGTCTCTGCTTCTTAATATGCTGTCTAGGTTGGTCATAGCTTTTCTTCCAAGGAGCAAGTGTCTTTTAATTTCATGGCTGTAGTCACCATCTGTAGTGATTTTGGAGCCCCCAAAAGTAAAGTCTCTCACTGTTTCCATTGTTTCCCCATCTATTTGCTATGAAGTGATGGGACCGGATGCCATGGTTTTAGTTTTCTGAATGCTGAGTTTTAAGTTAACTTTTTCACTCTCCTCTTTTTCACGTGCCAAACTGTGGACAGTTGGTAACTGGCAGAACTGGGACTGCAACTCAGACATTTGCTTTCAAAGTCTGGGCTCAAGACCATTGCACAGTGTGTCCACAGGAGCTAAGCTGCAACATGGGCAGATGGGCTGCGGGGGGAGGCGCTGTGACCTAGTCACAGAAGCCAGCAGAGGTCTCCCAGGAAGTGGCCACACGCCTGAGAAGTGAAGGATGAGGCTGGACAGAGGACGGGCTGGAGATGCCAACCGATGGGCTTAGAACACACGGCTGCCCAGGAAGAGGGCGGGGGCGGGAGGAGAGCTGGGTTGGCCCTTACCCAGTGGTGAGGTGGTGCTGCCACCCGAGCAGAGTCACATTGTTCCATGCGCCCTTGGTGCTTTTGCCTTCCTGGGCCTTTCCTCTACTAAAAAGAAAATAATAGTAACAATAATCTTTTATGACTGCACTGATAAAAAGACAAATATAATCCAAGCTGGAATATATTCTTTTAATTCTTTTAAACATGCGGGACCTTAGTTTCCTGACCAACAGTCGAAACTGTGACCCCTGTGCTCCATTGGGAGTGCAGAGTCTTAACTGGACTGAGAGGGAAGTCCCTACTTCCTTTGATGTTAAAAGAATTTAACACACCTTTCTGGGCCCATGAAAGTCTAGTAGGCCCTGGTCTGTGTGCCTGAAGATGACCCTGGGCCCAAATACTGCTGTGTGACGTTGGGCAAGGCTTTGCACCCTCCGAGCCAGAATTAAACAGAGACGATAGGTGAGTCTGTGTAGGAGGTGCCAGGTCTCAGCAGTGTCCTCTGCGAGAGGAGGGAGGGCCACTGGGAAAGCCTGCTTAGCTGGCCTGAAGCAGAGCCTGCCCTGCTCCACTCCAGCCGGTGAACGACAGCAGATGTCCGCTGGCCGCCTGGCCTTGGAGACCCCGACCCTGACCTCACTGCACCCCACCGCCCTGTCCCTGACCTCCGCTAGGCGTCCCTCTCCTTTCTCGACTCTGCTCTCCAGCCGGGAAACTCCCCACTTCTCTCCGCTGCTCCCCTCCTCCTGTGCCCCAGAGTGACTGGTCTGGGACCAGGCTCCCCGGGAACTGACCCTCTGTTCTGACCACTGGGACCTCCCTCACTTTCTCTTGACATTCAGGATGGCTGCGGGGCGAGGTCCCCTTCAAGCGGCAGGAAGGCACGAAGCCATGGGACACAAATGGACACGTTAGGTGGGGAGGCTGGCTGCCTTGTGTCCCCTTCCTCCCACAGCTGAGACTGGAACCAGTTCCAGCAGCGGGCTCGGCCCCTCACTAGCTGCCGGGCCAGGTCGCTGCTAGCTTCTCGCAGTTTTGCCCATAGGACCTGGACTCACCCTCAAAGCAGCGTTTCTCTGCCGCTTGTTTGTCTTTCTTCTCCAAAGCACCTCTGATCATGAAACCCCTCCTCATCGCCCCTCCTGAGCTGAGGGCCTTGCCACGGTCCTGTGGGGACGTGGATAAAAACACACTCCCCGGGGCCTTGCCAGTCTGGACTGGCCTTTCTGGCTGCATCACCCATGGGAGGGACTGTCAATCACATCCACACCTGGGTCCAGCCCAGATCAAGGTAATCAGAACCCGGTGGTTTCCAAAGTTCCCCAGATGACTCTAATGAAGAGCCAGGGTCAGGAGCCCTGACAAAGTTGGCCCCTCCCCGACCAGTCCCCACCCTGACCTTCAGGGCTATTGTCCCCACACATTCCCTCCTACTTCTCCCTGCTGCCGCATGCCAGCTTTTCCCTACACACACACACCATGTGCCCAGGCCACAGGGCTTTTGCATACGCTATTCCCACTTCCCAGCACTCTTCCTGGTTTACTTTGCTGAGTAAATTTTTTTTATTTTTTGCTGTGCTATGTGGCTTGGACAAAGGTCTGCATAGTCAAAGCTATGGTTTTCCCAGTAGTCATGTATAGGTGTGAGAGTTGGACAATAAAGCAAGCTGAGTGCCAAAGAATTGATGCTTTCAAACTGTTGTGCTGGAGAAGACTCTTGAGAGTCCCTTGGACAGCAAGGAGATCAAACCAGTCCATCTTAAAGGAGATCAGTTCTGAATATTCATTGGAAGGACTGATGATGAAGCTCCAATACTTTGGCCACCTGATGAGAAGAGCCGATTCACTGGAAAAGACCCTGATGCTGGGAAAGACTAAGGGCAAGAGGGGAAGGAGAGGACAGAGGATGAGATGGTTGGATGGCATCACCTACTCAATGGACGAGTTTGAGTAAACTCCGGGAGTTGGTGCAGGACAGGAAAGCCTGGCGTGCTGTGATTCATGGGGTCGCAAAGTCAGACACAACTGAGCGACTGAAGTTCAATAACAATGTGGCTTGTGGGATCTTAGTTCCCGGACCAGGGATCAAACTCAGGCCTTGGCAATGAACACTTGGAGTCCTAATCAGTGGACCGCCAGCGAAGTCCCTGCTAGTAACCTCGTTAAGCCTCAGCTCTCACCAACAGTCCCTTCCTGCTGGAAATGCTCCAGACCAGTTCAGTTCCCCTAGAGCAGGCTTTCATGTCCGCGTGTACCTGTGCTTGCCAGGACCCACATAACCCAGTGGTGGAAGGGACGATTCTTTCTTACCATGCCTGACTCTCCGGATAGACAACACCCTCAGAGCCAGGAGGGTGTCTGTCTATACAGTTTTTGGCTTATTCTTTCTTACCTACTGTGCAGCTGGCACATAGCAGGGACTCAGTGAACACCCACTGACCAGTTAAATGCATGCTCCCACACCCCTCTTCCAGGGCTGCGGCCCAGATGGCTTTGCTGGACCATCCTAATGTCAGCTGTGGGGCTTCCCAGGTGCTGCCAGTGCTAAAGAACCTGCCTCCCAATGCAGGGGATGCAGGACATATGGGCTCAACCCCTGGGTCAGGAGGATCCCCTGGAGCAGGAACCAGCCCTGCTGGTTCTAGTACTGGCAACCCACTCCAGTACTCTTGCCTGGAAAGTTCCAGGGACAGAGGAGACTGGAGGGTTCCAGTCTATGGGGGGCTGCACAGCATCGGACACAGCTAAGCAAGTGAGCACAATGCCAGCCAGTGACCCAAGTTGCCACCTATCTAGCACCAAGTGCCCTTACCTGGCTGGATAAACTTGAGCCCCTACAGGGGGAACTGAGATCCCACAAACCACACAGCATGGCCAAAGAAAAAAAGAGAAAAAAAGGCAGAAACAGATTCTATTTATCTGTGCCTGTATCCTACACCAGGCCAAGGGGGTAGCTAAATTCAACAGTTCAGCAATGACCCCAAGAACTCAGCTCAGCTGCCAAGACAAGCAAGTAGCTGCTGCTTTTGGTCGATCACTCGACTCAGTCAACCTCGTGGGGGTCAAGGTCAGACAATCCACGATGCCACTGGTGAGGGCTCCACAAAACCTAAACCGGGTGAAATCATCCAAGATGCTGTTTAAATGCCAAGGATGTAATTTTTCTTTTTTTTTAATGAAGGGAAAAAAAAAAAGAAAACAACTCTGACTCTAGAAAAGCTAGACGTCAAAACACTCCCTTTTGCTGATATAAGGCCTGGGAGGTAAGGTGGAGATTTCACAATCCTTTCCCCAAGGAAAGGCTTAACTTTCCTGGGAACCAAATGTTTCCCACGTTTGTACACACCAGCCTTATCCTGTGCTTTCCTGGGGCCATCAGGATCTCTGTATCCTGTGACACAGAGTACTGGATAAAGTGGGGGAGATCCCCTCTGTCACGAAGGGGACGGTCCAGTGGGAAGACACAGACCAAGAAAGCAGGTAAATTGTGCTACATGCTTAAATGACCCAAAAGTCTGAGGCAGTGACTGTGGGGTATCTTCTGGGACAGGGAATTCCTTTCAGATCGGGTGGGGAGGAGTAGCATCCAGGGGATGATGTCTAAACCAGAGATGGGGAGGAGTAGAGTCCGGGGTTGACTAAACCAGAGGTGGGGAGGAGCAGCAAGGCGGGAAGAATCTTCCAGGAAGGGGCCACCTGCCTCTGGCCCCATCCTGCTGGGAGGTAAAATTGTGAAGGCCTGGAGGGGTGAGAAGCAGGCTCTTCCTGTATCCTGAAATGAGGGGAGGAACTGGAGAAAAAGATGGTAGGAGCAGGATTTTTAAGATCAGTCACTTAGTGATGAGGGTAGATAATTGGCTGGAGACAATCATGTAGTACCACCCGACCCCTACTGGTGATTGGCTCAGGAGTGGGTCTGTCATCTGATCTGGGTCAATGAGGTGTGAGGAGAAGTCAGGGGCGATGCTTCTGGGAAAGTGGTCCTCATACCTAGAGACCTGTGGAAAAGTGGTTATCCATCTGTGCATCTAGACTTTACTCAGTCAGGTTGCAATGCCAGAATCTGTAGCAGCCACTCTGCCCCAACAACGGCAGCCGATCAGAGAGTGAGGCCAACACTGAAATAGTTGCATGGGAATAAAAAAACAACCCTGAATTCTTGGGGATGTTTTTGAGCTGTTGAATTTAGTCAGTCTTGGAGTTGTCCTACCTCTGGGCTTCTTATTACAGGGGACAAGATAATCTTCCTTAGGGTTAAGCCAGGAGAGTTGGAGCTATTTGTTAGTGACTGCTGCATACATCCTGATGGATAAAAACCAAGTTTCTGTCTAATCTGGCTGATGAGCATCTATGAAAGCAGAAGCTACAGGGGAAAGAGAGTAGGGACTCACATTTCTTGAGTAGACACATACCTACTACATGCCATGCTTTGTACTAGGCATTTTATGTAGGCCTGTCCTTAATCCTCAGACCAGCGCTCTGAGGCAGCTCCTACAACGTTATCCCACTCAGCAGAAGAGGAAACTGAGGCTGTGAAGTGAAGACACTTGCCCGATTCCAACTAGCAGGAGCAGGATGTGAACCCAGGTCTGCCTGGATACTTGGCCAGCCTGCTTCCCGGAGGCGTGATGGCGCTGCCTTGGCAGGGGAGGAGCCTCAGCGTGGGCTGAGCCAAGGTTTTCTGCAGACATCCAGCATCTCCCAAGAGCTGAGGACACTGATCTGCCTGACAGCCAGGAGCCCCCTGAGAGATAGAGGGAACCTGGTGGGGTTCCATTCGGCCACAGGGACACCACTGTCAAAACCCACATGACGACTCCATGCAAACCCCTCCTTCCTTCCTCTGCCTGTCCCTTCTGGGGGGTCAGTGATTCGGGCCACTTGGTGGGGAGTGGTCAACATGGACACAGCAGGGCACCCTGCCCTTCCCTGCAGGGACCTTGGAAAATGCTCTAGCTTGACAGCAGGGTAAAGAAAGAAGAGACGGAAAGAATCCTTGACCCTTATTAAGCAGTGCCTGGTGCACATGAATCTGTCACTTGGCAGAAACATGCTGTCCTACCATAAATCACTGTGCAATGGGAACAGTCATTTAGAAAGCGATTTCTGCCTGGCTGGGCATGCAGGCTCCCAGCCCTGGCCAGTGGGCGGAAAAGGTGACAGCCTTGCTCGGGGCCCCTGTCCTGTTCTTCTTCTGCATCCATTCCTCAAAAGTCAACCTCCAGCCACTTTTCTCTTATTCAACTATTTTTCTTATTGCAGAGGCATGGATTTTTGTATCATAAGAAGACGGAAACAATGATGCACATTTAAAGCAGGTGGATTAACGCCAGGACTTGGTCACACAAACTACAGGAGGGCTGAGAAGCCGAACAAGGGACAGTGAAGTGAACTGGAGACAAACAACAGCAAGACGCCGCTGCCTCACCCCCCGGTGGGAGGTGATGTGGAGATGGGATGTGGTCACAGGAGGATGATGCCTGGTGATGCCGGAACCACAGAGGAGACACAGCCACTGCTCAGGGCCCTGCTCCTAGTGTAGAGATGGGGAGAAATCCCTCTCCCCTGCTTCTGCCTCCTGCCTTCCCGCCTTCCATCAGGGCCTCCCATTGGTGGAGCCCAGTGACACGACAGCTGGGGGTGGACTGCCCACTGGAATTAGTCCCCTTGTAGAGTCCCCCACAGCAGGAGAGGAGGATGGCTCTAGGGGAAACAGGCCCATCAAATACAGGTAGACAGGCAGTCACTACAAAACAGCCCCCATTCCTTATACACACACACACACACACACACACACATAATCCCTGCCTTTCCTCTTTTGCTTCCTCTAACTGGATCAAAAGCTGACAGAACCCAAACCACAGTGGCAGAAATTTTTAATCCATTTCTTGAACGTATTTACTGAGCATCTACTATGTACCAGGTATTCCTGTAGGCCTGGGGAGCCTGAATTCTCATAGGAAGAGAGGGAGTGTTGCTCCCCCTATCAGAACAAGAAACCAATGAATGAACAAGATGATCTCAGGGTGGTGGGTGCTATTAAGACAATAAAGCAATCATGAGCAGGGGGAAAGATATGGAGGTGGGCAGGGAAGGTCTGTCTGAGCAGGTGACATCCTAGCCAAGATCAGAGTGATGAAAATGAATCACCTGTATGGAGAGAAGGTCAAGGCATTTTCCAGGCAATGGACAAAGCAGGTGCAAAGGCCCTGAGATGAGCACCTGCTTGGTTTGTTGTAAGCATCATAACGTAACTGACATGCCAAAGGGTTTTTACTCTGTGGAACAAAACCAAGAAACAGTTCTCAGCCATGCTATGTGGGACCTCATGGCTCTGCCTTGCATATCAGGACACTCAGGAAATTCTGTCCAGTTGTGCTAACTCCAAGTTCTAGTTCCGAGTTCTCTTGGAGAGCAGGCTCCTTGTGAGGCTCCAGGGGACCACACACTAGGCTTGTTCCTCCTTGACCCCCAGGCAATCCCGGCTCTTTGTTCTTTGGGACAGCTCTTCCTCCCAAAGACTATGGTCACTCTTTGAACCTAACATAACAAAGACTCCTCAAGCATATTAATAAATGCAAACAGATAAGGGGTGGGTTCCAGAGTTGTGGTGTTGGGGCCACCCAGCTCCACCAAGCCACAGTGACGT
This sequence comes from Muntiacus reevesi, assembly GCF_963930625.1. Lineage (NCBI taxonomy): Eukaryota > Metazoa > Chordata > Mammalia > Artiodactyla > Cervidae > Muntiacus > Muntiacus reevesi. The sequence continues at coordinate 223,993,109 of NC_089250.1, read as the reverse complement.
GTGACATGTCAGGGGGGCAGGAAGGAGGCCCCAAGCCGGACAGACAGTGACACCATCCACAGCCTTGGCTCTCCCATCACACACACGCTTGGTGTGGAGAAGCAAATGGCAACCCACTCCAGTATTCTTGCCTGAAGAATTTCATGGACAGAGGAGCCTGGCAGGCTACTACTGTTCATGGGGTCGCAAGAGTCGGACACAGCTTAGCAACTAAACAACAAAAAGACACTGTACAATGCTCCATTCAATAACAGAATACATATTCTTATCAAGTGCAGATGGGGCTTTCACCAAAATAAACCATATATTACATCATAAAATAAACCTTAACACATTTAAAAGGCATCAGATCATACAAAGTATGCTCTCTGACCATAATGGGATTGAAATAGGAATAAATGGAAGAAAGACAAAAGAAATATCCTCAAACACCTGGACATTAAATAACACTTCTAAATAATCCATGAGTCAAAGATGAGGTCTTAAGAAAGTACTGAGATCCAAATAAAAATGCAAATGCCACATATTGAAATTTATACTATGTAGCTAAAGAAGTGCTTAGAGGCATATTTATAATACTTAGAATAAAAGAAACATCTCAAGTTAATAATTTAAGTTTCTATCTATAGAAATTAGAAAAAAAAAGAACAAAGTTAACCTAAAGCAAGAGGAAGAGAGGGTCAATCATAAAAATAAACAGAAAAGCTTACATTAATAAAATTAAAAACATAAAAGTAATTAAGAAAATTAATGACACTATAATTTGTTCTTTAAAAGGATCAGTAAAATTGACAAGTCTCAAATGAGATTCATGAAGAAAAATCAATATGACAAATGTTATGATAACTAGAAATAAAAGAGGGACTATCACTGCCAAAACAAAAAGAATGCTCATGGTGGCTTTCCCTGGATAGTAGAATTGGGTGATTTCATTTTAGCCCCTTTATTACTAATCTATAGTTTCCAATTTGTCTACAATGATCGCCTATTACTAAAACCATGGCCCTGGGTTCAAATCCCAGCTCTGCCACTTCCCAGAAATGTCCCCTGGAGCACAAATGCATCCACGCTCTGACACACACCCCACCATCAAGTGGCACAATAATGGCCTCTGTCCCATAGGACTGGTGCACAAACTTTAAAAAAATCTATAAAGACTTTGCATAGAACATAACACACAGCATTTTTATTACATGTCAATCATGGTGATCTGTATAAAAAATTGGAAAGTTGGTCTAAATAACTGACATTCATGGTGCTTGTGATCTGGGGACATAACAAAAGGCAACTGGGAAAAAAAAAAATCTGGGGAATGATCTCACGCGCCTGCGGATCAGCCAGAAGGACAGGAAATGAGACAGGAGTGAATGACTGATGAGCACGTCTTGGACACAGAGAGACGTGCGTCAACGTCAGAGGGACCAGCTGCACTCTTGACTGAAGCTGAAAGCTTTTATGAAGGGGGCTGTGCAGAGCTGGTGCCCGACACCCAGTCCAGTGGGGGGCCGAGGCAGCAGCCAAGCGCTCAAAGGTGACAGGGAACCTGTGACCCACTGCTACCCACACGCCTTATTGTTGGCAGTTTCAGCCCCTGGGACAGGAAATTTGTGAACTTTGTGTACACGGTATGGACAGTGATAACTATAGTATTAGTCCCTCACTCACGTCCGACTCTGCAACCCCATGAACTGTAGCTCCTCTGTCCATGCAATTCTCCAGGCAAGAAGACTGGAGTGGGTTGCCATTCCCTTCTCCAAGGGATCTTCCTGACCCAGGGATCAAACCTCAGTCTCCTGCATTACAGGCAGATTCTTTACCGTCTGAGCCACCAGGGAAGCGTAACAATAACAATAATCACACTTACGCAGTCTTACTCTAAGCCAAGGATGTCATATGCTCAATGCAGATGATAACTCTATGAGGCAGATACTATTATCAGTTTCATGTCACTGATGGGGAAGCCGAGGCTGAGGTAGCTTACCCAGGGTCACCCAGCCAGTCAAGGGCTGAGATGGCTCCATCATAATCAGAACACTGTCACCAGGGCTCTGCCATTTGCTGCCCTGACACGTGAACATGGAGATGAGTCCCAAGTCACCTGATGGCCCAAGACATAGATCTCCCACTCCCAACATACACACGAGTACCTAGAGTCACATAGGCCCCAGCTTCCCTGACCCAAAAACTCCCCTTCGACACAATGCCCAGCTCCTGTACCCTGGGTCACCCTGGGCCGGCCCAGGAGAACTTTCCCCCCTGGAGGCTGGTGGAAGGGTCCACACACTCTGCTTTGCTCCCCAGGGACTGCACAGGAATCTGGATCCTCCCTGAGCATCTTCTTGGTGGTGAAATCCCAGTGTGTGCCCTGTGTCTGACGCCCAAGCAGCCCAGATACGTGCTTGGCAACGTGGCTTCCTGGTGTCCTGCCTTCTCCCCCAGTGCCCTTCCCTGCTTCTAGCTAAATCCTACTGTCCAGTGTCAGAGCCCAGACCTCCCAGGGTTGGGGAAAGGAGGAGGTGGCAGTTCCTTGGAGGACAAATGCATAAGGCTCTCAGCCCCTACCCCTGAGAGCCATAAGCCCCCTCCCCTCGACCAGAGCATCTTTCCTACTACCTGCCTCCAGGGTCGTCTGCTCACTGAGCGAGGACCCCGCAGAGGCAAGCACCAAGCAGTTTGCTCCCAGCGATGCCCCTTCACACTTGTTTCAGCCCTCCAGAAATCAAGGAGTGACGTCTCCAGTTCTTGATAAACATGTCTAATAGAAGTCTCAGAAAAGTGGCCCAGGATGGGTAGAGGAAGTGAGCATAATGAAATCTTCAGAAAGAAAGAGACCTAAGGAAAGAAAGAAGGGAGGAGGGAGATATCTGAAATCTCCAACAGATTTCAGAGTTGCCAACAGACCCTGAGAAAGTTAGGGGCCCCGGGCACTACTCTGTGGGAACTGGAACCTATCATTAATTAAGAAGCGAATACCAGGTGTCAAGGACAGCTGTAGGACTGACTCACGACACCCCCTGCTGGAAGCAGCCTACCACTGCTGGGGAAAGAAGTTCAGTGTTTTGCACTAAAGAATAACTGGTCTGACTTTAGTCCCTCTGCCTGAATGCTAAGCAAACAGCAATAAAGATGAATCCAGAAAGATGCCTGTTCAAGGGAGCCCATCACCGCACTGTGTATCACTGCAAAACATGGGAATGGGGTAGGAGGACAAATGTCCGCCCTACCCGGTTAACAGAATTAGATGTATTTAGACACTGGGATTCCACACGCTACTGAAACGGGGCATTGGTCTGCTTACTGACTTGGGAAAACGTTCCTAATATATTGCCAGGAGTAACAGCGAGTTCTGCAACAGGATGCCTAGTGTGTTTGTTTCACCTTGGTTTAACTCCGTAAAACCCTCTTCAGACGTGTGAACATCAGAGCTGTAAGATAATACATTTGTGTTGCTTTAAGCCACTAATTTGTGGTAGCATGTTAGAGCAGCAGTAAGAAAATAATACAGGACAAAGGCAAGGAAGATGGGGCTGGAGACACTCACGTGGTCAGGTCGGGTCACACTCCCCAGGGGTGACCTCTCTCTGTACTTCTCAGCTTGACGTCCAGAGTTCTGGGACCTGGCCCCATCCTCCTGCAGGTTATCACCCTCTGCTGTCTGCTGGCCTCTCCCTTCCCAGCCCCACCACTGTGCTGTCTGTCAAACACACCAAACTCGTTCGTGGACCAAACCTTTTCATTTGCAACCCTCTCCATCTAGAATGCTCTCCTCCCACCACCAAAACAGTGTTCATGTTTGTCACCTGACCATTTAGGTTGCAGCTTAAATATCACCTCCTCAAAAAAAGAGAGAGACAGGTCTTCCCAAGTACTCTACCAAAAGCAGTCATCCAGTCAATCTTATAGATTGGATGGATGTCCAGGATGTCTCTAGCATCCATCACTCTCTTTTTTTAACCTTTGTTTTCTACCTGTCTCCTGCTCAAGAAGGCCAGCTGCATGAGTGAAGAGACCTTGTCTATCTTGCGTGGTCACTCCTGAGTGCCTAGAACAGAACCTGAAATACAGCAGGCATCCAAATACTTATGGATGGAGACACATGGATGGATGAGGACTGGTGGATGAAAAAAAGACAAAAGGATGGTGGATGGAGAAATGGATGAATGAAAAGATGGACAGAAGGATGGAAGCATCATGGTGTAGATAGCTGGATGGAAGGATGGATAGATGGACAGATTGGTGGGTGAATGAAAATATGGGTGATGGATAAACATCCATTTGGGTGGGAAGGCTAGGTGGATGGGAGGAAAGATGGAAGGATGAGTGGATAGGATAACGAGTGGGTAAAGGGAAGGAAGTGTGGATGGATGGATGGATGATGGATAGAAGGATGGATGGGTGGGAAATTGGCATATGAAAGGGAAAATGGAAGAGCTGATTGGAACAGATAGGTGGTTGGAAGACTTCGTGGATGGATGGGAGAAAGGATGGGTTGATGAGAGGAGGATAGTGGAATAGAAAGATAGAGAGAGAGGAAAGCTAGAGGGAGGAATGGCTGGGATGATGAGTGAATGGTGTGGAAGAAGAGCAGATGGATGGAAGGAAGGAAAGATGTGAAATCTCCATGAAATTAATCTGGCTGGAGAGTGCTGACGCTAAATAACTCCCTTCTGTGTTTGAAGAGGGGCCCAGCTGCTCTACACCTTTCTGACGAGGACTTCTGTTGCCAAGGGACAGAAGTCAACAGGCTGTTTGCGCCTCTAATCCTTGGAACCAGACTCCATAATCGTCTTAACTCATGGGCAAATATCTATATTTAATGAGTTCCCCACCTGATGCCTGGCTCCCCACGCCCAGTATTGACTTAGCGGCTTTATCACAGGGCTTGATAATCTGGGTTCAAAGCATTAGCATTAATTTCTCCCACCACCAGCGGGGGTCCCTCTGCACTCTGGCTTCCTTCCAAACAACAACAAAAAAGATTTTCTCACATCACTTCTCTGCTCAAAGCCCTCAGTGGGTAATCTGCGGCTCTCAACACACGTGCAAATTCCAGGGCACTCCAAGTCCCTTCACGTCATGGTCCTGGCGTGACTCTCCAGCCTCATTTCTCACCCTCCTCGTGCTCCTGGGCCTTAAGCCCACTGTGTTGCCATCAAAGGAATTCCTCTGCTGTCTGAGGACAGAGCCTGAGGCTGCAGGCCCCCAAGCCCCATGCACGTTGTCCTCCTGACCCCGCACATGGGCATCTCTTCTCTCCATCTACACGTCCTTCCATCTACCAATAGAAGCTCACTTGTCAGGGCATGGAGGCTCCACCGGTCCCCCAAACACAGCATCTTCACAACTGAAGCCGTCATCATCCCCTGCCCAAGCTGGTCCTCAGAGGATCCACTCCGACCCCCAGACCAGAGACTCAGGAGGCTGCCCTCTCCTCTATCCTTCGCGTTCTGTCAAATGCTGAGTGTCAGCTACCCATGCTACTGCAGCATTGAAGCCCTCCCAGTTGACCATCCTCTCTGCCACCGCCAGGCCCCCTGTGCCTTACCTCTGCCATGGATGAGGTAGGGGCCCCCACACTCACTGACCCACCCCATCCCTGCTCACTCCCACCACTGCAGCCAAACCGCAACAAAGTATCACCCTGGCCCCATCAGGCCTCTGCTCCAATGGGTCTCTGCTACCCTTAAAATAAAATCCTCAAATCCTTTCCACGCCTCACAAAGGCTTTCTGGTCTACCCCCACCTACTCCCCTCCAGCCTGTAACCACCATCCCCCCAAATTCTGCCCATCTGCTATACAAGCTTCCTTTCCACTCCTTCTGGGCATCAGGTTCTCTCAGCTCTTGGACTAAGGAGAGACTTCTCCCTCTGCTTAGCACCCTTGTTCCTATACCTCTTAGTCTTGATAATCCTCCACATTGTCAACGTCACATTATCACCGGGATTTTAACCACAGTAACCCCAAGGGCAGCTAACATCTGAGAACTCGCTATGTGCTGGACAGAGTGCTGAGCGCACTACAGAAATATCCTGTTGGGTTATGAAGCAAGGATGACTGTCATGCCCATTTCACAGATGAGGAAATTGAGGCAGAGAGCTCAAGTGACTGGTCCAAGCTCTTGGCAACTGAAATTGGGATGTGAATCCAGGCAGTATGACTCCAGAGCCTCCCTCTCAATCACGGCACTAAGGAGTCACCCAAGACGAGGTCCCACATCCTCCAGAAAGCCTTCTCTCTTTCCCCGCCCCAGCCAAAGTCCATTGTTCCCTCTGTGGGCTCCCACCCTGCTGGTACTCCAAGTACAGCCCCTAACATCTGTATCACAAATCCCCTCTGTGGAAGACACAGGCCAATCAGGCCACCAAGAAACCCCCCCACTGTGCAAGCACACGCCACTCCCAACACCCAGAAGTGGTGTCTGTTCCAGTTATCTTGGGTCGGGCTGTGGCTTGGTCTGACCAACAGCATGCAGTGAGCCTAGGTCGTCAGCAGACTGGCAGCTCTCACCCCCTCTCTTGGAGCCTGGCTGCCATGCTCTGAAGAGGTCCAGGCTAGACTACCTCCCAAAGAGGGACTCTGTGCAGAGATGCCCCAGCAAATGAGGGCACCTTGGACGCTCCGGCCACAGCTGAGCTCCCTGCCAAGCTCCGGGCTGAACAGTTGGGCTCAGGGGAGACCAGTAAAACCATCCAGCTGCACCCCAGCTGCGGAATTGTGGGAAAATCACAAATCATTGCTTTCTTAAGTCCCTGGGTGAGTTTCTTATGTGTGTGTGTGTGTGTGAGCGCGCGCTCAATCACTCAGCATGACTCTTTGTGACCCCATGGACGGCAGCCCGCCAGGTTCCTCTGTCCATGAAATTTCCCAGGCAAGAAATACTGGAGTGGGTTGACATTTCCTTCTCCAGGGGATCTTTCCAACCCAGAAATCAAATCTGCATCTCCTGCATTGGCAGATGGATTCTTTACCAATGAGCCATCTGGTTCACCTTATCAGCCTTGGTTTCCCCACCTGATAAATGGGGAGAGAAGTTTCTACTTTCCATGTCTGTTGCAAAGGAAGATGGTCAGGGGTTGACTGACAATTTCAGACCATCCAAGGGAACAACCCGTCCCTTCTGACTTTTCTTCCCCACCCACTGGGACTCAAGTCCAAGGCACTCTCATATCCTCCAGTGACCCAGACATACAGCTCTCTGCTCCCTCCACTGTCTTGTCCTTCTGAGACCAGCCTGGTGCTGGGTTCCCATCCTACTGACCTGGCACAAAGGGGAGGGGACAGGAGACTGACGTCTCTCTCATCCAGACCGCAGCCCAGGGGCAGTGGAGTCAGAGAAGTCAGTGAAGGAGTCTCCAGATGGGCACCTGCTGTCCGGGGACAGCCCTGATGTGGACACAGAGCAACCTGACCCACTTCAACATCTGGCCGTCAAACACATTTCCGCTGTGTCGTCTTAAATTAAAGGATGATGTGACCCAGACCTGCTCTCAGGCAGAAGAAATGAGAAACAAGAGATAATCCAGTTGGAAAACACTCTCAAGACTCTGCTTCCGAAGTCACGGATTTGAACGCCTGTGGCACGCAGGCAGAGGATATAAATGTACAGGACAGGCAAGTATAAGACCATAGGAGTTAGGGGCTCGGTGCAGATCCTACCAGGTACACCGGCTACTTCAGCAACGCTTTCATTTAAATATAACTGTATGCACGCTTTAGAGTGTATAACCCTCTACAGATAATAAATGCTGTAGATGGTGTAGAGAAAAGGGACCCCCCCCCCCACGCTATTGGTAGGAATGTGACTTGGTGCAGTCAGTATGGAAAACAGGAAGGAGGTTCCTTAAAAAATTAAAAATAGAACTACTATATGATCCAGCAATCCCACTTCTGGGCATATACCCTGAAAAAACAAAAAACTCTAAAATCAAAAAGATCCATGTGCCCCCAATGTTCATGGCAGCACTATTTACGACAGCCAAGACACAGACCTACCTAAATGCCCACTGAGAGATGAATGGATAGGGAAGATGTGGTATGCACACATCTCGGAAGAGTCAGTTTGGGAAATAGCAGTATCTGCTACACTGAACTCAGCCACGGTGTACTGAGTACACTGTGCCAGGTTGCCGTCCTACTGACCTGGCACAAAGGGGAGGGGACAGGAGACGGACGTCTCTCTCATCCAGAGCCTACTCAGCCACAAAAAGAGCAAAATAACGCCATTTGCAGCAACGCGGATAGACCCAGAGATTAGCATACTTATGAAGCAAGTCAGACAGAGAAAGACAAGTATCATCTGATATCACTTATGTGTGGAATCTAAAATATGATACAGATGAACATACTTACAAAATAGAAACACTCACAGACACAGAAAAAAAACTGATGGTTACCAAACAGGAAAGGTAGGGGTTGGGAGACAAATTAGAGGTTTGAGATGAACAGATACACACCGCTATATGTGAAAATAGATAACCAACAAGGACCTGATGTACAGCACAGGTAACTATATTCCATATCTTGTGATAACCTATAACGGAAAAGAATCTGAAAAAAAAACATACATATTTTACACATATATACATACACAGACACAACTGAGTCATTTTTCTGTCCACCTGAAACTAACACAACATTGAAAATCAACTCTACCTCCGTTTATAAAAGAGCCAATAAAAGAGAGTGTATAGCTCATACAGAGGTTATTGGGTGCCCAGGGCTGAGAGTGGGGGTCCACAGGGACTGACGGCAGGCAGCACCAGCTTGCCATTGGCGTAGACGAGAACCCTTCAGAATTAGATGCGGCGGCGCAACTCTGTGAGTGTACTAAATCCAGTGAATTTTACACGGTTCCTGGGTGGATTTTAGATATGTAACTTATATCTCAAATAACGCTGCTCCAAAAAATGATGGGGCTACGTTTAAAAAAAATAAAGAGCAAAGAGATTCATGAATTTCACAAAGCAAATGGACTCATGTAACCACCACTCAGAGAAGTCGGGGACCCTGCCAGCAACCCAAACCCCTTCTCACGCTCCATCTCACTGATCACATGATTACAGTCTCCTCTCATTCTGAAAAGGTAACCTCAATTCTGACTTCCATCAGCGCAGGTTACCGTTGCCTTTCTAGTCCTTTCTATGAAAGCAATCAATCAGTGGATATTCTTTCATGCCCAGTTTCTTTCATTCAAAGGTACTTGTGAGACTCATATGGACATACAGAGGAGGGTCGGTCATCTTTACTGGTGTAGAATTTTCTACTGTATGACGAGAGGAATCAATATACCCATGTGTGCAGGCATTTGGAGAGTTCTATGTTTGGGCTACTCCAAATGGAGCTGCCGGGGACACTCTTCTGGTCTGCAAGTTTTTGGTTGGCAGTGGTATTCACCATCTTCCGGGAAGAGTTAGGAGTGGAATTGCCAGGCCCTACGGTGGCTGAGTTCAGTGTAGCAGATATTGCTATGTCCCAAACTGACTCTTCCAAACTTCACACCATCTACATTGTTTTAATAATGTTGTGACGGCCAACCCAAAACTCTCCTGCAGGCTATACTCTGCCTGGGAGCTGCCAAGGTCAAAGTCTGACCTACATCTTTAGAGCCATATAAAGCTATGACAAACCTAGACAGCACATTAAAAAGCAGAGACATCACTTTGCCAACAAAGGTCCATAAAGTCAAAGCTATAGCTTTTCCAGTAGTCATGTACGGATGTGAAAGTTGGACTATAAAGAAGGCTGAGTGCTGAAGAATTGATGCTTTCGAATTGTGGTGCTGGAGAAGACTCTTGAGAGTCCCTTGGACAGCAAGATCAAACCAGTCAATCCTAAAGGAAATCAACCCTGAAGAGTCATTGGAAGGACTGATGCTGAAGGTGAAGTTCCAATACTTTGGCCATTTGATGCAAAGAGCCAACTCACTGGAAAAACCCTGATGTTGGCAAAGATCGAGGGCAGGAGGAGAAAGGGGCAACAGAGAATGAGATGGTTAGATAGCATCACCGACTCAATGGACAGGAGTTTGAGCAAACTCTGGGAAATAGCGGAGGACAGCTGAGCCTGGTGTGCTGTAGTCCATGGGGTTGCAAGGAGTCAGACACGACTTAGTGACTGAACAACGACGTAAGAATTCCACTAACAAATGGTCCAAGGTTACAAAGCAATGTAATAGCAGCATGCCTATTTGTGGGCAAGTTGCATGCAAGTGTGCTAAGTCACTTCAGTCGTGTCTGATTCTTTGTGACCCTACAGACCGTAGCCTGTCAGGCTCCTCTGTCCATAGGACTCTCTCGGCAAGAATACTGGAGTGGGTTGCCATCTCCTCCTCCAGGGGATCTTCCTGACTCAAGGATCGAACCCACCTCTCTTGAATCTCCTGCATTGGCAGATGGGTTCTTTACCATTTTAGCACCACCTGGCAAGCCAGGTGGGCAAGTTTGTGGGCAAGTTCCTGGCACCCAAACCTCAACGTCTTCATCTGTAAAATGGGGCAGTAATAGCATCTCCTACATTGAGTTGAGGGGTGGACTAAGTAAAATAATGCCTGGAAAGCAGTCAGCAGAGTGCCTGACTTGTGACTGTTTATCAGACATTAGTTATAATTGCTGCAGCCATTGTCAGGTTTTCTCACCCTGGGTCCATCACCTTTCATCAAAATCCATCCAAGTTGGTAAATCAGTTCAGTTCAGTCTCTCAGTCGTGTCCAACTCTTTGCAACTCCACGGACTGCAGCACACCAGGCTTCCCTGTCCATCACCAATTCTTAGAGGTTGGTAAATATGGACAGCTAAACATGAACATTTTATTAGCACTGATGTTTCTTAATCCAAAATTCATACAGCTAAGTTGTATCAGCCCTCAGAAGATCAAGCCCTGTTAGACTCCTCCAAACCCCAAGAAACTGCATATCAGGGTTCTGTGACACCACACTGGATATAAAATAGTTTTATTAAACATGTGTTATTTCTCTATAATTGTTCTTGAATTATACATTAGTATGTTGTTTCAACTTGTGGCTTTTCCAATTTTATGAAAGAAACAGACGTTAAAGTTTTAAGATTTATAATTTATATTAAAAGCAAAAACTTTAAAAGTATTCAATTTTACTGAAAGAGAGAGGAAGGAAGGAAGGGGTGGATGAATGGATGGATGGATGGAACAGAAGTATTCACCCCGACAGCATTTGGAACTCAAAAGTTCCAAGTCTAATCAGTGGTGTCCTTCCACCAAAGGTTAATTTAATGTTGGGAACATGTCATTCTAGTTACGGTTTTGAAACTGTCACATGCACCATTAACCACTTTGTGGAGGTGTGAATTTTCCCAGGGCACCATTTTTGCCAAGGGAATGGATGGCCTGAGATAGGAAATTGGAAGCTGGAGGAGGCAATGTTCCATAAAACCCAGGCTTCATGACCACTGAGAAGATTAAGCTCCTGTATGCCTTATTGTTCATTTCAAGTGGCCTCAGGGGATGCCTTTTAATCTCCAGGTAAAAGCTAGTGATTCAGAGGGTGATAACTAGCAATTGAGTTCCAAATGGTCTAGAAATGAAACTCAGCCTGTTCCAGTATCCTGTCTTGCCTTTTCCCCCCTTTCATTTGAGGCATCTGATGAGGACTTAGTATAATTAAAGTGGTGGCAGGGGCCGGGAGATAAAAGAGCTATTTGAGAGAGGGAATTTTTCCAACTTAGCTAAGAGGTCAATTAAATCCCAGACTAAGATATCAAATCATTAGCGCCTCCCTAATCCAGAGGTGGCTCAAACCTGCTAGGGAGTGTGAAGGATGGGGCAGGAGGAGCCTGGGCTCGTGCAGACAGGGAGCCAATCAGGGAGTGCAAAGGGGGTCCTAGGGGTCAAGGTGAGGAAGGCAGCAGGAAACAAATGGGATGTGTCAGTCGGAGGCCCTGGTGAACTTAGGCGCTGAGGCCAACTGAGCGAAGTCAGCGAGCCAAACACACTTTGAGGTCAGATCCTTTCCCTGTTTCTTTCTGAGTGTTAAAAGTTCCCCTCTGCATAAACTGGAGATGGCCACAGGCCTCCAAATGCCACTCCTCGCCTTCAACTGAGTGGTTGTATAAACTCCTGAAATCGCTTACCAGCTACAAAATCCTGGAAGCGGTACCAAGTCTCTCTGGGGCTCAGTTTCTTCATCTTTAAAATGGGAGCAAATAATAACCACCACTGCTTTCCTGCTTCCCAGGACAACTGTGGGAATGAAATGAATTACATCACAAGCGAAGTTCCTGATCTTAGGCAGAGCTCATCGGGCAGTCACCTCTCATCCTTAATCCTTCATCTGAATGGTAGGTGCACTTTGATTGCTTTAAGCCCAGGATGGGTGGAATAACTTGGGAGCTAAAGGAGACCAGCTCTTCAGACTCATTCTTACAAATGAGGCTGGGTTCCCTCCCAACCTGAGTGATTTCTACATCTTCTACTCATGCTGACATGTGGCCGGCAGTAACAGAATAACTGTGTGGGTTGCACAAAGTCTTGAACTCTTTCCATACCAATTAGCAAACAGTATCCCTCTTCAACGCCCAAGTGCCCTCCACTCCAGCCTCCAAAATCCCTGCCCCCTTGAAATCTCCAGAGTCTGGCAACTAAAGGGCTTGCCCTGCACAGCTGGAGCCTCTGGGATTTACATTCAAGTTCATTCCGATTGGTCAGGGGAGGTGCTATATTGGGCAAGTTCATCCTGATTGGTCAGAGTACCAAGGTGCTGCCTTGGGCTCACCAGTACTCCAACAGGCATGAGGGCTTTACCATCCCCCACCAATACAGTAGAAGAAACGGAGCTGCCCAGAGGGGCGGTGACCAGCTCAGGGCCACTCTTACAGTGAGTGGTAGAGCCAGGAGCTGCTGGGCTCCTAGAGATGAGGCGGGACCATACAGGGTGTTTGGTGGGGTGTGTTCAACACATCCCATGCCTTTCCCCCCACAGTGCACACCAAGCCACACCTCTGCACTGAGACTGAGATGTTTTGAACCCCAACTCTGTCACTTACATGTTGTGTCACCAGAGGCAAGTGGTTTATGCCCCTTGGCTTCAATTTTCTTATACGTACCAAAGCAAAACAAAAAACAGAGCATTATAACCTCAGTACTATTGATCTTTGGAACCAGATCAATCTTTTGAGGTGGACTGTTCTATGCACTGTAGGATGTCAGGCAGCATCCTTGGCCTTGACCCAAGGGATATCAGTAGCACCTCACCCCCACACACAGGACCATCAAAAATGTCTCCAGATAGTGCCTAATGTCCCCATGGGGGCAAGTCACCCCACTGAGAATCCCCATTTTATTAAGGCTGTTCTGAGGGTTAATGGTTTACAGAGAGGGCCTGACACACAGTCAGCCACTGTCATCACCGAGTTCATCAGTTAGAAATGGTTTTGCCTGCAAGTAACAGTGGCTGAAAATAACGTGACTTAACCCAGAGAGCATCTTGGTTCAGTTTCACATAAAAGGCCAAACGTCAGCAGTTCAGGGCTATGTGGTGCCTCTGCTCCTCTCCTCCATCCCTAACATTCGACCTTGTCCTCAGGAACCAAAGTGACAGCTGAAGACAGCAGTATGAAAAAGGGATAAGGGAGAAGCAGAGGGCACAGGCCTGCCAGCCAGCTCTTAAAAAAGATCCTCAGATGCTGCCAGGTTGGCCCTCCACTGACAGCCCATTGGTCAGAACTTGGTCACATGACCATACCTAGCTGCAAGAGAGGCTGGGAAATGTAGTTTTTATTGAGTGTAGCCATGTGCCACGATATTACTGTGGAAGAGGACAGAATTGGCTACATGAGGTCATGGAATCTCCTGAGCTCACTATAGTCAGGAAGCTGATTAAAGCCAAAGGCTGTCAGAGTCACCAGGCCATGAAGGTGATATAATGCTAGGAGCTAGGTCCATTACTTTTAATAAACCACTAGACAAGAAATATTAGCAGGACACATACAAAAATAAGAGCACAGCCTACTCATCTCTAAAAATTCCTGGGAAATGCTGTGGGGCCAGCATCCTTTACAATCAACTCCCTCTCCCTCCCCCCCAGCCCCAGACCTGTCCTCCATGTACTGCATGGATTTATGGTAAGTGGAAGGGAACAGGGGACACTGGGGCAGGAATCAGAGGGACTCCCCTTTCAATTCTGCTACCCAGATGCTACGTAACTTTGATCAAGTCACCAACCAGGGCCAGTACTGGAGTCCTGAACATCAAAATGAGATATATTTGTGTACACACTTTTTGTGAACGCCATAGCAGCATGAGCCAGTCAACAGAACTTGTGATGATGGAATGTTCTAGATCTGCACTGTCCAACATGGCAGCCACTACATGTGCAACCTGTGCAACCAAGCACTTGAAATGTGCCCATGTGATAGAGACACTGGACTTCTGCTTGCGTTTATTGGACAGTGTGGCTCTGGAGCACTTGCTGCGTGTGATGGAGCCCTTCATACCACTTCCCCTTAAGGACTTTCTATCCTGCAGGCTCCTCATGTTTTATCCTCCTCCCCTTATTTTGAGCTCTTAAAAAAAGCTGCCCACTACACCCATTAACATGGTTAATATTAAATTTTAAAAGACAAAAACCAGAAGACAGCAAGTGGTGGTGAGGATATAGAGAAATCAGAGCCCTTGTGCACTGCTGCAAACAATGTAAAATGTTGCAGCTGCTTTGGAAAACAGTAGGGAGGTTTCTCAAAAAATTAAACATGGAATTACTACATCATCCAGCAATTCCACATCTGGATATATACCCAAAAGTACTGAAAATGAACTGATATTTACACACCCCTGTGTGTAGTGGCATTGTTCACAACAGCCAAAAGACCAACCTAAGTATCCATTGATGGACAAATGAATAAGCAAAACATAGCATATACATGCATACAATGGAATATTATGCAGCCTTTAAAAAGGAAATTCTGATACATGCTGCAGCATGGATGAACCTTGAAGACAATGTACTAAGTGAAATAAGCCAGACACAAAAGGATAAACACTATACAATTCCACTCACAAGAGGTCAAATTCATAGAGACAGAAAGTCCAACGGTGGTTGCCAGTGGCTGGGAGAGGGGAAAGTGGGAGGTTACCATTTCATGGGGACAGAGTTTCAGTTTCACAAGTGAAAAAAGTCTGGAGATGGATGGTGGTGATGATCGCACAATAATGTGAACATACTTGATTTTACAGAACGTAAAATTTTTAAAAACCACTTCTTAAATTCTTTAACACTTGAAAATGGTTCAAATAGTAAACTTTAGGATATGTATATTTATCTATGTAATTGATAAATACATTTGTATTTATATAAAATTTTTAAAGAAATACTTTGAAGAACTCTGAAGCTCATCTGTACCACGAAAAAATGTATGGTAACAGACTGAGGTGGGAGACCCTCTGTGGGCGCAAGGAGGTCTGAGTCTCCAGCATAAATGGTGCAAACTGAGGGGTTGAGGAAGACTTAGGGGGTTCCCTGAAGCCCTTTTCCAGAAGAGCAGCCCTGCAGGGTGATGTAATCACACATTGAGCCCAGAGAGCTAAAAACAAGTAAGCCATTTCAAGAACAGGGACCTTTTCCATCTTCTTGGTGTCAGCAAGACTATCATCTGGGTCTTCGTATTAAAAGAAAACACTAAAAGAAAAGATCACCCAGTCCCCAGGGTGATCTTGCCTGGGAATTGTGCTGGCCTGGAGACATGGCTGGTTCAGAGGCCACTAACATGGGCCAAGTCTGAATTTCACATTCAGACAGTTTTCTTTGGGATGTCAGGTATTGGCATTTTTTTAAATTAGCTGTCAGCATTCAAAAATTACAAAAGTTCTGTTAAAAATCTATGTTCTGGCTGGTTTTGAAGAAACAGGGAAGTCTGGCTGTGTGGAGTCCATCCTCCCATGTGGCAGCAGGCCACTGTTTCTGAGTGGTGGTGACCCCTTTGAATGGGACTCACCTGCGACAGTTCCCAACATGCCCTATTGTCTCCCATTCCCTTCCAGCCAATCCATGTTGGTGACCAGCTCCTTCTCCACCAGCAAGGCTTTATTGTCTGTATGAACTGGCACAAGGAGTACAGACTCTAAGAACGTCTTACACAGACAGGAGATGTACAGATAATCTATGTTAAGTCTATTTCATAGTCGGGGGAGCACAAAGAAGATAAACAACTTGCCCAGATTTTAGAATCATCAGTGAGCTCCACAGAAATGAGAAGTCAGGTCCCTGAGATCCCATTTCTAACCGTCCCCAGGGCCTTAAAAGACATGCATGTACATGCACACAGCCACAAGGCCACTACCCTTGGCAACAGTGTTTACTGACTGCTTGCCATGAACCCAGGAGGCATCTGGCAGGCCTCCACGCAGGACACTGTTACGTTGGAGACACTACCCTCATCCCATTGAGACGACAAGGGGACACAGCCTTAGCTCGGAAAGTGACGCCTTTCACCTGAGTGATGCTGGGAGGAGGCCGAGCTGGGGTTTATACTTGGGCCTGTCCAATTACCCAGTGCTTAATGCTTAACCACTGCTGCAAATTTTACCCCATTAAGCAACAGTTACCATCACATCCTCTAAAAATTACATCAACCCCAGGCGTTTAATAACTTTGAACTGGGAAGACAATGGGGCTTGATGATATTAAGTGCAAATGGAAATCTGGTTTCCCCACATACACAAGGATTGGAATCAGGCTGCTGGGAACCCATTCAATGGCCTCATTACAGAGCTGTCACCGTCGGCTGATTCCATAACTAACAGTCCACGTTCTACCCAAGGCAATAGTGAGTCTTTTGCATAATATCTGGTCGCTTAAGCATACCCAGTGACACCATGGGATTATTTTTATTTCTAAATACATCTGCAAATGGTTGTTTCTCAACCTCAAATCAATACATCATGAATAGAAAAAGCAAGATTCACAAAGAGGCTCACTGAATGCTTTCTATTGGAATGAATATATTTTTGTATTGAACCAGCCCCAAAGGAATAGTGGACCTAAAAATCATAGAAACTTTAAACTTGGGGTCAAATTCCTGCTCTGGTCTTCTGTGAAGCTGTGACCCTGGGCCAGGTGCTCAACTTCTCTGGGCCTTGGCATCCTTATCCGTGAGAATGGAGTTGATACAATCATATCCGAGACCTCCCAAATCACGTAAGACTTAACTACATTGTGAAAGTAAATTATAAAGCATCATGCAACGTGTCAGCTACATTTTTGTCAAGCAGGAAGTGTGCGCCAGCAGTATTCGACAATTTGGACCTCCTGCTTTTTAAACTTAGGTTTATTATGTCTCAAGTTCAAATGCTTTTCCTTAAATAATTAATATCTCTGCATACTTTAATCTTCAAAGCTCTCAACACCTGCAGCTGGAGTAAGATGGTGCAACTGAAAGCAATTAAATTCTTACTACAGAGAAATGAAATTCTATGCTCATGGCTTGGAGAATAGACCCTGATGGTATCAAAGTTCTTGCTGACCCTCTGCAAAGACTTACAAGTGACAGAGAGGACAGGTTGGCCATTGGGGTTCAAGACTTAAGGCAGAGCCATTCCTCTGCCTTTTAGCCTCCTGGGCATCCCTGGGCTGTTGGAGCTAGGACTCTGAACGCACCTGAACCAGGTCTGCAAGAAAAGTGACCAGGTGCTCTGCACCTATCAGTTAGCTGTCATGTTCACCTTTACCCATTAAAAAAAAAAAAAAAAAAAAGAATCTGCCTTTTAAATCACAAAAAATACACTTGCAAATTAATTTTGCTACATTATGTTTCCAAGGATGAAGCAGTATAGAAGTGTGTTTAAGGGCATGGACTCTGATGTCAGACCCTCAAGCCCCTGACTGCTGCATGGCCTCAGAGAAGTTGGTTAACCTCTCTGAGCCTCTATCACCATATTTGTAAAAAGACAATATGAAAAGCCCTCATTTCAAAACTGCTGTTGGGGCTAACTGAAGTCACGAAGAACAGTATGCAGCAAGCCTTCAAGCATGTAATGAAAAATGTGTCGAAAAGGGTCCAGAAATAGTCACAACAAAGTAAGAACAGTGATTCTTTGTTAAGAGGAGAATGTGCACTTGGCTTCTTTATACACAGTCATAAATTTTGTATAAGTATATGAAAACAACACATGCTCACTCTAGAAAATTTAGATAACATGGAAAATTTTTTGCAATAAAATAAATATTATTTTTGGCAACCCCAGTACCACATTTCCAGGGAAGAGATGGTGGGTCTTAATAAATACTCTTATCGTCAGCCAGGTAAACCCTACATGGAGTGCAGAAAAATGACCAAAATATGTCCTTTCCTTTGGATTCTGGTCATGGCTCCCAGGTGGCTCAGTGATAAGGAATCTGCCTGCCAACAAAGGAGACGCAGCTTTGATCCCTGGGTCAAAAAGATCCCCTGGAGTAGGAAATGGCAACCCACTCCAGCATTCTTGCCTGGAAAATTCCAATGCACAGAGGAGCTTGGCTGTTGCAGAGGAAGTTGTAGTCCATGGAGTTGCAAAGTCGGACATGACAAAGCACACATGCACATGGCTCCCAAGCACACTGCCCAGAAGCTCAGGGGTCAGGAAATGTCTCCAACTCCACTTAATTCCTCTATTTATCCATCTAACCAATGCCACTGTATGACCATTCCATGCCAGTCCTCATGCCAGGAACAAAACTGACAAACTTCCAGTTGCAACCCAACTTTACCCTCTGCAACAGAGCAAGACATAATCTCAGCTTATCAGACCCAGGCCAGCCTTACTCCCAAGACCCAGGCTGCCGGGGGATCTGTCTGTCATGTTGACCAGATGAGTGGATCATCACCCACCTCCGCACTGCTGTCTGCCCAACCAGACTTGCTCTAAATACACAACTGATAGTTCTGTCTGTCCTTCCTATTTATTTAGCTAGGAAGGGTATTGGGCACAAAAGGCAAAATTTCTGCTGACAGCAAAACCAGTCAAAGAAACATTTCTTTTTAGGATAACAAATGCTTTTGTGTTCCAGCAGAGAACAATGCTTCTGCAGTGTTTTGTTTTTTTTAAATCAGGTCAATTATTTTATTGCTTTTAGCTTCTCAACTTTGCCCGATTGAGTGCTTGTTCTAGAATATTGAAGATCCGGGGGACAGCACACTTTTCTAGTGACCTTCTCACTCCCCTCTAAAGAAAATCACTGCCCTACATTTTCAAAATCTCCAGGAAGGCAGAATATGTCTGGAGCAAACAGCTCTTAAAAGGCATGAGAGCAAATTATGAGATTTTTTTTCCCCAGCAATAAAACACACACACACTTAAACATAAGATGCTGTTGTGAGGACATCAGAAGCAATTAACACCCAGTTATTTTATTTTTTAAACATTCTCTGTGATAATTTGCCTTTTTTGTATAATTGCATAACCTTTGATCAGTTATCTTTTTTAGAAAGTTACTAGCAATAATGCCACTAAGAATACTTTTGAACCTTGACTGCTTACTTTATGGTGGATACATGCATTGTCTTATCTAATCCTACAATAATCCTACCTTTGAGGTAGTTTCACTGGCCTACTGTTAGCCCCATTTAACAGATGAGGAAACTGAATTTCAGAGAGGCAAAGTAATCTGCTCAAGCTAGAAGTTTAAAGAACTGAGATTGAACACAGATGGTCTGACTCCAGAGTCTGCAAGCTTGATCTCCACATGATGATTGAACTTTGTATAAAAAGAAAAAACCACCTACTTGTAACAACAAAATAGAAATCACATCTAAACCTTCCATTTGGAGATAACAATTTAGCACCTTGACAGATATTCTTCCATTTTATTTTTCCTTTGCCTTTTTCACTTACCAAATAATATTCTCTTATATTAACAGGCATATTTTCTGAGTACCCGGGACATATGTTAATTGGAAGCTCCATCTTCATGATCAGAGAAACCAAGGAAAAGAAGATATTACAACTGGATAAAAACCTCAAGGATGACAGTCAGGACGGGGAACAAGGATTAAATTTGGAGTTTTCCCTTTCCTTGGCTTCAGACAATGCCTCTTGGTTTATTATGAGACATGGGAGGTCACAAGACATCAAATGACCAAAGAAGAGGAAATTTAGAGGAGCAGCAGCAGCTTTAACATGGCTATGGTGTTTGATGCCCTCTCACTGAGGGCCGGGGCAGTGCTGCCTCCTTTGAGCGCAAGCCGGCTTGACCAATAGAGTACAACAGAAGTGATGCCATGTGACTTGTGAAGTTGGGTCATAAAGACCATGCAGATTCCCCTTGGCACACAGGAGCACTGAGTCGCCATGAAAGGTCCAGCCACTCGCTGAGGCCACCATGCTGGAGGGGCCACCTGAGAGGCGCTGTGGCCAAGTGTCCCAGCTGAGCCCAGCCTTCTGCCCATCTCTGTCCAGGGGCCAGCCCCAGATGCTGAAGTCTCCCCAGCCTCTGGTTCTCCTGACTGACATCATACAAACACCAGCCCTTCTCACTGCATCCAAATTCCTGACCCACAGAATTCATGATTCTTTCTTATGCATAATAAAGTGTTCTTGGGGGTTGGGGGCCGGGGGCCAAATAAATTGGGAGACCAGGACTGACATATACACACTACTACATATAAAATAAATAGTTAGAAGCTACTGTATATTATAGTTGTTAATTGTTAAAGATGGGTAATGGGTAAATGCTGGTTCATTATACAACTGCTTATGTTTGCATATTGGAATTTTTATGGGTTTAAGTTTTTCCATAATAAAAAGTAAACATCTGAGGGGAAAAAGAAAACCTACTGTAGAGCATGAGGAACTCTATTCAATATTCTGTAATGATCTGTATGGGAAAAGAATCTAAAAAAGTGCGGATATAGGTATGTGAATAGCTGTTTCACTTTGCGATACACTGAAACTAACCCAACATTAGTAGCAAATCAACTACACTCCAGTAAGAATTCATCTAAAAAACTAAGTGCTCATTACTTTATGACACTAAGTTTGATATGGTTTGTTTCATGGCAATGGATTCCTGGAATAAAATTTGGTACCTGGAAATAGAGATCAACCTAAACAAACATTGAGCTGAGTTCTGGGCTACTCTGCTTGCATCAAGACAGCACAAAACCAAAAATTCCCTAAAGGTCCCAACAGCTCCCTGGGCCTACCATGCCTGGGGCTCTGGCAAGCATGTTTGGCTAGGAAAGGGCATCAAAAGGGCATAATTTTCAATAAGTTCTTTTTTAAAGGCTATTGTAGCAATATAGAATGAACATGTATAGAAAATCTATTGGGTTCATTAACAAGGGGACTGTGAAGCACATCCAAGAAGTATATGAGGACCTAGTGTTTACAGGTACCTAAGAGCATCGAGATAAGATTGCTGGGTGAGATACAAAACCAGTGAGCCTTCTGCAGGGCAAGGCAACCACGTCCTCCTGGGTTTCTTTGCTAACACAAATTATATTCATCTCTACCAGACACAAATTTGCCAGTTAGAATGTTCACTTCAGAATCTGGACCCTAATGAATAGTAATAAGAAAGTCGAACAAAGGCAAGGTTCCTTAGAGAATTAAATATAAATAACTCCTGGGCTGGCCTGTTGGTCGAGGCTGTGGTGTGATATTGAAAGGACCAAGAGGCATCCATCTGCCTGTCTCTCAAGCTTCTCATCATCTTCTTACTGAGAGTCCTGGGAGCACCTTGCCACCGTGACCTCACATCGCCATTTGTCCTTGGAACGCCGGGACTCCTTCCTCTAAAACTATTCCTATCCTGACATCCTGAACTTGGAGTTTTTGCCTTCCCTCTGTCACTGTCCTTCCAGAGACCTTGGGCTCCCAGTCCTTCTCCTAGGCCCCAAGTTCTCCCCCACCTCCCCTGTTCCACTAGAACCTTCTGGCCCCCAAGGTTCCCGGACCCTCAAGGTTCTCACACACCAACTAAAACACTCACAGTTCTTAAAACAAAGCCTCCAAATCATGAGGAAAAGACAATTGCTATTAATATAGATTTTGTTGCTTAACATTTGTATCTGTTCACTGACCAGTCATACCCAAAGTATTTCAGCACATCAACACCAATCTGTCGGGGTGGAATGGAGGGAAGGTGGAAAGGGAGGCTCAAGGGGGAGGGGATATATGTATACTTACAGCTGATTCACATTACTGAACAGCAGAAACCAACAGAAGACTGTAAAGCAATTATCATTCAATTTTTTAAAAAGTGAATAAAGTAAAAAGCCAAAACAAACAAACAAATCTGATTCTTTCTTGTCCATTTTGAAGAGGCCTATCTGAACCACGTATAGAGCACACCAAGGAATCAGACCCATCCTAAAATCAACAAGCTCCTTCCTGTCAAAAGACTGCAAAACCACAATAATGGAGAAATATCTTCTCACATCTTTGCAAAGCAAAGCATATCTTTGATGTGAGGCGGGGTTGGTGGAGGGGAGGGGGGGGTACATTTCAGAAGCTGGAGTTTCCAGGAGAGGAGGCCTCCTAAGGTCAGACCACCAGACAGTGGGCCAGCTTCTCTCCTCCCTGTGCCCACCCTGGAGGCTCCCAACTGCCAACAGGGGCCTCCTGGGCTCCCCAGTTCTCAGCTCCTGCCGCTGGCACTTTCATCCCTGCAGCACGACGCTGGGGAGAACGGACCACGCGCCGTGGACCTGACCAAAACTCCAGCCCATTCCTCTCTGCGTAGCTACCTGGCTGTCCTGCCATGTACCCAAGAGCCCAGTGGGTACCAGGCTGAGCTCCCCAACCACAGAGGGTGGAGAGCCGGCCTGTCAAAGGGTGCAACGGGGAGCAAGATGTTGGGGGGCTCACAGGCAAAGGCCAGTCAGCTCCCGCCTCCCGTCTAGCAGAGACCCTTCTCACTTAAGAGTGGCCGAGATGCTGAGCAGGAGAGAGCGCCCGCTTGGCCTGTGACCCCCGAACAAACCTGGGACAGCATCTTTCTCTGTGGAGGCCTTGGAGCACGCGTCTTAGGGTCGGCCGTGCAAGTTCTAATGTTCCCGGGGGGTAGGGGTGCAGGAGAGGCCCTCTAAGACCCCCTTTCACCCCTTTACAGGACGTAGCCTGCAGCCTGACGAGGGGCGGCGACCCCCGAGGTGATTTTGTTGGCCAGGCCACACAGACTCAGCCAGGCTGTTGTTCAAGAATCCCCGGGGAACTCTGAAAGGGCCTCCGTCCCCACACGATGCCCTCCGGGGCGAGGGGTGGGCCTCAGGCTCTCCTGGGGGTTCTCTTGGCAAGAGGAAAATCCGGCCAGGACCCCGTGACCAGGCAGGGGGTTCGCGGTTCCAGCCCGCTTCCGCTCCCTTCAAGCCCAAGTCCCCACTCACTTCCGGCTTCTCATCCGGGAACTTTCCCTCGAAGGCCCTCCAGGCCTCCCGGGTCCCCCAGCTACTCCTCGTCCTCCCTCCCCTCTCCTGGAACCCGAGGAAATTCCACACAGCCTGGCCTTCTGGGTCACCCCTCACCTGCCTCCCGTCCTCCCCGCCCGCAACCTCAGCCGCACCTTCCAGGGGCCACTCCCGTTTCTTGGAAGATGGGGGGCGTCTGACGAGACTCAACTTCCTGGGAGGTGGGGGCGTCTGACGAGACCCACGGGGCTCTGGACGCAAATTCCCAAACACCTGCACCTGGGCGCCCGTAACTAGCAAGTTCCAGCTGACATCCTCTCTCTCCTAAACTTCTCCATCGCTTTCTAGTTGGGCTACTGTCCCCTCCCCCACCATCTGCTCTGCCACCCAACTGGAAATTTCGGGGTCACTGTAGCCTCCTCCCACTCCACTCCCCACGCACCTCCTGCCAACCTCCTCCTGAATCCTGTCTACATCCCTCTGCCTGCCTACCCTGTTCGGGTCCCTGCCTTCTGCCTCCTGCCCTCTTTCCATGGTGTCCTAACTGGGGTCCCTGCCTCATCTTTTTTTCTTCATCTGGTCTTTGCATCCTACCCCAGACATATCTTCCCCAGGTCAGATCTGGTCATATTCTTCCTGAGTATTTTTTAATGACCGGAAGGCCTTTTGATTAAGATCCAAGTGCCGACCCAGCATTCAAAGCCATGTTGTCTCTGACTCCTGTTTCGCTTTCTAGCCTGCTCTAACTGTCTGGCTGTGCTGACCACACACCCCACTTCTTGGCATCGTCCCTGGTGGTGCACCAAGCATCTGGAGCTCCCAGGTCTCCACTTATGAAGCATTTTTGCCCAAACTATTTCACCCAAGTGTTACCAATCCCTTAGACCTAATTTCCAGAAAGAGTAGGGGGAGAGGGACACTTGGCAACCATGTGGAAAATCTAGAAGGAGAAGCAAACAGTCTACACAACAGCTGACCTGATCACTTTAAAAAACCAATGTCATGGGGGGTTGGGGCAAGGAGCTGGGAGAACAGAATACTATTGAAAATTGAAAGAGTAAGGAAACATAATCCACCAATGTCATGTGATCTTTCATTGGATGTTAGTCTGGAGAAACACTATAAAAGACATTTTGGAGATGGAAATTTGATTATAGACTGAGTATTAGCTGATGTTAGGGAATTTTCGTTAATTCTCACTAATTGTGTTTGATGTGATGATGAGTTTTTTGGTTATGTAGAAAATTATCTTTATTTTTCTGAATGTCCATGCTGAAGAATTCAATGTGAATTGCCACAGTGTCTGTAGTTCATCTTGCAATGTTTCAGAAAAAAAAATATATATTCATATATAAAGTCAATATGACAAAATACTAGCAGTTATGAGCCTAGGCAGGGAATAGAGATGTTCATTGTCTTGCAATTTTTCTGCTTGTTTTTAAAATGTCTTAATAAAAAGTTAGAAGCACCTGGAAGGTGGGGGTAGCTGAGACCCCAGCATGTGCTCTGTTCTGTAATCTCCCAATCAAAATATATAACGTATCTTGTCTCCTTGAGGGGGGAGGGGGAGCAATTCCTCCTCCAAGTGAAACGACTCAGCTGCCTGGCATTCAGAAGCAATGGCACACGCTTCCTTTGTAGCAGAAACTGTCCCCACAACTTCAGCAAACTGCCTGAGGACAGACTCGTTTCCAGAAGAGCTTGCATCTTTCACTGGGGATAATTACATCTTGAGCCATCTTTTTAAACAGAAAGCTGAAGGAGCTGTCATTGGTCCAATCATCTTCTTCCTTCCAGAAAAGGAAGGTAGAAGGGAAAAGGTAAGCCTTCCCTGCTGAGTTTTCTCTAGTTTTCCTCAGAATTCCATGAGGATGGGAGGGAGGCTGGTTGAAGAAGAGACAGACCTGGGTGTAACTGCAGGCTTCAGGGGTGACTGACAAAAAAATAGGTTCTGTGACTAGAGTGGCTTTGAGAACCTGGCCACTCCAAAGCCATTTGCTGTGACAGGGAGCCCAGGGTTGAATCCAGCCCACTGATGTGTCTTATTTGGCCCTTTGTGGTGTTTTTTTAAAAAAAAAACACCACTTCTAAAAATTAAACACAACATATATCCTAAAGTACACACATTACTTGCCTGGGTTTAACGCACTGTAATCAGCCCCCAGAACCTGCTATGCACCCCCAAAGGCAATCATTTTCCAGACTTTTATTACTGTGGGTTAGTCTTGCTTGCTTTTGATTCTCACTGTATCTGCTCATTTGTGTCTGGCTCCATTCACTCAACATAATGGCTGTGAGACTCTCCCGTGTTGTTGCAGATGGTTGTGGTGTGTGCATCCTTGTTGCCCTGTGGTATTTCACTGTGGGAACACACGTGGTTTGTTTACGCACTCTCCTGTTAGTGGGGGTTGCAATTTGCCGCTGTTACAGCAGCGCTCTGACAAGCCTCCTAACCCATGCCTTCTGGTGAGCATATGTGCACGGTCCTCATGGGCATACACCTAGGAGCGGAATTGCCGGGTCAGCAGATATGCACATATCTGCTGGCACTTTATAAATTTCTCATGAGTTGGCAACATTCAGAACATGAGAGAGTTAGCGTGAAAATCAGGGTTACAGCTCTCCCTTCAAAGTGTAAAGGTTCCACAATAGGGGACCCACATTCCACGTCTGTGACTGGTGTTTTGGTTCCCCCCAGTCCTCACCCAACCTGCCTCATGCCGTCCCTCTTGGCTTCTGGAGTCACCTTGACCTTGGGACTCTCGGAACGTGGGAAATGATCCGAGTGTGCTTTTACTTCAAGTCCTTAATAAAGATTACTCGGCTGCCTCAGTTTCCCCAATGAGGTCACGCTGAATGACCCTAGGGGCGTAAAGACCTTGATCCGGTCACTCCAGTGATTTTGATTCAAAAATCAAAACAGACTGTCCGCTAGTGGTGGGGGTTGGGACTGCTGATAAATGATCTCCTTCCCAGATGGCTCCTCCTTCCGCTGGAACCAAGATGCCTATTACTTTAATTTAAGAAGAAGTTTTTTTGAATCAATATACATCCATGGTTTTCAAAAATCAAACAGTACAGAATGATATAGAGAAAAGGAAATTTCCCCTTTATTTCACTCCTTCCCCAAACCCTGGGGTTCCCTCCTCAGTTGTTCAGTCACTCAGTCATGTCTGACTCTGTGCCACCCCATGGACTGCAGTACGCCAGGCTCCCCTGCCCTTCACTATCTCCCTGAGTTTGCTCAAACTCATGTCCATTGAGTTGGTGATGCCATCCAGTCATCTCATCCTCTGTCGCCCCCTTCTCTCCTGCTCTCAATCTGTCCCAGAGGCAACCCCAATTTCTAAGTTTTACCCATTTTCTATTCCACACACACACATACACACACCTCTTGTTTACTTCAAACTAGTGCTTTGAGAATGATATGTTCTGCACCCTGCATTTTATCCATCTTGCTGGCCCTTGCTGGTCAGTACGTATAGATTCTGCTTCTTTCTAACAGATGGAGTTTTTTCTTGCCTTTATGACCACCATTTATTAACCAACCCCCTAATGAGGAATATTTCAGTCATTTCCAGTACGCGGCAATCACAGACTATGCTGTGATTATACTGTCTTTGCAGACATGTGCAAGCATATCTGCAGAATAAATTCTTAGACATATGACTGGGGGCCAGAGGGCATTCAAATTTCTTATTTTGGTCAATAGTCCCAACTTGTCCTTTGAAAGGGTCATATGAGGGGAATTCCCTGGTGATCCAGTGGTTAGGACCACCCTTCCACTGACGGGCAGTATGAGTTCCATCCCTGTTCAGGGAGCTAATATCCAGCAAGCCAGTCAAAACCAAAATGAAACAAAAGACACGAAAGGGTCAGTTTACACTGCCTCCAGAAGCATCTGAGTGAGCTACTGTGGGCTCTGAAAAATGCATATAAACCTGTAAGTTCTGATTTCAATGACGTGGCCCAGTCATTGGAGTTTTTACAACCTCACCAGAGTGATGCTAAAACATTCCAGTGTGGAGAACCGCACCTCTCATCGCCAATGGCTCCCCCAGGCCAGGGAAACATCTGTAGCCCTCGGCAAGGTAGAGAATCCCATCATTTTTGATTCCCATCTGCCTGTCTACTCTCTTGCATCATGAACTCACCACCTGCCCGTCAAGGCTTACCGGGGGTCCTGCTTGGGTAGCGTGTCCCTGGCCACCTGGTGAGCGGTGCGTGCTGTGATGGACACGGCAAAGCGGCACAGGCTTAGAAGAGCCATGATGTTCTGTTCTCAGCATGACATCTCGTGACAGGAGTATTGACACCACAGTAATAGGCAAATGCCACCAACCAGCATTTCTGCCCACCCCACCAGAAAGTCAGTTATTATCATTTAAGAGCCCACCACCATCTATTTGCCTCCTCTGCTCACTCGCAACATCCTGGGATCTGCTCTTCTCATGCTCTGTTATCAGGAGACTTGAGCTCCTGTAATTATAGATAACGGAGATGAAGAAAATAATAATTTCTCATTGAGCACTTACCATATGCCAGGCTCTGAAGTCAGCACTTCCCATGCATTTACTCATTCACACCTCATAATCACCCTGTGAGTTAAGGACTATCATTACCCAATCGTTCCTGAGGCACAGAGAGGGAAAACAATTTGCCCAAAATCACACCGCAAGTGAGCAACCGCTGTGGCCGAGTAGATCTCGGTAAGCATATGTTACATGGACGGATGGATCTTAACTTCTGGAAGCAGGTACTGGCAGGCCTGGCTGTGTGGACAAGAAAGGACATTTTCCTCAACAAATTATAAGTATCTCTGATGCCTTGTTTGTTACCTACCTGCCCCTCCCCGAGTTAGGGTTTGTATTAGTTTGCTGTTGTTCCTGTAATAAATGCCACAAAATTGACAGCTTGAAATGGCACATGTTTATTATGTCACGGTGCTGGAGGTCAAAAGTCCAAAATGGGTCTCACTGGGCTTGAAGATATCTACATCTTAATCCCTGGGACCTGCAAATATGTTACAGACGTGGCAAGAAGAACTCTGTAGATATGATTGAGTTAAGGATCTTAAAATTCGAAGATTATCCTGGATTATCCAGCGGGTTAGAGGTAATCATGAGGGTCCTTATAAGAGGGAGGCAGGGGGCTTAGGGAAGGGGGACAGAAGCAGAGGTCAGAGTAATGCAGCCACCAGTCAAGGAATGTGGGTTGCCCCCAGGACTGGAAACAGACTCTCCCCTAGAAACTCCAGCAGGAACATGGCCCTGACAACGCACTGATGTTAGCCCCTAACATCCATTTGGCACTTCTGGCCTCCAGAGCTACAAGACAACACAGCTGCATTCTTTTAAGCTACTGTATCTGTGTGGCTCCTTCTAGCAGCCCTAGGAGACTCATGCGTGGTCACAGGCCATCCCTTCATCACAAAAATATGGCAGGTGGCAGTCTTTCAGAAGACAGCAAGGATGGACTGGCATAGGTTGTCCTGTATCCCAGATTCCCTGGAGGTTGGAAAGGGATAGAACGGGGGCTGGGCTACATTCCCTGAGTAGCTGAGGTCAAATATGCACAACAGGGGGAATACTGTGGGCAGGAAGGCAGTGGCATTAAGTTAAATGGGGATCAGGACTTTACCAAGTTCTCTGGAAAAACTCGGTGAATGCCCCAGGCCAGGACACCAGGCTAAAGTCAAAGGGTCCATGGCCTGGAGAAAGGGACAGTGCCGAGAGACAGCACTGGGGCTGTGGCAAGAGCACTGGCCTGCCACTGGCTGGCCTGGAGAGCTCAGGCTGTTTCCGCCCTTTTGGGGTCTCTTGCAGGTGACCTGTTAAGGTAATAATCATAATAACAGCAAGCACTTAAATGGACTTGCTTGGTCCCAGACACTCTTCTTCTTCGTGTTCTGCCTTGTAAACATAAACAGACTTGTCCAATACTCAAACCAATAGGTAGGTGCTGTCATCTTTATTTCACAGGTGAGGGAGTTGAGGCACAGAGAGGTTAAGAAACTTGCTGAAGGTCACCCAGCAGGGAAGTGGTAAATTCTTTTTCTTAATTAAAAAAAAAATTTGGCCACACCACACAGCGTGTGGGATCTTAGTTCACTGACCATGGATTGAATCCACACTCCCTGCTTTGCAAGCAGGGGCTCTTAACCATTGGACCACCAGGAAGGTCCCAGAAATGGTAAATTCTTGACTGGAACCCATGCACTTCAGATCCAAAGAGAACTGAGAGGTAGGGGAACAGGTTGGGGGAGATTTGGGCAGAGATGTTAAATCAAGATGAGTAGTAATGAGCTGGGGGAGGTGGGGAGACAGAGAGAGAAAGAGGAGGGGCAAAAGCCAGCAGAAGCTGGGAAGATGGTTTTGGAGTCTGGTCTAACAGAGGTGCTGGAGCAGCCGTGGGGTCTGAGAGAACCGGGGTGGAGAGGGTCAGGGGAAAGGGAGGGGCATCTCCGTCACTGACGGGCACCCTGGGGTCTCGGAGTGGGCCGAGTGTGGGGACTGGGCCTAGTGGGGGCACAGTATTGATTTGGGTTACACAGACTCACTGTGGGAAACC
This sequence comes from Muntiacus reevesi, assembly GCF_963930625.1. Lineage (NCBI taxonomy): Eukaryota > Metazoa > Chordata > Mammalia > Artiodactyla > Cervidae > Muntiacus > Muntiacus reevesi. The sequence continues at coordinate 223,963,190 of NC_089250.1, read as the reverse complement.
GATCCGACTGAAGTTGCCATGGTGAGGCAGGGTCTCATGCCCCTGCCCTGCCCTTCGTCACTCCCCCAATTCCAGCGTTTTGTGTAGAACCCTTGGATTTTGGGCAATACCATTTGAAAACTGCTACCCTGCCTCCATCCCATCAGCTCCTCTGCTTCTGCATGGATTCCTCCACTGCCCGGACCACAGAGAGCCCTCGGAGTCCCCACTCTGCTCCTGCCACTCCCTCCAGGTAGCTTCGGAAGGCTCCAGCTTGGTCTTCCTCACTCCCAGATCCTTGCACAGAACTCAAAGTCTCTGTTCAGTGCACATTCCAGCCAGCAAGTGACCTTGAGCAAGCCTCCTCCTTGCACCTCCAGGCGTCATCTGCAGAATGGAGCCGATAATAACAACTCCCCTCTGGAAGCCAAGAGACCGGGCCTCAGAACCTCTTAAGAAAATTAAGAAGAGCCGGTGTACACTGACTGCCTACATGAGAAAATGCTGTTGCAATTTTAGTCGTCACCATTTTGACTGTCCTCGTTTGACCAGTGAGAAAACTGAGGCCCAGAGAGGTGAAGTCACCGACCAAGGACACACAGCAAGGTAGCGCAGAGTTGAAACCAGGACACAGGCCCTAGAACTGAGCCTCTTCCTCTTTCCCCTGAGTATGCAGCCAAACCCACAGAAGGAACCTGCCATGTGCCTTCTGGCCGGATTCTCCCCAAACCCCCTCTCCTTCACATATTTTTTACAGATAAGGAAACTGACGCTCGCCTGCCCAAGGTCACCCAGCCATTTACACAGGAGCCAGGGAGCCAGGTATGTGTGACTCGGAGCTCACGCCCAACCCTGACCCATCATGCAGCCTCCAGGACTCCCACCCAGTGCTCAGATGCTGGGTTTCTCAGAACCTGTCCGAGGTCTGGGCTGGTTTAAAGCAGAAAAAGTTCCTCTTGCAGCCTCTCCCTGAGCCCCTCCCCATCATCAACACATCCCCAGGAGCCTCAGGATGCCGGGGACAGATAAAGGCAGATGCCCCAGCCCCTGGTTGCCCTCCACTCCTTCCAAGTTCTGCTTCTCCTTGGAGGGGAGGGAGGACAGCTCTCCTTGCCTTCCAGGCGGTTGGCAGAGCAGCGGCTGCTGTTCCTGCCTGCTGCCTGGCTGATGGAGAGATTATTTCTAAGCCCTTCCCATTCCCGCCCCCCCTTCTCTTGCAGGACCACACTGGCTGTCCCCGTGGGACTCAGTACAGAGCCTGCCGCTGAAGCAGGACAGCTGGCCTGGCTCCCTCCTCAGACCCTCACCTCTAGTGTGGAAAGGGGCTTCTAGGTCCTTTCAAAACAACAACAACAACAACAACCCACCCCACTCCTCTTGGGCTTTTCTGCAGCTGCTGGAGAGAGAAATGCAGAATGAATGGACTTCTGGTTTCTGAAGGAGGCAAGGGAAGAAAGGTTGAAAACTAACTCAGCCAGAAACTGCTGTGTTTGGGATTTTTCTTTTCTTCCCCTTCATCTTCAACACAAACCCATCTCTTCCCTGGGCATCGAGACATGGACTCCTCTTGCCTTGCCCGGCAGAAAGACAGCTGGAAATGGGCTCCCTGAGACAGAAGGGTGAGTTAAACTTCAGGGGAAGAAGTTAGTATTTGCTGCGGGGGTGGAGGGTATACAGGATGCTCTTAAACATCCCTTCCAAAGCGCTGTTTTGAGTGAATACCTTTCCTACACTCTGGAAGGAGGTTTGTGTGCCGGCTCTTCCTGGGGGGCAGTGGGTTACAAAGTTAGGTTTGTGCAATGAATGAAGAAAAGAAAGTTTGGGGGGGTTTTAGAAAGAGACCCTACTGGGAGACAGAGTCCTGGTTGCACTGGGACTCACCGTGTGACCTTGGATGAGTCACTTCAGCTCTCTGGGTCTGGCTTTTTCACTAGGACAACAAGAATGCTTGGGAAGGCTCCCTTGCTTTCAAAATACTCTTTTCTCCGCAGGCTGCTCCTCGTTTTCTGGCTGTACATTGTAAATGAAGTAATACACGCAGAATAACAGACCATTGTGTGCTGAGCAAGTGTGAAATGCATAGGCTGTGATTCAACTCTTCACTGCCTGCTGGAATCCAACTGGCTCTGAAATTGAGACAACTTTTATTTCCATTCAGTCGCTGAGTTTTCCTCTTGATTGGAGTGCATCTTGGAATGTAAGGTTATAGGTGCTTCGGAAGCAGCTCTGGCTAGAATGAATAGCACAGAAAACAGTTGTGGGAGGCAGAGGATGAGAAATATTGTGGTGATGACTTCCTTTAATGCGTGGGCTAAACCTGAAACCCTTCCTCTAAGTCAAGCATCCCAAATAGGTCTGAAACGGATAGAGCGTTAGAGGCGCCTTCATTTCACAGATGACAAGACCAAAGCCCAGAGAGGGGGAGTAACTGATGCAAGGTCACACAGCAAGGTGGCTGAGACAAGTAGTCCATAAACACAGAGGAGCACTGTCATTGATAGCAAAGTCCTCTAAGTGGGAAAGCAGGAAACAGGACTGAGGCAAAGGTTGTGGAGCTTCTCCTGGGAGGTGCTGTGCCAAGCACAGTTCCTTGTTACTTAACTTTTCTGGGCCTCAGTTTCCTCATCTGTAAAATGGAGATATTAATGTCTACCTCAGGGGGTTATTGAGATGACTTAACATAGGAGGGGCATGTGGATCAGTGCCTGGCATGTCAGAATCGTCTAGAAGAGTGTTTAATATACACCTCACATGTATTATTGCATGTAACCCTCACTGTGCCCAGTGAGGTGGGCACCCAAACTGCCCCAGGTGAGCAAGTGAAGCAAAGGATTCAACGAGGCTGAGAAACCCAGCTGGGGTGGCAGTCTGTAAGGGATTATAACCCAGCAATGAACTTGGGAAACTTTTACACTCTTAAGCTCTGTTTTCAATAACTGTACTTTGCAAGGTTGGGAGGAGTCTTGTCATTGACATAAGGATGCTGAGATCAGAGAGGTTAAGCTACAGGCCCAAGATCACACAGTCTGGAAGTGACACAGCTCTGACTTGTCCAGCTGGGGACCGAGCTCCCCGAGTCCCAGTCCACCTAATGCCTGTTCCAGGGAGATTCTTCTGAGACATAAATAAATGCTCCATCAGAGAAGGGATGTCATCATGTCCTTCCATTCACTGATAGATCCCAGGTGCGTAGTAGGTACTCAGTAAATCTGTGTTGGATGAAAGATTAAAAGGATAAAGGGTGCAGGTGAGGGAAAGCAGACATGAGGCGATGTGGTCTAGGACTCTGCCCTGAGACTGATGGTTCCTCCCTTCTCTTGCTCTTGTCCTTCGGGGGCCAGGACTTCCGCAATATCCATGCCTTCCCGAGACAGAGGCCTGCATGCCGGACACCATCACTTCCGCCCCTGCAGCCCTTTGAGTCCCTTCTTGTCGGGCCCCGTGGAGCCGCCGTCCATCAAGGGCATTTACTACCGCAGGGCCCGGAAGGTGGGCGCGCTGGACTCTTGCCCGACGGCGGACCTGAAGAAGGAGATGCTGGTCAACGTGGGGGGCCGACGGTACCTGCTTCCGTGGAGCACGCTGGACGAGTTCCCGCTGAGCCGCCTGAGCAAACTCCGCTTCTGCCGGAGCCAGGAGGAGATCGCGCAGCTTTGCGACGACTATGACGAGGACAACCAGGAGTTCTTCTTCGACCGGAGCCCCAGCGCTTTTGGGGTGATCGTGAGCTTCCTGGCGGCCGGCAAGCTGGTCCTCCTGCGGGAGATGTGCGTGCTGTCCTTCCAGGAGGAGCTGACCTACTGGGGCATCGAAGAAGCCAACCTGGAGAAGTGCTGCCTGCGGACCCTGCTGCGGAAGCTGGACGACCTGGCCGAGCTGCGCCGGGAGGAGGCCCTGCAGCGGCAGCGGGAGGCCGGGCGACCCACCGTGCACACGTCCCGCTGGGGGCTCTTCATGAGCCGGCTGCGCGAGATGGTGGAGAACCCGCAGTCTGGGCTCCCCGGGAAGGTCTTCGCTTGTCTGTCCATCCTCTTCGTGGCCACCACGGCGGTCAGCCTGTGCGTTAGCACCATGCCTGACTTGAGAGCGGAGGAGGACAAGGTGAGTGGTCCATCGCTCCATCAGGCGTGGGTGCCCGGGGCGTGGGACTGGGGGACCACGAAAACGTTTTCATGTCTTTTCAGACAAGAAGGCAAGAAATGAATATGATCCCGTGTGGATTGTGTTCATTTTCAGACCAAGGCAGTTGTAAAAGATATTTTATACATTTTTTGTTTTTTGAGAAAGAAGCACATGAAGGGGACCCATGAAAGTCAGGAGGGGCCCCACCCCTGAGAGCAAACGCTAGACATTGTGGTCTTAATGGACTGAGCTCACCCAGCCCTTCCTCTCCTAGCTCTGTGAGCCTCGGGTTCCTCCTCCATGAGACACCTGACGTCACTGTAAAGGCTCACGCGCTCAGTGCTCCCCTCGTGTGTTAATTGAGCAGCTATTCTGTGCTGAGCACTCGACCAGGTCCGGATTCCCTACCTCCTTAGCCAACCTTCTCATGGGCATCTCAGCTCTGTAAACTGAGGCTCAGGGCACTTAGCTTCTTGGGAGTAATCTAGCGAAGATGCTGATGACAGAAGAGATCCTCAACCCTTGTTCCTGACCCTCCCAGTCAGGCCCTCCCTCCAGGGAACTCATGGAAGAGTAGATCCAGAAGTGGCCCTGCCCCAGGACGCCGGGGCAGAAACATCTGCTTGCCCACTCCTGCCCTCCCTGGTAGCTCAGTGATAAAGAACTGAGTGGTAAGGAACTGTCTGCCAGTGCAGGAGCTATAAGAGATGTGGGTTCGATCCCTGGGTTTGGAAGGTTGCCTGGAGGAGGGCATGGCAACCCACTCCAGTATTCTCACCTGGAGAATCCCACGGACAGAGGAGCCTGGTGGGCTACAGTCCATGGGGTCACAGAGAGTTGGACATGACTGAAGTGACTTAGCAGGCCCTGTCTTTCCAGGAAGCTGTGAGATAACCCTTCCCCCAACCCCCATCACATACCCCAATGGGTCAGATGGTCTGAAATGTGAGTTAAAAACCTAACATTTTGTTGGGAAGGTTATTGGAGAGCTTCAAACTGAGAATTGGACTGTTTCCTAAGTTAAAATGTTGCTCTATATAATCCTCCATGGCTCCCTATCATCTGACTCATGGAGCTTACATTACAGCAGAGAGAGTAAGCCAATCATTTAAACATATACATAAGGTTATGCAGTCTGTGGATGGTTTATAACCAGTGTCAGTTGACCTAAGTTCTCGTCCCTTAAACATGTATTTCAGGGACGATCAGAGAAGTTTCCATAGAGAGAAGACTTAGATGGAGAACCAGTCAGTTCTTCACACCAAGTAGGCTCTCAATAAATATTTGTTGAACAAAATATTAAAATATCTTGCCCAATCTATACATGTTTTGTCATAAAACAAACCAACCAAAATGTTTTGACTTTCAGACAGCTTTTTTCCCCATAGAGAGGACTGTAGCTCTAATCGTGGACTTTTTTTTTTTCATTCTTTAGCACAAAATTATGTGATTTAAGAATTTGCTTGTTCACTGAAATATTTACATGTGGACACTGCAGTCAAAAGATTAGGACAAAGTAAGGAGCCTCAGTCTCCTGTGCTCCAAGGGTGCCCTGGATCCTAGTTGCTGAAGAAGGACCCTTGGATTTTTCACAAGCCTGTTCCTCTTAGGGATTTTCAGGGAGCCAGGATTTAGACTGTGCAGAGAGACAAGCTCTTTACAAAGCCTAATGCTTTTAAAATTACCCAGGGTATGAACCCAGATTGGTGTGACAGGGACCTGGAAAATTCAATTAGAGGTGAGTGAGAATCCTGTAGAAGCCGTTTCTAGCGGGGAGTGAGAGAAGTGCTGTCCCCAGTCCAGTCTCAAGCTCCGTGCACCTGGGCAGCCACCACTGGGTGCTCTGCCTAGAGAGGGGCCGCGAGGCCCTGCCCTCAAAAACAAAAACAAAAAATGTGTGTCTATGTCCCTGTTCTGATGGTAATTCAGAGAGCCTGGAGGCTGAGGACCAGGCGGGCTTTGTTCTTTCAAACCGTGCCCTTATATTTACATAAAAAGATGATGTTCTTTCTTGGCCACACATGCCTGGTATTTTGTATTTGGCCACTGGGACATCAGTCTGAAAGCAGCGATTCAGCCCCGGCTGCAGAGCTGGGCAGCTGCTTCTGGGGACAGACAATGCCCAGGAGGTGTGGGGGCCTGAGTCGTTGTCCCAGGGGGACATGACCTACAGAACTCCTCCATCAAACATAGAGAAGGCGTCACCCTGGGATGAAGAATCAGCACTCATGCAAAGAAAGCACTTTCCTTCCCTTTTTCTTCTAGCTTCTTACAGCAATATCCCTTAAGTAAACTTGGCAGTTGAGGAGCAAGGTCTGTGCCCAAGATTGCAAATTAAAATGGAAGAGGGAGGAAGTAGATGGACAGGAATGACCAAGCCAAGTACCTAAAGCTCCTCCGGAAGCATTTGGACTTCTATGGGTTCCCTGGCGGAGCTCAGCCCCAAAGGAATGAGAGAACTGATGCTTATTAAGTGCCCTTCAGGAGGCTGGCATTGGACAGGATGGACTTAATCCTTGTAACAGCTTTAGGAAATGGATGCTGTAGCTACGACCATTTTGCAGGTAAGGAAACTGAGGCTCAGGGAAGTTTTGTCACTTTCATAAGCCCAAAGTAAGAAAGTGGCACAGCCAGGATTTGAGCTCACCTCCACCTGGCTCCAAAACCTGACCCCTCATGACAGAACCTTCTAACCCTCCTGGGTTTGAATCTTGGTTTCATCCCTCATGAGCTCAGTGATCTCCAAAAAGTCACTTACCTTTCTGAGCCTCAGTTTTCTTATCCGTAAAATGGGGATGCTGTTAGCCGTTTCCTCAGGGGATTATGGTGAGAATTAAAAGAGTAATATTCGTGTAACATGATTGGAACAATACTAACTCATAAGAAGTGCTCAAAAATATTAGTCATCATCGTTATTCACTTATCAGGTGCTACTTAACAGGAAGTCATCACATTTATCCTTTTATTCACTCATCAACAGTCACTGAGTGCCAACTAAATCCACTCGTCTAGATGCTGCAGATCAGACAAATTCCTCACTTTCCTGGAGCTTGTATTCTGAACATCCCAGCTCCATTTTTAATCTTCACATAACGTAAAATTAACCATCTTAAAGTGAACAATTCAGTGGCATTTAGCAAAATTCATAATGCTGTGTAGCCAACACCTCTATCAAATTCCAATATATTTCTTTTTTTTTTAATTCCTTTTAAGTTCCAGTATATTTCTAAGAGAAAAACCTGGGCCAATCAGGCAGCCACTCCCCACCTCCACCCACAGCCACTGGCAACCACCAGGCTGCTTTCCATCTCCGTGGATTTTCCTGTTCTAGACACTTCTTATAAAGGAATCATACATTATGTGGCCTTTTGTTTCTGGATTCATTAACTCCATATAATGTGTTCTAAGTTCATCTGTGTTGTATCCTGTGTCAGTACTGCACTCCTTTTAAGGGCTGCATAATATTCCACTGTCTGTAAATGTCACAGTGTGTTTGTCCATCTGTCCAATGATTGGTTCCTCAGATTCTTTGCTTGCCTCTGCCTGAGTCCTCTGCCATGGTCGTCAACCCTGCCATTCAGCCCTAGTGCCCTGTACAAGTAGCCCCTGCCCAGCATCTCTGCTGGTCAGAACGCCTTGTCCTCCCTCTGGAGGAAACTGGGGGTCACTGGGCAGCTACAGCTGAACTCTTGTTCCTTTTATCCTGACCCCTTCCTCCCTCCGACCTGGCTCTGCCCTTGGACAAGTCCCTCTGTCTCTGTGCCTCTATCTCCTCACCTGCAAATGAGGATAGTGGCACCCCTGCTCAGACAGAGCCCTAGGACGGATGGTCTAGTTCTCCTGTGTGGGCACAGAGGCAGCGCTGGCTGCTCTCCCCCACCTCCGGGACTCGCTCATGCCCCTCCCACGTGCGCATCTGCTGTGCTCCTCAAGCTCTCTCCCGGCTCTCAGGACCTCAGGGGATAAGCACAGGCATGTGCTCTCACATCACCTCTCCACCCCCTGCCCTCATTTTAGCTTCCACTTCCGCCCAGAGGCATACTTGGGACTTCGGGGACCTTGAGAAGGGACACACTCTGGATAGCCGCCCTGCAAAGCGAACCGGCTGGGGGCGGAGCCAGCAGGGGGCTGAGGGCAGGACCGCTGGGGGCTGAGGGCAGGACCGCTGGACTCTGCGTCTCCCACCCACTCCTGGCCTGTGCTGTGCCTCCAGTCTCACGGGGACTGGGAAGGAAGGCATAGAGATTTTTAAAGATCAGGTGGATCCCCTGAAGTCCCCTGATGGAAGAATTCTCTCCTACTGTGGTTGTAACTCACCTTTTGGGCTACAGTCACCCCTCCCCCACCTTGGTTAAAAAGCCTCCGGCTGGAGCCAGCATCTCCTCCTCTGTGGTCCCTTCTTGGACCGTGAACCAGCTCTGCATAGTACTGCCTGCTCTCTGTGGCTTCTCTGTGTTCAGTGACGTTTGGCAATGGCTTTAGAAAAGTCTTCCTAACTTGGCTTGGGGAGGTTGGGTGTTCCTCACCCCGAGCTGAGTCTCCCTAATATCCCAGCCAACAGCACCAATCCCCATTTCCTGGACGGGGGCCCCCCCTCTCCTGAGTACACATACTTCATGCTGTCCCTTCCGCCTCACCACGCTCCCCTGGTGTCTGGGGGGTTCAATTCCTAACCCACCCCTGCTTGCTCCACACCGTCCTCAGAGCTCTCAAGGTTTGGGTTCAAGGTGGGGAGGGAGAGGACCATGGAGGAGGCCCAAAGGAGAGGAGGGTGGCAGAGAGAGACCTGGCTCTCGGGGCAAGGCATGAGTCAGCACCGCCAGCACCCCGAGACTAGGACCAGAGGCACAGATGATGGAATTCATGGCCAGGAGAAAGGAAAGGGAGGGAGGTGGAAATGCTGAATGGAGCCGTGAGGCCAGCGCTGAGCTGAAAGGGTCAGACTGGCTGCGTTCCCAAAGGGGAGCTGGCAGGGGTCGCTGTGAGAGAGACAGAGGGTGCAAGGGAGGCTCCAAGGTCAAGACTCTGGCCCCGAGTTCCCCCCAGATGGAACTTCTAGAAATGGCCCTGGCTGTACCTGCAGCCGTCTGCCGGACAGCCTGTCCAGATGGTCCCTCAGAAAGCCCGGTCCGCCCCCTGACCCCAGAGCCCTTCAGAGCGGCTCTGCTCCAGAGCTTTGGGGGAGGACGGGGCAAGACTGTGGGCCAGCTGCTCCACCTTGCCCGAACTGATGCGGTCACTCAAACTCGGGTTTCTTTTTTATTGTGATATAATGTACCATCTAATGTTCATCCTTTTAAGGTGCACAGATCAGTGATTTTTTAGTATGCAGTTGTGCAACCATCCCCAATAATTCCAGAACATTTTTATCACCCTAAAAAGCAACCTTGCACATACTTCTGGCTACTCCCCATCTCCCCCTGCCCCCCGCTATCCACCAGCCCCAGGTGACTGTGAATGTACTTTCTATCTTCATGAATTTGCCTTTTCTAGGCACTTTATTCAGTTCAGTCACTCAGTCGTGTCCAACTCTCTGTGACCCCAAGGACTGCAGCATGCCAGGCTTCCCTGTCCGTCACCAACTCCCGGAGCTTGCTCAAACTCATGTCCATCGAGTCAGTAATGCCATCCAGCCATCTCATCCTCTGTCAACCTCTTCTCCTCCTGCCGTCAAACTTTCCCAGAATCAGGGTCTTTTCCAATGAGTCAGTTCTTCACATGAGGTGACCAAAGTATTGGAGCTTCAGTTTCAGCATCAGTCCTTCCAATGACACGTTATAGATACAAAATAATACAATATATGGTCCGTTATGTTGGTTTGTTTCATTGAGTATAAGGTTATCAAGGTTCATCAGCTTTGTAGCATGTGTCAGAGCTTCATTTCTGTGGCTGAATAGTACTCCATCATATAGACAGACCATATTTTGTTTATTCATTCCGCTGTTGTTGAGCATCTAGTTTCTTTCCACTTTTGGGTTGTCATCAATCACACTGCTCCAAATCTTCGTGTACAAGTTTTTTGTGTGCATGTGGATTTTCAGTTCCTTGAAGTATACACTTGGCAGCAAAATTGCTTAGTCATACAGCAAATGTATGTTTAAGTTCTCAAGGGACCACCCACCTGTTTTCCACAACAGCTATACCACTTTATATTCCCGCCAGCAACGTTTGGGTTGGGGGGGGCGGTTCTAATTTCTCCACAGTCTCAACAAAACTTGTTTGTTTTTATCCAAGTATTACTGCTTTACTGTAGTACATTAGTTCTAGGGGTACAACAGAGTGATTCGACATTTTTGTCCCTTATACTCAATTTAAAGATATTGTTATAAAATACCGGCTGTATTCTTTGCACTGTATATCACATCCTTGTATGTTATTTATTTTATACCTAGTAGTTTGTACCTATTAATCCCCTGACACTTATTTTTTGTCCTTATAATCACAGCCGTCCTGGTGAGGGTGGAGTGGTATCTCATTGTGCTTTTGATTTCCAACTCTGATTTTTTTAAAAAAAATCTTTTCATGATGGAAAATTTGGGGCATTTGCAGAGTAAATAGAATAATCTAACGAACCCCTAATTACTACCCATGACTCAGCCTTCCAGACTGTCCAGAGCCTGCCACTCTGGTTCTCTCTCTCTAGCCCCTCCCACCTCCAATCATTTAGCATCATGATCATTTGTTTTATTGTTACTTTACAGTTTTATGGGAGAAATTTACATACATTGAAATGCACAAGTCTTAGCTGTCCGATGTAACAAATGGGGCACACCCGTGTCACCCACAGCCCTGGTTGGTATGGAATATTCCTATCACCCCAGGATGCTCTTTCAGGCTCCTTTGTAGTCTTCCCTATCCCATCCAGAGGCGACTGCTGTTTCTGTGATTCTGTCCACCTCCCGTGAGCTTTGCCTGCTCTTGGACTTCACCCAGATGGAAACATCACCCCACATCTGCCTGTGACATTTGTCATGTTGTCATACCCTTCACCCCTCCAGCCTTCCCAGGGCTGCTCATGTTTCTGTCCATCACGGGAGGGAATCAGAGCACCCCTCATTCCCACCATGAACAAGTGCCCCCACGAAGGTGACCAAGCACCCCAGTTTGCCCAGGACTGAGGGGGGACTTTCTGGTGACCTGGAACTTTCTGTTGCTCAGTCTGGAAAGTTCTGGGCAAACCAGGATGAGTGGTCCATCCTACCTGAGGAATACAACCGAAAACCTCCTCAGAGACGGTGACTTCCTCCTTTCCTTCTGTTACTAGTTTTCCTCAGATATTGACTGGGCTGGGAATCATTTTCTCAGCTTGAGCCCCATAAATCCCCACCACCCCAACACCGGCTGCTTGTAGGGCATTTCTCTGAGGACCAGTGCTGGGAGGTTGGTTTAGAATGCAGAGCTGAGCAGCAATGCAGGGGTGACTCCTCACAGCACTTGCTGCAGTGCAGGGACGTGGCCGGCGGGAGGTGGGTGGTTCATGCCTGGAATATCCAAAAGCTGGCACCAGAGGCAGAGGGAGGAGGGCCCACAGAGCCTTCTCTGCTTCCCAGGAGTCACCTTCCTGAGCTACAGGGTCAGTGGTCTGGGGAGATTATTCCCAGGCCACCGAGGCTCTTATCCCAAAGGGAAAACTCTCCGAATGTCAGTGATGAAAGGGGCCTTATAGAGAGAATCTGGCCCGGAGTCTGAAAAACTTCCAGGTGCCTCTGGGTCAACAGGAGGTCTTGCCAAAGTGCAGATTCCTGGGCCACCCTCCCGGGCTTTAATTTTGTGATGGGGACCCCAGAACCCACATTTGTAACAAGCACTCTGGGGGATTCTGACACAGGGGTTATGAATTGACTTTGAGAAATGCCGCTTCTGTCCCACCCTCTTCATCAGAAGGTGAAGCACAGGAAGGGACAGTGACTACTGAAAGGTCACAGAGCAAGTTTGTAGCAGGACTGGGGAATCGGGATCCAAAACTCCTGAACTTTGCAGAACCCCGAAGCAAACCCCAGGCAGTCATGGCAAAGACCTCTTGTGTTCTGGAGAATTTCCTCCACTTCCTGTAGAATTCAGGATAGGAGAAGGTATAGTTACCCTTCATCTGAGCAGGCAGACTATGTCTGGACCAGTGGGTCGTCCCGCGCAGGTAGCTGCAATGTTTTGTGCACCTGCAGCAGTAGCAGCCTGCTCACTACTTCTGCATTATTCCCATTGGTCCCAGCTCTCCCGAGGCAGTCCAGGGGGAATGAAGGATTTGCCTAAGTAGGTGGAAGTGAACCTGAGTCACAGACACTCTGGACTCCATGCCCTCAACTGCACCCCCACCAACTCCTACCTCTTGGATCAGAGAGGGCAGGGGAGAGAGCTGCCCCACTCAGGACTGGTGAATAGAGATCGGGACAGTCCAGCCCCTTTCTCCCTCCAAAGGTCAGACAAAAAGAACATTTCAATTTAGCATTCCTGTGAGAAGGAAATGGCAATCCACTCCAGTGTTCTTGCCTGGAGAATCCCAGGGACGGGGGAGCCTGGTGGGCTGCTGTCAATGGGGTCGGACATGACTTAAGCGACTTAGCAGCAGTAGCAGCAGGAGTGAGCCCAGGCACTGGAAATAATTCCTTTTTCCACCTCAGAGGTTTTTAATCCAAAGAAAACTGCAGTTGTCAATGTGTTGCTTTTCACTCAATCAACTGGCTTCAATCATTCTTTCCCTCATCCATCATAGATACAGATGCCAGATATCTAGACATAGACAGAGATGGAGATAATGCAGAGGTAGATGAAGACCAAGAGGGAGATATAGACGATATACATATAGTCATAACATTTAGTCAGGTTCTCAACTCTGGCTTCACATTAGAATCATTGATGGGGCTTCTGGAAAATTCTACCACTCAGATTCAAACCTAGATGTCCCAGTCTGGACATCAAGATTTTTCAAAGCCCTTAGGTGATTCTAACATGCACAGTCAAGGTTGAGAACCACTGCACTAGAAACAGAGCTTCTCCAACCTTATTGTGTGCATAAATTGTTGTTAAAATGCAGATTCTGCAGATCCCAGGGGAGGCTCATGCTTTTGGTCCCAGGACACACTATGAGTGGCAGAAGGGCTAGCGGAAGTCTCTGCTGGGGGCAGGGGCAGGGGTGTGAAGGACACAGGGAGGAAACCTCAGATGGCCCACCTGGCTGCGATCTCTCGGGAAGGAAATAGTTGCAATCTGCATCACAGGGCTGTACTAGGAGTGGTGGCATCCTCTCTGCCCTCCCCACCCACCCACTCCCAGCCTCTGAGCCCCCAGAAACCACAGCTGCTTCTCTGGTCCTTTACCTCCAAAGTCTAGCATGGGACCTGGCTCAAGGTGAGCCCTGCATGTGGGTTTTTTTTTTTTTTTAAGTAATTTTATTTATTTATTTGTCGCTGCACTGGGTCTTCATGGCTACACGGGCTTTTCTCTAGCTGTAGCGAGTAGGGGCTATTCCCTATTCATAGTTGCAGTGCACAGGCTTCTCATTGCAGTGGCTTCTCTTATTGTGGAGCACAGGCTCTAGGGCACAGGCTCAGCAGTTGTGGCGAAGGGGCTTTGTTGCTCCATAGCATGTGGGATCTTCCCGGACCAGGGATCAAACCCACATCCTCTGCATTGGCAGGTGGATTCTTTACCACTAAGCCACCAGAGAAGCCCACCCTCCATGTGTTTTGTTGGATGAATGAATGAGGGATTGTGGGCACAGAAGTTACAAAATAATCTGTAGTCTCCAGGAGACCATCTCCTCCGAATGTGGGCTCAGGCAAGTTATTTCAGTGCTCAGAACCATTTATTGGACTGTCAGTGAAGCCTGCTCATGGCGCCGCTGTGGGGCTTAAGTGACAGTACCAGATCAGTGCCTGGTACACAGAGCTGCTTGTGTTGGTAAAGGAGAAGTTGGCTGCTGTAACCAAGAGGCTCCACAACAGGATGGCTTTCAGCACAAGTGCTCAGTCGCTCAGTCGTGTCTGACTCTGTGCAACCCCATGGACTGTAGCCCTCCAGGCTCCTCTGTCCATGGGGATTCTCCAGGCAAGAGCACTGGAGTAGGTTTCCATGCCTTCTTTCAGAGGATCTTCCCAACCCAGGGATCAAACCCAGGTATCCCGCATTGCAGGCAGATTGTTTACCATCTGAGCCACCAGGGAGGCCCTTCAACACAATAGACGCTGGTTTCTCTCCCACCCAAAGAGGGACCAAGGTGAGTAGGCAGCTCTCATTCTGAGACCCAGGTTTTTCCCACGGTGATGCTCATCCTTCCTGGGGCATCGGTTCAGTCTGCTGGTTCTAAGCTGGGTTGCAGGGCCGACTGGGTGGTCCCAGCTCACAGGAAGGGGAGAAAGAGTGCAAGAACTCATGCCCACCACTAAAGTCCTGGAGCTGGAGGCGTGGCACATCACCTCTGTTTACATTCTGTCGGTAGGGGCTTGGTCATTTGGCCACACTTAGCTACAGGGGTGGAGAAGGCAATGGCACCCCACTCCAGTACTCTTGCCTGGAGAGTCCCAGGGGTGGGGGAGCCTGGTGGGCTGACGTCTATGGGGTTGCACAGAGTCGTACACGACTGAAGTGACTTAGCAGCAGTAGCAGCAGCTGCAGGGGAGGCTAGATCAGGTGGTTTCTGATCTAGATGACTGGCCATGCGGCCAGCTGCAACTTGAGAACTACAATAAAAAGGGAGTTTTGGCGGATGACTAAGAGTCTAAAACAGACCTCCATTGATATAGAGTTATAGATTAATGATAGATGGATAGATAGAATATAGAGACTATATACTATACAAAGAATATATAGAGAATATATATTTAAATGTTTAATATATAGTATAATGGGCTTCCCAGTTGGCTCAGTAGTAAAGAATCTGCCTGCAATTCAGGAGCTGCAGGAGACACGTGTTCAATCCCTGGGTCAGGAAGATCCCTGGAGGAGGGCATGGCACCCCACTCCAGTACTCTTGCCTGGAGAATCCCATGGACAGAGGAGCCTGGTTGGCTATAGTCCATGGGGTCCCTAAGAGTCAGACATGACTGAGGTGACTTAGTACACGTATAGTATATCAATATGTTATGACATATATAATATATAACATGTATTCTAAATAATACATTGTTATTACTAAATATTAATATGCAGTAGTACATATTCATATATTAATAGTAAATTTAATATATGAAATATAGAGAGAATATATTTAGTATAGAGTTAGCATAGCATTTTTAGTAGAGACTGTACATATGGAATCTGTATACATGAAATCAGTCTCAATATTGGTACAAAGCTTTAGAATGGCTTTTCAGCATGGTTCTCTTGCCATTTCTGGTGCTTCGTCTCTCTACCCTGCGTTTCCTCGCCTCTCCAGGGGGAGTGCTCGCAGAAATGCTACTACATTTTCATCGTGGAGACCGTCTGCGTGGCCTGGTTTTCCCTCGAGTTCTGCCTGCGGTTTGTCCAGGCCCAGAACAAGTGCCAGTTCTTCCAAGGGCCCCTGAACATCATAGACATCCTGGCCATCTTCCCTTACTACGTGTCCCTCGCTGTGTCCGACGAGCCCCAGGAGGATGGCGAGCGGCTGGGCGGGAGCTCGTACCTGGAGAAGGTGGGGCTGGCGCTGCGCGTGCTGCGGGCCCTCCGCATCCTCTACGTGATGCGCCTGGCGCGCCACTCGCTGGGGCTGCAGACGCTGGGCCTCACGGTGCGCCGCTGCACGCGTGAGTTCGGCCTGCTTCTCCTCTTCCTGTGCGTGGCCATCACCCTCTTCTCCCCTCTGGTCTACGTGGCTGAGAATGAGTCTGGGCGGGTCCTGGAGTTCACTAGCATCCCGGCCTCCTATTGGTGGGCCGTCATCTCCATGACAACGGTGGGCTACGGAGACATGGTACCCAGCAGCGTGCCGGGCCAGATGGTGGCCCTCAGCAGCATCCTGAGCGGCATCCTCATCATGGCCTTCCCGGCCACGTCCATCTTCCACACCTTCTCTCACTCCTACCTGGAGCTCAAGAAGGAGCAGGAGGAGCTGCAGGCCCGCCTCCGCCGCCTGCAGAACGCGGCCACGGCCGGCGAACATGAACTCCTGAGGGACGTCAGTGACCTGAGCCTGGAGGGCCCTGCCTTGCCCATCGCATACATTTAACTCAGAATCCTCCCCCGAAGATACTAGACCTTCAGCGCATGGCCCTCGGCTGATATGAGCTGGAGAACACCAGCGCCTGGATCCTCCAGGAGTGTGTTTGTAGAGCTTGGGGGCGCACTCCCAAAGCTGGGAGGGGCTCGAGGCCAAGGATGTTTGGTTGGGTGATTCTTGACCCTCCCGGGCACAGTGGTCTGAGCTGGCCTTATCCATGTCACTTGCCATTTCCTCTCTCCCTGCCCCTCGCTGAGCACATCCAATTTCGCTGGGTTAGCTCTGTCTCCCTTCCTTCACAGCGGGTTCCCAGCCCAACATCCCAGGCTGGGTTCCAGACACCCACAGAACTGAACCTACAGAATTCCATTCCTCCCCTAAGACCCTCTTTCCTGGACCAACCCACCGCCAGGAACTGGGGGGGTCAGTCACTGCAAACCCCTCTGATCAGATCTCTCCGCCCAGCCCTATCGGGGGTTTCAGTCTGGGTCAATGTACTCTTCCATTGCTCAACCCGTGGCATTTTCCTA
Source organism: Muntiacus reevesi (assembly GCF_963930625.1). Classification (NCBI taxonomy): domain Eukaryota; kingdom Metazoa; phylum Chordata; class Mammalia; order Artiodactyla; family Cervidae; genus Muntiacus; species Muntiacus reevesi. The sequence goes on along the minus strand of NC_089250.1, from coordinate 223,946,426 downwards.
ATGCAGCTGCCTCTGCTCAGCTCTGGAAGCCCTTAGCCAAGAAGGCAGAACTACATCTGTGTTAAATCCCATGCTGAGGGCTGGGGGCCCACCATCCCTCCTGACCTGCCTGGGTCCTGAGCAGGAGCGCCACTTGCCGGCACAGCAAGCCCTCCTGGGCTCTTGATGGAACCTTCTCCAATCATCCAGTCCTTGGCCTTGACAGAGGCTAACTCTCTCAGGGCACTCAACTGTCCCTTGAGAGAACCATTCCTGCTGCTGGTTCCTTTAGCCCTTTGGGGACCTCGGCTTTCCACTCTCAGCTAAATTGCAAGAGACGCAGCATAGAAATGAAGGCAGCCTTAGGATCCACACTCCCCCTCCCCCCTGCCTGCTCCCCCAGATCCCTTGATACCAGAGGATAAGACCTTCTTTGGCCGATATTTAAACGAATTCATTCACTTAAGGTTAGGGTTCATTCAGTAACATGCCTGGCCCTTTGCATCCAGCATAGGAGGCAGAGGTTGGACCAAGTCATTGGAGATAGTGCATCCTGAGCAGAGGGGAAGAAGCAGTGAGTTCTGGGCAGTCGGCTCATGGAGGGCTTCACAGAGACACAGGAGGGGGTGGATGCAAAGGGTTGTTTTGGAAGACAAAGCTGCAATGGTGGGCCGGGATGAGATGCTGTGTAGAGGACTTGGACATTTCAGTAGATGCAGATGAGACATATGCTGGAGGAAGGGGCAATGTGAATGGACTGCAGTGTGGATGAAGATGATGGGATGGGCCACTGGAGGACCAGTTTGGAACAGGGAACAATTGAGCAGTTTGAGCAAGCTACAAGCGCCTACCTCCTCCACGTCATTAATTGTACAGGTGGTGCCAGGTCCTGGAGTCTCATCTTTTGTTTCCCAGCTGAGCACACCTGGGAGAGGCCAGAGACCTCCCACCAGTGGCTCCGCTGTGCACTGCTACATGCCATGGGCTGTAAATCTGCTAAGAAAGAGTACAAGGTTGCAAATGGATGATGGAGAGGAGGTTCTGGACCTCTGGATCTAATGTAGTTCACATGTAAGCATTTCATCAATGGGGACAACCAACCTTTATTTCACTAGTATTTAGTGCAGGCCTACTATGTACTGGGCATATGCTTCCCCCTGACTGCAATGCCAGGGTCAGTTTAACCACAGGTGGCTTGGGCAGGGGGCCATCTACACCAGCATCTAGCTTCAAGCTGGCCTTGACCTCGTGGGGAGCCCTCACTCCCTTTGACTGCTCCAAGTGCCATCTCAGCTGATGGGCATACATGTCCCCCCATTCCTCTAGCCCCCCAAGAATCATCAGGACACCCCCTAGTCCTTCCCAAGATGACATTTCACCAAATAGGCACTCTGCATGGTAGCAGAGTGGCCAGTCAGGGCTTCCCTGGTAGCTCAGCTGGTAAAGAATCTCCCTGCAATGCAGGAGACCCTGGTTTGATTTCTGGGTCAGAAAGATCCCCTGGAGAAGGGACAGGCTACCCACTCCAGTATTCTTGGGCTTCCCTGATGGCTCAGACAATAAAGAATCTGCCTACAATGCAGGAGACTTGGGTTTGATCCCTGGGTTGGGAAGATCCCCTGGAGGAGGACATGGTAACCCACTCCAGTATTCTTGCCTGGAGAATCCCATGGACAGAGGAGCCTGACGGGCTATAGTCCATGGGGTCACAAAGAGTCGGACACGACTGAGTGACTAAGCACAGCACAGCCCAGTGGCCAGTCACACAAAGTCCTGCCCCTCAGAAAAGCCACCATGACTTTAGCCCCATCCCTCTCTGTAAGTTTCAGGGGCTGGGCTAAATCTGTGGTTTTCCAATTGGGGTCCCACGAAGATCTTCGGGGCTGTTCCTGTTCCAAGGTGCAGCATTTGCAAATAATGATTTTTTAAAAGAACATGCAAATTTCTAGACACCCTCCCCCATTTTAGTCATGGCCCCACTGAGGGGCAAGCTCACCCCAGACCTGGAATGGCCTAGGACCCATATCAGGCCCCACATGGATCCTCCCTCTCCTCCTTCTTTTCTCTTACTAAATTTTTGGCCACTGTGCAGCATGGGGGATATTAGTTCCCCGACCAGGGATCGAACCCTCACCCTTCTCATTGGAAGCAGGGAATCTCCCTGGACCATCAGGGAAGTCCCAGGTCCTTCTCTCTCTTCTGATTGGAGACTTTTTTTGTGCTGCAAACCTGTGGCAAAAATCCCTCACTTCCACTTAGCCCATTCTGTGACTGGCTCCCACCAAGGCCGCCCTCTTTTCCTGTTTCCCATACTTTGACATCCAAACAAAAATGTGCCAAGATTAAAAGAAAAATAGTTGAGCCCATCACCAACATTATGAGCCTCTACAGTGTCTCAGTACATGCCTGGTGGACATTCTTTACCAAATTAGAAGTGGAAAATTGAAATTGATTGCTCGCAAGTAGGGCTTAATTAAAAGCTCTATTTTTCTCTCCCTTCCATTTCCCCTGGGGACTGATCTCCTTGTGTTAGTCTAGCTTGGCAGAGCTCCCTTTCCTTCATGCTGATTGGGTAGAATGGGGGTGACCAGCAGGTTGCTAGGCAGTCTCTTCATCCCCATTGGCTGAAAAGAGTCTCACGATTCCCAGAAGGGCTTGTTTTTCTTGGAGGCCAATGGGCATGACTGCAGCCAAAAGTTGAAATTCTCCAACTGAAGGCAAAGAGCAAAGGGCCTTTTGCTTCAAGTCACTTCCATGTGACTCCCAGAGGCAACTTTAAAATGGTGGTTCAATACCTCTCTAGCCAAGAGTTGAGCCCACGTGATTTGAGGATGGATAGGTTAATTCTTCAACACCCTGCAGGTGGGGCTTGAGTCAGTGATTCTGTTTTCATGGCTTTTAGGACTGGAAGGCCCATCAGAAGACAGTCTAAGCAGGTGGTTACCATGGGGTGTCTGTGAACCTCTTGAGATTGTAAATGCACAGCTTTGAAGAAGGGTCCAGTGACATTTATGAACCCTCAAGGGAATCCATGACCCCTGAAAAAGGACAAGAAGTTAAGAAAAATCGACTTCTGCATTTTAAGATGGAGAGACCAAGGCTTAGAGAGGGAAAGCCACCTCCCCAAGGCCACACAGGTGGTTCATTTAGTTAGAGCCGAGCATCCTGATTCCAGCAAAACACTCTATTAATAGTATATCAGCTCTCAGGTTCATCTGACACAGTGCCCAAGACCGCAAAGAAACTATTCAAAACAAGATTGTAACACGTTGCCACATACCCTGAGCAGGGTAAGGAGGGTCGTCTTGGGGCCTCTTGAGCATCAGCTCTTGCCCTTCATATAACATGGACATGGAAATCGATTCCACTGGGCTTTCTTTCTCTCATTGATCCCATGGAGAGGGTGGAGTAGACGGTTGTTAAGTTTTCTCCCAGTGTGGACCGTCTGTGATTCTGGGAAGTTCATTGCAACTGTTTATATGATGGGGGGTGGGGGCAGGTAAGAAACCGAGAGAGAGCTGAGAAAGCAACACTTACCACGGTCCCTGACTCTCGGCAGAACTGCTCCCTTAGCAAAAACCACAGGTAGCTCAAGCTTGAATAGGGGTTCGCGGAGATCTCTGCCCACAAGCTGCCCACGTTCCTACCTGTCCTGTCCACCTGGGCATCTCATGCTCAGTGCCTGGTTGCACAGCTCATCCTCCCCCCGCCTGCCTCCCTCCAAGGGCTTAAACTCTCTCCCTCTGCTGCTGCTTGTTGTAATGCTCGTCATGGGCTTCACTTGTTGAATGATTACTGGGCACCGGGCAATTGATTTCTTAACATTTTATTTGGGAAACTCACCAAAAGAAGTTGTAAAGAACAAAAATAGTACACAGAAGACTCCCATACACCTTTTAAGAAACATTTAGCCCCATTTGCTGTATCATTTGCTCTATTTTTTTAAAATTATTATCTATACGTAGGATGTTTTTCTGGACTCTTTGAGGGTAGGTGACTATATCATGGCACTTTGCTCTCAGAACTTAAGAAGATGGTAACTGAAAAGACTATCAGAACACCATGGGTCCAAGGGTTCCCAGCCAAGAGTTTCCACAAGGGGTTTGGGAATCTCTGGTGTTGACACGCAACAAAGCACGTGTATGTCTTGTGCATTTCAGAGTGCAGTGTCCAATGATTTCATCAGGCTCTCAAAGGAATCTACAACTCCTCCCCTCAAACAAAAAGATAGAAGTTCTAAGGGAAATCAACTCCTTCATTTTAAGATGGAGAGCCCAAGGAGACCCGAAATACTTTGCTGTTTAGATCCTAAGAGTAAGGACATTCTCTTACAAAGCCACGAGGCAGTTAACCACTGTCTGGTCCAGCGTTGTCGACTGACCCAATAATATCCTTTATAGCCTTTCCCCTCTGGGACAGGGTCCAGGGTAGGCTGGGACGTTGCATTTCCTTGTCCTATCTCTTTAGCCTCCTGTAGTAGATTTTTCCACAGCTTTCATTTGTCATAGATGGCATGGAAATTCAGGGTGAGTTTCATCTCCCTTTTCTAGCAGAATGTGCTTCGTTTTGCACCCATCCGCTTGTGTCTCCTCATGGTTAGATTGAGGCTGTGCTTTTCTGGCCAGAAGTTGTGTTATTCTCCGGGAATCACATCCAGGGGTGACATACGAGCCCTTTATTATCGGAGGTGACCTGGGAAATGCTGGCAGGGGAGTGGAACAAGAGAGCTGGGGAGTGCTGGCTGGCCCAAAGGCGTTCAAATGAGGAAAAGAACCCCAGCTCCCACACAGCCCGCATAGAACATGCTAGAAGGACCACCCCAGCGCCTTGGTGAGGAGGAGAGAGGGTCTGCCTGGCAGGTGACCTCATCCCCAAGGCTCAGAGCAGGTCTGCTTTCTCCCCGGCTGCCAGGAGGAGGGGACCGTCCCTTGCCCTCTGACTCTGCCAGCCTGGGAGCCGCCTGGCGCACACATTCTCAGAGCTAGAGGATCCTTACGGTCACTGTGTCTAGCCTGCCCCTTTCACGGGTGTGGACACGGAGGCCCAGGGAGGGGACGGGATGGGACAAGTCACACGGTCAGAGGCGGCAAAGCCAGGACTGGCAGGCAGTGCCTGCAACTCTGGGCCTCCTGACCCTCACCCAGCACTAGGCTCATCCATCATTTGACATCTAACCAAGGGGCACCTCCCAGAACACAGTGTCAGTTAAAAATAAAACAAAGGGACGGCGCTCTCCTCACCGGCCCCGAGGCTCCCAGGCCTTCCAGAGTGGCCCCACCTCCCCGGATACCAGCTCCAGGTGACACACAGAGAAGGCACGTGACTTTCCTAAGTCACCTTTCCTGTATGCGGGACAAAAGGAAAAAGAATGAATTTGGGCACCCTGAGCTAAAATTAGCCAATCTTGCTGTTCCAAAGGCTTCCATTGTACTCAGTCAATGACTGGTTTGAAATAAGATCCCCGGGAGAACTCGGCAATTTCACCTGCGCCTTCCTAACTATAAGCTTCTGGGGCTCCCCCACCCCTGCAGCTCCTAGAGAAACATTAAACAATACCGAGACATGACAAGTGGTTTCTCTGGTGTGTTGGGGCAGGTCTAGCCTTAGAGACTGCTGGGGCTGACCTTGGGATGCGGGAGGAGGTGGGAGGGTGCCCCAGGTGATGGGTGGCAGGGGTCAGGCTCACCTATCTCTGGATCATGGCCAAGTCAGAAGTCAGAAGGGCAATGGTTGGTTTCTAGGGCACTGTTTCTTAAATGCCTGCCTTGTGCCAGTCATTGTTCTGTCAGCAAGACAGATGTTCCTGGACATGTGGCTTAGAGGGGACGATCGGAGGAGGGAGGCAGACCACAGATAAATTAAGAAGGAATTTAACAGGACAGGGGACTTCCCTGGTGGTCCAGTGGTTAAGAATCCACCTTCCAATGCAGGGGACGTGGGTTTCATCCATGGTCTAGGAACTAAGATCCCACATGCCAGAGGAAGTAAGCTTGTGTGCCCCAATAAGAGAAGCCAGTGGGCAGCAACAAAGACCCAGTACAGCCAAAAAAAAAATAAACAGGACGAGCAGAGCCTAGGAGGGAAGAGGGCAGAGTGGTGATGGGAGGAGCATATGGGACACCTGCTCTGAGGTCTGTCTTGGTCCTCCCAGATGTTTGGGTTCTCCCTGAGGCAAGGATTTACAGGCAGGCAGTTTATCTGATGATCAGGAGATCATCTGAATAAACACGGTACATTTTTAGGACACATCCACAAACATCAGTTAGAGATGTTTTGTTTCCAAGGACAGGAAACTCAGACTTCATCAATCAAACGGACAAACAAAAGGAGATTTTATTGGTTCTTATGACTGACAATCTACAAGGAGTGCAGGTGTGGTTTGATCCACATTCTCTAGGTCTTTTATTTATTTTTAAAATACTGATCAATTTATTTATTTGTTTGGCTGCTCTGGGTCTCAGTTGCAGCCTGCAGGATCTTAAGTCTTCGCTGTGGCATGCAGGATCTTTGATTTGCAGCATGTGGAATCTAGTTCCTGGACCAGGGTCCGAACCTGGGCCCTTTGCATTGGGAGCTCAGAGTCTTAGCCACTAGACCAGCAGGGAAGTCACTCTCTAGGTCTTTTAGAATGCTTCTACAGGTCAGCAAAAAAAAAAAAAAAAAAAAGTTCATAGTAAAATGGAAAATTTCAAAACATCTTCCAGAGCCATATTTTGGAACAGGGTTTCTGTCTAACCCAATGGTCCCCAACCTTTCTGGCACCAGGGATCGATTTCATGGCAGACAGTTTTTCCACAGATGGGGGACAGGGGATGGTTTTGGGATGATTCAAGCACATTACATTTATTGTATACTTTATTTCTATTGTTATTACATCAGCTCCAACTCAGATCATTAGGCATTAGATCCTGGATGTTGGGGACCCCTGCTCTAACCCACTCCTGTGAAGACAGGATTCTATCAGTCATTCATTTTCCATTCAACGTTGGTTTGTTGGGCATGTTCTTTGTGGGAGACTCCATGGGGCAGGGAGCCAGGGGCATGGAGAGAGACAACAAGCTGAGAACAGCCAGGCCTGGCAACAGCCACCACCACTACCGATGACGGCCAAGATCCAGGCACAGTGCTTGGCTCACCTCCCAGTTCATCCCACCGTGACCCTGTGGGCCATGGATTGGTGACCAGCTCTCATTCGCCAGGTGGGGAAACTGAGGCTCGGAAAGGTGGAGTGGCCCCTCGATTCGCTTCCTGGGTCTACACTCGTGCTCAGTGGTGAAGACCACACACGGGGAGGGGCAGCATGGGGCAGGGGTCCAGGAGAGACCCCGGGGCTCAGAGCTGCAGGCAAGGGGGGATGGGAGTGATGGCAAAGGCGGCTTGTGTGTTGTGCCCAGGTAGGTCATGTCACCTCCCAGCTCAAAATGCGGTTGTTGGCAAAACTCCGCCCGGGGGGGATTGGGCCAGAAGACATTAACAGGCTCTCCCTTTCAGAAGCAATCTTCATCATCACCCTGCAATAATAAATCAGCTGAGTCAAAGGAACCAAGCGAATAATGTGGTAACAGGGACTGTCTTGAGAGGGAAGGATTGGACAGGCAGATTTATGCAACGTGGGGACAAATATTACTTACTTGGCAGAACACGGCAGAGTTAATGTCATTTTGAATAACTTGTTTACCCACTGATTATGTGATTAATGAATATCAAAAGGCTCATTGCATAGAACTGCATTTGGGAATGGCTGGGATCTGGTTGTAGTCACCATCACAGGACAAAAAGTAAATCAATTTAAATGATCTCCGGGGGAAAACAATGTGTAATAAATGTGCTAATTAATAGGTTTGGGTGTTTCAAAAATCCTCTCCATCCCTGAAAAAAAAAATAAGAAGAAATCATTATTTCAAAGTTAGCCTATTTTTTTTTCTGTTTAAATAACAATAAAGTGTGTTAGTCGCTCAGTCATGTCCAACACTTTGCAACCCCATGCGAGCCCACCAGGCTCTGCTGTCCATGGAATTTTCCAGGCATGAACACTGGAGTGGGTTGTCATTTCCTTTTCCAGGGGATTTTCCCAGCCCAAGTATTGAACCTGGGTCTCCTGAGTGGCAGGCAGAATTTTTTACCATCTGAGCCACCAGGGAAGCCCTTAAATAACAATACTGGTATTAAAAAAAAATCTCGCTGTTTTCTGAATTAAAGACAAACAAAATCAGCACCTGTCTGGCTTTTGAGACCCTCCGTCCTGGTTCAAACTCCCCGATGTCCTTCCTTTGCACGTGCGTGATCCTGAACACCAGCCTGCCTTTGGCAGCTGCTCCCGCTTCCCCCAGCCCCCGTCCTCTCCTGCCCCCTCCCAGCCCCTTTCTCACCCCCTCCCAAGCCCTCTAGCCCACAGCTTTTCCTCTCAGGGGCAAAAGCTGCATCTCTCACCCCCATGGCCTTTAGGAAAGAGCAGAGGAGAGCTGCTGAGAGCAAGGAGGGAGCTCTTGGAAACACACCGTCCAGCCACGCTATACAAGAGGTTGGGGGTTCTGTCCAAGGTCACAGAAGCGACTCGAGCAGCAGCCTGGGGGCTTCCAGGCACTTGGGGACGTCAGGGGCCTGGGTGGGAACTGCAGCTCCATCCCAACACTATGTGCTCTTCTGGGGGGTGCCCACCTTCACCTGGTGAATTTTCTCACCAGTAAAGTGGAGCAGCGAGAGCATCCACCTCGCTGGTGGGGCGTTTAATATGACAGCGTCTGTGAAGCCTGGGGGCAGGTGGTGGGGGCAAGGCCTGCTCCAGCCTGTCAGCTCTTTCCTCCATCGTCCCCTCCCCACCACGCCCCCTTGTTGGCAGCAGCACTGGCTGAAAGGGAGAGGACGGGGCCCAGCAGATGGACGGAGGGAAAGCCCAGCCTGAGGCCAGGGGGGCTGGAGAACAGCCATGGGGCTGGCCTTCCGGTTGTTTCTCCAGATGAGTCCACCGGAGTGAACCGAGGTTAAGTGGCCGCCAAGGTCACACACACACACACACACACACACATCCACCCCGCGGGGGCCGGGAGGTGGCCTGGAGGGAACGGATGCTATCCCAGGGCTTCAGTGTCTGCTCCTGCCTGGCCCGGAATGCCAACCCAGCTTCCCAGCCCACCAGGGAGAGTGATCTGGAGTTCTGAACCCTGAAACTGCTGGGGGAGCAGGGAGGCCCCGGTCACAGAGTGTGGGGCTGGAGGCTGGTATGGTCCTCCGCCACCTCCGGCCCCAGACTTCAAAGCTGCTGCGCTCCTGCTTTTGCTCCAGGCCCCTGCCCAGGCCTGCAGATGTGTGCCCGGTGCCAGGGTCAGGGGGTGGGCGTGTGCCTGGGCAGGCTGCACTGTCCTCCTCCGCCCCCAAGGTCCTTGGGGAGCCTGGACGTTCCTGCAGACTCCCCACAACCCCTACCCCGAGAGGTGGGCTCGGGTATCACAGCCTCACCAGGTAGGACAGCTGTGGTGACAGAGGCAGGGTGAGACCCACTCGGGAGGAGCCCCCTGCCAGCTCCCAGGGCTGCCCACCTCTCGTAGGACCCAGAGGACCTGGAGGGCAGGGACTGGGGCTCCCCTCTTGCCCACCAAAAAGCCAACAGCACACAGGAACACCAGAATCAGCTTCTTTATTCAACCCCCAGTGTGCAGCAGACCCCACCCCGCCTCCGCGTCAGGGCCTCCCTCCATCCCTGGCTTCACCCTGCGCACCAGTGCTCAACCCGCCCTCACCCCCTCACCCCCCACCCCCCACTCGGCACTCCTCCAGCGGGGTCCCGCTGGGCTCAGGACCTTGGCCCCTGGAGCTCTGCTTCAGTTTTTGAATTTTCCCACCAGTGGTTTCGAGGGCCAAGCCCCCAGGCCTTGCTGGTCCAGGAGGACGAACAGCTGCTGGCGAGCCTCCTGATAGGGCCCGGCCTAGAGCAGGAGGGGTGCAGGTGAGAGGGGGTGTTTGCCAGGGGAGCGGGAAAGAGGGCTGTGGGGGCGGGAAGGCGCTGACCTTGGCTGCCTCGTAGGTCTGCAAGGCCAGCAGGTGGGACTTCCCGAGGACATGGGCAGCCTGGCGAAAGGCCCGGAGAAAGGAGGCCTTGCAGAGGCGCGAGGGAGGCCCGGGGGCAGTACTGGGAAGGACAGAAAGGCGCCCAAAGTGGGGGGAGGGCAAAGGAGGCCCAAGCCACCAGGCCCGTGCCACCCTCTCACACCACCTCCACCCTGACGATCTTGGGGGGGTCACACTGCTGGTGAGAAGCTGGTGGCTAGATGCATCTTTTCTCCCCACAGGCAAGGGGATGGGGGACTCCTCCGGTTGTCAAACCCCCCTCCAGCCTGCCCCCAGGCCCTTCTTACTCGGCCTTCACACGCCCGGTGGCCACGTCCACGACCTCGACATCTGGGTCTCCCAGGCTCCAGTTGAGGCTCAGGCCCTGGCAGGTGTTGGGGGGGAGGTCGGAGGGGGCCACCGAGGGCCCTGCAAAGAGGTGGAGCATGGTCCGGGTGTAGGGGGCTGGCAGGCACGGCCCCATGGCCCTGTCGAGGCTGGGCCGGGTGTGGATGGCCCGGCTCAGGGTCGGGGGGTCGTGGCAGGAGTCGGCTGTGGGGCACAGGACAAGGTCTGAGTCTCTGTCTGCCCGTCTCCCCACCCCACGGCCCGCCCCTGCCCCCCTGCCCTGCGGGGCTCACCCAGGACCAGGCTGGTGGTGTAGAGTGGGGGCAGGAAGTGGGCCAGCAGGGCCCCCCCCAGCCCCAGGACGGCCCAGCGTGCCAGTTTGTCGCTCGCCGAGAGGCAGCCCACGTGCGTGTCGCGGAGCGCGGGGGCCACGTAGCACACCGGCTTCAGCTCCCCCCGGATGTGGGCCTGCAGGCGGAGCGGGGGGCCGTGCAGGAGGCCGCCCTCCAAGGACGGAGGGAGGCTGTGGAGGACCGGGGTAGGGGGTCAGGGCCCCTCTCCCACCCCCACGTGGCGCTCCGTGGTGTGGCCCCCCAGGCCCCCCTCACCCTGTACCCCACACACTAGATATCGCAGGCGGCTCCCTTGGGCGTGTTGCTGACGTAGAGGTGCAGGAAGATCCGGGGCTTGAGGGCGAAGGGGGGCCCGGGCCCTGGTTTGGGGGCCAGCACGGACTTCTCCTTTCCCAGGGGGCCCCCCTGCGTGGCCAGCAGGAGCTGCCGGAACAGGAACCTGGGGGTGGTGGAGTAGCAGCTAGGGCGGTCCCGTCTCCCTGGGGCTGGCTGGGCAGAGGGCCCCCCGCCACCCCTCACCTCAGCAGGGCCCGGCGGGCCACCACCAGCCCGTGGCAGTCGTGGAGCTGCCGGCCTGAGAAGTCCAGCCACCCGGCGCAGCTGCCGCCGCCGGTGCCCAACGCCACCACCTGGTAGGTCTCCTTGGCGTGGCCCCTGGCACCTGGGACCTCTGCGGGGAGGGGGGCAGAGAAGACTGGCCTGAGGCAGGGGGCCCAGGGGCCTTCCCGGGGAGGCGGGGGCAGGGCCACCCTACCTCGCTCCAGGATGACCGCGGCCACGGTCCCCTTGCAGGCCCAGTATGGCGAGCTGGCATCCACCAGGCGGTCGAAGACTGCGCTGACCACGGCCGCGCAGCGCTGCTCGTGGGTCACGATGTTCTCTGCAGGGGAGGGAGGGGGCGGAGGTGGCGTCACAGGCCATGTCCTCCTGTGCTGGGGGGTGGGCGTCACTGGGGTCTCACCTACCTATGCTCAGAGGAGCGAGAAGAGGCTGGCTGGGGGTCTTTGGGGGTTCTGGAAGAGAGACAAAGGGTGGGCTGTCGTGGGTGCTGGGGACTGCCCTCCCATCCTTCATCCTTCAGGAATCCAAGAGGTCCCACTGGCGATTGGTGTGTGCGGAGGGTTGAAGTGGGGGGCTCAGGTCATCCTCCGGAAGCCAAAAGTCCCTCAGCTGCCCCCAGCAGTCCCTGGGCCCAGGGTGGGTGGGCTTCAAAGGACATTGGGGCAGGGGTCTTCTCACATCTCCATCCCCAGCTCCCTGCAGGCTGGGTCCTGGTGCCCAGAGAGTCTCTGCAGCAACTCACCCCTAGGTGCATGTGCACTCCCGCCCTCGCCGCGCCCTGGGTTACCTGCCCCTGCGGCTGGGCCCTCCAGCTGACGCCGGATGTAGTGGAGGGCAGAGAGAGCTGCCTGCTGCTTGGCCTCCAGCTTACTGTTGGCAGTGCTTGGGGGGCAGACCACCCCATCCAGCTCCACGGCCACAGAGAAGGGCGAGCAGGGGTCTGGGGAAGGAGGAGCTGAGAAGTGGTACCGTGCGCCTCATCCTTGTCCCAGGCGCTTCCTTAGCAGGACCACGACACCTGCCAGCGAGGATGACCAGAATGACGGGGAGACAGCCTGCTGAGCTCCGCCCAGGCCGCTGCAGGCCTCGGCATGCCAGGCCATGGCCGGTCACAGATCCGCGCCAGTCCCTCTGAAATAGGTCCCTGTGACCCCATTGTACAGAGGGGGGCAAGGCAGGCAGGTGGCCAGCAAGCCCAGGTGCTGTCAGGACCCAGATCCACGGCTGCACTGTCCCCAGGAGGAAGGTCCCCTGTCCTCTCTCAGACATACTGCTCTTATTTCTTCTCTACAAGAAGCTCGTCTTCCAAACATGACCACTCCAGGTGTTACTTATGACACAATAGAGACAGATGAAAATCCTAGAACAGGGATCAGTTGGTCAAAGGGCATAATTTCCATTCACAGTATTTGCTGTTACCTGCTGCTAAATTGTCTCCCAAAAGGGCTGCCTTTTTCTTTTGAAGAGAACCTGAATTTCAGTACCCCTCACTAGCATGGAGATTCACCTACTTTAAAAGAGCATCAAAAATGCCAGTTAGGGAGACTTCTCTGGCAGTCCAGTGGTTAAGAATCTGCCTTCCAATGCAGGGGAGATGGGTTCAATCCCTAGTCAGGGAAGTAAGATCCTGCACGCTTTGGGGAAACTACTGAGCCACAGCTACTGAGCCCACGGGCCACAAAAGATCCCACATGTGTCAATGAAGATCCCTCGTGCTACAACTAAGACTCGAGGCAGCCAAATAGATATTTACAAAAGAATGCCAGCTGGGAGATGCAGAAGGCAGGCTGGCATCAGGACTCTCTGGCAGCTAGTGCAGTAATAATCAACTCTGGCCACAATCATCAAAGGATGTTACAACCATGGCGGGGGATGGAGTTCTAGGGAACAGGATCGTCACACCCAGCGGGGAAGTGAAAGCACCTGGTGACACCACCCTGATCAGGCCCTCCCAGCTGACACCCCAGGGGTAGAATAAGGAGATCTCGGGCCCCCTGGTGGGAGGCACCGCCACAGACACAAGGTTGCCACAGATACCTCCGCTGGTCACGCATCACTTGAACCCAATCCTGAGGAAACAGACAAACCCAAATGAACAACTTTCTACAGAATAACCAGACCTTACCCTTCAAAATCATCACTGTCCTGAAGCCAAAGACAGCCTGAGGAATTGTTTCAGATAAAAGGAGGTTAAAGAGGCTGATGTAATAAATTGTGCTGGATTGGAAAAAAAATGTCCATCACTGTAACAAGTAGCAAAATTTGAACATGAATGGTAACTAATAGTATTATATCAATGGGCTTCCCCTATAGCTCAGCTGGTAAACAATCTGCCTGCAATTCCAGGAGACCCTGGTTCTATTCCTGGGCTGGAGAGATCCGCTGGAGAAGGGATAGGCTACCCACTCCAGTATTATTGGGCTTCCCTTGTGGCTCAGGTGGAAAAGAGTCCACTTGCAATACGGGAGACCAGGGTTCGATCCCTGGGTTGGGACGATCCCTGGAGAAAGACTACCTATTCCAGTATTTTGGCCTGGAGAATTCCATGAACTGTATAGTCCACGGGGTCACTTGTTAAGTTTCCAGAATTTGATCCTTGTGCTGCAATTAGATAAGACAATGCCCTTGTTCTTAGAAAATATATGTTGAAATGTTTAAGGGGTAAATAAGCCTTCAGACTGTTCAAAACAAATTAACGTGGATATTTATATGTAAATATATATAGAAAAGAAAGAGGGACACAAAGTAAATGTGACAAATGTGAACTGGAGAATCTGGGTGAAGAGTTTATGGGAGCTCTTCTATACTATTCTTTGAAAATTTACCAAAATGAAGAATAAAAATGACAAAAAATGCCTACCCACGTCGACCGTGGAAAGAGGGACCTTTGGCGGAAGGGAGTGGCAATATAACTCAGTGGTTCAGCTCAGGCTCTGAAACCAGACTGTCCCCTGGCAGTTTCAGCCTCTCTGGCCTCAGTCTTCCCATCTGTAAAGCAGTGGTAATGGTATCTGCCTTTCTTGAGGAACACTTGTGAGGACTCAATGAGTTAATGTATCTGAAGACCTTCAAATAACACTTGGTCTGTCACCCAGAACACATGAACGTTAGCTGTCATCACTGGTATTGAATTGATTTCCTTGTTTGCTGTATATATATATATATATTTTTTAGTTGCAGCATGCAAAGTCTTAGTTACAGCATGTGGGATGTAGTTTCCCAACCAAGGATCAAATCCGGGCCCCCCCGCAAGGGAGCTCAGAGTCTTAGTCACTGGACCACAAAGGAAGTCCCTATTTTCTGTATTCTTGATGCTCTGGCATTTGGGGATTTAATTCTGGAGAAACCATCCCTCCCAGGACTAGCTAATTCCTAGACACAGCAAACAACTTCTCTGCAAACTCACTCTTTTCAAATAAAAACCGACCAATCCAGAGCTCACATCCCAACCACAGAACTCTCTCACAAGCCAACATTCCCCCATGCCCTAAATTATTCCCGAGGCCAGGTACTAGGCAGCTAGGAACCACCCCACAAAACCTAAATTTATCCAGTGTCTTGCTTTTATCAATCCTAATCTCACTCTGCATAGGTACCCTGCTCCAACCATTCTCTTCCAAGAAAACCCAATTAATGCCCTGGGCTATGCCTGCCCCTCTCCTCTTCCTCCTGACCACTCCATCCTTTCCTACACAGCCCTGCATGGCCATCTGTGCCTCCTGTTTCTAGGAATCCATACTTCCTCCTTCGTGACAAGCACTCTCATGTCTGCTGTCTTAACATACCTGATTAAAACAAATCCCAGGTACATTTTTTTTTAAATACATTATCTCGTTTTGAGTTGTTCAGTTTGGGGTTCTCCAAGGAACTTTTACAAATGCTCCCAAAAGTTCTTAGAAGCAGGGAATGTGCTGGCTGAAAGTTGGGAATCTGAATCTAGGAGGGACCTGGTGTATGGATCTTGGTGGTTCTGGGAGGACGATTGTAACCATTATATCTGCATACAGTGTTGCCATCATTAAACTCTATCTGATAACCTCTCTGAGTTGGGGTGGGCTGGCCCTCACTTAGGCACCTCCTCTCCAATGCTGGCATGGTAACTGTAATTGTTTGTAACTGACCTTCAAAAAAACCTGCTGAAAGGCTGGGTAGCTTGAGGCAGATCCCTTAACCAGCCTGAGCTTCAGATGTGCCCCCTCTGCCCCCCCCCCCACCCCCTCCAACCCCCCGCCGTCACCTGCTAGTTAGAAATCTGGGGTACCTGGTGCCCCTGGCACCACGCTGCTCACAGCAGGCCTACCTCGGGCCCCAGGCCCAACTCAGTCTTCCTGGCTTCATTTGAAAACAGCCCAGGGCACGCTGCCATCCCAGCCCCCTGGGCCTCACCTGCTGTTCGGCTTTCTCGAAAGATCAGGGAGACGCCCAGACTGGCGGCGTACTGAGTCAGCGAGGCCACGGCCTGGCCCGGCGGCGGGTCTTTGAGAAGCAGGCCCAGATCTCTGGCCACCTTCCGGAAGTCCCCGGCGGACCCTGCAGGTGTACAGCGACCCTCAGGGACCTCTCCATCCTTCCTGTGCCTGGCCGCCCCCAGCTCCCCGATCCCTGCCCCCCACCCAGGCCCCACCATCCCCAGCCGCTGCAGAGGCCTGGAGCTGCCCGCCTGGTTCATCGTCCTCTGCGTTGGGGGCGGGCGAAGACTCTTGGCCCAGACTGGCCGAAGGCCTCCAGGGGCTGGACCCTGGGCTGATCTGCAGTGATGCTGCCAGACGGGGCTTCCTGCGGCCACTGTCGTCCGTGCCCAGAGCTGCACTGGCTTGTGAAGCCATGGCTGGACTCGAGAACCGGAGCGGAGAGCGGGCACGTTGTGGCGCCACCCGCGCCCTTTTACACGCCAGAGCGAGCGCCCACGTGGGGAGCACGTGGTACAACCGGCGGAGCACGGTGAGCTCCGCCTCCCACCTCACTCGTAGCCAATGAGAGCTCATAAAGCTGTAGCAGGACAGTATGCCCAGCCAATGGGAGGCCAGTCTCCCAGGCAGCCAGAGCCTGGATGTGGACTAAGTGGCCACCTGGCCAATCTCCTTACTTCATGGGCGGGGCTCCGGGTGTAGGAGGACAGGGCCCTCCCATCATCTTCTCTGCGCTTGCGTGGTATTCGGGAAATAAAAGCAGGGGGGAGGTGTCTGGGGACCCAAATTCAGCACCTCACCCCTGCTGCGATCCAAGGCTGCCCTCCACTCCCCATTTTGCCAGTTTGCCCTCCCCAGCTGCTTAAGCAGCTGAGCCTAGGGGAGGAGAGGTCCTCATCCTGTAAGAGATGGTGTTTTCATTTGTAGCAGCCTCACAGAATCTTTAGGGCCAACATTTAAAATCTGTTCACCCTAAGCCTTCCGAAGCCAACTGTAAGTGCTCCATGTGGGCTTTAGCTAAAATTAAGTTGTTTTATATCCTGCCCTCCCCAGGCCGCTTTTTTTCCCCCTCAGAAGTGAATTTGGGTTGGTTCGTAAAAACATGTCGAGATAGCAATTCTTAAAAATGAGGGTCTAGCGACGAAGGAGAAATAACAAAAATAAAGTTAAGAATGAAGACAATTTACATATGGCTCGCTACCATGTTGCTTTAAGGAGATGGAAATTTTAACAGTCTTGTAGGAGCCAGTGACTGGGAAAATGTGACCAGTTACTGAGTTTACGGTCTGTAAGTTTTGTTACTGTTGATGCTGCTGCTGCTTGCTACTTTCGGATCTGACAATACGAGCCAGGAGGGGGGCGATGTGGACACTAAGGCATAGAGAAACAGTCGGTTAGAACCTGTTAACATTTGACTTGGAAAAACAGATGTGGAGCAAGGTAGAGTTAACCTCCCAAACGGTTCAAGGATTGACCTCAAGAAAGACAATTCTGAGGACTTCCCTGGTGGCTCAGCGGTAAAGAATCTGCCAGCAATGTAGGAGTTGCAAAAGACGCAGGTATGAGCCCTGGGTCAGGAATATCCCCTGGAGGAGAGCATGGCAACCCACTCCAGTAGTCTCGGCTGGAGAATCCCATGGACAGAGGAGCCTGGCGGGCTTCAATCCATGGGGTCGCAAAGAGTCGGACACGGCTGAGCGACTTCACTTTTCATTTCTTTTTACTTAATTTCCAGTGTCCACGACGCCGTCTGCACTCGCATTCTCCCTCCTCCCGGGAGGTGGCGCTCTGGAGCGCCCCTGAGGCCGGGCTGGGAGGCGGGACTTCCTGCCTTCCAGAGAGCATTTCCGGCCCAGCGCGGGGGAGGCGGGTCATTGTTTCTGTGCGCTTTCGGGTTGAGGGCTCGGGAGCTAGGGTTCCGCCTTGGGGCTCCGTCGTAGCACGAGGGTCAGGCGAGCGTCACGCGGAGGTCAGTTTCCCAGACAAGCACGGCGCGACGGGATCACGTAAGTGCGCGCACCGCTCCGACGAGACGGAGGGGCGGGTCCCCCTGCTTCAGTCCACCGGCCCCAAGCTGTGTGGCTTTGGGACGAGTCGCCCAACCTTTGCAGAGTGGGTGGTGAGCAGCAGTTGGCTCAGGGAGCAGGGAGCATCACGCCGTTGTAAAGCGTCGTAGCAACAACTGTCTGGCACACATCGCTTGGTGTGAGATGCGTGCTGTTCTTCTGTTGAAATTCTGGGGCCTCGACGTGGAGTGGGAAGAGACGGACGGGGAGGACGTGGGCGAGTAGAGATCTGAAGGGAAGGGCTTCCCTGATCCCCTCTCCCATACCCCGGCAGGCGCACTTATTGCCACACCCGGCGTTCGTGCAGACCCGAGGAAACTCCGGATGTCTAAATTAGGATCCGGGAGAGAACGAGGGCGGGAAGTCGAGGCTGTCTTGTCTCGGGGCTTCTCTGAGGTCGTGGGCTCCACCAACTCCCTCAGCCTCCGTGCGTTTGTTTGAGACTGTCTAGTTCATTATTCTTGGATTTGTGCCTTCAGCTTTTACGTACTGATTTCGTTAAGTTCAGTCGCTCAGTCGTGTCCGACTCTTGCGACCCCATGGACTGCATGCAGCGCGCCAGTCTTTCCTGTACATCATGTAGTAAATAAGGCAGGCACCGGGGATAAAGTCCCTTCCACATGGGGGCTCTCAGAGCAGTTTGGAATCACATAGCTTTACCTTTAAATATCTTATCACACATCACAATGCGTGCTCCAGAGGAGGAATACAGGGTGATGTGGGACAGGGCTGGAGGAACCAGGAGAGGCTTCTTGACAAAATCTGAAGAATGGGGGCGGATTTTATAGGTGGGTAGGAGGGGCAGTGGTGTTCATTTTTAGTGGAGAGATAGTGTGAAAGGGTCCTTTCGTGAAAAGAGGCATTCCCACCACTGTCCTCTCCTGTGATGGAGGAGAAAGATAGCAACAATCAGATGCCAGGAGCTCAGAATGAATCAGATACAGTTCCTGTTCCAGAGAGCAGTCCTGAAGAAGAGATAAGGCATATAAACCACAATTAGAATGAGGCTGACCTGTGCCCTGAGAAACACATTCGTTTGACCAGTTTTTTTATTTTTAATTATTATTTATTTATTTATTTACATGACTGCACTGGGTCTTAGTTATGGCACTCAGAATCTTCAGTTATGGCATTCGAACTCTTAGTTGCAGCATGTGGAATCTAGTTCTGTGACCAGGAGTCGAACCTGGGCCCTCTGCATTAGCCACTGGACCACCGGTGAAAAGTGAAAGTGCTAGTCACTCAGTTGTGTCCAACTCTTTGTGACCCAATGGACTGTAACCCACCGGGCTCCTCTGTCCATGGAATTCTCTAGGCAAGAATACTGCAGAGGGTTGCTATTCCATTCTCCAGGGGATCGTCCCTACCCAAGAATCAAACCTCAGTCTTCTGCATTGCAGGGAGATTCTTTACCATCTACCAACATTTACTGTGTGGTGAGCACTTTGCAAGGTGCTCACTGTACCTGGAGGTACAGAGGTTACAAAATAAATGGATACATGCAGTGGTAGCTCTAAGGGGAAAGGTTTTGCTTAGTGAGGCTCTGAGGCTGGTGCTCACTTCTGGATGCAGGGAGAGTAGTGGTTCAGAACGGGTTTTGGAGCGGCTGGAGGATCACGCTCTTGGCCTTGGGCAAGTTGCTCTTTCCCAGTCTGTTTCCTGACCTCCATACTAGTGGCAGGAGAATAAAACTTGTAGTACCATGTCGGGCAGATGCTGGCACTCAGTAAGTGAGAACTGCTCTTATTTTTGCAGGTAATAAAGGATATTACAGCTGCTTATTCTTCTAGAGCACTTTGTATTTTGTTATTGTTGTTCACCCTCTTTGTGATCCCGTGGACTGCAGCACGCTAGATTTCCCTGTCCGTTACTATTTCTTGGAGCTTACTTAAGTTCACATCCACTGAGTCAGTGATGCTTTCTAACCATCTCATCCACTGCCACCCTCTTCTCCTCCTGCCTTCACTCTTTCCCAGCCTCAGTCTTTTCCAATGAGGCGGCTCTTCGTATCAGGTGACCAAAGTATTGAAACTTCAGCTTCAGTCCTTCCAGTGAATATTCAGGGTTGATTTCCTTTAGGATTGACTGGTTTGATCTACCTGCAGTCCAAGGGACTCTGAAGAATCTTCTCCCACACCACAGTTTGAAAGCATCAATTCTTCAGCACTCAGGCTTCTTCTTGGTCCAACTCTTACATCCATACATGACTACTGAAAAAAACCAAACTTCGACTATATGGACCTTTGTTGGCAAAGTGATGTCTCTGCTTTTTAATACTCTGTCTAGGTTTGTCATAGCTTCCCTTTCCAGGGAGCAGGGATCTTTGAATTTTGTGGCTGCAGTCACCAAAGCCCTTTGACATAAACATTATTATTCAGTTCATAGTTGGTTCCTTTTTGTTGGAGGGTACTGTACTCGACAGTGGGAATGCAGACAAATCAGACTCGACTCGCTTTGGGGAACTTGAGTTTGTCTTGAGAGTGTAGCCTAGAGTGTGGGGCTTGTCATCCAGGTAGGACTATGTAATTATAATGGAATACATGAGAGCGTGATGGAAGCTGACCCCCACCAGCCACCTTCTAACTTCGGTCCCCATCACTCACCCCTAGTTCTTCCCATGGCTGCCCAGTTGCTTCTCACGTACTTCCTGCCCCAGGACTCTTGTTCTTGCTGTTCATTCTGCCCAGTACCCTCTTCCCAGTAGTTGGCATGTTTGTCTCTGTCTTTAGGCTCTGTGTGTGCTGGACATCATCTTCATGAAGCTACCAATGCTTCACCCTCAGGCCCTGCCACCCCTTCCCTCCGGGTGGGTTGCTTGGTTTTGGTATAGCACCTACTATTCTCGGGCGTTCGGTGACACGTTCATTTATGCTTTATTATCTGCTTCCCCAAAGAGATTATCCTCCTCTTAAGGCACTCTTCACTCTCCCAGGAGCCCCGGAAGCCGCTATCCTGTTCAGGTCTCTGAGGAAGGCCAGGGTGACGGTGGCTCCTGTTTTTCAAGATGGACTTCCCCAGCTCCCTCCCACCCTCGTTGTTCATGACTGGCCCCCTTGGTCAGAGTGATGTCCCTGACCTGTCGTTCATGTGCAGCTGGAGAGATGCACTGACCCTGCCAGCGTCCTCGTCCCAAGGCTCTCAGGTGAGGATGGCAGGGAGAGCCTTGGTGGCTCTGTGGCAGGGGGGGACATCGATTGGCCCCCCCATCCTAGAGGTCACACCAGTTGGCAGGAGTGCAGGGTGGGGGGCTTTGGTACAAATCTACTAAGACCCAGGCTCAACCAGAATCCTGTCCTTTGGGGATCTGGGGCGCCCTGCCATCCACAGAGGGTTCAGCTTCCTTCCTGGCTCCCTCTCCCCCAACCTTCTCCTTTCTCTATTTGTTCAGCGAATACCCACTGAATAGCCCTACTGTGTGCCAGGTGCCTTATCAGGCCCTGGTGATCCAGAGTGAGTAAATTAGATGCGCTCCCTGCCCCTGGGGAACAGTTAGGGGGAGTGGGGACTGACAAGTGAATAGGCCAGAAGATAAAATCATTTCAAAGTGTGGGCAGCTCTGAGCGAAACCAAAAGGATGCTGGAGCCACACAGTGCAAGGTGAAGGGGGTGGGGAGACCTGGGACAGGAAGGACACCTGCTCTTTCCCTGGACGCCTAAGCCATCGGCTGCCACTTAGAGACAGGCTGGCTAAGGGTTATGCCAGGCAGAGGCACATGGGTGAGAAATTTAAGAGAGACCCTGGATGGGCGGTGGGGGTGGGTGGGTTGGCAGGGCTCCCTTGACAAGGAAGGGCTTCCATCAGGAGCCTCACCTGCTGCTCTACCATCCCCGAGTGTGGAGCTGAGTTGTCTGAGGCCAGCCCTGCAGGGGAGTGGAGGAGCCTGTGGGCGACTGCACGGTCTCCCGAGTGTAAGTGACACATGGGTGGGATCCGGGCCGGCCAGTGAAAGCTGGGCCATCCTCCAAGAGCAGTGCAGCCTGGAGGTGGGAAGCATAGACTGGAGTCAGGCTGCCTGAGTTCAGATCCCAGCCCTCCTCTTTTCTGGCTGCTGCCCGGACTTGGGATGGCCTCCCCGTTCCTCCCATTTTCTTCATCATTAAAGTGACGGTGACCGGCTTGGCAGGCGCCTGGTGAGAACTGAAGGAGTTAACAAGAGACAAGAGCTGATGACAGGGCCTGGCCTGGGTGCTCACTCTGTCACGTTGTGGCTGCGGTTGTGTTTCCTCAGGACAGGGTGCCACACGTGGCCAAGGACCTGCTCTGGGAGCCGGACATGCCTGGGCCCCTGCCCTTGCTGCCTCCTGGCCCTGGTAAGGAGCTCGGGCTGGGGGCCCCTCCCGAGCTGCTCCCACTCACTGCTGCTTCCCCAGCCCCCTGCTGATTCCTTCCCCCCAGCAGGGTCCTTGGCACCTCTAGGCACGGGGATCCTGGTTCCACTTCAGTCCCTTCCCAGCCTCCCTCTTCCCTCAGATCCCTGGGACCCTGGCCTGACTGCCAAAGATCTGCTTTTCCGGGGAGGCTACCAGTTCCGGAGACATCCCCGAGCCGTGCTGGATATTACTGAGCAGGTGCGCGGGCCCACCTGGGGGACAGTGCTGTGGGCCCGGGGCTGTGCCTCCTGACCCGGCCTCCTTTCCTCCTGCAGGTCAGCCGGTTCTTGTGGAACCACGGAGACATAGCCTTTGCACCCCTGGGGAGGCTACTGCTAGAGAATTTCAAACTGGAAGGAGCACATGTGAGTAACCCTGGCCGGCCAGGAGGGGGGAAGCGCCCCACTTTCCATCGGGGTGGGCCCTCGGGCGTGTGAACTTGACGAGGACTTTCTACACAGAGCCGCTCTAAGACGAAGACAGTGGTCAGTGTGAAGAGGCTACTCCAGGACCTCGGTGGACACCAGCCCTGGGGGCAAGTGGCTAGTGAGAGAGGACGGGTTGGGTAGGGCTAGCCGGTGGTGGGGCTCTGGAAGGATCCAGGCCGGGAGGCCAGTTCCCATCAACATTTGCTTCCACCATCCCCAGTGCACGCATGAGCCACACTTCCTCATCCAAATCCCAGCTGTGCTAGCAGTGCAGGGGGAAAAGGACGGTAAGCTCATGGAGTGCAGGCATGGCTGCATCCAGGCGTTCAGGTGTTAGTAGAGCTTTACCTTTACCTTCTCACCCACTTGCCTCTGCTTGGCTTAGTTCCTAGGCAGACTGTTTCCAGGTGGCAGCAACGTGGTTTATGATTCCAGGGAGAGGCCACTGATTCTAGGGAGAGGGCTAGTGGCCTTCCTGAGGCACCAGCAGAAGTCCCAGGAAGGGTGAGCTTGGCTCGGCTTGGCTTGGGTGTCATGCCCATCGTGAGCCCATCACTGTGGCTGGGACGACCCCCGGGTGCCCAGGCCTGGGTCATGTGACTGCAGCACAGGAACAGGGTGGGGTGTTCTTGCAGAGGAAGGAGTCCTAGGTTGATTTTAAAATGTGTCCACTACACTGGGCCTCCCCGGGCTGGCCTGACCCTCCTGCCGTCCTCTCGCCCCAGCTGTCCCTGGGCTTACCTCAGCCAGCGCCAGCGCCGGTTCTCCATCCTTGGGGCCCCGATCCTGAGCACATCAGTGGCGAGCCTCCTGGGAGAGCTGCTGCATGAGGAACTGGCCCTGCGCTGGGAGCGGCTGCTCCTGGATGATGTCTGCACTGGGGGCGCGTTGGCTTGGGTGCCCGGCAGGACCCCTGGGGCCGGGCAGCTGGTCTACCCCGTGGGCAGCACCATGGACACACTATGTATCCTCCCTTGCTGGGCACAGGCCAGGGACAGGCAGGGAGTTGTGGGCCTCAAGTGGCCAGAGTCCGTGAACTTGTCCTTAGCAAGATGCCCAGGTTTCCAGAAGGTCAGTCTGACCCCAGAGAGCGAGCCCCAGGTTCTCAGAGACCCTGGCCGTATCCAGCTCCGGGGACCTGTCCGGCAGGTGGTGACCCGCAGCGTGCAGGAAGAAGGTAAGGCCGTGGTGCCTCCCTTGGCTTACTTTCCTGCTGCTGACCCTTATCCTCACCCTGACCCTCTCCCTCCTCCAGCTCTGCTGGCTGTCCGCTCTGACCACCACTGTGCCCTGTGGAAAGTTAGTACGCAGGGGCAGCCAGCCCCTCTCCAGGTGCTGCAGGTGGACAAGGGGGCCACAGGGATCAGCCTCAGGTGAGGAGCTTGGGGGGAGGGGACAGTGCGCGTGGAGGCGGGCTTGGGAGAAGGGGTGGCCCGGCGTTCCTCATGCGTGTGCCCTGCAGCCCTCACCTGCCCGGAGAGATGGTCATCTGCAGCCGCTCTGGAGCGGTCTGTCTGTGGAGCACCGAAGATGGGTAAGGCCTCTGCCACAGAAACCCACACCCCAACACGGGCCCCCCAGAACCCGGCTGGGGCCCGGCCAGGGTGCCCAGTCCTCCCCCTCAGCCTGTCCCCCAACCACGGCTGGCCTGTCTCCCCAAGGCTGCGGCAAATCTACAAGGACCCTGAGACCCTGGTGTTCCGGGACCCTTCTCCCTGGCGCTGGGCAGACTTCACTGCCCACCCTCGAGTGCTGACGGTGGGTGACCGCACCGGAGTGAAGATGGTGGACACTCAGGTGAGGGCACAGGGTGGGGGGCCCTCTGCCAGCGGGCGTGACAAGCCGCAGGGCCAGCGAGTCCCCGGCCGGTTGAAACCACAGATGGTGGACCATGGGAGAGCTGACCCATCGTGTCCCCCAGGGCCCGCCAGGCTGTGGTCTGCTGCTCTTTCGTGGAGGGGCAGAGGCGTCATGCCAGAAAGGAGAGCGGGTCCTGCTCACCCAGCACCTGGGAGATCTCGGCCCCGAGTCTCTGCACCCCATGCTCCACCTTGTCTGCACCCAGGTGGGCTCACCTCCCCTTCTCTCCGCCCTGCCCTGTCTCAGGTGACCGGAGGCACAGGTCCCAGGGCCTTGGACCGCAGCTGGGGAGGGGGTGGGTCCAAGGGGGAGGAGGTCTGGCCCCGCCCCTCCCCGCCCCCTCAGCACCCTGGGCGCTCCTGGGTGTCTGGGCGTGTGTGCCAGCCTCGGGCAAGGGTGGGGAAGGCTGTGAGAGCCTCTCCCGAGAGTCCCTCTCCCAGCGGGACCATCAGGACAAGGGACACCTGCTGGAGAGACGCCCCCTGTGCAGAGCCGGGCTACTCTGAAAACCACACGGGGCTCTGGGAGGGGCCAGGGGGCAACCCTGGGAGACTCGTTCCGCCCCGTCGGTCTCAAGCCTCGTCTTCTGCCAGTTCTCCGTCTACCTGGTGGATGAGCGCCTCCCCTTGGTGCCCTTGTTAAAGTGGAACCACGGCCTCCGCTCCGCACCCCTGCTGGCCCGGCTGCTGCCCCCGCCGCGCCCAGGCCTCCCCCAGCCGCTGCTCCTGGCCGGCCAGGGCGGGGAGCTGCAGCTGCTGCACCTCGCAGGTGAGGGGCCAGGCGGGGCAGGGGGGTGGGCGGGGCAGGCCTGGACAGGGCCTCAGCTGTCTGTCCCTCCTACAGGAGCGGGGGCCTCCATGCCCCGGCTGGCAGGGCTCCCCCAGTCTCTCCCCACCAGGAGCGACTCCCTGTCTGCCTTCCCCCTGCTGGAGCCCAAGAGTCACCGGAGGCTGCAGGAACGTCTGAAAGCGCCCACCATAGGTGCGTTGGGGGCCGGGGCGGGCAGAGAGCCACACCCCCCAGGCCTTCTGGTCACTGTCCTTCTGTCCCCAGGTCTGGCCGCTGTCATCCCACCCCCCGCCTCCACACCAGTGCTGTCGCTCTTCCAGCTTTCTGCGGCCGGAGACGTCTTCTACCAGCGTCTCCACCTCCAGGCAGACCCCGGGCCCAACGCTCGTGACCCCGCAGCTTCCTGGACACCCCAGGCCACTGCCTGCTGCAGCCGGTGGCTGGAGGCCCTGCTGGAGGTGCCCTTGGCTCCCCCGGTGTGGGCAGCACCCACCTTCTCCCACCGCCGGCTGCTGGGTGGCTTTGAGCCTCAGAAGGTGGAGGGACCGGTGCCTGAGGGTCTCCGTAGGGCCATGGCCCAGGGGCGGCTGCTGCAGCAGAGGGACCTGGGCTTGGTCCCCCCGGAGGAGCGGCCCCCTGTCCCCGAACCTGGCCCCGAGGACGAGCTCAGCGAGCGTCTGGAGGCAGCCTGGGAGTTCGGGGCGGCGGCCTGGTGGGAGAGGCGGCGGGGCGGCCGCGCGGGGCCTGGGAAGCAGCCCAAGCGGCAGAAGCGGCGAACTCAGCTGTCGAGCACCTTCTCCTCCCTCAGTGGCCGCGTGGACCTTTCGGACGCTGTCAGCCCCCCGCCCAGCCCAGACCGCACGGTGCCCGAGCCCAGGCCCCAGCCCCCAAGGACCCCGCCCTCCCAGGAGCTTACCCAGGAGCCCTGGGCCCAGGGCGTCCCCTCGGAGCGGCAGCAGACCCTCCGGGATTACATGGCTGAGCTGCCGCTCCACGCAGACACCCCCGGAGGGGCCTCTACACTCTCCTCCCAGACCCCCAGCGTCCGGGCCACACCCTTGGGGCAGCATGCCCCCCAGGACGGCACGTTCCACCAGCTGCCCCAAGGGGACACCCCAGAGGGTGCTACCCTCCCCTCCTCCCAGACCCCCAGCATCCGGGCCACACCCTCCAGGCGGCACACCCCCCGGGACAGCATGGTCCAGCAGCTGCCCCGAGGGGCCACCCCAGAGGGCGCCACCCCGCCTTCCTCCCAGACCCCCAGCATCCTGACCACACGCTCTGGCTCTCAGCGGCTCCGGAAGAAGCCCCGCATGGGCTTCTGAGGCCCGGGGAGGTTGCCAGCTCCAGGAGCCTGCCATCCTCGATAAGCTGCGTCTTTCGTGGTTGAAACGGGAATCAGAGAACAGTCCCTAGGGAGCAGACCTCCTGCTTCTGGAAGGCCTTCATGACTGGGAGACGCTTGTAAGCAGTCTGGAGCCACGTTGGGGGAAGGACGACAGCAAAGTAGTCCTTTCTCCCATAGGTCACGGTCTCGGGGCACATGGTGGAGCCCTGGCAGCCCCGTCCTGAAGGTCGGTGTCGCTGGGATCCCTTCTGGCCAACAGTGTCGTGCTGGAGGCAGGGGCTGCAGGCGCGCTCGGGACGCTCGGGACCCCAGTGACCTCGGGGCCAGAGCCGTGGCTCCTCGGCACTGTGGGTGATGGTGAAATGAGCTCCTCGGCTGGCCCGCGCTCACTGGGTGTCAGTAGTTTGTGGTCAGTGTCTTGTGTGACGCGGTTCCTAGCACAATTTAACGTGGAGAGGGAGGTGCTTTGGACCCATGTTAGGGGTTGAATAAACCCATTGCTGAGCCTGGTGTTGAATGATGGACTTTCTCACGCTGGCCACGTCCCCTTCCGTGACTTTCCACGCTCAGTGCATTAGGTTCGCACCCTCCGTGGCTCTGTGGCCCCAATGAAAAGCCTGCTTCTGCTGCGGGGAAATCACGCCACCCCACCCCTGGGAATGGCACAGGCCCCAGAGCGGGACCTGGGTTTCTCCTCAGAAGAATGGAAAGGCTCTAATTTCAATACCTGATGGAGTACTGTGATTCATCCAGATGTTAGATAATCCAGTAATACAAGGGCCTACATGGATGTTTAAATGTTTATACCGTGACATGGTTTACACTGCAAATGACTGGGCTTGTGTGAGGCTTAGAGCGCGGGTTGCAGGGGGCCATCTACACAACAGGGGCTGTGCCCACGGGAGAAGGGAGCCGGGGCCCGCGCCCTCGGTAACCGCAGCTCTCGGGAGGGAAGGGGAGCCCGCCCCCGCTGGGGGGTCAGGCCTGGACCCGTGCCCGCTGGTACAAGAGTGGAGGGGCTGTGCGAGGCTCAGTCCAGGCCAAATTCAATGTCCTCCTGGTTTTCTGCCTTGGACCCCGGGCGCTCCTCGGGCTCCACCTCAGACTGGACTTCATCCTTCTCAGGGCTCTCTCCTGCAGAGTTAGGCAAGGGGTGGCTCAGTGTTCTGGGGAAGCGTGGTCAGCCCTCACCCCTTCCTGTGTGCCGGCTTCGAGGCGGCTGCGTGCCGTGGGTCAGAGTGGGGATTGTCTGCACCACGGGCTCCCCACGTTGGGTTCGCAGTCGGGGAGCATAGTCTCGGAACATGGAGCTACCCCGGCGTGCTTGTGAGCAGCAAACCCCGACGGTGCCTCTCCCTGGTCACGGGCACAGGCCCCCAGGCTGGCGGGCCGGGCGGTGTGTGGAGAGTGGCTTCTCCTGCCCTGCCCACCGGCACTGTGGGCGCTGCTCGCACCTGCCGCAGCTCCCTTCCTAGCCAGCACATCTGTCACTTGTGCCATTCCGGGCACCCACGTGCGCAGCCCCACCCTCGGACCAGTTGTGGCCCTGATCTCACCCCGTATCCCCAGCTGTGGTGTCACTGGTCCCCTTCCTTGGTCGGGAAGGGCCGAGCATGGAGATGGTGGGGAGGGGGGCAGCCTGGTAGCTCCTCAGCTCTCTGGCCAAGAACGCTGCAAGTCGCCCACGTGGGAACATGCTCTTGTGACCTCCGCCAATTCTAGAGAGGTTGTGAGTGACCCCCCACCACCACCGAGAACATGGGATCCTGACGACAAAGGCCCAGGTGGCCATCGTCCGTTTCCCCGCCGAGAAGCTTTTGGCCCCTGTGACCTTGAAGGTCAGCGGACATACCTGGAGGGGGGCCCGGAAGCAGGTCCCCATTGCCATCCTCAGTGCGTGGGGCAGGCACGGCTTCCCCCTTGCAGATGGGGGGCAGGGTTGGCGACCCCGAAGGCTCCTCATCATTGCCCGGCTCCTCATCATTGCCCAGCTCCTCAATCAGCGGGCGAGGGACCTCGCTCGCTCTCCTTTGGGTTTCCGGGTCCCTCTCTGGTGACACTTTAAGTATGTCTGTGAAGGGCGTCTCGGTCTCCACCTTCCAGGAGATGTCCTTGGGGACTGCAAATATACTGGAAAGTGTGTCTGAGGATGCGTTTTCCAGCTCTAGGAGTGAGATGTTGTCCACATCAGGCTCACTGTTGTCGCTTGGGCTCAAGACGGCTGTAATCTTTGGAAAGCACTGCTCCTGTTAAAAGGAGAAGGTGTGTTGAGCCATGCTGTTTTCACACTAGTGTCCCTAAAGTGCACACTGCTAATTCTGCATTTCTGTCTGTCACACTCTGGCGCCACATCAGCGACGGCCCCCGGGAGCACAGCGCTGACCCCGAGGCAGTCATGAGCCCTGTGGCCAGGTCTCCGTGGGGCACGGGCCCACCCTGTCTGCTCCTGCTGCACCAGCCCCCGCCTGGGTCCTGAACCAGTCATCTGTGAGCCCGGGCTCCCGGCGGGCTGCGCCTGCACCGGCCACCTAGCCCTGCGTTGGTGGTCAGGCCCCCACAGAACTGCGTTCTGTGTCTGTGTCCTTCCTGTGATCACAAGCTCCCACCCTGAGATTACGTCCCAGGTGCCTCTCTCTCTTTTAGGCCCCGCGGGGCTCTGGTAATGTTGCGGAGAGGGTCAGGTCAGCTCAGGAGACGTCCACATTGGGCCCCCGCCCTCTCCTCCCCACTCTCCTTTCCTTGCCCGTGTGTCGTTGTACCGGCATTCATCAGATAAACATACGGAAACGTCAAGGACAGAAAAAAGTCCACGTAATGATGTGCAGCACATGGTTATTAAAGCTCAGTGATAAAAGATCTGTTCCCAATCCCCCCCCCCCCCCCCCCCCCGCAAGTGGCTAGTTGTAAAACCTCAGAGAAAGGAGCAGCGGTAAGCCTTTCCTGAGGTTGAGGTGAGAGTCCTGGGTGTGTGAGGCATCAGGCAGGGCCTGCGACTCCTCGACACACTTGGTCATCGACGGGGCTGGGAGAGGAGGAGGGAAGTGGAACTGTGGGGACGCAGGGGAGCTCACCCTATCCCGGTCGCCCAGAGATTCGCCGGCATTCACATCTTCCAAGTCGGGCAGGTCCTGGAAGAGGAAATGACTCTGGTCAGCAGGAGGCCGTGCGCTCAGCATCCAGTCCTTGGAAGAGACGTGGCCACCACACCAACCAACCACAGAGTGTGGAGGGGCCCACGGAGCAACCTATAGACACTCGAACCGCGTGTACATTAGCACACTCTTACGTGGACACTCGAGCTGCGTGTACTTGTAGCACACTCTTACGTGGACACTCGAGCTGCGTGTACACCCAGCACACACGTGGACACTCGAGCCATGTGTACACCCAGCACACAGGTGGACACTCAAGCCGCATGTACAGGCAGCACACACGTGGACACTCGAGCCGCGTGTACAGGCAGCACACACACTCCATGTACCATTCCAGGTACCTGGATCTGGTCAGTGAAAGGGCTTTGTAAGGCGTGACATGTTTCAAAAATTTCCCCCTCGTTCTCCACTTCACTTTGGTATTACCCAGTTCATCTGGGGGAAATCCTACCTCCTACGTACAACTAGGTCCTAGATCCTAGGACCCTACCTGGCACAAAGTCTCTTTCGAACCTTGCCCAAAACTGGGGTGGGGAGGCAGCGTTTTTCTGTTTTGTGTCTTGGGGTGTCTTCATCTGTAGCACCCCAACCCACATGTGAGGCAGTCAGATGCCTGGGTTGCCGTTCCTGCCCCACCACTGTCTGACTGTGTAGCCTTGGGCGGGGTGCTCTGCCTCTTTGTTTCTCAGTTTCCCTGTCTGTAAAATGGGGATGAAACCTACCTCTTAGTGTTACTGGAAGGGTTAAATCAGTCGATACAAGAGGTATTTAAAGTAGTGCCGGACAAAAAGAAGAACAGTCAGTGTTAGTGTAGCATCGGGGTCCTGTATATGGTTGGTTCTCACACGTTAGGGCTGAAGTGCCTACTTTTGTTGTATCTATATTAGGCCCAGAAAACTGGAAATGCCACTCTGAATACTGACTGTGCTCAATTGAACCTTACTGAGCCACGTGAAATTGTGAAGTTGGGAGTGAAACACGAGTGTTTCATGTTTCATGAAGGGAGTGGGCAGAGGGTAGGCAAAACCACACACACGGTCTGAAGTGAAGGAGCTCGCTCATGGGCAGAGAGGTGGCTGTCCTCTGGGGAAGCAGGGTGTAAAGCTAAAGGTGGGGGGACCAGCCCTGACTCCTCACCCCCCTAAAGCACAGTGCCCAGGGGTCGTGCCAAAAGTGCATATCCTCAGGGACGCATTCCCACAGGCACGGCGTGGAAGGCTGTCAGAGCGGACACGCTGCAGGGAGAAGGGCCGTTCTCAAGGCCATGATTGGGCCCAAGGTCAGGCGACCCCCCTGAATTGGTCCTGAGGTACAGGATGTGGGACAGGCCAGGAAGATGGGCAACTGTCCCAAGAGCACACAAGGCTCTGACGATTAAGCGTAGCTTTCCCAGCAGTTCCATCTACGGCCAGACCGAGCTGCTGAGAGGGTAACTTCTCATGGGGAAATGCATCGAGAGTTTCGCAGACATAGTTCAAGGGGGTTCATCTGGCCAGCGCTCTCAGTATTGAAGGTGCAGAGGCATGGATTCCCCACCACCCGCCCTGGGAGAGCTTATTGACTGCAGATGCTGAGCACTGGGTCTGGGTGGCACCTCCAGGGGAGGCCACACAGGCCAGCCCACAGGCCCCACTGAGTTCAAGATGCAGGTGGTTTGTGTCTGATCAGACACTGACCCCGGCTATGCCGTGCGTGCTCCTCTGCAGATACACGGGATACGTACGTCGATGAAGAGCTGCTCCTTCGTCTCCGGTCTCGTGGCCTCCAGATTTTCAGCTCCATCGGGCTCTGTGCCTGATGCATTTTCAGTGGCCACAGTCTGGGGAGCCAATTCTAAGGACAACAGAGTTACAGGAATCTCGGAGTCTGTTTCAAACACGGCAGTCAGACAGGCAACTGCAGTTAGTGTGGATTCCAAGAGAAAGGACAGAACCCTCCGGTCTGAAGACTTCCAGCTCCTGTGACAAAAGCTGAGGAAACGGCTATGTGTGAAAGGGAAGGGAAGGGAAGGGAGCGAGCACCCTCTTTCTACAACCTGGAGATGGAAGCTCCAGCAAGAGTCTATACAGAACATGCAGGAACGTTGAGAAAAGCATGATCGCTTGACTAGGAGATGAAGAAAGAAAGGCCATGGCGTCAGTGGCCAAGTTTCACAGCCCCTCCTGCTGCAAGAGTGTCAAGGAGACCTGTGACGTCCTTGCAGGGTTGCCCAGACGGGGCTCCTCTCTTCCCCCATCCCCTCCTGCTCCTGCCCACTGCTTCCTCTCCAGCCTCGGTCATCAGAGATGAGTGACCCTGCTCTGCTCAAGACACACCAGTTCACTATCTACCTTGGGGACTGACCAGGCCTGGTTTGACTCAAGAGCCACACTGGGGCACCCAATTAGAATGAAACAAGGAAGTGGATTTAGAAGACTTAGTGTCAAAAAGAGGAACCTATCTCATGAATAAGTTCATGTTGATTTAAATTATATTCTCGGTGTGCATGCTCAGTCGCTAACTTGAGTCTGACTCTTTGCAACTCCATGGACTGTAGCCTGCCAGGCTCCTCCATCCATGGGATTCTCCAGGCAAGAATACCAGAGTGGGTTGCCATTTCCTTCTCCAGGAGATCTTCTTGACTCAAGGATTAAACCAGGGTCTCCTGTTTGGGCAGGCAGATTTTTTTTTTTACTACTGTGCCACCTGGGAAGCCATATTTTAGGTGTTCTGAGTTGGATAAAATGCACTGTTGGTGTCTCATCCATTTCCTTGAGCCACGTTGGACCTGATACTGGAAACGCAGTCCTGTTGTGAGGTAGTGTGCAGACATCACCTTACAGGCTGAGCAGTCAGGGTGGAAGGCAGTCCGGGGCCCCCAGTCGGGAGCCGCCCCAGGTATAATGCACCTGTGCTGTCCTCGACCACCTACCTGCCCAGGCAGCTCTGGGGCTCGGTGGCAGGGCCTCAGGGGGGAGCACCCCTCGCAGCTCCCCGACATCCAGAGGCAGCTCCTCCAGGGGGCTCGGCTCTGCTGGCTTCTCCGGGCACAGCTCATCCTTGGCCTCGAAGCTCTCCTTGACAAACTGCTCTATCTTCTGCCTTGTTTCTTTCTTCTCCTGAGGCTCGTCCTCTCCTTCCATTTCGGTGTCCACATCCCCAGCACCAGCTGGCGCGGGCTCCTCTCCTGAGCATAAGTCCACAGGTGAGCTGGGACAGTCCTAGGAGGACAAGGAAGGACCCACAGCAAAGGCCGAGGGTGGGCAGTGGGGACCTGCAGCAGGGCGGTCATCGGAGTGCTGATGAACAGGCTGCACGCCCACCAGGGGGATGCCCAGCACAGGCACTGCCCGCACAGGCCCCTGGAAGAATGCAGGCTGAGAGACCAGGGTTAGAGCCAACATGTTTGCCCTGGCTTTCAAGCAGGTCAGCAGGTCAGGAAGGTGTGTGTGTGCACACCTGCGCCAAAATGTTAATCAACACTCGACGTGAGGAGATAACACAGGTGTTCATTTGACCATTGTTTGAACAATGTCCAAATTAAATGTTGGAAAGGGGGGAAAAATGCATACTGCAGGAGAACGTCTATTATATGGGAATGTGAGTGGGCAGAAAGCAATAGAGCTGTGCCACTTTCTTCTATTAAAAAAAAAGTATGCACTACACTCATGAGGAAAAGCCAGGAAACGCTCACACTGAACACCGAGCAGTTCTTGCTGCAATTCTGTGATGACCCTTGCTTGTCTATGCTTTCTATGTGTAGTGTAGTCACGGTTTGTAATTAGGTGAGAAACACTAAGTGTCATCTAAAAGTACACATGGAGGACTTCCTTGGTGGTTCAGTGGTTAAGACGCCTTGCTTCCACTGCAGGGGGTGAGGGTTCGATCCCTGGTCGGGGAACTAAGATCCCACAAGACAAAAAAAAAAAAAAAAGGTACACACAGAGCCCCTGACTCTTTCCTGCTGAGTGTAAGAGGAGGACGGGGTTCTTATTTATTAACGTACCTTGAGCACTGTCCTCAAGTGAGGTTGAGGGCAGATGGATCTGTAGGGCTGTGAGCAAAGGGCTCCCTCCCTCACCCCCCGTCCCAGAATGAATCTCAGCGGAGCTCAGGGCGGGGGGGTGGGGGGGGGCGGAGGGGGCCTCCTGTGTCTCGCGCTCGCACCTCGCTCCTGGCGCGCTTTCTGCCGCTTCCTCTCCTCTGCCTGGCGCCTGATGGCCGCCAAGGCCTCGATGCTGTCCGTGATCTTCTTTCGCTCTCTCATCTCCCACTGCTGTCTCTCCTCCTTCTCGGCTGCGTACCCTCCCCGGGCCCAGGCCTCGGCGCAAGCTCTGTTTAGAAGGATTAAAAACAAAAAAATTAACCCCAGACCCCAGAAGTCGGGGGGGCTCGTCTGAACTGTCACAGGTTAGCAGTAAATCCAAAACATATACTCTCTGACCAAACTTGCTCTTTGCCCCCCAAATCAAACTAAAGGCACAGAAGGCATGTGACTGTAAGGAGACTTGCTAACAGAGGCAATTTCATCTTGAAAGTTCTAGCGGTTTGCAAAGCCTGACTGGCTATAAGTCCAAGAGCACAAAAGAAAAAAAATGGAGAAAGTGAACTCCACCAAAATTAAAAAGGGGTGTTATGTAAAGAATCCCATAAATAAAAGAACCCACAGAAAGTGAGAAAATGTCTGCAGATCAGATACCTGACTGGGGGTTGTATCTAGACTATACAGAGACCTATTACAGCTCACACAAAGTCAGCACAACCTAAAGGTAGGCAAAGGTTAAAAGAAACTGCATGGGGAGACAACACTTGGAAGAAAGTGAACCGCTAGATGGCTTGTTATCTAAAACATACAAAGTGTTTTAAAAGTGGACAAAAGAACTGGGCCCCTCACCAAGAAGTTAGGTAGCAAATAAGCTCATCATTGGGTGACGTCAGAAGAGCGCAAACCTAACCAGTGAGACGCCGCCACTTGACACCCGATGGAATGGCTAAAATCCACAGCGTTGACACCACCAAAGTCCGGAGGATGTGGGGCGACAGGAGTGCTCCTTCGTGGCTGGTGGGAAGGCAAACTGGCGCAGCCACCTCGGGAGACAGTTTGCCAATTCCAAAGCAAAGATCATCTTACTGTATAATCCAGCAATCGTGCTCCCAAGTATTTACTCAAATGAGTTGAGAACAAATGTCCACACACAGACACACACACACCTGCACACGCATATTGATAGCAGCACTGTTCACAACAATCAAAAAGTGGAAGCAACCCAAGTGTCCTTCAACTGATAAAACATAGCCTTTCCAAACAGGAAATTATTTCACAGTGTTATTTTGGGTGAATTTACTGACGCAGGCTGCAATGTGGGTGAACCTTAAAAATATGCTCAGTGAAAGAAGCCGGTCACAAAAGACCACTTTATCATATGACTTCATCTATATGAAATGTCCTGAGTAGGCAAATCCATATTGGCTCAGTGGTAGACCTGAGCCTGCCAATACAGGAGACACAAGAGATGTGGGTTTGATCCCTCAGTTGGAAAGATCCCCTGGAGGAGGAAATGGCAACTCCCATACACTTGCCTGAAAAATTCCATGGACAGATAAGCCTGGTGGGCTATAGTCCATGGGTCGCAAAGAGTTGAACATGACTCATCACACGGCACACAGCATATGACATGTCCAGAGCAGTCTAATCCACAGAGATAGAAAGTAGCTTTGTGGTTGTTGGGGTTGTCAGAGGTGGGTTGGGGAATGACTGCTAATAAGTAAGGGTTACTTTTGGGAGCGATAAAAATATTCTAGAATTGATTGTGGGGGTGGTTGGACAACTCTGAATATACTGAAAAACCATTGAATTGAACACTTGAAGTGAGCAAACTGTTCTAGGGGCCAGAGATAAGCAGGTTAACATGAGAGATGACATGGCTTTCTCTACTAGACCTGCCCTTGTATGGGGAAAGAGACTCTAAAAGAGTAAACAGGTATGTCAGAGGCAGATGTGTCCTACAAAAAGAAATCAGACTAAAGAGACACTAGATGGAAGAGGCAAAGGTGTGGCTTAGATAGGTGGTTGGTCATGGAGATCTTCAGAAGGTGACAGGTGAACAAACACCTGTGAAGAGAAGGTCAAGGACCCAGTGTGAAACAGCTGGAGAGTGCTGGAATGAGGCTTCAAACCCAAGTGAAACCGGCTTTTGAAGAGGAGTACTGCTACATCATCCAGGGCAGGGGTCTCCCTGCAAAAGGCCCAGCTCTTACACATTCCTGCTGGTGGGCGATGCCGCAGGGTGCAGCAGAGAGCCCACATTCCCTGCCCCGCCTCCAGCCCCACCCCGGGACAGCCTAGAGCTCCTGCTTGAGTCCCACCTGATACTAACAGATACTCACAGAGACCACGAGGTCGGTTTTGTCTCCACTTTCCAGAGACAGCCTGAGGCTGGGGAGGTTTGGTAAGCTTGACTAGGGCATAGGATCTGCAGCTGCAGACCTGGGCTTTGCGTCCGCCCCCAGGCCCTGCCCGCCTGCTGTCTGTCTTAACGCCCAGGGCTGGGTGCCAAGGAGCTGGGAGCATCTCAGACCAACTGCACACAAGCAGTTGGCTGTCTCATCTGGTCTGTGTGGAGGCTTTCCCTTTGAAATTTGTGTTAGTTTAACTAAAATTTGTGAGTTCATATGTGTTTTTAAATGTTGGGTAATTCAAGCTTCAGATTGCACTTCCTTTCAGGCCATCCCAGTTACTGAGGTATTATTCTAAGCTGGAATGAATAGCGGCCTCAATCAAAAGGTAAATTAAAAACCCAGATCAAAGCAGTAATGATACATACATGGCAGCCCCGGGTTCAATATTCTTGATATTCAAAGAGCTCTTAATGAAACAGAGCTTCCCTGCTAGCTCAGATGGTAAAGAATCTGTCTGCAGGAGACCAGGGTTTGATCCCTGGGTTGGGAAGATCCCCTGGAGAAGGAAATAGCAACCCACTCCAGTATTCTTGCCTGGGAAATCTCATGGACAGAGGAGCCTGGCGGGCTACAGTCATGGGTCGCAAAGAGTCAGAAACGATTGAGCGATAATCACTTATGAATCAATAAGAAAAATCTCCCCAAAAGGAAATTGGAAAGAGGTCATGAATGCAATACTCACAGAGGAGGAAATTTTAAATGTCCAACAAAGGTGGTAAAAACCATCAACTTCATCCATTACCCCAAAATGTAAATGATGTACTGTTATGCCCGATGTCCGAATCCCCGAGCGGGAAGAGAGAAGGCTTCCGAGACAATGCAACTCGCAGGAAGGGAAGTTTATTACTGACTCGAGTCAGGACTCCCCGCCGCAACCAACGCAGTGGTGCAGGTCAGAGAGCCCCGAGCCCAACCTGTTACACAAATTTATAGAGTGGGAATCAAATTGGTTACACGTTTGCAAAACAATTTCATTGGTCAATACTTTTGCGCGGGCGGGACTTTCCTGGGGGTTTCCGCCCGTTCCTAATTTCCTAATTGGCAAACATGGGTGAAAGCTAATTGGTCCTAATTGGCAAACAGTGGTCATTGTTAAGTGAAAGCTACCTGATAGTAGGAAGGCCTACTCCTAATCTAAGCTGTGTTACTTCTGCTTGCCTCACATTCCCCCCTGTCTGTTGTTCAAGTAGAGGAATCTTCCTCTTTTCCATCTTGGGCCGCTGACACTATAAGTGGACCCAGGAGGGTGGAAATTAAGGCAGTCAGCCAGGGGGAGCGTTGAAACCAAGACTCAAAGCATCTCTGCTGGGCTTCCCGTTCTCTCTTCCATTGTGCCAGTCCCTCTCTCTTTTGCCATAGATTCTACCACCTCAGACAAGAAAGTCAAAGACTTCTAAGTGACTGATTGCATTTATAGCGGCTCGTAGGGAGGAAAGCCCTTGGCCCTGCAGAGATAGTGAAGCTTGGTTAAATTGCCCCCATATCTGAGGTACTTGGCCCTGCGGATTGTGCCACACTCAGGGCTACCAAATCTCTTTCCTACATCCCATTCCCAGGGCCCATCACAAGAGGTTACACAGCTTCAGCTCCTGCAATAATCAGCAGGAGAATTAGGAGACCTCCCGACAGACAAGTCAAGGGATTTGACGGGTGAGGTCTCGCCTTCCATTCTGCTCCTGTTCTTCTGGTGTGGCTTGCCGCACGTGATTGCAGTGAACCCAAGGTCCAATCCCGTCGACCTTTATAGCAGTAGGAGTGGTAAGGAGAACAACATAAGGTCCTTTCCATCTAGGTTCTAATACACACAGGAGGGGATCTTTCATACAGAATCTCTTATAAGGGGTGTTATGCGCCTGAAAGAGTTCGAAGGGAAGGAGGGTCACCCAGTCCCCACCAGTCTCTATTGCCAACTTTGTCAAGGTTTCTTTTAGGGTCCAATTCATTTTCTCAACCTGTCTTGAGCTCTGGGGATTATATTCACAATGTAACTTCCATTTCGTCCCCAGAGCTTGGGCCAGCCCTTGTACAATCTGGCTCACAAAGGCAGGTCCGTTATCAGAGCCCATAGTCACTGGCAGCCCATACCTAGGCACTATTTCCTCTAAGATCTTTTTAGCAACCACTATTGCTGTCTCTCCCTTAGCGGGGAAGGCTTCCACCCACCCTGAGAAGATATCTACCAGAACCAACAGATAGTGGTGCCCGTACTTGCCTGGCCTTACCTCAGTGAAATCTATCTCCCAGTGTTGCCCTGGCTCTTCCCCTCGGTACCTCGTTCCCGTGTGCTGCTTTTTTCTCCTGTCCTCATCAGCTGGCACGCTTTGCAAGCTTGGATTATCTCTCGTTCAGTTGTATTTTATCAACACGCAGATTCAGTCCATACCCAAGCTTCTTCTTCAGAGACTCTGGCACCTCAGGGGGAGGAGGGCGAGGGAGCCTGAAGCAGACCTTCACAGAGTGCAGTCAGAGTGCCGATCATGATGATGCGGGCAAAGAGTCTCTTCCATACACCTCTAAATCCAAGTCTCTTGAGGACCTGAGAGGTTCTGCTACCCTTCTCTTTATTCAACAGACACCACGGAATCAGCAACAGTACGTTCAAAGCAGGATCTGTCTCATCCAAAGAGGAGCAACCCCCTTTTATACATCTTGGGAGTTGCATCCCTCAGAGTGTAACCTGGTTGTTTGAATTCGAACCTTAGCAGCTTCCATAGGAGCCAGAGCAATGTTCAGCACTGGCAGAGGCAGCCAAATACAGTGATGTGCGCCACAGATAGGCATTTTCCTCTCCAAGCATGTTGCTGTACAAAACCTTGAAGACTTCATAAAAGCCAAACTTGCAGAGCCCCTGCAGGGAGTAGCCAATGAGGGTCGGGGCCCATCCTTTGGCCAAACCACAGAAACCATCCTCTTCTGCAATATTGTTTCCTTCATGGCCTGGGTTAGCCACCTTTGCCCCTGCCTGATCTTATACCCCAAACAGGTGACCTCTTGCTGGGCTATTAATTGTGCAGCAGAAGGACCTCTGGGTGGCAAGTCCGATATTCGTAGAGGTCCTCACTCAGAGCCTCTTGAACCTCTGTGGGATTACCAGTTGGCCTTCCCCCTCGGTCCACTCAAAGGCAAATACCTCCTGGCTCTGGGC
The DNA here is from genome assembly GCF_963930625.1 of Muntiacus reevesi. NCBI lineage: Eukaryota > Metazoa > Chordata > Mammalia > Artiodactyla > Cervidae > Muntiacus > Muntiacus reevesi. The sequence goes on along the minus strand of NC_089250.1, from coordinate 223,907,135 downwards.
CACCAGGGGTAGGCTGAAAAAGGCATCTTTCAAGTCCAACACAATGTACCAAGTGTACTCAGGCAGCAAACTGCTCAGGAGGGTGTATGGGTTAGAGACAGTGGGGTGTATGTCACTCACCCATTTGTTGACTTCTCGAAGATAATCTGTTCCCCCTGGCTTCTTCACTGGCAGTAAGGGGGTGTTTTAAGGGGATTGACACCACTTGAGAATTCCAGCATCCATGAGACGTCAAATGTGGGGAGTGATCCCCCGCCGAGCTTCCTGGCTCATGGGGTACTATCTCACCCTCACAGGAGTTGCCTAGGCCTTTAGCTTGATGACGACTGGATGTCTGTTTGGCCAGTCCCATCCCTGCCGTTTCAGCCCAGGCCAACGGGTATTTATTCATCTCTTAAGGCTAGGGATAAGACATGTATCGGCTGTCCAAGTCCATAACCATTCTCTCCCCAAGAGTTCTCACCTGCTTAAGACTCTCTCTAGAAGAGACAGATGTTTTCAATAGCCCACCACTGATCAGCAAAGTAAAGTGCCACAGCTGTGAGTGTTCTTCCGGTTTTCCCTTGTTCTATATTCTCTATCTTCCTTCCTGATCTTCTCAGCTAATTCCCTTTCCTCCCGTACCTTTTCAGTGAGTAACTTTCTGGGTCTGATCACCATAGAGAGGTACAAAGCCTACATTTGACAGGCTAATTCCAGATTTTCAGGGTCCCCATACCTCAGATCTAACATGTAATCTTCAGCAGAATTTTCCAGTTCCTCATGACTGCAATTATCCAACATATCCACAGGGAATGCCATGGGCCACAACAAGTCTCTTCCAAGTAGAGGGGCTGGGCATTCTGGTATCACCAAAAACGAATGGGACTCCTGGTGGGTCCCCAGATCTTTTTGTCCCCGTGGCTCCTTGCACCAAGCTGGTCTACCATGAAGCCAACGGGTTTCCCTTCCACATATATGGTTACCCAGGATTCGGGGAGGGGTGCCGAGTCTTGACTCCCCTAGTCACTGTCTTCCCCCGCATATAGAACTCGAGTTCCAGGGGAGATTCTCTCTCTCTGGGTCGTACCTCTCCTCAGGTCCCTCTTAGGGCACTCGTTTTTCCAGTGCCCCTGTTCTCTGCAGTAGGCGCACTGATCTTTCTTTAGGGCCTGCCTTTTTGGTTTCTGTTTTTCTCCCGTCCAGGGGTCTCGAGGTTCCCTCAATTCTGTTCCGGCTTTTATCCCCGCAAAGAGAATCTGGGCTAGCTCCCTCTGGTTCTTCCGGTTTTCCCTTGTTCTATATTCTCTATCTTCCTTCCTGATCTTCTCAGCTAATTCCCTTTCCTCCCGTACCTTTTCAGTAAATCCTGTATCGTCTGTTCTCCTAATCCCTCTATCTTTTGTAAATTCTTCCTAATATCTGGGGCTGCCTGATTTACAAACGCTAACAGAACTGCAGCACTGACTCCTCAGCCTGGGGGTCCATAGGTGTCCTGAAAGCTTCCATTAGCCTCTCTAGGAAGGTTGCCTGGCTCTCAATGGGCTCTTGCCTTACTACAAATTTGTCGGCTTTCTTGCTGCAGCCCGCAGGCCAGCAATCAGAGTCTGGCGGTACACTCGGAGACGCTCCCTACCTTCCGCTCGCTCAAAATCCCAGTTAGGCTGCAACAGAGAAAACCCCTTGTCCATGAGATAAGGCTGGGCGATTGGCCTCCCATCGGCCCCTGGGACCCATTTCCGCTTCTGCCAGAATTCGCTCCTGCAACAGCTGTTGACAATCGTAGTGAAAGGAGAGTTTCACCTGGTTGGGCTCTAGTTACTGAGGCTCACTTATTGTAGGGCCTTCAGAGTCCGCCAGAGTGTAGCCCTGGCCAGGATTCATCAATTGCGCCCACAAACGTTCGCCTGTTCACTGAAACTCGAGTCAGAGTAGGAACGAGACCAGAGACAATGCCGGCACACACACAAACACGGACAAACACGGAGAGCCGAAGGCAAACACACGGACAGACAAACGTCGGCCGATAACAGCACTGAGTTTTTTCCGGGCCCCCTGACCAGACCAGACCAGACTTGGGAACAGGAGAGAAGCTCTCCTTCCCACAGAGCCGGCTGCCTTCCAGCGCGCTCGCTGGCCTCGGCATTACGCCGGCTAGAGAAAGCTTTCTCCTGTGCCAGATACCTCCCTTGCTTTACAGCAGGGCCCCGGAATTACTCTGCACTTTCCCTGTGCCAGATACCTCCCTTGCTCTACAGCAGGGCCTCGGATTTACTCTGGACTTCCTGTCCTGAGACAATGCCAGCACACACACCAAAGACAAACACACAGACGGCTGACAACACAGCGCTGGGTTTTCGGGCCCCCTGAGTTTTCCTGAGCACCGGTGCTATTATCTATCCTTCCCTTCTGTCCTGGAAGTGTTCTCTTCCCCCGGTAAAGGGATCCCGGGCGAGCCCCCAAATGTTATGCCCGATGTCCGAATCCCCGAGCGGGAAGAGAGGAGGCTTCCGAGATAATGCAACTCGCAGGAAGGGAAGTTTATTACTCACTCGAGTCAGGACTCCCCGCCGCAACCAACGCAGTGGTGCAGGTCAGAGAGCCCCGAGCCCAACCTGTTACACAAATTTATAGAGTGGGAATCAAATTGGTTACACGTTTGCAAAACAATTTCATTGGTCAATACTTTTGCGCGGGCGGGACTTTCCTGGGGGTTTCTGCCCGTTCCTAATTTCCTAATTGGCAAACATGGGTGAAAGCTAATTGGTCCTAATTGGCAAACAGTGGTCATTGTTAAGTGAAAGCTACCTGATAGTAGGAAGGCCTACTCCTAATCTAAGCTGTGTTACTTCTGCTTCCCTCACATGTACTATCTTCACTCACCAATTAACCTGGCTAAGTTTTTTTTTTTTTAAACATGGCTGTGTCTGGGAAAGTTATAAATGATACAAACATTCTAGAAACTATAAGTGCCTTTTAAAAGTCTTAAACTACAGTCTTTAATCCAGCAATACAACTCAGAATTCCACACTAAGGAAATCACCAGCCATGGGATCAGAGACTTTATATAGAAGGATAATTATCAAAGGATTATGAAAAAAAATCTATGAATAAGTGCTCAAAACAGGGAATTTCCTGTTATAAACAGTCATGTAAGCCATTAAATTTACCTCACTGGAATATATAAGAGACGTGTGGGAATGCTCAAAAATCAGAAAATTTTAAAACTTACCTGTTGAGCATGCTCAACTGTTACACAGTGTTATTAAAAGACTTTTCGCTCCCTTACCTGTCCTTGGGAAAAACTGGTCTGTCATCCAGGTATGTTAAGTGTTTTAGCCGGACGGTGAGTGTCCTTCGGTAGTTGGGGATGTTCTTAATCACCGGGTTCCCCATCAGATTCAGCACGCGCTGGAAGCACACAGGCAGAACCGCGTTAGGCACTGAGAAATATATGTAATTAAAACATTTCACTTGCGTGTTGCGCTGAGAAGAAATACAAAGACAGGGAGTGTTGGCATGAAGTCCTGAGGACAGTCTCAGAGAAACTGGGGCTGTCACTGCTGCTGTGTCGTCAGAATGCCATCAGAACCGTCCTGAGAATCGGGTGTCCCTTTTTCTACTTGAACTTCTACTTAAACTCTCACTGTCCTTCCAGAACAGTGCTGGAAAATCCTCCTGGAGCCCTTCCCGAGGGCAGCTGATTTTGCTCGCCCAATCTCTTTTACTGGAATTAATATCTGATTGATCGCTTTTCTGTCCTTCCCGGCCAGGGCCTGTTTTAAGAAAATGCACACAGCGGCTGGACAGATAAGAGACGGTGACTAAGGGGACAGGATGCAGAGCGCCCTCTCAGCTACCCCAAGGCCCCTCCTTGTCAGGCTTACAGGTCTTCTGGAAGTCAAGCCTGGACCAGGAGAGGGACAGAACAGTGCCAGTGTGCTGTCCCCCCATCCTTAAATCCTGTCACCCCCTCTCCAGGAAGGGGAGCCATCAAGGTGACATGTGGGTGAAGCATTTAAAATGGGTTTGCCTAAACTGGTGAAGTGGTTTTTATATCTAAAGTGCTTTTTGTTGTTGGACAAAATAAATATATTTTGAACTGGTTAGTTTAGCATTTTCCAAACTTTGTTCTCATCCGGGCATCATGGTTCTTGCCACATGTTCGAGTGACCTGCCCTGCAGGGCTGGGTGTGAGGAGCAGTGCGCCCCAGGGGCAGGCACTAAAGGGCTGTGCGCGTGTGCGTGTGTGTGTGTGTGGAGAAGTAGGAGTCACCAGAAAACAACCGTGAGACAGACTGTTATGGGTTGGGTTACTTCTCCCCCAACCCCCGCCTGCAGCAAACTCATCCGCTGCAATCCTAACCCCAGAGCCTCAGAATGTGACTGCATTTGGAGACAGGGTCTTAAGAGAGGTGATCAAGACTAAATGATGTCACTAGGGTAAGCCCTGATCCCATACGTCCTGAACGAAGAGGAGATGGGGACACAGACTGTGAAGGCCACGTGAGGACTCAGGGAGAAGATGATCGTCTACACGCCAAGGAGAGAGGCCTCAGGAGAAAGCAAGCCTGACCCACACCTTGATTTAGGACTTCTACCCTCCAGAATCATGAGAAAATAAATTTCTATTGTTTAAAACCCCCAGCCTGGTACTTTGTTATGACAGCCAGGCTCCCCAGAAAAGTATGACAATTCAGCTGTGTGTTGTCACGCCATACGCTGGTGACTGTGAATGTTACACTAGTTCTTGGTGCCAGGCTGCTCTGCAGAATACTCCTGAGCTCTGCCTTCCTAATATCAACAACCTCAGATATGCAGCTGACACCACCTTTGCGGCAGAAAGCAAAGAACTAAAGAGCCTCTTGATGAAAAGTGAAAGAGGAGAGTGAAAAAACTGGCTTAAAACTCAACAAGGAGAAAACTAAGATCATGGCATCTGGTCCAATCACTTCACGGCAAATAGATGGGGAAACAATGGAAACAGTGACAGACTTTATTTTGGGGGGCTCAAAATCACTGTAGATGGTGACTGTAGCCATGAAATTAAAAGATGCTTGTTCTTTGGAAGAAAAGTTATGACCAACCTAGACAGCATATTAGAAAGCAGAGACATTACTTTGTCAACAAAGGACTGTCTAGTCAAAGCTATGGTTTTTCCAGTAGTCATGTATGGATATGGGAGTTGGACTATAAAGAAGACTGAACGCCGAGGAATTGATGCTTTTGAACTGTGGTATTGGAGAAGACTCTTGAGAGTCCCTTGGACTGCAAGGAGATCCAACCAGTCCATCCTAAACGAAATCAGGCCTGAATATTCATTGAAAGGACTGAGGCTGAAGCTGAAACTCCAATACTTTGGCCACCTGATGCGAAGAACTGACTCATTGGAAAGGACCCTGATACTGGGAAAGATTGAACGTGGGAAAAGAAGGGGACAACAGAGGATGAGATGGTTGGATGGCATCACCGACTCGATGAACATGAGTTTGAGTAAACTCCGGGAGTTGGTGATGGACAGGGAGGCCTGGCGTGCTGCATTCCATGGGGTCACAAAGAGTCAGATGTGACTGAGCCACTGAACTGAACTGAACTGAAGCTTTCCTTACTGTTTTCTTTTAAATGGATTCACTTTTCCCTTGCTTACCCATGCCCTAAGCAGGAAACAGTGAACTGAGGGTTTTTGTGTGCTATTTGGAAAATATTTTTTCCTAGTACACATGACAACACATACACACTGAAAAGCAAGGAAGTTGTCCCAGGCTGCTGGAGTTGAGGCCAGAGGATACAGGAGCTGCCTGCAGGGGTTGCCACAGACTAGAAGATGGGAACATTCAAGCACCCCAAATTAAAATGACAGGTTAAGTCACTCCAAATACTGTATCTTTAAATCTATCTGTCCACGGTGATAAAGAAAAACCCTTTACTTTCATCTTTAGAGGCCACTAGGGTCTGGATTCATTTCTCTGAAAACTGATAACATAAAAAGAAAAACAAAGAAGCGTTCATCCCAGTGTTTTCTGCATGCACTTTACATTAGGGATGTAAATTGTTGATGAGCAAAAGTGCTCTTTGCGGAAGCATCGCAGCTAAGAAAGGCAGAAGGAGTGAGGGAATTAGAATATGATCCCTGAGAGACTGCTAATGAACTCATACAGGGAGGCAGTGTGCCTGGGAGCTGTCGGAACAGTCGGGGGAAGGGAGGCTGAGTGCTGGATCAGACTGAAGCTGGGTCAGACTGACAGCAGCCAAACCCACTAGTGATGCTTAAAGTCACAACAAGAGGCAACCAGGTGTTACACGTGCCCTGACTGATGCCACAGCTGACCGCAGGGTTATATTCTGAGCCTGGATCTGACCAGGCCTCTGGCTCCATCATCATTTTACAGGAGATACTGGAGACAGCAGAAAACGTTAGACCACACCTTGAGAATGCAGTTGACTGAATCCAGGGCGTGGTTGACAACCAGAAGGACCCGGTTTCTTCAGATGATTCATGGTGGGGGGGTGGGGAGGGGAGAGAAAGAGACAAGTAGGGAGGGCTGTGATGAGATGCATAATCCAAATACGATGTGTGGGTCTGGTTTGGATTGGCACCATCCGATGGTCTTAAAGCTCAACATTCAGAAAACCAAGATCATGGCATCCAGTCCCATCACTTCATGGCAAATAGATGGAGAAACAGTGGAAATAATGGCTGACTTTATTTTTGGGGCTCGAAAATCACTGCACATGGTGACTGCAGCCATGAAATTAAAAGATGCTTACTCCTTGAAAAGAAAGTTATGACCAACCTAGACAGCATATTAAAAAGCAGAGACATTACTTTGCCAACAAAGATCCGTCTAGTCAAGGCTACGGTTTTTCCAGTAGTCATGTATGGATGTGAGAGCTGGACTATAAAGAAGTCTGAGCACCGAAGAACTGATGCTTTTGAACTGTGATGTTGGAGAAGACTCTTGAGATTCCCTTGGACTGCAAGGAGATCCAACCAGTTCATCCTAAAGGAGATCAGTCCTGAGTGTTCATTGGAAGGACTGATGTTGAAGCTGAAACTCCAATACTTTGGCCACCTGATGCGAAGAGCTGACTCATTGGAAAAGACCCTGATGCTGGGAAAGATTGAAGGCAGGAGGAGAAAGGGACGACAGAGGATGAGATGGTTGGATGACAACATTGACTCAATGGACATGAGTTTGAGTAAACTCCGGGAGTTGGTGATGGACAGGGAAGCCTGGTGTGCTGCAGTCTGTGGGGTTGCAAAGAGTTGGACATGACTAAGCAACTGAACTGAACTGAACTGAATCCAATGATCAAAACACATGCTTGAGGCAAATGGGGAAAACTGAACATAGACTGGGTATTAACTGTCATTCTGATACTATTTTAGGTATAATAATAGTACTGTAAGGATGCTTTTAAAAAATCCTTATCTGTCAGGAATACACACTGAAATTGTAGGTGAAACGACACGACATCTGGCATTTAAAACACGGCAGCTAAAAATAGAGGGGAAAAGTGTGATGGGTGTTCAGAAGGCGGGGAGAAGGGAAGGGGGTAGGGAGGGAGGGGAGAAGAAAAGATATTTGCTGCCTACAGAACCCAAGGTGACACAAGCTGTGTCCGTGGGTGTGTCCCCCACCCTCCACTCCGCACCATGCGGCATGCAGGATCTTCCCTGACCAGGGACTGAACCCATGTCCCCTGCCCTGGAAGCTCAGAGTCATAACCACTGGGCCATCAGGGAAGTCTCGAGTGTGCGTGTTTCTTTCTTTCTGTTTGTTTACCAAGTCAGGCATGCTCTCGAGAACACTCAGGATCCCGGGGTCGCTCAGTTTGTTGTGGGAAAGGTCAAGGACACAGAGTCTGGCACACTCCCTGAGATGCTGAATGTCCTCTACGGTCTCTAAGTGGTTGTGCGCCATCTGGAGTGTGTTCAGGACCGGCAGGCAGGCTGGAAGAGGGAGGGGACAGAGGTGAGCGACATGGGCAGCAAAGAAAATGTGAAGACCCTCCTGCAGGGGCTGGCGGTGGCCACGGGTCTGGAGAACGACCCCGCCACCACCCCACCACCACCACCACCACGGCGGGCCACCACCACCCCACCACCACCACCACGGCGGGTCCTTCTTACAGAGGTTTTCGATGGTCTTGATGTAGTTGTTGCTGATGTTGAGAGCATCCAGTTTCTGCAAAGGTTCTAGGTTCTCGATCTTATGAAGCAAGTTCACTTGTAAGAAGAGGCAGCGCAGTTCCGTCTGGGCCTCGAGGTTCTCAATTTTCTGGATGCCATTGCACTCCAGCCAGAGACAGCGCAGCCCCGTGTACTCTTCCAGGTTCTCGATGCGGTCAAAGCCTGGTGGGGAGGAAGGAAGTATTGGTTGGGCTTCCACACATACAGAGCACAGGTTTCACCGTTTTTCATGCCTATCCAACTTGGAGAAGGAAATGGCAGCCCACTCCAGTATTCTTGCCTGGAGAATCCAATGCACAGAGGAGCCTGGTGGGCTAGGGTCCAAGGGGTCACAAAGAGTCAGACACGACTGATGTGACTCAGCACGCAGGCACACACGCCCAGCATCCACACGTCCCTCCTCAGGCAAACCACTGCCTCTTTGAGAACACCCCGTCCTGATCCTTTCCCCATGGCTCTCTGCAGGGAGCTGGTCGTGCTGAACCACGTGGGGAAACATTCAGGAACCCTGGGGAGCTCTGGCTGACTCCACTGGAAAGATGTAACTCTCTGTGAGAACTGCCAGCCTGGTAGGGGGGAGCCTAACTTCCCTTCTCGCCTGGGAGTGAGGCAGGTGCCCTGCCTGAAATGAATGAGCACAAGGGAACGCAGGGCTTCAGAAGGGGCAGAGGCAGCCTCGTGAAGATATGAGGTGAGAAAATCCAGCAGTACCTGAAGCCAGTGCAAACTTTGGGTCTGGCTTTCTGGTATGGTTGAGTTTTATGAGCCATGTTTAAGGAGAGGAAAACCAACATTTTTGTTTCCTTGAGTAAATCATTATAGATTTGTACTTCACGGTTCGTCTGCTGTTGCCAAATGTTTTGAAAGTCATTTGGTTGCCTGAAAAGTTTTAACCAGAAGTTTGTGTTTTTTTTTTAAAAATAAAACATTTTATTTGGCTGTGCTGGGTCCCAGCTGTGGCATGTGAACTTTTAGTTGTGGCATGTGGGATCTAGTTCCCTGACTAGGGATCAAACCCAGGCACCCTGTGCTGGGAGTGCAGAATCTTAGTCACTGGGACCACCAGGGAAGTTTCAAACCAAAAAAGTTTTGATGAAAAAAGGTTGAAAGCAACGGTGAGGTAGAACCACCCGACTAAATCATTCCCAGGTTCCTGACCCTCAGAAATAGTATCAAATAGTAATTTCTTAAGTTGAGAGGCATGGGGTTAATTTGCTAGGCAGCAGTAGATAATAAAGGCACCTCTCTGCCCTCTTCTTCCCACCTCTTAAATACGGGCTCCTGGGGTCTGCCCTCCTATGTCATCTCATCACTGCCACACTTAGATACCGAGTGAAGGGTTTTGGAGGGGGCAATGCGGATGTGAGGAGACCAGCTGGGGGTCCTTCCCCACCTTTAAAGGATAAGTGCAGCTGGAGCCCTCCGTGAATCTCCCTGGCACAGTGTGAATCATCTCATGGTGACTGACCTGTCCCCCAAGACACCAAGAGCATCCTCAGCATATCCATCTTGGTATCTCTAGCACTGCGCCCAGTGCCGGCCCACAGAACACTCTCAGTAAACATTTACTGAATAAAGGGCCACGTGGATGGCCCAATGAAGCAGGTTAGCCGTTCCAAATTCAGCATCAACTGGGAGTTATTGCTCTGCTTTGTCACTGTGAGGAAGAGCCCTGTTTATGAACCTGAACTTAAGTTGCCATGTGACCATTGGACACCACCACAGTCCTTCACGATGTGTCCCTCCCAAGTGCAGAATATTTACAAGCAGTTAGTGGTCTGGGAAACTATGAATCCTTTAGCAAATACAAATAAAAGATGCCAGTATGTTTCCCTGGAACTCATATAAACTCTAGTCACGTAAGACTCTTTCTTCCAAGAAATGTTATTGCTTTCCCATGCATCTCCACTAAACCTTGAAATTTCTACTTAAATGTAAGAACGCTAGATGATCCCTGTGAGTAATTCTTTATACCGCTAGGGTCTTTCCATCTGACTTGAGGTACCTCCTCCACCCGATCCTTACCTTTATAGTGTAAATACAGCGTATCATTCAGTGCTGGGGTAATGTAAAGCTTGTGCTGCTTGCAAAGCTTTTGCAGAAACTTTTTAGTCATTCTGTTGAATGAAAAACATGAACGAGAAATTGATTTCAGTTTGTCAGCTCTAAGATATATCCCATAAATTCTTCGCATTCATTCCGTCTCCAAATTCCACAACCTTCTGTATGCCTGATGACACTGCTTGCTTGTTTATAGCTTTCAGGGCCTCATCCAATATTTTGACTTTCAGCATGCTTAAAAATGGCAGCGTATGTTCTCATAGAAATACTTTTGTGTCATCAAGAACTCCTAATGTGTGCCTCTCTCCAGGTTTGGCATTAAAGTTTAATAGACTTTAATATGCCAAAGAGGCATAATTAACTAACCATCCTGACTCTGCTACTAATCCTCAGACAAGGGGCTGTCTAGTTAATCTTCATGAGCCCCAATTTCTTTATCTGGACAAAGGGGTGATCATAACATCCACCTTAATGTGTAAAAGTGTGCTCTGAGCGGTGACAGCTCGCCCACATACCTGGTGCCACCATCTTCCTTGTCGTCTGTTTGGTGTGCTAAGCGACCATCTGACCAGCTGTCACCACTCTGCTTCTGCTCACTGAGATAAGAAGTGTTCGAAGGACCCACACACGTTTCCTTAGGATCATTCATTTCTGTAAAATAAGAGACTGGTTCTATAGAGAGCAAGAAGAGTATAAAAAAATTTCCCTCTACTTCAACTTGATGAATAATTGTCTGCTTTTAGTGTAGAATCAGTACTCTTTAAATGTATCACAATTTTTAAAGCATTGATAAGGATTATGAGAATTTCACTTCTAGGCAGATCTTTGATAACACCTCTTGTACAGATGGACAAGCGGATGTGTGCAAACATACCCACTTCTGCATTATTTGTAATAGCCAAAACCACTTAACAATGCAAATGTCCATTCACAGGGACAGGTTAAATAAAGCAATGGGTCATTATTCTGCCTTGCAATAGAATGCACAGATAGGGAAAGAGAGAGACAGATATGACTGAAAGAATTCACACAAAATTCTAGAGAGGAAAATGGAATGGGACTGTGGTGTTGGAAAAGACTCTTGAGAGTCCCTTGGACTGCAAGAAGATCCAACCAGTCCATCCTAAAGGAGATCAGTCCTGGGTGTTCATTTGAAGGACTGATGTTGAAGCTGAAACTCCAATACTTTGGCCACCTGATGCGAAGAGTTGACTCATTGGAAAAGACCCTGATGCTGGGAGGGATTGGGGGCAGGAGGAGAAGGGGATGACAGAGGATGAGATGGCTGCATGGCATCACCGACTCGATGGACATGGGTTTGGGCAGACTCTGGGAGTTGGTGATGGACAGGGAGGCCTGGCGAGCTGCGGTTCATGGGATCACAAAGAGTCGGACACGATTGAGCAACTGAACTGAACTGAACTGAAGGCAAAAAACATCAAATATATCTGAAATATTTTCTTTATCTTTAGAAATATTTATTTGCGCTGGATCTTAGTTGTGGCATGTGAGATCTTCAATCTTCATTGTGGATCTTTAGTTGTGGTATTGTGAGATCTAGTTTTCTGACCAGGGGTTGAACCCGGGTCCCCTGTATTGGGAGCGTGGAGTCTTAGCCGGTGGACCACCAGGGAAGTCCCCCAATGCATTTAATCTTACGGGCTGTTTGCTGCTGCTCTCTGGGTGTCCCTGTGGACTACCTAGAGATTAAACATTCTGTATGTGGGACTGTGTCTTACAGTTTCCCATTTCCCACTGCATACAATGCCCAGCTGCAAGAGGCACCAGATGATAGTTTGGGGTAATAAAGAATGTGTATGAGTGTGAAAGTCACTCATTCGTGTCTGACTCTTTGCGACCCCATGCACTATACAGTCCATGGAGTTATCCAGGCCAGAATACTGGAGTGGGTAGCCTTTCTCTTCTCCAGGGGATCTTCCCAACCCAGGGATCGAACCCAGGTCTCCTGCATTGCAGGTGGATTCTTTACCAGTTGAGCTACAAGTGAAGCCCAATAAAGAATAGATGTTCAATATATTTAATAATTGATTGGTTATATTAATACCAAAAACTACCATTTATTACTGACCCACTGTATGCAAGTCACTCTTATCATAACTATCCCGGCTTGCGGAAGATGAGACTGCCCTAGAGAGAGGTTAAGCTCTGGGCAAACCGCCATAAAACTGGCAAGTTGCAGAGGAGTAGTGTGAACCCAGAGTAACTTGCTCCAAACATGTGTGTCCATAGCACAACATGGCTTCCCTATAGCAACTCATACAGGGCTTGCCTGGACAGTCATTGCTTACAATTGTTGGCTGGGTTAAAAAAATGAAACAAATCAAGCAGTTTCTTTATCAGTCCCTAAAAGGTTTCCCTTATGATTGAAGCCAAGCAACAGGAGAGGCTATCTTCTAAGCCTATTCAGGAAAACTTTGGTGAGGAGTCACCAGGTGATCCCAGAAACACCAGCTCGTCATTCACTCTGTCCACCACAGATCAGGCACTTAACTGGACACTGCCAGTTCATTTGGGGTGTCTGCCCTGACATAGTTTGCCATCCAGAGGGAGAGAGAGCCTTTGATCTTACATGGTGAATGCAATGAAGGGATACATTCAAAAGTTGGGCTGTGAGGGGAATGGTGTTTTGGGTGAGGGCTTGGGCTCTTGGCGTCAGACTGTCCAAGCATGAGTCTGTTCTATCATTGACTGACTGAGGGTAATCTGTTTGGAGCAAGTTCTTCAACTTCTTTAAGTTCCAGGTAAATTATCTGTCTGACCTGGCAAGAGGAGTGCCTACCGCAGAGGGCTGGCCTATAGTTGTAATGTGATGAGTGCATGGTACACAACCTTCAGTAAGTGTGGGCCTCCGCTGTTATTATTTTTTGGCCGCGTCTTGTGGCATGCAGGATCTTAGTTCCCCGACCAGGGATGGAAACCCATGCCACCAGCAGTGGAAGCTTGGAGTCTTAACCACTGGACCGCCAGGGAAGACCTTGTTATTATTATTACGGTTACTGCTGGCTGTGAAGACCAGGTATGTGGTGCTGGGCACAGCCCGTCGCCCCCCTCGCCTCCCTGGGGCTGTGGTCGGCACCTTCCTTGCGGCCACCTTCGCCTGCGTTCCCGTGGTCACCAGCCGACTCCTCCACACCAGGCTCCTGCGCGCACTCCTGCTCCGCTACCCTGTCCACCACAGGCTCTGAGGCCTCGGGGTGCATGTTTATTTCGGAAATACCGAACACCCCGTAGCAGTGGGAGCCCGGTTCTGCGGGATAGCTATGGATCCTAGTCCACCAGGCCACCGGAGCCCGCGTGGTTGGCTGCCCAACGCTTCCCTGGTCTCCACGGCAACCGCTGCACACGCGCACTCGGGCGGGCCTGAGCGTCGGAACGCCGGGGGCGGGTCCAGCAACGGCCACGCCCCCAGCGCGTGCGCGGGTCACGTGGGGGCGCGGCCCGGGGAGCTGCTGCGGCGGAGTTGACGGGGGCGGCGGCCGCGCGTCTTTGGCGGGACCAGCTTCGAGGCTGCGCCGTCTCTGCAGGTACCGCGCCCCCCGCGCGCACCCCCGGGTCCCAGAGCCTCCTAGGCTCTCTCGGCGCCCGGCGGGGCTTCGGCCCGGCTGCTCGCTCTGCGTCCCACCACGCCCCCCGAGACCAGTGCCCTCCTCGCCGAGACCCCGGTACCCCCGGACCCTGTCTTCCCTCCCTTCCCTGGGACCCCCGCCCCCAGCACCCCTCCTTCCTGGCCCGCCCACCCTGAGCGCCTCTTCCCCAACTCCATCCGGGCGTTGCACCCCATGAGGAGCCCGTCTTCTGGGCCCGCCCCTCCCCCGGGACCCGGCTGACCTGGTGCCCCACCCACCCCGAGCGCGGGCCCATCTCATTCCCGGACCTGACCTGGGTGCTCCCCACGAGGTTCTGAAAGGCACCGGTTTGTGCTTCTTTATTCTCGTTTCCAGAGGGACTCGGTCTGAGTGGGGTTTGTTGTCTTCGTCTTTGTTCTGAATGAGAAGTAATTCAGAATAAGGGCGCTCTTGGAGAAAGGGCCTCACCAGCTCTCCAGCGGCGGTGGTTTGTTGGGCCCTGCCGGGTGCTGGAGGGGAAGGTTTCTGGGGACCAGGGAGGCTGTCGCTGTTCCGAAGGAACGTGCAGCCCGGCGAAGCCCAACCCAGCGGCCCGCTTGGTGATGTCAGCAGGATGCCCGCCTGGGGGGTCTCAGAGCGGGGGTCACCAGGCAGGCCTTTGGACTTTAACAGACCTTGATCTGAATTCCCACCGCCCACTTAGCTGCAGAGTCCTGGCTGTGCCACTTTACCTCGGTAAGCCTCAGTTTCCATGTCTGTAAACTGGGCATGATTACAACTCTGCCTGGAAGGGTTGATGAGAGAAGTGCCATGAAGAAAACACTTAGCGGAGTCTTTTGCAGAAAGCCAGATTTTAATCCTGAGCGCTGCAAATAGACAATAACTAACATTATTGAACATTAAATTATAGTGGCTGATAGCCAAGATTTATTGAGGGCTGATATTCCCAGACTCTGAGTGCTTCATACGTATGATCTGATTTAATTTTCATTATAATCTTAGGCAGGAAATATTAGCCCCATATTTGCAGGTAATATAAGGTAAGCTCTGTGAAGTAATTAAGTAACTTCACCCAAGACACACAGCTCTTACATGGGGAGCCTGGGTTCAAACCCAGGATGTCTGTTTTCGGAGTCCGTGGTTGTGATCACTACAGTAATATTCCACAGACATAGATAGAGCTCAACAAATTGTTTTTTTTTAAGCAGATTTTTTAAAAAATAAAAGTCACATAACAAAATTCACCATTTTAGCCATTTAAGCGTGTGCTGTTCATAGTAGCATGTTAACTGTCCACAACCATCACTACTGTTTAATTCCAGAACATTCCCATCATTCCCCAAAGAAATCCCACCCCATTGGCAGTCACTCCCTATTTCCCACTCCTCCTGCCTTGTGGCAGCCCTCGTCTCCTTTCTGTCTCTGGATTTGCCTTTTCTGGACATTACCCGTACATGGAGTCATATAACGAGCGGCCTTTTGTGTCTGGCTTCTTTGGCTTAGCATACTGTTCTCCAGATTTGTCCATATCATAACATGTATCCATACTTTGTTCTTTACATTGCTGAATTAATATTCATCATGTGGAGAGACCACATTTTGTTTGTCCATTCATCTGTTGTTGGACATTTGGGTTATTTCCACTTTTTAGCTAGTGATTAATGAGCACAGCCATACCGGTTTTTGTGTGAGCCTAAGTCTTCAGTTATCTTGGGTCTGTACCCAGGAGTGGATGCTGTTATAGTTTTAATTCCCACTGCAGAAGTGGAGACCTGAAACTGAGGGGTATTGGATCTTGGACAAGAACTCCCATGTTTTGACTCTCTCCGTGTAGTTTATGTTAGCGGTATACTGAAACTTGGCACAGTGGGGTAAGGAAACTCCAAAAAGTCATGATACACCAATAACAGCTTCATCAAAGTGCTGATGCAAAGTTGGAGAAGCTTCTCAAGTTATTTCTACCCGAGTGAAATTTGAGCTTTGAACACAAGGCATTATTTGCTTCTATTTGTTAAATAAATACTGTATACCTAGCACCATGCTAGGGTCTGGGGAGGAACAGTAGAGATGGATGCGACCCCAGCCTCACACCATCACAAGGCCACAGGTGGATTAAAGACTTGAATCTGAAAAGCAGAATTGTAAAAAAAAAAAAAAAAAAAAAGAAAGAAAAGAAAAAACTTGGAAAATAATACAGAAAAATATCTTTCTGACCTGGGGTTAAGATGGGATTTCTGAAATGAGACGTAACAAGCATAACCCATGCAGGAAAAAGATTGATAAATTGGATTATGTTGATGTTGATACTAGGACATTCATTTCATCAAAAGCACTTGTATAAAGAGACAAAGCATATAGAGGACTAGTATCTAGAATGTGAGAGAATACTTAGAACTCTGAAAGAAAAAAAAGACAACACAATAGAAAGAAGATCACAAGAGGACTTCCCTGGTGGTGCAGTGGTTAAGACTCTGCATGTCCAATGCAGGGGGCTTGGGTTTGATCCAGCATGCTGTGTGGTTCAGCCAAAATAAATAAATACAATTTTTAAAAATTAAATTTTTTAAAAAGTTGACTTGGAAAGAAGTAAGAACAAAAGCTAGAAACAGGCATTTCATAGATGAGAAAACAGAAACAGCACATAAACGTCAGGAGGAAGTGCCAGCCTTATTAACAGTCAGGAAATGCCAGTGCAGACGATGGTGAGATCCCATTTCACAGCCAGCCTTTGGCGGGAGGCGAACTGTTGGATGTTGCCAGCCATTGAGAAGAGGCAGCGTGAGCTCACACTCTGCTGCTGGTGGGCGTGTAAAGTGGCTCAGCCGCTTTGGCAGCATCTGGTTGAACAAATGGATGCCCTGTGGCCCAGCAGTTCAGCTCTTAGGCCTGTCCCTTTGAGAAACTCTTGTGCATGCACGAGAACATTGACAGCAGCGCTGTTCGTAGTTGTTAAGTCAAAACCAACAGGAACAACCCATCAGCAGTAGACTGGACATACGAATTGTGTCTGTGCCATGAGACGGTGCAGCAGTGAGCGTTTATGGCTTGCCGCTGCGGAGGTGTGCCTGGGTCTGGGAAACAGCCCTGAGTGAGAGGAACAAGTCCCTGAAGGGTACGTGGGCTTGATTCCTTGGGTCCGTGGGCTCGATTCCTTATGTAAGGGGCAAAATGGAGTACTGTTGTTTCAGAATCTCTGGTAGGGTGGTATACAACTATTTACGAAAGAAAGAAGAGAGCAAGGGAATGATTACATCAGAACTTAGGAGAGTGATTACCCCAAGTGTGGTGGAAAGGGATGTGACCAGGGAGGAGGCATTGGGCCTTCTAAGACTCTGATTTGATTTGTGGAGTCCTGGGGCCCCATGAGTGTTTTTTTATTCTTTGAGCTGTGCATAATAGACAACTTTGATGTACATTTTTCCAATTTTCTTAAATTGTTGTTTAGTCGCTCAATTGTGTGCAACTCTGCAACCCCATGGACTGCAGCATGCCAAGCTTCCCTGTCCTTCACCATCTCCTGGAGTTTGCTCAATCCCATGCCCATTGAGTCGGTGATGCCATCCAACCATCTCATCCTCTGTCGTCCCCTTCTTCTCCTGCCCTCAATCTTTCCCAGCGTCAGGGTCTTTTCCAGTGAGTTGACTCTTTGCCTCAGGTGGCCAAAGTATTGTTTGGATTCATGGCACATGCATTTTTACTTTCTTTTAACTTTTAAAAACCTTTGGTCTGAGTTTTATGTAAAGTTTTCCCAGCTGAGCTGTGAGGGAAAGGCGCTTGCTGTTTGTTTTTGCTTGCAGCTTGTCCTGAAAAGAAGACAGAGCAGCTCCTGGAGGCCCAGAGCTGGCAGAGGAGGTAAGAGGAGACTGCAGGCAGAGAATGACTGGGGAGAATGACTTCCGCAGAAAGACCGAGGACTCTGTCGTAGTCAGGCATCTTTTCTGAAGTTTTTCCATCTCACATTCTTGAGAGAAATGGTCGAAGGAGGGGTCGAAGTTTACACAGCTTCCCCTTGAGGTGAGGTCATTCCCCAAGGCACATGTGACCTCCTTTTAGCTGGAACCTTATTACAGACACGCCTGCCATGCATTTTTCCCCACAAGTATTTCTTTGGCTCCAATCTATTAGATCTTGATATGTGGTGTCCAGTGTTTTACTGAAAACATTGTGTAACATCTTAGACGTATACCCACCTATTATTTTGAAGACTAGATTTAATGTTCCAAGAATCTAGTTGTTGCTGTTGTTTTGCTTATGGTTGTGTTATTACATTTTGTTCAAAAAGTACTGGTGCATGCAAGTGTCATGTTTTGCATTTACTTTCCTCATGGCCTACTCTTTGAGTAAGTGTGACAGATGGCACGTGTCCACTATAAAAGTGTTATTTCGGGAACTCCCAGCTTAGGATGGTTGGACTCGGATTTTCAGTTTTTATGTTCTTCTTTGTAAGGAGCTAGTGTTTTTGGTCACTTCTCTGGGAATCTTGAATCAACTCTGTCCCGGGAAGCAGCCAGTGTGACTGGGAGGGGCCTTTCCACCCAGCACCAGCCCCCCAGGATGTGGCTCTGTTCTGCCACGGTGTGGGGGGGGACCCGTCACTGCCTCATCACGAGCATCTGGAAGCTTTGAGAGGCATAGCATACAAAGAGGGGATGCCTTTGAGGTGGAGGACTGTGACCCCGAGGGCTTCCCTGGTGGCTCAGTGGTAAAGAATCTGCCGGCCAGTGTGGTAGCAGTGGGTTCGATCCCTGGGTCGGGAAGATCCCCTGGAAGAGAGAATGACAACCCACTCCAGTATTCTTGCCTGGGAAACCCCATGGACAGAGGAGCCTGGTGGACTGCAGTCCATGGGGTCACAAAGTGTTGGACACAACTGAGCGACTAAGCACAGCACAGGACGGGATTGTAAAGTTTAATGTTTGAGGGGTCATATGCGCGTCGTGGGGCATTTAGGAATCCTACTGCCTGCTTCTTCAGTTTTCTATCATGTTTCTTTCGTATGTTCTGTTGGTTTGTAATTTGGCCTACACACTCATATGCATACTCAACACACACACACACACACACACACACACACACACGCATATGTATTTACATTCAGTAGTTTTTTGTTATTTTATGCGCCTGTTACCAGTGTGGTGTCATTTCTTACAGTGTGTCCCATTCCAGAGGTTAATTTGTTTTCTTTACTCTGCAGACCTTGGTTGAGCTCAAATTGCATTGCGGTGGAGTGGGAGGGAATTATTCTTCCTTAAGCTTATGCCAATTTTTGCTGGTACTGTCAGGGATTTTTTTCTTAGTTTCAGAAAAAAACTTAGTTTTTTTCTATACAGATTTCTATGAGAGGGGCCACTTCCAGAAAGTTTATGTAAATTTTGTGTTTGGCTTAAATCTATTTTCTCTTACATGATATTAATAAATGCTATATACCCTTGTGCTTGTGCACATCTGAGCTCCCTGTAGTTTAATTGTGGTCAGTTCTGATCTTTTTGATACCTGACCCTCACTGAGAGCACGTGGTTGGCTCAGGCCTTGGTGACTCCCCTGGTCTAGTCTGGAAGGAAGTTTATCAGCCTTGGTCATGCCCAGCCTTTCTATGCCTCTCTGATTGCAGGTGCACACACGTACACACCAGTTCATATGGAATTTTAAGTTGTTTTGTTAGATGTCAGTCTCTCCTCCTAGGCAGTCGTTTGCTTCATCTTTGGAACCTTAGTGTCCATCCCAGTACATGGCACGTAAAGATGCTTGCTGTGTGGATACTTACAAGAGTCATATTGGGCTTTTGTTCCCCAAACACAAGGGGCCAGGCAAGGAGGATGGTGTGCCAGTGATGCCAGCCAGATGAAGTGTGCTTAGCCACTGTCATTTCTGAAAACCATGTCTTCAGGTTCGGGGAGTATCTCTTTTTAAAATGTACATTTATGAATATTATTTATACATAATGCAGTTTATGTTAGAGTATTAGAGCATAGTTTGTCTCAGAGTGAGTTGTAAGGTCTTTGAGGCTGAAGTGTTAGTCGCTCAGTCCTGTCTGACTCTTTGAGACCCTGTGGACTGTAGCCCACCAGCCTCCTCTCTCCATAGGATTTTCCAGGCAAGCACACTGGAGTGGGGAGCCATTCTTTTGTCCAGGGGATCTTTCTGACCCAAGGATTGAACCGTGGTCTCCTGCATTGCAGGCAGTTTCTATACTGTCTGAGTGATCAGGAAGCCCCTTTTGAGGCCAAGGCTATGTCTTAATAGTGCCTCTATTTTTCATACTTTGTCTCTACAGGGATAGTAGGTCCTCTGTGCTTGCCAGTTTTGCATAAATAAATTCAATAAAAGAAATAAACATTACTCTCAGCTCTTAACGTGAATTAAAAAGTCTGTGCCTGTCAGTAAGCTGGGCTGGGAACTCCTTAGGGCATAGAGCATATTGTGTTTATTGTCATATCCATAACATTTAGCTCAGTGCCTGGATTTTAGTAGGAATTTGGCAACTCCTGATAATCATGTTGATTAATCTTCTTGGATGGAAAGAACTTTGTAAGCTGCAGATGTCAAGTAATGATATCATAAATTGACTGGATCCACAGGCTACGTGCATTTGAACAGTTACTGTTATTTGAATGCAAAATTGTTAAGCCCTGATGTCTCAAACGTCCTTCTTCACCCAAACTGTGTGTGATCCTTTCAGTTTCTAAGCAAAGACCACCTCTCTTGCTCCCCGCCCCTGCAGGCTGCCATGGCTGCCGTCGACAGCTTCTACCTCTTGTACAGGGAAATCGCAAGGTCTTGCAACTGCTACATGGAAGCCCTCGCCTTGGTTGGAGCCTGGTACACGGCCAGAAAAAGCATCACCGTCGTCTGTGACTTCTACAGCCTCATCAGGCTGCATTTCATCCCGCGCCTGGTGAGCAGAGCGGACCTGATCAAGCAGTATGGAAGATGGGCGGTCGTGAGTGGTAAGAGATGAGATTTCAGTTCTTGCCTGATTTAAAAATGAAGTCATCTTTCCCATTTGATCTGTGTTATAAGTTGGATGCTTCATTCAGGGACTTACTGAATTTAATCATGTTTTCATGAGATAAAGAAATAAAACTTCCTCTGTTATGATTATGTGCACATTTCTCACCACTCATCTTGGAAGGTGTTTCCCTGTGATTTTTGTCCTTCTTCTGTCACCTCCTGTTCCCCATCCAGCCCCGCCTTCCTGCTGCTTGCTTTTCCTTCTTGCTCTCTGTTTTGAAAGTGTCCTTACAAACTGGTACCACTTTCAGAAATGCTTCCCTTCTTTTAAATTTCATTTTCATTTACCATTGTTTCCTAGGAAAGTACCTTCTGACACTCACTGAGACCAGATGAGGCTTTGAGAACAGTCTCCCACTGTGTCTCACAGTCACCTTGGCAAACGTAAAGCAGCGCTTCCTCTACCTGTCAGCGTGTCTGGGCGAGCATTTGATTCGCTCATGTCATTTGTATTACGGATTCCACCTTGTGCTTGACTGATTACTCACAGAACTGAGTTTATTTCTAGTGTGAATCCTTCTCTGATTAAACCCAGACATGGGGTATTTAAGGTCCATTTTAAGGGTCGCACCATGAAATGAGTTTGCTCCCTTTTTCTGGCTTGTCCTGTAGGTGCCACGGATGGGATTGGAAGGGCCTATGCAGAGGAGCTGGCCAGCCGTGGGCTCAACATCGTCCTGATCAGCCGGAACCAAGAGAAGCTGCAGATGGTCGCTAAAGACATAGCTGACACCTACAAAGTGGAGACTGACATCATAGTCGCGGACTTCAGCAGCGGCCGCGAGATTTACGGCGTGATCCGGGAAGCCTTGCAGGACAGAGACATTGGCATCCTGGTGAATAACGTGGGTGTGTTCTACCCCTATCCGCAGTACTTCACACAGGTCTCTGAGGACACGCTCTGGGACATCGTCAACGTGAACATCGCCGCAGCCAGCCTCATGGTCCACATCGTGTTGCCAGGGATGGTGGAGAGGAAGAAGGGCGCCATCGTCACCATCTCCTCCGGCTCCTGCTGCAAACCCACCCCCCAGCTGGCGGCATTCTCAGCATCTAAGGTAACCCGTTCCCAGGTGGAAAGTGAAGTCATCATGTAGGAAAACGTTTATCACAGTGGTTTGGTCTAGTTTGTTGAGTTCTCTGTCAGCAGCTGATGTTTGCTTATGCTGTATTTTTTTCCCAAAATGACCATAGGTCTTTTTTTTTCTTCTTGATTTCTTTCGAGTTCCCAACAAAATCAGTCTTTTCCCTCCTGTTTTATTTAACAGGCATATTTAGACCACTTCAGCAGAGCATTGCAGTATGAATATGCTTCCAAGGGAATCTTTGTACAGAGTTTGATCCCATTCTACGTGGCTACCAATGTGGCCGCCCCTGGCAGCTTTCTGCACAAATGCCCGTGGTTGGTGCCTTCCCCAAAAGTGTACGCACATCATGCTGTTTCTACCCTCGGCATTTCAAAAAGGACCACAGGATACTGGTCCCATTCCATCCAGGTAACCAGCCATGTGCGCTCAGCCCTCCTAATTAAGGTTAAGGCATCCTAAACCTTTCCAAACGATAGATACATGGGAATCTGATTGAAGCCTGATGCTGGAAGATGAGGATCGTAAATTCTGATTCTCAAATCTTAGTGGTTCCAGTTCAGTCACTGAATTCTCTTCTGTGGATTTATTATGTTAAGAACATTCGAAAGTTCCAGCTGCATGACATCTAGAAGAGGAAATCCGCTGTTTTAATGTCAGTAGAGTAAGCTCCACCCTGCCCCTCAAACCCCAGTTCTCTCTCACAGTACTGACCGTGGATGCATTTTGCTCTTTGACCTGCCTTTTATTCCTGGGATGATTTGGAATTCTTACCTACATGACCTGCTATTCATATCACACTGAGTAAAGATGGAATCGTATCACTGCATGTAGGTCTGTCCTGCCTACTTAGAGGAAGGGGTGAGTGGGCGGTGATCCCATTTCTGTTCCCCAGAGAGTCTAGCATAGGGTCTTGTGCAAAAGTGGGTACTCAATGCAGCATCACCTAAGGTTTTTTTCCTCTTTTGTATTTAAGGTGATTGGTGATGTTTGTTGGCTTAAATCATTGCTGATCTGTACAATTTGTTGTCGATGGCTTTGGATTCTAACCTTGTAATCCTTTTCTCTTTCATCTTTAGTTTCTTTTCGCACAGTATATGCCTGAATGGCTCTGGGTGTGGGGAGCAAATATTCTCAACCGTTCTTTGCGTAAGGAGGCCTTATCCTGCAAAGCTTGAAGCCGGATGACGGCTGGGAAGTTTGGCCGACTTGTGGGAGCCTGCAGTATTCTACATTTGGAGGAACACATGGAATTTATCTTCTGCATTTTTTTTGGTTATTTAGCATACTCTTGACTTATCCTTTGCAAAACAAACATAAACCTTTTAAGAGTGCTGTGGGAAAACCCTAAGGGCCGCGCAGAGGGCACAGAGTAAATATCGACTGTGGCATGAGAACTGATGGAGGAAACCTAAAATTTGATGTGTTTTTTTTTTTTAACTTTTCAGAAGTTGTGTGATTTATGTTGTTCTAGGAGCTACAGTAGTATGATACTGAAATATGATATGACTTGTCAGCTCTTACAGTCTCACATGTTTCTTAAGGGAAATTGTCTATGTCAGTAGATGAACTATAGCATTGGTTTTCAGTGTTCATCAGGAAAGACTATTGAAAAGTGTTATTTTCTAGGTAAGGTTGCTGGTATAATTAGTGGAAGCCTGTATTGTATTGTGTAGCTGTAGTCGTTTGGCTCTCTGTGTGTGAAATGCTGCTCTTCAACTGATAATTAGAGAACCATGTGTGTGCATAAGTTGTGTACATCCGGTCAACTTTATTTATTGGTAGGTTGCTTTAAAAAAGATTTCTCGTCAAGATGTCTTAATGTGGCATCCAAAGGGGTATTAAAATTCTACATTATTCTTTTTCATACTAAACAAGGCCACCTAGTTTTGTGCTATAGGTTTGCCATATATAATATCACCTAACAACATTGTTGTTGTTGTTGTTGTTGTTTTTTAATCTACTAAGGAATTAATTAATTCCTAGCTTTGGACATGTGATGACTGACCCTCAGTCATCTCTTGACTTCTAGTTACTGTGGATAAGTAGTGATTTCTCAGCCTATGACCCATTTTATAACTGAAGTGTAGCCCTCTAGAACTTCTTATACCTGGCTGTGAAACACTTTTCTGTGTAATATTATTCCATCCCAGTAACATTAATGATATAAATATCAAGTATTTATAGAATAATAGTTAAAATATGGACAAATTACGTGTGTGAAAAGACATACTGTATCTGTTGAAATCAGTTAGAAGCTCATTCTTGGTTCATGTAACAAATTTGTATGTTATAGTAAACACTTTCATTGGTGTGAAGATAATTAATGCCCAATAACCACCACTATATGGGTTTGCACTGAAACCTACTGTGTATTCTTTTTGGTTCAGGTCTTATGAAGCCAAACATTTTTGAGAACCACATACCTAGTGCTTTGACAATTGTAAATCACGAGACGAATATGTCAGTCTGTGCACATTTGAAATCCAGTGTTTAATATTGCAGTGCTGACGCAGAAACCAGTTAATTGAAATCAGGACTTTCATGGAATTGCTTACTCCTGACCTGATATCCATTACGAGGAGGCCTGAGCATGCTTTTATTTTATGCCCACAGTTTTGCCAGTTACATTGCCTTAGTATTTTCAGATCTGACTTGGACTTAGGATCAGAGGTTAAATTCAGAAGCTCTTCCATTTACAGATCAGGCCTTCATTACACAAGAGGAAGAACTGCAGGTGTGAAAAGTCACATACCAGTGATACTACATGGAAGTGATGATTTTGATGGCGTTAGCTGGAAGGCTTTGTTATATTTGGCGTTTCCCCACCTGACAGTTAATTGATGGTTATTAAGACTAGCGAAAACTTGACTTTATGCCACATTGACTTGAACTTTGATGTATAACAAGTAGCAACGTGATGTAAAAATACCATATTTATATTTAAGGTGTTGTGTGGTACAGCAGTGTCTAATATTTATAGATTAGATGTTGGATCATTGTTACATGATGAGACTAAGTAAACCATGTCAGTGATGTTTTAAAATTTTCTTTTGGCAGGACATATGTAAATATGCTGATCAGTGCAAAGTTCACAAAAGATGAAAACCAAGGATCTTTCTTAGGCTTCATCTTTCCCAGCGCTCATTTGAGAGTCATAATTGGACCACTGTAGCTGGGGTTTCTTATTAAGGCAAATTTAACAATAAAAGCAGTTGCTTCTGCTTCCTTTAGAAGAGATGTTGGTCCGTATGTTTGGAAAGAGAGAAACATTTTCCTCCCCCCCATAGAAACAAATATTTAAAAATTACAAAAAATTAATCTCTGAACACCTGTGACAGTAATTCATTAAAAGCTGGTAATTCAGTCAGAAAATTGTGCATAGTCATATGTCTCATAAGTCTTGAAACTACAGAGTTGATTTTTTGCTCTCGTTCTCCTGATAGGTTGAACAAAATAAAGGCCGATTTTTGTTCCTTGACGTGGGTGATAGGGAGATCACTGGTGGTTTCGCCATGATCCATTTTTCGTTGAGCGGTGGGGATGAAAAGTAGCAAGTTCAAGGAGTGGGACGAAAAAGGGAGACTATGAGTAGAGACAGCTCTTCTGAGGAGTCTTTTTTGCTTTGTTTTGCTTTCACCTCAATTACTTAAAATCTTGGCACATTTGGGTTAAACGACATCTCGAGTCTTGCCACTGTGTGCACTCCACAATCAGTCTTTCTTTGTCTCTGTCTCTGGACTGTTACTCTTTAAAATAGCATTCAGGTTTAATAAAGATTTACCTTCCCATGGGATTACAAATGCTTTTATCATACACATGAAGTGTTTGGGGAGTTACCAGAACCTGAAGTGGTGAAAAACCGGTAGACCAGGATTCTGGGGCACTCAGCCTCCCTTGGTAAATTTCCAGGCCACCTCCTGTCCTCCTCCAGGCCCCCTGCAGTTTCTAGCGCTCTCGGGAGCTGCAAAGTTCCCTTCCCCTTGAGTATCACATGACAAGGATGTTTGCGATTCACTAACCTACCTCAGTTCCTAACAGTGGGGCTTTGTATTCAATGGCATAGGGACCTAAAGGGTTGTTAAAAGAACCCTGATTAGAACATCGCAGTTAATTTTAAGATCAAGTCCCTTATGTGGTAGTGGAGGGGGGGGGGGGGAAGTGCTCTGGATTTACAAATGAAAGAGTCAAGAGTTCTCTGAAAGTTCCTAACACTGATGTGTCTCAGGAGGTGGGTAAGAGCTTGATCAGATTTGGGTTGGTCTAGTACAACCACATTCATTGAATGTGTTCTGTGTCAAAGTCTGTATGTGTATGCTTCATTTAACCTTAATCTTCGGGAGGTATTCATAACTCCTTTGGGTGAGAAAGGTGAGTTACAGAGAGCTGAGGTACAACTTGCCTAAGATCACAAAAAGCTAGTAGGTGAGTCTGTGTTTCTCCACTATATCAGTTTGGTTAAATAGTGTTAAGAGGAAAATGCAGTGCTGTGGTTTCTAATATTGGGGCATTATCCAGGTGCTGTGGAAAGGTCAAACAAGATACAAGTAGTTTTATCTAACGACGTAGC
The DNA here is from genome assembly GCF_963930625.1 of Muntiacus reevesi. NCBI lineage: Eukaryota > Metazoa > Chordata > Mammalia > Artiodactyla > Cervidae > Muntiacus > Muntiacus reevesi. The sequence continues at coordinate 223,880,648 of NC_089250.1, read as the reverse complement.
ACAATATTTGTCATCAAAATGACCTAAAACAGGCTTTCAGTCCCCCTTGCGTGCCAGCTCAGTCGTGTCCGACTGTTTTGCGACTCCATGAACTGTAGCCTTCAAGGCTCAGCTGTCCATGGAATTTTCCTGGCAAGGTTGTCATTTCCTTTTCCAGGGGATCTTCCCGACCCCAGGGATCGAGACTTCGTCTCCTGCATTGGCAGGCAGATTCTTTACCACTGCCGCCACCTATAAAGCCCTTCCATCCCCTAGTTGTGCCCAATGTCTAGTGTCGATCAGCTCAACATTTAGACATTAAGTGGGTGATTTTAGTATCTCAATCACCCAGACAACTGAGGGGGGGGGGGGGGCACACTTTTAGAGAGTTTAATACATCTTTGTTTCTTCAGAACGGGTCTCAGCTTGGCGTCCGTGGCCCAGGCGACGCTGGGAGGGGTTAAGAGTAGAGCAGACCGGCCTTGAGGCCGGGGTCTCGCCTGTCAGGGTGGAAGTCAGGCGAAGATTCGCACCCTCAGGCCTTGAGTAAGCACTTGACTCGCCTGCATCCGAGCTGCAGCGACGGTTAAACGGGTGGAGGTTTGCAGAGGGGGCGCCGCCGTACCTGGCTCTACAGGCCCCAGGAAGAGAGCACTGGATGAACACGAACGTTCAGTGGCTGTTCCGCCACGGCTGTCCTCCGCAGGGCCGCGCCCGGCCGGGGGCCATACAGGTTCCCTGAGCTCCTGAGAATCTCCCATCCGCCCACTCTAATAGTTCTTTTCCCAGACTCCGGCCAGGTCCCAGCAACCTGACCCCGCCCCTGCCCCAGGGCCGCAAACGTCGCGAGACCTCCACCCTTCCTCCGTTGCCAGGGTACCCCCCGCCCCGGGACCTCGGCGTCCAGCGCGCGCACGCAGGGCACGCACGGTCGGCGGGGGCCGGCGATCCCTGTCGTCTGTGTCCCCGCCCCAATCGCGCAGTCTCGCGAGAGTTGGGAGTAAACAGCGCCGAATGGAGACTCGAGGCGTGTTTGCAGCGGAGGCGCCGTTATCCCGGGCCCTGCGGACCCGAGCCTGAGGCGGCCGCAGGTACGTCAGGCAAGTCCGCTCCCCAGAGCCGCTGGCCCTCCCGATCTGCCGGGTTGCCCGCGCGCTCCGGCTTGCTCGCCGTGCTCGACGCCGCGAGGGCGGCGGTCTGCGCGGGTGGGGGCGGCGGGGCCTCCTTGCGCCCCTGGAGCCGCGCGGGCGCGAACCGGGTGGTGCGGGGGCGGCGGTGCGGGGCGCGGGGAGGACGAGCGTTGGAGACGTGCCGGTGCGCCGCTTGCTTGCTCGCGGGAGCCGCGCCGTCCCGCCGCTCGCCCCGGCCGGGCTCCCAGCCGGTTTCCCCGCCTGGCCCTCTTTGCGCGTTGACACGCCTCGGTGGTCGCTCCGCTTCCCCGTTTCCTTTATCTAAGGTGAACTTTGACGGAGTTACACCGTGTAACGGGGGTACCCCCCGTCCGGGCCCTCAGCCTGGGAACAGACCGCGATTCTCGGTCTGCTTCCCAGAGGGGAGCCTGCTGTGGGATCTTAAGGGACCTCGGTTCCTGCCCCGTACGTGTCTGGTGTTTTATAAATGCGGGGTAAGAAGCTCGTCGGTCATTTGGGTCGGGGAGGTTCTGGTTGACTCTCAGACCTGTAGGAGCTTCACGTGCTGCCTAAGACTGTTGCACACCGTCTCCTTTACGTTCATTTAAGATGTTTATCCCTTGTCTGGGTTAGCGCCCTTGAGACTTTGGGCCTATTTGCCTATGCAGATTAAGTTAAATATTTACTTTAGATTCCGAAGGACACTTCCAAGTAAGAGAGTGGCCTAAGGTCTCGGAGTTGAACTGGAGAATTTCGTTTCCTTTGGCCCTTTAATCTTGACTGTGCTGGTAAGTAACGCACTCGTTTCAAGGTTTCAGTTTGCATAAGTATAAAAATGAAGGGTTTGAAGAACAGTGATTTTTTTTCTCTCCAAATTTTAATCTGCAGCACCCATTTTACATATATATACACACGCACACACACTTTTTTTTTTTAACGTGAGTTCTTTATTAAGGTTAAAATTACTGTTTTTAAGTGTGCTTATTCAGCATTTGTTCTTTTTTTTTCCCCCGTAAGTCTGCAGTTGTGCAATCATCATAATCCAGTTTTAGAACATTTCTTCCATGTCCAAAAGATCCCCCACTGTGCCCATTTGCAGTCACTGCCCATTTCTAACTCCAGCTCCAGGCGACCACTAATTTGCTGTCTCCTTGGATTTGTCTTTTTTGACTATTTCGTGTATTCAGATGGGGTTGTATGTGACTGTTGTGTCTGGCTTCTTTTGCTTTGCAGACTGTTCTTAAACTTCATGTAATTTGTACCCTGTATCGGTGTGTCATTCCTTCTTTAAAAAAAAAAAAAAAGTACAATTGCTTTACAATGTCGTATCAGTTTCAGGTGCACAGCCAAAGTGATTCATTTATACATATGTATATTCTTTTTCAGATTCCTTTCCACTGTAGGTTATTACAAGATATTGAACATAGTTCTCTGTGCTGTACAGTGCTAAAGTCGCGTCAGCCCTGTCCGACTCTCTGCGACCCTGTGAATTGTAGCCTGCCGGGCTCCTCTGTCCACGGGCTTCTCCAGGCAAGGATACTAGAGTCGATTGCCATGCCCTCCTCCAGGGCATCTTCCTGACCCAGGGATCAAACCCATGTCCCTTCACAGCTCCTGCATTGGGAGGCAGGTTCTTAACTAGCAGTGCCACCTGGGAAGGTCATGCTATACAGTATGTCCTTGTTTATCTTTGCAACCCCTTAGACTCTTTGCTTAGAATTCTCCAGGCAAGAATACTGGAGTGGGTTGTGATTCCCTTCTCCAAGGGATCTTCCTGACCCAGGGATTGAACCCAGGTCTCCTGCCCCATGTCTCCTGCATTGCAGGCAGATTCTTTACCATCTGAGCCATCAGGGAAGTCCCCATATATAGTGGTGTGTATCTGATAATCCTAAACTCCTAGTTTACCCCTTCCCTCAATACTCCATTCCTTTTTACGGCACACTAATACTCCACTGTTTGCATGTAACACATTTTGTTTATCCATTCATGCAGGACACTTCTTGCAGATAGTTTTTTGTTGCCATGTATGAAGCAGATGGCTAGAGCCCTTTTTCTTAGAGGTGGGGAGGGGGTCGACTGGGAAGGCCGGGTGGGACCCTGGCCCATAAGCTAACTCCATTGTGCTTCCCAGGTAGCCTTATAATCAAGAGTTGGTTGCGTCTGTAAATAAAGCATTTCTAGTCTAGTGCTTGCAGTGCCTTAGAAGCTCCTCGGGCCGCATGAGATGTTGCAGGCTCCCTTCTGAAGAGACAGGAGGTTTTATCATCCCCTTTGCGTCCTTCTCATGTTGTGTGCTTACCTTGTCTGTCAGTCTGGTGGGAGATGGTTCTTGCCCCACCTGCTGTCTCTGTAATTTGTGTGGCAGCCACAGTAAGTGCCAGGGTAACTAGAGGCCACAGGCCCAATAGACTGCATGTAGCTCCTAGTGCAGTGCTTTAAGTGGAGTAGGGGTTGGTGTATTTGCATCTGCCCCTTTACATCCTGAGAGAGTTGAGATACTGCTTATATTTTATTGGAAGAACTTAGCAAGTCCAGCCCTTGATGACTTGAAATATTAAGAATGGGAGATGGACCTTTGTCTCTCAGTGTATGATCTGGGTCAGCTTGAAACTGATTTCCTCCTCCCTGTGGCCTAATCAGTTTTGATCTGCTACAGAAATCTGTTCACTTGGTTTATTAATATTGAGGATGTCTTTTTGCCTAAGGTTGCTTATGGAATGAGTTTAAAATGTGGAAAGTGTGAGCCTCCTTTGTGGCTGGCCGGTCCTGCATGGTGGGAGGGTGAAGAGAATGAGGAGACAGCAGCAGCCTCTGCGGAAGAGCAGACAATAGAAACAGTGTGGACCATGACTCTTGACTTTGGTGCTCTTGACTCGCTGGGCTGTTTCCCCCTACAAAACCTACTGATGGGCGAATGTGCCAGAATGAAAGGTTCAGTCAGGCTTAAGAATACACCTTTGTTTTAAGATAGTGTAGTCTGGCATCTCTCAAATGTTAGTCTGTTAAACAATGGTCATACAGTCAAGTGTGCAATTAGTTATGAAAGTGGTATTTTTACAGCCAAATTTTGATTGAACTGAATGGTACCCTTTTGTGGCCTAAACAGTTTTCTCTGGATCTGTTTCAGTAAAGGGTCATTAAAAAGCAAGGCGCATGTTCCTAATTAGACGACTATTGAGTGATAAAAGTCATTTCCCTGACTTATGTTCTTTAATTATTTGCAAAGAAATGAATTTGTATGTACTTTAGCTATACCGAGAATCATTATCCCAGTGACACTGTTTTATAATGCAAAATAGAAGATTCTGGGCTATGAGAAATGTTAACTGTTGCCTGCCCAAGTAATACATCTCCTCTACTTTGTCTCCCTTTTATACACGTCTCATTAAATCTTATTCCTGGCACTGTATTATTTGCGCTATTTGAGCTTTGTATTTTATATTTAGTATTTGATGTCAAATATTTTTTGATTGTACCTGTATTGAAGATATACTTACTTATGGAAAATGCATGATGTTGTAAATACCTTCTTTTAGGGTGTACCTTTGTGTGGAAAAATAACCAGGCCTTCTACATAAACTGTAGAAATTAAATCCAGTCAACAGTTAGTAGATCCAGAGACAACCCTAACCAGGCCCTGTAAGTAAGTGATATTACAGATGACAAAGCTGTTTAGAATGAACTAGCTGAAAGCATAACCTTAAGTTAGAAGGTAGACAGATTTTTGAAAACAAATCCTAGGAAATAGATTCCTTTTCTGGAGGAGAGCTTGGCAACCCACTCTAGTATTTTTGCCTGGAGAATCCCACGGACAGAGGAGCCTGGTGGGCTACAGCTCATGGGATCTCAGAGAGTCAGACATGACTGAAGTGTTTTAGCACGCACACATGCAGATTCCTTTTAAGGGATCTGTATACAACTATATGTATAGTTGAAATTACATTTTTAACATTTTGACTGACTGTGCAAATTTTATTGCACAAAGTTATCTTTTTTCATGTTCTTTTTCCCTGGTGTGTATAGTTACATATTTAAAAATGAAAATTTGGATCACATTAACTGTTTTACTTAATATTTCATTAGCACTTCCCCCATATTCTCTGGGAAATATGTTAGCTTCCTGTGGCTGCTGTAACAAATTTCTACACACTTGTTGGCTTAAAACAACACAGATTTGTTGTCTTGCAGTTCTGGAGGTCAGTAGTCTGAGATCAGTCTCACTGGGTCGAAGTCAAGGTGTCAGCTTCATTCTTTCTGGAAGTTCCAGGGAGCATGTGTTTCCATCCCTTTTCCAGCATCCAGAGGTACCTGCAGTCTTTGGTGCCTGACCTCCTCCTGGTATCGCTTAAGCCTCACGCTCCCATCATCACTCCCCTGCCTCCCTCTTATAAAGACTCTTGTCGTTACTCTGGACCCAGATGGACCATCCAGGATGCTTTCCCCGTCAGGACATCCTTTTAGTTACACCTGCTGAGTCCTGTCAGCCGTATAAAGTAACATAAGGTCTGTGGACATCGTTTGGGAACCATTATTCAGTCTTCCCAGGGAGCCTAATTTTAAATTGCTGTATTGCATTCCATAATGTACATAAATTATTTATCTAGTTCCCTTTTGCATTTTAGGTGGTCTCTGATTTTCCCCCAGTTAAAAGCCTTGGACATAAATTGTGTGCTCTCAGATTCATACTTCTCTGGACTTCAGGAAAACTACTCTTCCTCTTAAGAGTGTGGCCTCTGGAGCCAGACCACGCATGTTCCCAGCCCAACTTCCCCACTCAGAGGCCAGGTGACTCCAGGCAGTGCGGAGCCAGCCTGGACCTCAGTCTTCTTTTTGAAAGTGGGGTGGGGACAGATTGTTGTAAGGATTGAGTGAGTTAATACATGCACATTACGTGGGATAGTGTCTGCCACATGCTGAGTGCTCGGTATGTGTTCATTGTTGTTATGACCGAATTTGTCAGGCTAAAAGTTTTTTACATTCACGTATTGACAAGTTTCAACTCTAAAAAGGTCATAAGAGTTTTTTACAGTCACTAGCAAACTAGGAAAGTATTCAGGTTGAGTTCTTAAACTTGATTTCATTTTATCTGGCTGTCTCAGTTTTGTCTGTCAAAGTGTTACTTAACTTTTATGATGTAAATTATAGAGACACTGGGGTTAATTCTATCGGCTATTTACTATCTCAATTCCTTAATTCCTCAGAATGAGAAATACTTTTAATTTCCCTGTAAGTAGCCCAGCACATCTTTTGGGATGTTCAGGTGTCATTCTGTGTGACAGTTGATGGTTGTAAATCTGTTTGACAAGGTCCGTGGTCTGGTTGTGCACACACTGAGTCTGCAAGAGGCTTAAAGTTGCCTCCACTCCTCCCCTACATTTTCAAATTCATACTCCCACCCTCCTGAGGGCAGTCCTAGCAACTGAGACTAGATATAGGACCTTTTATTTTTTGTATATTTTGGAAACCATTTCCACCATTTCAGAAAGGGAGAAAGAATAGTACAAGCCCTTTTTTCTCTGCATTTTTAAGTAAGTTGCAGATCTGATGCCCTTGATCCCCAGGCACTGTAGTGGGCATTTCCTGCAAGCAAGGACCTTCTTCAATAACCACGACACAGCCTTCAGAGTCCAGCAGTTAGTCATGATACTCTACCGCTATCTAATCACAGGCTGGTCCCATGCAGGTTTTGCCAGTTGTTCGTTCCAGTAACGTCCTCACAGCAAAGGGATCCAGTTCAGAGTCTTGAGTTGCCTTCAGTCTGGAGCCTAATCTCAGCCGTTCCTTGGTTTTCATTACCTCAGTACTTAGGGTGGTTTTAGGCCAGTTGTTCTGAAAGATGTCCCTCAGTTTGGGTCCTGATGTTTGCTCATGACCTGATGGAGGTTGTGTGTCTTTGGCAGGAACCCCTTGGGAGATGCCAGGCTCTTCTACCACGTCTGCTGGTGGACCCGGGTCTGTTTGTCCCATCTCTGGTTAATTTGATGAAGCGTCTGCATCCTAGCATTCCTCTACTTCCTTCTGTAAATCAGGATTTTGTTGGGAGGCATTCTGAGATCATGTAAATAGCTTAATCCTCTTCACACTTCAGTTTATTTTCTGTGTGTATGCCACGGTGGACTCGTGTTTTCCTTTTGTCTTCAGTGGGTCAAGATCTGTTACTCTCGCCGTTTACTTTGATGCACAGATCGCAGCGGCCCCTGTGACCCTCCCCACCTCTCTGTGAGCCCTTCTTTCCATTTGGCACACATGTTCCAGATTTGTCTCTTTTTACCCGGCCCAGCCTGAAGCTCGCTCTCTCTCTAAGGAGCCTGGTTTCTTTCAATGGAGTATAGTGTTTAGAAAACCAGTGCTGGGCATTAGTGGGGTGAGGGGGTTCCCTCCTATGAGAATATTGCCGCCCCCATGTTCTTTCTTTCAGCAGACAGAGCTAGGATATACATGTCCATGTGTTGGTGCGAGTGTATGTTTTTAGACCTGTCTGTTGAAAACCTTGCATTCACACAAGTAATTCCATTGTTATTCTGCATGGCTTATTCCAGTGTTTCCCTTCATGTTTGAGACTTCCTTCTCTGATGGTGAGAAAGGTGCCTCCATTCTCCACAAAATATTTAATTGACCCAGTCAGTGTCCTCCTGTCACTGCTGACCCCTCACTCAGATTCTGACACCCCGGGGCCTCACGCCCCACCCCAGTATCCATCACTCCACACAGACTGGGCTGCTGGGGCTCTCCCACCAACACCTGCCTTCTTGTCCTCAGCCTGTTGCTTTTATAGAAAGTGTTTTTCCTTTCCTAAGTGTCTGTGTTTCCATCCTCCGTGCTTATCTATGCTTGTTACTGCATGTGTGTTTGCTACTAGATGGCTAGCCTGGCTGGGGGAATCTGCTCTCCAGGTATGCACTGGGGAGTGAGTGGAAGGAGCCATCGTAGACACGGTGAGGGGTGCCTTCGGAGCCCCACGGAGGAGTAGGGGGCTGTATCTTAAAGCAATCAGGCCAGGGCTGCAGAGGTCTGTGGCCGGTGGCTGGTCTTGTGACCGCAGTGATGGTGTGGGCACTGCCTCGGTTGTAAGAGAGCTTCAGCTGTCTCTCCCCACAGGCTGACTTAAGTTCATTGTCTTTACCTGTGTGTGAGTTATTTTGGAACAGGTTTAATGAAAGTTGATGTAACTAAACTCACTGAATCTCACATTTGCTCACTAGTGTGGCTCACTAATATGTGTGTGGTATCCAGTCCAAATGTGTCATAGATTCTGTAGCGCTCTATTTGTATTTTGTTTTTTTAATTGCTTTTTCACAGTAAGTTCATTTCCTGTATCATGCGAGCCTTTGTCACTGTGACTAGCTTTCTCTTCTTTGACCTGTATGCTGAGTCAGGTGTATGCCTCAGGTCACTGTGTTCTGTGATACCTCATTGCTGCGAGTACCTAGTATGAACAGGAGCTTGGCGCTCACTGCCAGGTGGCTTCCTCCAAAACAGCTTGGGGTGGCTTTGGTGTCTCCTGTTGCTCTTCTTCCATCTTTCTCTTCTGGTCGTTGTTTTTAATTGTTTATATGATTGACATTCTCTTATTCTCCATGTTGCTATGGAAATAGCTTTTAATATTTCATTTCTATCTGATTAACTCTGTTCCACCAGCCTTGGTTTCCAGTTCAAGTTAGGCCTACTTTTCATATCACTTGCTATTATAATGATGAATGTCCTAATTATTATTTCAAAGATTGTTTAGATACTCCAACTGCTTACCTGTCTTTATCACTATTTTCCTGTTTATCAGTGCTTTCCTAATAGAAGCACTTGTGAATAGTCCCAGAAACCACAAACCCCTTGTTATTCTCAGATACCAGTTTCTGCCAGAAGAATGGATTTACTAACACCTTGACACACCTCTCTCAAAAAGGGGCTGAATCCTTGTCCTAAATATTTTCTTCTAAGAAACAAGTAGTGATGGAAGGAAGGACTATTTCATTGCTCTGTTTTCCCCCTGCTGGGTTATTTATGTTTCTGATGTGATCTGTGCAGTGTATCTTTCTGGACTTTCTACAGCCTGTGTTTTTTGTTTTTTAACTGCTGTTCTATTCTTCACTGTGAAGAATTACTCTTTTCCTTGCCATTCAGGTATTTTGAAAGGTATTTGTGCTCACATGCAATTTAATACTCAAGTCACATTTTTCTCTAGCAACAGCTTTTACCTCACCAACTGTCCGTCCTCTCATACCACATCCAGTAAAGAGATAATCTGATTTTATAACACATTCAGCAGGTTGAAAATCTTTAAGTTGCGGCTTGAGGTAAAATACATTTACTGACGATAAAAACTCTTCCATGCTCTCTTCATAGAATTGGCAGAAAATATTTCAAAACCTGAAAAAGTGTAGTTTGAGTAATTTCAGAGCACTGTGTGTCTTAGAGGGTGGTAGGTACATGAATTGTATGGAAATTAAGTTTGTTCTTAGATGTTGCTTTTATATAGAAAGAAAAGAATGTGTACCAAGCTTTTACTTGAAAAACTGGTGGAATTTAATTGGCAGCCCACTCCAGTGTTCTTGCCTGGAGAATCCCATAGACAGAGGAGCCTCGGGTTGCAAAGAGTCCAACACACTGAGGGACTAACCATGCATGTGGGGAATTAAATACACATGGGGAATTAAAGTGCTGATTGGGGCAATGCCCTGGGGATAAAGAAATGCAATTGATAGGAAAAGACAAGAATCTGAAATTGAGGCAAAGGGAAGGAACTTGGGCAAAGACTCATGACTCCCATTTATTAGCTTAGGGCTAATGTGCTTATTATTCTGGGGGTTATTTGTTATTCTTGTTTTTCTCCATTTTTCTCATTTATTTTATCCTATTTTATTTTTGAAGCTGTCTTAAAACTTTCTTTTCCCCCTGAAAGGGGTGAGGAGTAACTAAGTTAAAATGAGCCCATAAATATTTCATGGTTGCATCATGCCTTTGTTTTGTCTTATAGCTGGTGTGTCTTTTAGACCCTCTTATCCAAATTGCAGAGATCACGAAACCTCCATGGCTCTGTCCGTGCGCTGCTCATGTCCTTGTGTGCTTGCTTTGTTTTGTAGACTGGCTCACAGTGATCCCTCATCCCCGCTGGACTTTGGTTCCATGGTGCACATGGAGTGTAGGACTCAGGGGTCTGGGCCGGAGTGAGCGCAGCCTGAGGCCCAAGATGGAGAAGAAACGAAGAAAGAAATGAAAGCCTCGTTTCAGGCCAAGCCACAGAGGCCATGAAATTTAACTTTTATTTACGTTGGACAAGACTGTAAAATGGCGGATCAGTAATGTTTCAGCTTTTAGCTGAAACAAAAATTAACTTATAATCAAGGAAGAAAAAAGTACGATTTGAGTTTATGCGATTTTATGACCATACTCACTCACGACCATGAAGCTTGTCAACATCTGGCTGCTTCTGCTGGTGGTTTTGCTCTGTGGGAAGAAGCATCTGGGCGACAGACTGGAAAAGAAACCTTTTGAAAAGTCCCCGTGCCCTGGCTGTTCCCACCTGGATTTGAAGGTGGAGTTCTCCTCAACGGTTGTGGAATATGGTAATGATGTTATTTTAAATGTTAGGGACTTGCCCCTCAGTGTGTTGGGTTTTTTTTGTTTTCTTTTTTCAGAGTTATTATAAACATTAGCTTTTGCCAAAAACATTTCCCTCTCTTCTGCAATAAATATAAAATGGGCTGAGTGCATAGTGTTTGTATATTAATTCTGCTGGTTTGTTTTTTCAGTTTAATTATTTTATATAAAGCAAGGAAACTGACATTCTGAATTATTTCCCTAAAATTGAATTCCATGGGACAGATGTCATGGTAGCTGGTGAGGGTGGGTACTTTGGAGGGGATGAAAGTTTATGTGACCAGTTGTGAATAACTAAGCAATGAGTCTTACATGATCTGCTCTAAGTTTCGTTAACTTTCCAGGAAGAAGAGAGCCTTCACTTCTCTGAATTCATCCTTCCTACTTGAAACCTTACATGCATTTCTCTGCCACATGCTCATCTTTCTCTCAACATTCGGTGTTTGAAAAATAGGTCAGGGGTCTGGTGTGAGTGCTGTGTCCTGTGATCAGGGGGGTTCATCCAGATCGTTTTAGCTCCGAGCTCTGGAAAGTGCCATCCAGGGTGTTTACTGCTCTTTCTGCTGTAGGTTTTATGATATTACGTTTTCTTTTACCAGGAAAATTTTGTGTTAGATATAATCTTGTATGATGTCATAATATAGGTTCTTAAGTTCTTTTTTTGTGTGTGTGTGTGTGTGGTTATTGATTTCAGAGTACATTGTGGCTTTCAATGGATATTTTACGGCCAAAGCTAGAAATTCATTTATTTCAAGCGCCCTGAAGAGCAGTGCAATCGACAACTGGAGAATTATACCTCGAAACAATCCATCCAGTGACTACCCTAGTGATTTTGAGGTGATTCAGATAAAAGAGAAACAGAAGGCAGGGCTGCTGACTCTTGAAGACCATCCGAACATCAAGCGGGTAACACCCCAGCGGAAAGTCTTTCGTTCCCTCAAGTACACGGAGGGTGAGTGCTGCTCCCGAGGGCTGGTCTGTGTGCGTTTTTGCTGCACTGGAAACAGGGGGGGTGTGCGTGTTCACCCAGGGTAGTATTGAGAAACAGTACAGTGAACACCCCGTCTTTCATCAGCTGTGAACACTTTCTCAGCAGGAATTAAAAAAAACAGAAAAGAGACTTTGTGCTTCTGATCGAAAGTTTGCAGTAAGAGTGATCTCTGTTGTGTGGGAAGAGATTTTCACCAGGTTTCTCTCAGGGCCTTCAGGCTGTGAGGCCCTGACGCCCCTTCACACTCGGAAACCAAGATGGTGTCTTTGAGTCCCCTTGCTTGCATTTTGCGTCTTTCAGTGCGTGTTTTTATTTTGGATGCATCTGGCAAAATGCCTTTTCTTTGGGTTTCATTTTGCTTTTCTCGGACCCTCCTGACTGTGCACCATTGTGCCTCACCATGGCTTGTTGAAGCTGGAAGCCGGGCACGTGCGGGGATGGAAGGAATCTGCTGAGTCCCTTTCAGCTCCAGGGCTCACTCTCTGGGTCCTTACAACAGGCTTGTGGAGAGAAGTTCCTTCTCAGATAACCAATTGCAGATTATTACATGCTAGTTTCCAAAGCAGGTATACTACCAAAGGGGAAAGGGTTTTTCCCTGTTCGTCAGAAACTGGGGTAGCAAATAGGTAACAGCTGTTATCACTTATTATTTCTTTCATTAGAGGAAAAACAAGATGTTTGTCACATGAGGCCTGAGAGCCTCTGAGTTTTAAAAACACACCCAGGGGACAAGCCAGTTCCCGTGCCAGCTGCGGAGCTCAGGGGTGTCTGACTTCACAGAGCTCTTTCCTCTAGTCCTTGCTTTGTGGTGCTTTTTCTCTTTGAAAAGCAGTCACCTCAAAGCAATCCACAAAGATAAAAACAAATCAGACCTGTGCAGGTAGCCAAATGTATGCCTTGTGCCTTTTTCTTTAAAGAGCTGCAGAATATTTTAGGGAATGTGGTAGCACAGGAAGTATATATAGTTTCATTGTTGGGGGTCCCCTTCTGTACCCTCTCTAGCGTGGTTGTCAGTTGCTGGGGTGCCCTGAAAGGAAATAGTGTATCTCTTCCTCTGGTCAGGAGCTGTGGGTACCTGTGGTGAGCACCTTTTCTTTAAGCTTCTGCTTCGCTCATCCAGAAAATGGAGGTGATGCTACCCAGCTGAGTTCTTCCGAAGGTGAAAGGAAATAGTGCATGTGGAGAAAACTCAGCAGAGTTCTTGGGCTGTTATAAGCAGATGTTAAATATTCGTTTTTGGGAATTCCCTGGCCGTCCATTGGTCAGGACTCTGAGCTTTCAGTGCTGGGGCCCAGATTCAATCCCTAGTCAGGGAATTAAGATTCTGTGTGCTGTATAGTGCAGCCAAAAATAAAAAACCAACTCATTTTTCTGTGGCTCTGTTGTTAGAATGCTTTGCTTTATTTTGGATCGGAACCTGTCACACTCTGGATCCCACCCCTGGTCTCGGTGGGCTGTAAGACAGAGCTGACCTGATTGCCACGAGACAGCACTGCAAGGCATTTGGAGGACATCTTGGTGTCCCGTATCTGTTACTTGTCTCTGGGATAATAGATACCAGTTCCTTCAGGGGCTGCTCATATGACCTGGCCTTACCCTTTTAATGGCTTGCTTTCAGATATGTCCCATTTTCTCTAAATTGCTCCTAACGAGTAAAGCCAGAACCGAGTTCAATCCTCCAGGTGTAGTACGGTCTGCCTGGCAGACCCTCCTTGGTTTGAATATTGTCCTTCAGTCAGTGCCCTGGCTGTTGACTGAAGGCAGAGTCAATGTGGGAGAGTCAGTGCGGAATCGTTTCAGTTGCAGTGTGCAAATAGGCACTTAATGGAATTGACACAACTGTGTGTTTCTCCAGGTCCTCGTATTTTCATGGGTGTAGCCTGGTGAGACTGGAAGGAGAGAGATAACAACTTCCTTTAGAAACAGAACCTCAGTAGTATTACAGATGGTCCTGTAGAGAAGGGTTTGAAATATGTTTTTTTCTTCTTTATAGCATGGTTTTTAAAAGGTCAAGGGACACCCTTGTGTTTTTTCTACTTTTTTCATCCATTAAAAAAATGAATGCTTGTGGATGGTAAAATTCATGCTTTTTAGTGCACAGTTTGGCAGGTCTTGATAAAAGTGCAGTCAGGTACCCCCAACAAAATCAAGATGTAAAATGTCACCCCCAGCAGTTCTCCCCGAGTCCTCTGTAGGTGTTTTGTGTTTTGAAGGGTGATGTTCTAGTAGATACTTGTGCTGAGGACGTAGAGCAGATCACAGTAGGACAGGGTTGGAGCGAGGTGTCCTGGGGTCACAGGGCTTCTTCCTGTCTGAGATCAAGCAGTAAACAGAGAAACTGCACCGTTGCTTAGTGCGTTTTCTTGCACTCGGCCCTCCCCCCACCCCTTTTCTGGTTTCATTGAGAATAAGTGGTTGGTGAAATACCAAGCATTTCTTCAATTCCAGTATCAAAACTGACTTTACCTCTTTAGAAATGATTATTTTATCATTTGTTCCCTCCCTCTTACTGGTTAGAAGATTCAAGGTAAAGAACTGTTTAGAAAGAATGTGGTGGCTAAATAATGTCCTGTGAATGTAACTGTGTTGAGAAGTTCCTTCTAGCAGAGGGGAGAGAGTGTCACTCTCCCGCAGGGGGGTTTCAGGAGGGGGTCACTGCCCTGGTGGAAGGAGTTTCCACTGACAGGCACGCATCCTGAGTTTCTGCTCTCTCTCCTTGCCTGCAGCTGAGCCCGGTGCGCCCTGTAACGAGACCCGCTGGAGCCAGAAGTGGCAGTCGTCACGGCCCTTGCGCAGGGCCAGCCTCTCCCTGGGCTCCGGCTTCTGGCATGCCACCGGGAGACACTCGAGTCGGCGGCTGCTCAGGGCCATCCCGCGCCAGGTGGCCCAGACGCTGCAAGCCGACGTGCTGTGGCAGATGGGCTACACAGGTGGGCCTGGGGGCCGGGAAGGCCTCCTCCCTCTCCAGACCCGTGGCTGAGGGTGTGCCACCTCATGCATCTGTCTTTCTGCAGGTTGAGCACTCAGCTGTCTCTTTGTCCTGCGTGTGGGTGACAGCTCCTGTCTTTGTCTAGTCCTGGTCACTTTTTGTGTCTTACTGTTTCTGAGGTGGTCAGGGCATGTTCCTTCCTTCAGGGCAGACACAGTGCTGCCCACGCCAGGGCTGACTGGCGGTCCAGCGGAGTTCTGTCATTTCCCAGGGAAGGAGGTCAGATCCAGAGATGTCACCTTGGTTTGGGCAGACTCCCATGCAGTGGCCTGTGTGCAGTGTGGCTAAGTGATTGTCGAGGTTGTGATCTTTTGTTTCAGAACAGGAAACAGTATTAAAGACCATTTCTTAGAAAATAGAACTCACAACCAATCAAATATTTTTTCTTACTGATTCATCATGGCAGAAAATTCCTATTTTAACTGCTGTGGAAGTTTGGACCCTAAACATCAAATCATGTCTCTGGCCCCTCATATGTCACAGTTTGTCTTGGTGTCATTCCATTTCTCCTTGGCTTAGAGACCCAGAGACCTTACCCCTGCTCAGAGTTAACACTCAGGAAACTGACATTTTATTAAATGATGATTTCCTTTTGGTTTGCCTTTTTAGGGCAAAAGCTTCAGAAAACAGAAATTCTCTAATCATCAGAAAAGCATTTTTTATTTCCCCCAAGCTAGCTGTTTTTTAGTATTGTGTGTGCATTTTGAAAAACGAAATGATATACTTTAATGGTTATTTCATTGTAATTGATTATTTAATGTAATATTGATATGTGAACACAACTCTTTTACTGGAAAGATATTTATGTATCAAGGCTTCTGTTAGCTTTTAAATCATATGAGTATCTTGTATTTTTTTCTCTACATATTTTCTAGAATTTCTTGATCTGACAGTATCAATCATATTTCACATTGGAGCACATAGCTTTTGGCCAGTATCTGAAATAGACTTGTTATTATAGGAAAGTGTGTGGTATAGTGGTTTTCCTTTAAGTGTGGTTTTCCCTGCGTGTAGGTGAAAGCTCCTGTCTGCAGAGTTGTTGTCATGAATAAACAGCACTGAGTCCTCGTCAGGAGGAGGAGCTGCCCCCCTGCCCCAAGAGTGAGGGCCTTGTGGTGCTCTGCACTACCAGGCCCCTTTAAGGGGAAAGGAGCCTGGAGAAAATGGCCTGAAGAGGACAGGCCATCTTGGGTGGAGGATATGGGGGTGGTGGTTTCACCCCCAGGTGCGGTGACAGTTGAGGGGTGGCCAGAGGGACCTCCTGTGTGTCCGTGGGTCTTCCTTAGCAGCTGGTGGCGGCCATTCTCAGCTGTCCCCTCTCTCTGGCCTCGGCTCAGCCAGGCCCTGGGCATCTCCCTGCTGTGTGCATTCTGTGGGTGGGCTTTGCCCTGGGTCCCTTGGTGTTCTGTGTGGGTCCCAACGAGGAACGTATTTTATAGACAAAAATCCAGAACAGTGGTTTCTCTGAACACGATTCTGCTCTCTTCTTGGAATAAGGCACTAACGTAAGGGTTGCTGTGTTTGACACTGGGCTAAGTGAGAAGCACCCCCACTTCAAAAACGTGAAGGAGAGAACCAACTGGACCAATGAGCGAACGCTGGATGACGGTGGGTGGCTGGGGACCTGAGGGCCTGAGGGACCTTTCTGGTTGCTCCCATCCTCCCTTTCATCAGCTGAGGGGGTTTTTCTCTAAATGATTAAATAGTCTATATATGATAGTTATTCGGACAAATTCAACTTGCTTTGTGCCTTTGGCAGAAGCTTTTCTAATTATTTCAGGAGGTTGGGAGGTAACTGAGGAGGGGGGTTTCCTGGTGGGAGGAATCCTTGCTGTTCGAGGGGAGCAGAACCTGCTGGCCCCCGAGGTGGGGCTGGTGAGGTGCAGGCTCTGAGTGGAGGCCCTGGAGAGGCACTGGAGACTCTGTCTTGGACTTGGAGAACGAGTCTCTTTGAATCGATGGCCCACATTATCAGCCGTGCTTCATGCCTTTTTCCTTTTGGACGGCAGGGCTGGGCCACGGCACGTTCGTGGCAGGCGTGATAGCCAGCATGAGAGAGTGCCAGGGATTTGCTCCCGATGCAGAACTTCATATTTTCAGAGTCTTTACCAACAACCAGGTATGTGTTTTGAGGGCCCCTGAAACTTAAAGAATTGGTTTTAAAAGGTGAAAAGTCGAAACTCCAGAAGAGAAGTGCTGGTTTAAAGGCAGTGCACGTCCGTGATGCTGAGCATCTCCCGGCCCCACAAGTGGCTTTGCCCTCCTCCCGCCACCCCCTCCACCAGCCTCACCGGAACCCAAGACCCTGCTCCAGGGGTGTTCCTTGACCTCCCGTTTCTCCTGCCCACCACGCCTTGGGCAGACTTGCACTTGAGAATAATCCATGTTTGTGTTCTTGCTGCTTTCCTGGACTGACCGCCTTGAGGGTCGCTGTGTGCCCAGCACCCAGCATCATGTTGGGTCACGAGGATTTGGAAGTTTGCTCCCTCCCTCTGCATTTGGAAACATTACTGAAAAGATGGAGGGTCCTGGTTATTTATTTATTGTTAAAGTCTAATTTTTGCCCGGGTAATACATAGTTCACAAACATCCAGGGCACACAGGGATAATTCTCCCAACCCTCCCATCAAGCAGGTTTTTACCTCACTTCCCCATGTCCCCCATGAGATGGTTTCTTTTCTTCTTATATCCTTTCCTCCTAGAATTTCTTTTGCATATTCAAGCAAATGTAACTGTATTGTCTTGTTTAAAAGCCTTTAAAAAACATAATTCTGAATCATATTCTCTTTCTACAGTTTTTTTTAAACATTTTGTGTTTATTCACATGTTTTTAATTTCTAATGCTCTTTATTTTTACCTGTGGATCTAAGTTTCTACATCATGTAATTTCCATTCAGCATGAAGAGATGCCTTTAGTATTGCTTGTAATGTAGTCTGTTAGCTTTGATTTCTCTCAGGTATAGTTTATCTGAAAAGATCTTTATTCTCAAAAAACTATTTTAACTGAGCATCAAATTCTGGATTTAAAGTCTTTTTATTCCCTCCAGCACTTTACTCCATTGTTTCAGTCTATTATTTTCTACTCTATTTAATTTTGTGTTTTATAAAGCACCTGAATGGTGGTACATAAAGTAATTTAACTTTTGTGAGGAAGCTATGAAAGAAATAATAACTATCAGAGAAATAATTCTGTGAAATGACGTTCAGTCTGTTTAGGAATAAAGAATATTAGACAAATATGTTTAACTGTTTGAAAACACTTAACTGAATAGATGTGTCTTAGGACAAGTCCTTCTGCAAGAGCGGCAACTAGAAGTTTGGGGTCTCCCCTGGGCAGGCAGGCAGGCTGTAAGGTCAGGCAGGTGCTGGACGTGAGACCTGGCAGGACAGGACCTGGGACCCCGCCCTCCCCGATGTCCAGGCCCGAGGAGTGGAGGCTCTGGGTGTAGTGGTGTTACATGGTAGAGCCTTCGTGGTTCTTGGGACCTCTTTCTGAAGTTTAACGTGAATGCTTCATGCCGCTAGGAGTCTGGTATTTGGAGACTTCCACTGCAATATCTAAAGCACTGTTTTCACATGGCCAGGTCTCCTACACGTCCTGGTTCCTGGATGCCTTCAACTACGCCATCCTGAAGAAGATTGACGTACTGAACCTGAGCATTGGCGGCCCCGACTTCATGGACCACCCCTTCGTCGACAAGGTTGGTCCTGTCTCTGCAGGGGACTGTGCTGGTTTGGTGGCGACTCCTGCTCTCCCGCTCCCCCACTTTGCTTGGTGTCTAGTGTGCCGGTGGCTTTGTCACCCACATGGGGACAGCTCTGAGGACGTGAGCTGTAGAGACTTGTGTGGGCAGCAGGTCACGGTGCCGTGTTGGTGCCTCTGACCTGAGCATGAGGCCCGTCCCCTCTGGACATGTCAGGAAAGCTCGGGTCTGCGCTGGGCCGCAGGGACCTGCGTCCTGGAGTCTCCCTTCCTGACACGCTGGCTGCCAGACATACCACGTCTCTACTGCCCAGTGTTGCACTTCCAGGGATCTCTTATTTTTAGCATTTTTTTTGAAAGTTGTGGTTGTTTTTGGACAGTTATATGTTGATTGTCTAAAAGTGATGTCCTTTTATAAGTAAATGCTTGCTAATTTTGTAGGTGTGGGAATTAACAGCTAACAATGTCATCATGGTTTCTGCTATTGGCAATGACGGGCCTCTTTATGGGTAAGTATCTCTGATGAGAATAACCTTACAGGTGTCTTTTTCCTGAAATAACGGAAACACTGTTGTCTGTCTGTCTCTGTATTTTTCTGCAACTGTTTGTATCTATCTAAATCTTTGTGTTGTGGAAATTTTCAGAACACACAAAAAAGACTTAGTAATGAATCCCAGGTACCCACACACTCCAGCGGTTGTGACTCAAGGACAGTCTCGTTTCTGTTTAATTTTTTTTTTCATCTTTACTGGAAATAGCGATTTGGAGGCCTAGCGTTTTTATTCTACTCTTTTTACTCCTACAAGCAGTTAGGAGAGTAAATCTGCTAGAAATAAGTGGGTTTCACAGTATTTATTGAGACCCACTGTGCACAGGGCACAGGCTGAGGAGGTAGATAAGACGAGACGCCTGCCTTTTTAGGAAAAGATGCGGCTACAACGAAACTAAGAGGAGAGCGTGCAGGCTGGCGTGACGGGCCCAGACGGGAGGGACCAGCTCAGGTGGGAGGGGCCGGAGAGCAGTGTCCCTGAGACATCCCTTTGCGCTGGTTGCTCTGGTGCATCAGGTCACTTCAGAGTGGCTGGAGGTCCGGGCAGTACTCACCGGTTCATAGGCGGTATCTGTTAGAGATCCGAATTTCCTTTCTGCTTGTAGCTTCGAGTTTTTTCTGTAGATTACGTCTGTAGTAATGTCTTGGGCTAACACTCTTGGCATGGGGCGTCTGCCATTGTCCTTGACGGGTTCCTGGGTTGGGTGCGGTTCAGTGCTGTGGCAGGGGGTTTGCGGTGATGCCGGGGAGGACCGAACACACGGTCCTGTCCCCGTGTGCCCTAGTTCAGGAGAGCCGCTGGCACAGCCGTGTGCTCGTGCCCTGCAGAGCTTGCGTGCTGTCTCGTGTGGCGTCCTGGCTGTGTGGCTGCACGGAGCAGGCCTCGGGAACCCTGACAGCACGGGTGAAACTGTCCAGGGCAGAGGATTAGGCTGAACTCTGTGAAATTAATGATGCTCCGGGTCACGGTTCCAACCTCAGTTCCTTCATTGATCGCACTCTCCTTGTGTGGGTCCAGGTTGTGACTCACGAGTGTGAGTGGCAAAACACATCCCCAACTAAGTTCCGCCGTGACAGACACCAGTTACCTAGCAATCTCTCATTAGGCGTTCCTGTCCTCTCTTTCTAATATTTGTCCGTTTACCACTCCCCCAGTTCTGATGTCCCTGCTCAAGGCCAGCCATCCACAGCTCAGCACCCCCAGGTTGTCGGTTTCCAGCCCATCCTCCTGCCTTCAGTCTCCCTGTCCCTCCCCTCCCTGCATGGGTGATGTGGGACGGAGCCAGGCAGGTCTGACTGTCCTTAGGCCGAGGGGCCTTTGCTTTCCTGAGGCCTGTCCACTCCGTGTGGCTCCAGAGGGCATGAGACCTTCCTCAGGGTGGTGGCTGTGAGGATGAAATGAGACATCCAAGGGAAAGCACCTTGAACACTGAGCCTCTGTGAGCAGTAACTGTTCCTTTCTCCCCTTTTCTGGGTTTCTGTTGTTAAAGTGTAGTCAAGCAGTTTCCTTAACTAAGGATCTGCAGTGGGTCGTTACTCCCTGGTCAGATCTCAACTTCTCCTTGGGTTTCAAGGTCTTGTGTAGTCTAGCCTGGAGTCGGCAGACTTTCTGTGAAAGGAGCAGACAGAAAACAGTGGAGTCTTTGTGGGCCATGTGGTTTTTGTTGCACCTGCTCACCTAGCCTGGTAGTGTGAAGGTGGTGTGGATGTGTGTGGACAAGTGGGCATGACTGTGTCCCGGTAACACCTTACGTAGGTTATTGGATGAGGGGCCTGGTCCAGCCCAGGCATAGTTCCTCAGCTGTGGCCTCATTGCTCACTCACCTGTGCACGTCTTGCCCAAGTCCCGATCCTCCCCGGGTCTCCCTGGTGACCCCACGTTTCAGTTGCCATCACCTGTTCCTGCTGCTGACTGCCCCTGCCGCCCCACACCCTTGGCTTGCCTTTCCATTCACACCAGCTCTTCCACATGCCATCCTGACTGCTCTGTACACACTGGTCACTGTTCTGAAATTCTGTGACTCCTGTGGGCAGTCACATGTGGGAGCCTCTAATCAGAGAGCTGCTTGTGCTTAGCGTGTTAGCAAGGATCCCAGGAGTGGAGGCCCCGGTGTTAGACTTGTGTTTGCTCATGAAGCCTCATGGGATCCAGAGTCCACCAGCTGTTGGGCAGGCCGAGGGTGGTACCCGGTCGCCAGGGCACAGCCTGAGTAGGTGTGGCTTATTGCTGGGCATTGGATAGGGCAGGGCAGGTGACCGTAATGCACTAAGAAGCCGAGCTGTGTATTGTAGGCCTGACACTGCCTGATCACCTCCACGGGTACCCTTTTCGGGAGGTCTCTGGGGTCCCGCCCCCTTAACACTTGGACTTCACAGTACCTGGGAGTCTGTGCTGCACATCCCCCTTTTCAGTGCCACCAGAGCTTTTTCGGTGCTTTCCTCTGTGTGTTGAGGGTTAAAGCGCAGAGTGTGGGGTTGGCAGGGAGAGGGATAGCAGAAGGTGGCATTCTTTGGTACTAGCTTGAGTGGGAAGTTCTGCAGGTGATTTCTGTTCTAATATCTGCTCTCTGATGTCACAGAAATTTGTAAACTTTCACTGTCAGCCAACTGAAAAATCACTGTTGGTGCCTTTGTACAACCAGCTGGTAGTGTGTTGGTGGTGGGTGAGCTAGGGAGGCGATGCCAGGATTGACTTCGTGGGTTAAAACAGTTGAATCCTGCTGATGTCATTTCAGCTGCATGAAACCAGTTGTGGTTCAGGAGTTCATTTACTGGTGGTGGAGCTGAAATAGACAAAGCTCCATAATTGGTGGTCTTATACTTTAAAAAGTTCAGCTTCGTCTTGACTTCTGCCTTGACTCCATAGTGTAAGCGATTTTGTCACTCCCTGCTTCACCGTCATTTCTTTGTAGATCTCGTGCCCTTGAGGTGCTGGGGAGAGTTGCACGGTCTTCCCTTGTGCATCTGTGTCGTCTCCCTGAGGAGCTCAGGTTGCTGAGAGATGAGTGGCCCCCACAGTTGCCCTGAGGGAGGGGACTCCTGCCCGAGACCAGTTGAGAACTTTGTTTCTGACGGGGGCAGGGGTACGTGTATGGCTGTAGTTCCTTCCGCTGGATCTGGACTCAAGCTGGGGAGGCAGGAGGATGCACTTGCAGCAGTTGGGAGGTGATGTGAGAGTGTGTACATAGGTGGTGCCGTGACGGTGACTGGTGCTGTGAAGCTCAGAGGGAGTGTTCCTTCACGCCTGGCAGTAGTGAGGGAGACGTGAGCCTGGGGCGGGAGGGTGATAAGCCGACAGGGAGGGAAGGACGGAGGGTAGAGGGTGCCTAGGTATGAGGAGGTTGAGCCGCCAGAGGCGGCGGTGCGCGGGACAGGGCCGCAGCCACATGCCATGTCGCAGGAGCACTTGCTGCAGACTCAGACTGTGCCCTCGTTTGACTCTTTCATTTAAAATGGTTCCTCTCCCCTTGTGTTTTTGTGCATCCATGCAGCACTCTGAACAACCCTGCTGACCAGATGGATGTCATCGGAGTGGGTGGCATTGACTTTGAGGACAACATCGCCCGCTTCTCCTCGCGGGGAATGACCACCTGGGTATGTGGGGCTCCTTTCCTGCTGGAGTGTGTGTGCGCGTGCACACGTGTGTGTGTACTTCCATGAGCTGTAATTATGCAGCTGGCTCACCCTCCAGTCCGAGGAGATGCTTCCTCAGATGGTAGCCGGGCACCGTGACCTGTACCCGCTGTCCTCCTGGTCCTCTCACCCACCTTCTGTGTCCTTGGCCTTTATCTAGGCAAGTGTTTTAATGGCATTTTGAGAAATGTTCCCGAATAATCTGCACAGCTGCAGGTGAAGACATCTTTGCTCAGTGTCCCACATGTGCAGGTCCAGAGTCCATTTATATGTGGTAGCCAGGAAGTTTTCACTTCACATGTGTCCTTCTTTCTTCCAGAATATAAGTGCCAATGGAATTCTCGTTTCCCCCAGTTTCTGGGAGGTTTAAGAGAGTTCTCAGTTAAAATCTTATCCTAGGTTGCTTGTATGGCTACACTGACTGTTCTAAGTCATTCTTTTCCTTCTGGTGATAGATTGAAATGACAGTCATATCATGTAACTTTTTACTTTATTAAGAAAATGTGTCTTTTTTCCCCTAATTTTTAATTTTAACTTGCTGATTTTTCTAACATATTTCTAGTTTTTAAGTCATCTTTAAATCAGTTTCTAGTCTTGCATGTTAGCAAAATTTTAAATATTCATTTTTTAAAGATTGTAGAGCATTGCATTATGTTGGTCATTATAAAAACACAAAAATAATTTTATTTTCTGTATGATCATTTAAGCTTCTTCTGAATTGCAGTGAATTTCGGGTGAAAACCAGCACCATGCTCAGGCTATTTAGCTGATGGCGTTTCTGGTTTCATTCACTCATAACTGCTCAGGGCTGTGTGCCCACGCGGGGGCCTGGTAGAGACCATACTGTTGTTGTTACAGGAGCTGCCTGGAGGCTATGGTCGCGTGAAGCCTGACATTGTCACCTATGGCGCTGGAGTGCGGGGCTCAGGCGTGAAAGGGGGGTGCCGGGCCCTCTCAGGGACCAGCGTGGCTTCCCCAGTGGTGGCTGGTGCTGTCACCTTGCTGGTGAGGTGAGTGTCACTTGGTTGGGAGGGGTGGGCAGCAGCAGGCCAGGAACTGAGTCCTGCTGCTCACCAGCTTGTCACAGGGCCTCAGCCCATCTCTGCAGAGGAGCCAGGGTCTGTGTCTTGACAGTTCTCATGGGTGTTTGGTGAGAGAATGGAGCTGTCTGGTCTCCTGCTGTCAGGAGCGGGAGGGGAGGCCTTGGTGCCTTCCGTTCCCAGCCCCGCGGCCTCTCTGAGGAGGATGTTTTCAGGGAGGACGCCTTTGCTTTCCTCCTCCCTGCAGCAGGGAGGGCTCCTCTGGGGGTTAGCAGTGCTTTAGTGTGAGAAGCAGCTCGTGCAGATGTCGGGCCACGGGGAATCGCTTCCTCAGCTTTGGCCTTAGAGCCCCAGGAGCAGCCGGAGCTGGGGCCTGGTCTTGTTTGGTCGACAGGAGGAGCAGGGCGTCCACCTGGGGCTGAGCTGTGAGCAGTTCTTGTTTCTGCTAAAAGTTCCACTTTATTCTCCTCACGTCTCGTGAAGTCAGCGTCCCATCTAGACCTGTTAGAAAAAAACGCAGTAACACTTTAAGACCAACCATCCTCATAGAAAAATACTTAGCAATTGAGGAGAGTGAATTTTTCTTTACTGGATTTCTTCTCTGCACTTAGCGAGCCACAGTTTACTTGTATTTATAACTTGTAGGTACACAAACGCACGTGTTTTAATGCTGGTGTTCTAAAGCAAGCGAGAGGGTCTGGGTGCTGCTGCCTGAGTCCAGCTGTGTTCTGATGATGATCCCTCCACCAGACTCGACCCACCAGGGTGGCGCATCCCAGACAGGCCTCCAGACAAAACAGGCCTGGGGGGCAGTGGGCTTCCCTCCTGGCCATGCCTCTAGGCCACGCAGCATCGAGTGCCTGCTGGACCCATCTCCATCCTCCCCTTCTCCCAGCCAGGCTGTGTCCACCTGTCAGGAATCTGTAACTCCTATCTGCAACCTCTGAGGTTAGCTGTATTGAGTTAGTAGGAAAGTATGTTTTCCTGGTCAATTTAGTATGAGCCCAGAGTCTGTGTTCTCACAGCCACTTGGAAGGAGGTAAGTGGTCAGTCCTGAGGCAGCAGCAGAAATGAGCATGTTTGCCCTTGTCTTACATGAGTTTTACTGAAGATCCCATCAAGGTTGGAGGTCGTGTGATTGCACTGCTACGGGTTAGGGATGGTCTGGTTTTCCTTCTTTTGCTAAGAGCAGATGAGCAAATATGTACTTCTCCCCCCAGCACAGTCCAGAAACGTGAACTAGTGAACCCAGCCAGCATGAAGCAGGCCCTGATTGCATCCGCCCGGCGGCTTCCCGGTGTCAACATGTTTGAGCAAGGCCACGGCAAGCTGGATCTCCTCCGAGCCTATCAGATCCTCAACAGCTACAAGCCCCAGGCCAGGTCGGTGTGCCTGTGCACAGGCCTTTCTCCTCTTCCTGGGCTCCCTCAGCACAGGCTATTTGCCTCAAAACACAACCCACCCCACCACACAAGACTTGGGGGCCTTGGGGAGCTTCCTGCTGCTGCTTCTGCTGGGGTGTCAGGACTGCTCCCCACCTCCCCACATTCTGTTTGTAATGTCAGCCATTTGAAGTAATGAATTCCTGCTTTTTTTACTTAGTAAAACTTTTTTTTGAAGTAACCTTAAACTTACAGAACTTTGCAAAAATCATATGGATGTTCTCATGTATTGTACATCAGGACTCCAACCCTGCACTGGCTTTTCTGGTGTTAGCATCTTACTTAACCATCGCACACGCCGCATAGCCTGGCAGTTGACACTGATGCAGTACCATCTACTAATCTGCAGGCTGTGTTTGAATTTCGCCCAGATTTTTCCCATCCCGTCCTCGGCCTGGTCCAGGATCCAGGCCAGCATCCACGTTGTGTTTAGTTGTCATGTGTCCTTGGTTTTCTCCAGGTGGGCTCGTTGGCTCAGTGCCCTTCCTTTTATTCTTGGTGGTGCTTGCCTGCATCCTGAGGTTTAGGTGATGTGTCAGCCTGGACCCTCCAGGAAGCGGACGCCAAGAGATCTCCTGGGGGAGGGGCCTATGAAGGATGAGGGGGAGGAGGCGGGAGAAGTGGGGAGAGGACCCTCAAGCCAGCACAGGTCTGAAATCTTTCCTCGTCCCGGAGAATCCCTGAATTAAGATCACCGTTAGAGGAGGCTGAGTCCCCAGGGCTGGGCTGCTCCAGTGCCTGCTGCGCTCGGTCCCTGGCACAGACGTGGTGGATTGTCTGGGGTGTTGGTTAGCGGGGCTGGGCAGCAGGAGGTGCAGTGCCAGGTGTCCACTGCAGGGGCTCTCTGTCGCTGTGACTGCAAAGTGTCTTGGGGGGGCACACTTGAAGATGATCTTGTTTCTTGCCAAACCTTCCATCACTACGTTTAGTATCCTTAGATGGTTCTTTCTTCTAATGGTTCTTATGTAGAGATTGCCCCTGGCGATTTTCTGCTTCTCTCATTCCTTGTGCATTTATTAGCTGAAATTCTGCTGCAAGGAAGTGCTGTCCTCCTCTCGTTTATTATTTCAGTTGTATCAGCATGGACACAGATCCTTGTTTCACTCTGACTGTAATCCATTAATGTCTGTTTATTTCATTGCTCCTGTTGTCCCAGATTTGGCTCTCTGGAGCTCCTTCTGTTTGGCTCCTGTATCTTTTCAGCGTGTCTCCATCATTGTCCACTCGTAGCGTTTCTGTGCCCGCTGTGGGTATCAGTTCTTGTCCCAGCAGCCCTGGTCCTCAGTTGGAGAGTGGGTTTAGAAATGGACGCCTGACTGCAGGTGTGCTCTTGGCGGCTGCGCTCCTGCTTGTTTCTGGGTCCTTTCTGCAGCCCGAGCTGGCGAGTGTCCGCACACACACTCCTGTACTTGTCTGTGTCTGTGATGCCGCCTGTCTCCTGTCCCACTCACGGCCCCTCACCGGGTCTTCTCGCTGGCTATCCTTCTCCAGCAGCAGGCAGCCTGACTGTCACTCTCCACCATGTCTCTTTGATGACATGTGCGGTCCTAGGACGCACATGTGGAAAGTGTTAGAGCAGTAACTCGTACCCTGGTAAACACAAGTTCACTCAGTAGAGGATGGCAGTTGTGGGTAGTTCTTTTTACATTTATAGAACGTAATCATATTGTCTGTGACCTCAGTCCATTTCTTTCCTTCCTTCCCACCAGGCCCTGTCAGTCTGATTTTGCTGCTTAATTTCAGTATAGTTGAGTTCATTGGTTAGTATGTGTGTTTCTTTCTGGATTCCCACTACATTCTGGTTGATTTCAGTTAGTTATGTATTGTATTGTGAAAGAGGACCGTGACTCTAAGGTCTGAATTGCACAGAGCGCACCTCGCCAGGTGTGGTCCTCTCACCCCTCTGTTCTGCTCCCCCGCCCCGCAGGTAACAAGGCCGGGTGTTTTTGGTTTATCCTTCTTGCATTTCTTTTTTCACAAATGAACAGATACATGTCTATTTTCTTATGTATCCCCTTTGTTACATGAAGGATACATTATTGTAAATACTCTTTTGTACTTTTTTCATGTAACAGTATCCTGGAAATCACTTTGTATCCATTCACAGAGATCTTGCTTCTCCTTTTTTATAGCTTCCTAGGGTGGATACCTTTGTGTTTTCAAGTACATGTCTATATATAGGCACTTAAAATGTTTTCAGTATTTTGTCATTTTTAGCTGCTTGTGTCTGTGTGTCTTAGTTTTGTTGGACGTGTGTCTGCAGGAAGATTCCTAGAAAGAAGCAGGGTTGCTGGGACCAGGCCGTGAGCAGAGGGTGCCCGGGGGGTACCGCTGGCCTGTCTGCCCAGAGCCGTACTTCATGCCTGTCTAACACATGGGAAGTGCTCCCTTAGTGTTGCTTTTATTTGCAGATCTCAGGTTTTGAGTGAGTTTGAACACTTTATCTGTAGGTAAGAACTTTTTCTATATCTTTCCTGTGATGTGTTTGTTCATTTCTTTCAACCATTTTTCTTTTTTTCTGGGGTTTTTGTCCCTTGGTCTAAGTGTTGTTTACATATTAGGGCAAGTAACCCTTTGCTGCAGGTATTTCTCCCAGTTTATTAGCTGCCTTTTGTCGTAAAAGTGTTTCTGGCCGTGCAGTCTTTTCTATTTTAACTGCTGTGTTAGTTTGTCCGTTGTTGTTTTTGCCCCTGGATTTTGAAGCACATGCCTTGAGGTAAAGGAGAGACTCACCCCTGTTTTCTGCTACTTGTTGCTTTCTTTTATTTACTCGAGACTCTACTCCATTTGGGGTTTACTCCAATATGTATGATGTGAGTTGTGAATATAATTTTATCTTTTACCAAATGGCCACCCATTTATCCCAGGTCCAGTTATTGAAAGTCCATATTTGCCCCATGACTTGAGACTGAGTCCAAGTCTTCCCTGGGGCCGCTCATGTACTTGTTCTTCCCCAGCTGCAGGCTCCAGGCTTGTGGGGCAGAGGTGATGCCCACGCACCCCACTGTGCCGCGGGCGAGGCCGGCTGGCCTGGAGGCCTCCTCACTGCAGGGAGTGCTGTGAGGCCAGGTTCCTGGGCCTGGCTGAGACTCAGACCCGCACTAATGACTCTTGCTGTGGTTGTGCCGCGTCATTGCTGTTCCCGACTCCGTCTCCTGCAACACTGTCCTGTCTGTTTCAGTTTGAGCCCCAGTTACATCGACCTGACCGAGTGTCCTTACATGTGGCCCTACTGCTCCCAGCCCATCTACTATGGGGGCATGCCGACTATCGTCAACGTCACCATCCTCAATGGCATGGGAGTCACGGGGAGGATCGTGGACAAGGTGAGACTGCCCTTTGGCTGGTGGGGGACCTAGACGTGGCCCAGACTTCCTCCTGTCCGCGGCTGGGGTGGGAAGCAGTGGTTTCTCTGAGGCCTTTGCAGTTAGGTCAGAGATACAGTGATGAGACCAATTTGCTATGCTTGTACTTGGCGTCTTGAGTTTGGTTCCTGAATCAGCTAATTGCATTTGAGTCCTCATTTTAACAGTTAATCACCAATGATTAAAGGCCCACTTGTAATTATTTTATTGTTTAATGAGTACAAATGGGTGTTTGTATTTAGAAGGTATGGTCTTTATTTGAATTTTGTTTATGTAGTTTGTCTTATATTTACTGTATAAACAGTATTACAACAAAAAAGGATAGGGAAAAAGAACAGAAAAGTGATTTTAGCCCCAGATATGAACAGAATCACTATTAAAAAGAAAGTTCAAGTCATATTTTGTAACAGATTGCTGTAGCTGTTTAAATAACTGTACCTAAATGGCTTCAGTGCCCCCAGCACTGTTCCCTCCTTGCTCCGTGTCACTGCTGAGCCCTTCGTCTCCCGGCTCCCTTTCATCTGATTTCTGTGTATTCTTGGCTGTGCTCGCTCTCTGTCGCTGGGCACAGCCTTTCTCTAACTGCCGCCAGCAGGGCTGCTCTGTCTTTGCCGTGTGCAGGCTCCTCCCTTAGGTGGCTTCTCGTTGCAGAGCGCGGGCTCCAGTGCATGCAGGCTTCAGTAGTTTTGGCACATGGGCCTGGTTGTTCTGAGGCACATGGAAACTTCCCAGACCAGGATTGGAACCTGTGTCCCCTGCACTAGCAGGCGGATTCTTAACCACTGGACCACCAGGATTGGTGCAGAATGTCTTGATGGCAGGATTTTACTTTTCATGAAGATATCACAGAAATGGTTTTTTTTTTTTCCTTTTTTTTGGTTACTTTTTGGCCACAGTGTGTCATGTGGGGTCTTAGTTCCCTGGCCAGGTGTTGAACCCTTGCTCCCTGCAGGGGAAGCACAGTCTTAACCACTGGACTGCCAGGGAAATCCCCAGAAAGTACATTTCTTTTGATTTTGTAAGATTTATAAAAGTCAGTTGCTTAGGAGGGGGGAAAAAAAAGAATCTTTTCTATCCCTTATCTGAAAAGGATATTTTTAGTTATCTTTGTGTGGTAGGCAAAAATGTAGTGGTGTTTTTTTTTAATCCGTTCTCACATTATAAGCATTTAAAAATATTACTACATATAAATGCTAATGATCTTTGTAATGGTTGTTTAATATTGCATGAAACTGCTAAGTCATAATTTGCTTTCTATTCTTACTTGAACAAGGTTGTTTCACCTGTAAATACTTCACTGAATATCTTTGTATATTTGGTTTTCTTTTGTTCTGAATTATATCCTTAACATAATTTCCCTGGGTTAGAATTCCAAGTAAGAGGACGTGAATGTTACTGTGGCTCTCGGGACATAATAACAGATTGTTTCCAGAAGAAGAGGTCCATCACTTGAGGCTGCTACTGATGGTGTACAGAGTGGGCGGTGTCTGGTGGTACTTTCTTTTTTCCCAATTGCATGACATTTTAAAAAATGGAGATAAAATTCACATGTCATGAAATGCTACCCTTTTAAATTGTGCATTTCAGTGGTTATTACTATATTCGCAAGTAGTTATGTAAGTCTCATACTGTGTAATTCTGGAACATTTTCATCACTCGGAAGGAGAGACCCTTGTTAACACTTCCCATTTCCTCTGCCTCAGACCCTGACAACTCCTAATCCACTTGGTCTTCATGGAGTTACCTTTTCTGGACGTTTCCTGTGAACGGAATCACAGGTTTCATGGTCTTTGTGACTGGCCTCTTTCACTGAGTGCGGTCTTTAAAAGGCTCATCCACACGCAGTGTGTATCAGTGCGTCACTCCTTCTTGTGACTGATGGTGCCTTATTATGTGGATAGACCCCACGTTGTCAGTTGATGAACCTTTTGTTTTTATGTGGTTCATCTTATAACTTTAAATCTACAGGGGATAGGGAGTACCTTGTTTAATGTGTACTTTTTTGGTTATTGATAAGGTGGGGGTCTGCATGTTTGTTTATGACTGTGTTTCTCTTGTGTGAATTAGCTTTTCATTTCTTGACCCGTTTTTCACTAGAATCTAGGTTGTCCTTGTCATCTTCGCACCATTATTGTGTGTCATGCTGAAAGATTGCCCAAATTACTGGTTTCTTGTCTCTCTAATATTAGAGGTGGCTTAAAAATTTGGGGTGAGGGGATGGTTTGGTAAAGGTTTCACTTTTTCATGTAGTTGTTATTGTCATTTTTTATGATTTTTTTCTTTTAAAAAAACTAGAAACTCATCTCTCCAGAAATATAAGAAAATTTCAGTTTTATTTTCGACTCACTTTTCTTTTATGCTTGTTAAATATTTAATGTTTTCATCTGTGTTGAGTCAATCTGATGTGTGTTACAAGAGATGGATGAGAGTTCATTTTTTTCTCAGTTGTTAACCACCAGTCTCAAAAGAACTTATTCAGAATCCCTGTCCTTTCTCATTGTCTGTGATGCTGTATCCCATGAATATTTTTCTTCTTTTTCAGTTTTTTTTTTAATATGCTTACTCTCCTGGGAAGTATATTACTGTTCTCTAGCTTGTGAGGGAGTTAGCTTGACGTACTGGTTCATTGTGAGAGCCGCTGTCTGTCTCTCCTTTCAGGCTTCCCTTCTTCCTCGAGCCTGAAGAACCTGGCGGGTGGTCTCCTTCACAGCGTGGCCAGCTCTTTTGGGGGCTCCTGGGCCCCCTGCCCGCCCAGTCACTGGCCTTGGAATCTGATTGGTCACAGCTTATATCCGTGTCTTTTTTATTATTTTATTTCTTTTAAGTAGTCTGGTTCTTTAAGCACACAGCTGAGATCTAACCCCACATTTGAGCATTTTCTTTTATGTTAGTTCTCTGTCAGAAACGAGTTCTTTGTCAAACCATGTGTGTCCCCACCCCTCCCTTTTTTAAAGCTTGGAGGGGAGTAGATTTGTCTTTAAAACTGGAGTTTGTCAAAAATAGTGTTTCTAGGCTGGATGATGGTCCAGACCCTGTGCGGGCGGCCTTGGTGACGGGCTGCTCAGTGTCTGCTTACATTTCACCCCACCTGTTCAGTGGGGTGTTTCTCAGACACCGACTTGGGTAAGCTGGGAACCGAGCTTCTCACGCGGGCCTCTGCCTCTTCCTCCTGCAGCCCGAGTGGCAGCCCTACTTACCGCAGCACGGAGACAACATCGAGGTCGCTTTCTCTTACTCCTCAGTGCTGTGGCCCTGGTCTGGCTACCTGGCCATTTCCATCTCTGTCACCAAGAAGGCCGCCTCCTGGGAAGGCGTCGCGCAGGGCCACGTCATGGTCACCGTGGCTTCCCCGGCAGAGGTGGACGTACGTGTGCCTGGGGGGCTGGTGGGAAGGTGGTCTGGGCTGAGCGCTGGGCACTCGGGTATGAGACACAGGCCGTGTGGGTCCTGGCCTGGTGAGCACCTGGGGGCACAACCTACACGGTGAGGAGGCACAAGTGGGCTGTTGTGTGCCATGTTTCTGGCCTAAGACGTTTCTTCTGAGCAGAAGGGCTGTTTCAGAATTCTTTTCTTCCTTCAGTCAAACAGTGGTGCAGAACAGACGTCCACAGTGAAGCTGCCGATCAAGGTGAAGATCATCCCCGCCCCTCCCCGGAGCAAGCGCGTCCTCTGGGACCAATACCACAACCTGCGCTATCCACCCGGCTACTTCCCCCGGGACAACCTGAGGATGAAGAACGACCCTCTGGACTGGTGAGCCCATCACCCCTGCCCTGTCCTTCCCCGCCAGGCTGGGACGGGAGTGAAGGTGACCCGTGGCAGGCATGTAAGGCTGCCTTGTGTGGCCACCATGGTTCATTGTCAGCATCTCTGCATGCCCATGTTGAGTTTGTGCAGCACAGGTGACTGCTTGCTGGCCTTTTACGTCTGTGCCACCACTAAAGTGATGCTTTGGTGCTCTTTACAAAACATGTCTTTGGCCATATCTTCTCGTCATTTTCTCTCCTTCATGTCTATGCTATGCGGGTGATTTCCTGTTATCACTACTTTATATGCAGCCCAGTGCGAGCTGGTCTGAAAGGCTGGCTTTCATACCAATGGACCAGCCCTCTGGGCGGTGAAGCTGTTCCTTTGGAAGTGAACCCTGCAGCCATGTGGCCTTCAATCCGTGGAAGGACTGGGAGGGTTAGTGCTAGGCTTCCTCTGTTTCAGGAACGGTGACCACATCCACACCAACTTCAGGGACATGTATCAGCACCTGAGGAGCATGGGCTACTTCGTTGAAGTCCTCGGCTCCCCCTTTACGTGTTTTGATGCTAATCAGTATGGTGAGTGATGCGAGGTGCTGGCAGGCTGCCTCGCTTGGCTGGGGACGGGTGGGGTAGGCTAGGGTCTATGCTCCTGATGTTCAGCTGAAATGTGAAACCCTCAGGATTACTGGGGACAAGAACATTGGTACACTTTCGTTATGTTAGCATCAACATTATTGACTAGGTGATTTTTGCAGAAAGTAACGCCTGTGGCCTATGATTTGTTATGTAAGTAAAAATTGAAACATTCTGGTCAGTAATGTTTGAGTAACAAAATATGTATTAATACGTTTCTGGTCAATAGGTTGTTGATTTTTTTTTTTTAATCAAAAGAAACTCTAGCACAGAATTTTGCTTCTTTTTGAGTAAGTGAAATATCCTCAGGTAGGTCATCACCAGTGAAACAGGCCACAGCTGGCCAGTGGCCACATGCTTTCAGACCCTGATCCTTTCTTTACACTCCCTTCTGACGTGGAATAGGGACACAGGACAAAATATTAGAAGCCAGTAGCTGTGATACTGAGGCCAGTGTAAAACCACATGTCTGAAATGGTGAGATGGCCGTTCTCACCCCTGTCCCTCAGGAACGCTGCTCATGGTGGACAGTGAGGAAGAGTACTTCCCGGAGGAGGTGGCCAAGCTGCGGAGGGACGTGGACAACGGCCTCTCACTCATTGTCTTCAGTGACTGGTACAACACATCTGTGATGAGGAAAGTCAAGTTTTACGATGAAAACACCAGGTACTGACACGAATTGGTATTTGGATAAGAAATCTGACTTTATAGGAACTAAATCCCACAGCAGAGACCTAGAGTGATGACCTTTCTGGCCATCATGCAGGTTCAGACGCCTGGTTAGGGCAAGCTCTCCTTTGGCAGAGATGCTCTTGAAAGTCAGCTGCTCATTGAACCAAGTACTGGTTGAAAGGGTTCATTGTTTTTGTTGATCTTAAGACATTGGAGCCTTAAATTTCTGTTTATTCTTTTCTGTTCTTCCATCTCCTCTTTACTGTATATGTTTAAATGCACCAAAAGAACTGTTATTTAAAGAAATCTTGCAGTAGATTGGTTATGGATGACAAATTTCCAGTGTATTAATGAACGTCTCATCCTTATGATACATGTTCTTTCTTCGGAGTCTGTGACTTGAACTTCATAAGTTTCCTTCTTCCTTCACTGACCCTCTCAAGGTCTAGGCTGTATATGCAGTGTGTTTATGTTTTTTTTGTGTGTGTGTGTGTGTTTATGCTAAATGTGGTGCATTTCATGAAATAAATTGGGCTTCGGTTTATTCTGTACACTGGTTGGAGCATTTACATTGTGCTGTTACTCAAACCAGGACAGTTAGTTTTAGGTGAAGCCTAGTGTGGATGAAGTGGCCTCTGGTGGGAGAAATTGATTTTCTCAAAATATGACGGGTTTGTGGGATGCCTCAAGTGCTTCACGAAGGCCCTGTCCCTGTCATAGGCAGTGGTGGATGCCGGACACCGGAGGAGCCAACGTCCCAGCCCTGAATGAGCTGCTGTCAGTCTGGAACATGGCATTCAGTGATGGCCTGTACGAGGGGGACTTTACCTTGGCGAATCATGACAGTAAGGTTTTGTGTTTGCTTTTAGTAGGGCTCGTCATTCCCAGAGGTGGGCTTGCAGATGCCGTGCGTCTTTGAAGTCTTGAGTTTCAGAGAGAGAGAAAATAACGTGCTGTCACCTAAATATGCAAGGCCTGTGGAAAGAACTGTGCAGTGTCTTCACAAAGACACCTGTAATTCTGGGTGCTCCCCCAGTCTTTGTCCAGATTTTTAAGATGAAATACTTCCTGCCAGCATTCCTAGTTTTGGTTCTTTGTGTCCTGTATATTCCCAAATAAGGAACACTCCCCAGGTCTCTGATTATTTATGAAATTCTATTTATGAAATAACGTTGCATACCTCACGTAAGAAGTATCCTACCATCCCCCTTTGTTCTGGTGACTAGTTTCTGGAACAACATCTTGAGCATTATTGTCACCTACTGCTCGTCCTGACTTAGGTTGTCCCGAGGGTGACAGCTCCAGTTTCTTTAATCTGCCCAGAAACCTTAGATTAATAGCATAATTTAGCTTGAATTTTGAGATTATTACTTGTAGTTTGTGTGACCAGGCAATAATAGTAGCTCCTCTCTTAAGATTTGGAATGGCTTTAGTAAATATATAATGTCTAAAGCGTGCATCCAGGTAAATGAGCAGCTGCTGCTGAATGCCTTCAGTGTTTCCAGGTTCTAACTGAACGGCTGTTTATTCTAGTGTATTACGCGTCAGGGTGCAGCATTGCTAAATTTCCAGAAGATGGCATCGTGATAACACAGACATTTAAGGACCAAGGTATGGAATATGCTATTCATATGCTTTTTGGTTTCTCTCTTTCTTTCTTCTTAATTTTTTAATCACAGTTTTATTACATGTAATTCACCTACCATATGGAGGAGGGCATGGCAACTCACTCTAGTTTTCTTGCCTGGAGAACACCATGGACAGAGGAGCCTGATGGGTTACAGTCCATGGAGTCCCTAAGAGTTGGGCATGACTGAAACAACTTAGCATGCATGCGTGCACCTACCATAACATTCGTTCTTTTAAAGTCTACAGTTCAGTGATTTTTTTGTATATTCACAAGTTGTGCAGTCATCACCACCACCTAGTCCCAGAACATTTTCATCACCAGAAAAGAAATCCATTCTCCATTAGCAGTTTGGATTTTTAAAAAATTCATCACAGTGTTTGTATGGTACTTCAGGTAAGACATCTGTGTGATGGTTCTAGAGGTACCTAGGAAGGTTCAACCATCTCTTGCTGATAATTAGAATACATGGGTAGTGAGCACTGCAAAGTAAGTTGACTTTCCTATAGGAGAAGAGGGTATTGGTAAGGGTTTTTTGTGTTTTTTTTTAAACTACCTTCAAAATTGCTTGAAATTTTTGTTACTATTTATGAATTGTTCTACTCTGTGATTGCCAGATAATTAAAATTTTAGAGAAATGTTGACTGTTTTGAATGTCTTAACTATGTGAAGATAAAGAATATTGTAATACAAAGTCATCTCGTAAAATTCTCTGAAGGATTAGAAGGGAGGAAAGGTCTTTGCTTTCAGTTCCTCTTTTCTAACCCTGGCAGGTCAGCCATGCTGTGTCCCCAGCATCGGTGCTGTGACCGTGCTTGGCGCGCAGAGCAGTCAGGGTGCAGGGGGAGCTGGGGCGCCTCTGCCCTTCCTGCAGGTGCCGCCACCCCCGTCCTGCCCGGGGTGGTCATCCTGCAGCCCCGCGCCCCTGTGTCTCTCACCTGCGAGGTTATCACGTGACCGCGTGATGGGTACTTGCAGATTGGGTCCATCTCCTTGTGCAGCTTGATGTTTCTGTCATGTTTCAGAATGGCAGCCCCCTTCATTGTA
The DNA here is from genome assembly GCF_963930625.1 of Muntiacus reevesi. Classification (NCBI taxonomy): domain Eukaryota; kingdom Metazoa; phylum Chordata; class Mammalia; order Artiodactyla; family Cervidae; genus Muntiacus; species Muntiacus reevesi. The sequence continues at coordinate 223,844,498 of NC_089250.1, read as the reverse complement.
ATGTTTGTCATTTTCTGTAGTTGAAGTCAGGGACAGTTTCATTAATAGAGAATGACAAGAAGTCAGGATTTCTCACTTATTGTGTTTCTGTTCGCAAGGTGAAATTTACTGTGTTGTCTGGAAGGGGTTCCTTCCTTCCAGTCGAGAAGTCAGTCAATGAGTAGTTCTCTGTTCATAAGATTATGTTTTAACTTTTAAGCACATGTATGATCCTGTTTTCCCAGTCCCCTGGCACAGTGCACTGTGGCTTAGTGATTCTTTCTGAGCTCCATTGTTCACCAGGCCGTGTTGCTTCTGGACACCCCCTCCGCCCCCAGGTGAAGGCCATGGACTCCTTGTCAGCCTCTTGGTATCTGGTAGCTCTTCATTTTGTGGCGAGAGGAAGTAGGTTAAGGGTGCATACTTTGGTGTTCTGCTAGTCTGAAAATAAAGATTAATTACCTTGGAATCCTTTTTAAAGGGCTTTTTATTTCCAAACAGACTTTAAGTTGCTTGAATAATCTTGTTGGTACAAAATAGGAATTTAAAAATCTGGGTTATGCTGGATCAAAAAGGACCCTATTGTTAGAGACAGAGCTCTGTCAGACCACGAGGCCAGGCTGCAGTGCTGTGTGCACGTTCCCTGCTTCATCTGTTCCACTGCCCTGTCTCTCCCTCTGACAGAAAATCCTGTGTTCCCTTCCGCGGGTTTCCTGGGGGCTTATGTGCAGAGAATAGGAAGCACTGCGTTCCTGTAGCCACATGTTTTAGAGTGACTGGCGGGGTAGACGCTGGATGCAGGTGTGCGTCATCTCAGTGCACGGCCGCGTTTGCTTTAGGGTCTGAGACTCTGTTTATGAGCTGGTGTCACTGGCAGCAGCTGCCGTGGTGTCTGTGCAGTGTCGTCTTGGTCCAGTTGATGTTGTGAGTTGTCGGTTTGGGCAGAGGCGGGAAGCTCTGCTGTTGGAGCATTTGTACTGTGTTTGTGAGACTCAGGTAACAGATACCTTAAATCAGAAATACGTGGGCATGTGTTCTAAAGATGAGTGTCATTGTCATAGCTTTTGTTACTAAACATGAAGCCTGGGTATCAGTGTGTATAACTGCATAGGTACCTGTGTGTTGAGGGGGCGCTTCCCCTTGTGTGTGTGTAGTCTGAAGACATAGCCTATCAGCATAATAAGAAGGGACAAAAATTTGTGCTTGGGGGATGAAAAGAGAGAAGTGATGCCTTTAGGACTGTGAATACCGTGTATCATCATTTTATGTGAAAATGGAAAAGGAGGATTATGGGAATATACATACACACATATGCGAATTTCGCTACAACCCAAATTAGTGGCACTTTATACTTTGTTTTCTTATCCTAAAAGTTTGCACTGTTGTGACTGCATGTTTTATCTTGGTGTGGTTTTTTTTTTCCGTTTTGTTATGTGGACTAAATGGCAAGTCAAGGGGCAGCTGGGACGTCCTTCATTCCCCCGCAGAAGTTCTCACTCCTGTTTTGTTGTGTTGTTTCAGGACTGGAGGTCTTGAAGCAGGAAACAGTGGTGGTTGAAAACGTCCCCATTTTGGGGCTGTACCAGCTCCCAGCTGAGGGCGGCGGCCGTGTCGTGCTGTACGGAGACTCCAACTGCTTGGACGACAGTCACCGGCAGAAGGGTGAGCGGTGATGCAGCTGAGCGGGTGGGCTTGGTGGCTGTGACGTTTTGCATTTTCTGCGCTGGTCCCCAAACAGGCCCCCATGAGACGCTGGTGAATAGGTAGCGGCTGCTTGGGGTGTTTCGATAGGTATCTTGGGCTAGACACATTTAATAAGCAAAACGAAACTGTGGCCTTCCAGAGGCCGGCGGATGGCAGACCCACCACGTGTGGGGGGGAGGCCCGTGGTTACTGTCTCTGCCCTCCCTGGCCCCCTCTCTGGCATCTATGTCCCTGGCACTACTCTGCAGGCCCCCTCTCGCATCTGACCACCCCTTTCCTGCGGGCCCAGCACTTGGCCCTTATGCCAGACCTGGGAGTTTCGGCTGTTGAGAGGGGCATGTGGTATCCTTGTTGGGCGTGAGGGGGCGGCAGAGAGGGGGCACATAGTCCTTAGCACCCCTCTTTGCTAGCATCTCCTGATGAGTCCTTCACATTTGAAGGATGAGCTTGGACACAGACTTGTCTCTCTCTTGCTTTGTAAAGGAGGGGTGGATGGGTGTGAGTGTTCTGCTGGGGAGACGACGACAAGACCAGGACCAGAACCTAGTCTTCTGGGGCAGGGGGGCGGGGGGCGGGGGGAGGCGTGTCCTCACGGGCAGGTGATGACCAGGCTTCATGGGAGGGGCGAGGTGGCTTGAGCGTAGCTGGCCTCCTGCCTGGGGTGCACCTCTCCCCCTGTCTCTCTCCCTTTGCCCGCTCTGTGATGAGAAGTTTAATAAGTGACTGCATTCCTACCATTTCACGTAAAGCATTAGAATATGGTTCTTTTTTTTAAATAAAAATCAAAAGTGAAGGTAAGTTATAGTTGAAAGAAGATTAATGTTTTATTTCTGTGGAGACTGTTGTTGCAGACCTGAGGTCTTGGGAAGCTTCTTTATTGGCCCTGCAGTGGTTGGGGGCCTGTCCTGTCCCACACTCCCTGTGGCCGCCTGGAGGAGCTTTTGGAGCTGTGAGCACTTGACTCAGGCTCTGTTGGGGGACAGGCGCTTCCTGCCATCCCCTCTCCTTTCTGTGAGCCTCCTCCTGTCCGTGTTGGTTTTGGGGGATGTGGCAGCCGCGGGGAGAAGCTGGTGGGGGCAGTGATCCAGGTTTAGCCAGTGCAGCTCCTCGGTCTCCTGAGAGGAAAGTCCATCCACGTGACCGCACGAGGGGCTTGTTGAGCCCAGCCCAGCACAGGACTTGGAGCGACGTTCCCAAGATAACTGTCTTCCCACTCTGTGGTTGGGGCCACTGACTCAGGGCAGCCCAAACCACTAGTCTGCACTTTCACTGACCTTGAGCCCACCTCTCCGGACGCACGTGGCGGTCCTGGCTCTGCCCTCCTCCAGGACAGCCTGCGGGCGCTCCTCGCTTTCCTCTCCTCTCACCAGGCCCCCCTTTCTCAAGCAGCGCTTCTTTCAGCGGTATCATGTGGTCCTGCTGTCCGTGTAGGAACCCCATCCATCCTTGTCACGAGGGCCCCGGAGCTGAGGGGTACATGGGCAGCTCGTGTAGCCCCGAGCCTCTGGGCCAGCCTGGCCTCCTTGAAAGGAGGCCCCGTTGGCAGCCGATGACTGTGAGGACACGAGTGTCTCACTCAGGGCCGTGCTGGGACCTGATCTTTTCCCACCCCGTTTCCCCCTTGTTCGGGGCTCACTTTAGTTTTCCTGTAGAGGCTGCTTTAAAATAGTCTGTTTCCTAAAAAAAATAAAATAAAATAGTCTACTTCCTAAGCAGTGTGTTGCTGACCCCGCAGACTGCTTCTGGCTCCTGGATGCGCTCCTGCAGTTCACGTCGTACGGGGTGACGCCCCCCAGCCTCAGCCACTCAGGGGCTCGGCAGCGCCCCCCCAGCGGAGCAGGCTTGGCAGCCCCGGAGAGGATGGAAGGTGAGCGGCCTCGGGGGGTGGAGGTTCGGGGTGCGGGCTCACTTGAGACGGACATGGCTTCAGGGCTCTGAGGAGGAGTGGTCAGCAGGTTTGCGCGCTCACTAGGTACCAGGCGCTGGGCCGGAGTGGCTTCACAGGGACTACTCTGAGTCCCCTTAGAACCCGGAAAGCAGATACTTCTTCCAAGTTCATGGAAGAGTTGGGCCCAGGTGCCCCAGTGGGGGGCCACTCAGCGGAGCCTGGTCTGCGAGCCCTTACGGCCTGAGCCCCGCCTCCCAGGCTGTCCGTGGACGCGTGTTATGAGCCGGTGCAGTTCTGACCTTCCCACTGGCCGCGTTTACAGAGTAAAAAAACGGGCAGTTCCTTGTGATGAAACTGTGCAGCCCTCGTCCCCAGAATATTACTATGTAAACACGTGGCGCCCAGCCTCTCAGTTGCTCAGTAGCCGTGTGTGGGCAGTGGCTACCGTAAGGGGCAGCACGATCTGAGATACAAAAGGAGTTTGGAATTTTGAAAATGGAGATTTTCTTTTTGGTTTGAGTATTAAATATTTGAAGAGATGCTATTTCCATGAATTAATCTACAGGTTAGACTCCTGAGTGTAGGCATGTGTGTGTGGTTACAGGTATGCGGGGGCCCGGCTGCTGCTGCGCGTGTAGTGTGGCCACTTTAGAGGAAGCAACAGCTAACGACGTCTCTTTTCCCCTGCCTCCTCTTAATGATGGCCTGTCGGTGGGTGCTGTCCAGGGAACCATCTGCACCGGTACTCCAAGGTCCTAGAGGCCCGGCTCGGAGGCCCGGAGCCGCGCGCGCTGCCGGCCTGTCCGCACCTGTCGTGGGCCAAGCCACAGCCTTTAAACGAGACGGCTCCCAGGTTGGTGTCTCCTGTGATTTTCCACTTCTGCTGCTGGGTTTATGATTCATTGCTGCTTTTTTAATAAGAGAGAATGGAATTTTACTGACATCATTATTGAATAATCAAATCTAGCTTGTCATTTTTGATGGTTTTTAAATTAGCGAGCCCCCGTATTGACCTTTAGAATCACGCACCCTGGTGGTACTGTGCATAAAAAGAGCTCTGGTAATTAGCCTTCTGGTGAGGTTTGCTTGGTTTTTGCTTGAAAAGCTGTGATCTGACAGTCGTGTCCCTGGAAGGGTCGCTCTGACTCCTTAAGCTGGAGATTTGGGAGTTGAGTGCGCCTGTGTGCGGTGTTGGTTCTGGAATACAGATGGGGTCTTCTGTGTCCCCCTGGGGCGACCTGGAGCCATGTTTGTGCCCTCACCTGTGCTGGGTTGTCCCTGGTAAAGTGACCTCAGACTGTGACAGGCCCAGACACTGATCTGCCTGCTTCTCCATCTGGCTGTCAAGCTTGAGCTCTTCATTTGTATCAGTTCCTTTTAAAAGCCAAAATTGAGCGATCTGTGCTGTTTCTCTGTTCAGGCAGAAGAGCCAACTCAGTCCACTGGTTCCTGTTTTCTCTAGATTGCTCCTCTCCTGTTTCTCTGTTTGGTGTCTCTGGCCCCAGCAGGACAATATCCTGCTGTGGCAAGGAGGATTGAGGTCCTAGTACAGTGACGCGGGGCCCTATGTTCTGGGCATGGTTGTGGGAGACCCCGCATCCCTCACGGCTCCTCCTCCTCTGAGAGGTGTTGCCAGCCCCTGTCTCCCTCACGGGCAGCACACCGCACACACATGGCCAGATCACCTCCAGGTGGCTCCTGCCTTCTCTCCCCTATCAGCTGCCCACTTGACTTGGGTCTCAGCATGTACAGTGTTGGGGTGTGTGTGGCAGGGCACAAGACTGCCATCTCCACGGTGAGCCACGAGGAGGGAGATGCCTGCAGAAGGCCCAGAAGCTTCCTGTGAAGCTGTCGTCATGAACAGAAGTCCTGAGTGCACCTCTCACTGACCATGTCATCTTTAGAACATGCTCGATAGGAAACAGCATCGGATATTCATCACGTTGTCTCCTCGTCAGCAGTTTCTTCCTGAAACTTTAATTACTGAGTACTTTTCCATTCCAGTTAACATGCCATCATTTAAAATTTTCTGATAAGATTCCATTTTTATATCTCATTTATTTATAACCTATCATTATCTGAACATTCAAACCAGACTTTAATTCCAGCTGTTGTCAGCAGTTCACATTCAGTGGACAGTCGCTGTTGGCAAAGGTTCCTGAAACCCACTTCTTCTCCATGGTACTGCTCAGGGCTCTGAGGAAGGTGACAGTGTCCTGTATCTGCGTGTCCATCAGACAGCCCGTCACGTACCAGCCTGGTCCATCAGGGTGCTGCTGCTGTGCTGCCCCTAGAATTTGATTTTCACTGTTGCTCTCTGGAATTCCTTCTGCTTAAAACACCCACCAGGCCCCACCTTTATCTCACTTCTTGCTGGAAATTGTTCTCAGTCCTCAGCGACCTGGATCTGGGTCTAGATTCTGAATCTCTGAGGAGATGCAAAACAATGTCAGACAACCCCAGTCAGCCCTGGAAAGGTCAGGGTCTATCAGCTCAGTGCTGAGTGCAGGTGTTCACTCTGTCCTGGAAACCGGGATGCAGTTCTTGGTGTCGTTCCTGGGTGTCGGGCGTCCATACTGTGAGCAGCTGTAGGAGGTCAGACCTACGAGGAGCCCCACACGAGGCTAACCTGTCCTCCCACCAGGACATTCTGGAATTCTCAAATGATAATGTGGAGCTCTGTCACCCCAGCTGCTCAGCGAGAAAGGATCACTGTGGGGTAGTTAAATTCCAGAACAGGAGAGCGCTGTGAGAATAAAAAGACAGCCTCATGTATATTCACCTGCAGGGTTATAAAGCTTAAATGCATCGATTCCGTAACTTAGCATCGTCAGTTTAATTTCCAGACTGATTAAACTGAAAAGCGAAGTGAAATCATATAAAATAGAGCAGATTATAGTCTAAGCAGTTACCCCGCTGGACGTGCCTGATACTAGCTGATCAGAAAGCCTCTTTATGGAGCTGACATCGCCTGGCTGCCCTCTGACCTGCCTCTTGACTGCTGCTAGAACTCGGCTGTCTGCTCTCACTTGGCCAAAGTAAGAGATGGGCCAGCAGGGTCCACATGAATAAGAAGTAGAATGGGGAATTCATAATTGCAAGCATGTTTTATTCTCTTCCCTTGTTTTAGCCAGAATGGTCTTCAGATTTTCCGTCTGCACTCTTTGCTCTCATCTCTGTGTCTTCCCACGCTGCTCTTGGCCATGTACCAGCCTCTCCTCCTCAGTTACATGTGCTTCCGATCTCAGAATTAGTACTGAGAGTAATGATGCAGTCAAAACGAGTCCAGTGCATTTTGTAAAGCACATGTGTTCCCTTCATCATCCTGAGCCCTCAGGCAAGGCCCATGCTCACTGCTTTATTCCCGTGTTTCTGCCGTTGCTCGGTTACTTGTGTGTCTGCCTCGTTCTCCCTCCTGCGAGTGGTGTCCTTGAGGACCAGGGTGACAGCTGCTCCTGACACCGGGTCTGCCCCATTTGCCACATACGAGTAGGTGACCCCGGCTCTGCCGTCTCATGGCGGAGACTGGTCCTTCCAGCCGGGCTGTGTCCACTGCTGCTGTCCACCAGCTCCTTCAGAGGTCACGTGTAGTTTCCTCATCTGCTGGGTCATGTTCCTGGTTGAAGCCAAGACAAGCTCCTGTTGGTGATGTTATAGACCCTCTAGAACTGCATCTCACGCATAAGGTCTTGATCTGACGTCCTCGTCTGGGGGCCTGGAAGTGCCCCTCTAGTTGTCCGCAGTTGTGTTTAGATAGACGTAGATGGGATATCCGTTCACGTTTGTGTTTAAATCACTTTCTGTTTCTTAGGAGTTGGGTCAGCTGCCTGGGCCGGTACAGTTGCTTATTTTTATTTTGTTTGAATCTGTTTTCCTGAAGTAACCTTTGGAAACACCAGAAGTTGCTCTCCATTGACCTGGACAAAGTGGTATTGCCCAACTTCCGATCGAATCGCCCTCAAGTGAGGCCCTTGTCTCCTGGAGAGAGTGGAGCCTGGGACATTCCTGGAGGTCAGTTCTAGGTGCTTTATTGTGGGGCTGAGTTATCCTATGATTTATTCAAAAGAGCCTCTCCCTCTCACCCAGGAGGTGGGCCAGGCCATTCCTGTCTTTGCCCTCCTGGGAGCAGCGGTGGTCCAGGCTTTCTTCCTGGTACAAATCACAAGGCCGGAGCAGACCTAAAGGATCAACACATTGTGGCCTCTTAGAAAATCTTATCTGAATTTTCAAATCTGAATTTATTTTGTGATGTTCGTCCGTCATAGCCTGGCCCTGAACCCTCAACTGAGACATCACCACTGATTCTCTGCCCCAGCCCCCCCTGGGATGGGACTTCCCCTAACCTGGGATGCCCAGTTAATTTTGGGGGTGTCCCTTCCCGCAAGTGACATCAGATGTCCCTCGCCCGCCCCCAACCCTGACAGGGCTCTGGCCGGAGTAGACTGCCGGGGGCAGGTGGTCCTCTCTCTGGGACAATGGGTCAGGTCATTCTGGCGGAGTGTGGGCCCCTCTTCTGCTCGGGAAACCGCTGTGCTCTTACGTGGCTTCACAGCTCCCTGGAGGCACTTCTCCTGATTCTAGGAATTGGCCAGAAAAACTCCAGGGATCAGGAAGGGGTACCCTGTCCCATGTGGTCCAGCCCTGTGTTCTGGAACCCTGGCATTGTCCAGGTACAGAGCTGACGACAGCACAGACCCCAGGGTGCACCAGCAGCCACGCTCAGTTGCCCACCACAAGTCTTACCTGTGGGAGGCCTTCCCAGCAGTGAGGCAGCCGTCCTCACTTCCCTGCCGGCCTGCACTTTTCTTTCCTCCTTTCTCTGGGTCACTACGAGCCCAGCTGGTTGCAGCCATCAGACTGACCATCTTCCCACTGTCCTGCAGGGATCATGCCAGGCCGCTACAACCAGGAGGTGGGCCAAACCATTCCCGTTTTCGCCTTCCTGGGAGCCATGGTGGTCTTGGCCTTCTTTGTGGTGCAGATCAACAAGGCCAAGAGCAGGCCGAAGCGGAGGAAGCCCAGGGTGAAACGCCCGCAGCTCGTGCAGCAGGTTCATCCGCCAAAGGCCCCCTCGGTGTGACACCCACCCAGCTGGCCGTGAGAGCCGGGGAGCGCCTTCACGGGCAGCCGGGGGCAGGTGGAGCCGTGGGGTCTGAGGAGCCCTGGCTCGAAAGGGCTCAAGTCTTCAGCTGGGTGTGTGCAAGAGCTGAGAGCCCGTGCCGCGCGGGGCTGGGGCCACTGGAGGGCCCCGAAGGGCAGCCTGGAGTCAGACCTCGTCGGCCGCCCATGCACCAAAGACTAAGACGACGTCTAAAGGCTGTCGGGGAGGAAGCGGCTCTGACCAAGCTAGACGTGCTCCATAAAGGCTATTTTCTATATTTATTGTTGGGGAAAAGTCACTTTAAAGACTTGTGCTGTTTGGAAGCAAAGCTATTTTTTTTGTCAATGGAATGCAGTTTTTTACTATTTCATCACGAGGATTAACACAGATGCTGCGATCTCCTTTTTGATGAAAGGACAGACTGAGATTTGAAAGAAACTTGCACAAATCTGTGAAACATAGCCCTTCGCTTTATTTTTATAAGTATCAACTGCCATCATGTTTTGTAATTTGGGTCTTGATTTCACCATTGTCGGTGAAGAAAATTTTCAATAAATATGCATTACCTGTATGAAGCTAAGGGGCTTCCCATGTGGCTCAGTGGTATAGCATCTGCCTGCAGGAGATGCAGGAGACATGGGTTTGATCCCTGGGTTGGGAAGATCCCTTGGAGGGAGGGAATGGCAACCCCCTCCAATCTTCTTGCCTGGGAAGTGCCACACACAGGGGCCTGGTGGGCTGCAGTCCATGGGGTCACAAAGAATCGGACATGACTGAACATTCACGCGTGCATGCATGAAGCTAAAAAGCAATGTGTAAGTGGTCCCTTTTTCACCTGTCCCTTTCTCCTGATGACAACCTGGAATGGGTTCTGAATCAGCCTATTGAATTTTTCTCTGTTTAAAAGTGTACAGTTCTGTGGGTTTTAGTATATCCACAAGTTCGTGCACCATTATTGCTGTAATTCCAGAACATTTTCATCACCTCCAAAAGAACCCTTGTACACAGTAGCAAGTCAGCCTCTGTCCCCTCCCCCACTGCCCCAGGTCGGCCCTGATGTGCTGTCTCTATGAATTCACCTGTTCTGAACATTGCATGTAAACAGCGTCATGTAATACATGGCCTTTGGGGACTAGCTGCTTCCACGGAGTGTGTTTTAGTGGTTTGTCTGTGTCATAGCTGTCTCAGTACTTCACTCCTTTCTAGACCTCAGTAACACTCTGTCGTGTGGACACGTCTTAGTTTGTTTATCCTCACTTGATGGACCTCTGAGCTGCTTCCACTTTTTATCTGTTGTGAATAGTCTTGCTTTGAGCATGCGGGTACCATTTTTGGTGTGGACATAAGTTTTCATTTCTGTTGGGATGACACCGAAGAGTAAAATCCTGTAGCTTTATGCTTCATTTTTTGAGGAACCACCAAGCTCTCTTTCCAGAGCTTCACTGTTTTATCAGTAGTTCCTGCCAGCAGTGTATGAGGGTCACAACTTCACCTTCTCTCCAACACATGCTGTTACCTGTCTTTTTGACAGTTGTGCCCCTGGGGATGTGAACTGATGTCTCATTGTGGTTTGACTTGCATTTCCCTAAAGATTAGTGTTGTTGAGCATCTTTTCATGTGTTCATTGGCCATTTTTCTGTCTTTGGAGAAATGTCCGTTTCAGTGCTGTGTCCATTTTTTGAGTTGTCTTTATCCTTGACTTGTAAGAGTTCTTTATATATTTCAGATGAAAGTCCCTTATGAGATACATGACTTGAAAATAGTTTCTCTCATTCTGTCGATTATCTTTTTACTTTCCTAATGGTATCCTTACGGGCCTGAGTTTCTCATTTTGATGAAGTTCATTTTATCTGTTAGGGTCCATTTCTGAGAAACCATTGCCTCATCCAGGGTAGCCTGTTAATTTTTAACCCCTGCCTGTATAGTCTGTTTCCTGTCCTTCAGCTGGCCCAGAGATCAGCTTTCAGATGACAGGTGAGGACAGACTGACGGAAAAGGGCAGAGGTTGTATGGGGTGAGGTCCCGGGGAGAGAGGGACCCCAGATGAGGGAGGAGCCACCAATGCCCAACTCTCCCTGCCACATGTCACCCTTGGCAGGTCACAGTGGTAACCTCGCAACTTTGAACCGTGTTCCATGGCTGCTGTTGCTTGAGGACTTGGAGACATTGCTGAAGGCCCTGCAGAGCTCTCCCATTCCCCCCGTTCCCCTACCCTCAATAATGTGGATGTTACAGGCAAAGGAGCCAGGAGACCGAGCTGGAGAGAGGGCTTCAGCAGGGTGAGCATGCACAGATGGGGGGAGAGTCTCTGCAGGACCACTCGATGGCATCTGCTGTGTGCCACCCTGTCCCGGGGAGAGACCCATCGGGGGTTGTGGGATACCATGTCCACCTGGGAGGAACATGCCAGGGCCCTGGCTGTAGACCCAGACCAGCCACTTCCTGCTGGTGGGCCTTGTCTGACATCATCCAGCCCTGGGCCTGATGCAGAGGCAGCGCCCAGTTATGTCCCCTGGCTGACGGTGGTTCTCTTCCTGGTGACACACGTGCCCGAGGCCTACTCACTGCTTGGAAGAGTCCCCGTGTGTGTTTGGAGCGGACTCTCATTGTTCTAGGGAATGGCTCTGTGTCTTTTAAAACCAAAAGCAGGAGCAGCTGCCCCAGCACAGCTATAGATAGTCGTGGGAGTCCTCGAGGGCCCTGGGGTCTCCCAGGAACTGAGCATGGAGGTTGGCCCCAGGGCTGGTCCCTAACCATGCTCACCCAGCCAGGCAGTATCCTGACTGTGTGGAGAGGGGCCAGAAGTGGGTTGAGCAGGGTTTCCTTAGCCCTCCCCTGTGTTGGCACCCGGGTCTGGGGTCTTCCCTGCACCACCTAGCCTCTGGTGCCCGGGCACAAGGACCCTGAGGCCCTCCCACCAGAACAAGCCTGTGCTCAGTGAGCCCGCCTGGAACGGTGGTGCTGCCTCTGCTGACGCACTGCTGGCCTAGCCTTGGGGATGTTTTGCGTGCATTAAGGGGTCTGGGCGGGTAGTCTCAGTCATCCTGTGATACCCCAATCACCATTTCTCAGCTGAGGGGGGGCCAGCCTTCCAGCCCAGATCTGGCCTGAGCCTGAGCTCTGAGCCCCCAATGCCAGACTGCTTGTAATGGTGGGAAGGCTGCCTGCTTGCTGGTAATACTGGGGGTGCTACTTAATGTTTACTGGCTCCAAGATGAAGTGGATTAAGACTGTCACATGTAGAGTAAGTAGAAGTTTCCAGAGGAAAAAACTCAATTTTTCCCCCCCGGTGGGTGGTGCTATTAAGAGGATGTTACTGTAAGAGGATGTTGGTTTAATTTGCTGGTGACACGAGAGCAGTGCAGGCCGAGATCCCTGGGTCTTGTATGCTCCTTGGGAAGAGCCTAGAAATCTGCATTAAGGGGTCCCTAAGGTAAACAGGGACACAGACATGTGTCCATGTCTGACCATTGTGGTGTGATCACTCACCTAGAGCCAGACATCCTGTAATGTAAAGTGAAGTGGGCCTTAGAAAGCATCACTATGAAGAAAGCTAGTGGAGGTGATGGAATTCCAGTTGAGCTATTTCAAATCCTAAAACATGATGCTGTTAAAGTGCTGCACTCAATATGTCAGCAAATTTGGAAAACTCAGCAGTGGCCACAGGACGGGAAAAGGTCAGTTTTCATTCCCATCCCAAAGAAAGGCAACGCCAAAAAATGTCCAAACTACCATACGCTCACATGCTAGCAAAGTAATGCTCAAAATTCTCCAAGCCAGGCTTCAATTGTATGTGAACTGTGAACTTCCAGATGTTCAAGCTGGATTTAGAAGGGGCAGAGGAACCAGAGATCAAATTACCAACATCCATTGGATCATCAAAAAAACACAAGAGTTCCAGAAAAACATCTGCTTTATTGACTACGACAAAGCCTTTGACTGCGTGGATCACAACAAACTGGAAAATTCTTAAAGAGGTGGGAATACCAGACCACCTGACCTGCCTCCTGAGAAATCTGTATACAGCTCAAGAAGCAACAGTTAGAACTGAACATGGAATAATAGATTAGTTTCAAATAGGGAAAGGAGTATGTCAAGGCTGTATGTTGTCATCCTACTTTAACTTTTAGGCAGAGTACATCATGCAAAATGCCAGGCTGGATGAAACACAAGCTGGAATCAAGATTGCTGGGGGAAATATCAATAACCTCAGATACACAGATGACACCACCCTTATCGTAGAAAGCGAAGAAGAAGTAAAGAGCCTCTTGATAAAAGTGAAAGAGGAGAGTGAAAAAGTTGGTTTAAAACTCAAATTCAGAAAACTTAAGATCATGGCATTCAGTCCCATCACTTCACAGCAAATAAATACAGAAACAATGGAAACAGTGATAGGCTTTATATTTTGGGGCTCCAAAATCACTGCAGTTGGTGACTGGAGCCATGAAATTAAAAGACAGCTGCTCCTTGGAAGAAAAACTGTGACCAACCTAGACAGCATATTAAAAAGCAGAGACATTACTTTGCCAACAATGGTCCGTCTAGTCAAAGCTAATGTTTTTCCAGCAGTCATGTATGGATGTGAGAGCTGGACTATAAAGAAAGCTGAGCACCGAAGAATTGATGCTTTTGAACTGTGGTGTTGAAGACTCTTGAGAGTCCCTAGGAGATCAACCCAGTCAATTTCCTAAAAGGGACCAGTCCTGAATATTCATTGGAAGGACTGATGCTGAAGCTGAAGCTCCAATACTTCGGCCACCTGATGTGAAGAACTGCCTCATTGGAAAAGATCCTGAGGCTAGGAAAGATTGAAGGCAGGAGAAGGGGATGACAGAGGATGAGATGGTTGGATGGCATCACCGACTCGATGGACATGAGTTTCAGCAAGCTCTGGGAGTGGTGATGGACAGGGAGGCCTGGCGTGCTGCAGTCCACGGGGTCGCAAAGAGTCGTACATGACTGAGCGACTGAACTGAGGGCTGGGCACCTGCCCACTGCCCTGTGACTCAGCCTCCAGTCTGGCTGCTGACACCTGGGGACTCTTCCTATGGATGCAGTGGGTGGAGGAAGGTCGATATTAAAGCTGTTTGAAGATATTTCTCACTTTCAAATGCCAAGGCACAGTTTTCCTTTAGCCAGAGCAGGACTCTGGATCGTAGCTCAGGGGTCCATCCCTTTCATAGGGGGAGGGGAAGCAAAGCCCATGCTGTGGGCCGAGTGTCGCCTGGAAGCCCCCCGTCTCTCACCTGCTACTTACAAAAGGCCCAGAGCCGGGGTGGGTGGACCATGGGCCTCCAGCCCTGAGAAGTGCCGACCATCAGAACTCGTGGTGCTGGCTATATCTGTTTCCCACTGCTGCCGTCACAGGTTACCAGGAAGCACTGACACGTTTATTCCCTGCAGTCCCGGAGCTTGTAAGTCCAAATCAGCTTCGTGGAACTAAAATGCGGTTGGTTCCCTAGGAGGGCTCCAGGGCAGAATGGGCTTCCTGGCCTGTCCCGGCTTCTCGAGGCACCTCCTCACCTCCAGTGTGCACCAATCCACCCTCTGCTTCTGTCAGCCTTGCCTCTCTGCCCTCAGACCTCTCCTGTGTCCCTGTTCTCAGGGTAGGAGGGGCTGTTCCCACCACTCTGCAGGTGACCCCTGTGAGGCGTGGATCACAGTCCCAGGCCCTCAGGTTCCTGAGACCTGCCCATCTGTCTTCCAGAATTTTCTGAAGGGTGTGAGCACAAAAGTTCGTGGAAATGAGCTGAAGTCACTTTTCCCTGAAGTTTGAACCCTGCCAGGTGACCAGTACCTGTGGAGACGGAAAGAAGGGACCCGGGAACGATCCTGGCTGGGTGCTCCCCTGGGGGGCGATGTGGGGCCATGTGCGGGGTGCTAGGCTGAGCCCCTTGTACCACCAGAGTCGCCTGCCCACACAGACGGGCCCCAGGGGTGCTCTCCTCCCCGAGAAAGGTCACGCAGCCCTGGGATTCGGCAGAGGGCATATCAAAGTCCCTCAGATTAGAGGCTTTCCCCATTGAGTGGAATTTCACAGCCCAGTGGCCAATTTCTAAGTCATGCACGTTAATGGGCAGCTAATGAGGGACCCAGGCGGGACAGGGAGGTGCCCCGGAGCCCTGAGCCCACATTAAGGAGTACAAAGCCTGCCCAGATTAAGGAGTACAAAGCCAGGCCGCTGTGAGGGCCCTTGATCTTCACTGCCTGGGGTGGTGGAGGGAGAGGGCTGAGCCATGTGATTTCCGGAGGTACTGGGCACCCCAGCCTCTCCCCCTCCCCCACCGTGTCCTGCCACCCACTCACCCATTCATCCCCGCCCTTACTCATCCATTCCCATTCGGGCACCTTTGGAATCTGGACAGGAACAAGGCGGGTGGCAGTGTGACACTGTTCGCTTTGAGGGGACACTCGGGGCTGATTCCCAGCTCTGGCACTGGTCACGGTTCGAGCCCCTTGCCCCACCTCAGGGGAGCCCTGCTCCGTACAGACCATGGCGACAGCCCTTGGGGTTGGGCAAGAGGACTCCAGGAGCCGTCCAACACGCCCTGCAAGGCCCGGGTCCCCGTGAGACTGCGCACGTGGGGGCCTGGCTCTACGGCCCAGATGCCGGCCGGCTCTGGCTCCCGTCCCCTGGCACCTGCAGACTCACCGCCACTCAGCAGACCAAGTGGAGCTGCTGCAGTGAGGGGCACCGTCGTGGGCTCGAGCCCACATGAGACACGCCTTTGGTGCCCATCTCTGCAGACACTTGGACTGAGGGAGGCGCTGAAGACATTTAACTTAAAGCATCAGTTCTCAGGAAGGGCCTCCGTACCCTGGAGTCAGCAATGCCACAGAGGGACCCCACGGCCCGTGCTTTAACACACTCTCGAGGGGATTTGAGCCTGGGTGCTGGGAACAGACAAGTTCACCTCTGAATTCAAGATCTGACCTTCACTGGGCCTGTGTTTTCCAGATTATAACTGTTTCCTGTATTCTGCCTGTATCTAAGCTGACTGTATCAGGTTGGAGAGGTGGCCTCTACTCAAAATGTGGTCCAGGGACCCCCAGCACGCTGCTCCCCAGAGCTGGTGAGCAGTGTGGGATCTCGGCTCCACCCAGGGTGAGCGGGTTGGCTCTGGCCTCTTAAGCCACCTCCAGGTGATTTGAGGGCTCATTAGTCTGCGGAGCCACGCGGTGAAACTCCTGGGCCTTTGCCTATGTGAATCTCCAGCCCCCCTGCGAGGAGGGCAGACCCCTTTCTGTAGCTGGGTAGCCAGGCATGGCGTCCCTAGCAGGTGACAGAAGGGGGCCTGGAGAGGTGTCCTGGTAGGAGGCCTTGGGCCCCCCGCCCAGGTCGCTGGGTGAGATCAGCCAGCTCCCCTGACCCGGGGCTCAGGGAAAGCCCCGCCCCAGTGCTTCTTAAGCCTCCTCTCCTCCCCCGCTCAGACCAGCAGCCTCAGAAGCCGCAAGTTCTTAGGACGGATGGTCTGACCTCTTGGTCCCATCCTCCTAGGTTTGGGGTTGTGACCCTCACCCGTGCTGTCTAGGGCCCCCCACGATTCCTGACTCATTTGCCCACCCCTCCGGGTCCTCTGGAGTGAGCCTGAATCCCATCCCCGATGGCCCAGGACTGCTGGTCTCCGTGAAGACTGGACTTGGTGGTAAGGACCGGGTGCTGGAGGCAGGGCGATGGGTGAAAAGAATGATAGAGGAAGGAGTTTGGGGATTGGAAGAGAAAGGGGAGGGGGCGGCCCCGGTGGCAAGAGTGCCCAAGTTGGGGGGAAACATTTGTTGAGGGGAAGGCATGAGGACCAGGAGTTACAGGGCAGGTGGGCGCGTAAGGCTCTGGAAAGGGGATCAGAGGCTTGGAAAGCGATAGAGGCCAGAATGGTTGCGACAGATGCCCTGGCTCAGTGGAGGAAAGACCCATCCCAGCTGGAGAAGGGTGCCGAGAACCAGGGAGGAGGTACCGAGATGACCCCCCTCCCAACTCTGCTTCCAGCCATGGAGGGGCAGACCCCAGGAGGCGGAGGCCTTTCAGAAAAGCCGGTCCCCACGGCCACAAGCCCTGGCCTGTCCTCGCTGGGCGCCGTCTTCATCCTCCTGAAGTCTGCGCTGGGCGCTGGCCTGCTCAACTTTCCATGGGCCTTCCACAAGGCGGGGGGAGTGGCCCCCGCTTTCCTCGTGGAGCTGGTAAGTCGTCGGGGGTTGTTTCACGGGGTAGGGTGGGGCGGGGCAGGGCGGTCTTTGGGAGTAGGTGGGAGCTGAATTTTATTTTTCCAGGCGGAGCCCTAGGCATTGCTTCTCTAGAGCAAACACTCCTGTGTTTTGGTTTTTTGTCCCTCGGCTCATGGGGGAGAATGGAAAATCCCGGTGTAAACCTGTAGACCCGGGCCATGAGCATCCTTGGAGCTGAGGGCCACGCGGCCAGGTGGGGCTTGGGGGGACGCGTGGGGGAGGGCAGGTGGAGCTGTGCTCGCCACACCTGCAGCCAATGAACCTGGCCTGTGAGCCGAGCCACTGCCTGTCTTGGCGGCTGGTCTCCCCTCCACAGCTAAAGCCCAAATCCCGTGGGCAGAGCAGGACTGACTTGCCGTGAGCCCCCAGCCTGCGCAGTGTCAGGGGTGTTCGGCCACTGCTGCGTGTGGAGCCCGAACTCCCTCCCTTTCCAGAAAGTTCCAGGGACTGACCGTCCTCAGCAGAGAAGAGCTGCTGGTTAGCACAGCTTCATTTTATTAGCTGATAGGAATCAGGCGTTTCCTGGTGAGCTCTTTGACGGACATCATGTCAAAGGCTTTTTCCTGGCAGCCGCTGATAAGGGCTCCGTTGGGCCTTTCTGATCCTTCTGGAAGCTGCCAAACACCACCCTTTGTGGTGTCCAGTAGCTCATGCCACCCCCGCGCTGGCCCAGCGCCCGTCTGGACCGTGCAGGCTCTGTCCTCCTGAAGCTTGCTGTAAGGGAGAGCTTGGATAAGATTCAGGAAGTCGAATGAAATGGTGGGCAGTGTGATGGGGAGGGGGCAGGGTGACCTCTTTGGGAATGGTGGAAGCTGAGAAGCCCCCTCCAAGGCGGCACTGAGCCCCAGCTTGTGTGGGTGCACGTGATGGGCAGCGAGGCTGTTTGCTGTCCCCGAACAGGGAGCCCGACCTCCAGTCACAGACGGGTGGGGCTGGCATGGGGATCTGTGTCAGGCACAGGCGGACTGGGCTGAGGCAGACAGGCGCCCCACTCGCTCCCCAGGCTCCGGGTGGGGTCTCCCAGCGCCTCCAGGGCCGCAGATGCTGACTCTGGGTGGGCCTCCCTGGTGACACGGATGCTGCTGGGGTGGCTTGCCATTGGCCCAGGATGGTCTAAAGCTCCTGCCCTGAGCAGGCTGACTTGAGGAAAGGGGACCCCAAGTAGGAATAAATGGAAACTCCCCACAAGGGAAAAGGTCAGATTGGTGAGCAGCTCACCCTTCCCCCACTCCATTTCCTGTCTCTCCCTCTTCACCAGACAGTTCTGCCCCCTCTTGGGTTGGCAGAATGTTTAAACATCCCTGCCGCTGGGAGGCTAGTGGTGTGAAATTTTAGGTCTCTAATGGCTCCATTAGCATTGGAGGATTAATGAAATTAATGAGCCTGGATCTTCCTCAGCTCCGAAGAGACAGGCAGCCTGGCCAGGGGCTTTTGCCAACTGGCTGCTCAGAGGCTCAGGGACCCTCTTGAGGGTCACCCAGTCCTGTGTGGTCAGCTCACTGTGTTAGGAGAGATGCACCTTCACTGACCGAGGCTCAGTTTGACCCCCTTCACTTCCTTTTGTCCAAAATATTTATTAGTGCCTGCTATATACTGGGTTTTCTCCTGGGGGCTGAATGTAAGCTAAAAGACACGATTCCAGTCTCCATGGAGCTTAGAGTCTGGTGGTGATCTCCAAGGATCCCCACACTGTATGCACCAGCCCCCTGGATCAAAGGACCGCAAACTGAGGCATGTAAAACAACCAAAGTGTATTCTCTTCCAGTCCTGGAGAGTCATGTCCCCTCAAAGGCTCTAGCGGAAGGTCCTTCCTGCCTCTCCAGCTCCTGGGGCTCCAGCTGTTCCTTCGCTGGTGGCCACGTCATCACTTGGCCTGCTCCTCTGTGTCTCCTCCTTTGCTGTCTGAGGACACTTGCCATTGGATTTGAGGCCCAATCAGTCCTGGGTGTTGGAAGGACTGATGCTGAAACTGAAACTCTAATACTTTGGCCACCTCATGCGAAGAGTTGACTCATTGGAAAAGACCCTGATCCTGGGAGAGGTTGGGAGCAGGAGGAGAAGGGGACAACAGAGGATGAGATGGCTGGATGGTATCACCGACTAGATGGACATGAGTTTGAGAAAAGTCCGTGAGTTTGTGATGGACAGGGAGGCCTGGCATGCTGCCATTCATGAGGTTGCAGAGTCGGACACAACTGAGCGACTGAACTGAACTGAACTGTATCATCCAGAACGACCTCATCTCAAGGTCCTTAATTTTACCTGCAAAGACCCCTTTTTATCTTCATTATCTGTGCCTGCAAAGACAGGTGCCACTAAGTCCCTTTCACAGGTTCCGGAGACTATTGAGGGGATTCAACCCACCATTAGAAAAATTGTGCCCATAAAAGGCATCGCTCAGCCAGAGCCTGAAACAGGGTTGAGCCCACCTCAGGAGTGAAGTGTGGGGAAGCTTCCTGGAGGAAGTGACCTTGGGGTGGGGGGTGGGGGTGGTAAGAGGTAGGGAGTTCCTAGGTGAGGGGCAGTGGTTGGAGGCAGGAGGGAGTTCCAGGCAGAGGAGCTATCTTGGTCAGAGGTCCAGGGGCTGGAGGGATCATGTGTGTTCTTTCTGGCTCTGAACTTCCAAGTTTCTCTGACTTGGTCCAGTTAGATGTTGCCCTCAGCCTGCTGGAGTAGGAACAAGCCTGCAGTCCGGGGCATGAACTATGTCTGAAGGGGCCAGCCTAGCTCTCCCCAGGCTTCTAGGTTGAGCACCTTGCCGCTGCTGCGTCCTTCTCCTCCATAGAACTGTGGGAGGGGATCTGAGTGTGGAGACCAGGTCCAGCTTAGGCACAGGTAATGGTCCAGCCTGGAGAGACTCAAAAACATTTAACTCTGTGGACAAATGGGGCTCAAGTGCATCGCTGGGGGTGGGTGTCGATTGGCACAGATGATATGGAAACAGTTTATAAGAAAACCAGAGTTGAACACATATCTACCCTGACACCCACGTATTCGACTCCTAGGTGTGTGTCCAGGAGAAGGAAACGTGGGTCCTCAGCATGACTTGTTCTAGAATGCTCAGCTCTTCGTTCATAGCAGCCAAAATGAAGGACAGCCCAGATGTCTGGCAAAAGGGACTGGACCAGCCAAGTGATTCCATCCACCCAGTGAAATAGCACTGAAGAAAAATAGGAATAAACTACTGATGCATCCGACAGGGCTGGCCCTCCCAAGTGTTACTGCTTAGTGGAAGAAGCCAGATAGGAAAATATATAAAAGCAAAGTATTGTTAGAGTGGTTTTTTCTGGATCTAGGATGGGAACAGGAGGGGAACTCAGGGATGTGATGTTCTGTGTCTTGGTAAAGGTTCAGGTTGCACATATGCCTTAGTTGTACCCCTTCCAGTGATGCACTCACGACTCTGTGCATTTCATGGTGTGTAAATTTTTTCTTACAAGAGAGGACTAAAAACAAACATCAAACTCCAATTAATGACACACATGCCCAAATCTTTGGGGGTGAGTATACTGATATCCACAGCTTGCCTTGAAATGTACCCTCAAGTTTAGATGGACATGTGGACACATGGTAAGAGATGTGATAAAACAAGCACCGGGACCTGCTCCTAGTAGAATCTAGGTGGTGGGGACATGGTGTTCATTGTGAAATTCTTCCAATTTTCCTAGATGTTTGAAAAGTTTTCATAGTGTTGGAAAAATTTAAACTGAAGTAGGGAGAGCCCTGGAGAGGGAGTCTGGAGAGTAACAACGACCATTTCTTTTGTTGTTGTTGTTGTTAAATATTTATTTATTTGGCTCCACCAGGTCTTAGTTGTGGCCCATAGCCTCTTTAGTTGAGGCCTATGAACTCTTAGTTGTGGCATGTAGGATCCAGTTCCCAGGGCCCTGCATGGGGAGCGCAGAGTCTTAGCCACTGGGCCACAGAACAGTCCCCGAATGTCAGGTCTTGAGCAGGTACCACATGCCAGGCACTGAGCTGAGTGCGTTATTGCTTTGTTTGGTCCAAATGCTTCACAAGCCCCAGTAAGGTAGATGGTATCATCCCCATTTCACGGATGGGAAAACAGAGTGATGGTTGGCCTCATGCCACAGAGCGGGTGAGTGGCGGGGTTGGAATTGAACCCAAGTATGCCTGCTTCCTAACCACCATGCCTTATGGGCTCTCCACCCACAACCCGTGTGATCTTAGGAAAGTCATTTAAACTCTGGGTTTCCAAAGCCTCATTTGTCCAGCTGGTATGGTTTGGCCTGGATCCCAGATTTACAGATTTAGACCAGCGTGGCCTCTAGATTCCACCTGCTTTGTAACTCTGGGTTTGAGGAATGGGCTGGTGGCTCGTCAGGCCGGGACCTCTGCAACTGAGGCTCGCTGGGAGTGGGCTGAGCAGCTGTGGGCATGCCCAACGCCATGGTCCTGTTCGGCAGGTCTCCCTGGTCTTCCTGATCAGCGGGCTGGTCGTCCTGGGCTACGCTGCCTCCGTCAGCGGCCAAGCCACCTACCAAGGTGTGGTCGGAGGGCTGTGTGGCCCCGCCATCGGCAAGCTGTGCGAGGCCTGCTTCATCGTCAACCTGCTCATGATCTCCGTGGCCTTCCTCAGGGTGGTCGGCGACCAGCTGGAGAAGCGTGAGTACCTGCGCTGGAGTCGAGGTGACCCCCGGTGTGGAGCTCAGGGCTCCTGGTGGATGAGCAGGGCGTGGACGTGGGGCTGGGCCCTGGGCGAGCAGCAGAGGCTGAGACCAGCCCTAGTTCCTAACATTGTAAGGAAGGGAGGTCTAGGATAAATATTACCAATATAGCAGAAGTCAGGGGTGAGGGGCTGTGCTGGGGTGTCCCGTGGGGACTCATTTTACACATGGCAGGTGGCACCAGCTGCAAAGACATCCCTGTGAGAAAGAACCAGTAGCACCTTGAGTTTTGGGACCTTGAAGACTCTGGGCCCACGCACCCTTGGCCTCTAGTCCTCCACTAACCTTTTCCCTCTAAGTACTGCTTTGGCTATGTCTTACTGATTTTGATATGTTCTGGTTTCACTTTCATGTCGTTCAAAGCTTTGCTAATTTTTGCTACGATTTCTTCTTTGACCCTTGGGATGTTTAGAATGGTGTGATTCAGTTTCCAGTGATTTGGGAGTTTCCTTGATGTGCTTGTGGTTTCTCCCTCAAATGCATCATGGTCAGAGAACACATGTACGTTGTTGTGGCATTTGAGACCTACTCTGTGGCTCAGGTGCAGTCTGTCTTGTTGACCTCTTTTTTTTTTAATTTTTGTTTATTTGGCTGCGTCAGGTCTTTGTTGTGGCATGTAGGCTCTTCTTTGTGACAAGTAAGGTCTTTATTTGTGGCATGTGGGATCTAGTTCCCTGAACAGTGATTAAACCCTGAGCCATCTACATTGGGAGCGTGAAGTGTTAACCGCTGGAGCACCAGTGAAGTAAGTCCCTTACTGAGCTCTCAAAGGGTGTGTATTCTGTGGTTGTTGAATGCAGTGTTTTAGAACTCTCCATTATGTCAAGATGATCCAGAGCTTAGGCAGACCTTCCATGGCTTTGGAGATTTTTGGGGAGTGGGCAGTGGGGTGGGGAGGTCTAGTTATTCTGTTTGGTTCTGAGAGAGAAAGTGTTAAAATTTCTGATTATGATTGCCGATTTGTCTATTTTTTCCTTTAATCCTATGAATTTTTTGCTCATGGTTTTTGAAACTCTTGTTATTAAGCACACACTGTGAATTGCCTTTTTATTATGAAATTTCCATTTTTGTCTCTGAATTACTTTGTCATTATATCCGCCTTCTCTTCTATGAATATAGCCTCTCTAGCATCCTTAAGATTAGCGTTTGTACAGAATTTCTCTTCCCACTCTTTTACTGTGAACCTAACCATGGCTTGGAATTTTAAAATGCATTTCTTGTAGACAGCATATGGTCAGGTCTTGCTTTTTTATCATCTTGACAGTCTTGGGTTTTAATTGGAATATTTTAGACTTTTACTTGGAATGTAATTACTGATATGATGAATCTCAGTCTATTTTACTGTTTGTTTTGTCTGTTCTGTCTCTTGAACCATGAAAAAAGGCCCCTGATGCGGGGTTTTGGAAATTAAAAGCTCCCATGTTGTGGGAAGTGCTCTCATCCCTCAAAAAAAATAAAAGTTGGTAAATCTGAACCTCTCAGTGGGTAAATGGGTGCAAAGTTGTGGCCAGTAGAGGTTATGTCAAGTTTCAATTATGATCTACTGGTGGTGCTGCTCTTAGGAGACGAATTCTGAGGTGCTGCCATGTGGAGAAGGATTCTCAGGGGATGTGGAATTGAGGAAGACTCTAAAAGGCTGCATTGTTGAGAAGGATCTGTGGGCTGTCGTATAGGCAAGGATCCTGAGGGGCTGCTGTGTTGCAAAGGATCTGTGGGTCTGCCACAGTGAGAAGAATTTTGGAAGGCTGGGTGATGAGAAGGGTCCCAGGGGCTGCCATGTTGGGAAAGACTCCGAGGGGCTGCAGTATTGAGAGGGATTTGGAGGGCCGGCCATGTTGAGGAGAATGTAGCAATTGCAGTTTGGGAAAGATTCTGAGGGGCTACCAGGCGAGAATGATTCTAGGGGCTGCCATGTTGAGAAGAATTGTAGGAGCTGCATGCTGGGAAGTATTCTGAAGACCTCCATGTTGAGAAGAACGTTAGGAGGTGATTTTTTTTTTTTTTTTTTTTGGAGGATTCTCAGCAGCTGAGGTGTTGAGAAGGATCTGAGGGGCTGCTGTGTTCAGAAGGATTCTGAGAGGCTGCCATGTTAGGAAGGACCTGAGGTGCTGCCATGTTGAGAAGAATTTTGAGGGTCTGGAGTGTTTAGATGGATCCTTGAGGGGCTGCTGTGTTGAGGATTCTGAGGGGATGCCATGTTGAGGAGCATCTGTGGCCTGCTGTGTTGGGACAGATCTTGAGGAACTGCCTATTTGGGAAGAGTTCTGAGGGACTGCTGTGTTGAGAAGGTATCTGAGGTACTGTTGTGTTGGGTAGGATTCTGAGGGTCTCCATGTTGAGAATAATTTTAGGGGCTGCCATGTTTCTGAGGATTCTCAAAGGCTTCTGTGTTAAGATGATTCTGAGGGGCTGCCTTGTTGAGGACACTGAGGACTTGTACTGTTCAGAAGGATTCTGTGGGGCAGCCATATTGGAAAGGATCTGAGGAGATGCAGTATTTAGAAGGGAAGGATTCTCAAGGTCTGCTGTGTCAGAGGATGCTGAGGGCCTCAGTGTTAAGAAGAATCTTAGGGGCCACCATGTTGGGAAGGATCTTAGTAGGTGCAGTGGTGGAAATGATTATGAAGGGCGGCCATGTCAAAAGGATTCTGAAGGCTTTTGTGTTGTCAAGAATCTGAGGGGCTGTGGTGTTCAAGAGGATTCTGAGATAGTGTCATGTTGAGTAAAATTTTGAGGTGCTTCATACTGAGAAGGATTCTGAGGGCCTGCTGTGTTGGGAAGAATCTGAGTGGCTGTTGTGTTGAGAATGATTCTGAGGCATGCCGTGTTGATAAGGTTTGTGAGTGGATGTCATGTTGGTAAGAATTCTGAGGTGCTGCTGTGTTGAGAAGGATTCTGAGAACGATCCGAGGAACTGCCATGTTGGGAAGGATTCTTAGAGGCTGCTTTGTTTAGATGGATTCCTACGGGCTGTCATTTTGAGAAGGATTCTAAGGGTTGCTGTGTTGAGAAGAATCTTAGGGACTGCTGTGTTGATGAGAATTCTTAGTGGCTACCATGTTTGGAAGGATTCTGATGGTCAGTTGTGTCACAAGAATTCTGAGGGCTTTGTTGTTGAGAAGTATCTTAGGGGCTGCCATGTTGAGGACAGTTCAGAAGGGATGTCTTGTGAGATGGGTTCTGATGGCCTCTTTGTTAGGGGCTGCTGTGTTGAGAAGGATTCTGAGGTGCACAGCATTGGGAAGGGTTCTGAGGGGCTGTCATACTGAAAAGATGCTGATTCAAATCCTCTTCCTGAGGAGGATTTGAATGCCTGCAGTTTGGGGAAGGATTGTGAGGGACTGTGATATTGAGAATTCCTAACTGCTACCTTGTTGAGAAGTGTTCAGATGGCATGCAGTGCTGAAAAGAATCTTAGGGGATGTCCTGTTGGGTGGGATTCTGAGGGCCTCTGTGTTGAGAAGAATCTTAGGGGCTGCCTTACTGAGATGGTTCTGAGGGACTTCTGTGTTCAGAACGTTTTTTGAATGGCATTGGGAAGGATCTAAGGTGCTGCCATATTGAGATGTTTCTGAAGTTTGATCTCTGGGTTGGGAAGATCTGGAGAAGGAAATGGCAACCCACTCCAGTAGTCTTGCCTGGAAAATCCCATGGACAGAGGAACCTGGTGGGCTACAGTCCATGGGTCGGATAGAGCCAGACACGACTGAGTGATTTAACACACTGAGGGACTGCCATGTTGAAAATGATTTTGAGGGGCACCTGTATTGAGGATTGTGAATGGTTGCTTTTGGAGAAGGAAGTGAGAGGCTGACATATTGAGAGGATTCTGTGGGACTGCTGTGTTGGGAAGGATTCTGAGAGCAGCTATGATGAAAATTATTTTGAAAAACTGCATGTTGAGAAGGATTCTGAGGTTCTTCTGTTGAGAAGAATACAAAGGGCCTGCAGTATTTGGAAGGATTCTGAGGGACTGCCATGCTGGAAAGGTTCTGATATGCTGCAATTTAGGTGGATCCTGAGGGCTATCGTGTGAGAAGGATTCGGGGGCTGTTGTGTTGAGAAGGATCTGGAGGAGGGCTTCTGTGTTCAGAAGGATTCTGGGGGCTTTCTGTGTTGGGAAGGATCTGAGGGGCTGCTGGGTTGGGAAAGATTCTGAGGGTCTTGTGTTTAGAAGAAGTTTAGGGGCTGCTGTATTTTGGAGAGTTCACGAGAGCTGCCCCATCAGGAAAGATCTGAGGGAGTGCTGTGTTGACAAGGATTTGAGGGGCTCTTGTATTGGGAAGTATTCTGAGGGATGCCACGTGAGAGGCATTCTGAGGGGCTGCTATGTTGAGAGGAATTTGGGAGGGCTGGCTTGCTGAGGAGGATCTGAGGTGCTGCCTTGTTGAGAAGGATTCTCAGGGCCTGCAGTGTTGAGAAGAATGTTAGCAACTGCAATTTGGGAAGGATTCTGAGTGGCTGCATGTCAGGATTTTGAGGGCTTTTGTATTGAGAAGTATTTTAGGGGCTTAGGATCAGAAGGGCTGCATTGTGAGATGGATTCTGATGACTTCCGTGTTTAGAAGAATCTTAGGGGCTGCTGCGTCGAGAAGAATATGAGGAATTGCTGTGTTGAGAAGTATTCTGAGGGGTGCTGTGTTTAGATGTATTCTGAGGAGCTGCTGTATGGAGAAAAATCCTTCATACCTCCCTATGGAGCAGAAACTTAGGGTTTGCCGTGTTGAAAAGGGTTTTGAGGGTGTGCAAGGTTGAGGAGGATCTGGGCAATGTCGTGTTGAGTAAGTTTTTGAGGTACTCCATATTGAGATGGATTCTCAGAACCTGCTGAGTTGGAAAGGATCTGAGAGGGCTGTTTTTTTGAGGATCTGAGTGGATTACATGTTGAGAAGGATCTGTGGGGCTGCTGTGTTAGGAATAATTCTTAGGTGCTGCTCTGTTCAGGATTCTGACGGGCTTCCATGTTGAGAATTCTGAGGGGCTGTTCTGTGAGATGGATTCAGAGGAAGGACCTCTGTGTTAAGAATTTTGTGAGCTGTCATGTTGAGGATTTGAGGGCCTGCTGTTTTTAGAAGGCTTCTGAGAAGGTGCAGGGTTGAGGATCTGAGGTAGTGTCATGTTGAGTAATTTTTGAGGTGCTCCATGTTGAGAAGGATCCTGAGGGCAGCTGTATTGGAAAGGATCTGAGGAGTGTTGTGTTAACAATGGTTCTGAAAGTGTACCATGTTTCAAAGTATTTTGAGGGATGTGTGCTGAGCAGCATTCTGAGAAGTTGCTCTTTTGTGGAAGATCTGAGGGACTGCCCTGTTGGGAAGGATCTGAGGGGCTGCCAAGTTGAAAAAGATTAGGCCTGCCTGTCCTGTTGAGGAGGATTCTGAGGTGCTGCCTTATTGAGAAGAATTCTAAGTGGCTACTGTGTTGGAAGGATGTGAGATGCTGGTGTGTTGGGAAGGATTTGGGGGGAGCTACTGGATTGAGAAACATTCTGTGTGACTGCTGAGTTGAGGATTCTGAGGTGCTGCCATGTTTCAAAAGATTGTAAGGGGCTGTCGTGTTTAGAAGGATTCTAGGGTCCTTATCAAAATGTTGATAAGGATCTTAGAGGTAGCCATCTTTTGGAGGATTCTCAGGGCCTGCTGTGTTGAGAAGGATAGGAGGGCTACTGTGTTCAGAAGATCCTGAAAGGCTGCCATGTTGAGGAGGATTTCAAGCTGCTGCCTTGTTGAGAAATGTTCTGAGGGCCTGTAGTGTATGGAAGGATTCTGAGGGTACAGTGTTAAGAAGGATCTGAAGGGCTACTGTGTTAAGAGTTTTGGGGGACCACTGTGTTGGGAAGGATTTGTGGTACTGGCATACCGAGAAAGTTCTGTGGTGCTACAGTGTTGGGAAAGATTCTGAGGTGCTGCAATGTTCACAAGAATTCTGAGGGGCCTCAGTATTGAATCTTAGGGGCTGCCGTACTTTAGAGGATTCTAAGGGGCTGCTGCCGTGTTGAGAAGGATCTGAGAGGCTACTGTGTTCACAGGGATTCAGAGGGGCTGCCTTGTTGAAAATGATTATGAGGGACTGCTGTGTTGAGTAGAATCCTGAGGGGGTGCCATATCAGAAGGATTGTGAGTACCTCCATGTTGAGAAGAATCTTAGGATCTACATTGTTGTTCTGAGGGGCTTCTGTGTTCAGAAGGCTCCTGAAGGGCTATAGCACTGGAAAAGATCTGCGAGTACCTCCATGTTGAGAAGAATCTTAGGATCTACGTTATGGTTCTGAGGGGCTTCTGTGTTCAGAAGGCTGCTGAAGGGCTATAGCACTGGAAAAGATCTGTGTTGCTACCATGTTGAGAAGGATTCTGAGTGACTGCTGTGTTGAGAAGGACCCTGAAGGGCTGCCATGTTGAGAATTCTGAGTGACTGATCTTTGGGAAGGAAGTGAGAGGTTGCTGTACTGAGAGGATTCTGAGGAACTGCTGTGTTGGGAAGAATTCTGAGGGCTTCTATGATGAAAATTATTTTGAAGAGCTGCGGTTAAGAAGTTAAGGAGGATTCCAAGGTGCTGGCTTGTTGAGAAGGATACTGAGGGTCTACAGTGTTTGGAACGATTTCATGGGACGGCTATGTTGGGAAGGTTCTAAGATGCTGTGGTTTAGATGAAAGCTACTGTGTGAGAAGGATTCTAGGGGCTTTTGTGTTGAGAACGATTCTGAGGGGCTGCAGGGTTGAGGAGGATCTGAAGTAGTGTCATTCTGAGTAAAATTTTTAGGTGCTCCGTGTTAGAAAGATTCCAAAGGCCTGTTGTGCTGGGAATGATCTGTGGGCTATTGAGAATGATTCTGAGGCAAGTGTGTTGGGAAGGATTGTGAGCAGATGCTGTTAGTAAGAATTCTGAGAGGCTGCTGTGTTGAAAAGCATCTGAGGGTCCACCCTGTTGGGAGGGCTGGATATTGAGGAGGATCTAAGGTGCTGCCTTGTTGACAAGGATTCTGAGGGCCTGAAGTATTCAGAAGGACCCGAGGGGCTGCCCCATTGGGAAAAATTCTCAGGGGGTGTAGTATTGAGAGGAAGAATGTTGGCAGCTGTGGGTTGGGAAGGGTTCTGAGGGGCTGCCATTTTGAGGAGGATTTGTAGAGCTCCATGTGAGTAAGATTCTAGGGGCTCCATGTTGAGAAGAACTGTAGGAACTGCCATGCTAGGAAATATTCTGAGGGCCCCTGTGTTGATAAGAATCTTAGAAGGTGCTGTGTTTTGGAGGATTCTCAGGAGTTATAGGGGAGAAGGCAATGGCAACCCACTCCAGTACTCTTGCCTGGAAAATCCCATGGATAGAGGAGCCTGGTAGGCTACAGTCTGTGGGGTCGCTAAAAGTCAGACACGACTGAGCGACTTCACTTTCACTTTTCACTTTCATGCAATGGAGAAGGAAATGGCAACCCACTCCAGTGTTCTTGCCTGGAGAATCCCAGGGAGGGAGCCTGGTGGGCTGCCATCTATGGGGTCGCACAGAGTCGGACACGACTGAAGCGACTTAGCAGCAGCAGCAGGAGTTATAGTGTAGAGAAGAATCTGAGGTGCTGCCATGTTGAGAAGATTTTCAGGGACTGGGGTGTTTGTTAAATGGATCCTTGAGAGGCTGCTGAATTGATGAGAGTTTTGAGGAGCAGCTGTTCTGCAAAGGATCTCAGATGCTACCATACTGAGAAAGATTTGTGTGCTGCTGTGTTAGGACAAATTCTGAGGCATGGCCTGTTTGGGAAGAGTTTTGAGGGTCTGCCTCATTGAGGAGGATTCTGTGGTGCTGAGGTGTTGGGAAGGACTCCAAGGGAATTCTTCTGAACTTCTCTGTGTTCAGAAGAATTTTAGGGGTTGCCATGTTTTGGAGGATTCTCAGAAGCTACTTATTGAGAAGGATCCTGAGGGCCTATAGTGTTTGAAAGAATTCTGTGGAGCTTCCATATTGTGAAGGATCTGAGTAGATGTGGTGTTGACAAGCATTCTGAATGGCTGTACTGTTGAGAAGGATCCTGAGGGGGAGCTGCCACATTGGGAAGGATTCTCATGGGTTGTCATGTCAGAAGGATTCTGAGGGCCTTTGTGTTGTCAAGAATCTGAGGGGCTATGGTGTTGAGGAGGATTCTGAGATAGTATCACGATGAGTAAGATTTTGAGATGCTCCATGTTGAGAAGGATTCTGAGGGCCTGCTGTGTTGAGAAG
Source organism: Muntiacus reevesi (assembly GCF_963930625.1). Lineage (NCBI taxonomy): Eukaryota > Metazoa > Chordata > Mammalia > Artiodactyla > Cervidae > Muntiacus > Muntiacus reevesi. The sequence continues at coordinate 223,814,709 of NC_089250.1, read as the reverse complement.
GATTCTTAAAGCCTCCATGTGGAGCAGAACCTTTAGGGTTGCTTGTTGTAAAGGATCTGGGGGACTTCTGTGTTCAGAATGATTCTGAGGGGCTGCAGCATTGGGAGGGATCTGAAGTGCTGCCTTGGTGAGAAGGTTTCTGAGTTTCTGCTGAGTTTCTGGATGTGAGGCGCCTGCTGTGTCACAAGTGTTGTGAGAATCTTAGGGGCTGCCGTGTTTAGAAGGAATTCTGAGGGTAGCTTTAAGGAGAACTGAGGTAGTGTCCTGTTGAGTATGTTTTTCAGGTGCTCCATGTTGAGAAGGATTCTGAGGGCTGTATTGGAAAGTATCTTATGGGCTGTTTTGTTGAGAATAATTCTGAGGCATGGCATGTTGGTAAGCATTCTGAGGTGCTACTGTATTGAGGAGGCTCTGAGGCACTGCCATGTTAGGAAGGATTCTTAGGGGCTGCTGTGTCCAGAAGGATTGTGAGGGGTTTCCATTTTGAGGAGGATTTTGGGGGGTTACCGTGTGAGGTGGATTCTGAGGACCTCCACGTTCAGGGGCTGTCATGTTGACAAGGATATTGTGTGCCTGCTGTGTTGAGAAGAATTCTGAGGGGCTGCTCTATTGAGGAAATATCTGAGAGGTGTTGTATTAAGAGGGGTTCCGAGGACTGCTTGTTGCAAAGTATTCTGAGGGATATGTGGTGAGCAGCATTCTGAGAAGCTGCTGTGTGGCAGAGGATCTGAAGGGCTGTCATATCAAGAAGGATCTGGGGTGCTACCTTGTTGAAAAGGATCTAGGTGCCTCTGTGCAGAGGAGGATTCTAAGAGGATGCCATGTTGAGAAGGATCTGTGGGCTGCTGTGTTGGGATGGATCCTGAGGAACTGCCTGTATGAGAAGAGTTCTGAGATGCTGTGGTGTTGAGAAGAATTCTGAGGTGCTGCAATGCTGAGAAGGGTTCTGAGCAGCTGCTGTGTTGAGAAAGATCTGATGTAGTGTCATTGAGGGGTTACCATATTAGGAAGGACTTGAGGTACTGCCATGTTGAGAAGGATTTTGAGGGGCCAGATTATTTAGATGGATCCTTGAGGAGCTCCTAAGTTGATGAGAGTTTTAAGGGACAGCTGTTTTGCAAAGGATCGCAGCTGCTGCCATGCTGAGAAGGATCTAGATGCTTCCGTGTAGAGGAAGATTCTGAGAAGATGCCGTGTTGAGAAGGTTCTGTGACTGCCATGTTGGATAGGTTCTGTGGAACTGCCTGTTTGGGAAGAGTTTTGAGGGGCTGCTGTGTTAAAAAGGTATCTGAGTGACTGTGATATTGGGTAGGATTCTGAGGGCCTCTGTGTTGAGAATAATTTTAGGGGCTGCCGTGTTTCTGAGGATTCTCAGAAGCTGCTGTGTTGAGATGATTCTGAGGGGCTGCCTTGTTGAGAAGGACACTGTGGACCTGTAGTTTTCAGAAGGATTCTGTGGGGCTGCCATATTGGGAAGATTCTGAGGTGTTGTGATTAAGAAGGATTCTGAGTGGTTGTCCTGATGAAAAGAATCCTGTGAGGCTTCCTCATGGGCTGGATTTTCACGGTTTCCTGTGATGGAAGGATGGATTTTGAGGGCCTCAGTGTTGAGAAGAATCTTAGGGGCTGTCATGTTGTGAAGAATCTGAGGGGCTGTGGTGTTGAGAAGGATGCTGAGGTACTTTCATGTTGAGTAAGATTTTGAGGTGCTTCACGTTGAGAAGGATTCTGAGGGCCTGCTGTGTTGGGAAGAATCTGAGTGGCTGTTGTGTTGAGAATGATTCTTAGGCATGCCATGTTGGTAAGGTTTGTGAGTGGATGCCATGTTGGTAGGAATTCTGAGGTGCAATTGGGTTGAGGAGGATTCTGAGGGAATTACATGTTGAGAAGGATTTGAGTGGTTGCCATGTTGGGAGGGATTCTGACGGCTTCAGTTCAGTTCAGTTAAGTCGCTCAGTTGTGTCTAACTCTTTGTGACCCCATGAATCGCAGCATGCCAGGCCTCCCTGTCCATCACCAACTCCCGGAGTTTACTCAAACTCATGTCCATCGAGTCAGTGATGCCATCCAGCCATCTCATCCTCTGTCATCCCCTTCTCCTCCTGCCCCCAATCCCTCCCAGCATCAGGGTCTTTTCCAATGAGTCAACTCTTCGCATCAGGTAGCTAACCTATTGGAGTTTCAGCTTCAGCATCAGTCCCTCCAGTGAACACCCAGGACTGATCTTCTTTAGGATAGACTGGTTGGATCTCCTTGCAGTCCAAGGGACTCTCAAGAGTCTTCTCCAACACCACAGTTCAAAAGCATCAATTTTTCAGCACTCAGCTTTCTTTAGACTCCAACTCTCACACCCATACACGACTACTGGAAAAACCATAGCCTTGACTAGACTAACTTTTGTTGGCAAAGTAATGTCTCTGCTTTTTAATATGCTATCTAGGTTGGTCATAACTTTCCTTCCAAGGAGTAAGTGTCTTTTAATTTCATGGCTGCAATCATCATCTGCAGTGATTTTGGAGCCCCCAAAAATAAAGTCCAGTACTGTTTCCACGTTTCCCCATCTATTTCCCATGAAGTGATGGGACCAGATGTCATGATCTTAGTTTTCTGAATGTTGAGCTTTAAATGAACTTTTTCACTCTTCTCTTTCACTTTCATCAAGAGGCTTTTTAGGTCCTCTTCACTTTCTGCCATAAGGGTGGTGTCATCTGCATATCTGATGTTATTGAATTTCTCCTGGCATTCTTGATTCCAGCTTGTATTTCATCCAGCCCAGCGTTTCTCATGATGTACTCTGCATATAAGTTAAATAAGCAGGGTGACAATATACAGCCTTGATGTACTCCTTTTCCTATTTGGAGCCAGTCTGTTGTTCTATGTCCAGTTCTAACTGTTGCTTCCTGACCTGCATACAGGTTTCTCAAGAGGCAGGTCGGGTGGTTTGGTAATCCCATCTCTTTCAGAATGTTCCACAGTTTATTGTGATCCGCACAGTCAAAGGCTTTGGCATAGTCAATAAAGCAGAAATAGATGTTTTTCTCTTTTACTTTTTCAGTGATGCAGTGGATGTTGGCAATTTGATCTCTGGTTCCTCTGCCTTTTCTAAAACCAGCTTGAACATCTGGAAGTTCACGGTTCATGTATTGCTGAAGCCTGACTTGGAGAATTTTGAGCATTACTTTACTAGCATGTGAGATGAGTGCAATTGTGCGGTAGTTTGAGCATTCTTTGGGATTGCCTTTCTTTGGGATTGGAATGAAAACTGACTTTTTCCAGTCCTGTGGCCACTGCTGAGTTTTCCAAATTTGCTAGCATATTGAGTACAGCACTTTCACAGCATCATCTTTCAGGATTTGAAATAGCTCAGCTGGAATTCCATCACCTCCACTAGCTTTGTTCCTAGTGATGCTTCCTCAGGCCCACTTGACTTCACGTTCCAGGATGTCTGGCTCTAGGCGAGTGATCATACCATCATGATTATCTGGGTCGTGAAGATTTTTCTTGTACAGTTCTTCTGTGTATTCTTGCCACCTCTTAATATCTTCTGCTTCTGTTAGGTCCCTGCCATTTCTGTCCTTTATTGAACCCATCTTTGCATGAAATGTTCCCTTGGTATCTCTAATTTTCTTGAAGAGATCTCTAGTCTTTCCCATTCTGTTGTTTTCCTCTATTTCTTTGCATTGATCCCTGAGGAAGGCTTACTTATCTCTCCTTGCTATTCTTTGGAACTCTGCATTCAAATGGGAATATCTTTCCTTTTCTCCTTTGCTTTTTACTTCTCTTCTTTTCACAGCTATTTGTAAGGTCTCCTCAGACAACCATTTTGCCTTTTTGCATTTCTTTTCCATGGGGATGGTCTTGATCCCTGTCTCCTGTACAATGTCACAAACCTCCATCCATAGTTCTTCAGGCACACTGTCTAGCAGATCTAGTTCCTTAAATCTATTTCTCACTTCTGCTGTATAGTCATAAGGGATTTGATTTAGGTCTTACCTGAATGGTCTAGTGGTTTTCCCTACTTTCTTCAATTTAAGTCTGAATTTGGCAATAAGGAGTTCATGATCAGAGCCACAGTCGGCTCCCATTCTTGTTTTTGCTGAGGGCTTAAGAATCCTTAATTCTGAGTGTTAAGAAGCATCTTAGGGGCTGCCATGTTGAGGAAGATTAGAAAGAGTGCCTTTTGAGATGGATTTCGATGGCCTCCTTGTTTAGAAGATTGTTGGGGGTTGCTGTGTTGAGAAGGATCTGAGGAGTAGCTGTGTTGAAAGAATTCTGAGAGATGCTTTGTTTAGATGTATTCTGAGAGGTTGCTTTCTCGGGAAGGATTCTTAGTGCCTCCATGTAGAGCAGAGTCGTAGGGGCTGCCATGTTGAGAAGGATTTAAGGGACTGTGTTCAGGATGATTTGTGCTGCTGCCGTATTGAGAAGGTTCTGAGGTACCACAGTGTTGCGAAGGATTCTAAGGGGCTGCAGTGTTCACAAGGATTATGAGGGACCTGAATGTTGAAAAGAATCTTAGGAGCTGCTGTGCTTTAGAGGATACTAAGGGTCTGCCACGTTGAGAAGGATTTGAGGAGTTGTTGTGTTCAGAAGGATTCAGAGGGACTGCCATGTTGAAAATGATTATGAGGGACTGCAGTGTTGAGTAGAATCCTGAGGGGGTGCCATATCAGAAGGATTGTGAGGGCCTCTGTGTTGAGAAGAATCTTAGGGTCTACCTTGTGATGTTCTGAGGGGCTTCTGTGTTCAGAAGGCTGCTGAAGGGTGATAGCATTGGGAAGCGTCTGTGGTGCTGCCATGTTGAGAAGGATTCTAAGTGGCTGTTGTGTTGAGGAGTCTTAGGGACTGCCATGTTGAAAATGATTTTGAAGGGCTGCTGTGTTGAGGATTCTGAATGGCTGATCTTTGGGAAGGAAGTGAGGGATTGCCATATTGAGAAGATTTTGTGGGGCTGCTGGGTTGGGAAGGATTCTGAGGGCTTCTATAAAGAAAATTATTCTGAAGACCTGCTGTGTTAAGGAGGATTCTGAGGTGCTGCCTTGTTGACAAGGATACCGAGGGCCTATAGTGTTGGGAAGGATTTCATGGGACTCGCATGTTGGGACGGTTTTATAATGCTGTGGTTTAGATGTATCCTGAGGCCTACTGTGTAAGAAGGATTCTAGGGGCATTTGTGTTGAGAAGGATGTGGGTGACTTCTGTGTTCAAAAGGATTCTGAGGGGCTTCAGTGTTGAGGAGGATCTGAGGCAGTGGAGTAAGTCATTTTGAGTAAGATTTTGAGGTCCTCCATGTTAAAAAGGATTCCAAAGACCTGTTGTGTTGGGAAGAATCGGTGAAGTTGTTGTGTTGAGAATGATTCTGAGGCATGTGTGTTGGGAAGGATTGTGAGCAGATGCTATTAGTAAGAATTCTGAGAGGCTGCTGTGTTGAAAAATATTTGAGGGTCCACCACATTGAGAAGAATTTGGGAGGGCTTGATGTTGAGGATCTAAGGTACTGCCTTGTCGAGAAGGATTCTGAGGGCCTGCAGTGTTCAGAAGGACCTGAGGGGCTGCCTCATTGGGAACAATTCTCAAGGGATGTAGTATTGAGAAGAATGTTAGCAACTACCATTTGGGAAGGATTCTGAGGGGCTGCCATGTGAGAATGATTCTAGGGGCTCCATGATGAGAAGAATTGTAGGAGCTGCCATGCTGGAAGTATATTGAGGGCCTCGATGTTGAGAAGAATCTTAGGAGGTGCTGTGTTTTGGAGGATTCTCAAGAGCTGTGGTGTAGAGGAGGATCTAGGTGCTGCCATGTTCAGAAGGATTTTGAGGGGCTCTGGTGTTCAGATGGATCCTTGAGAGGCTGCCGAATTGATGAGGGTTTTGAGTGGTGGTGGTGGTGGTTTAGTCACTGAGTCATGTCCGACTCTCGTGACCCCATGAACTGTAGCCTGCCAGGCTCCTCTGTTCATGGGATTCTCCAGGCAAGAATACTGAAGTGAGTTGCCATTTCCTTCTCCAGGGGATCTTCCCGACCCAGGAATCAAACCTGGGTCTCCTGCATTGCAGGCAGATTCTTTACCAACTGAGCTATGAGGGAAGCCCAATTATTAAAGATGCCAAGGATCTCAGATGCTACCATACTGAGAAAGATTATGTGCTGCTGTGTTGGGACAGTTTCTGAGGCATGGCCTGTTTGGGAAGAGTTCTGATGGGCTGCCATGTTGAGGAGGATTCTGACTATCGCCATGTTCAGAAGAATTTTAGGGGTTGCTGTGTTTTGGAGGATTCTCAGAAGCTATTGTGTTGAGAAGGACACTGAGGACCTGCAGTGTTTGAAAAGATTCTGTGGGGCTGCCATATTGCGAAGGATCTGAGTAGACGTGATGTTGATAAGGATCTGAGTGACTGTCCTTTGAGAAGGACCCTGAGGGGAGTGCTGTATTGGGAAGGATTCTCGTGGGCTGCTGTGTCAGAAGGATTCTGAGAGCCTCAGTGTTGAGGAGAATCTTAGATGCTGCCATCATGGGAATAATCTTAGCTGCTGCAGTGGTGGGAATGATTCTGAAGGGCTGCCATGTCAAAAGGATTCTGAGGGCTTTTGAGTTATGAAGAATTAGAGAAGCTGCGGTGTTGAGGGCTCTTCTGAGACAGTGTCATGTTGAGTAGATTTTGAGGTGCTCCCTGTTGAAAACGATTCTGAGGGCCTGTGTGTTGTGAAGGATTCTTTGGGGCTGCTGCATTTAGGTGGATTCCTGTGGGCTGTCATTTTGAGAAGAATTCTAGGGGCTGTCATGTTGGGAAGAATCTTAGCTACTGCTGTGTTGATGAGAATTCTGAGTGGCTCCCACGTTGGGAAGGATTCTGATAGGCTGCCATGTCAGGTTTCTGAGGGCTTTTATTTTGAGATGTATCTTAGGGGTTACCATCTTAAGAAATAACAAGCTGGCTACCTGGCGAGATGGATTCTGATGGCCTCTGTGTTTAGAATAATCTTAGGGGCTGCTGTGTTAAGAAAGATTCTTAGAGTCTCCATGTGGAGCAGAATATTTGGAAATGCTGTTGAGAAGAATCTGGGGGACTTCTGTTCAGAATGATTCTGAGGGGTTGCAGCATTGGGAAGGATCTGAAGTGCTGCCTTGTTGAAAAGGTTTTTCTGAGTTTTTACTGTGTTTGGAAGGATGTAAGGGACCCACTATGTCAAATGTATTGTGAAGATATCTGTGTTGATGAGTTCTTAGGGGCTGCCACGTTGAGAAGGATTCTGAGGGACTGCTGTGTTGGGAAAGATTCTGAGGACCTGCAGTTTGGCGAAGGATTCTGAGGTGCTGCTATATAGAAAATAATCCTGAAGGGCTACTATGTTGAGCAGCATTCTGATCTGCTGTCATGATGAGCATTTTGAGTGGCTACTGTGTGAAAAAGATTGTGAGGGCTTTTGTGTTGATAAGAATCTCATGTGCTGCCATGTTGAGGTGGGGCTAATCTGTTGAGAAGGATTCTCTGAGCCTCCATGTTTTGAAGATTCTTAGAGGTTGCTGTGTTAGGAAAGATCTGAGACCTGGTTGTGTTGGTAAGCATTGTGAGGTGCTGCCAGGTTGAACAGGATTCTGAGGGGCTGCCATATTAATAAGAATTCTGAGGGGCTGCCACATTGAAAATGTTCTCTGGAGTTGCTGTGTTGAGAAGGATTCTGAGGGGCTGCTGTGCTGAGGATTCTGAGTAGCTGCCTCACTGGGAAGGATATGAGGGGCTGTTCTAGAGGATTCTGAGGGGATGCAGTGTTAAGGTGGATTCTGAAGAGTTGCCATATTGAGGAGGATTCGAGGTGCTGCCTTATTGAGAAGAAAATTCTGAGTGGCTGCTGTATTGGAAGGATGTGAAGGGCTGCCATGTTGAGAAGGATTTGGGGCTGCTGGGCTGAGAAGTATTCTGTGTAGCTGCTGTGTTGAGGAGGATTCTGAGGTTCTGTCTTATTGAGATGACTCTGAGATTCTGCCATGTTTAGAATGATTGTAATGAGCTGCCATGTTCAGAAGGATTCTGGGGGCCTCCGTGTTAAGAGGGCTCTTAGAGGCTGCCATCCTTTAGAGAATTCTCAGAAGGATATGAGGACTGCTGTATTCAGAAGATTCTGAAATTCTGCCATGTTGAAAATGATTTTGAGGGACTGCATATTAAGGGGGATTCTGAGCTGCTGTCTTGTTCAGTGTTCTGAGAGCCTGCAATGCTGAAGAGAATCTTAGTGGGTGCTGTACTTTGGAGGATTCTCACAGGCTGCCATGTTGAGAAGGATCGGAGGAGCTGCTTCGTTCAAAAGGATTGTGAGGGGCTGTCATGTTGAAAATGATTTTGAGGGGCTGTGTGTTGGGAAGGATCCTGAGGGGTTGCCGTGTTGGAAAGGCTTGTGAGGAGCTATGTGTTGGAAAGGATTCTGAGGGCTTCCATGTTGAGAAGAATGTTAGGAGCTGTCATGTAGAGATGTTCTGATGGTTTTAATTTCTGTGTTCAGAAGGCTACTGCAGGGCTACAGCATTGGGAAGGATCTGAGGTGCTGCCATGTTGAAAATGATTTTGACAGGTGGCTGTGTTGAGGATTCTGAATGGCTGCTCTTAGGGAAGGAAGTGAGGGACTGTTGCATAGAGTAGTTTCTGAGGAGCTGCTGTGATGGGAAGGATTCTGAGGAATTACCTGTTTGGGAAGAGTTCTGAAGGACTGCTGTGTTGAGAAGGATTCTGAGAAGTTTTGGTGTTGGGAAGTATTCTGAGGGCCTCTCTGTTGAGAAGAATTTTTAGGGGCTGCTGTGCTTTAGAGGATTCTCAGAAGCTGCTGTGTTGAGAAGATTCTGATGGGCTGATGTGTTGAGAAGGACACTGAGTGGCTGTAGTATTTGGAAGGAGTCTGTGGGCTGCCATATTGGGAAGGATCTGAGGAGATGTGATGTTGAGAAGGATTTTAAGTGGCTGTCCCATTGAGAAGGATCCTGAAGGACTTCCTCATGAATTGCTTTGGCAGAAGGATTCTGAGGGGCCTCAGTATTGAGAAGAATTTTAGGCGCTGCCATGTTGGGGAGAATCTTAGCAGCTGTGGTGGTGAGAACTATTCTGAAAGGCTGCCATGTCAAAAAGATTCTGAGGGCTTTTGTGGTGTGAAGAATCTGGCAGGCTACTGTATTTAGGAGGATTCTGAGGTAGTGTCATGTTGAGTAAGATTTTAAGGTGCTCTCTGTTGTAAATGATGCTGAGAGCCTGCTGCATTGGAAAGGATATGAGTGGCTGTTGTGTTGACAATGATTGTGAGGTATGTTATGTTGGTAGGCATTCCGAGGTGCTGCTGTGTTGAGGAGGATCTGACTGGATTACGTGTTGAGAATGATATGAGGGGCTGCTCCATGTTAGGAAGGATTCTTAGGGGCTGCTGTGTTCAGAAGGATTTTGAGGAGCTTTCATGTCAATGAGGATTCTGAGGGGCAGCTGTATTGGGAAAGGATCTGAGAGGTGTTGTATTAAGAAGGATTCTGATGGCCTGCCAAGTTGCAAAGTATCCTGAGGGATGTGTGTTGAGCAGCATTCTCAGAAGCTGTTCTGTTGTGGAGGATCTGAGGGGCTGCCAAGTTGAGAAGGATTGTACCTGCCTGTCCTGTTGAGGAAGATTCTGAAGTGCTGCATTATTGAGAAGAATTCTCAGTGGCTGCTGTATTTAGAAGGATTCTGGGGGCCTCAAAATGTTGAGAAGAATCTTAGAAGCTGCCATCCTTTGGAGGATTCTCAGGGGTTGCTGTGTTGAAAAGGATAGGAGGGCTGCTATGTTCAGAAGATCTTGAGAGGCTGCCATGTTGAAAATGATATTGAGCAGCTACCATGTTGAGGAGGATTCTGAGCTGCTACCTTGTTGAGAAATATTCTGAGGGCCTCAATATTTGGAAGGATTCTGAGGGTGCTGTGTTGAGAAGAATCTGAAGAGCTACTGTGTTGAGAAGAGTTTGAGAGACTACTGTGTGGAGAAGGAATTGGCATCCCACCCCAGTATTCTTGTCTGAAGAATCCCAAGGACAGAGAAGCCTGGTGGGCTATGTCTGAAGGGTCGCAAAGAGACAGACATGACTGAACGACTAAGCACAAGCATCCTGTGTTGAAGAGGATTTGTGGTGCTGCCATCCTGAAAAGGATTCTGAGGGGCCGTTGTGTTGGGAAGCATTCTAAGGGGCTACAGTGTTCACATGGATTCTACAGGCCTCAGTGTTGAAAAGAAACTTAGGGGCTGCCGTGCTTTCGAGGATTCTCACTTGCTGCCGTGTTGAGAAGGATCTGAGCGTTGCTGTGTTCAGAAGGATTCAGAGGTGCTGCCATGTTAAAAATGATTTTGAGGGGCTGCCATGTTGGCAAGGTTTTGAGGTACTGTGGTTTAGATGGATCTTGATGGCTACCGTGTGAGAATTATAGAGGCTGTGGTTTTGAGAAGGATCTGGTGGGCTTCTGTGTTCAGAAGGATTCTGAGGGGCTGAGGGTTAAGGAGGATTCTGAGGTAGTGTTGAGCTGAATAAGATTTTGAGCTGTTCCATGTTGAGAAGGATTCTGAGGGTCTGTTGTGTTGGGAAGGATCTGTGGAGCTTTTGTGTTGAGAATGATTCTGAGGCATGTGTGTTGGGAAGGTTTGTAAGTGGATGCCATGTTGGTAAGCATTTTGAAGGCCTGTAGTTTTGAGGAAGATTCTGAGGGGCTGTTATGTTGGGAAGAATTCTGAGGAGCTGCCATATTCAGAGGCCCTCTGTGTTGAGAAGTATCTTATGGGCTGCCTTGCTTTGAAGGATTTTCAGGGGGTCCTGTGTTTGATAGATTCTGAGATGCTGCTGTGCTGAGGAGGATTCTGAGGGGCTTCCCTGTCAGAAGGATTTTAAGTATCTCAGTGTTGAGAAGAATCTTAGGAGCTGTTATGCTGGGGAGATCTGAGAGCCTCTTTGTTGGGAGAAATTTGGGACTGCCCTGTGTTGGCGGATTCTCAGAAGTCGATGTATTGGGAAGGATCTGAGAGGCTGCTGTGTTTAGAAGAATTCTGAGAGGCTGCCATGTTAGGAAGGATCTGAGTTGCTGGCACGTTAAAGATTTTTGAGAGGCTGGAATATTTAGACAGATCCTTGAGCAACTGCCGAGTTGATGAGGGTTTTGAGGGGCAGCTATTTTGCAAAGGATCTCAGATGCCCCCATTCTGAGAAGGATCTATGTGCTGCTGTGTTGCGGATTCTGAGGTACTACCTGTTTGGGAAGAGTTCTGAGGGGCTACTGTGTTGAGAAGGATTCTGAGGTGCTGTAGTGTTGGTGGGGATTCTGAGGGCCTCCATATTGAGAAGAATTTTGGGGGCCACCGAGTTTTGGAGGATTCTCAGAAGCTGCTGTGTTGAGAAGATTCTGAGTGGTTGTCCTGTTGAGAAGGATCCTGAAGGGTTGCCATATTGGGAAGGATTCCCAAGGCCTGCTGTGTGAGAAGGATTGTGAGAGCCTCAGTGCTGAGAAGAATATTAGGTGTCGCCATGTTAGGAAGAATCTTAGCAGCTGCAGTGGTGGGAACAATTCTGAATGGTGGCCATGTCAAAAGGTTTCTGAAGGCTTTTGTGTTGTCAAGAATCTGAGGGGCTGTGGTGTTCAGGAGGATTCTGAGATAGTGTCATGTTGAGTAAGATTTTGAGGTGTTCCATGTTGACAGGGATTCTGGGGATCTGCTGTGTTGGGAAGGACCTGAGGGGCTGTTGTGTTGAGAATGATTCTGAGGCATGCCATGTTGGTAAGAATTCTGAAGTGCTGCTGTGTTGAGCATCTGCGTGGATTACAAGTTGAGAAGGATCTGAGGGCCTCCTGTGTTGGGAAGGATTCTTAGGGGCTGCTGTGTTTATATGGATTCTGAGGGGCTGTCATTTTGAGAAGATCTTAGGGTTTGTTGTGTTGAGAATTCTGAGTGGCTGCTGTGTCAGAAGGATTCTGAGGGCTCTTGTGTTGAGAAGTATCTTCGGGGCTGCCACGTTAAGAAGTATCAGAAAAGCTGCATGGTGAGACAGATTCTGATGACCTCTGTGTTTAAAAGAATCTTAGGGGCTGCTATGTTGAGAAGGATTCGGAGGGGGTTCAGGGTTGAAGAGTATTTGAGGTAGTGTTGTGTTGAGTATGTTTTGGAGGTGCTCCATGTTGAGGATTGTGGGAGCCTACTGTGATGGGAAGGGTCTGAGGGACTGTTTTGCTAAGAATGATTCTGAAGCATGCCATGTAAGTAAGAATTCTGAGATGCTGCTGTGTTTAGGATGATTCTGAGGGCTGCTATGATGAAAATGATTTTGAAGAGCTGCCGTGTTGAGGAGGATTCTGAGTTGCTGCCTTGTTGAGAAGGATATTGAGGGCCTTCAGTGTTTGGAAGGATTCTGAGGGACTGCCATGTTGGGAAGGTTCTGAGGTGTTGTGACTTAGGTGGATCCTGAGGGCTACTGTGTGAGAAGGATTCTAGGGGCTGTTGTGTTGAGAAGAATGTGGGTGGCTTCTGCTTTCAGGAGGTTTCTGAAGGGGTGCAGTGTTGAGGGGGGGTCTAAAGCAGTGTGGAGTTGAGTAAGATTTTGAGGTTGAGAAGGATTCCTAGGATCTGTCATTTTGGGAAGGTTTCAGGCTCAGGTGGCAGATCCCCAAGGGCCCGCAGCCTGTGTTATGTGGAGCAGAAGCAGCTAGCTCAGCCCCGCCCTAATTCTCCTCCTCTACTCGGGCCATCTAATAATGGGGTCACCCTGGGGCGGGCTCTCGGGGCTCGCTGCCTCTCCTTCCCTCCCTTTCCGCAGTGTGGGACTTCCTCCTGCCCAGCGCCCCGCCGGCCCTGCAGCCCTGGTACACCGACGAGCGCTTCACCCTGACCCTGCTCTGCGCACTGGTCATCCTGCCCCTCTCCACGCCGCGGGAGATCGGCTTCCAGAAACACACAAGGTACGGGCTGCAGGCCCCTCCTGGGGGCAAGAACTGGGGCTGGGTCCCCACCTTGGCTGGCGTTTGGGGGTGGTTTCTGTCCAGGGATAGGGGAGCTGCCAGCATGGTTCTTCCCATTGGGAGAAGAGGAAAGAAATGTTAAATTACGAAAGTCATTCGTGTGCGTGATAGAAAATACAGATAAACAGAAAAGAAAATTGCCTGTAATAACAGGGCCTCCATTTTGTTAGTTAATGATCGCAGGCTTTTTTGCACCCACACACACACCAGGCACAGAGACACACACACACACACTTTTTTCATTTCACAGTCTGAGGCTGCACATATACTTTTGAGAAAATAAAAGCCTGGCAAAAACCTTCACACAAGTGTGCCGCCCACCTTTCCCTGCCGTGGAGAGCAGTAGAGCTGAGCAACAGCGGGCAGGACCCCAGAGCCCCCCGGCGCCCCCAGCCCTCCCCAGCCAGTCCTTCTGCACGCTGTGGCTGCTTAGATGCTGGATCCCGGGGGCCGTGTGGCTGTTGCTGGAGAGGTGGGGCGCCCGTGGTAATCACAGCCTCGCAGGTCCCACTGCTTGGCATGAGGGTGTCCCTGCCTGGAATGCCCTTCCTGCTGTCCCCATTATACAGATAATTGGGGCCCAGACAGGAAGAACTTGCCCGACCCCTTGCCAGTGTGGGCCGAGCTCACACCGACACCCGCTCTGTATGGCTCCCCAGGCACTGCCTCACCACCGGTCGCCCTCTGACGCCGCACTCTCTCGTGTGTTAGCATCCTAGGCACCCTGGCTGCCTGCTACCTGGCCCTGGTCATCGTGGTGCAGTACTACCTGAGGCCCCAAGACCTCGCCCGTGAGCCCCACCTGGCGTCCAGGTGGGTCTGGGGGATGGCTTCCGGGGGCTTCTTCGAGGGGCAAGGGCAACTTACCCATCCTCCATGGTTTGCACAGAGCCCTGGCTCGTCTCATGAAATTCTTCAGGTCTCTGATGTGGTAGAGCTCAGCAAAAGCTCCTTTCCTTGTTCAGAACCACTCAGCTGCTGCTAGTGAGGACAGGGTGAGGGACACGGAAGAACTACACACCCCGTCAGCTGGGGGCTCCTGGGCTGTTGCAGATGTGCCCCACAGCGTGGAAGCACAGGACCAACCAGCAAGATGCGGAGGCCAGAGAGGCCTGAGCGAGGCCAGAAGTGGAGGAATCCTGTAGGGATTTGGACCTGCCGGGAGGACTGCTGTTTTGCATGGAAGCCATGTCAGGGTTTTGATCACAGCCTGGCCTTGAAATCAAATCTGGTGGCAGGCCAGCTCCAGAGGCCTGTGACCTGTGACATCACCCAGGTCCCAGGCTCAGAAGGACACCGCCCTTGGTTTAACACCCTGCTGTCACCATCTTGAGATTCTTCATGGCTCCTGAACAAGGACCGGCATGTTCATTTTGCACGTGGTCCCACAAATTCAGGAGGGGCAGGTCCTTCCTGCCCCCTCAGTGTCCTGAGCTGCCAACGCTCTTTGGTGCTCCTTGGCCTGCAGGGTGTGGACCTTCCTGGAGAATAGATCAGAGGTGGAGCAGGAGAGAGAGGAAAGTCTGGGGTGACTCTGAGCTTTGAGCAGGAGGACGAAGGGCCATGCTGCTTCCTGGACTGTGTGGGATGGGGAGGAGCAGGTGGCTGGGGGAGGGTTTTGGTGGGGACATGTTAGGTGGGAAAGGCTTTGAGACACTAAAGACATCAGGGAGCTGTCAGATTGGAGTTCAGAGAGGCCCCGGCTGGAAGGAGAAATGTCAACCCAGAGGTGGCATGCAAGGGCTGTGTGAAAATTGTAACAGCCAGTGGTCCTCCACCCAATCCTGGGGGCCCAGGAGAGGAATGGCAAGTTGGGAGCACTGTTCGCCTCCTGGAGCTGCTTGTTCTACCACAACTGGGAGGCTGAAAGCAGCAGAAATCCCTCCCCTTGGTTCTGGAAGCTAGAAACTGAATATGAAGGTGTCAACAGGGTTGCGCTCCCTCAGGAGGCTCTGAGGAGGGTCCTTCCTGCCCCCTCAGTGTCATGAGCTGCCAGCCTTCTTTGGCGCTCCTTGGCCTGCAGGCGCTTCACTCTAGCCTCAGCGCCATCCTGACACAGCTCTCCCTGGGTATGTGTTTTCTCTTCCCTTAAGGGCACCAATCGTTGGATCAACTCCCAGCCTGCTCCAGTATGACCTCGTCTTAATTTAACCAGTTATATCTACAAAGACCCTTTTTCCAAATAAAGTTTCATTCTGAGATTCCCAGTGGATATAAGTTTGGGGGTGGGGGCGGTCACTATAAACCCAGGACAGATGATGATAGAAGCTGGATCTCAGAGGTCAGTGAGCAAAATTTCAAGAATTTTAGAGTGTTCACCAACGAATACTGCTCCTGGGTCACATGGGACTGAGCCCTGACGCTGGATTTAGCCACAGAGGCCAGTCTTGATGTGGCTGAGTCTCGTCAGGGCAGGAGCTGGGGATAAGGCCCAGGTGGACTGGGGTCGGGAGAGAGGTCTTCTGAGCAGGGGAGGAGAGGAGTAGGCAGGAGGCGGGGCTCAGCGGCCCCCACACGCCCGTACACTGATGGGGTAGTCCAACAGAGTGGGAAACCTGGCAGGAGAGGGCTGGATCCACTGCTGACCTGCGGCCCTGAGTCCACTCGGGGGAGGGTCTCGTGCCCTAGAGGTGCATCCTCCAGGGCCGGAACTCAGATGGCATCACCCACAGGAACAGGAGGGGACAGTGCACGTGGCCCAGAGGATGCAGGCAGGCAGATGGAGCAGCGGAAACGTGGGCTGTGAGAAGCCGGCCGTCTGCTGACAGTGCTGTTGAGGAAGGTCTGGGAAGGCGGGGCTTGGCTGGGGGGAGCCCCGGGCTGCATCCAGAGTTAAGAGTCAGCAGGAAACACGGCACAGAAGGGAGATGCCACTGTGCAAGCCTCCTGTGGCTGCTGTAGCAAGTTACTGCCAAACACGGTGACTCAAAACTACACAAGCTTCTTATCTCCTGATGTCAGAAGTCCACAATGAGTCTCGCTGGGCTGAACGCGAGGGGTCAGCCATGCTGTGTTCTTTCGGGAGGTCTAGACAAGAATCCATCTCCTGGCCTTTCCCAGTTCCTAGGGGTACCCACTTTCCTTGGCTCGTGGCCCCTCCACAGTCTTCACAAGCCAGCAAGGTTCCATCTCTCTGATCTTGCTTCTGTGGTCACAGCTCCCTCTGACCACAGCTGGGGAAGGTTTTCTGATGGCAAGGATCAGTATGATATATGGGGCCTAGATAATCCGGGGTCATCTCCCATCTCAGAGTCCTGACCTTCATCACGCCTGCAGAGTCCCTTGTAGGTTATAAGGTCACAAACTCCCAGCTTCCCAGGATTAGGACGGGGGAATCTTTGGGGACCATTACTCTAGCACAACCAGGAAACCCTGGTTGTATAGTGGGTGCTATTTATGCCCCCCCAACTGTGTGTCCCCAAATCTGCTGGAGGTCAGAACCTGGAGCTGCTTGAAATGGAAGCTGGAGGGCCACCCATTGGGGGCCACTGAGAGTGTTTGACCTCAAGAGTCTGCCCCATGCACCCCTCAGTTCTCTTAGGCCGCTTAGAGGTCAAACCATCCTTGTCCTATTGGGGTCTGTTTGGATGTTGCCTGTGCCCTGCCCCCCCACCCCCAGCCCCTAACCTCACTGGGACAGGCAGCCTCCAAGGAGGCTGGGAGTTCCTCCTAGCCATGTCCTGCCCACATTCTGCCTGCATGGAGACTGTCAAGTTGTCAAACGTCAGCACAGATGTACTTAAAAGTGTAGCACTTTACATGCAGCTTCTGCCACCCCTCAACCCTGGAGTGGATGTGGTTATTAAAATCTGCCTTAGAGTCATGCTTCGTTACAACTTGCTTGTATTATTAAAACTCATCTTTAAGTTGATGGTCATTTTGAGTTTAACTTTTCGTGACAAATGCCCATTTTCATCTCTTTACAGTCCCTCCTCCTGGACCTCTGTATTTAGTGTCTTCCCCACCATCTGTTTTGGATTTCAGGTAACCTTGGCGTCTGTGTTGAGGAGGGAAGCATTTGCAGGCTGTGGTGACTGCCTGCTCCCTTGGGGGCGAGTGGCCTCCCTGTCGGGGGAGGGGGAGATTTGCAAACATGTTTCGGGATGAACCAGGCTGTCTCTAGGGAACCGTGCCTATGGGTTGGCATCTGGGCTCAGAGAGCTCTGAATTTCTCAGTTCAACCTGGGAACTGGCTCCACTGAGCACCACCAGCAGCAGCCCGTTTGTGGGTCTGAGGTCGAGTGTGGGGTCCAGAACCCGTGCCCGCCTTTGTAAAGTTCTGGTGGCAGTGTCGCCCCACCTGGGGACCCAGAGCCGCCTTCCTGCAGGTGGATTCTGCCACAGGGGCTGGAGGCTTGCAGGCTAGGAGGGCAGGAAGGTGTGCAGGGGTGGGTGCTGGGCAGGATATATAGAATTTGATAGAAAGTCATGGAGTGAGGGCTTCTGTGTATAATCTAGTGGGGGGGCTTCTGCTGCAGCTCTGGGGCGGGGGGTAGATTCAGAGATGCTCTTTGCCAGGCGCTGATGCCTAAGAGGAGTCTTGAGGAATGTGTGGAGGTGGCAGGTACAGGGAGATGCTTCCACTGGAGATCCATGGAGGGGAGGGGTCCCAGGCTGGAGAGCTTCTAAGGTCCGAGTGAGGTGGGTGCTTGGCGAGAGGCTGGAGATGGCTGTAGTGGGGGGTCGGGCTCTGCTCCCTGCCTTCTCGTCTCTCTCGGGGTTCCTCAGTCTTGCCGCAGGTGGCAGCTGACCCCCTTTTTCCATTGCTTATTTTGGAAAGATTTGCCTCTCTCTTAAAGACAACCACCTACCCACCACACTGACAACAAAACCACCCCATGTAGAAGCATGTTCACAAGGCAGAGGGTCTCAGGACTGATGGGGTCTCAGCTTCCTAACCCCAATGTCTTCTCCACTTACCCATCCATCAACTCCTCTTTCTGTTCTTCATCTTGTGTCTTCTCTGAGAACCATTTCTTGGGGGGAAAAAAATCCTGAAACATTTCCATTTCTCTTTTTTATAAATGAGTTGTTGTATCGCTTCTGGGACTTAGCAAGCTGCATACAGGATTTCTCACGTTTCGTCCTACACACCCAATATTTTGAAAGATGTAAAGTGATGATTTTGCTGTCAACTGTCTGGATGGAGTTTAACCAGCCCTCTCTTGGCTGCCCGAGCAGCATATGGTATAGTGGGCTCGCGCCAGCGGAGGGGAGGGGGGCCGCTTTCCAGATGCTTGGAGGGGGTGCCCCCCTCACCTTTGCCTTGGCTCCCTCATCTGATTCTCCTAGCAACCGAGGCCTGGGCTGCAGTTTCCAGGGACACAGGATGCAGAGACAGGGAGTTAGAAGAAAGATGTGGATTGCGGGGTGGGGGTGGGGCTGAGGACCAGTTGCTGAGGCCAGGGAGGGAGCTGCTAGGATCCAGCTTGTGCAATTGGGAATCTGGGGGTTGGGGGACTAGATGTAGGGGAAGGTGGAAGAGAGGAGGGTGAGGGGTAGGGCAGGGCCGTACAGGGAAGTGGGGAGTCCCTGTCGTCGTCAGGAGTTCTGCCTCAGTTCAACCATACCCTTCCCCACACACTTAGCAATGGGGATCCCCCTCCCACCTGTGCAGAATCAGAAAGAGGGGCTTGTGGGGAGCAGGGGTTGGGGTGAGGCTTTGCCCCAGCCGCCCTGGCCACCTGTCATACTTCTCCTTTGTTTTGTTTTAATTGAAGCATGATTGATTTATGATATCTTGTTAGTTTGAGGTGTACAGCACCGTGATTCTGATAACCGAATATATGTATATGTATGTTCTTTTTCAGATTCTCTTCCTTTATAGGTTGTTACAAAATACCGAGTAGAGTTGCCTGTGCTATAAGTGGATCCTTGCGGGTTATCTGTTTTATCTGTAGTTGTAGTTGTGTGTGTATGTTAGTCCCAAAGTCCTATTTTATCCCCCTCCCCCCTTTCCCCTATGGTAACTGTAAGTTTGTTTTCTATGTCTGTGAGTCTGTTTCTGTTAAAAGTTCATTTGTATCTCTGTTTTTTTTTTTTTAAAGATTCCACATATAAGTGATATCATGATATTTGTCTTTCTTAGTATGATAATCTCTAGGTTCTTATATGTTGTTTCAAATGGCATTATTTCATTCCTTTTTATGGCTGAGTAATATTCCGTCGCACGTCTGTACACCACATCTTTCTCCATTCCTCTGTCAGTGGACACTTAGGCTGCTTCCATGTCTTGGCTATTGTGAATAGTGCTGCAGTGGACGTTGGGGTGCGTGTATCTTTTCAAGTCCCATTCCTCCAGATACGTGCCCGGGAGTAGAACTCCTGGATCATATGGCAGCTCTATTCTTAGGTTTTTTTTTTTTTTTTTTATTCTTAGGTTTTTTAAGGAACCTCCATACTGGTCTCCATAGTGGTTGTACCAACTTACATTCGCACCAGCAGTGTAGGGGGTTCCCTTGTCTCCACTCCCTCTCCAGCATTTGTTATTTGTAGGCTTTGAGGATGGCCGTTCTGACTGGTGTGAGGTGGCATACCTCATTGTAGTTACCATTGTTGAGCACCGTTTAACATGCTGGTTGGCCATCTGTGTGGCTACTTTTCTCTTGTTTCTAAACAGCAGCTTTGAGATATGACTTACATGGGGTGCAACTCACCCCTAGGTCTTTGGTATGTTCACAGAGTTGTGCAGCCATCACCACAGTCAATTTTAGAACATTTCCTCACCCCCCAAAGAAACTTGTACCTGTTAGCAATCACTTCCCATCCCCACCTCGTCCCCGCCCAGTCCCTGGCAACCAGAATCTTTCTCAGTGTCTCTGGATGTGCAAAGTAGATAGTCCTCTGTAGCTGGCTTCTTCCACTCTGCATGGTGATTTCAAGGACTGTCTGTGTGGTTGTGTCAGGACTGCATCCCTTTTCACGGCTGAGTGATGCTCTGCTGTCTGCCGAGTCCACAGCTTGCTTTCCCATCCCTCAGCTGGGGGACGTCTGGGCTGTTTACACCTCTTATGCACCACATGCTCCTCTGCCCCGCACCCTATCACTTCGTGACTAGTCAGCCTGCTCTCGGTCAGACGCTGTTCTAGATGCTGTCCCAGAAGGACAGCCCTGCCCTCAAAAGTTTTATGCCCTTGAATAAGACCAAGAGGAACATGACCCAGGAGTCTCGGGACACACAGGGAGGTGGGCAGGGCTCCATCCAGCCACCACCAAGCATCTTTTCCCCAGGCCTGGGTTCCCGAGTGCAGGAGGCAGGGCATTGATGCCTGCTGGTCGAGGGTCCTTTTGTATTTTGGGGGGATTTAAGTGCCCACCGCCTGGCTGAGCCGGCCTGCAGTGGGCTTCCATGAGGTCAGGGAGGTCCCTGAGGTTCGCCTGTTGTAGAAGATGCAGTGGGCTTGCTCTGGGCTGCACGCCACCTCTGTAGCTGGAAGTAGGAGTCCCGTGGCCGAGGTGCCCCAGCCACTCCCAGTGTGTGCTCCACGAGGCTAGGGGCTGTGGGGCTGGTTGAGGGGCTACCCCAGACTCACACCGAGGGGACCAGTGAGGGCCTGAGTGTGAAGAGCTGGGCTGGGCGCCGGAGGCCTCACGGCTGCAGGTGGGGCAAGAAGGATGGATGATCGAGTAATCCCAGGACGGCCCTCAACCAGGGGCCAGATTCCACACTGGGGATGAGCGAGGTGAGTGTGTCTGCTACCACACACCCAACAGACGCTGAGCCAACAAGCCCAGCTGTGCTCACATGGGGGCCAGCGGGAGAGGGTTTTCCTGAAGGTTGAGTAGGAGCTGGCTGGACAAGGGGACACCCCCGGCAGAGCACCCAGCACAGGCGAAGGCCCTGAGGCAGTGGAGAGGGACTGCTGTGGGCTGAGCTTGGTGGGTGAAGGGGGCTCTTGAGTGTGGCGAGTGGCAGGCCTAGACGGTCATCGTGCAGGTTTTGATTGGAAGGGAGTAAGTGAACGTGATGGTGGCAACCCTGTCCCAGGAGCCTGGGAAGTTCCCTGAACCCACAGGGTGTATCCAGAAACAGCAGCTCCTGCCTGGCTGCTCAGCAGGGTCTCCCTGGCTGCCCAGGACCTGCCCTGAGAACGTCACATCATAGGTGGGCTCTTGGCAGTGGTATATGTATTTTAGATTTTTTAAAATGTGATATAGTACATAAAGTGAAAATGAAGTCACTCTGTCATGTCCGACTCTTTGCGACCCCGTGGACTATAGCCCACCAGGCTCCTCCGTCCATGGGATTCTCCAGGCAAGAATACTGGAGTGGGTTGCCATTTCCTTCTCCAGGGGATCTTCCCGACCCAGGGATTGAACCCAGGTCTCCCGCATTGCAGGCAGACGCTTTAACCTCTGAGCCACCAGGGAAGCCCCAATATAGTACATAGGAAGTGTATAAATCATAAGTATGTGTGCTCCCACAAAACCATCACCCCAGTGGGGATGTAGAACATCATCAGCCCCCCAGAATGCTCCCTCAGGAGCACCATCCACCCACCCATACCACTACTCTGCCCTCTGTCACCATAAATGAGGGCTGTCAACTGGGTTAACTTTGCGCCCCTCCCCAGGGGACACCTGGCAATGTCTGCAGACACTTCCGATCGTCACACCCGAAGGGGGCGCTCCTGTCATCTCGTGGTCTGGTCCACGTCACACCGTGCGCAGTACAACCCCCAGCATCAACAGTACCATGATTGAGGACCCCATCCTGGCTTATTTGACTTGTAACTTTTAACTTCACGTACATGAAAACATTCTTCTCTGGCTGCTTTTGCTCCACGTCAGAGCTGCAGGGCCTCTGTGATGGGGAATGCAGTTGTGTTTACCCTTTTCAGTTCCGTGTGATATTCCACACATGGATATCTGATGACTGTCTGCTCTTTGGTGGGCTTTTGGGTCATTGCTCATATTTTGGGACAATGAGACTCTTTAGACGGTGACCTGAGCCCCACTGACCCTGCCCCCCCTTGCAGTGTCACGAAGCCGCTGTGTCCATCTACTGCAGCATGCGCCACCAGAGCCTGGGGCACTGGGCGCTGGTCTCCGTGCTGTCCTTGCTGGCCTGCTGCCTCGTCTACTCGCTGACAGGTAGGGCCCGCCTGGGGTGCCCAGGGCCTGGGGGTGGAGCAGTAGGAGAAATTGGAATCATATGTGACCTGGGCACAGTGCTAAGTGGTTTGAGCACCTATGTGTCTTTGGTCCCTAACGCCCCTGGGAGAGTCCATGATTCATAGAGGAGGACACTCTACCCAGAGGATTGCCTTGGCTCATCCAGGGTCTCCCAACCTCATGTGGGAAAGCTGAGACAGAAACCCTGGCCAACTGTCTCCTACCACCTGCCCTTACCCGCCCCATGCCCTCTCCTGCCCGTCTGGAAGGATGGCAGGAGTGATGCTCTCAGAGTGTTACATCAGGTGTGGTTTACAGGACACCCTCTTGGGTACAGTGGGTTTGAACATCCACACACTGGCGCGGAGGGTCTTCAGAGGTGGCAAGGTGTGGTTCAGAGAAGGGCTGCCACACCCGAGGTCCCACGGCTCATCCAGCCCGGGGCCCAGGCTCAGGCGGGTTCCTGGCTGCTTTCCTCCAGCCCGGCAGCTTTCTCTCTTGCATGACCTGTCGGAGCCTCTGATTCAGGAAGCCCCAGGGTGGCCACAGACATGTTGGGGGCCTGGACATTTGCTGGGTGACCTCTGTCTAGCAGGGCTCTGTGGTCCCTGGGTCGGACCCCATGATTGAGGTTCTCCAGACGCTCGGGGCCAGCACGATCGTGGGACGGGCAAAAAGCCAAAGCGCAGAGGTGGGGTCTCAGGACAGGGCAGGTGACCGGAGCCCGGAGGCAGTGCTGGGTTGTGGGGGAGGGACCTGACCGCTACTGTAATAAGCTGTGTTATTCCAGACAGTTGTTGACACTGGGCCTTGATTTTTCCATCAGAAAAATGGGTGCATGGCCAGCTTCTTTCTCCGGGTACTGTGAGATTCGGGGAACAGGGCACAGAAAGTATAATTCAAAGTGCTTCCAGTCCATCCACCCCTGAGTGGGAACCTTGTATGTGAACCCTGAGCTGTTTGGGAGAAGGACAAAGGGACAGTCTTGCCCAGCAGGACTTGAAGTTAGAAGAACCGAGGATCCTGTAGGCTGAGGACAGGAAAGCCTGGGGAGGTTCTGGAACCTTCTGTCAGCTCCTAGGGGAAACCTCAGCGATGGTGGAGGTGGGTGCTGCCAGTGTGTCGGGGTTGAGATGGGGGACCGGCATTTTTCTCACCAGCTTTCCTGGGTTTCCCTGTGGCCCTCGCAGGTGTGTACGGCTTCCTGACCTTTGGGACAGGTGTGTCTGCTGACATCCTGATGTCCTACCCAGGCAGCGACGGGGTCGTCATTGTTGCCCGGGTCCTGTTCGCCGTGTCCATCGTGACCGCCTACCCCATCGTGCTCTTCCTGGGAAGGTGAGGACAGCTCGGGCACACCCGTCCATCAAGCACTGGCATGTGCTGCGCACCATGCCAGCCTGTGTGTCGTGGGGACGGTCGTCACCTCCCTTTCCTGGAGGAGGAGATGGGGCAGGGGAGTCGGGTGGTTTGCCCAGCGTGGCCCAGCTGGTGTCAGGACTGGAGCCTGGTGCCCTGGCCAAAACTTGACCGCACGGCGAGGCCCCACCCCGTCAGCTCCTCATGTGCGGGGGTCCCTGGGGACCGAGGCCCTGGTGTGGAATGGAAGCCCAGCTGGGTGTGCGGGGCTGCTGGGGGACTCTGGGACACCCAGCGGTGGGTGGGGCTCCCGTGGGAGCCCCGTGGTTTGTGGCCTCCAGATCGGTGATGCAGGACTTCTGGAGGCGGGGCTGTGGTGGGTCTTGTGGGCCGCAGGCCCTGGCTGAGCCCTCGGGGCCATGGGTCCGGGTGCCGCTGACCGTGCTCTGGGTCGCTGTGACGCTCGCCATGGCCCTGTTCCTGCCTGACCTCAGCGAGATCATCGGCATCATCGGCGGCATCAGCTCCTTCTTCATCTTCATCTTCCCAGGTGAGGCCCCGGCTCGCCCAGCCGCCCGCCTGCGGGTCCTTCCCGGCTCCCCACCGTGGGGAGGCCATGTGGAGGTCAGGGGGTGGGGGTCCATGTAGATAGGATGGCTCCCAGCCCTGTTTACTGAGCCGGGCACAGGGCTAGGGCTCTGCACATCTTTCCTCATTAAATATCTCAACAGCCCTTGATGGACATATGAGGCGGGGTGCTGTTATCAGCCCACCCCACAGACGGGAAGACTGAGGCCCTGAGGCCTCTCATGTGAAATAGGTAGCATGTAGCAGGTCTGAGTCAACCTTAGTCACCCTCTCAAGGCTGCCACTCACTGTAGGATTTTATTTTATTTAAATGTTTTCAACTACATGAAACTCGTGTGGTTCAAAGCTGCCCCTCAAACACCTTCCTCCTTCTCCCCTAAACCTGGGAGGTGAATACAGTTTCCATTACTGGTGGGTTCCTAGGAAACCTCAGTGTTAGTGAGGATGATGTGAAATTCCTGTTGAACTGGCCTGACCATTATCTCAGCCTGGGAGACGCAGGGTAGCCAGGCCTGGGGCTCCCGAGGGAGGAGGAGCATACAGGGGCCAAAACCCCAGCCCTGGGCGGCCCCTGGCACTGGAAGGCGGTTTCAGACGGGAGTGGGATCCCATTCTCTCTGCCACCCCCCACCCCCACGCCACCCCCAGCCCTGGTCTGGGTCAGATGGGCTCAGCCATGCAGTATCTTAAACACACAGGATGGGCTTGGCACTCGTGTCCTGGGTGGGGCCTTTTAGCTCCAGCCATTTCCGTGCTGGAAAGGACCGGCTAGGACAGGCTTGGAAGCGGGGAGAGATCACAGGCTCTTTAGGCCCAGCTGTCTGACTTCGAGTCCCAGCAGCACCATTAAAAAAAAAAAAAGGGAAAAAAAAACCCAGACAACACAGGCGCTGGCGGCTGTCAGATGCGTCCCGGGTGTCCGTCCCCGACCTGACCCTGACTCGCACTGTCTCACCAGAGACGAGTGTGGCTGTCACTGTTGCTGGAGAGACTCCGGCACTAGAGGGTGTTGAGCAAGGACCCCACAGCGGTGCCGTGGTCCGTGCGCTCTGCCCTCTCGCCAGGGGCCAGGGGAGTCCGTGGAGCTACTGTGGGCAAAAGCCCTGCTGGCCTCTCGGGTCCCTAGGGGCTGCTGGGTGTTGGCTGAGCCCTGCAGAGCTCGGGGTTGCTTTGGGTTCAGACAAAGAGCTGCGGTGACCCCAACTCTCCCCCGCAGGTCTGTGCCTCATTTGTGCGGTCAACGTGGAGCCCATCGGACCCCGAGTTAAGTGAGTGAGTGCATGCAAGGATGGCGACTGGGCGTGTGCGGGGCTCGGCTCCAGGGGTGTGAGACGTGGTCAGGTCTGCGGGGTCCTGCCGAGGAGGGAACTGCCGGCCAGGCCGGGAGGGGCCCTTGTCTGCACAGTGATGGGGAGCTGAGCCGGGAGGGTCCAAGCCAGCACCCCGCTGAGTCCATGTGTCGCCGTCTTGCACGCCAAGGGCTGTGGTCTGTGGTTGGAGCGGTCTGTGGATTTGGGGTCTTCCTGGCAGCTGGAGCGCTGTAATCGAGCACCCTTCTCCAGGGCAGGTCCTGTCTCCCCGTAGACCCTCTTTCCCCCTGAGGTCATGGTCATGGGCTCCAGTTGGGTGACTTTGGGGTGCCACCACTCAGCCCCGTACAGAAAGATGCGCTCACGTCACAGCAGCCGTGAACGTGGATCCCACCTGCGGGCCTGTGCCTCTTTCTCCCCTTCCTCCGGCCACACGGAGCCCAAGCTTGCTCTTCCCACAGCTGCAGACTCGGCCGGGTTCCCTGCTGGGTTGTGAAGTGTTTTTCTGGAAGCCTCTAAACCTGACTTGGGCTGAGCACCAGCCCTGATGCCTGTAGGGGGGGCCCCCTACGTGGTTTGTTCCCTGTAGTGCTCTTTCAAGTGTTGCTGCTTTTGTGTGGCATCTCTGGCCAGGTTCACAGAGCCGTTACTGATGGGCTTTCAGGGGATTTTTAATCTCAGCGCTGCCTTAGGGCCTTCTGATCCTCCAGAGCTGCTCCAAGGAGCCTGCAGCCCCGTCACGTTCCCTCACTCCCCGCTTCAGCCGGGTGGGTGTTCTTGGCACTGAGCTGCCACTCTGTGATGCTGCATAACTGGAGATGGTCTTTCCATGACAACGGGCCCCGCGGCCTTTGTTAATGGGGCTAGAAATATCCCTGCCGTTTTGCGGGAATCTTATTATCGCGGCTCTTGTCTCGCTGTCTGCCCCGTCTCTCCTGGTTACGTTATGAAGCACACAAGGATGTGGCCTCGGCCACCAGTTCCAGCCACCTCTGTCCCCTCCTCCCTGGCCTCCAGCCGCTGTTCCCATCTGTGTGACTTGGGACTTCTCCTTTGTTACTTTCAGGAGGCTTCAATCCCACCCCCAAGGAAAAGGGGCAAAATGGGGGTTTGAACCTAGTGTTTTCCTCCCCCGTTTCTCTGTCTTTGGTGAAGCACTGGGAGGATGAGGTTAGGAAGTAACAGTTGGGGTGAGAGGTTTAATTTTCTTTTCAACTGCGGGGGTGCTTTATTTCCTGTTGTCTCAGAAACTCATCCCTACAGGTAAGGGGAGGGCAACTGGAATTGTTTCTGAATTGGGCTATTGGGCTTCACGCCATGAGCGTTCGGCATGTGTCTGGCTCTTCTGTGGGAAACTCTGGTAAAGCGCATGGCTGACGTGGGTTCGTTGACTCGGCAGGTGCTGCCTGGAGGCCTGGGGGGTGGTCTCCGTGCTGGTCGGCGCCTTCATCTTCGGGCAGAGCACGGTGGCGGCCGTCATGGAGCTGCTGTGAGGGGCAGCCCGTGCCCGAGCAGGACAGGGGCCCCCATGGCCGCCTGCATCCGGCCGTGAGAACCGTGTGACCTCTTCATAAAGACGCTGGAGAAACTGACTCGTCCGTCCTTCCCAGGCTGCGCCTTCCGGCTTCTGCTGGGTCCCGGGGTGTCTGGTGCAGTGGTGAGAGGTGGCATAGGCCCTGCACGTGACCACAGACCGGGGGCTTCAGGCCAGAGCGGCGGGAGCTCTCAGTCTGGAGCCTGGGAGTCTGGGGTCAGGGTGTGGGCAGGGCCGTGTGCCCTCTCCCCGCCTGCAGCCCCTGGTGCCCGCTGGCCACCGTGGTGCTCCTGGGGTGTCTGCACCCCCCATCTCAGCCTCCAGCTCCCTGTGTGTCCACGTGTCCCTCTTAGAGGGCCCAGGGTCCTCATTTGATATGACCTTAGTTACTTACTTGGGATGTGCAAAGAGCCTGTTTCCAAGTAAGGTCACATTCACTGTTTCCTGGGGTTAGAACTGCAGCTTATGTTTCTGGGGGACACAGTTCACCCCATAACTTGGAGTAGGTGCTGAAGTCCAGGGAACCCTGCTTTGGGGTGTTGGAGTCAAATACATGAGGTGATGGCATGGCTCAGTGGACGAGAGCCCAGGGGGGCTGGGGGTGGCACCTGCTGGGGAGATTTGGGGTGCCATCTGTTGGGGAGGGCAGGGCACTCAAGCTGGTGCTCAGGCCAGGGCACGGGGGGCCCAAGGAGATGTATACACAGAGTTGGCCTCTCTCTGGTGGGGGGACCCCAAGGAGAGCTCCCTGTCCTCCCACTGGCTGGACCAGAAGAGCCCGGAGGCCAGGTGTGCTGTCTGCTCTGTGGGTCCCTCCCGACCCCACCCCGATTCTGGGCTGAGGAGCCGCACCTGAAGCCGTGGCGCAGCAGGGGTCTGCGGGGTCGGGCTGGAGGACTGGCCACTGATGCTTGTCGAGTCACTGTGCTCCCTCGTGCTGAGCCCGCCCAGGGCCTGGGACCCCTGGATGGACGTTGCTGGATTCAAGCCGCTCCTCCTCTGCCCCGGGACGTCCGCCAGAAGCTAGCGGTGCCCGCGCCTGGAGGGCTCACGTCTGAGGACAGCTGCCCCAGGTAGGCAGTGGCCGGGCCGCGTTACGTCACGTCGGGTGTGTGCGACGTTGTCTTAATGCAACTCTTACGTGGTTTGACTGTTTTCCCAGCTTGTCCACCTGTACTGATGTTTTCTTGAGATGTTAACTCACATACCACGAGGTCAAAGTGTACAGTTGGGTGTCTGTGGGTGTAGAGTGACGCCGCTGTCACCAGTGTTCAATTCCTGTGCGTTTTTAGCCCCAGAGGAACCCAGGACCTGCAGCCCTGACTCCCCGTTTCTCCCTTCCTCTGGTCCCCGGTGACCGTGGGTTCTGTCTCTAGGGATTTGCCCATTCCGGACATTCTGTGTGAACGGACGCACACGACACGTGGTCTTTTGTGTCTGGTTTCTTGGACCTAGCACAAATTTTCAAACATTTTTACAGGTGGAGGGAACCGAGGCTTGAGAACCTCAAGGCCGCCTGTCCTGTGAGCTTCAGAGTTGGGTTGGGACTGATGAGCGGTTAAATTCCATTGTCTTCTGAGCTATAGCCAAGGCGGGGGAACTAGTCGACCCTGGGGGTAGGGGCCTTTGCCCCCCAGTGCCCTGGCTGTCCCTGAAGACTCTGACCCCGTGAAAGGACACGGGGTCCTTCTCCAGGTGCTCTGATCAGCCCCCACACCTCGCGTCCTCCTGAATGAGGGTCTCAGAAGCGGCACATGAGCCGAGAAGTGAGGTCATGGAGCGTTTAGCACCCGCAGCTGGTGCAGATGAACAGAGTTACATTAACCCTGCATGCTTGGCTCCAGGTTGCTGGCCGGGAGGCTGGGCCATGATAGGAGGGTCCTGGGTAAGAACAAGGCATGGCAGGTGAGGGGTGTGCCTAAAGGGATGGTGTGTGATAAGCGGCTTTGGAGCCAGACTATGGTTTGAAACGCTGTCTGCCATTTGCTTTCTCAAGATCCGGGAAGTTTATTAGAAACCTCCACTAAGAATCCATTTCCCCACCAGCCAAACAGAGCAGGATTACTGTGTTTGAGGCAACGTGAGAATTAAAGGTGATGCTGTATGCATAGCACCTGGCAGGGGACCCAAGCAATGGTGGTTTTATTTCCAGAAAAACGAGGCTGAGATGAGGAGGTGAACACAGATCCAAGGGGAAAAGGGATCGGCCAGACACGTGGGCTCCCTGCAACGCAGGAGAGGACGGCAGGGAGGGGCGGCCTGACACTGATGCTGGAAGGGTGGGGGGGCTCCTGGAGGGGTGATGAGGTTCACCCCGGGCACCAGCATCCCGCCGCTGACGGGCACGGATGGGGTTGTCATAGGACTGAGCCTCAGATCAGGCGTGATCACGCAGGGCGGGGATGCAGACAGACACGAGGCTGACGTCCGCGCTTCGGGGGCAGGTCCAAGTCCCTGCCATACTGTGAGCACCCTCTACCAGGGAAGCGGCTGGAGGACGGAGGGCTGGAGTGCGTGCTCCGGCTCAGGGTGGTCCTAGTACGGGCAAGTAGGTCTGGCACGTCTGGGCTGACCCCCCCTGCTGCTTACCAGCCCTGTGACTTTGGCCGGGCCATCCCTGCTCCGAACAGCCCTCAGCCTCAGGTCACTGACCCAGGAAACCTCTGTGAGTGTGGTTCTCAGCCCTGGTGTCCTTTCTTGGAACTGGGGCAGCCGCTCTCTACCCGGATAGCCGTGAGGCTGAGCTGGGAAAGACCAGAGTCAGGCCCGTCACAGGGTCCTGGTCCATCAATGGTGACACCTGTGCTGGCATGTAGAGACCCTTCTGTCTCAAGTGACCGCCATGAACAGGGTGAACCGGGCAGTCCAGGTTACATGTTCTGCTTGGAGTGGCCTGGGCTGCAGGGGGTCTGCGCGTCCTGGACAAGGGCCCTCCCAGTGGCTCAGGTGCCCACGCGGGGACCAGCCCAGCCCCAAGGGGTGGCCCGT
Organism: Muntiacus reevesi; assembly: GCF_963930625.1. NCBI lineage: Eukaryota > Metazoa > Chordata > Mammalia > Artiodactyla > Cervidae > Muntiacus > Muntiacus reevesi. The sequence goes on along the minus strand of NC_089250.1, from coordinate 223,784,815 downwards.
GCCCACCACAGTGGTGGCCCGTGCCCCCCACAGTGGTGGCCGCACCACTCCCACGGCAGGCTTAGGTCCTGAACTGGACACAAGGAACACAGGCGGTGAACGTGTTTGGGCAAGTGAGTTGACTGTGACTTTCTTTTTAAAGAAATGAGATTCATGTAACATAAACATTTGAAGCTGAGCCCCTCCACACCGCTGAGCCTTCTGCATCCCGTCCCCAGAGCCCTTCCTGCACGGTCAGTCCCCTGCAACCCCTCAGCTGCTTTCCACTTCTAGGGGTTTAACTCGTCCAGACGTTCCCTGTGAGTGGGGTTGTACCGAGGTGGCTGCCTGTGCCCGACTCCTCTCACAGAACGTCCGTGAGGGCGCCGTGCCACAGCCTGGGCCAGGACGTCGTCCCTCCTGACGACTGACCTGCCGTCCGCTGCACACACAGGCGCTCAGGAGTCTGCTCACCCACTGCGCACACGTGTGTGCCGCCTTCCGGCTCACGTGTGAACACATGGGCACAGGACCCTGCTTCACTTCTCTGGGGCCTCCCGGCGTGGAGCTCTGGGGTCATGTGGCAACTCCATGTCCAGCTGTTGGGGGGACCTGTGTTAATCCGAGGCCGTTGCCCCCCGCCCGCCTACACTGGGCACGAGGTGGTCCGAGCACCGGGCGGGGCACAGACGGCGGCCCTGGGTGCTCCAGGTTTGCTGCCTCCGTTGGGGTCTTGGATTGCCCGCCTGCCCATCCGAGGACGACATAGGAGGCTGCAAGGGCACCCAGCCCCGGACGGCAGGGGGAGTGGAGGCTCTCATACCTTTTCGGGTGGGCGGGTGTCTGCTCTCTTCCGAGCCTGCTCCTCCTGTGTGGAACCAAGGTGGTGCCAAGTGCCCGTGGCCGCAATCAGCACAGATCTGCGTGACGGGCGGGCTCGGACGGGGGACAGGCCCAGGTAATGGGGGCTCCTCAGCTGCACCTCCAAGAGCCCCGACCCCCAAGACACTGTTGCTGAAACAGCAGAGTGGCTCGGAGCGGCCCGGGCGCTGGGGAGGTAGGTGTGTGTGTGTTGTGGGTATGCGCGGCGGTTCTTACGAGGACTCCCCGCAGCAGCCTTGGCACAAGCCAGGCAGCTCCTGGTCTCCAGAGGGGTCTCCCCCCCACTTCCCAGGTAAGAAAAGAGAGGCTGAGGGAGGCTGGTTGCAGGGACGCAGCTGGGATTTCAGCCTGCATTTCACCCTTCCGTCCAGGCCCAGTGGTTGCACTGGTTTTGCGTGAGGCACCAGCATCAAGCCCTGGGAGGCGGTGCAAGGGGGACCTCCCAGGGAGCAGGGGCTTCACGGCTCCCCCGCCGCCCGCGGAGGAGGCAGACTGGGCAAAGCCCCGCCCGGCAGTGGCGTCTTTAGTGACAGCACCGGTCCAGCAGGGCTGCAGAGATCAGACCTGGTCCTGCCGTGAGGGCGCCACACCCAGCTCCAGGGCTGTCTGCCTCTTCCCCCAGGAAAGGGACGCGAGGACTCTCCTTTCCTGACCCCTGAGACTTGTGTCCTGTTGCTCTCCTGCAACTCGGCCAGGGAGACGGAAGTCACAGTGTCGGGTCTGAATGCAGTCTGGGCCTGGCCTTCTGTGTGGCCGGACAGCAAATCACAGGGTGCAGTGACAGACTGTGTCCAGTCAGGTCTGGCCTCTGCCCTCAGCGGTGACGGCCTCTAGGAGCCCGGAATGTCCCCCCTGACATGAGGTGGGGTGACTTGGCTCAGGTTTTATGGTAATAAAGTGGCTTCCCTCCCCAGCCGTCACAGAAAATGGAACACACACACACACAGCTGTCCACAGTGGGAGTTTATTTGGTGCTCGTCCCAGCGGCTGCTGGCCCAGCAGGGCACTGCTACGTGGGGTCTACCACAGCCTGTGGGCTCAGCCACGGCCTAGGGGGGAACTACAGGGTCTCAGCCCCCTACCGCGTGGAGGAGTGGCGACCAGGGAGGGGGAGGCGGACGGGGACTGGTCATGCGTGGCCGTCTGCGTCACCACCGCCCTCCAGTGTCAGCAGGGCCCCGGCAGCTCAGACTCTGCTCTGCCGCCAAGGGTGGGGCGGGGGGTGCCAGGGGAGGGGTGCGCCTTCACTTTGAAGAGCGGGAAGAGACACTCTTATTTGGAAGTATACTGAAAAGACAGCTAGTATACCAAAGTTTCTAGGAAAGAGTGGACATCCTTCGTCAGAGGGAGCAGGGCGGCAGACTCATCTGTGGGGCCTTGGGGAGGCGGTCAGTCACGGCCCAGGGTGCACCAAGCAGCTGGGGGAGAGAGAGGGGTTGATGGGGGCGGGCTGTGGTTGTGGAGGCAGGAAGCAAGTCCTGCCTCCGCTCAGGGCAGGAGAGCGATGCCTGCAGCCGTCCCCCCTGCGTCCGGCGCCTGCTCTGTGCCGGGCGGGCTTGGGGGCATGCGTCCGGCGCCTGCTCTGTGCCGGGCGGGCTTGGGGGCATGCGTCCGGCGCCTGCTCTGTGCCGGGCGGGCTTGGGGGCATGCGTCCGGCGCCTGCTCTGTGCCGGGCGGGCTTGGGGGCAGCGAAGGGGGCAGGCAGAGTGTGGCGCCCCGGGGGTGCTTGCTGGTTGTCCCCCTGGTGGCCAACCACATACCCTTTAAAATGCCCGTATGCCCATTTGAAAGAGTAAATGTAAACTTTCCACGATGGGAACTTGTCTTACCACCGCGGCCTGGTAAAGCCGACTTGACAGAGGAGCCCCTGATTCCCTGACAGGAGAAACTGACATCTGGTTAAAGGAGACGTGAAGGGAAAGGGTCTGTATTCTCTGGAGCTAACGTATAGATCGGACTCCATTCAAAGACTGGAGCACCATTTAGAGCCGCCAGCCCAGAAGGAAGGTGTGACCGGCGGCCCTGTGTGCCTTAAAATTCGCCTGTAGCCCAACATCAAGGAAGGGAGGGGGAAACTTATTTTGTAAGTTAGAGCATTACATTCTTTCTTGGCCCTGGAGTTCTGTGAAACCCTTGGGGGAGGGAAGGTGATGCTGGGGAAGAAATGGGGGTTAAATTATGTAGAAGGGTGTGTTCACATCGTCTGCCCCCTCCCAGAGCCAGGACAACTGTCTTACCTGTGCCAGGCCCTCAGTCACCAGCTGTGCTATCCAGTCAAGGGTGGCTTTATGGGAAACAGGGGCCATAGGCATTTAGCATCTTTGACTTTCAACAGGTACAAAAATGGTTTTGGATTTTGTTAGATTTCCAAAAAATGCACACGATGTTGGAACTTCACATTTTATATACCTGTTGTTGTTCAGTCACCAAGACGTGTCTGACTCTTGGTGCCTCCATGGACTGCACTAGGCTTCCCTGTCCCTCACCATCTCCCGAAGTGTGTCCAAGATTTTATATGCTAGTATTTGGCTGTTAGTATTTTATAGGAACCATAGTTCTTGGTGGCTACATATGTATATATAATAAACTATGTAAAATATATATACACACACATATCTACATCTGTCACTTTTTTGTATACTAAGTACTGTTTCAATGTTACAGTCATTTTTAGAGTTATCGTAATGAGTGTCATGTTTTCTCAAATCTGTAGAAGTCCAGCCTGCCACAGGTTGGGCTCGGGGCCACCTCCCAGCCCCCTGGCGCCCCAGCCTTCCTGCCTCGAGGACCCTCTCTGTTGAGCACTCACTCATGGACTACACTTCCTAGCAGCTAAGGGAACAGAAGGCTTCCTGGGTGGCTCAGTGGTAAGGAACCTGCCTGCTGAAGCAGGAGATGCAGGTTCGATCCCTGGAGACGGAAATGGCAACCCACTCCGGTATTCCTGCCTGGGAGATCTGATGGACAGAGGAGCCTGGTGGGCTACAGTCCATGAGGTCACAAGGAGTCGGACACGACTGGGCGATAGAACATTGACGAGAGAACAGAAGGGTCTGTGGACAGTCTGGGTGCCTCTGCTTCTGCCAGGCCTGTGGTGTCCCCACACCCCCCCATGGCTGCTCCAGACTCCCCCCCCCCCCCCCGCTACCCAGTACCTGGCACGGAGATCCGGGAGAAGGCCTCAGGCTGGCTCAGTGTGTCCACCTTGACATGCCGGAATGCCTTGCACACAGGGCTCTGCAGGTGCCTGCAACCCAGGGGGACGCCCGTGAGCTCCTGGGGCTTGGAGCGGGGTCCGAGTCTGACCCTGGGCTGGGGGCTCCGACAGCAGTCAGCCAAGATCGGGGGCCAGAGCCTTCACGGGAAGGTAAGAAGGCCGGGGTGACTGCTGGGGCCCCGTGGGGAGAACAGTCTGGTTCTTGCCTCCCCGTGAGCAGACTTAAACAGGGAACTTTCTTTCTGGATTTTTATCCTTCGGCAGCAGTTTCTAAACGGGAGCACCCCTGGCCTCAGCTCCCAGGGCTGGCAAGGAACCTGGATTCAGAGCTCAGATGAAGGGTGGAGGACCAGCCTCCTGAGTGGTGGATGCCTCTGGGACCCCAACTCCTTACCCGGCCCACACCCCGCCCCACCCCTGCGGGCTGGAAGCCAGAGAGCCTGTGTGCCAGACCTACCTCTTCCACTCCTCTTCCGTCTCCCAGAACTCATAGACCACGAAGGTGACGCCGTCTGCCAACCTCACAGCAGCGATGCTGCAAGAGGAAAGGCTGGCATCAGTGGCCACACCAGGCCACTGCTCCCAGGGTACAGAGGACCCCACAGGCCCATCCCCACCACTGCCCTGCCCTGCCCACAAACGAGCCCAGACCAGGCGCCCAGAGCCAGGAAACGGGTTCCCAAAAGCTGTGGTCCAGGATAGGGGCCTCTCGGTAATACACTTCCTTTCTGCTCATAACCCCCAGGACGGCAACCTTGTCTGACAGCTGCGTGCACGGCTCTGCCGTCTGGAGCGAGGCCTGACCCGGACAGTGCCCAGTGCGTGGCTGGTGAATGAATTCTAATGAAGTGCCATTTTTTAAAAGGCCTTTTTATTCATTAAAAAAAAACTTAGCTGTTTTTCCCCCGTCTGTAACATCCATCTTTATTAGAAACAGATTTTTAAAATACATGACAAATAGGTTTTTTTAATCTATAGAGCCTTTAACTTAAAGTGAAAAGCAGTACCACTTGAAAAAAGATCTTGAAAACATACCAGTTTAGAGAATAACTTTTCTTCTATCTAGAAAACCATTGTGTGATAAAAATCTGATATAAAGAGAATTTCTACTATGTTAATAAAAGTTATGTGAGGTACTATAAATTTACTGATTTTCTTTCCAGATTATCCCCAAGATCAGATGAAGTTATGATTTTAAAAAATCTAATAGCAAATTTATTGACTATTAAGTCATTATTCATAACATCAACAATTTTATACAAATACTGGGTAAATATTTTTTTTGGTACAAGTGGGAAAATAAACCATATTTTCTATTTCTTTTCTAGACATGCTTTGCATGAAGGCAAAATAATTATTTAAATCCTGTTTTTCTTTGCCATGAAGATTCTTCAAAAAAGGCTTTTCAAATAACTACATTAACCCTATTTTCATAGCTGTATTCTAATTTTAAGTGGGTTAAATAATTGGTCAAGAGAAGAATATGGTCAAAAATGAACACAAGGAATCATCAAGCAAAAAGGCATACTAAGAGAAAACTAAAGAGAGAAACTGCTTTTTCCTGGAACATAAGTTTAGAAAAGTTTCTTCCATGATGTGGGATTGTTAGGGGATAGATTTCATAAGGTTGAATCAAACCCCTTCTCACGATTTCAAGTTCTACATGACCTTAAGGACCAAAATAACATGTGAAAAACAATATGGCAAGTTATCTGGAGAACAAACTTAAGATTCTCTAAATGAGAAAGGTTACCCATAGGAGAAACTATCAGGTTTACTTCAAAGCAGCTAAACCTTTTATCCAGGTGTATATATAAGCAACATTCCATACCATTAAACACCCCTTCCTTTTTGAAATACTTTGGCTTCCAGCACACCAGTCTCCTCACTACTTCTAGCTCTAAAACCTATCTTTAAAAAATAAAAGCATCTTCCATGCTGTCCTCTGTAATCGTTGTCTCATTTAATCCTTAAAGACAGGCCTGGCTGGAGTCCCAGGCCACTCCTGCCTTCCCCGTCTGAGACACAGGACACACACCTTGTTCCAAACAGACGGACAGACCCAGGCTGGGGGCTGGAGCACGTTGGCGGGGGGGGGGGGGGGGGGCTGGGCTCTAAGAACGTGGCCGACCCGGGCAGGGTGGGGGAAGAGAGGGAGGCCTGGCCTCCGAGATCACAGCACCCCTGGAGAGGGGACCCCCATCGCAGGCGACATCTGCTGTATAGTCACAGCAGCTCCAGGCTCTGCCATTCAGGACAGAACAGGGCTGCTAACCGCATCATTACGTCATCACCTCCAGCCCGAAGTTACCCGCCAGCCGTGGCTCCTATCTCAATGATGGGACGGGCTCGGGCCTGCATGCCACCTGGCCATCAGGGGGACCCTGGCCTCGCTCCTCACAGTGAGGTGGCCTCGCTCCTCACAGCCTGCTGCCCCGCTGTGGACAGAGGTCACTGAGGGATGGGTTCGTCTCCATTTGGTAATTGCAGCACGGGAAAAGCAGTTACAGTGCTTGGGTTTGCTTGGCTGATGCACTGATTGGTTTCAGGGGCATGGGGCGAGGCCTCTGGCTGGAAGGACACAGCAGGCAGGCTTGGGGTGCACGGAGGGCACGCAGTCATGCAACAAACAGGAAGCCCCACTGTTTGCTGTCTCCAGCCTGCCTTCCCAGCTGTGGGCCCCCTTCTCCTTCCATGCTTTCTCCCGTGACAAGTGCATGGCTCTGGTGGCCCTGGGTGACACCTGCACGCCCACCACCCCCAGGGTGGGCAACTTGTACGCTGGCACCTCGAATGTTATGGCATCTCATGTGTGATGTGGCCCAAAGGCCTGTGTGAGCCCCCGGCCATTCACCTGATGCTCCGCCACGTCTCCAACTCAGCCCGTGTCCCCACCCCCCGACCCTCACCACCCCTAGTGAGTTTCTGAAGTCAAAAGATCTCAGACTCCACTTGGCCTACTCTTTCTACAACCCGCCTCCCATTCTGGCCCTGGGCTGATCCGGTCAGCCCCACTCTGAAACAGATCCCAGTTCTGCCCACATCGTGCCAAGGGCCAGTCCCCTCTCCCTAGCTGCCCGGCTGCACGTCCGTCCAGCCGCCAAACGCCCTTATGCAAGGGAGGAGGCAGGACTGAGCCCTGCTCCGGGCGCAGCACCTCTCCCGTGGTACCTGTTACCTGGAACAAGCAGGGCCTGCCTACCTACCCCCTGTCCCCCGGCCATCTCTCCCACCACCCCCAGGTCACCCTGTGGAGACACACTCCCCTTGCTGCTACCCCGGCTCTGGGCGCTGGCCCGTCCCCCACCTCAGGTTCTGCGGGTGGGGCAGCTCATCACTCAGGCCTCAGCACACAGCAGCCCCTTCCTGAAGACCCCTGCCCCATTCCCAGCCTCCGTAGCACCCGCCGCCAACTGGAATCATCTTTACCTGCTCCCCTCCCACCACTGGGAATTAGCACTCAGCAACAGCAGCAGCCTGAGTCACACTGCACCCCCAGGCCCCCCCACCCGGCATCACCAGGAAGCAGGTGGAGGCACATGTGTTGGGGAGGGAGAGAAATCAGCTGGGAGGCGGGGAGAATGGAGGTGGGGAACAGGCGTGGAGCCCACAGCTACTGTCCACCAGGTGCTGACGGGCGGGCCACTGCTGGGAGAGGAGGGAGCCCAGCAGCTTGTGTCAACAGCTCTCGGGGACACCCCCAGCCGGACGCAGGCCTTGGCAGCAAGGACCGGGGTGGGGGGTGCCCTGAGGAGCAGCCACGGCAGCAAGCAGGGCAGCTACCACAGTGGGCACTGGGGCCAGGCCCCGTCCGACGCCCTCCACGGTGCATTGCTCCACTGAGGCCCCCAACCACCCCGTTAGTGGTCCCCTTTACAGATGAGCAAGCTGAGGTCAGGGAGACGAAGTCACTTGCCAGATTTGCACAGCAAGGAAGAGCCCGATTGAGGACTTGCCCCCAGCTCCTGTAACCACCCCGCTAGGTGTGTCGTTGGCGTCCCCCAGGCCGGACCCCCGGCCACCGTCCCGCCCCGGCCTGCGGCTTACTCACTGGAAGCAGTTCCTGGCCCCGGCGGTGCCCCGCACGTACTGGCGCAGAGAGTCCAGGAAGCCGCCCAGCTGCTCCGGGCACACGGCCATCTCCTGCCGGACCAGCTGCAGGTGCTGTGGGCCACAGGACCCGTGGGCCACCCCCTCACCCAGGACCCCACCCGGCCCTGGGGGCACAGCCCAGGACCCAGCAGCCTCCCTGGGACAGGACACCGTGGTCAGAATAACCCCGACCCCCAAACCCCACTACACACAGTTGTCATCTTTGCTCGTGAAAACTGGCGAAAAATGAACTAAAAGCAGCAGTCCCACACAAGTGCTGAAGAACAGACAAGAGGATTTAGAGAGGCCCGAGAGAGAGAGACTGCAAGGCCAAGACACAACAGAATGAACGGTCTGCAGAACTGTTGCTGGTTGAATCAGTGTCTGCTCATCCCGTCACTCCAGGCCAGAGAACAGCCCCGGGAGGGGAGGGAGGCCACGTGCTGGTGCCGGGTGGGGGTGGGTGTCAGGGACACTGAGCCATCTGTATCTTGAGTCTCGCCCGGCCCAGAAGGGGACGGGGCCACAGGGAGGGGTCCTCACCATGTTGGTGCCCTCTTCGTCCGAGAGATGCTGCTGAAGGTCAAACCAAAGGGTCTGCAACAACAAAGCATGAAGGGAGGCTCGAGACTGAGGCCCTCTCTGCCCGGGAGGCTTCCAGGACCACCACTACAAGGACACAAAGCACCAGAGAGCTGCGGCTCCTCCACCCTGAGGTTCCAGGGACCCTCGAGTCCCGGGGCGGGCGGGAGCTCACAGGGCCAGCCCTCTCTGGGCAGGGCTCAGCCCACAGTGCTGGCTCAGGGGGGACCCAGGAAGCCAGGCTGCAAAGCCACCCAGAGCCACAGATTCCTTCTGGCTGTGCCACTGGAGCCCAGAGGCCAAGCAGACCTACCGCAGAGAACACAGAGGAGGCTCTGTTTTGCTGAACCCAGAGAGCTGGGGGTTTGCCACAATTGCCGGCAATAGACTGCCTGACTCGCGAGTCACCCTCGACCTGGGGCCTCAGGAAGAGAACGGTCTGAAGGAGGTGGTCTGTGCTCGCTGGCCCTCGACAGACCCCGGGGTTAAACGCTTTACACCAACTATCAGGGAACTTTCCAGACTCTCAGGTTGAGACTGTCCCACTGTCAGCACTGTGGAAGCAGGGAGCCCACGCAGCCCCCGTCTGACCCCATGCTGGGGGCTGCCGCAGTGCCCAGCACCTCCATTTCAGAGCAGAGAACCCCAGGGCTGCAGGAGCTGGTCCAGGCTCCGAGCCTGGGTTTGAGGCCAGGCCCCTTCCCCCCGATTCACGGAATCCTTTAACTTGGGCTCCCCAACAGACGCCACCTATGTCCCCTCCCTGTCCATCCTCCATGAAGCCAGCCGTGTCTCTGGCACAGTGTGTGTGTGGGGGGGGTATGTATGTGTGTGTGTCTTCCTTCTCGATACAAGCATGTGTGTGAGGCGTGTTGCCTGGTTGTTGGAGAAAACAGAGTAGCAGATATACAAGTCCATGACCTGACCAGTCACCACCTTGAAATTCTTAATAATGCTGGAACCAGGGACCCCGTCAATACACGGCAGGTGCCAGAGAGGTGCTGACTTTCTGGGGACACAGGGTGTGGATGCACGTGTAAGTGGGCTCCTGGAGAGCAGGGGCTGCGATTCGCCCCCTAGGTTTCTCCTGGCGGGCAGGGCCACGTGAGGGTGAGGATGAAGCAGAGATGAGGGGAGGGGTGGTGGCACCCAGGTCTGCGTCCCGTCTCCCTGCCTCGCTTCTGCTCCGGGGAGCCCAGGCCCAGCCAGGAGGGCTCGGGCTGTTCCGTGGAGGGCGGGGCCTGGGTCTGCTCGTGCCCCGGGGCCAATCAGAGGCCGGAAGAGGCCCGCCCCGGCTCCAGGACGCCCAGGTGCTCCTTGGTTTCCAGCCAGCTGGTTGTTAAGGCGACTGGGGCGCTAAAAATAAGCTTCAAAGAGCCTCCCTCTGGGGGCGCCCGCGGAGTTGTTATGACAACCAGGCCTCAGGTCCCCGCCGCGGAGTCTTTCCTACCGCTCCCACCAAGTAGCCAGCTTTGGGGGGAGGTGGGGTGGAGGGCGGGGGGAGATCCCTGCGGCCCTGCAGGTGGGCTCACTGCCTCCCCCCTCGGACTCCCCCCAAGTCTGGGCCTCAGCCTCCTCCTGGGGAGCCCCACCCAGCGCCCTCACGGACCCTCAGAACTAACCCACAAAACCATCAAAGCACTATTTTTCTTTTGCCCTGTTGCAAAAGATAGAAGTTTCAGGAAAGCAGAAATGTAAAATTGCCACTGTGACCCTACAGCCCAGAGATACCTGTTATCTTGGTTTATGTAGATATACATGTGTAGATGTGCATGTGTATATAGGTTCTGGTAACAGAATGTCTCATAATAATGGCTAAATAACAGTGCTAATATTAAATGCTAACTAAGCAGTAGGCTCTGTGCTAAGCCATTAAGATATTTTATCTAATCCTCACAAGGACCCTATGAGAGGTACCATTCTGATTATCTTCTCTATGGTTACCGGAGGACTCGGACGTTCAGAGAGGGTAAGTCACTGGCCCAAGGTCACACAGCTGTTAAGTGGCATAGCCAGGATTCAAATACAAGCAGTCTGATACCAGTGCCTACTGGTAAACCTTAACTGTTTGTTCTCTTTCTTCCAGTAAATGGTATTGTTATGGGCTGAATTGTGTTCCCCCAAAATTCATATGTTGAATTCCCAACCCCCAGTGCTGCAAAACGTGACTGTATTTGTAGACAGGACATTTGAAGAGTGACTGCATGATAATAAGGTCACACGGGTGGGCCCCAATCCAGTATGACTGTTGTCCTTATAAGAAACTGGTAGACAGTCACATGGCTGTCTACATGCCCCAGGGAAGGCCATGGGAGGACCCAGCCCTGCTGGCATCCTGATTCCAGACTCCACGTGTGAAAGGATAGCGCCTGGCTTTGAGCCCCTGGGCTGTGGTCCGTGGCTCCCGCAGCCCTGAGACGCTAGCACGGTCGGGTCCCAAGTACCTACTGAGTCACGAAACACTTTCTGAAATCATGATTTCATTTTCCATCGCCTGCAGATGGGCCATGTCCCATTTAAAAGGCTTCACACTGCCGGTCACTCTGACCTCTCCTGGACTTCCCCATCCCTCAGCCACCACCACGCCAGGTCTGGGCTGCCACCTGCCCAGACCACCCGAGGCCTTACAGCCTCCTTGCCGCCCACTCTCTGCTCCTCGGCACGCCCCTTCCTGGCCGCCCACCCACTCTCATAGCTCCTCTTCCCCAGGCCCCATACAAGTACAAAGGTCATGTTCCCAGGGTCTCCCTTTAGTCCACACCACCCCACAACCCCGCCCAGGGGCATTAAGGTTCCCTGGCTTCCCTCTTGTAAACTCCGGCCTAATTCCGCCCTCCCTGGGGGGCTGGGAGGGTGGAGGGGGGATGGAGGGATGGATGTGGGGGCTTGGTGGGCCCACCTTGTTCTCCAACCGTCCAATGAGCCCTGCCAGCCTGCTGATCTGGGCATCCAGGCCATCCTCCTTGGGGTCTGAGGTGCCTGGGAAAGAGGAACAGTGATGCTGACAGGGGCAGGGCCAGGCCAGAGCCCCCCTCCCTGGACAGAGGACTTGCTTCCAGCCCTCTAGTCCCAGTCCCTGCGGGAGGCCCAGGCCCCATCGGGACCCCCCGCCAGTGCCCCCACCCTGGGCCACGGCTCTCACCAGGTGGGAAGTTCTTTCCTTGCTCCGCAGCCATGAGCTTGTGGTTCGGGGCGCAGGGGGGAGTGGGGCTCCCAGACCAGGTCTCCACCGCGCCGTGGCTGGGCCGGCTGTGGTTCTGTCTGCAGAGGGAGTGGGGGAACACACCCTGTGAGGGGGGCTGCAGGGCCCTGACAGCTCGGAGTGGCTCTGACCAACACTCAGCACCAACTGTGGGGCTGAAACGTGCACAGAATTCCTAGGAACCCCATCCCCTGAGCTGGACACGGTGGCCGCTGTCTCACGAGGAGGCTGCCTGCGGGCGGGGCTGGGATCTGAACTCAGATCCTTTCGGGGAACCCAGACCCTGTGCCCGGGAGGTTCCGTCCCAGGTTCCAGGGCCCGTGAGGGTGAGCCAGGCCCCCACCTCCCTGCGGCTCTCAGCTGCCCCTCACCCACCCTGCCTGTCCCCATCCGGTGTTCAGAGGCCTCTGGGGTCGGGGCCTGGGTTTGCTAACAAGCCCCCCCTCCAAGAAAAGAAGCCATAGGACTCAGTCGAGAGCAGGCATCTAACAGGACAAAAATCCATGATCCTGGCTCAGCCTGGCCCCGTGCCCTGGCCCAACCCCACCCGCCACGCACACTGATGTGCACGGACCAGCACCCCTGACGTGCAACCCACCAAATGCTGTGCCTGGCACACACTAGGGACTCAACAAATGCCCAAACCCCCATGTGCAAAAACGCTAGAAAAGTCACTGCGGACACACAAATAGACACACGCCCGTGTGCACGGCCAACACGCCCGGTGCCCAGCATGGCCGCGGTTTGCTCCAGAATCTGCCTCCTGTGAACCTGAAAATCCAGCAACCTCTCCCTCCATGCGGAGGGGCTGCCCACCCCCTACCCCCCGGGGGAGGAGAAAGGCTGGCAGAATCTTTGAGGTATCGGTCCTGGGGCCTCTACAAACCTGCAGCGAATGAAACGTGGCCAGCGGACCATGAGTGGGTGCAGCGGGGGTCCCCCGGGGACGGGCTGCTGGCTCCAATGCAGGTCATGCCATCCCCAGGGCTGGGAAACAGGGTGCCCGGGGGGCCCTGCAGCTGAGACAGCTGAGGTTTGGAGGGTTAAATGTGGGGGTGCTCAGGAAGGAGATGTATGTTCCCATCATCCCTACGTGAGGTTTGGGGAGGGAGGTAGGTGTAACGGCTGACACGTGGGGGGGACGGCTGACACGTGGGGGGACAGCTGACTCTTAGGGGGATGGCTGACTCGGGGGGGGGAACAGCTGACACGTGGGGGGACGGCTGACTCGTGGGGGGACGGCTGACTCTTAGGGGGACGGCTGACTTGGGGGGGAAGGCAAAGCTCAGGGAAATCAGCTCTAATAAGTGTGCAGTGCTCCATCTGATCTGTGACAGAAAGAAAGTCACAGGTTTTATAAATCAAGATAGTGATGATAAAGGAAGAAGGAAGTCCCCTTAACCTTGGGGACCCTCTGAATCACGAGACTGATCACAGACGCAGAGTCCAGGGTTCGGCTCCCAGGGACCCCAATCCCAGATGGCGTGGTCAGGGCCCAGGACTCTGTGTCCTGCATTTCCCAGGGCTGCAGGTCCTCAGAGCAAACACGTTTTGTGAACAGCGTCCCTGAACACCTTTGCAGCCAGTGGATTGGGACGAATCCCCACCCAGGATCAGCATCCCACTGTACCAGGAGACGCCAGGCTCAGTAAAGCTCAGGAACCTGGCAGCTGCGCCCATCTGTTCCTATGGCTTAAAAAAAAAAATTATTTATTTGGCTTCACCAGGTCTTAGCTGTGGCATGTGGGATCTAGTTCCCTGACCAGAGATCGAACCTGGGTCCCCTGCGTTGGCAGCACAGAGTTGTAGCCACTGGACCACCAGGGAAGTCCCTGTCTCTGTGTCTTTACTTCCACCTTGCCTCAGGCACGTCGGCTATTCAGGCAAGAGCGAGCACAGAAGAGCTGGTCTGAACTCGGGACAGCAAATGCCCCCCACGTGGCCTCCAGGGGCTGGCCCTCCTCTCTGGACCCCAGGTTCATTGCCTCAACATCGTGTCTGCCCCCAAAAGGGGGACCCCAGGTGTTTTCCATGTTCACAAGGACCCGCAAACAAGGCCTTAAACCACTCCATTTCACCGCTGTTCAACCTTTCTGAGCTGGTGACTTGATCCTACTGTGTTGTCAACGCCCATCTATGATCTCACAGCCTCTAAACAAACAGGGAGCAGGTCGAGGGGTCTGAGCACCCATAGGGCTTATTTTTACACTCATGGTATTTTTCACTCACGGCATGAGATAACTTGTTTTCCAATGGTGGTAATAACTACCATAGTCTCCTAATTCCTAAAGGTTTTAAAAAATGAGCCAAACAGTGGAATAGTTTTAGATCAACAACAATGTGAAGAGGTAGTATAATTGACCCCACTTGACAGGTGGGGCAGTGGAGGCCCAGAGTGGGGCAGGAGCTCGCCCAAGGCCGCCCAGTCCCCAGGCACATGCCACCCCGCCACGCGGCCGGCGGCCCGGCTCACTCCCGTCCCGTCCGCGCACCGGATCTGGCTGGTCTGCTCTTCGATGGCCTCCACCGCGCTCTCAACCGAGCTCAGCAGGGACTGGATCTGGTTGGCTGTCTCCTTCAGGAGGAAGCGCGTCACAAACCGGTCCACGTGGCTCCCGCCCTCGTACACCTGTGGAGGGAGGGAGGGGCACAGAGGGAGAGGGGCTGACGAGGGGTCTGACACCCCGACTTGGGGTCATGCTTTGCACCCTCCCAGGGCTCCTGCGGGAAGGCAGGGGCTACGGATGCAGAGCCCAAGGTTTGGGCCACAACAGAAACCGCAGTATCTACAACACTGCATTGAGGACTGGAAGGCAGAAGGCACATAAAAGGCTCATCACTGTGGCTGTCGCAGAGCAAATGCCCTGTGAACGGCAGCTGCTCTGATAAAGATGGTGACGAAGGTGCTGGTGATGGTGGTGGCGATGGTGATTACAGTAGAGACGGTGGTGGCCACTTCTACTCAGCCACCGCCATCAGACAAGAAAACGAAAAGGTATCCAAAATGGAAAGGAAGGGGTAAAGCTGTCACTCTATGCAGACAACATGATACTATGTATAGAAAACCATAAGGACTCCCATATTCAGGTCAAAAAGTAACAGTCAGAACCAAACATGGAACAACAGACTGGTTCAAAATTGGGAGAGGAGTACTTCAAGGCTGTATATTTAACTTATTTAACCTGCCACCCAGTTTATTTAAACTTGTATGCAGAGTACATCATGCAAAATGCCAGGCCAGATGAATCACATCCTGGAATCAAGATTGTGGGGAGAAGTATCAACAACCTTAGGTATGCGGATGATACTACTCTAGTGGCAGAAAGTGAAGAGGAACTAAAGAGTCTCTTAATGAAGGTGAAAGAGGAGAGTGAAAAAATTGGTTTAAAACTCAACATTCAAAAACCTAAGTTCATAGCATCCAATCCCATCACTTCATGGCAAATAGATGGGGAAAAAGTGGGAACAGTGACAGACTTTATTTTCTGGGGCTCCAAAATCACTGCAGACAGTGACTGCAGCCAAGAAATTAAAAGACGCTTGCTCCTTGGAAGAAAAGCTATGACAAACCTAGATAGCATATTAAAAAGTAGAGACATCACTTTGCTGACAAAGGTTCATATAGTCAAAGCTGTGGTTCTTCCTGTAGTCATGTATGGATGTGAGAGTTGGACCACAAAGAAGGCTGAGTGCCACAGAATTGATGCTTTTGAACTGTGGTTCTGGAGAAGACTCTTGAGAATCCCTTAAGACTTCTGGGAGATCCAACCAATCAATCCTAAAGGAAATCAACCCTATTCAATGCACTGGAAGGACTGATGTTGAAGCTGAAGCTCCAATACTTTGGCCACCTGATGTGAAGAGACAACTCACTGGAAAAGACCCTGATGCTGGCAAAGACTGAGGGCAGGAGGAGAAGGGGGCAACAGAGGATCAGATGGTGGGATGGCATCACCGATTCAATGGACATGAGTTTGAGCAAACTCAAGGAGATGGTGGAGGACAGAGAAGCCTGGTGTGCTGCAGTTCATGGGGTCACAAAGAGTCAAACATGACTTAGCGACTGAACAGTAACAAATAAAAGACCCAGAACTGCCAAAGCAATTCTGAGGGAAGAAAAAAACAAAGCAGGACATATAACTCACCCAGACCTCAGACAGTGCTGCAAGGTTACAGTAATAAAAACTGTGATATGGGCACAGAAAGACATACGGATCAGTGGCACAGAACAGAGAGCCCTAGGGGGGAAAAGGACTTATGGTCAATTAATGTCCGAAAAAGGAGGCAAGAATATATAATGGGAAAAAGACCGTCTCCTCAGCAAGTCACGGTGCTGGGAAAGCGGGAGAGCTGCATGTACATCAATGAGGTTAGTACACACCCTCTCACCAGGCACAAAAATAAACTCACACACAACACATGACACCATAAAACTCCCAGAAGAGAGCACAGACAAAACATTCTCTGACATCAATCGTACCCATGTTTTCTGAGGCTCGTCTCCTAAGGCAACAGAAATAAAAATAAAAATAAGCAAATGAGATGTAATCAAGCTTTTGCACAGCAAAGGAAACCATCCAAAAGTGACAAGACAACCCACAGGATGGAGAAAATGTTTGCAAATGTTGAGCCCGACAAGGGCTTAAGCTCCAAAATGCACAAACAACTCACACAACTCAACAACAAGAAAACAAACAACCCGATCGAAAAATGGGCAGAAGACCTAAATAGACATTTCTCCAAGGAAGAAATACAGAAAGTCAGTAGGTAAATGAAAAGATGCTCAACATCACTAATTATCAGAGAAACGCAAATCAAAACTACAATGAGGTACCACCTCACACCAGTCAGAATGGCCATCATCAAAAAGTCCACAAGTAACAAATGCTGGAGATGGTGTGGAGGGGAACCCTCTCACACTGTTGGTGGGAAAGTAAGCTGGTGTGAGTGAAAGTGAAAGTCGCTCAGTCGTGTCTGACTCTTTGCGACCCCAGGGACTATACAGTCCATGGAATTCTCCAGGTCAGAATAGTGGAGTGGGTAGCCTTTCCCCTCTCCAGGGGATCTTCCCAACCCAGGGACTGAACCCAGGTCTCCCACGTTGCAGGGGGATTCTTTACCAGCTGAGCCACCAGGTAGCTACCCCAAGCTGGTGTAGCCCCTATGGAAAATATATGGAGGGTCCTTAAAAAACTAAAAACAGAGCTACCGTATGATCCAGCAACCCCACTCCTGGGCATATACCCAGACAAAACTAGAATTTAAAAAGATACAAGTACCCCTATGTTCATAGCAGTACATTTACAATAACCAAGACATGGAAACAATCTCATTTGCCATCAACAGATGACTAGATAAAGAAGATGTGGCATATATATACACAAGAGAATACTACTCAGCCATAAAAAACAATGAAGTATTTATGCCGTTTGCAGAGATTATCTAGCGATTATCATACTAAGTGAAGTAAGGTAGAAAGACAAGTATTACTTACTACATAAAATCTAGAATATAACACAAATGAACTTATTTGTGAAACAAAAGAGATTCACAGGCATACAGAACAGACTTGTCACTGCCAAGGCGGAGAGGAGGCATGAGAGGGTGGTTTGGGAGTCTGGGGTTAGCAGATGCAACTATGTCATATGGGATGGATGAACAACCAGGTCCTACTGCATAGCTCAGGGAAATATATTCAACATCCTGTGATAAACCAGAATAGAAAAGAACATGAAAAAAAAAAAATATATATATATAACTGAATCCTTCTGCGGTACACCAGAAACAACACAACAACATTGTAAGTCAACTCTATTTCAATTAAAAAAAAAACACAAGAAAACCCTCCTGCACTGATCAGTAATGGGGTTGCGCCTGTCAATAACCACTGCGCCCTAGTCTGGTCAACACAGCAAGAGCCTGTCTCTCTGGTTAACGAACCTCCTAAATGTTTACATGTCCCTTAAATAAATAATTAAAAAAATTTTTTTTTTAAGGTGGATTCTGTGGGCACTGGGCATTTGTGCTGCTACTCAGAGAAGTGAGGGAAGAGAAGCCAGAGCGGCAGGATGGATTAAACTGTCTCTCAAGAAAGTGCCTGAGACTCAATCCTCAGAGGGAGGGGAGCAGGGGGGAGTCTGGGGGCAGAGAGAGGGGAACTGGCGGCCACAAGAGGAGGAACTCTGGGCATAAGATGAAGAGGGTTTCCCACTGATGTTGCCCTGTGATGTGAAACAATTCCCTCTCTTGTCAAGAGTCTGCAGCAGGGGCATTGCTCAAGGCTCTTGGATGGGGCTGAGTGTCTTTTGGCTTTGAGACTTGAACGTGGGCAGGAGAAGGGTCCGGCTCAGCCAGGTCTCCAGGGTGACGGTGATGGAAATAACGCCGAGCTGAGGGGCTTGGACCCTTCAAGTCCCGTGCGGCTCCATCTGACCTCCCCTGCCAAGACCCCACTCTCCCTCAGCACCTTGGGAGTCTGCCCAGTCCCTGGCCAGGCGAGGAAAAACAGGGCTCTCAAGGAAAGAAAATTAAACCATCAATCACTCTGACTGGGAATTAATTAGCAGTAATGGCACAAGGGAACCACGGCTAGAGACAGAGAGACTGAGAAATGGAGGCCAGGGCCAGGGGGGCAGGGAATTCAGGTGGGAGGTGAAGACAGGCCAGAGGACAGGCAGCCTCAGGAGGGAGGCTGGGGGGTGACTCCTCCTGCACCAACCATCAGACCAGGGGTGCTGGAGGCAGCCCCGACGACGTGGATGAGCCGACGGCAGGGTGCACGCCAGGTTCTGGCCGCCAGATGTACCTCCCTGATCAATTACACTTCCCAGCAGATGGCTGAACTCACACGCGATCCAGATCAATGGGCGCTGGACAAGCAAATGGCCCCCAAAGAACAAGACACAGCAAAGTAAAAAAACTGAAGAAAAAAAAAAAAGAGAGACAGAGAGAGAGAGAAAGCTGCCAGAAGCCATCAAGCAGAAAAAATGAGCTTAGATGGGTGCATTAAAAGCACCCAGATAAGAGATTCAGGATGCAGTCAGGGGTCAATAA
This sequence comes from Muntiacus reevesi, assembly GCF_963930625.1. Lineage (NCBI taxonomy): Eukaryota > Metazoa > Chordata > Mammalia > Artiodactyla > Cervidae > Muntiacus > Muntiacus reevesi. The sequence goes on along the minus strand of NC_089250.1, from coordinate 223,765,808 downwards.
ATGTAACTGGCTGGTTGAATGAAAAAAAGGCAAGTTATTTTCAAAAGAGTAAAAATGTAGCTTGTAGAGTCCTGTCTTCCACCATCACTGATGCCTCAGCCCACAGGCCAGCACCACTGATTCTAGAGGGAGACAGTCAGAGTTGGGAAGTCTGCTTTCTGTGGACAGGTTACTAACATGCAGAACAGAGAGACCTTCAGAAATCTGCCTATCTCTGGAAGTTTATCAGATGAGCACCTTTCCAGCAAAGAATGCCCAGCAGTTTCTCCCAAATCTCCTAGGATTGAACGAGAGAAAGTATGGAAGTTGTGGACAAAAGTGAGGGGGATCACCCAAATTAAAATGAAGGTTACCAAGATCAGGAAATAAAAATATGAGCCACTAATAATTACATTTAAATCAGATTGGATTAAGTCAATAAAGAGTGAGAAACAATGGAAAAAATAGCCAGTCATCTTAACAAATCTTTTAATTTCACAAGAGAGGAGAGAAAGTGTTTTTTATTAGCCAGGTATAAAAATAGGATTAACAGTGTTAATAATGTATATTTTAAAAGTCCCTTCCCTGGTGGCTCAGACGGTAAAGAATCTGCCTGCCATGCAGGAGACCTGGGTTTGATCCCTGAAGAAGGGAATGGCAACCCACTCCAATATTCTTGCCTAGAGAATCCAATGGACAGAGGAGCCTGGCAGATTACAATCCATGGGTTCGCAAAGAGTCAGACATGACTGAGCAACTAACACTTTTTCTTTCATTTAGAAAGTCCCAGGTATAGTGACTTTGAAATCGTAATCAACGTACTAAACAAAGCAGGCTACCCAAAGGTGAAATGTCAGAAAAGAAGAAGGATCATAAAAAAACGGGAAGCATATGAGATTATGACAGCAGCCAGGCCTGATAGATCATAACAATGAAGAGAGTCCACCTAAACTGCCCCAGGTAAAGGCACTGTCCCAGATTTGATTAAGCAGGATGCAGGCATATGTCAAGCGAAAGAGCACTCAACGATTTGTAAAGAAAAGCCTGTGCAAAGACTCGGCTACCAAATTTGATCAAATGACTAAGACAAGTTGCAATATCATGATCGAGAAGAATTTAAATGGGAAAGTATTACATAAGGGTAAGAATAAATGACAAAAGGCATAATGCATTACAAGGACATGACATTATTAAATCTTTGTGGGTTACGAAACCTCTGCGCACCAGGAGAGGCTACGGCTCTACGGATGGCTGTGGGGAAGCAAATGGATATAACCACTTTGTAAGGCAATTCTGCTTTATATCGAGAGACTTCCACTGCCCAGTAATTCTCCACTTTTGAACATCTATCCTTAAGAAATAATGCAAATGTGGACAAATATTTATGTCCCAAGGTTACAGTGTTGATTGATCAAGGAGCCAAAAACCTGGACATAATCTAACATCCCAACAAAAGAGGAAAAGTATGTAAATTTAAGTAAGAATATTTAAAATACTTTTAAGCAGTTTGAATAATATGGGAAATGTTTGTTAAAATGCTAGGTAAAAAAAAAAGCAAAAAAATTCTGCATGCAAAGTGATTTTACGTGTATTAGAGAAATCCACATAAGAAAAAAACAGGCTCAACGAAATCAACTATTAACTAAAATGGTAACAGTGGTTAGACAGTAGGAATTAGAAGTGGTTTGAAATTTTTCTTTGTATTTTTCTCTACTTTCTACATTTTGAATATTGAATGTGTATTATTTACATAACAAAAATATGGCAACAAGGTCTATAGGCACCAAACTGCATGGCTAAATATACAGGAAGAAAAATGTTAGAATTACAAAAGCTAAATGACAAAATAAAATTCAGTGTGAGAAACTAGCCTAAGAGTCCCACAAAACAGATAAATTACAAACAATAAATGTCTACTGTAAATGGCATTATTGAGAAAATGTGAAATAGGCAAAAAAAAAAGATGACTGGGTTCCTTGTCCAATACACTCTTCTGGGTTATCTAGGTCTTTCCTTGTTTTGGAGCTACTTTTAAAACTCTAGCATATAAAACATTGACAGTAATGCAAATAATTCCCATCCACAGAAATGCATATGAATTTTGCCTGATAGAATGCAACTGACTGTATTTATTCACAGATTCATCTCAGAGTTCCTGTTGTCTTATATACGGCAAATGTTCTTTGAATTCTCCTTGGAGCCAGTTTAACGTTTTACTGGTTCTCACATTAATGAGTCAAATAAAATCTTTCACATGTGTTCATTTCATAACTGTACAAGAGACAATTTTACCTTTACACAAAGTTGTCTTTTTAACAACATGTTTCATAACAAAGAAGGGATAACTATGTTCAGATTTTATATTCTTTAAGTATGACCCACATCATCTTCTCAAGTATCCATGGGGTAATTTAGAAAACAAAATACTATGTAGTGAAGAAATCTCAGCATGTCAAAAAAACAACAACAACAAAACTAGAATACATACTACTGGTCACTTGGTTTTATCCTAATACCAGGAAATGAGTGAGGACATAACAAACCATTAGAGGATATTTAGAGAGGAAATACTACATTCTGAAATCTATCACTACAGTGAAAGTATCATTAAAAGGTAGATTTCTACACTTCATTATCCAAAAAAAATTTAGGCATTCTATTTCACGTATGAAAAACTACAGTAACAACAAAAAACCTAAGGAAAAGGAAGTAGAAAATAATGATGATAAAAAACTACAGGTATAGTAGATTCAGGAGCAAAGATACAGAATCAATACTGCCAAAATGAACAAACTATCCAAGGCAATCTACAGATCCAATGTGATTCCTATCAAATCACCAATGGTATTTTTCATAGAATTAGAACAAAAACATTTTAAATCTGAATGGAAGGCCTTCCTTGGTGGGCCAGCGGTTAAGACCACCTGGCAATGAAGGGGACGAGGGTTTCGGCCCTGCTCCGGAAGATCCCCCGTGCCGTGAAGCAGCTAAGACCACGTGCCACAGCCACTGAGTTTGTGCTCTGGGGCCTGGGAGCCATAACCTGAGACCGCGTGCCACAGCTGGGGGCCAGAGTTCGTGCTCTGAAACAAGAGAAGCCACTGCAGTGAGAGGCCCCACACAACGAGAGAGTAGCGTCTGCTTGCCACAACTAGAGAAAGCCCTTGTGCAGCACCGAAGACCCAGCACAGCCAAAAATTAAAAAAAAAAACAAAAACACTTAAGTAGAAACACAAAAGACCCTGAATAGCCAGAGCGATTTTAAGAAAGAAAAACAGAGCTGAAGGAATCAGGCTCCCTGACTTCAGGCTAAACCACAAAGCTACAGCCATCAAAAGAGTATGATGCTGGCAACAAAAGCAGAAATAGAGCTCAAAGGAATAGGACAGAAAGCCCAGAAACAAACCCACTCACCTATGGTCAATTAATCCACGACAAAGGAGGTAGGAACATACAATGGGGGGAAGATAGTCTCATCAATAAGTCATTCTGGGAAAACTGGACAGCAGTTTAGAAGAATGAAATTAGAACATTCTCTAACACCATACAAAAACTCAAAATGGATCAAAGACCTAAATGTAAGGTCAGACACTATAAGACTCTTAGAGGAAAACACAGGCAGAGCATTCTTTGTGTTAAATCGCAGCAATATCTTTTTTGATGCCCCTCCTAGAGTAATGAAAATAACAAAAAAGAAACCAGGACCAAAGTAAACTCAAAAGCTTTTGCACAGCAAAGGAAACCGTAAGCTAAACAAAAAGACAATCCTCACAGACTGAGAGAAAAAACTTGCAAATGATGTGACAGACAAGGGATTAATCTCCAAAATATACAAACGGCTCATGCAGCTCAATATCGAAAAGAAGCAAACAACCCAATCAAAAAATGGGAAGAAAACCTAAACAGATATTTCTCCAAAGAAGACATCCAGATAACCAAAAAGCATATGAAAAGATGCTCAACATCACTAATTGTTAAAGAATTGCAAATCAAAATGACAATGGGATATCCCCTCACACCAGTTATAATGGTCATCATCAAATATCTACAAACAATAAATGCTGAGAGGGTGTGGAGAACAGGGGAGCCTCCTACACTACTGGTGGAAATGTAAACTGGGATAGCCACTATGGGCTTCCCAGGTGGCTCGGTGGCAAAGAATCCACTTGCTAGTATCCTTGCCAGAAAAATACCACAGACACAGGAGCCTGGTGGGTAAAGTCTATGGGGTCACAAAGAATCAGACACGACTGAGCGGACACACACACAGCCACTATGGAGAACGGTATGGAGGTTCCTTGAAAAACCAGAAACAGAGCTACCATATGACCCAGAAATTCCTCTCCTGGGCATACTCCAGAAAAAAGGCATAATTCAAAAAGATACATGCACCCCAATGTTCACTGCGGCAGTGTTTACAACAGCCAGGACATGGAAGCAACCTAGATGTCCATCAACAGAGGACTGGACAAAGAAGATGTGGTGCATGTATACAATGGAATGTCAGCCATTAAAAAAAAAAAAAAAAACAAAATAATGTCATTTGCAGCGACATGGATGGAACCAAAGATTGTCATACTGAATGACAAGCATCAGAAAAAGACAAATGTTACATAATACTGCTTACATGTGGAATAAAGAAGGCTGAGCGCCAAAGAATGGATGCCTTCAAACTGTTGTGTTGGAGAAGACTCTTGAGAGTCCCTTGGACTGCAAGGAGATCCAATCAGTCCATTCTAAAGGAGATCAGTCCTGAATATTCATTGGAAGGACTGATGCTGAAGCTCCAATACTCTGGCCACCTGATGCAAACAGCTGACTCACTGGAAAAGACCCTGATGCTGGGGAGAGACTGAGGGCAGGAGGAGAAGGGGCTGACAGAGGATGAGATGGTCGGATGGCATCACTGACTCAACAGACATGAGTTTGAGTGAGCTCCGGGAGACAGTGAAGGACAGGGAAGCCTGGCGGGCTACAGTCCATGGGGACGCAGAGAGTCGGACATGACTGAACAACAAATAAAAAGAGTACAACTGAACGTATTTACAAAGCAGAAACAGGGTCACAGAGGTAGACAGCAAACCTCTGGTTACCAGGGTGTGGTGAGGTGGGGCGGGATACATTGGCGATCGGGACTGACGTGCACAGGCCACCACATGTGAAACAGGTGAGCTGATCAGGACCTACTGCAGCACCGGGAGCCCCACTCAGTACTCGGTAACGGCCCACATCGGCAAAAGATCCGAAAAGGGGTGGGTATGTGTGTGTGTCCACACAACCAAAGCTATGGTTTTTCCAGCGGTCATGTACAGATGTGAGAGCTGGAACATAAACAAGGCTGAGTGCCAAAGAATTGGTGCTTTTGAACTGTGGTGTTGGAAAAGACTTTTGAGAGTCCTCTGGAGCAAGGAGATCAAACCAGTCCATCCTAAAGGAAATCAACCCTGAATATTCATTGGAAAGACTGATGCTGAAGCTCCAATAGTTTGGCCACCTGATGAGAAGACCTGACTCATTGGAAAAGACCCTGATGCTGGGAAAGATCAAGGGCATGAGGAGAAGGGGGCGACAGAGGATGAGATGGTTGGATGGCATCACTGACTCAAAGGACATGAGGTTGAATAAACTCCGGGAGTTGGTGATGGACAGGGAAGCCTTGCGTGCTGTGGTCCATGCGGTCACAAAGAGTCAGACATGACTGAGTGATTGAACAACAAATACGTATATGTTTATGTGCAACTGATTCATTCTGCTGTACACCTAAAACTACTACAACACTGTAAATCAACTATACTCCAATAAAAAATTTAAAAAAGATATATGCACCACAATGTTCATGGCTGCCAAGACATGGAAGCAACCTAAATGTCCATCAACAGAAGACTGGATGAAGACGACGTGGTACACACTGCTATATGTAAAACAGATAACCAACAAGAATTTACTGGACAGCATAGGGAACTCTGCTCAATGTTATGCGGCAGCCTGGATGGGAGGGGAGTTTGGGGGAGAATGGATATATGTATACCTGTGGCTGAATTCCTTCCCAGTTCACTTGAAACTATCTCAACATTGTTAATCTGCTATACCCCAATACAAAATAAAAACTAAAAAAAAAAGAAAAGATGTGGTACATACATACAATGGAATATTACTCTGGCCCCTTCATAGATCACAGCCTTGATGTGATGGAGGGGCTTGTGTAACTCAATGAAGCTATGAGCCATGACATGCAGGGCCATCCAAGATGGATCAGTCATAGTGAAGAGTTCTGACAAAATGTGGTTGACTGGAGGAGGAAACGACAAACCACTCTAGCATTCTTGCCAAGAGAATACCATGAACAGTATGAAAAGGCAAAAAGATCAGCAGAAGATGAGTCCCCCAGGTCGGAAGGTGTCCGATATGCTACCAGAGAAGAGGACAGAGCGATTACTAACAGCTCCAGAAAGAATGGTGGCTCAACGGTAAAGAAAACGCCTGCCAACGCATGAGACATAAGACGTGGGTTCTATCCCTGGGTCGGGAAGATCCCCTGGAGGAGGGAATGGCAACTCACTCCAGTGTTCTTGCCTGGATAATCCCATGGACAGAGGAGCCTGGCGGGCTACAGTCCATGGGGTCACAAAAAGCTGGACATGACTGAAGTGACTTAGCACGCCAGAAAGAATGAAGTGGCTGGACCCAAGTGGAAAGAATGCTCAGCTGCGGGTGTGTCTGGTGGGGGAAAGCACATCTGATGCTGTACACAACATCACTGCACAGAGACCCGGGGTGTCAGGTCCATGAATCAAGGTGTACTGGATGTGGTCACAGCGGGAGACAGCAAGGTGACATCCCAGGAATCAGCGAACTAAAATGGACAGGAACGGGCAAATTTAATTCAGATGACCATCATATATTATGTGGGCAAGAATCCCATAGAAGAAGCGGAAAACCCTCACAGTCAACAGAAAAATCTGAAATACAATACTCGGGTGCAACCTCAAAAACAAGAGAATGACCTCCATTCATTTCCAAGGCAAACCATTCAACATCACAGTAATCCAAGTCTATGCCCTGACCAGGAATGCTGAAGAAGCTGAAGTTGGACAGTGCTATGAAGACCTTCTGGGCTTTCCTGATAGCTCCATTGGTAAAGAATCCGCCTGCAATGCAGGAGACCCTGGGTTGAATCCTGGGTTGGGAAGATCACCTGGAGAAGGGAAAGGCTACCTACTGCAGTATTTTGGGGTTTCCCTGGTGGCTCAGCTGGTAAAGAATCTGCCTGCAGTGCAGGAGACCTGGGTTCAATCCCTGGGTTGGGAAGATCCCCTGGAGAAGCGAAAGGCTACCCACTTCAGTATTCTGGCCTGGAGAATTCCATGGACTGTATAGTCCGTGGGGTCGCAAAGAGTCGGACACGACTGAGCAACTTTCACTTTCATGATGACTTTCTAGAACTAACACCAAGAAAAGATGTCGTTTTCATCATGGGACTAGAATACAAAAGTAGGAAGTCAAGCGATACCTGGATTAACGGGCAAATTTGGCCTTGGAGTACAAAATGAAGCAGGGCAAAGGCTAACTTAGTTTTACCAAGAGAACGTGCTGGTCAGAGCAAACACCCACTTCCAACAACACAAAGGACGATTCTACACATGGACATTCAGTTCAGTTCAGTTCAGCTGCTCAGTCATGTCCGACTCTTTGCAACCCCATGAATCACAGCATGCCAGGCCTCCCTGTCCATCACCAGCTCCCAGAGTTTACTCAAACTCATGCCCATTGAGTTGGTGATGCCATCCAGCCATCTCATCCTTCAGATGGTTAATACCGAAATCAGATTGATTATATTCTTCACAGCCGAAGATGGAAAAGTTCTATACAGTCAGCAAAAACAAGACTGGGAGCTGACTGTGGCTCAGATCATGAACTCCTTACTGCAAAATTCAGACTTAAATTGATGGAAGTAGTGAAAACCACTAGGCCATTCACGTCATGATTCAAATCAAATCCTTTATGATTATACAGTGGAAGTAACAAATAGATTCAAGAGATTAGCTCTGATAGACAGGGTGCCTGAAGATCTATATGCAGATTTGTAACATTGTGCAGGAGGCAGTGACCAAAACCATCCCAAGAAAAAGAAATGCAACAAGGCAAAATGGTTGTATTTGTCTTACAAATAGCAGAGGAGAGAAGAGAAGTGAAAGGCAAATGAGAAAGAAAAAGATATACCCAACTGAATGCAGAGTTCCAAAGAATAGCAAGGAGAGACAAGAAAGATTTCTTAAGTGAACAATGCAAAGAAATAGAGGAAAACAACAGAATGGGAAAGATTAGAGATCTCTTCAAGAAAATTAGATACTCCAAGGGAATATTTCATGCAAAGATGGGCACAATATAGGACAGAAATGGCAAGGACCTAGCAGAACAGATTAAGAAAAGGTGGCAAGAATACACAGAACTGTACGAAAAAGGGCTTAATGACACAGACATAACCACACAATGGTGTGGTTACTTCGAGTCAAACATCCTTGTGTGTGAAGTCAAGTGGGCCTTAGGAGGCATTACTACAAACAAAGCTAGAATTCCAGCTGAATAATGGAATTCCAGCTGAGCTATTTCAAATCCTAAAAGATGATGCTGTTAAAGTGCTGCACCCAGTATGTCAGCAAATTTGGAAAACTCAGCAGTGGCCACAGGACTGGAAAAGGTCAGTTTTCATTTCAGTCCCAAAGATGGGCAATGTCAAAGAATGTTCAAACTAGTGCACAATGCACTCATTTCACATGCTAGCAAGGTAATACTCAAAATCCTTCAAGTTAGGCTTCAACAGTACCTGAACCGAGAACTTCCAGATGTACAAGCTGGATTTAGAAAAGGCAGAGGAAGGGGCCACATGTATACCTATGACTCTTTCATGTGGAGGTGTGACAGAAAACAAAATTCTATAAATCAATTATCCTTCAACTAAAAAATAAATTTTAAAAAGAAAAAACAAAAAGCAGAGGAACCAGAGATCAAATTGCCAACATTCGCTGAATCATATAGAGAGCTAAGGAATTCAAGAAAACTATTTCTGCTTCATTGACTACTATAAAGCCTTTGACTGTGTGGATCACAAACTGGAAAATTATTAAAGAGATGGGAATTCTAGACCACCTTACCTGCCTCCTGAGAAACTTATATGCAGGTCAAGAAGCAACAGTTAGAACCAGACATGGAACAATGGATTGGTTCAAAATTGGGAAAGGAGTTATGTCAGGGCTGTATATTATTACCCTGCTTATTTTACTGATATGTAGAACAAAATGCCAGGCTGGATAAAGCACCAGCTGGAATCAAGATTGCCAGGAGAAATATCAACAACCTCAGATAAGAAGATACCATCCTAATGGTAGAAAGCAAAATGGAACTAAAGAGCCTCTTGATGAGGGTAAAAGAGGAGAGTAAAAAAGCTGGCTTAAAACTCCAACATTCAAAAAACTAAGATCATGGCATCCAGTCCCATCACTTCATGGCAAATAGATGGGGAAAAAATGGAAACTGTGACAGATTTTATTTTCTTGGGCTCCATATCATTGCAGACGGTGACTGCAACCATGAAATTAAAAGACACTTGCTCCTTTGAAGAAAAGCTATGACCAATCTAGACAGCATATTAAAAAGCAGAGACATCATTTTGCCAACAAAGGTCCATAAAGTCAAAGCTATGGTTTTTCTAGCAGTCACATGCAGATTTGAGAACTGGACTTCACAAAGAAGGCTAAATGCCAAAGAATTGATGCTTTTGAACTGTGGTGTTGGAGAAGACCCTTGAGAGTTCCTTGGACTGCAAGGAGATCAAGCCAGTCAATCCTAAAGGAAATCAACCCTGAATATTCATTGGAAGGGCTGAAGCTGAAGCTCCAATACTTTGGCTACCTGATGCGAAGAGTCAACTCACTGAAAAAGACCCTGATGCCGGGAAAGACTGAGGGCAGGAGGAGAAGGGGATGACAGAGGATGAGATGGCTGGATGGCATCACTGACTCAGTGGACAGGAGCTTGAGCAAACCCCAGGAGACAGCGAAGGACAGGGGAGCCTGGTGTGCCACAGCCCATGGGGTCGCAGAGTCAGACACGACTGAGGGGCTGAACAACAAGAAAACATACCATAATATGAAAGCTAAATAAATGTGTCAGGGGCTCATTTCTAGAAACAGCTAATTGAAACAGGCAAAACCGTCAAAGAGAAGTCTAAACGCAGCAAAACAGGAAAAAAATTAAATCAAGGCCTGAGCTCTATCAGCAGGTGTTTTATTGACTGTAATCTGAATTATGTGTCTGTCTTGTTTCAGAGAGTGGTTAAGAATTTAAAAAAAGCATAAGAACATGCTAAGCATGATTGATCATAAAACCGAACATGTCCATGGCAGTTCTGTTTAAAAATATAATAAAATGAACACCAAAAATTTAACTAAAAATAAGACTGATTTTAAGATCACTATTAAAATAATCCTCTCCTCCTGTTTAAGTACCTCAACCCAAGCCTATGCATTAATTCTATTTTTGAATAGAAAAATGACTCTGAGTTAGACAAGCTGATTCACACACAGAAAGATATGCAAAACCACCTACAGTTCAGTCCCAAACTATCATCCAATCTCAATTTCTGATAGAGAGAGAGATAAAATGCTCAGCTAGTGACAAGGATTCAACACTATGGTAAAAGAAAAATGTGCCAATTAGGGTTTATCACAGGAGGCTCAGGACTGTTCAACAGGAGAGAATCTAATAATAGAATCTACCTCATCAATACTTCAAGAAAAATCATATGATCCCTGAAAAAGAAAAAAAACCAAAATGGTATTTGAAAGAATTCACTACCACCCCCTAAGGCAAAATTCAATAAAAGGAATAAAAAAATATTTTTTTACAGGCTGAAGAGGATTCTAAAAATAAGAGCTGGTATTAATGTTATAATTAGTGAAGAACTACTAGAGAGATGCATTTGAACCTCAGAAGTGAAACAAAGATGCTCGACTATAGTGTCTGAGAATTTGGGGAAAATGCAACAGAACACAACAAAGAGTAGGAACACAAATGAGAAATGAAGATAACTATATTAGCTAACAGTGCTACTAGGATTGCATATCTGCAAAAGCAAACGAGTCAACTGAAACCAATGGACACAAGAGAAGTACTTTAAATAATCACTGAGCTTCATTTCTCCAGACAAAAACTGATGAGAAAACATAAGGAAAAGAAATGCTATTCTCAATAAAATATTAGCAAATCAAATCCAATAACACATAAAAAAGATCATGACCATGACATAAAAAAGTCCCATGACCAAGTGGGATTCATCCCAAGTTTACAAGGATGGCTCAACAATACACAAATCAGTGTGATACACCACTTAAACAAAAGACAATATACAATGGAGGGCTTCCCTGGGGGTTCAGCAGTAAAGAATCCGCCTGCCAATGCAGGAGATGCGGGTTTGATCCCCGGTCCGGGAAGATGCCACATGCTACAGAGCAACTAAGCCTGTGAGCCACAACTATTGGGCTGCTGCTCTGGAGCTCAGGAGCCGCAACTACTGAGCCCACATGCCCTGGAGCCTGTGCTCTGCAACAAGAAAAGCCACGGCAAGGAGAAGCCTGTGCACTGCAACAAGAGTAGCCCCCGCTCACGGCAATGAGAGAAAGCCCGCACAGCAACGAAGACCCAGTGCCGCCATAAATAAAAAATAAACCTTAAAAAATACATACAATGGAAGATGACTCAGCCATAAAACAAGGAATGAAATAATGCCATTTGCAGCAACATGGATGCAACTAGAGATTATCACACTAAGTGAAGTAAGCCAGACAGAGAAAGACAAATACTGTATGATATCATTTATATGCGGAATCTAAAACACGACATAAATGCATTCATCTATGAAATGAACAAAATTACAAACACAGAGAACAGACAGGTGGTTGTCAAGGGGAGAAGGTTGTGGAGGGATGGAGTGGGAGGTTGGGGTTAGCAGATATAAGCTTTTATATATAAAATGGATAAACAACAAGGTCTGGCTATAGAGCACAGAGAACTATATCCAACATCCTATGACAAACCAGAAAAGAGTATTTTAAAAAAGAACATGTATATATGTGTAACTGAATCACTTTGCTATACAACAGGAATTAACACAACATTGTAAATCATGTATATTTCAATTAAAAAACAAAGAAATGCCAGTTACCATTGGGACAATCTTCAATCACCACCACCACTAGGAACATACCAAAGGCTGCAAGATCTCCAAGAGCAAAAATCCCCCAAACTGCTCTATGCTGTACTGGTAGGCATTAAAATCCTCTCCCTGACAGAGAATTGTGTCACATCTCTGAACTGTTGAGCCCAAAGACCAAGAGACAAGTACATGTTAACAATGCCAAGAAGCATTGTTGGGCAGTGGCCCCATTAACAGATTTGAAAACTGAGGCTCAAGGTGGAGACTTCAATTGCGAGAAGTCCCTCACGGGCAGCTGGCACACCTCACACAGTCCTTAAGGAACAGAGCTGGGGCTGACACATTGTCTGTGCAAGGGTTCCGGGGGTAGGGGCTTTCCTTGTTGCCTGCTCAAGCCACTGTCCATTTTGGTATTTTCAGACTATCAATAGGATGAGCAATGAAAGGGAAGTGGTCTCACGCAATGTTAAAAAATACTTTAACACACCAAGACTCAGAACAGCATGACAGGAGGACAGAAACAGAAGTGTGGGGCTGTGGCAGCTTGGAATCAGGTCCAGCTGTTGGTGGATATATGGGGTAGGGGGGGATTCCCTGACATGGGGTAGGGCGGGAGCCAGGTAGCCTGTGGAAAAAGCACACGGCACTGATCCTTCCCGGGACTGGGCACACAACAGGGGCCTGATGACACTGCTAGTCACATCTGCTACGTGCGGGACCTACTCTCGGCAGCTTAGAGACCTTTCACTTTATTCAGGCCTTGCGAGGACTCTTGAAGGTGAATGCTCCCATTTCACGGCTGGAGAAACTGAGGTTCAGAAAGAGAAGTGACTGGTCGGGGTCCTTTGGCCTGGTCTGGCGGACTTTACCAGCTAAGCCCTCTGGCCTCAACCAGCAGGTGGGGCTGCTCCTTCCTGAGCTCCCAGAGCTCAGAGGGGCTGCACGCCCTCCGGTGTGACACCCTTCCAGCACGGCGTGGCCCCTCCATGGCCCGGACAGCCCGGCCCCAGGCTGGGCTCCATACCTCAGGGGTGGGTCCCTGACTCAGTTTCCCCTCCCACTTTGGCAGGAAGCTCTGGCTGTCTGGCTACCACTCTGCCAGGTTCACCTTCCTGAGCCCTCTATTTCCATAGCTGTGAAAGGGAGGGGAGTGGACTTTCCTGGTGGTCCAGCGGCTGAGAGTCTGCCTGCCAATGCGGGGAACCTGGGTTCGTTCAATCCCTGGTCCAGGAACTAAGACCCCACATGCCGCAGAGCAACTCAGCCCGTGCGCCACCACAACTGCGCTCTCGAGCCGGTAGAGCCTGTGCCCTGGAGCAAAGAAGTCTGAGCACCACAGCGAAGAGTAACTCCCTCTCCGCACAGTCCAGAAAGCCTGTGCGCGGCAACGAGGGCCCGGTGCAGTCAAAACACAAACAGCAAAGGAGGCTGGTGGCGGCGACAGTCACGGCCCACAGGGCTGCTGGGGGAATCACAGTGAGCGCTAAATCCTGCTGTCGTAGATCCTCAGGAAATTGACTGCGTCTCTCGTGTGTGGACGGAGAGAAGGAACACACCCTGCCTGCGCCCCCACCCTCAGAAGCACGAGCGAGCGCGGGTGCAGACTCTCAGCCGGCACGTGGCGCCAGGAGGTGGGCTGCCTGTGGCCAGCTGAGCCACGCCACCACCCGGCCCACGACCTGCCCCATCTCCCACCTTCTGCCCTCCTCCAGGGCACGGATGCCAACAAAGTGACCGGCCTATGCCTGAAGCCACACTGGGGCTCTCTCTCCAGGACATAGCCTGAACATAGGGAGTCCTGAACATAGCCAACACTCCTGATGCTTCCACCGCCCAGCTCCCGTCTCCCGACCTGGACATGGTGTGCTCGCCCCAGACACACTGGGGCTCCTGGTCAAGGTCAGGGGCTCGCGTCCACCCTCTTCCTTCCTCCTCTGTAATCCGGCTGCAAAGGCCGTGAGGCCGGCACGGCTGACACCTGTTCTTGGGGCTGGAGTCCACTCCCTCTCTAGGACTGTGTCCCAGGACCGAGCCCGATTCCAGGAAATGGCCTCACGTTCCAAACTGGACGCTTCTGGACAGACCCATCCTCAAGCCCCTCCACTTGTTCCTGTTCACCACGCGACCTTGAGACACCCAAGCAATGCCGGATTTGGAGCTGGCTTCACCCAACACCTGTCATCACAGACCCAGGCACCCCTGGGCCAGGATGCTCTCAGACCCAAACTGGTGCTCAGGCCCTCGACCCCCAGGGCTGCCCACACCCGCTGACCTTCTTGGTGTAGCCCATGGCCTTCAGCACGGAGTGGTTCAAGGTCTCCAGGGAAGCCAGGACGTCCTCATAGTCCCCCATGTGGTCCACAAAGTAGTCTGTGGGGGAGGGAAAGCAGAAGTCAAAGGTCGTAGGAGCATCACACCCCTCCCCCGGGTCCTCCCACCAAGCCCGTCTGCGCCCCTCCCCCCACAGAATCACCGCGCACCCAAGTCTGGATTCCCGTACAGCGGCACCTACCACACAGCTCCTTGGTGTCCACATGGCTGCATGCAGAGAGAGAGGGGGGCTCAGAGGCAGGCCTGTCCCCCCCATCCCCCATCCTTCCCCTTCCGGGGTGAGCACAGCCCCCAGCGGTGGGGCAAAACCCCCACCCTCGCAGCCTAGGTGGCCCCCATTTCACAGATGAGGGAGCAGCCGGTGAAGGCCGCCACCCCGTCCAGAGGGTCCACGTCTGTGCGTGTCTGACCTTGTCACCACAGCACCCACCCCGTTCCTCTCCCCGAGTCTGTCCAGCGCATCTGGAGCAGAGGGGGCTAAATCAGGGGCTGTGACAGCTGCCAGCAGAGCTGTCCGGTGACCTCAGCCCCAGGGCCTGCCCTGTCGGAGGGTGTGCCCCCCCTTGTTCTCACTCGAGCCCTGGGGTCCCGTGTTCCCGTTCCTGCAGCCAGAAGGCTCCGGGTCTTTCCTCAAAGGCCGAGCACGGGCCGCCCACGCCGGGCAGGTGCAGGCAGCAGCCTCAGAACCCAGACGCTGTGAGCAGGAGCTGGGGGCGGGCGCCTGGGGACCCAGCTCTGTGCATGTTCCGACAGCCTCCCTTCCCGGCCGGCTCCCTCACCGGGAGAGGAGGGGCTGGCCTCGAAAGCAAGCCAGCCTCATCGAGATGGCTCTGGGGAAAGGTTCCCAGATCAGAGGCTCTGCAAACTCTGTTGTGGAGGCTCCCCCCAAAACGCACCATGAGGGACAAGTTCTCATAGGTCCTGCAGAGAGGAAGCCTGCTTCATGGTGCTCAAAGTAGCATCGCACCAACCTTCCTGAGCCGCGTGCAGACGGTTTGGAGTAGCAAACCTATCTAGCATCCCCAGGAGGGAATGGTTACAGATCACACTCTAGGGAGTGTTGGAAACAAAACACCCAAAGGTCTTTAGAGCTCTGACTTTTTGCTGAGGGAAGTCCACCCCGCCCGCACTCACATCAGTGCCTCCTCCGCCCCGCTCCAGCTGCCCGAATGAGGCTGAATAATCTGTGGGCACCTGCAAAGCCCTTTCAAGCTCCCGGGGGAGCTGCAGGACCCACTCAGAACCTCCATCTGGCTCCAGACACAAAGCCCTCCCCTGGGGTCTGCGGCAGGAAGCAGTCCCTTTCAAGTGGCCTTTCTCGGCCACCTGCCCCGCCCTGGCCCCAGGCCACCTCCAACCTGGGTCCCCTGCCAACAGGCCTGGGGAGAGCTCCTCCTCCAGACCACCTCTAGCCTGGCCCAGGGGACCCCAGCCTATCAAACCTGCCCCCCAGCAGCCCCAGGAACTCGGGTCCTCATCACCTGAGTGGGGTGGAGAAGGGGCCGGGGCCTCCCCCTGCCTGGACACCACTCGGAAAGGGCGGGGCTGAAGTTCAGGGTGGGAAGGGTCGGTCTGGTCCGTGAGTAGAGTGTGCATTTTGTGCTGGATTTAGGGCTTGGCTGGGGCTGGAGGAGTTTGGGGTTGATTGAGCTGCAGGTTAGGGTTCTGGCTGGGTTGGAGAAAACGTAGAGAGTGAGAAGGAAGGTTAAGGTTCGAGTGAGGACCAGTTTGGTCTAAGGTTGGCCCCGGTGAGGAAGAGGATCTCAAAGCTCGTGTTGGGATCTGAGCTGAGCTGGCTGATTACCCCTTTGTCATCCCGTGTATACTCTGCTTCCCAGATGGGACAGTGGTAAAGAAATCTGCCTGCCAGTAGAGGAGATGTAAGAGATGTGAGTTTGATCCCTGAGTCAGGAAGATCCCCTGGAGAAGGGCATGGCAACCCACTCCAGTATTCTTGCCTGGAGAATTCCATGGACAGAGGGGGCTGGTGGGCTGCAGTCCATGGGGTCGCACAACTGAAGCGACTCAGCACGCACGCACATATATCCCGCAAACCTAGGCTCTCTGCCTGCTTCACCACATTGCGTTCAGAAAAGACAAACACTTGCCAACACAATCTCAATGTGTCCACTCCCCAGACCGCCCTGGCCAGTGGGGGCCAAAGAGATGGGACTCTGGATTAGTGGTCCAGGGGAGTGGGCACTGGAGACTGGGGGATGCCACCTCCCAGTTCCAGCCGCCGAGACTGAGCTCACTTGGTGTTGTCGGAGTCGATGGTGTGGAAGAGATCCTCCAGTTCTCTCTCGTTGAGGACGCCGTCTGCAAAGAAGAGCTGGAACTCCTCCAAGGACAACTTCCCGTCATCTGTGAGGGAGGGGAAGGGAGGGCAGCTGGTGTCGAAGCGACGGGACATCCCCAAATCAACAGAGGAGCCACAGCCAGGCAATCCCCGCCCGCCCCTGCCAACCCCCCAACCAGCAGCCACACTCCCGCACGGGTCATCCCTGCCCGCGCCATGAACCCACAGCAGCCACCATTTCACAGAGACCAGCCGCCCACTCAGCTAACTCCCCACCCAACAGAGCAACACTCATGCACCTGGACTCGCCTCACCAGCAAATACTGGGGCTCCTCAAGCCCGGCAGGCAACAGGCAGACAGAGAGCACCTGTCAGGCAGCCATCTCTCCGAGTCACCTGCTCAGCTGGAGGTAGGTAACCCCACACCTGTTACCTCCAGCGGTTCCCAGCCTTTTGAGCACCAGGGATTGGTTCCATGGAAGACAACTTTTACGCAGACCAGGGGGAGGGGGTGGTTTCAGGACAGTTCAAGCACATTGTGCGCTTTAGTTCTATCATTTTATTAAACCTCAGATCATCAGGCGTTAGATCCCAGAGGTTAGGGATCTCATCCCCGTAAGAGGCAAGTTTAAACCTGGGTGGTCTGAGGACCACTCTCACTTGCTTCAAAAGCCCAGAGAACCTCTGCACACTTAAATCATCTCTACCCCAGCACCCAGGTCCTGCGTGGGGAGGCAACGACCTCTCTCTTCTCTGCCTTTGCAGGGTGTGATGTGACCCACTGCCAGCAGTGGCACAGAGTCCTCGCCAGACCGCGAATGCAGCCCTGAGGATGCCAGAGCCCAAGGGGAGGTGGCGGCAGGCCCGGGGTGGGGCTCTGGACAAGGGGCCCCCACAGCGCACACACCTATCCCAACGCGTCCCTCCCCATCTCACATCTTCAGCCTCCACCGCTGCCGCCCTGGGTAGCAGCATCTGCTGGGGAAGCTCTCATGGATCGGGGGCAGCCGGGCCCCTGAGAGAGGGGCTCCCAGCAGAACTCCAGCTCCTCCCACCTGGGCTCTCCAGCTCAGCACACTCATCTCCCAATCCCACCCCTGAAGCCACGACCCCCTCCTCAATGACCTTAGATCGGTCCTGCTCCTCCCCAAAGGCACGTCTGTGGGAGGCACTGGAGGTCAGGGAGAAGCGAGAGCCCAAGACCCTTCTGGCCCCAGCCTCTCTCCATAGACTCCCTTCATTACTTCCAGTCAGTCTTCACTCAAAGCCCTTGAGAGCCCACATGGTGCTTTGTGTGGATTAGAAAGAACTGCCCTTCCTGGTGGGCAGGGTGGTGGAGATGCAGCCCAGCATTAGAGCTCCTTAGGGGAGGGACATGCAGGCTGGATCTGAGGTCCTCAATTCTCTCAAGTAGGTGCCCTTGCACAGTGCACAACATGCCCAACCAGACAAGGCAGACCTACTTAGGCCCAGGGTGGAAGTCACTCATATGTTCCTTTCTTTTTTTTCAAAGGCATTTTACCTCTGTGTTTTATCTTCATTTTAGTTTATTATTTTTGGCTGTGCCAAGCAGTATGCAATGTCTTAGTTCCCTGACCAAGGATCAAACCTGTGTTCCCTGCAGTGGGAGCACTGAATCTTAACCACTGGGCCACCAAGGAAGTCCCCACTGTACATTTTAAAGGCTCTGGAGCTTCTACTCTGCTGCCAGCAGCTCTGCAGGGGCTCAAAGTAGGGCAACAGGAGACAGTGAGCTCCTCACATCTTGCAGGGCTCCCCTCCGCCCATGCTGAGAGGGGGGATATGAGAGAGTAGGCGCAGGCTTGCATATGAGGGGGCTGGGGCAACATGCCGTGTGCCTCCAACATCCCGGTTCGGGTTTTAATGTCACAAATGGGAGGATGAATTTCTAACTCTCAAAATCCAGAGTCCCCCTGAAGACAAAACAAACACGCCCTCCCCTCCCCAATCACACATGAAGACCTAAAATCCAACCATAAAAAGTGCAGGGTAACAGCTGTGAAATACATAAACGCTAAGCTATAGCTCTGTCTCCTGTGAAAGAGGATGCTTTCCAAATTTCCTTTAGCGAGACTGATGATGATCCAGCAGCCAGGGGCAGAATCAGGGCAGACACACGGGCTCTGTGTGTTCACGCATCTGGTCCTCACACACCACCTGGCAGCCACCACCCCCCTGTTCACAGAGCAGACAGGCTAGACCAGTTATGGGACTTGCCCAGGTCCCTCAGTGGGAGCTCAAACCCAGGCCGCCCGGCTCCTGAGTCCACGCTCCCAAACCGACCTGGGGCAGGGCCTGCTGTCGGGACCCGCAGCCACAGGTCACATGGAGAAGCCACGGCCAGGCCTGGACTCAGGGGAAGTGTGCTGTGAACGACTCCTCGTGTCTGCCATGGGCAGGGCACCGCTAGCACCTCCAACCAGTCTGCACTCAGAAAGGGCAGACAGGGGCCCGCCCACCTACCGGGCCCAGAGCCTTCTGGGCTGACATTTACCATGAACATCCCAGCACAGCGCTAATGAACCCAGATCAGCTAACGAGGGAGGCGGCATCTGCCCGGGGCCTCTGTGCAATTAGAGGAGCCAGCGGGCCTGCACCTCCAGGACCCCCAAGCGGGCAGTCTGAAGGCGTCCACACTAATGAACAGGAGCTCAGCCTCTGTCCCAGTGACCTTTCAAACGCCAGGAGTCTGCCGGCGCCCCGGCCCCTGGAGGGAGACGCACTGGCACTCACTCCTCTGCCGGCTGCCACACCACCCTTCTGGGCCCCAGACCCCCGGCTGCCAGGCAGGCCCCCTACTCTCTGCCTCCCCTCGGGGGCCACGGCCAGTCTCCACCCTCACCCCCACGAAGACGCCTCTGACCTGGGAGCCGCCAGGACAGGCCAGCCCGAGCTGAGCCCTTGCTCCTATAATCCCAGAGGCTGATTCCACTGCAACCCGGGGTCCGGGGCCTCATTTGGGACCATCCTGCCATCCCTGCAGGCATCTTGCTGCTGTGGACGCTGGGGGCAGAGTTGGCATCTACCTGTGCTACATGTGTGTGTCCGCACACCTGCCGTGTGCTGCTGTTTACACCCACACTCACCCCTTCTCCCATTCCCCTGCCCACACGATGTCTGCAAGCTGGGCTGGATTCAGTCAGAACTTCCTGCCTGGCCCCCCAGCCCAGACTCTGTGATCTTTTGCATGCCCTCCGCAGCCTTGACTCTGTCACAAGTAAAAAAAAGGGGGGTGACGTTCCTCTGCCACTAGGACCCAAGGGAATGTCCAATGAGGAAGTCTGGGGTGTAATGGATGCTCCATAGCCGCCAGCAGTCTCCACCAGATGTTGATGCCCCGTGAAGTCCAGGGTGGGAACCCAACACTTGTTGACAAATCACCGCCCATTTTCCAAGGCTCAACACTCATCAGCTGGCGTGAGGGCTCACAGATCCCTTACAGCATGCCAGGACCCGAGCCCCACTCCATCCCCAACAGCCCCACCCCAAGATGGGTACCAGCATGACCACCCCCACCCATGGATGGGGACGCTAAGGCCCTGAGAGGATGGGAACTGGCTTGAGGTCAGAGCTGGGAGGGAGCTGAGTCCAGGCAGTCCCTGCAGCAAAAGGGGGGTGCTCCCCGGGGACCAGCACATCCCACGTGAACCCTCCTAACGGCCACTGGCAGCGGCCAGGAAGACAAAAGTCCCAGGGAGAGGAGGGGGCTTGGGGCCTCTGTGGGGGCCACAGAAGCAAAGTCGAGGGTCCCCGAAGCTGTGCTTGGGGGGTGGCAACACAGTCTCTGATGGCAGCGGGGTGGGGGGGGGCTGAGTAATGAGGACGAGGCGAGCAATCTTGCCTGAAGGGAGACCAGGGCGCCTGCCACCCACACGCTGCAAAGGTTCCTGCAGAGCTGAGCATCCAGAAAGACACACACACACAATTCCACACACAGCCGGCGTGTATAGCAATGGTCACAGAGATCCGCACACACAGGTTCCGAAGCACAGACAGAGATAGGCGTGCAGCCACACCCAGACGGCTGCCCCCGGGCACGCACACACCACACTCCCAGGAGTCACACCCGGTCACCACCTGCGAGGCAGCAGCCGGGCACCGAGGGCCAACTGTGTGCTGGGCCCACGACAGGGACAAGCCCAAACCCCTCAGCGTGACACCTCGCCATCCGCTGAGGGGCGTGGCCAGCACACACGGCAATGACCACGTGGGCCCTGGCCAGCCATACACTAGAAGGTTCCGAGAGGTCTGCAAGGGGATCAAACCCCCGGACGCTCTCCTCTAGTCTTTAACACCGCTCAGGCTGCGAAGTCACGATGACTTCTTGGTTGCTGCTGAAGTCCCCCCACCGTGTCCCTCCGCTTCCTCCATGCTCCGTATGGAACTGCTCCTGAGGCTGCTGCTGCCTCCCAGAGGCCTGGGAGGGGCCCCCATCACACCTGGGAATGGGGGGGCAAGAGATGGAGAACCCCCGGGCACTAGCGGCCAACCCAAGTCTCATGGTCTCGCCTCAGTACCAGGCAGGGACAGCAAGACAGTGACTCCCGGGATCAGCAGGGAGGGGGGCTGGGGGCCTGGGGGCCGGTGCCGGGTCCGCTGTGCCCACTCTTCCCTCGGCAGGGGTCTGGATACTCAATCAGTATTTTCTCAAGACATTAACACAGAGCACCGCCTGCTTCTCTCCCCCAAAGCTCACCAGCCACATCTCCTCCCTTCATTTTCCAAACAGCCCTGGGACGTAGACAGGTTAAGTATTATCACTCCACTCTAGACATGGCAAAACTGAGGACTAAAGCAGGACTGTGTCCTGGTTCAAGACCACAGAAGCCGCTTCGACCCAAGAACGACGACTACA
Source organism: Muntiacus reevesi (assembly GCF_963930625.1). Taxonomy (NCBI): domain Eukaryota; kingdom Metazoa; phylum Chordata; class Mammalia; order Artiodactyla; family Cervidae; genus Muntiacus; species Muntiacus reevesi. Next base: position 223,744,112 of record NC_089250.1, on the reverse strand, counting down.
GCGTGGAGACAAACGCTCTCGGCGGCCACCGGCCACCGTGAGGCTCAGGGGGCCCCTGCCTTCCAGAAAGGCCGGGGTGGAGCAATCCCCAGTGGGGGTTCTGAATTCACAGACCGCAGCACCGTGCTCACTTTGTGCGGGAAGTCTCGCTGGGGGTGGGGGGGGGGGCAGGGGGTGGAGGAAACGCCAGGGGTCCGCAGCAGAGCCTGGACAGCCTTCCTACAGCTGGGTGACCCCTGGCAAGACAGAACTTCTCTGGGCCACCACGGAGTTGACAGAACCGGGCGGCAGCATGGATGTCTGAGGAGGAAGTGTGCCGGGGCCTGGGGTGAGGCTAGGGGCTTCCTGGGCGCCCCTGGCCCGGCCCAGCTGCAAGAAGTTGAAGCGCATCAAGCGCTGACCTCACCGCTTTGCCCACACCTGCCCGCTGAAGCCGCAGGGCTCTCCTGCTCAGTAGGAACCACGGGGGCCCCGTCGTAGGATGGGGAAACTGAGGCGCAGGGCAGCGTCCTGCACCCCGCCCCCCCCCCAACTAGAAAGGTCTAGGTCCTCACTCGGGGACAGCGGGGGGTGGGGTGGGGTGCGGGGAGACTCACCATTTTTGTCCGCACGGCGGAAAATCTGTAGAGAAGAGAGGTCGAGTCAGCATCGGCCAGGAGAAGCAGGCTTCCGACACCCCCAGCCCAGTGGTCCCAGGAAGCCGGGCCCCTTCTCCCTCCAGAGGGAGGAGACCCGGGGGTGGGAGGGCGTTTCAGGCAGCGGCCCCTCTTCCTCCGGCGCTGCTGGCCATGAGGTCGGGCGCATGAGTGGACAAATGCGCACACCATCTCGTGCGCCCGGCCCGGGTGTAGGTCCAGAACCCTCGGCCCACGTGTGGCACCCGCAGGCGGCCGCACCCTCCCACTCCCGCTCCTGGGAGGCAATCACTCACCTTACACCCCCACCAGGCCCCCTCGAGGGCCTGGTGTTCTCCAGGGAGGGTGGGTTAAATCTGAACAGAAGTGTCTGCCAAGGGAACCTCGAGGCCTGGCGACGGGACCATGCGCCAGGGAACGGCAGGGCTAGTTTTTTCGGGGTGTGGGGGGGTCAGTGGGTTGGAGCAGCCCGCAGGGAGCTCAGAAGGAGGGGCTGGGGAGGGGAGGGGAGGGGCAGCCCGGTCCCCTTCAGCCTCAGGTGAAACCAGATAGCTCCTCCTTCTGGGGTTTTTAGGACCTAGTAAGCCTTGCTGGGGGCTTCCCTGGTGGCTCAGATGCTAAAGAATCTGCCTGCAATGCGGGAGACCTGTGTTCCTGTGTTCGATCCCTGGGTCAGAAACATTCCCCTGGAGAAAGGAAAGGCTACCCACTCCAGTGTTCTTGTCTGGAGAATCCCATGGACAGAGGAGCCTGGCAGGCTCCATGGGGTCGCAAAGAGTCAGACCCTTCTGAGCGACTTAGCATGCATGCACGCAAGCTTTGCTGAGGGCAGGAAGAGGGGGAGACGCCGCCCCCCAGCGTGTGACCCTCACACCTTAGAGAGCGGGAGCCGATCTCCTGCCTCCAAGCCATAGGGGGGGCATCCATTGTCGGGCCCTGGGGCTGTGACAAACTGAAGCAGCAGCTTAGGAAGGATATTCTCAAAAAAGTCCCCCTTCCTTGAGCTGAACCCCAAGTCAGGGCAAGGGGCACGGGTCTGGAGCCACTGTGGCTGAGGCAGAAAAGGGGGCAGTTGCTAGCATCCCAGCCTGTGCACCCCACACGCCTGCTCCTGACTGCCAGGTTCCCGAGGAGGCTGGAGTCCCACCTTTAAATGCTCCGGGCTGGGCGCGAGCGTTAAACAAGTGACTGATCCGACAGGAAACATAGCCCTGGCACTCGCTCATCACCCCCATTTCACAGATGGGAAGACTAAGGCTCAGAGCCAGCTCAAGGCCAGTGTGGCGTGAGGACTCCAGAGCCCACGTCCTGTCCTGTGTGAAGGGGTGGGGGGCCCTGGGCAGAGCTCTCTGCTGCAAGGGCTTTCAGCTGTAAACTCCACTGGGGCTTTGAGAGGGTTCACCTGTGCCGGCGCGTGTGGACTGTGTGTGAGCGTGTTCTGAGAAGCCCCGGAGCCACGGCCACTCGCCGCAGATCCCCCCCTGCCCTCTCGGCTCAGAGCCAGCGATGGGGCCTCCAACAGGAACGTGGGGCGGGGGGGGGCGTGGAGGCGAGAGGAAACCCACACTGTCCCTCACTCAGCAGGATGTGATACACACACCTCTCCCAGAAACCTACCGACCTTACACAAACATGGCACCCCCACCCCCGTGTCACCCACCACGGAGGACCCTCATTAGGATAGGCACACCCCACTGCCACGCTGCCCTTGGCGTGGGCAAAGCTCCCTCCACCCCTCCCAGCACTCCACGGGGGATGACCCCCTCCCTGGCAGCCACCCACCCCGTAGAAGCTCCCTCCTACGGAGGGAAGTGGGTGGGAGGGTGAGCTGGGGCCGTTTGGGCCCCAGAGGGCTTGGGGGAGGAGGAGGGAGAGGAAGGGGAGGGAAGGGGTGGAAGGGGATCAAGGACAGACGGCTCAGAATGGAGTGGTGGTCCTCAGAGAGGATGGGGGATGGCTCCAGTCCTACTGAAAGGAGAGGGGAAGACAGGTGGGGAGGGGGCTTTGCTTTTAAAAAGGTGGTGCTTGAGGCAAAAGGGTTGAGGATACAAGGGCTTAGGGTCCAGAGCTCGGACAAGAAAAATGGCCCCGGACCCCGGGATTGTGTGTGTGATGGGGTGGGTTGGGGGGAAGAGTCTTAGAAAAGCAAGGACGGGGGGCAGGGGTCCGTGGTGGGCAGGAGGAGGGACCGACGGCGGTCCGGGACTCACGTCCCGGGAAGGAGCGGGGTGAAGGAAGAAGTGCGGGATGGAGAAAGATGAGGGTTTGGCCAGGACAGAAGTAGGGGGCGGTGGCCGGGTCGAGGGGCTCCAGGATCCCGGCTCCGAGAACGTGGAGATCCCGAGAGGGGGAGGGAGGTAAAGGGGTCGTTCCAGTCCGAGGACGAGAAGGACCCGCACGGAGGCCGGCCCGGGGGGCAGAGCAGCTGGGGGCCGCGATGTGTACAAGGAGGAGCCGGTGGATCCCGCTCTGGACCGCTGCGGGAGGGGGCGGGCGTCCCTGCCTGGGGACCCCTGCCCTCCAGGGAGAAGGGGGTCTTGCAGGTGCCGGCGGGGACCCGGGAGCGCGGCGTCCGCGTCGCCCGCGGGGGAGAACGGGTCCCGGCCCGCGCGTACTCACGTCCAGGATGACGGCGGTTCCCCCGCGCGGCGAGGCGGGGCCCGGATAGGGGCCGGGGTCCGCGGCTGGGGTGTCGGGGGTGTCAGGGGCGTCGGGGGCCAGCGGCGCCCGGGGCTCGCCCATCCTGGCGCCCACCCAGCGCAGCAGCCCGCCCAGCGCCCGGCCCTGCGGCGGCGGCTCCCGGAGCAGCCTGTGCGCGCCGGCCCTGCACAGGCGCGCCGCCCGCTCGCACATCGCGCCGCGCCCGCCGCCGCCGCCGCCCGGAAGCCCGCCGACCCCCGCCCGGCCCGCGGCCCGCCCCCGCGCGACCCCCTCCCCGGCGCCGCCCGCCGCCGCCGCCCGCGCGCCCCGCCCTCCCTCCCTCTGCCCCCGCGGCCGCGGCCACGCGGGGACGGGCCGGCGCCGGGGGACGGGAGGGGGGGGCGCCGCTCCGCCCGGACCCGTAGCCACGTGCCCCGTGGGCCACCGCCCCCGCCCCGGGCGGCCGGGCGCGGCAGCAGGGGGCTGCCGGCAATGGGGCGCGGGGCTGGGGAGCTAGACCCCGGCCCGGCCGCGGAGGGGGCTGCCTGGCAGGCGCGGGGTGGTGGAGGGTATGGCTTCGGGGGTGCACTCCTGGGGGCTGCCCCCATTCCGAAAGTCTCCCCCTGCCCGCCCTCCGGAAGAATTCCCCCCCTCCCCCGCGCCGTGGCGCCGCCGCCGCCGCCGCCGGGGCCGGAGCGCGGTGTCCGGCGAGCCCGGAGCGCCCTCTGCCGGCTGCAGCCCAGGGAACGCGCGCCCACACACCGGGGTCACTTTCTCCACTCCGCAAGTACCCACTCGTCCCTTCCACAGGGTGCACGCCCCTCAGAACTCCCCCGCGCGTTAACGCCCAGAACTAGTCTTCCCCACCCCTGGAACACCCTCTTCCCCTCATACTCCCCACGTCCATCCTTCCAGACCCCACCCACCGAACCAGAGAATTAAAGGAGCCCCTGCTGGGTGCTAGGCCTGGTGGCCGCACTGGGTTGCAAGAGCGGAAAAACAGAGGAGGGCTTGCCTTGGCCTCCTGCAGCTTACAGCCAAGTGGGCGGAGCCACATACTGGAATGATCCCACAAATAATGAAGAGTGAGAACTGAACTGCAATGAAGGGGTGGCACCTGGCCCACCAGAGTGGGCTCTACCTTAAGGCCACGGAGGGGCCTATGTCAGAAGAGGCTTCCTAGAGGAAATGGTCCTTATGCTCAGAGACTGTAAGAAGAGGAGGAGTTAAAGAGAGGATGGGGAAGTTCCCTGGGCTAGAGCTTAGCCTGTGCAAAGGCCCTGTGGCAGGTGCAAGTGTGGAGAACACAGCAGATCCACTGAAGGGAGAGGGACTAGACCCGAGGGGTGGTCAGGGCTGGGAAAGCCTCCCCAGCACCCACTCCTCAGTCACATATGCCCTTCCCCTTGGGGCACCGCCTGGTGTCCCCCAGTTCCGGGACCCTCTCCCACACGACCCTGTGCTTCTGCCCCTGCTCTGACTCCCCAGCTCCTGGGGGCAGGGTCCTGGGCACCTGGCCCCCTCCCCAAGCAGAGTCCTCAGACATAGGAGTGGAGGCAGGCACTGGTTTTATTTGGGACCTGATTCTGGAAAGAGCGGGGCCTGGAAGTCCTCCTGGCTCAGTGCTCCGCGGGCCCTGGTGATCCCAGCTCACATGGGCCACTTTACCCCCAATTACAGCTCTGGGCCTACCGTGTCCTGTGGCCACTGTTTCCACCCTGGTCTGAGTCCGGGAAGTCTGGGTTTCCCACTCTTCATCTGAGAGGCCTGTGGCGTGGGCTCATGGCTGCTCCTGTCTCCTGCAGGAGAGGCCCCCTTCCATCACTGGGGCATCTTGGGACGCACTGTGCATCCGGCAGGGCTGTGGTGATCTCCCTCCTCTTAGGGCCTGGGTGTAAGGCTGCCAGGCCAGGTGCTAGGGTGGCTTCCTGGCCTCCTTCCGCAGCAGGGAGCTGGCCACGGCCAGGGCCCCGCCCTGCACGAAGCGTACAAAGTTGTCCCCGGCCAGTGGCCCCACGGCGTACAGACCCTGCTGGTGGATGCTCTGGTAGGTGAAGGGGTCCACCTCAATGGGGTTCCTCTTGGCGCTCAGGGGCTGGTCGGGGTCCACGGCCAGGTCGGCGCCTGCCCCCGGGAGGAAGGACAGATCGGGGTGGGAGCCAATGAGCACCAGCACCAGGGCCACGCCGAAGACCTTCTGGAGGCCCTGGGGGTCGCGGAACACGGCCTGGCGGTCCTCCTTGAGGAGCAGCAGCTGGTGCTCCGGGAGGCTGCGGTAGCCCTCATAGGGGCTAGGCGACAGGATGGACTGCTCGCGCATCATCTGGTGAACCTTGTGGTACTCGGGGTACAGCATCTTGGGCAGCTGGTTGAACACCAGGCCGGGGTCGTCCACAGGCCGGCGGAAGGCGTGGATCACAGGGACGTTGTAGTGGCGGGCGTAGAGGACCGCGTCTGCAGCCGACAGCCCCGCCCCGATGATGAGGACAGGGTCCGAGGACGGGGACACTGTGCCTGCCCGCGTGGCCGCCTCCAGGGCCGACAGGTCGTGGTGGACGAAGGGCAGGGCCTCCCCGGGGATGCTTAGGCGGGCTGGGCTGTCGGACGTGCCTGTGGCCAGGACCACGTTGCGGGCACTCAGGGAGAAGGACTGCTGGCTCTGGTCCTCGGTGGTCACGAAACCGCTCACCTGGAAGAGCGGGCTGGGGTCCCGGGCCCCAGGGCTGCTGGGCTCGGGCGTCCCCCACTCCACGGCCGTGACCACGGCGTTGGACACGAAGTTGTGGCTCAGGTCCTTCTTGATCACGTAGTCGCTGTAGTAGTGGGCTATGTCGCCGGCCGTGGCCCGGCTGTTGCGAAGACCTCTGGGGGAGGGGAGGACGAGGGGGCGTGAGTGTCAGAGAGTGGACTGGGGCAGGGCTGGGGCGGTCATTGGGTGGACAGGCTGGAGTCAGGCCCTGGAGGGTGGCTGCACCACCCCTGGGCGTAGGACTTGCTCAAGGGGTTCACCCCCTCTGAGCTGTAAAAATCTCTCTTTTCTGTACAATGGAGTTGATGAGGGTGGGGTTGAGAGTGTGGCCTCTGGTGCCAGAGGGCCCGGGTCCTGTGGGAACCCCCTGCCTCAGTCCCTCATTTGCAAAATGACCGCGGTGACAGCACTTGTCCCCTGCCGTCGTTGAGAGGCTCAGATGACAGGAGTGAAGGGTTTAGACTAGAACCTGACAGGCTGTGAGTGACGCGGGGTTGGCCATGACACTTTCCTCTAATACTGACCAGTATTCTATGTGCACTGGGGTAGGATTCCGTTTTTATAAAGTTCACACAGATAAAGCTCATCTATGGAGTTAGGCATTCAGAGAGGGGTGGCCTCTTAGGAAGGGGGTGATTGGGAGGGGCCTGAGGGGGGCTTCTGGGGAGAAGGGGTCTGCTTTTTGAGTTTGGGTAACTGAAACGTATGTGTATCCACTTTGAGAAATTACATCCACCTGTAGGCATGTGAATTGTATGCTTTCTATATGTGCTTATATTTCAGTGAAGAACCAGGTTAAATAATAACCCCTAGAGCACTTAACACAGTCCTCAACACACAGTAGCAGTTGTGGCTGTTATTACTGTTACTATGTTACTGTTATTTTTGTTGTTATTATCACTCTTGCTATTATTACCACCTTTTCCAGGGCTGTTGCCAGTGGGTGAGGCATAGACGATGCTATCTCAGTTCCTCCCTGTAGCTTCCCGGGTGACCTTCAGTGAGGTCCCTTCACTGACTTGTGGACATGTTGTTATGGATTAACTCAAAGGGAATCTTGTGTGACACATCGTCAATACAACCCGTCAATAAGGATGCAAGATTGTAGGTGAGCTCAGATATCCCTTAAGGCCACTGCAGCCAACCCAACCCGTTAGGCTGCTTCTGAAACTGTAACTCTGGAATTCACAGCTGTGCGTTGGTCGTTTCCGCTCCTCTGTTTTAGTAGAAAGTGTTTTGAAGGGCTGTCCTAAGACGATGTTGCACCCAGGGTTCCTTATAATAATGCACATTGGAAAGAATGAAAGCTCTGTGACTGCGGAGTGGTTTAGGAACCGCGGCAGCACCATGAGGACAGGGGGTGCGTCTGTTGTGGCTTTTGGTTCTGACATCTAAGCACAAGGGCCGGTGTGTAGGAATGAGTGGAGCTGCCCGCCCCTCTTGGGAATATTACATGGCCGTGTAACAGCATGGCTGCAGTCACTGTGTAATCACCATGTGAGATTCTTGTGACATAACGTTACCTTTTAAGAGTAGGACAGAAAAGGGTGTGTCTACTGAAATTTACATTCCTGTCTGTCTGTTAACACATCACTACACCAGCCTGGATGTCTTTCTACCACATTTGCTGGGGCAAAAAATCTTTGTGTCAAAAGGACAGACCATGAACTCTAGAGGGATGGAACAGAGTTTCCAGAGAGGTCAAGTGAGGTTTCCAGTAGGTCAACTGCCTACTGGGTGGCTGAGCACCGAAGAATTGATGCCTTTGAACTGTGGTGCTGGAGAAGACTCTTGAAAGTCCCTTGGATAGCAAGGAGATTTAGCCAGGCAGTCCTTAAGGAAATCAATCCTGAATATTCATTAAAAGGACTGAAGCTGAAGCTCCAATACTTTGGCCACCTGATGGCGAAGACCTGACTCATTGGAAAAGACCCTGATGCTGGGAAAGATTGAAGGCAGGAAGAGGAGGGAATGATAGAGGATGAGGTGGTTGGGTGGCATCACTGACTCAGTGGATATGAGTTTGAGCACGCTCCGGGAGATAGTGGAGGACAGAAGAGCTTGGTGTGCTGCAGTCCATGGGGTCGCAAAGAGTCGGACACGACCGAGAGATTGAACAACAGGCCCCCTGTCAGAACCCGGAAGGAGGAGAAAACGTTCAAGGGCAGATACCACCCTGCGCACTGGGCGACTTTACGCCCTGTGCCCCGGGATGAGCAGGGGCTGGCATCTGTTGTGATTCGGCTGTCTCTCTGGGGTGGTGAGAAGTGTGCAGTGTGGTCATTATGGAGCAGGAAGTCGGATGGGAAGAGAACCCTCCGAGGTGCGGCAGTGCTGGGGAGGAGTGCGGGGTTAGGAGTCAGCTGTCTTTCTTTTCTCAGTTTCCAATTTCCTGTACTGTGGTTATGTTTCTAAAGCAAAATCAATTTTAAAAAGTGCATCCGATTGATTAGCTGACTGAGAAAAAGAGACGGTTGCAGGCCAAGCTCAGAATATCGGGAGGGGCTGCGGGAGGCCAGAGGACCGGGGAGCCTGGGCCAGAGGCTCGGAGGCAGGGTGTGGGGGGCAGGGGCCAGTGGTCAGCTCTCCTTAGAGCCTGGGATGCTACAGGGAGGCCCAGTCGAGATTGAGAGGCAGGAGCACTGGATGGGAAGTCCCGGGGAGCCCAGCTCTGCTGCTTACCGCCTGTGCGGCCCTGGGCAAGTCCTTTCCCCAGCCCGGCCACAGCGTCCCCCTCGAGGGCAGGCTTGATGAGCTCCCGAAGCCCCTTGACCTCTGGCTCCCGGTTCAGTGTCGGGGGCGGGCTCGGGTCTTCCCTGCCCACCATGGCTTTCCAGGGAACCCTCACCTGCGCTTCTTGCACATCCAGTCCTTGACCTGCAGGTCGGGGAGCCCCATCCACTCGCCTTGGCTCAGGGTCACCATGGAGCCTTCAATGGACTAGGAGTGAAGGAGAGCAAAGTCAGGTCTCTGCTGGCCCCCAGCTGCCCCAGGGCTGGGGTGGGGGGAGGGAGGAAGGGGCAGTGGGGGCCAACAGGGAAAGGTGGGGAGTGCAAGAGTCTTGACCTGCATTAGGGAGGTTTGGCGCAAGTCCCCGCACCCCGTCCAGGCCCCACTCACATGCCAGGCGCCCCCAGGCGGGTTCCGGCCCAGGACCAGATGGGGGATGGCTCGCTCCTTCTGGTGCCTCCAGGTGAGGACAGACTCCACGCTGCCCCCAAAGTCTGTGTCTGGGCGCAGGAGGGCGTCAAAGAGCAGGGCCACAGGGCTTTGACACCGGCCTTCCAGGCCTTCGGACAGGTAGTCTAGGTCCTGGAGTTGGGGGGGCCAGGGAGGGCAGGTCAGAGGGGCCCCTGGAGGAGGGCCGCCTGGTCTCACCTTCCCTCCCTCATTTCGGGGTGTCAGATGAGGTTGGGAAATGCTGCCTCCCTGAAGGCCATCACGCGCGGCAGCACACTAAAGGCTCTGACAAGCCCTGCGGCGGCATTTACCCGCTTAGATTTGCCAAACTCAGCGTCTCTCAGCTTTACCGGAGCACAAACGTTTTTCTCTGAGGATTGTACTGAGAGACGGGTGACCTGTAGGAGGCATTCCGGGAAATCCTTATCTAGACCCCATGGGGGCTTACTTCCTCATCCTCCAGCTCCGGGGTGGAGGGGCCCAGCTTGATGGATGCTGCCTGAAGGGGCTGCGCTGACTGACCTTCTGGGAGGCGAGGGAGTGGAGGGGGGACTGGTCAGCCCTCCCGAGCAGGGGCTAGTAGGTCTGCAGTATCCAGGACTGGGGTCCTCAGCTTTGGCACTCGTGGCTCCAGGGCTGGGGGGCTCATCCTGTGTGTGGTGGGATGTCCCGGCATCCCTGGCCTCAACCCTCTAAGCCAGAGGTGTCACCACTCCGGGCGTGACAACTGAAACTGTCTCTAGATGGCCAAGCGTCCCCAGGAGAGCAAAACTGTCCTGGGTTTAGAATCGGTGGACTAGGGGAGGCGAGGCAAGCTGACGTCTTAGCTGCCACCCCTCTTTCCCTGTTTCTGTGTTCTCCCATGTCTCACACACGCATCCTTTTGTTTCCTGGCTGTGCCACATGGCTTGTGGGATCCTGCTTCCCTGTCCAAGGATCGAATTCTGAGCCCGACACTGAAAGCACCGAGTCCTAATCAGTGGACTAGCGGGGAATTCCCACAAATGCAGCTTTTTTATTTTTGTCTGGGAGAGTTTCCCTGCAGTGGGGGTGTCCCCCCCTTTCCCAGAGCTCAAGCCCACCTGGTCCATGATGGAGACCCCTGGCGCCTCTGAGAGCTTCCTCTGCAGCAGGGGGTGCGGGTGGATGGCATCCGGCCTCACGTAGGGGGTGTAGCCTGAGAGCAGGTAGGACAGGCAGATGCCCGAGGGACCATTGCCTGGGGAGAGAGGGCGCAGTCAGAGGGCAGAGCGTTGGAGCCCTGAGACCACCATCAGCACCGAGAGTTCCGGTTTTGATCTGTCTCATTCCCTGATTTGCTCTTCACTCATAAACAAAAACAAAGCATCTATTAGCGCTGCTCCACTTTAACAACAAGAGAGCTGTGGAAATAACCACTGATGTTTACTGAGTGTTTACTATGTGTCAAACTTTGTGTTAAGTGATTAAAAAATTTTTTTTTTTCGATGTGGACCATTTTTAAAGTCTTTATTGAATTTTTAAAAATAATATTCTGTTTGATGCTTTGGTTTTTTGGCCTCAAGGCATATGGGATCTTAGCTCCCAGACCGGGGATCAAACCTGCTCTCCCTGCATTGGAAGGCGAAGTCTGAACCATTGGACGTCCAGGGAGGTCCCCACTGATTTTAACAACAAAATAATAAGGCTACTGCTGCTGTAACAAGCCTCTCTGTAACCTGGAAGCCCATGCATTATCCCATTGAGCCAGGTGCATGCTACTTTTCCTCCTTTGCTACGTGAGGATGCTGGAGCAAAGAGAGGCTGAGTAACTTGCCTGTGGTCACAGCGCGGCAAGACTGAGACCCTGAGACTACCAAGAACGAGCCCAGTCCCCCAGGACCGACCTTGAGGTGGGTCCGAGGGATGTGGAGAACATTGCAGCACGTAGGACGATGTGCTGACTGGGTGAGCCCGGGGGCAGGGGTGCTCCGGACGGGCGCTAAAGCCGCCCGTGGTGGGGCCGCCTGCCTGCAGGTCCTGATGAGCCCCAGGACTCACCAGTGGCCCTTCGTGGGCAATTAACCTCGTGACATCACTTCTTATTTGTCCTTCTCTTATCTTGTGCTGTCCTGAGTCCTACTTACGGAGACAACGGTTAGGATGAACCATGTGAAATCGCTGATGCTCAACTGTCCTGAACTTACAAAAACGGCCATTTCACGTGGTTCCACCTGATGCTGGCCTGGACGGCGGGGACCTCTGTCCCCCCTTTCTGCAGACCTGAGGGCAGGCCACATGCAGCTGCTGTGTCCCCTCACTCAGGCACCCAGCACAGGGGAAACACAGGCCAGCTGCCCACTTACCACCAGCGGCCCACCCCCCTACCCCGCCCCCACCCCGCCGGGCAACCTCTCCAGCTCATTCTGCTCCAGCCTTGCGGGTTCCTGGAAGGACGTTTGGAATGATGTTTTAGAAACTGCTGAGCAGAGCGCTGAGTGGACACTCCTGACCTCTGACCCCCCCACCTCCCCTGCCTTGAGCAGCACTCACCAATGATGATGACCGGGAGGGGCTCTGAGCTGCAGGCACCAAGGTGGTCCTTCCTCCGGTTGCTCATGGCTGCGGCTGGCGGGGGGCGTGGGGCTGGCAGCCGACCTGGGGGCACAGGGGAAGAGGGGCGCTTGCTGAGCCTGGGGGTCAGGCGGTCACTTCCCAGCTGCAGGGTGACCTCCCGCTGGCCTCAGGGTCAAGTCCAGGATCCTCCCTGAGTCTTAGGATGATGCTCCCCTCTCACACCTGCTACCTCCTAAACAGGCCCAATAATGCAGGGCTCCCTCCCCCAGCCTGGTCGTCTCCCGCTCTCTGGGCCTCACTCCACACTCCCATCTCATCACGGATGGGGATGGTTGTTGTTTCGTCGGCAAGTTGTATCTGACTTTTGTGACCCCATGGACTGCAGCACGCCAGGCTTCCCTGTCCTTCACCATCTCCTGGAGTTTACTCAAACTCATGTCTATTGAGTGGGTGATGCCATCCAACCATCTCATCCTCTGTCACCCCCTTCTCCTCCTGCCCTCAATCTTTCCCAGCATCAGGGTCTTTTCCAATGAGTTGGCTCTTTCTTGAAGCAAGCCCTGCCCAGCATGTCTGTGACAGCCACACCCCCACCTCACAAGCCAGCCCTCAGGTCTTCAGTGGACCTGGGCCTGGAGAGGCCCTTCTGAACTGGTGACAATGGGCCCATTCCTGGACCTCTCTGGGTCTCGGTTTCTTCATCTGTGTAATGGGAATGATCATAGTCTCTACCTCATAGGTTTGTTGGGGGGTGGGGGGACACAGGGAGGTGCTGTACATGGAGTACTGACCTGGAGAAAATGGGCCACTGGGAAGAGCCCAGGGCTCAGGGGCTGGGCTAGAACAGGCGGACATGCGGGAAGCCCGAGCACCTCGATTTGGGGAGAAATGCCTTTAAACCAGCTCGTCTCTGGAGCGCCAGCGCCCTCTGCTGGCCACAAGTTCAAATCACTCCGAGGGACCCCAACCCCAGAACTTGAAGCTGCAGGTCTCTCCAGGTGGGTCTAGACCCACCTTCTCCCCCAAGCACAGCTTTGCCTGAACAGTCCGCGCACACCTCTCGGCCTGTTGCCAGGGAGACTGGGGGCTCACAGCAAGTGAAAGGGTGAGTCAGTGGCCGGACAGCCACGAGCAGCCAGGGATGGGGTCCTAGCACCACCGGCCTTGAGAATTCTTCCAGGAAAAAGCTTAAATCTGGATTTTTATGTGAATTCCCTGATTTGGGAGAGTGGGCAACTGATTCACGTTTTTTGCAGATCTTGAAGGGGCTGAGGGAGCACGACCGAGGCCAGCGTGTGACCTCTGATGTGCTAAGAGTGACAGCAACACCAGCGTCCCCCACCGGGCAGAGGGGTGGGGGACGGCCGGAGGGGCTGGCTGGAGGGCCTGGGTGTCGCTCTCATGACGCCCACCTGCAGCACTTTACAGTTTGCAAGGAGAGGAGCCTGCAGCTAAGCCACAGCATCTGGGCCCTGCAGGCACCCTGAGAGGCAGGCGCCATCACCTCCGGCTGGCAGGTGAGGACAGGGGGGCTCGGAGGCAGCAGGGCGCCTCGGGCCTCACAGGGGGATGTACCCTCCAGTCTCCTGAGAACCGCCTCAGTGGGGCCTGGGCTGTGAGCTGTGTCCCGCATCAGGGACCCCTTGAGCATGCCCTAAACACTTGACCGCATTCACCAACTTAACGCATATTTAACTGGCTTGTTAGACATACTCTCACCACCACGCCCATATTACAGATGGGGAAGCTGAGGCAGAGCAAGCGTCCCACCGTCCTGGACGGCTTGTGGGGAATTTGCCACAAGGTGTGCAGGCTGAACTGGTTTTGAGTCCAGGCTGCCCTGTGCAAGGGCCTTCTCACGCCCCCTGAGGCGGTGTGACAGAGGCCCCCGCAGGCTGAGTGCAACTCTATCCTGGTGCTGGTGTCGGGGAGGGGGGCCACGGGGCCGGTGCTCCAGCTGGGAGGGGACAGCGTCTCACTGACCTGCCGGTGGCCCTGGGGCAGGGGCTGTGGTTCCTAGAACACGCCCTTCACACAGCCGGGGCGCCGCTCTGCTGTCCTCACTGACCCCGGGAACACCAGCAACAGGACGCAGGTGACATCCCCGTCACAAGCTCCTTTCCCATCGGCAGCTTTCATCCTCACGGAACCCACTTTACAGACGAGTGAACTGAGGCTCAGGGCAGTGAGGCCACGCCCCCGAGGTTACAGAGCCAGTGGGTAGTGAATTGAGAGTTTGGTCCCTGGACACCCCACAGCCCACCACACTGGGTGCCCACGGAGCACCCACCCCGGGCCAAGTCCTTCTCTGCTCCGTCCCCATGAATCCTCCCAGCACCAGTAAGGGTGGTGTTTACAGGAGCCTCCGTTTACAGACGAGGAACCACAACGGACTGCCCCATCTTCACGCTCCCAGGAGGAAGAAGGCCCCATTCACCACCAGGGCTTTTGGACCCCACGTCCAGTGCTCATGCCAGAAACTTCTGGATGCCACACGCGTGAGGTCACCACACAGAGGCTGACCTGAGCGGTTACTTCCTGCATCGCGATACACACAGGGCCCAAGTCCCGAGACTTAGAGCTCTCGAAATCTCCTCGGAAGAACGCATGCTGCCAACTTTCCATTTGAAAGTGTAACTTCCTATTTCTCACACACTGTTTAGTTTTGGGAAGCTGGGAAGGTCAGTTTCCAATGTCCCTCTGGTTGAAGATGGCAAATGTTGACATTAAAAAGGCCTTTGAGTTCACATGAGAAAAGAAGTGCAAAAGAAATGGGAATAATCACGCTTTCCCGGGCGTGGAGTATAGAGTTTGGAGAATTGCAATTTGTAGGGTTATTGAAGCTTAAACTGCTCTAAGGCTTAGGACACCTGTATGGCTACATTTACTGAGCACCTGTGGCATTTTTGCTCATTTCACTTTAATGACAACCCTCCTACCCCACTCCATGGATTTTTTTTTTCCTTTCTGTTACCCTATTGCCCAAAGGGAAAAATTGGGGTCAGGAGGGAGTTGTCTCTTCCAGGAATGTTGGAGACCACACCCCAAACCCTGCCCTGTGACACCTGTCGGAGTCCCCTCTGAGGAAGATGGCACAATAGTGCCCCCGGGAAAGTGCCATGAGGCTGGGGCAGGGGAGGATGGGGAGGTGTTCCATCAGTCCGAGTGCCACCTGCCAAGCACCAGGGTGAGCCCTTGGCCGCAGCGCCCACCCCGCGACACCAGCACCCCCAGAGCCTCCCCCATCTGGAGCCCCAGGAGCTCTCCAGACCCTCTGAAACCCCAGCCCTCATTCCCGGCACCCCCAACCCTCCTGTGAGAAGCCAGGTCCCCCTCGACCCTGGGGGCTCGGTCCCATGAGAGCAGGAGAGGCGGGGACGGGAGGGCAGCACCCAGCCTGCCTGCGGGACCCAGTGGCCTCGGGGCTGCGGGCAGCCGGCCTGGGCTGGCCACACCTCTCTTTCCTGCCTGGAGTAGCATCACGTGGGCTGGGGTGAACTCCCAGCAAGCCAACCGGCAGGGCAGCTGTTGGCGGAGGGTGCCAGGCACCTGGAGATGGGCATGGCCAGGAGGGGTGGGGGAGGATCTCGGGGGTTGGGGGGGTCATGCTGGTCGTGGGGAGCCAGGGTGGACCGCCCTCAGGACCGCCTGGGGTCCCCCTGCCTGGCTCCAGGGCCCTGCCCGGGTCGGGCTACCTTCTCCCACCTCCCCCAAGCCTCGCCCGGGTCACTCACCTGACCGGCCGGGGTGGAGGACACTGGGAGGGCGGTCAGGCCTCTCGGAGAAACGGGGGTCAGGGAGCCGACCGAGGGAGCGGGACGCACATTACCCCGTGGGGATCCGAGAGGGTGCGAGAGGCCGGGAAGCCCGGGTATTTCAGGGGCTGGGAAGAGGCGGGCGGAGGGCGGGGCCAGGAAAATCACTTTCATAAGCGTGAGTCAGCAGGGGCCCCTGGATGAATGAACTTGCACACTTGAGGGCGGGCGGTCACGTTGCCAGCCTCGGGGGATGGCCTTAGAGGGCCCACCCCGGGGTGGTCCATGGCGAGGAGGCGGGGCGGACACCGACCAGGCTGAGCCAACCTGGCCTTTCGCCTTTTAGGGAAGCGGAGACAGCCCCGCCCAGCGTACCATCAAGGCGGTCGTTTTAAGTGGAGAAAGCCCGGGTTCTGCTGGGGGTCTCCGCGCTTCGGGTCCTCTCCTGCCTCGGCCCCAGGCTGGGAGCCCCGCCCTGCCCCTCCTGGGCGGGCTGCCTCAGTTCCCCCGTTTGCGAGGGGGGCCAAGGGGCACCTCTCCTTCCTGGGTGATCGTGGTGTTTTGGTGATGGCATGATTGGTGACTGTGCCTAAACCGAGGTTCATAGCTCCTTTTCTTCATCCCCGCCCTCCGCCGCGTCTTTAGCCAGTAGCATTGCACACCTCACGTATTGCTGATTCTTATGGATTTTATTATATTATCGTCTCTCCCCAAACCGGGATGTGGGTTCTGTATGGTGGGGGGAAGCATCTCCGAGTCTGCTCTGTCCGAAGTCTGGGAGGACGCTCAGCACACAGTAGGGCGCTCAAGGAAGGTCGGGAGGGAGTGACGACAGTGCCTGGCCTATAGCCTCAGTGCCTATTAGCTTTGGTTTCATTTTTCGTGGGATTGTCACCTGCATCTTCCTCTTTTACCTGGAGACTTTCCTGCCAGCCCTGCCCTATGAGGGGGATGGGGGTGTGTGTCACCCTACTACCGCTGGGACCGGGGTGAAGCCAGGAGGCCCTCACCTTGTGTACAAAACTTAAGGGGATGCCCCAGACACCCAGTGATCAAGGCAAAGAGAATTTTGACGCAATTGAAAAAAAAATCAAAATTAATGCCCAAATGGTACTCCCCTGGTGGTCCGGTGGTTAAGACTCTGTGCTCCCAACGCAGGGGCACAGGTTTGATCCTGGTCAGGGAATTAAGATCTCTCATGCTTCACGATGCAACCAAAAACAAAAAAAAAAGATTAAAAAAAATTAATGTCCAAAACCCGAGATAAACAAAAATGTTACAACTTCAGACAGAGGCAGGATCTCTAACCACGACATGCTGAGTGGTACTGGAACCTGCTGCAAAAATCAGAATGCTGATGCTGTCTTTATTTAACACTGATATTTTGTTCATCCTGGATTTTGGTGTTTTTTATATTCTTGATTTTTAAATATATTGTGGGACCTCTGTGATCAAGAAGCTACCTGCCAATGCAGGGGACACGGGTTCGATCCCTGGTCTGGGAAGATCCCACATGCTGCAACTCAGCCCGTGTCCCACAGCTACTGAGCCTGCGTGCCCTAGAGCCTGTGCTCTGCAACAAGAGAAGACACTGCAATGAGAAACCTGAGCACCGCAGGGAAGAGTTAGCCCCCGCTCGCTGCAACGAGAGAAGACCCTCAAGCAGCAACGAAGACCCAGACCCGGCGTAGCCAAAAACAAACAAACAATAATGTTTTAAAAATAAAAACATTGTATGAGGACTTCCCTGCCTGTCCACTGGTTAAGACTTCACTTTCACTGCAGGGGATGTGGGTTCGATCTCTGGTCAGGGAACAAAGATCCCATGTGCTGAAAAGCATGGCCAAAATGTAAACAGTAAAGAAATAAAGATGGTGCGTGAACACACTAAGTGCCTTGATGCCAGAATGCTTTGGTGGCCTGCGTTTTGTGCCAGAGATGATGTCTGTGTCCTAGTCCTGGCCCTGGCGGCCGCAGAGGACCAGGGCCCTGCCCTGGGACAAGCACAGCATGGAATATGCAGAGGGGGACCGGGAGGGCGGGGACCAGGGCTGACCACGGGGCTCCTGGGGGATGGGAGAGGCAGAGAGGGGTGCCTGGCAGGGAGGAGCCAGTGGCAAGGGTTTGAGGGTAGCATGAGGAGCTGGGTGAGGAGACCCCAGGGCACTGGGAACCCACGAACCATGTGACTGTCCAGGCAGGGCTGCACCCACTGTGCGGTGGGGCGGGTGAGACCTGGTTTCCGGGCTCAGCCCTACGGGCTGGGTGAGCCTGGGGGAGGCAGGGTGCCCTTGGGGCCTCCCCTTACCCAGGGGAAGTGGCACTCAGAGTCTGTTCACCTGGGGTCGGCGGCGGCAGGCATGCATGGGGCCATGTGCCACAGCGGGACAGAGCATGCAGGCAGGAACCCATGCTCCCTGGCGGGCCCCTAGCTCTGCTACACATGTGCTGTGTGACCTTGGGCCTGTGGCCTACCTCTCTGGGCCTCTGTTCCAGGAGGCCTTGTTACTAAAACTTCCTGACACCCTGAGGTGCACCCCACACACCCCAGGTTCTAGTCCAGGGCTTGCACACACTGGAGCCGTGATGGCAAACTGCACCCCGGCCCGTCCCCCAGCTGTCTCCACTTTCCCACCCCAGGGTCCTGGTCTGCAACTCCCCGGTGGTTTGGGTGTGTAAACTGAGGCAGACAGAGACACTCCAGGCTCAGAGATTCCCACCCAGTGCCTGGTGGAACGAGGAGGAAGGACCCTGAGGCTCACAACCCAGAGGGGTGCCTGGGAAGGAGGTGGGCTCCGGGGACCCCATCTCTGGGCCTGGCAGGACCTTCCCCCCCAAGCTGCCCCGCCGCCCACGCTGGCCCTGACCCCTTTTCCGGAATTTGAGGATTTGCTGATGTGGGAGAACTGTGTGCGGGAGGTGGACTTTCTTCCCTGGCCCCTGTTTACCTGCAGCAGATGATCAGAAATAAAATGTGTTGAGTTGCTGCCAGAAAGCTCGACCAAGACTGAGACTGATAATGTCCCAGGCAGACAAAGGGGCAAAGGTTAGAGGGGCCGCAGGCAGACAGAAAGAACACGGCGGGGCTTTGCAGGTTGGCTGAGGGGAACCGGCTCGCTTGGACTCCACTGGGTGCCCCGGTTCCTTCAGACCCGCCCTGCCCCCTGCTTGGCCGTGACCTCCCGTGGTTATTAAGCCCCTGAAATGTGAGCCTCCTCATTCTGATGTGCTCAAAGTACATGCAGAAAATAAAAACATAGGCACCCAGGTAACTTCAAATTTCGGATAAGTAAGAAATAAACTTTGAGTATGTCCCATGCAGTATTTAGGATATACTTACGCTAAAAATGTTTATTTCCATTGCTTAAAATTCAAAG
Source organism: Muntiacus reevesi (assembly GCF_963930625.1). NCBI lineage: Eukaryota > Metazoa > Chordata > Mammalia > Artiodactyla > Cervidae > Muntiacus > Muntiacus reevesi. Next base: position 223,725,241 of record NC_089250.1, on the reverse strand, counting down.
ATACCTGGGCAGGCTCTATGACACCTGGCAAAATCTAGCCATTAAGTGTAAAATATACACTAGATTTCAAACTGTTAGTAAGAACAACAACAACAACAAAACAACTAAAAAAGAAAAGGTAAAATGGCTCAATGACTTTTGTATGGATTCCAGGTTGAGATGAAAATCACGAAAGGCCTTTGGACATCCTGGGTTAATGGAGATGTATCATGGACACGAGCTTGTTTAACGAGGCTGTTGGGAAACGGGCAGTCACACTCACAGCTCTCACTTGGCATCGGTGGGACCCTGGTGCCTACCACTCGGGCAGACCTAGGTGTTCCGGGATGTCCCTGGGTTTAGCACCGAAAGTCTCACAGCGTTCCAGGAACTCCTCAGTCCTGGGCAAACCGGGATGGCTGGTACCCGGGGGCATTGCAGGGGGCGGGGCACCTCCCTTCTGAGCCGCGCTCTCCTGCTCTGGGCCCTGCAGCGCCGGCGTGGGGCTGGCGAGGTGGTAACAGCCGGTTCGGCAGCTGAGGGTGGGGGTGGGGGTAGAGGTGTGGGTTGGGGGGTGTTGGGGGGGAGGCTCAGAGAGGCCAATCTCGAGCCTGAAGTCACACAGCCTGAAGTCATACAGACTTCTCGAGTCTGAAGTCGTGGCAGAACTGGGGCACGAACCCAGGGCTGTGACTGCAGAGCCTGGGTGCTTGCAGGAAAAAGGCCCCCTATGGAGGAACTGAGGAAGGAACGAAGCCTGCTTCTTGTCTCAGACACAAAGGCATGGACCTCTGGACTCTCCCGGAGGGCCCCCTGTCTCCACGGCTGCCCCCTCTACGAGGTGTGCACAAGGCAAGGTGTTTCAGGGAATCGGTACAATCAATCTGTTCACCAGTCCAGTGAGGAAGGCACGGCGCTGTTACTCTCCCATTGCACAGGTGAGGAAACTGAGGCCTGAGAATGTGAGACGTGGCCCCACATCGTGGCCTGTGCCCGGCATCCTGGCGTGACCAGGCCAGGCCTGGCCAGCGCGTGACCGGAGAGCTAATATTTGCCCTGGTCGCTTACAGAGCCCTGTCGTGTCATCTACCACATTCCATCGATTCTCCCGATAACCCGCAGAGGTGGGCAAATATTTTCAATAACCAGTTTAGTTTACAGATGAGGAAACCTGGAGGGGCTTGCCCAAGGCCGCGAGGCAGAGAAAGGGGAGGGAGTTCAGACTTCAGTCTGGTGGTCCTGGGATACCAGGTGAGCGGCCAGGGCTCAGCGCAGTTTCATGGCCCCCGTAGTCACCGTGGACCCCGGGGGGTAGGTGGGTTCAAAGCGGGGGGAGCCAGTGCCCTTGCCCCCCCCACATGGAGAGACCCTGGAGGGTCCCGAGGAGGAGCTGGGGGTTTCTAGCCACCTTCTCTGCTTCCTGATCGTCCCCTCTTTTCTTTAAAAAACTGGAGGGAAAGGGACTTCCCTGGTGTCCTGTGGTTAAGAGTCTGTCTGCCAGTGCCGGGGACACGGGTTTGATCCCTGGTCTGGGAAGATCGCACGTGTCATGGAGCAACTAAGCCCATGTGCCACAGCCACTGAAGCCCTCGTGCCTGGAGTCCGAGCTCTGCAGCAAGAGAAGCCACTGCGATGAGAAGCCTGAGCACTGCAACTGGAGAGTTTCTCTGCAACTAGGGAAGAGCCCATGGAGCAACGAAGATCCGTGTAGCCAAAAAAAAAAGCCAACACAAAAAAGTCTTGGCAGGGGAATGACTGTGTCTGCCCAACACTCAGGGTGGACAGGGTTCCAGGCTAGGGTGTTAAAGACTTCCACTCTGTAGTCAGACCAACCAGGATTCTGGCTCCACTGCTTTAAGCTGTGTGATTTTAGGCGAGTAACTTAAGCTCTCTGGGCTTCCGTTGTCTTGTCTATGAGCTGCAGACGGCAGAGCCGTGCGTCTCATCCCTGCTGCACGTCAGAATCACTTCAGAGGGGGTGGATTTAAGGACACACTGACACCCAGGCCCTGGTCCCACAGACTCTGACGTCCCGGGGCTGCGATGCAGAGGGACACGGGCTGTACCACCAGTGATGGCCACGTACAGCGGGGCTGGGGGCCTCTGTCCCTGCCACTGCTGGGGGATGAGCTGAGATACAGTCCAGGAACCTTCTGGGCCCTGGAGGTGTCAATACACTGGACTCCCTTCCAGACTGGCAGCCCTTTTCTTTGTTAACCACCTTCTTGACACTGTTGCCAGAATAGCTGTGAGGTCTGAAAGAGAGGTAAGTGTTTGGAATAGCCAGGCCACCAGGAGAGCAGGGGCCAACTGGTGACCCAGGTGGGGCTCCACCAACCGAACAGAACTACGCGTCAGTTTGCTTAGCCACTGTGACTTGGCTTCTCTGACTCTGACATTTGAATCCTATGGGAAAACTTGAATGTTGACCACACCCCCCACCCCCTGCCAATGGCTTTGCATCTCATTCTCTATGCACAGCTATCCCCGGAGCCTGAATCCCAATCCTAAGGGGAAACCCGAAGCAACAAACCCTGGCCATGACAGACATGGAGACCCACCAAGCGCTGATGTTCCGAGCAAAACTAGGTGACTTCCATGCTGGCCACTGAGAACGGTCCAGCCAGCGTGGCCAGTGCTCAGAGGGAACCATTCTGCAGCCTCTGGAAATGACAGCTACTGAGACTGGAGGCAACGTGCAAACCCTTTATGATAGAAACAAGGGGAGCTTCCCTAGAGGCTCAGTGGTAAAGAATCTGGAGACACGGGGCCAAATGCTGGCCTGGGAAGATTTCACGTTACACGGAGCGACTAAGCCTGTGGGCCACTGCTGAGCCTGAGCTCTAGAGCCCGTGAGCTGCAACTACTGAAGCCTGTGTGCCTAGAGCCCGTGCTCTGCAACAAGAGAAGACACTGCAATGAGAAGCCCAAGTACCATGACTAAAGAGCAGCCGCTGCTTGTCACAGCTAGAGAAGAGTGCACAGCAGACCCAGTACAGCCAAAATAAATAAATAAAATCTAAAAAAATATTTGTTTTAAAAAATGTCGTGGACCTGTGGGCAGGTACTGGAGAGGAATCAGGGAGAAAAAAAAAAAAAGAAGCTAGAATGTTTGCCAGGGCCATGGAATTGTAGATGGATTTTTTATTTTTTTCTTTTTTGGCTTCCTCGTGATGCATGTGAGATCTTAGTTCCCTGACCAGGGATCAAGCCTGTGCCCCATTGCATTGAGAGCAGAGTCCTAACCACTGGACTGCCAGGGAATTCCTGTAGATGGAGTTTTAGAATCTGAATTTTCATTATCTTTGTATAATCAATAATAAATAATCATCAGTTCAGTTCAGTTGCTCAGTCATGTCTGACTCTTTGCAACCCATGGACTGCAGCACGCCAGGCTTCCCTGTCCATCACCAACTCCTGGAGTCTACTCAAACTCATGTCCATCGCATCGGTGGTGTCATCCAACTATCTCATCCTCTGTCGTCTCCTTCTCCTCCTGCCTTCAGTCTTTCCCAGCATCAGGGTCTTTTCCAACGAGTCCATTCTTCGCATCAGGTGGCCAAAGTATTGGAGTTTCAGCTTCAACATCAGTCCTTCCAATGAATACTCAGGACTGATTTCCTTTAGGATTGGATTGGTTGGATCTCCTTGCAGTCCAAGGGACTCTCCAACACCACAGTTCAAAAGCATCAATTCTTCGGCACTCAGCTTTCTTTATAGTCCAACTCTCCCATCAATACTTGACTACTGGAGAAACCATAGCTTTCACTAGACGGACGTTTGTTGGGAAAGTAATGTCTCTGTTTTTTAACATGCTGTCTAGGTTGGTCATAGCTTTTCTTCCAAGGAGCAAGCGTCTTTTAATTTCATGGCTGCAGTGATTTTGGAGTCCCCTAAAATAACGTCTCTCACTGTTTCCATTGTTTCCCCATCTATTTGCCATGAAGTAATGGGACCAGATGCCATGATCTTAGTTTTCTGAATGTTGAGTTTTAAACTTTTTCACTCTCCTCTTTCACTTTCATCAAGAGGCTGATAAATACTAATTGAATAAATGAATGAGTCTTGTTTCCATGTTTTCCTTATACTTTAAAAAAAAATTCTTTGGCTGTGCTGGGTCTTAGTTGCAACATGTGGACTCTCAGTTACACCCTGTGGCATCTAGTTCCCTGACCAGGGATTGAACCCGGGCCCCCTGCATTGGGAGCGTGGAGTCTCAGGCACTGGACCAATAGGGGAGTCCCTCCGATAGATTTTTAAAAGATTTTGAGCATGAACGGCCACCCTCCACTTTATATCAAGTAGCTACAGGTTGGCATGACATGGCCAAAGTTGAAGATGGAGCCCTGTGGCATGCCATTAGAGACCCTTCCAGCAGCAGACATGGTTCTGTCATTGGCACAGCAGAGGGGTGAGTGAAAAGGGCCCTGTCTGTGGAGTCAGTGACTCTGGGTTGCGTCTCTGGAACGTTACGAGCTGTGCATCCTTGGGCAGCTTGCTTCACTTCTCTGAGCCGCTGTCTCCTCGTCTGTAAAACGGGCGTCTGCCTCTCAGGGTGGCTCGTTGCTTGGCACATCGTGGGTTCTCAGTGAACTGTGGACACCCCACCTCTGCCTCCACCATTCGGACATCTTCACTCTGAGCAGAGTCATTTTCTGATCATCCAGGCCCCATTTCCACCCCCGCCCCCCCCCAAACATCCCCTAGGCCAGTGGTTCTCAAAGTGTGGCCCCTGGACCAGCAGAAGCAGCAGCACCTGGGACCTTATTAGAAATGCAGTTTCCCTGGCCACCCAGGATTCACTGTGTCAGAAATTCTGGGGGTAAGCACAGCGGTCTGCATGGTCACAAGGCCTCTGGGTGACTCTGAGAACCCCGGCCATCCGCACCGTCCTCCGGACTCATCTACCAGCCCCACAAGAGAAATGAATGACAGTCCTCTGAATTGACCGCTCCTGGAGGGTCCGGGCTGCGTCCTGGGGCCCCCGGGCCCTTCTCCCCCTGGTTGGTAATCGGGAAGCAGTGTGCGATCTGGGGCTGGCTGTGAGCAGGCGCCTCCTCGCCGCTCAGACACCTGGTGCCCCCTGCTTATCCCTGACCTTGAGCTCTGGCCAGTGTCCCGTGCGTCCTCCTGGGCCGCATCCCAGGCCCCCAGCGCCCTGAGCGGTGGTTTGGCCAAGGGCTGTGACCTGCCTCTCCTCCGAGCTTCCGGGCCTGCCTGCCAGGTACGTGGCTCCTTCCAGCCCGAGTTCACTGTCCAGGCGGATAAGCAGCCCCGGGGAAGCCGGCAGCTGGCACCCATTGGCTCAGGGGAGCAGCAGCATCTCTTTCCTTGTTTCTTTTGCCCCATGTGATGCTAAAAAAAAAGCCCTGTTTGCTGTCCTTATTGGATTTCACAAAGCCTTCAGGCCTGGCCTACCTGGATAGCAGTGGGGTCAGGGCCTTGGGCCCGAGTTCAAGGTCATGCGAGCTGGACCTTTCTCCAGGGACCGGCTAGGCTGGGGGCGCAGTCCAGGGGTGCCTCCCACGTTTCTCTGCGGAGTACTGTGAGGGCCCAGGGGGGCCTGTGGGCTTTCCGGTCCTGTGGCCATGGGAAGCAGGATTCCAGACTCCTGTCCCTCTCCTCTGAGGCCCCGCTCCCTCCCTCAAGCCGTGCCTTAGGTCTCGCCCCTCCCTGCTGGGTCCCTCCAGGGCTCCCAGTCGAGGGGTCCCCCCCATACCCACGCTGTCCCCCGCAGGCCGCCCTGCTTTGCTTTCCTTCCATTCTGGACAAGCCTCTCCCGAGCCCGCTGCTCAGAGGGCGCGGGGATGACTGCAGCTGGCATGTCCCGAGGCCCTGCGCTCGGGGTTTATAACCCGGGAGGCCCCCGCCTCACCAATCAGACCAGGCAAGACCACCCGCGCTTCATGCCCAAGTGTCCTGAGTTAGGGAGAACACCGCGTGGGGGCGCTTCGGAGGGAATGGGGTTGAGGGTGGGGAGGTCACGGGGGTGGCCGCACTTCCGCTGAGGTGGCCTGGTCATGGGGGGAGCGGGGGAGGCAGAGGGAAGACGGATGCCCCCAGGCTGGAACCGGCGACTGTGCTGGAGGAACTGGGGGAAGGCGGGAAGGGTTCGGGGAGCTGCAGGGGCTGGTCGAGGCTGGCCCCGCAAAGAAACAGCCGGGGGACGAACTGGGCTGCAGGGCAAGCCCCTGCCTGGCCATCAGGGCTCCGGAGCAGTGTGTAGGCTGCGGCGGCTGCTTGGCGAAAGTTGGCAGTGCCTCGGGCCAGGATGCTGGCGGTTTGGGGCGACAGCGGACACGGGCACTCGGTTCATTCTGGAGCCAGCGTCAGTGTGACTCAGGGACGGGTTATCATCCAAGTGAGGAGCGCCGTCCTGCTCAAGGCGGAGCAGCTCACTGGCTCTCCCCAAAAGAAAAGCCCGGATCGGTGCAACCTGCCAATTCCGATGGCCGAAATATTCCCAACATGGCTGGAGTTGAGATCAAACTGAACCCCAGCTGGCTCCTGGTTCCTTGTGGTCACCGTCTTCTTCCTTATCCCCACCCCCTTTTGCCTTCATCGTCATTACAGCCATCATCTACATCATCACCATCATCTCCACCGTCTTCATCGTCACCACCACCATCATTTTCTTTATCACCACCCCTTCATCGGCAGCACTGTTGGGTTGAAGGATAAGAGGACTGCTCTTTACCCATAGTTTCAAATCTTCGGCCATGGCTGAGTCCTACTTGCCCATTTTAAACAGGAGGGCAGTCCTGTGGTGGAGAAGGAAATGGTAACCCACGCTAGTATTCTTGCCTCGAGAATTCCATGGGCAGAGGAGCCATGGGTCGCAAAGAGTCGGACACGACTGAGCAGCTAACACTAACGCAGTCCCGCGGTGGCACCGAGCTGGGAATAAGGCGATAGCCGGGACAAGGGGGTGTCTGTCTGGACAGAGGAGAGCCCCGCCTTATTCACAGCACTGCATCCAGCAGGACCTGACAGGCCCCACTCCTTGCACTGATGGGGGAGCCTGGGCCACCTGCCGCCTGCCTGCTGCAGCGCTGGGCCACCACCCTCGGGCACAGACAAGCCAGGGCAGGCCCTTGGAGGCTCCGTGTGTGTGGTGCCGGGGGGAGATGGGCGGCAGCCTGGCTGTCCGGGGTTGGTGGGGCGCCCGGACCCCTCACTGCGGGATGATGCCTGCACTGTTGGCGACGACCTCCGGCAGGGGAACCCGAGGCCCTGGGGCTAAACCATCAGGGGGCTGGGCCCAGCTCTGCTCTCTCCGCAAGTCCGGATGGGGAAGGGCTTGTCCAGCTCTGGCCGGCAGGGACTCTGGGCCTGACCCCGGGGCACCGTGGCCTTCTTCCTTCTGGAGCCCAGCCTGCGCCCTCTCTTTGAAGAGGGTGGGCAGACATGTCCCCCTAGCCCGGGGGCAGGAGCACATGGCTCTCTGCTCAGGTGCCTCCTGCCTGGGCACTGGGACTCAATGCTCAGGGGGGGCTGCCCCAGGAGCCCAACGCCTCACCTCCCAGGGGAGAAGCCGGGGTGTGCGAGGGGAAGGGGTGCCTCAAGGGGCCACCACACTGCTTCCCCTACAAAGGCCATGAAGGAAGACAGACCCCACTCACCCTCCAGGAGACGAAGACCTGCAGGGAGACGAGCCGACGAGCACGTGAAATAGACTCACAGGCACAGAAAATAAACTCATGGTTACAGGAGGGGAAAGGGGGGAGCGGCAGATTAGGAGTTTGGGGTTAACAGATGCTCACTGTCACACACGAAGTAGATGGACAACACTGGCCTCTGGGAGCTACCTCGGTAATGATGTGTAGCAGGAATCGGAAAAAGAGAATCACTTCACTTTCCACCTGAAGCTAGCCCAACATCGGAAATCAACTATACTTGGATTAAAAAAAAGGCACGTCAAGGCGGCGATGGCAGACCTTAAGCCCAACGGGAGCCCTTCTGAGCCCCGAAGCCTGAGCAGTGGCCCCGTTCAGAGGCGCAGCGGGGAGGGTCTGCCAGCCAGTCGTTTTCAGGGTAAGAGACGCCTCACAGCAAAGGCATTTAGCAGCACCTGAGTGTGGTCCCGAGCGCTTTCTCTCAGTCGTTCATGCCGTCATCAAGCTCTGAGCTCCCACCAGACCCCGCGTCCTACTACAGAGGCCCCGAGACCGGAGGCGGGTCCTGTCTCCAGCCTTGGAGGAGCAAGCGCCTGCACCCCAGGGCTCCCCGGCCCCTCCTCGCCAGGCCTCCCCACACCCACCAGCCCGGAGCTCCTGCGGGGCTTCTCCTCGGCAGTCAGATGCCTGGGGCTCGAGATCTGAACGCGCCCCGATCCCGGGGAGGGGTCCCCAGAGCCAGCGGGGCATGGCATCCCGTCGCTTCCCCACCGTCACCTCCCCCATCTGTCCGTGTCGTAGGGGCCCTCCCTCTTTTGCCTGCATCACGCTAATCTGCAGCCACTGTTCACCCCACACAGTGGGTGTAACATAACTCACAGCGCAGTCACGCTTACGAAGTGTGCAGATGTGCGCACCCACGTGCCATCCCGCCGGTCACAACACGGGACACACCCAGCCTCCAGGAACGCCCCACCTTCTGTCCCTGGTCCCCACGCGTTGGTGTCGCCTGCTTGAAACCTCACCATCAACGGAATCTCACAGAGTCACGTCTGGATCTCTGGCTCCGGGATCCACTCACGCGTGGCGGGAGGGCAGAGTCCCAACTGGGCAGCCTCGCCAGGCCCTCCATCACCGGCCCTGCTCATCTCCCCAACCATATCGCTGGCTCTGGGCCAGCATGGACCTCACGTTCCAGCTGTGTCGAAGGCACACACGTCATTTCTGTCCTTCTGCAACGACTGTCCTTTCCGCTCCATTGCCCTCCCCAGGGGGCGGCTGCCTTATCTTCTGAGATCTGACCAGAGCGTCTTGGAGACCTGCTGACATCTCTCAGGCCCTGACCTGCATCTTCCGGCCACGTCCACCTGCCTGCTCGAGGCCACGTTGGCTCGAGGGCTCTGCTGAGTACCCTGGTTTGCACTGCCGGGGGGCGGTGCCCCAAGGTGAAGGCAGCTCCTTCCTCCCAGCAGGAGGCCTGGCACACAGGAGGCCTCGGTGAACATGCAGTAAACATCTGCTCGTGTTAACGCCCACATGTCCAGAGTGAGCAGCCCCGGGAACCAGAGCACATCTGTGACCCTTGAGTGACCGCCCAGATCAAGACACGGAGCACTCGGGGACCTCCGTCTGACTCTTATCCCCAGAGGTCAGTGTTGCCTGTTCTTGAACCTGACATAAGGAACCACACAGAATGTCCGCTCCGCGTCTGCCTGCCCCCGCTCACTCCAGACTCACTCACTCCTCCTAGAGGCACCTCCCTGGGCCTGTCCTGCTGCCTCGGTGACCAGCGGCCTTGGGAGAGTTCCTTCCTCTCCCAAGATTTCTCTTCCTGCTTCTCCTTCCGTCCTCAGCCCGGGCAGGGGCTTTGTCAGCAAGTTACCCTTGAAATCCAGGGACCCGAGCCGTGGCCGTGTCCTGGTCCCACTCGGGGGTATCCGTCACTGTCCCTGCCCCCTGCGCCTCACTGCAGCTCTTCTTTGCAACCCCCCGCCCGATGTCTGGTCAAGCATGTGACCCTGGTCCACCTGGCCACATCTCCAACCTGAATCCTCAAGCTGGGGCCCCCAGACCAGCAGCATCAGCACCCCCTGGGAACTCAGAGAAGCAAGTTCACGCCAGACTCACTGTCCGGGAGAAACCCTCTCTTTCTTTCCTTTGATCTCATACTCCCAGCACTTCTGACCCCAGATGTGTGGGTGTCTGCCCACAGTGACCGAGTGTCAGACCCCAGCTGGGGGTCCTACAGTTCAATTCTGCCAGTAGACAGAGACTGCACAGACCCAACAAGTTAAGGGCTCAGTCTCACCAGGTAACCCCACTTCAGATGACCCGCAATTCTGTCCGCCTCAGAGGTTCCCATGAACCATCCACCCTTGGCTTCGCTATTTGCTGGAGGAAACCCGGGAAAACACTTTTAAATAGGATTGCTGATTTACTAACTACAAATGATGTTTCAACAGATACAAATAAACAGATAGATGAAGAGAGAGATGGGGGAGGTCTGGAAGGGTCCTGAGCACAGGCTTTTCTGTTCCCCGTGGAGCTGGTGTGAGTCACCATCCTGGCACGCGATCATGTGCACCCACCTGGCAGCTCTCCAAACCCCATACTTTGGGGACGTTTATGAGGCTTCATCAGATTCAGTTCAGTTCAGTCACTCAGTCTTGTCCGACTCTTTGCGACCCCATGGACTGCAGCACGCCAGTCCATCACCAACTCCCAGAGTTTACTCAAACTCATGTCCATTGAGTCGGTGATGCCATCCAACCATCCCATCCTCTGTCGTCCCCTTCTCCTCCCGCCTTCAATCTTTCCCAGCATTAGAATCTTTTCTACTGAGTCAGTTCTTCACATTACGTGGCCAAAGTATTGGAGTTTCAGTTTCAACATCAATCCTTCCAATGAACACCCAGGACTGATCTCCTTCAGGATGGACTGGTTGGATCTCCTTGCTCCAAGGGACTCTCAAGAGTCTTCTCCAACGCCGCAGTTAAAAAGCATCAATTTTTCAGCACTCAGCTTTCTTTATAGTCCAACTCTTACATCCATGCATTACTATTGGAAAACCCATAGCTTTGACTAGACAGAACTTTGTTGGCAAAGTAATGTCTCTGCTTTTTAATATGCTATCTAGGTTGGTCATAATTTTTCTTCCAAGGAGTAAGTGTCTCTTAATTTCATGGCTGCAGTCACCATTTGCAGTGATTTGGGAGCCCAAAAAAATGAAGTCTGACATTGTTTCCACTGTTTCCTCATCTATTTCCCATGAAGTGATGGGACCAGATGCCATGATCTTAGTTTTCTGAATGTTGAGCTTTAAGCCAACATTTTCACTCTCCTCTTTCACTTTCATCAAGAGGCTTTTTAGTTCCTCTTCACTTTCTGCCATAAGGATGGTGTCATCTGCATATCTGATGTTATTGAATTTCTCCTGGCAATCTTGATTCCAGCTTGTATTTCATCCAGCCCAGCGTTTCTTATGATGTACTCTGCATATAAGTTAAATAAGTAGGGTGACAATATGCAGCCTTGACATACTCCTTTTCCTATTTGGAACCAGTCTGTTGTTCCATGTCCAGTTCTAACTGTTGCTTCCTGACCTGCATGCAGATTTCTCAAGAGGCAGGTCAGGTGGTCTGGCATTCCCATCTCTTTCAGAATTTTCCACAGTTTATTGTGATCCACACAGTCAAAGGCTTTGGCATAGTCAATAAAGCAGAAATACACGTTTTTCTGGAACTCTTTTGCTTTTTCAATGATCCAGCGGATGTTGGCAATTTGATCTCTGGTTCCTCTGCCTTTTCTAAAACCAGCTTGAACATCTGGAAGTTCATGGTTCATGTATTGCTGAAGCCTGGCTTGGAGAATTTTGAGCATTGCTTTACTAGCATGTGAGATAAGTGCAATGTGCTGTAGTTTGAGCATTCTTTGGCATTGCCTATCTTTGGAATTGGAATGAAAACTGACGTTTTCCAGTCCTGTGGCCACTGCTGAGTTTTCCAAATTTGCTGGCATATTGAGTGTAGCACTTTCACAGCATCATCTTTTAAGATTTAAGAAACCGGAATTAATTAAGATTAAGAAACTGGAATTAATTAAGATTAAGAAACTGGAATTTCATCACCTCCACTAGCTTTGTTCGTAGTGATGGTTCCTCAGGCCCACTTGACTCCACATTCCAGGATGTCTGGCTCTAGGTGAGTGATCACACCATCGTGATTATCTGGGTCGTGAAGATCTTTTTTTGTACAGTTCTTCTGTGTATTCTTGCCACCTCTCCTTAATATCTTCTGCTTCTGTTAGGTCCTTACCATTTCTGTCTTTTATTGAGCCCATATTTGTATGAAATGTTTCCTTGGTATCTCTAATTTTCTTGAAGCGATCTCTAGTTTTTCCCACTCTATTGTTTTCCTCTTGCTTTGCATTGATCGCTGAGGAAGGCTTTCTTATCTCTCCTTGCTGTTCTTTGGAACTCTGCATTCAAATGGGAATATCTTTCCTTTTCTCCTTTGCTTTTCGCTTCTCTTCTTTTCACAGCTGTTTGTAAGGCCTCCATTTGTAAGGTCTCCTCAGACAGCCATTTTGCCTTTTTGCATTTCTTTTTCTTGGGGATGTTCTTGATCACTGCCTCCTGTACAATGTCACGAACCTCCGTCCGTAGTTCATCAGGCACTCTGTCTATCAGATCTAGTCCCTTAAATCTATTTCTCACTTTCACTGTGTAATCGTAAGGGATTTGATTTAGGTCATGCCTGAACGGTCTAGTGGTTTTCCCCATTTTCTTCAATTTGAGGTCTGGAAGGGGCCTGAGCACAGGCTTTTCTGTCCCCGTGGAGCTGGCGTGCGTCACTCTCCCGGCACGGGGTCACGTGCACCCACCTGGCAGCTCTCCAAACCCCATACCTTCGGGCCGTTTATGAGGCTTCATCAGGTAGGCATGATCAATTATTAACTCTCCAGCCTTTCACCCCTGCCTGGAGGGCGGGACAGGGACTGAAATCTCCGAGCTGCCCATCCCCATGGTGTTGACCAGCCCCATCCTGAAGGAGTCCCCGAGCCTGCCCAGAGTTACCTCATTACTACAAGAGACGCTCCCCTCACCCAGGAAATCCCAAGGACTGAGGAGCCCTGTGTCCGGAGCCAGGGTCAATGATCAACCATTAATATAAAGGATGCTGGTGGCCTTTTATCATATGGGAAATGACAAAGGTTTTATATGCTCTGGCCGGGAGCTGGGGATGTGGACCAATACATATTGTATCCCAATATCACACTCACCAAATTCAAGACTTGGGGGCGAGGCTTGGCAATCTGGGTTCCCACAAACCCTTCAGGGATCCTGGTGCAGCACAAGGTGAGAAGTACGGATCCCTGGTGTGGGAACACGCTGGCCATGAATCCATCAAAATGGGAACAGGACTTCTCTGGAGTAGACATGTGTTATCGTTTCTCTAAACACTGCCAAGGGGGTCACAGTGCTTGGGGCTGATGTGGTCTGCTGTGTCATCAGAGCACCAGACCCCACCTCCTCGGGCACAGACGCCCGCCCCACGCCACGGGGGGATGAGGATCAGAACTGGGTGTCTCTTGCTGTGTTTGATCAGAGGGAGGGGCGGGCAGGAGGCAGGTCAGAGGGCAGGAGGAGAGAGCGGTCAGGCCATGCTGTGCTGGCGAACACAGAACAGCCGGTTCCAGGGGGTGGACCAGCCCCGGTTCGCGGTGTCTGCCGATTTCGGCGGTGTAAATGCTCCTGCCACGGGAAATTTCCCATTCCCCACGCCACAGCCTTACACAAGGAGCTGGGAAGAGACATGCAGGAGCATTTCCAGACACATCGATGTGTGTCTCACGACTGTAGCTCGAAGTGAAATGGAGCGAAGTCATTAGGGAGTGATGAGTTCTGAGTAGGCATTATCTTTGATGGAGTATGATGCATTAATTCTAGGTTCACATAATTTAATTCTTCAGAACGGGTGTGCTTAGAAACTGGCTCACAATATTCCTGAAGGGTTAAGCGTTGGCTCCTGTAGGCAGGCAGGCCGGCACGCTCGCTGTCTGCCTGTTGGGAGCGTCCCCCCGGGGTGCGCTCCAGACCCGAGGTGCCTCCTCCTGGTCTGCCTCTCACCCAGCTCCAGGGACACCTTCTCCTCTTGCCCCTTTAGCCCGTGCAGAACTCAACGTCTCTCCTTGTGCCCCAGTTGGGGACCCCAAACCTGGTGTCCTGGGGCTGGGGGACAATGAAGCAGAAGCCCACTGCTGCCTGGACCCCAGGGCTCTCCACTTCTGCTAGTTATCACTCTTCTGCAGAGGATGAGATGGTTGGATGGCATCACTGACTCAATGGACGTGAGTTTGAGCAGGCTCAGGGAGATGGTGAAGGACAGGGAAGCCCTGGCATGCGGCAGTCCACGGGGTCGCAAACAGTCAGATGCAACTTAGCAACTGAACAACAACGACGCAGTGGGAGAAATGATTCTGAGGCCACAGACCAGAAACCTGAGGTGGGGGGCGGGGCAAGCTTCTGGAGGACAGAAAAGCTCTCCGTGAAAGTGCCTGCATGCGCGGGACACATGGATGGACCTTGAACTTCAGAGTCAGGAGAGCCTGCCTGCAAGTCCCTCCCCTGCAGCCCTCCAGTTCTTCTCTGATCCCTATCCCTGGACCTAATATATAACACTTTGCAACAACTTGCAAAGTATTTTGAAAATTAAATGAGCTAATTTACACACACACATACACACGAGAAAGTGCCTGCATCCCTCGGGCATGTGGGTGGGCGGGGCAGCCGGAACCCTCTGTCACGATGACACTGCACCTGGCCTTGGACCTGGCAATGCCTCGGGAGGTGTTTGTCTCAGAGACGGACTCGCACCTGTGCGAGTCGCTGTTGGCCTCGAGTTACTCATTACCGTATTGTTCTGAAGAAAACGGGACACACGGCCCAAGTGCCGCCCAGCAGGAGACTCATTACCTGTGAGAAGGTTCTGGCGCCTTCTGACAGTGGAATATTTCACAGCCATTCTTCTCAGGATGACGTGAAACGATCTCCGTGACTGAGAGTGAAAACATTACATCGGGGTGGCGGCAAGGCTTTGCTTCCATTTGCAGAAAATGAAGAAAGGAAGGAAGTGGGGAGGACGGCGTGAGGTCTGGGAGGACGCCGGGCAGCAGGCGTCTCTGGGTGGGGACTCGGCTGGCTGTGGACCCAGCTTCTCACGGGAAACTCACTGCTTTCTGGAACTGGGCCATTTTCATATATCATACTGTCTGATCAATTAAGAGATACAATTCAAACTCAAATGAATACACACACTCCTGGTACTTAACAAACGCCTCCTCCTGTTCATTGTCAGCTCAGCCTCATCGCCTCGGACCCCTGAACTTGAGTGAGGCCAGCCCCCCCAGCCCCCTGCTGGCTGGTCAGGAGGCACCCGCTTGGCAGGACCCTGGTTTGGCAGGCAGGACCCTGTGTCTCTCTTGTCTGCGGGTTTCACGTCCATCCTCTCATCCCGCCCTCGCTCCGTGGGCTGAGCGTGGTTACACCCGCTTGAGAAGAGGGACGTGAGAGCTGGGTGTGCAGTGAGGTGCCCACGGCCTTGCCCGGCAGGTGGGGGTGGGGACCACACCCCTGTACACCCTGCAGCCTCCGCGTCCGGATCAGGGCACACCAGCCACGTCTGTGATTGCCTGACCGCTGCACCAGGACCCTGCTGCTCTTGACTGACACCTCCTTCCAACGGAGGAAGCCCGATTTCAGGCATTTTCGCCTTCCTTTCTGAGGGGATGGGGTTTCCACGCTGACACATCTGGTGGCTGAGTGTGTGTGTGTGGGGGGGTGGGTGGGTGTTTACAGCAGTATTTCACAGACTTACTGACCATGCACCCATTCCTCAAGGTGCATTTTGCAGAACCTGTTCCTTGGAACACACTTTGGGATCCCCAGGTTAGTTATTTACATAAATAACCCTTGTCACCCATGGAGGCCTGGAGTCCAGGGACCCGGTGAGTGGAGAGGATGGGTTGAGTCCCACAGGACTGGGAGGCCAGAGGACAGCAGAGCCTCCACCTCTCAGCCTGGCCCGCCTCATGTGTTCGCCCGGGGCCAGCTCCAGACATGTGGGTTTAATCGGTGTGGGGTGTGGCCCAGGCACTGGGGTTTTATTCCCCAGGTGATTTATGCGTGCAGCCGTGCTTGAGAACCACTGCTCCAGAGCCAGGCTCAGCAGGTGGGGCAAGAGGAAGGGCCTCTGTACGGCAATCTTGGTCACGTTAATAATGGCATCACCTGCAGAAGGTGGGGGGTGATGTCCTGCTTGATCAACAACCAAGCAGTGGGCAGGGATGGGAAGAGAGTGGGCTCGCTGAGGAAGTGATGCCTCCAGTGTGACCAGGAGGATGTGGAGGAGCCTCCAGGCAGCGAGGACCTGCGGCTGGGAGGGCCATGGTGGGTGCGAGGGCGGCCTTGGGACCCAGGGTGCTGAGCGCTGGGGTGAGGGTGGGGATGCCCGGGGGGGGGGTGCACAGGGCTGGCCACGCGGGTCTCTGAGCAGCAGGGCGGCAACAAGCTAGCCTCAGGGTTTGCTTCCCTGCTGTGTGGCCTGGGCGAAGTGACTTAACCACTCTGGGCCTCAGTTTCCCCATAGGTGAAATGAGGATAAGAATAATAAGCACTACACAGGACTGGAGAAGACTCTTGAGAGTCCCTTGGACAGCAAGGCGATCCAACCAGTCAATCCTAAAGGAAATCAACCCTGAATGTTCATTGGAAAGGCTGATGCTGAAACTGAAGCTCCAATACTTTGGTCACCTGATGTGAAGAGCCTACTCACTGGAAAAGACCCTGATGCTGGGAAAGATTGAGGGTGGGAGGAGAAGGGGACAACAGAGGATGAGATGGTTAGATGGCATCACCGACTCAGTGGACATGAGTTTGAGCAAGCTCCGGGAGATGGTGAAGGACAGGGAAGCCTGGCGTGCTGCAGTCCATGGGGTCGCAAAGAATTGGACGCAACTTAGTGACTGAACAACAGCAAGACCACGGGCATGGGGATGGCACTTAGCACTGAGAACTTTCCCTGACCACAGTGAGCCCGGCAGAAATGCCAGCAGCGCCCCCCCCCCCCCCCCACACCAGCATTGCCGTCACTGCAGTTGCCGGGGGAGCCCAGGAGGCAGAACCGGGGCTGGGGCTCCGGGTCTTTTCCGTTCACTGCTCCCTCCCACCTCTTCTCGCACACACACCCCGATCTGGAAGCTTCTGCAGCTGGCAGGGGCCCAGGGCCTGGAGCCCGTCCAGGCCCAGGAGCTTCCGTGTCTCTAAGGCTGTGACCACATCCCTGGGGAAGGCCCGGTGCCCCGCCCACCCCTGGCCGGCCGGGCCTCCTGCTCCGAAGCGGAGGAGCTGGGGTGCGGCCTTCGGTTGCGCGGTGATGGGCGATGCTACGGGGTCACAGTCACGGGGCCTTGCTGGGGCTCGGAGGGCAGAGCCAGGGATCCTCGTGGCCCTGGTGGGGACTGGGTGGGGCCGCGGCCTGGATGAGGGCCTGACTCCCTGTGCTAGGCTGCGTCCCCCGGCGCCGCCGTCCCCGGGCAGGCGGCGACTGGCAGAGGGAGACACAGCCAGACAAAGAAGCGGGGCCTGCCTGGGAGCCCAGAGTGGGCGCCCCCACTGCCCACCGACCCCTCCCCAGAGCAGTGCTCTTCGTCCTCCCAGCTGCTCAGAGTTAACCTTTACACGCCCACACGGCCAACAGACCCACGAACTGTGCCCGCAAACATATTTGCAGTTTGACCACCTGGCACCCCCCTGGTTGCTGCCACGTCTCTGCCCTGTGTTGCTGCAAAGCCTTCTGTCCGCACGGGGTGCTGGGTCTGACCACACATGGCTGGTCCTCCACGCAGCCGCTGGGACAACCACACCAAACACGGCCAGGTGGGGCCCGAGTCCTCCGGTGACTTCCCTCTCACCTGGGTGTAAAGCATCCTTTCTGACCTGGCGTCACCTGTCTGATCTCTCCCTGCCTCCTTGGGCCTCTCCTGGGCTTGTGCCTACCACAGGGCCTTTGCACTTGCTTTGAGAATGCTTTTCCCCCAGACATCCCTGGGCCTTGTTCCCTAATTCATCCAGGGCTCTGCTCAGATGTTTTCTCAGAGGCCAGAGCCCGGGATAAAACAGCACTCCCCTGCCCCCCTCACCCGTTTGTCTGCAGAGCTCTCACCACCACTTCCGCACCACATGCTTACTTGCTCATTTGTCTTAATCCACCTGGGGATGCAGCTTCCCAGAAGGCAGGGTGTTTTCTGCTCTGTTCCCAAGTGGGTGGCAAACGCCCAGGACAGGGCCTGGCACACAGGTGTTCCCTGAATACCACTGCATGAATTGAGCCTACAAACACTCCTTCAATGAGAGACAATTAAGACACCCCTCCGGGGCTCCGTCCTCTGGGGCTGACCGCCCAGGCCCTGCAGATGCGACATGGGAGCGGTCAGCTCTCCCAGGACACCTGCAGACCCCTGGCTCCTCGGTTTCTCATCTGCAAGTGAGCGGGTCCCCCAGGGTCCTCCCCGGGACTCTCCACTCAGACATTCTGGGTGTCTGGTTCTACCGCTCCCACATTCTATATCAGGGTGCATGTTTGGGGGCGGGGTGGGGTGCAGGGAGTGGCTAACAGGAATTGTCGGTTGAGATGCAAGCTTAGCCACAAGAACTGCTACGAGGCAAACCCCGTGTGTCTCCACGTCAGTGTCCAGATACCACCATATCCTGGGGAGGGGAGCCTGGACAAGAGGTTGAATGGCGACCCCATGAAAGAAACATCTGAGTCCTAACCCCAGAAACCTCTGAACACGGCCTCGTTGAGAAAATCGGGTCTTTGCAGATCACAAGTAATCACGCTAAGGATGCTGAGATCTTCCAGATTGAGTGGGGCCTAAACCCAGCGACGCGTGTCACAGAGAGGGAGTTCTCACGGGGACAGGGAAGGCCGTGTGACCCCAGGGGCAGGGCGGGGAGGGACTGGGTCACAGCCAAGGCAGTTGGAGCCCCGAGGGGCTGGAAGAGGCAGGAAGGACCTCCCTAGAGCCTTGGGGTGGGGCCCCGACCACACCCGACTTGGGGCTTTGGCCGTCCAGTTTGTGGTGGTTTGTTATGGCCGCCCCAGGAGCCTCCCGCAGGAGGACTTGCAGGGGATTAAAACCTGCCGGGAAGGCGACCTTATTGAGGATCACCTTTCCTTCCAAGTTTCAGGTCTGGGCTTTAAGCTCGGCCCCGCCCGGCTCCGCTGCGTCCTGGGGTTGGGGTGTGGCGCGTCGGGGCAGGGAAGGTTCCGGGTGCAGGACCTACAGGGGCGCGGTGTTCGCTCCAGGAACAGGGGGCAGCGTGTGGGGTGCAGCCTGACCTTGGCTGCCCGTGACTGCGGCCCTGAAGCCCCAGTCAACCCTGCTGTCAGCCCTGGAGGCCGCTTAACACGCGAGAACAGGCGGTGAGAGTGGCATTCTACCACTACGGGCTCTCCGCGCGGAGGCAGGGTGCTCCCCAGGACGTGGGGGTGCCACGGACGGACCACTCCCCGCCATGGGGCCGGCACCGCACCTGCCTCCCATCATGGGGCTCCTCAGGGAGCGGGGTTACAAACGAGGAATGAAAGGCTGCACGGCTCCCCAAGAGGACCCTTCGCCCAGGAAGTGCCGGGCCGGGGTCACCACCTAGTGTGGCCACAGTGGCCCCGTCCGGGGGCCTTGGGGATCCTTGCAGCTGAGGCTCCTCTGCAGGACTCAGGGGGACCCGCACCCTCGGGAAGCCCTAGATAGGCCTCCTGGGGAGCTCGTTGGCCAGCGACCCTGAGTCAGGGAGCTCGGGCAGGGCTCCGTCAGCCTGACCAGCGCCAAGGTGGGCGCCAGAGGTCCAGGGGAACAGCGGCAAGAGCGGGGGTCTGGCCACTCCCTCTCCCCCGGCCCTGGAGCAGCATGGGGTGGGACGCTGGCCGGAGCTGCTTCTTACAGAGGGTCCACGGGGGTCGGCTCCAGGTGGAGACAGGAGAGATGGCGGTCACTTACGAGGCTGATGACCTGGTTTGGCACCTTCTGCAAGCAGTGGGGGAGGGAGACGTGTGCCAGGGCCTCCCTGCGAGGGCTCCCTTGGCCAGTTATCCCATTTTACTGCTGGGGAGACTGAGTCTCAGGGGTCACGACACCACCCCCGACTATGCGACCAGAGCCCAGGGCTCCCTCCTGGGCCCATGACTCCACAGCCCCCAGCTTCGCCCTCCACGCTCCGGGGCCACAAGACCTGGTCACCACCTCTCTGGAGGCCTGCCTCCTCCCTGCTCCCTCCTCCCTGCAAGGCCGCCTTCCTTACCTGTTGACCGGAGGGCTGGGTCTGCAGGGCGGAGAGGGGACCAGCGCTGGCTGGGGAGGAGTGGGCACTGTGGACCTGGCCCTCCCCTGGGGGACCCCCCCCAACTTGGATGTGGCATCAGGGGAGCGTGGGGACCAGAGGCTGGGCTGGCCCTTTTGTCGCATCACAAAGTCCTGCCCTGGGCTGGCCAGGGCTCTGCAGGGGGGGAAGCCTGGGAGAGCCTCCGCCCTCGGGACCCTGCTCCCAGGCCAGCTCCCGCCCTTAGCAGCGCCTCCGCCATCCTCAGCCTTGGGGGGACACCTCGAAAATGGGTACATCTTGTCACACAGCCAAGACGTGGGAGCCACCTAAACGTCCACTGACAGGAACGGAGAGAGAAGATCCTTAAACCCAAAGGAACACCACTCAGCCATAAAAAAGAAGGAGACCAGGCCATGTGCAGCAGCGTGGATGGAGCTAGAGATGATCCCACCAAGTGAGATAAGTCAGGGAAAGGCAGATATCATATGACACCACTTACACGTAGAGTCTAAAACAGGACACAAGTGAACTTGTCTATGAAGCTGAAACAGACTCACAGACATAGAGAAGAGGCTGGTGGTTGCCAAGGGGAGGGATGGAGTAGGAGGTTGAGGTTAGCAGATGCAAACTATTATAAATAGAATGCACAAGAAACAAGTTCCCACTATAGCACAGGGAACTGTATTCAATGTCCTGTGATAAACCATCACGGAAAAGCATGTAAATAAATACTGGATGTGTATGTATAACTGAACCACTTTGCTGCACAATAGAGATGAACTCAATACCGCAGACCAACTCTCCTTCAATGAAAAAAGTAAAATTTTAAAAATCCCTCTTCAGGTGCCAAGGGGTGGGGGGTAACCATTTTACAGTTTACCTGTTTTATAAACTAAGATGGTTACAAATACTTACTGTAAACTCAGTAATGGCTCCACAGCTCGTAAGTGATGACGCAGGGTTAGAACCCATATCTGGGTTCAAATCAAACACATCCTAACCTCTGTTGTCACAGGTAGTCTTTTGTAATGACAAAAAGGGGGAAAAAACAATGGAAAGCGACAGTTTTTATGTGCCTGAAGGTCATTGTAGAGCAAAGACGGGCACACAGAACATGTGTGGGTGTTCCGTGGACTGGGTGGTGGGTTGGACGGTGAGAAAGTACAGGCGTGTCTAACTCAGGA
The DNA here is from genome assembly GCF_963930625.1 of Muntiacus reevesi. Lineage (NCBI taxonomy): Eukaryota > Metazoa > Chordata > Mammalia > Artiodactyla > Cervidae > Muntiacus > Muntiacus reevesi. The sequence goes on along the minus strand of NC_089250.1, from coordinate 223,704,083 downwards.
ACCGTCCTGTCACTCTGGGTGGCTACCCCTGTCCCTGCCGGAATCCCCTGGGTTTCTGCCATGGGAAAGGCAGGACCTCACGCTGGAACTGTGTATCTTCCTTCTCACCTGGTCTCTCCTGCCGCTTGCATGCCCCTCTGCTCTGGAGCGGTGGCATAACCCACCCGCCCACCACCCAGCATCGGGCATGGTCACCACCCAGCATTGGGCATGGTGGCCTTTTGATTCAAGAACATAAAGGAACATGGAGAATTGTTTCTCTGGGCTTGACTAGTGTCACTGCAGGAGGTTTAGGTTGGAGGGACAGAGGTGCCAAGTGTCCATCAACAAATTTTTCGTGTGTGTGTGCGCGCGCGCGCGCGCGTGCATGTGTGTGTGTGTGTGTGTGTGAGACCCTCTAAAGTCCATGCCCCTGGCAGCCCCCTCCTGCCTGGCTGATGATCCCCACTGCTGCCTCAGTGCATGACCTTCCTCTTCAGAAGGTCAGCTATTGGCCACTTTCTTGCAGGGTGGCAGCCTCGTGATCCTGAGGTCATGGGTAAAAATCTCTTGGTGACAAGGCTGTTTTGAGAATTGCAGAAACTGGAACTGAAAGGTTAGGGGTGTGTGGTGCTTGTTTCAACAAGCTGACCCGTCTCCGTGACTACACAGAACCCTGGGGAGAGTGGAGTCATGCAGATAAAAAGGTGCAAATGGTCAGAGTTTTAGACACTGTTGGCATGGGCTTCATTCAGCTCAGTGGGTTTGGGGACCAGCCTGGGTATCTGAGGGCCTGAGGAAGTTGAGAGTACCTGGGGCCCCAAGCTCCCATGTGCTGGCCTCTGAGCATTGCGTTTATGGAAGGGCTGCTTCTCTGCAGGTACAGAGCCTCCACAGCAAGTATCTAATAGCCCCAGGAGGGCCACTAACACTAGCATCCATGCAGGAGGTCATGTGCAGACCTGTGTACAGATTTTTTTTTTATTAGAAAATTTTAAAATATTTATGCAGCTGTACCAGGCCTTAGATCATAGCATGCATCATTTATTTTAGTTGTGGCACATGCAATCTAGCTCCCTGACCACGGATTGAACCCAGGCCCCCTGCACTGGGAGTGCGGCATCTTAGCCAGGGGAGGTCCTGTGTGCAGGTTTTCAAGTGAAGTTTAATAAAGAATTTGCGGAGCTCAGGAAGGCCCACACAGCCCAGGCAGTCCCCAGCATCAGGGTGCCAAGTCCTCTCCAGGTGGAATGAGGAGCCACCCACCTCCTGGCCTGAACGTGCTGAAATGCCGGGTTCTGGGTTCTGCCTGCAGGTGGCTTTCTTTCTGGTCCTCATACTGACCGCGGGGCCCTGGAGAGCAGAATGGCAGGAGCTTCCGTGGACACGCCCAAGGGAGAAGTGTGCGTCCAGAGACAGGACCCTTCAGAAGGAAGGTCCCCGGAGTGAGAGGCACATGCCAGCCTGGTGGCTCTTGGACAAGGCCAGGACCTCAATGAAACCTCTTCCAATGCCCATTCTTCCAAAGTCTTCCGAGTTCTGACCGGATCCTCACAGGGAACATCTGTAAATTGTCTAGTGCTCTGTCCAGTTTTCCCACTCTCTAACACACATCACTGATGGCAACCATGTTTATCCAGAATTTTATAATACCGCTTTGTCTGTAACATATTATTTATTGACACGAGATATTGAGTGTTCATTATGTCCATGATATAAAAATCGCCCCGGTTACCGAACGTCTGTAAGTTTGAGGCCATGGCCTCTGCATTTGGCAGGATTTGCGATCTGGGCTCGGTGCTTGAACCAGAAAGTCAGTCTTGAGTCAGCCTGCGTGGAGACCCCCCTGCAGGCCTGGGGAGGGGGTGCCCTGGGACACTGGGGAACATTTCCATTCCTCTCCACTGGAGACAGACTGCCAGCTCCAGCTAGGGGGCCCTGAGAGCCCTGGGGAGGGGGCAGGGGTAGGTGAAGTTTGCGGAAGCCAGTGGAGCAGCAGGCTTGGACAGCTCGGGTCACTTGGCTCCTGTGAGAGGATAGGGTGCCTGCGGCATCTGGGGGCAGGTTTCAGGGGCTGCCCGGATCCAGTGGGTTTGTTACTTCGTTGTTTAGTTGCTAAGTTTTGTCGGGCTCTTGCCTTGCAAGCCGGTGGACTGTAGCCCGCCAGTCTCCACTGTCCATGGGATTTTCCAGGCAAGGATGAAAGTGGATTGCCATTTCCTTCTCCAGGGGATCTTCCTGACCCAGGGATCGCCTCCTGCCTTGAAGGCAGATTTTTAGGGCTGAACCACTAGGGAAGCCCAGTGTTACCGAGTTGCGGTTAAAGGGCCCAAGTTCAGGCAGGGAAGAGGCAACACCGCCCTCTAGTGGTGAACGGTGTGCACAGCACCCACGATGCCCACGGTTGGGATCCAGGCTCGGAACCATTTTCAGCATCAGATTGGTCTCTGACCCTGCGTGACGATGGCAAAGGGGGATTTGCGGGCTGCTTCCCCCCTCCGGCCACGGCGAGTCACCACCACAGGGCCACCGCACCTAAGAGTTTGCGTGTGGCGGACACCATGCTGGGCTCCAGACCTGCCTGTCAACCCCCCCTGCGCAGCCCTGTCCTCCCGTACAGACTGCGTACACCGCCAGGCGGGGGAAGTGGGGCTGTGGGAGGAGAATCGTGTCCTTGAACTTCCCTGTTCTGTGTCTGAAGGGAACCAGTCCCGATGGGTCTCAGGTCACAGGGCAGGGCTGTGAGGGCAGCACCCAGCCCGTCCCCCTGGGCCTCCCTCCGTGTCCTCAGCTGGCAGTGGGGACACGGACTCCTGCCACAGCGCCCGCGGGGTCTCACGCTGAATGCATGTCTGTGTGTTCAGACTGTGCCCAGGCTGTGCCTGCACCCACAGCCTTCCATCAAGGCAGCTGGGACCACGCTTCCTGGGTGGATTTCGAGGAAGTGAGGTCCTGTGGGTTCCGGCGGGGGGAGGCCCCAGGGGGCAGGACTGTGAGGAGAGCCAGGGCCAGGGGCCACGGCTGGCCAGGAGACCCTGCCCCCAAGGGGGGGCAGCGAGGCTCGGGGTTCGGGGCACCCAGGGTGAGAGTCAGAGGCCCCCCTGCAGGTGTATCGTCAGTACCCGTGTGTGTGCCCTCAGTGGGCAGACCGGCCTTCCAAACCGGGGCACTTCTGAGAGGGAGGGGCCCTCTCGGAACCACGATGCCCAGCACAGGGGCATCTGGGACGGGGTCCGCCCCCGGCAGCAGGGACGACAGTCATGCCTGTCATTGGGTGAGCAGGTGCCAAGGAGAGGCGTGGGTGGAGATGAGGTTCTCTGGGGAAGAGAAGGGGGCTCCTGGGATCAGGCCTTGAGGTTGAGACTCGGGGGTGGGTGGGTGGCAGCAGGATGGCCGGGGTCGCGCCTGCTGGGGTGCCAAGTGATGGGCAGAGCGGGCTGCTCAGCCCTGACTGCTGCTGGAGGGTGCCTGCTGAGGGCTGCTGGGGGTGCTGACCACGCTGCTGACAGGTGGACCCAGAGGGGGTGGGGCCTGTGGGGTCCTCTCTGGGGCAGCGTGAAGCTTCTTCTCTCCCAGGAACAGTGTTTGGAACACTTAAGGCAGCTCTCTGGTCTCCCTCTTCCCTGCCAGTTATCGAGGTGGGACTACATTATGCCTAGGGCTCACCGTCCGGGGCACATGAATGAGGACCATCGTTTCTCCAGTGGACAGAAATCACCTCCTGTGCCCTGGCTACAAGCCCGGCATGGCAGGCAGATTCACAGGCACTTGAAACGGACAAGCCTGGAGGTTCCAGCCTTTGTCACCCATGCACGGCAGGCTCCGTGGCAGGTGGGTTATGGCCCACCCTCGTGCACCCTCCTCCTGGGAACTGCCCCCGCCACTGGTCACCTCTCATCACCACGAGAACAGTGAACACGGCTCCACTACACAGGTCAGGAGATGAAGTTGTCATCCTGCAGGACCACTCCCAGGCCCGTCTCCTCATTGCTCCACCCTGGCCAGGCCTGTTGGGGTGATTAGAGGTGGGGCGACCCCGAGAGGTGGTCCTTGCAGTGGTGGAGCTGTGGGTAGACCCCAGGGTAGAAGAGGGTCCCCAGTAAGTAGCCTGAGGCCTTGGAGAGGATGTGGGGTCCTGGGCAGGACCCCAGAGTGTGCTCTGCTCACCCCCCACCGCACACCGGTGGTCCATGCTGCCTCCGCCCATGCGTTCAGCTGCCCTGGGTCTTAGGGGACAGGGGTCTTATGGGCCGACGCTGATGCTGTTTGCCCTGAACTGGCTGGAGCCAGCTGTCTGAGCCTGACCAAGGACACCCTGACTGCTCAGATTTTAGAGAAGCCACTTGCTGACACCTTCCTGGGAGCCTCCCCCTTGCTGGAATGCTACTGTCACAGAACGTGGCCACCCCAGCCAGGCTGCCTCCCCGCCTCCCCCTTGCTCCTGCCGGGTGCTGGCCTCCGGCTCTGGGGCTTTGCTCGGGCGGTGGGGTCAGGAGGCAGGGCAATGCAGACAGCGCGGGGCAGGTCTGGCTCGGCCCGTTCCTGCCTGGGCAGCTGCTCAGCCCTCCTGGAGCCTCGGTGCCCTCATCTGCGATGAGAGCCATTCCCTCGGGCTTCAGGGTGGGAGGCGCGGGGAGTGCCTGGCCCAGAACAGAGGTCAATGCAGTTTCTTCCTCCTTTTCTCAGTGATGAAGAACTGTCTCGTCAAGGGACTTTCCTGGCGGTCTTCCTGGTTGGGATGTCACCTTTTGGTGCGGGGTGTGTGTGTATGTGTGTGTGTGTGTGTATGTGGGTTTGAACCTTAGTTGGGGAGCTAGGATGCCACACGCCTCATAGCCAAGAAACCAGGGTATAGTGCAGATACAACACTGAATATAACACATTCGATGAAGACTTAAAAAATGGTCCACGTTAAAAAAAATTGTTTTAAAAAATTAGCTAGTAGAGAAATGCAATTTGAAAAGAAAAAAAAAAAAAGAGACCTGGGGTCACCTCTCCCGCTTTTTCTGAACTGCAAAGAACGCAGCAGCTCTGTGTGGTGATGAGAAATTATGGGGATGCTTCTTTTTCTATCCTAGAACACATCAAGATGGACTTTATTATTCCAATGAATGCCCTACAACTCTGTTAAAAATCAGAGACAGTTAGCTCCATTTAAATCTTAAATGTACCTTATGCCTAATTTAGAACAAAGCTCAGAGTAAGCTGATGATCGCCAAAGTGCTAAGAGATTTTTATTTTAACTTGGTTCATTTTAACCAGGAGTGCTAAACAGGGGCTCCCTCACCAGAGCCGCAGTCTTTGTGTGCTAAACTTTTCAGATAAATTTAGCTAAAAACTTCTGCAAAAAGACTGATTTTTGTGTTAACAGGATTGTATTTCTACTATGTTGCAACCTGCTGTACTATGAGATTGCCACTTTTCTGTTTTCTGCTAAGCTCAAGGCCAAAAGATAATGTACAAAAAAATCTATGGAAAAGACTCTCATAAACAAGAAGTATACAGAGCATACCTGGTTTCTTGAAGGACAAGCTGATGTGATGTTAAATTAACTCTCTGTGCTTATCTTCCCCTTGGAAATGTACTAACTTAGGGTATAAAAGCTACGGTGAAAAATAAGGCGCAGGCCAGACTGCTGTACACTCCGGTCTGCTCTCTCTCTCTCCCTCGCCGACGCCGTTCATCCTGAGGGTACCCCTGGATCCTGCGGGGGCAAGGACCCCGGCACCCAGGGATGGGTCTGGAAGGTGAAAGGCAATGAAAGTGGGGGACCTGCCGTCTGATTCAACACCACATGCCCTGCGCCCCCAATCCCCTTCCCCTCTGTCCTCAGGCCACCTGCTCCAGGCCAGCTTCTCAGAGACCAGACATGCCTGCGGGCTGGCTGGGGACCAAGGACACAGCTAATGAGGTCTCGGCCCTCAAAGACGACCACCACGCGACCGTGAATGACCAAGCATTTAATGCTTCACAGAACAAACCTGTTCTCTGCTATGAAGTTCGTTATGAACTTGCATCACTGTGACTGTCGAGTCTATAATCCAAGTTAAATCCCGGGCGATGACAACTCTCGTGTCCAATAATTTAACCGAGTGAAGTTTGTGCAGATTCACAAACCTTTTCATATAGTCTTGATCTCCAAAATTTAACGAGTGAGACGCAGCAAGCCCTCCACCCCGTCGCCATCAGTGGAGAGAATTGGCTAAGGCGACCATGGATGGATCGTGTTCTGAGCTCGGAGGAACATCCATTGTCACCTGGGCCATCTGCCCGGGGCCTAGCGCCCACACCGCCCTGGGACGGGAGCTGGCTTCTGAAGGCCGTGGCCAGGGCAGCGGGCCAGGCAGAGGCCATGACGGAATCCCGGGGGGAGGGCCCCGCATCCCCACCCAGCTCACAGCCACCGATACCTACCACCACCCAGCGGTAACGCGCCTTCCCTCTTGCCGTGGAAGCCGGGGCCCGGCCTCCCGGTATGAGCCCGCCACAGGCCAGAGACCACAGTTCAACTCCGCTTTACTCTAGAAGTGCCTCTGGGTGCACACCACCCCGGCCCCACCCCCGGGGAAATCATCGTTTCCCAGGCCGGCGGAAGTCCGTCCGCTTCGGCGAGCGTGACGCTAGAGTTTGCTGTTCTTCTGGAACTGGGCCACCAGGCTGAGGACCTGCTCGGAGGCCTTGATGCTCTTGCAGCCGAGGTAGGCGGTGCTGTTGGCGGCTGTGTCCTCCAGGAAGTAGCGGTAGTTGACCATGAGGCCGCAGGCGCTGGTGAGGCCCTTGAGGCTGACGTCGGCCAGCCAGTTGATGCGCCAGAGCACCGCGCCGTTCTGCAGGTGGAAGTGCGCCACGGGGTTGAGCGCGTAGCCGCGGTGCTTCTCCCCGTGCAGGTACCAGGCGCACAGCCGCATCAGCGGGGCCTGCAGCGCCCGCGCCAGCCGCTCCGACTGCGCCCACTCGCCGCTGCTCAGCAGCGGCTGCAGCGTCTCGAGCGCGGGGCCGCCCGTGAGCTCGGCGATCTCCTGACTCTCGCAGTCCGTCAGCAGTCCGCTCCGCCCGTGCTCCTTGGCTTTGGCCTTGAGCAGCCCCAGGAGCCACTTGGTGAAGCCGGGGATGGGAGACAGGCTGGAGAAGGCGCCCAGCTGGGGGAACTCCTTCTGCAGGCGCGGGGCGGGGGAGGAGGGGAGAGAATACACGCAGGGTTCAGGGCTGAGGCGTGGACACGGTCACCCCCGCCTTTACGGCCTAGTGGCGTGAGCCCCGGGTGCTGCCGTCTGGCGGACGGGGCACCGCGTGCGGCGGGTTACTCTTCCTTCTCTCCAGGGACAGTTAGCAAGAATCTGACGTGCGGGGGTCCTGGAGGTGTCCTGCGGCCCCAGGACAAGCGTCCCCTAGTGCTCTGTCCGCCTGCACCGCCATCCGAGCAGGCAAGCTGGGGGACTCGCCTGAAGTCGAAGCGGTGGGTCGCTGCAGAGTCGGGGGCCTGACTACAGCCCACCAGGCCCCTCTCATGGACTCTGCTGAGGCCGTGTAATCGGGTTTGGGGCTCGGCACACGGTGACTGTCTGTTGAATGAATAACTGATCACCCAACAATACCACAGCGGGGGCGGAGGATGGGAGGGACAGGGCAGGGGCAGGGGGCAAGGGTAGGTCTCCACACCAGATAACAGGATTCAATCACTGCTATTCAAATCGCACTGCGACCTCAATGCTCGTTTCACAGAAGCCAGAATTTTCCAACTGAAAATGTAACATACACTCACTACAGAAGAAGCATCTTAAAGTTCAGGACAGAAGCCAAGGAGGCAGCAGGCTCCAGTACTCTGAGCTGAGTGCTCTCCAGACAGAGAGGAACTCCTCTGTCTCCCAGCGGTGTTTACAAGGCTGAGACAGCTCTCTCACATCCTGCTGTCTGGGTTTACATGACGAGGATTTATAGTCATCGTCACGCAGGATTCAGAACCACAACTTTAACAACAGGAGGCTGTTATGACGACCCTCAGACGCTCCTAACCCTGCTCCTCCTATCTTTCATAACCCCCCACGCAGGCCTCTGTGGGGACAGGGCTGTGCTTCCCTCCAGACTCTCCGGAGGGCTCTCCCGCTGCCACTCCCAGCCCAGATGGGGAGCGGACGTCAGTGGGCAGCGCAGCTCCTGGGCCGCAGGACTCAGGAGTAGAGCTCGTGGGTGGGTCCCGGGACGAGCCTCCTCCTCCGACTGCATTCCTGACCCTCCTGCTCGCTCCCCCAACCCCGGCCCTGTCATCAACACCTTCAGCAAAGAAGCAGAAGGGACTCAAGAGTAACTAGAACAGGTGGCTCTTATCACCTCTGGGGAGAGCGCAGCAGGGCGTGAGTCTAGAAGCTGATGCCCAACTCCATCCTGAGAGCTCAGACAAGTTTACCACGAGGCATGCAAGCGTCTGAATTCCACCCTGGCCCGTCACTCTCTGAGGTGGGGCTGTGGAGGCCGCCGCGTGTGTGGAGACCACAGGAGCAGACAGCACCGCTCTCAGAGCCCGTTCTTAACCATCTAATTATTTTACCTTAAAATGAGGCTCTATGCATTGCAGTCCGCCCCAGCCCCTGGTGAGATGGTTTTGAACAGCCCAGACCCACAGTGGGCCGGGCGTTTCTGTGTGTTTCCAGGGCAACCCAGAGACCCAAGTGTCACTGCACGTACCCTCCAGCCGCCTGGTCTGAGCTCGGGGCTCCCCGCGGACACGAGTGGGTGAGGGTGGCTGGGGGTGCTTGTCAGGGCCAGGACTGGGCCGTGGGGGCCAAGGGGGCCATGGGAGCCCACTGGTGACCGCATGCCAGGCAGAAGTGGCCCCACCAGCCCGGGTGTAGGGCCCCCCGCAGATGCCACCACCCTCAGGACGCATCTGAGCCTCCTGGTCCATGAGAAGCTAGTTTCGGGGGCCCTTTTCTCAGCATGCCTTCCACCTCCTGAGGAGTCTCGGGGCTCCTCGGATCTGCCAAGGGGCACCTGGTGCTTTTCCACCCCTCCTGCTCGCTCTGGCCTGGAGCGCCACCTTGTCCCTGAGACGAGGGCAGGACTGCTCGGACGCACAGGGCGGGACCAGCGCCCAGCCTCACTCACCTGCAGCTCCTTCACCACCCGCTTGATGAGGAAGGCGCCCAGCTCCACGCCCTGCAGCCCCTGCTGGGTCAGGCTCAGCGAGTAGAAGATGGCCGTGGTGATCTTGTTCCGCTCCTCTGTCTCCGACGGGGGGTACTCCTTCACTATGATAGTCTGGAAAACAGAAAGGACCCCGAGGTCGAGACAGTCTCCCCCGACCTCCCAGACCAGTTCCACAGGTTATGCGTCCTGAGATCTCTCTGGAGGCGGTGGTCTCACAATCTCCCTGGCTGTGTGCCCAGCACTGTATCATTTCTATCACTTCGGATTCTCAGGCAAACTGAGTGGATCATGCTTCCTGGCCCTTAGGCAGGCCTCTCTGGGGCCTCCGTGCAAAACGCTCCCCTTGAGCCCTGGAGAAGCACGCTGGCCCTCCTCTGGGGCCCCGGGGCCCCACCCTGGCTCACCTCCCTGCCCTGAACTGAGGGCGCATAGGTACCTGGATGCTGCTGGAGATCTCGTTGGTCAGGGCCACGTGCAGGATGATCAGGGGCTCCCCGGGCGTCGAGCAGTGGGAAAAGAAGTAGCACCTCCGGTAGGGCCCCACGCGCCACTTCATGTCCATCCAGGTTTTCACAGGGTGCACGGCCTCAGCCCTGGCGGGGACAAGACAAAGAAGCGAGACGAACGTCACGGTTCACGGGTCAGACAGCCGGGGCAGAGCCCTACTCGGCTCTCCACGCAGGTCAAAGAAACCCTGTAAATACAGCTTCGAGGGACTCGGGAGGAAATTCAGAGAAGGTCGCTTTAGCGTGAAGCGGCGCTGACTGAGCGCAGCCAGAGCTGGTGACCGTCTTACACACAGAACTGTGCTCTTGGCCCTGCTCTTAAAGACTAGCTTGCTGGGCCCTGGCGGGGCGGCCGTGCGGCGGAGTTTAACGCAGGGGCCTGACCAGATGCCTGTCGCTGGGGGTCCTTTGTCTGCTCTGAATCTCTCAGTCTGAAGTCATCGCTGCCTGTGCACACGCATCGCCCGGCGGGTTCCGCTAGTCCAGCCACCTCGGCCACTGCTGCTCTGCTTCAACACCAGAGCTGGCAGCAGCACTGTCTGCCTTTCACTGTGTCCAGGGCAGGCTGGATGCGTGCGCACTGTATTGTGAGTCTGGAGATTCTTATCCAAGGGAGACATTTTAACAGCTGGTTGTGACGATGCTGTCTGGGTGACTAATGCCAACTCCTGGTCTGTGAGTCTGGGCAGCTCTGATCATGGGGGTCCTTGGGTAGAAGTAGGCTTGAGTGCTTTCTTCCTTTTAGACATTGATTATTATCATTTACTTTTTGGCTATGCTGCGTGGCATGCAGGATCTTGGCTCCCTGATCAGGGACCAAACCCATGCCCCCTGCAGTGGAAGCCCAGAGTCTCAACCACTGGACTGCCAAGGAAGTCCCCCGAGGGCTTTAAATATGAGCATGTAGCCGAGACCCCACACGCAGGTTCACTGGCAGAAGGACCAGTTTCTACCTGTGCCCTTTTCTCTTCCGTGGCATCGGCATCATCTGCTAGGACAACCACCCCTGGGAATACCATGTTTGCGTTTTATCAGGCTTGGGAGAAAACGTACACGGATGGGGAGGCGGGGAATGGAGGCTGGCTTTCAGCTGAAATCTAAGCAGAGCGGCAGCGTTACACTCACTCGCTGATTCTCTGGAGCACTTCGCACGGTGAATGCCAGGTGACCCGCTCCAGGTTCAGGAACCCCGAGGAAAACCACTCAGAGAGCATGTTTTTCAGCACCCCGTTCATTTCCTGAAATGGAGAGGAGAGAACGCTGACCTTCCGTGGGGAAGACATCCAGCCCATCCCCAAGGCGCCACTAGGAATCAGAAGCCAGGCAGGGGTGTGTGCTGAGACAGCCGGACAGCTGGAACGCAGCGCTATTCCTTCCCTCTTCCCATCACTAAGACAGCCGACTGGAGTGTCCAAATCGAACCAAGTTCCCCAAGTCAGATAACGTGTTCTGGTTCATTCGCCACCATGGACACAGCTACGCACGTGAGTTAGGCTGATGCTGAATGGTGTGTCGTGGAGCGAATGCGGACACCCTCTCGGGACCATTCTTTGATTCACCAAGACATCCATCCTTCTTTCTTAAGAGAAATAAGTACTGGCTCCCGGCCCCACATTTTGACAACTCTAAGGTGTGTGCGTGTTTTCCTGTTTTTAATGTCTCGGAACTCAGGACCCATCTCTAGAGTGACGGCGGGTCATGGCTGGACTGGCAGCATGCTTTCCTTTCCTGAGTGGCCGTAGAATAATAGTGCATCTGGCAATCTGTGCATTTAAATTTGACATTATTCTAATTTCACTTTTTCACAGCAAATCTGCTTCCAAAAATGATCTGAGTCAACTTTACCATCAGAGATACATTCACACTGAAACTTTGAGGAACAGAATGAGAGGTGAATGAGGTGAGGACGCGGTTTAGTCTGGTGACCTCAGGCCAAATAAGTGGTGAGCTTTTAGTTTACAGCCAGAGAGGAGGGGACACCCAAAGCAAGAGACACAGCTGTCGTTCCTTAATAGTTGTGTCTCTTTCTTCCAAATCAACAGAAGCCTCATCTTTAGCTGGGCACAAGGATGTTCAGAACAAAGCCAGGCCAGCAGCTGAGGGTAGCCACATCACTGAGTTCTGGCTACTCAGATGTAAGTAGAGGTGTTCTGTAGCAGCTTTTGGGAACCTTGAAAGATGGCAGGAGCAGCCCTTTGCCTATCTTTTTCTTTGTCCTTCCCACTGCAGGTTGGAAGGTGATGTGATGGCTAGAGCTACAGCAGCCATCTGGGGCCATGAGGTAACTTTGGGGATGAAAGTGTTTCAGGGAAGAGCAACAAACAGAAGTCTGGGTCAACTGAGGGCACCACAGAGCAGGAAGCTTCTCTTATTCAAACTACTATTGTTCTTGAGCCTCTGTGACTTAAGATGAGATACATACTGACAGATACACTGAGTATTACTGAATAACAGCAAACATCTCCGTTTGTCTGGTACAGAACTGACCTTATGAATCCCTGCATAGGAATCACAAAGACCATGACAGATAACACCCGTAAAACTGGACACAATACGAAACTGTTATAGGGCCGTGTCACATTCTAATCCCTGGTAGAAGCTCGAAGGATTCAGAACCTTGTCACTTGAGGATACGGTGCAGGCATGCGGTTGGTGGTTCAGAAAGGGTTTCAGAATGAAGTGAGCTCCATCTTTAAACACTGAAGGCCTGGGGCACAGAAGAGGCCCCATGGGGGAGAGACGTGGGGGGTAAGTCATCTAGGGCCAACTAGAGGAGGCAAAGTCAGACTCCATGTAAAGAACAACATTCATGTAGTTGGGGCTGCCCATGGACCTCCTCCTGTCAGAGAGCAGCCCTCCCCATGGGGATGAGATGGTCACAGGGTGGGCAAGAACATGGCAGAGATGTTTTGATTAGAGGGCCATTTGACCTCTAATTCCTCTTCACTCTTTACCCCACGGTCTAGTCTCCTTCACTGGGCTCTCAGTTCCATAAGTGTGGAGGTCATTTCTGATTCATTCCTCTGGTTCTCAAAGCATCTGTGGGGTCTCCCACGTGGAAGATGATCAACGGATTGATGGCAAATGAAAAAGAGAAGACACCCTGGAGAACAGCGACTACAAGTAGCAGGGAGAGGGAGGGATGGCTTCCTGGTCAACACCGATGGCTTCTTGTAAAACTCTCTTTCCTGCACAGACTACAGTGGTTCAGTCTTCCTGGGGACCTCGCACACTCTAGAGTGTGCACTCAACACTGGCACCCTCTCCCCAGGGAAACGCAAACACATTAGTAAAACTCTGTATAGAATTTCCTGGGTTTCATGGACCCCTTTGAAACTCATCTATGGATCATCCCCAGGGGTCCCTGGATCCCAGGCTGGGGACCTCTGCTTTGAAAGGTCAGGAATGAACCAGTCGAGTTCCATGTGGGATGTATTGGCATCTCTGTGACACATGTAATAGGAAAAAGCTGGGGAAAAAAATCTAGCTTCAGTGTTAGTTCAGTTTAATTATGAAAGGAATAGTCTGGCTGATGGAAGTGGCCTCCTCTCTAAGTCTCTTCGTTCTATTCTGGGCTACTGACAGCTATAAATGTGACACTGGACACGAGATCTGGGAATCTAGGTTAAAGGTGACCCATCTTCCCTGCTCAGGGCCATCAGGGCCGCAGCTGTTGGGGTGAAATCAGGCATCGAGGGCAGTAAGGTTGCTGGATCTCTGACCATGGAAGGAGAGGGAACGGGTATGTGTGTATCAGCCTCAGGAATTCAGAAATTGTTCATCAGCGATCCAACACTTGAATATGCCAACTGCTGGCACAACATTCTTATGTACAAATAAGTTCATCTCTTAGTCTGGCTGACAGAACTGAGTAGAACCATGAGGACCACCAGGTTAGCTTACAAACAGGACAAGCCACCAGGGGAAGTTTATGACACAGTGTCTTGGGCTGGGCGCTGCAGTGGTGCTGTGGGGACCTGGCTGGAGAAGAGCTTGGTCCCTTCTCCTATGTTCTGCCTGGACTTCTATTAAGGTTTCCACAGTCTTCACCATAATTTCTGTGTTCAAATTTCCCATCATTTCCCAAATGCCAGCCCGCCTCTGCACATTGCTGATGGCACCTACACTCTCTGCTAGAATGGGAGCTCCCTTGGCTTCACTGGGGGTTTTATCTGTAAGAAACTTAACTCTTCAACCTAAAAGGGCTTTTGGGAAGAACTCTGCAGAAAACCAAAGAGCCTGTAGCCAGGACACACAGGAAGCACACTCCACCCCGCAAAGCACACGCGCTGTGCACCCTGCTCGGCGTGCGGCGGACGCACAACTGCAAGTTCACAGGGCGTCTCCTTCCGGAGAATGACTGGCAGGTGGACTGGATGCACGCCTCGGAGCCCAAAGCCCTCCTCAGGAAAGAACACGCAGATTCGGGCTTCTGGTCACACGTCCAGGCATCAGAATTAGCCTCTCAACTCACTTGCAACTTCAACAGAGAAAAGCTTTCTTTAACAAAAAGAACATTTGATCTTGTAAGCCAAGGCACCGCTTCTTTTCCTGGTATAATTAAGCTGCTTTGTGGGTTTGATATCACCCCCGCCATCCCATCCCCACCACCACCAATGGATGACTGATTATTATTCTATTTCCTATGGTTAAAATTGGTTATGGGGGTGGGGTGGGGGGAGGTCCTGTGATCAGAGAATTAAAGGACATTGACAAGTCCCTTTCCTACAGAACCCTTAATTATGAAAACAACTAAAATGCCTTTCTTGGAATAACTCCATTAAGATCAGTTTACTTATTACCATCCAAGAAGTTCTACAAATCAGCATCAGATGGATAGACCACAGGAGTGGGGATTTGGGATGGATCAAGAAGGCCCAGGCTGACCTTCTGAGACACTCAGGCTCCTCACAACCTTCTAAGTAACAGGTGGCAAAGTCCAGCTTCTCAGCAGTGGATCAGCTCTCTTGAGAACCACAGCACAAACGTTTCACCTTTGCCGGGTTGTACAAGCTTTCCCCACAGCACTTGCATGTTCCCAGCAGAGACTTGACACTGACTCTGAATTTCCTATTGAGAAGAATTAAGAAACCTTATCTGATTTAAATTATCTGACAAAGGTTGGTACAGTCAAAGCCATGTTTTTTCCAGTAGTCATGTATGGATGTGAGAGCTGGACCATAAAGAAGGCTGAGCACCGAAGAATTGATGTTTTCATATTGTGGTGCTGGAGAAGACCCTAGAGAGTCCCTTGGACATCAAGGGGATCAAACCAGTCAATCCTAAAGTAAGTCAACCCTGAATCCTCACTGGAATGACTGATTGCTGAAGCTGACGCTCCAATACTTTGGCCACATGATGTGAAGAGCTGACTCACTGGAAAAGACCCGGATGCTCGGAAAGATTGAAGGTGGGAGGAGAAGGGCACGACAGAGGATTAAACGGTTGGATGGCATCACCGACTCAATGGACAGGAGTTTGAGCAAGCCCTGGTAGGTGGTGAAGGACAGGGAAAGCCTGGCGTGCTACAGGCGGCGGAGTTGCAAAGAGCTGGACACGACTGAGCGAGTGAACAAGAACGAGGTAGGGGACCCACGTCCGCCTAGACTCCTGCCTCGGGCTTCATGCTGGGCTCCACAGGGATGGAAGTGTCAGGCTTCCAGAATCTTCCTCTATTTCCAATTATCACGGCCCTCAGTCACAGACCAACATCTTGACAAACTGCCCTCACTGGTAACCATGTTTTCAGCCGAGCTCCACAGTACCTCTCGGGGCATTTCTTAGAAGAGAAGCAGGCTGACCTTGGGCAGCCTGACCACTGGCAGTCTCTCACCCTGGCCTGTCGGCCCAGGATGGTGAAGGGATTGGGCAGCACTCACCTAAAATCATGCTTCTAACCACAAGGCGGCAACAGGAGCCAGCCCATCCTCCGCGACCTGCTGTGCCTTCTGCGGTACCCACTATCCCGTGTGAGACACGCCATGAGCCTCCTTTTGGGCTTACCACTTGCTGGCAGTTATTCTAAAAATGCCTCTGTGCTCACAAGATCCAGTAAGTGAGAAGCTCTGAGAACCAGCAGACTGAGCCCACTGGAGGGCAATGCCCATGGCTGAGCCCCAGGCAGATCTTGTTTACCTGACATTACCTGGCAGCTCCAGAGGTCGGCAGGGCCCAGGGGATGCAGGGCTCCCGCGCTAAAGTTTCGAGGGCCAAACCTCTGCTGGTTGCCTACACTGAATTCCTAAAAGCCAAAAGCTCTAGCTGCGCTGCCTCTTTAATGTGGCTGCAAAATCCTAAATCAAACAGAAGAGATGGGATCAAGATGGACCACACACACTAGGGGATTCTTTGGACAAATTACTGCATCAGGTCCCAGTGACAACTTCTATGGATTAAAATACCTGTCGGGGAGGAAGGAAACCAGTTCAGTAACTAACATCTCACAGCATCGGAGAACAGAGAACCGGAAGCGACATCAGGAACTGCCAGGTGAGGGCAGCCCCAACGTCGGGCAGGATGACTCTCGGCCGCAAAGAAACTTTCCAAGGTCCCTGGGGCTTGGTTCCAGGCTTGGACCCTTGAGTGGAGCAGTCTGACCTCAGGACAAATGGGGGCAGTTAGCTGCCAGCTTCGCTGGACGGTGGGGCACCCAGGAGTCCAACTCACACTTCATCACTTGGCTACACAGGACGAGGTTCCTAGTTTCCCAGGAGCTGATCATCTAGTTGCAGGGTAACAATACATTCAAAGGCTAGATTCTGTGGTTAACACGTCTGAGTGGTACAGACAGTTACACACCTATGAAGCTCAGAACGGGGTGAGGTCACTCTGAGCTGGACAGGCTGGATAAGTCCAAAAAACGAGCTGGGGGTGGAGGCAGCTCCTACTCTTGACAGGAATCACGAGGGATGCGGGTTTAGGAACTTTCCATCCAGGAGCCGGCCTGGCTGGAGAGGAGGGTCTATAGAGGGGAACGAGAAATGCTGGGGGAGCTGGGATGTGCAGGGTGGCTGGTGGGCAGCAAAAATGCCAAAGGACAGACACCGAGGGCCAGCCTTCCGGCCATGCGAAGTTTGATGATTTTTTTTTTTTCAACAGAAGAGTAGAGACTGACCTGAGGCTTCAGAAAAAGGTGGGCACCGAGGTGGGTGTGAGGGAAGCTTGCACAGACTCTTGGAAAGATAAACACACTCACAACTAGAGAACATTAAACTCCTGCCTCAGGGAAACCAAATAAAACAAAGCCATTAATCGACTGGGTTGTTTCACCTTCCCTTCGGTTTTAGAAAAGGCACATGCTAAGAGAATAAGCCAGCTTCGACCTAGTTAGGTTGTCAACTAAGAGAGTCGGTGTACCATGATGGAGTACACAGCTGGAGTCACGGCCGCAGGGCTTGGGCGGAGGCGCTCTTACCAGCTCTGTGCTCTGGGGGCTGCATGGGACAAGCTTCAGTCACCTCATCTGTCAGGCAGTCCCCACGTCTTGCTGAGGATGAAATGAGCTAGTGAATGAAAGGCACTACTGTGTCTGCGGTTAACTCTTCGTAATCTCGAAGGGAAGCTCCTGGACCACTCCACCTTAGTGCCCGGAGCATGCCTGGTACGACACAGCCAGCCAACAGATGGCTGAACGGATGGATGGATGGATGGGCGGGCAGGGAGTTTAACTGTGGGTCAGGTGACAGACATCCCACCTAATTCTCAAGTCTCCTATGCAATGAGAATTTAGTTTCAGAAGGCTTTCAGGAGCACTGGTCTCTGCCTCAAAGGAAAAAAAAAGTCTGCTTGGATTGCAGACTCTCGGGAGGAACAGGGATGCCTGCAGGGTATGGAACACAAGGTCTCAGCCTTTCAGATGGGGATTTAGTTGGGAACACTCAATTTAACACACTCAGAATGCATGACTGACTTGGTGCTAATGCAATAAACCACCAAGGTTCTCAGCTTGGCCCTAGGTAACTCTAGTGTAGATCAGCCAGCTACCAAGAGCAGTCAAATCACAGCCTCTATTATCACCCCGAGATTAATCCTAACTACACCCAGTTTTTATGCATCTAAGGCTAAGAAAGTTCTGATAAACACCAGAACTCATATAGCATGATGGGGATATAAACTGTAGCATAGAGAACCCAGGAAATTTGGATTTGGATGGTAGTCAGACATTCTTATTTGCTCTGAGTTCTTGGTCAAGTCATGTGAACTCATCTGACCTGGTTCCTTTACTGTAAAAGTGACATATCACTTCCCCAAGAGTAGGATATGAACATGAAAACCATCATGCCAGGTGTTAGGAGTTCTTAAAGGAATCAGGACATAATCCTTTTAAGTGTTCACTTCTTTCCTAAGCCAAGTGGACTTGATAAAGTTCTGAATGTCAGAACTTTCTATAATATTTACAGCATTTTTGGTTTGCTATAGAGCAAATTAGTGGTCCATACTTGATATCAATGGAATACAAGGACTATACTCAACTATCAGTCATCTTTCAAGTCATCATTATTTAAATCTTAAATTCTTTGTTACATCTAAAGTGGGCTCACTTTGCTAAGTGCCTGATTACCCAAGGAGACAACTCAGAATCCTATTTTAGGGCTGAACTTGGGCTGGTGAAACGCCCTGCCCTGGGCGACGTGGCAGAGACGATAGAGGGCACCCGGACTCCTGGACGGTGGTGACCTCGAGTTCTAGTCACCCCTGTACGTTTCACAGGGTTTTTCAGGATAATGGCTCACACAGTTGGTGCTACAAGTAAGTTACCTTTTTGTTGACCCCATCCAGGTTTTCAGAAAGTTACCCGATGCTCCGTTTGGTACTCATTCAAGTGTACTGCACAGACGAAATCTCTCAGATAAGATAATAAAACAGAGAACTTTATAGAGCACGCTCATCAGGAACGAGGCGTGACAGTCACCTTGAAAGTAAGCGGGTGCCAAGTTTCTACCAAGACTGGAGCGAGCTGAGGCTTGAGTGAGGCAAGAAATTCGGAAAGCGTGGCAAGGAAGGGGGGCAGGGTTCAGGGGCTGTGACTCTCGGAGAAGTGGGCACGGCTCCAGGCAAGCGAAGGTGGAGTGTCTGGGGCTTGAGGGGCGAGGGCCGCCAAGGGTCAGCAGACCTGGGCACTAGGCGGGGGCGAGGCTCGGGCCGTCCCCGCCCCCACGAGGTCCGGGGACGGCCCGGGCAGAGCCTTACCCGGACGTGCGGCCCCTCCACTAGCTTGAGGGCTTGCGCCTCGAGCAGGTCGGCCCGCAGCCGCACCAGGAAGCGCACGCCGCCCTCCATCTTGCTGATGTGGTGGAAGAGGCTGCGGTAGCGCGGCACTAGCGCGTAGCGCAGCCGGTCCTCGGCCTGCAGCAGCACGGCTGGCTCCCGCGGCTGCTGGCGCAGCTGGAGCACGCCGGCGCTCTGCTCGGCCACCTGACTGTGGTCCACGCCGAAGCCGCGCGCCAGGCGGCCCAGCAGCTCGGCGCGCTCGGCCGTCTCAGCCAGGCCGCCGTAGAAGCTCACGAAGTCCGCACACTGGTTCTCCGCCCGCGCCGGCGTCTTCTCGCGCAGCTCATAGGCCGGCATCGCGGGCACTGCGCGGTGCAGCAGCTCGTCCATAGCCCGCTCCAGGGCGCCGGCCGCCGCCGGCCGTCCGCTCGACAGCCGGGGTCCTGGCGGCTGCGGCTGCCGCGGGGGTAGCCGCAGCCGGAGGAGGCGCCCGGCAGACAGGATTGGCCAGAGGACTCGCATGGTGCGCGGCGACAGCTGTCTGGGGAACGCCGCTGCCGCCGCGCTTCCGGCTTCCGGCTTCCGGCGCGCGCGCCCGCCCCATTGGCCGAGACTGAGGGACGACCTGGGCGGCGACCAATTGGGGGTGGGAGGGGGCGGAGCGACGGGGCGGGGCGGAGCGGAGCGCGGCGCCAGGCCAAGTGCGACCAAAGGTGACCCGGGCGGCGACCAATCCGAGGGCCGAGCGGCGGCGGGGTGGCTCGGGTTGGTGAGTTAAGGGGCGGGGAGGCCCCGGGGCGGGGAGGCCCCTGCCCTGTCACCTGTTCTCCCAAAGTCACCTCCTCTGCCCTCCTCTCCTCCAGGGGCCGAGCTCTCCAGCCCTAAGAAACATGACAGTCACCCAGCGGACGTGTTACACGCTCAAATTCCTGGCTCGACTCCAGAGATTCTCGGGAGTGTCTGGGGCAGGGGCGCAGGCATCTGCGTGACTACGAAGTACCCTAGTGGTCGTTTCTGACAAGGTAGGTCGCCTCTGCCTCGACCCCTGCCTGGCGCTCTCGCTTGCACAGATGACCCCCAGAGCTGCAGGCCTTCGCTCTCCTGAACTCCGGACCCAGGCTTCCAGCTGCTTGCTGGAGCGCCTCCTCACCGATGCGGCAAACGGGGCTCTACCAAGCGGCTCGTGGCCCACCCTGTCCCCCTTTCCTTGGTCCTCATTCATTCATTCCCTCATTCAACATAGTGTTTATTAATGGCCTAGCAGGTGCCAGGTCCTGCACTAGACACAGAGATAAAACAGTGAACGACAGATCTGATCGTACCCCCATGGAGTTTACATTCTAACAAAGGGAAACAGACCACGGCATAACTACTGGTTGTGGTAAGTGCTATAAGGGAAATAAACTGTGGAGTGATATAACTGGGCCAGCGTGGACTTCCCCTCACCCTGTGGACAGGGTCATCAAGGAAGGCCTCTTCCCCACAAGCTCAGGAGCAGGAGCGCAGGGTGCCGTATCAGTTACTAACCCTGTTCTCACTTGCTCCGCAACCAAATTCAAGCACCCTCTTCCATCGCTGGAGGGAGCACCACTTGGTAACACCCCTGTGTGGGGGGGAGGGGGGTGCCTTTGCAACACCTCTCAACACTGCAAACTGGCCCAGCAATTTGCACAGATAAATTCCTGCTGAATGGGCTAATGATAAGAATGGGTTAATCCTCCTGGGAGAGATGATTTCCTCCCCTAGGAAGTGAGGCTCCGACTGCCTTCTGTTGTCTCCTCCTCCTCCTCCTCATCCTAACCCCATCCTGCATTCATGCGAGAATACCACACACCAGCCATGTCCCCCACGGAGCAAAAACTGCAGGAGGCCTGAGGAGTATGTGGGGCTTTGCTCCACTCGGATGGAAATCCAAAGCATCCTTTGTTCAAGGGGGGAGAAAAGCCAGTGCCTGGCTGCCTAGATACCAGAACAACCCTAGAACGGTCTGGTCCAAGTGTTACGGTATAAAAAAGCCGAGGGGTAGTAGTTCTTTACGGGGCCAGCCTTTGCCCTGATCTTACAGGGCTCCTTCTGCCAAGGCACAGACACGCAAAGCTTTCTGAGGGCCTGGCAGTGGCTTCTGAGCCCACACTACTTCACCTTCACTAAGGAAGTGGCCAAGAAGCCTCTCCAGCTGCTGAAAGGAGTCTGCCTAGGCCAGACAGGCTGCTCTGGTGCTTGAGCTCACGTACCCTGTTCCACGTGCTCTCCTCTCTCCGGGATACCCCGGCCTTGCTGCAGGAACCTGTCCACTGCTTAATTATTGATATTCACTTAAAGTACAGTTCCCAATCCCTCTTCCATCTCCCTGCCTTTTCACATACTTTCTTTCTTTATTGAAGTATGGTTGAATTATAATGTGTTAATTTCTGCTCTATAGCAAAGTGATTCAGTTATATACATGTATACATTCTTTTCCTTTGTGGTTTATCACAGGATATTGAATATAGTTCTTGGTGCTCTATAGTAGGACCTTGTTGTTCTCTATTCTATATATACCAGTTTGCATCTGCGAATCCCAGACTCCCAATCCAATCTTCTCCCAGCTCCCTCCTCCTTGGCAACCACCAGTATGTTCTCTATGTTCTTGATACTGTTTCACAGACAGGTTCATTTGTGTTATCTTTTAGATCCCACCTATAAGTGATATCATATGGTATTTGTCTCTTTCTGATTTACTTCACTTAATATGAAAATCTTTAGCTGCATCCATTCATATAATTTCCTTTTTTTCTGATAAATAGGAGGTTTTAATGTATAAAAAGTGAATTAAGCAGCTCCTGGAACACATATAATTTCTTGATTCTGCTTTTCTCTGTTCATAATTATCTTTCTCCAGGTGTCAACTACCATTCTCTGCTTCTCCCTGCATATTCCCTTGGTTCAAAACACTGCCCTAATCCAAGACTGAAATTGAGAAAACAATTCCATTTACAAGAGTATCAAAAAGAAAAAAATACT
The DNA here is from genome assembly GCF_963930625.1 of Muntiacus reevesi. NCBI lineage: Eukaryota > Metazoa > Chordata > Mammalia > Artiodactyla > Cervidae > Muntiacus > Muntiacus reevesi. The sequence goes on along the minus strand of NC_089250.1, from coordinate 223,682,241 downwards.
TAAGAATAAATTTAACCAAGGACATCTAGCACATGTACACTGAAAAAAACAGAACACTGAAATTAAAGAAGATCCAATTAAATGGAAAGACATTCTGTGTTCATGAGTTGGAATATTTAATATTGTTAAGATGGTAAAACTGCCCAGATGAATATGCAGATTCAATGCAATCCCTATCAAATCCTCTTTGCAGAAATGGAAAGGTTCAGCCTAAAATTCAAAATGAAAATGCTAGAGGCCCTGAATAGCCAAAACTACTTCTTTGTTTGCTCTTTAAAAAGAGGAACAAACTTGTTAGATTCGCACTTCCTGATTTCAAAACTCACTACAAATTTACAGTATCCAAAACAATGTGGTACTGACAAAAAGGCAGACCTATAGATCGATGGGAGAAAATTGAAAGTCCAGAAACAAACCTATGCATCTGTGGTCTGCTGATTTCTCACAGGGTTTCTATGACCATTGAATGGAAGAAAGAATAGACTTTTCAACAAATGGGACCAGAGCAACTGGATATCCACATGCAAAAGAGTGAATCCAGATGTCTACCTCACACCATATACAGAAATTAACTTAAAATGTATCAATGACCTAAATATAAATCTCTCAGAAGGGAAAATAGGTATAAATTTTCATGACATTAGATTAAGCAATGGTTTCTTAAATATGACACCAAAAGCAAAAACAACAAAATAAAAATAAAGTGCACTTTATCAAAATTAAAAACTTTCATGCATCAAAGGACATTATCAAGAAAGTGAAAAGACAATCCACAGAATGGGAGAGATACTTGAAAATTACATATCTGATAAGGATCTAGTATCTAGAATGTAAAAAGAATTCCTATAATTGGACACCAAGAAGATAAGCAACACAATTTAAAAAAAGGACACAGGAATTTGAATAAACATTTCTCCCAAGAGGATATGTATATGACCAATAAACATGTGAAAAAATTCTCAACATCAGTAGTCATTAGGGAAGTGCAAATCAAAACCACAGTGAGCTATCACTTCATATCCACTGGCATGGCAATAATAATTACGAAAACAGTAACAACAGTCAAGTAAGTGTTGGTGAGGACATTGAGAAATTGGAACTGTCACACACGGTGGGGATGTAAATGGTGCTGTGCATGTGTGTTGAGTCACTCAGTCATGTCCGACTCTGCGACCCTATGGACTTGTAGCCCACTGGACTCCTCTGTCCATGGGATTCTCCAGGCAAGAATACTGGAGTGGGTTGCCATTCCCTTCTCCAGGGGAATCTTCTCAACCCAGGGATTGAACCCAGGTCTCCTGCATTGCAGGCGGATTCCTTATTGTCTGAGCCACAAGGGAAGCCCAAAATGGTGCTGCCGTTGTGGAAATTATTTTGGTAGCACCTTAAGAAGTTAAACACAGAGCTACCATATGGCCCAGCAACTCCACTGCTAAGTATATGTTCACAGTAAAATGTGAATACAAATATTCACAGCAGCATTATTCATAAAGTCAAAATTAAAAACAGCCCAAACATCCATGACTGGATGAATGGAATAAACCCAATGTCATATATCTACAAAATGGAATACTAACAACCATAAATAGGTATGGAATACTGATACATGTTGCAACATGGATGAGTCTGGAAAACATTATGCCAAGTGAAAGAAGCCAGATACAAAAGACCATGTTTTATATAATCCTATTTATGTGAAATCTCTAGAACAAGTCTATACAAAAGTCTATACAGACAGAAAGTAAATTAATGATTACCTAGCACTGTGGGAGGGGAGAATTGGGAGTGACAGCTCATGGGTGTGGAGTTCTTTTTGACTGATAGAAATGATCTGGAATTATACAGTGGTGATGACTGCACAACATGAATGTACTAAAACCTCTCAAATCACACACTTTAAAATGGCTGAAAGAGGCACAAACTTCCAGTTACAAAATGAATGAGTCACACGTATGAAATGTACAGTGTGAGGGATATAGTCAACAGTTATGTAATATCTTTGTATGGAGACAGATGGTAACTTAGACTTGCCGTGGTCATTTTGTAGAGAAATACTGAATCGCTGTGTTGTGTAATAGGAACTAACACAGTGTTGTAGGTTAATTATACTTCAAAAACAAACTCAAAGAAAAAAAAGACCAGATTGGTGGTTACCAGAGACAGGGATGGAGGTAGTCAAAAGGTACAAAATTCCACTTGTAAGATAAATAAGTACTAGGGCTGTAAGGTACAACATGATTAATATAATTAACACCGTTGTATGTCCCATATGAAAGCTGCTATTAAAGAGTAAATCCTGAGTTCTCATAAGGGGAAATTCTTTTTCTACTTCTTTTTTAAATTTATATGCAGTGATGGATGTTCACTAAATTTATTGTGGGAATCATTCCATGATGTATATAAGTCAAATCATTATGCTGTACACCTTAAGCTTCTGTCAGTTATATCTCAGTGACACTGGAAAGAAAAAAATAAAATGGTTAAAATGAAAATTAATTTTATGTTATGTGGATTTTATTAAAAAAAAAAAAAAAAAGGACCATCTCAGAAGGATTTGCATCTCTCTAGCCAATTTCAGTTCAGAGAATCTGATTGGTCCAGCTTGGATTCGGTGACCAGGCTAGGATAAAAGGTAAATGGGACTGGGGGATGTACCCTTTTGGGAAGGGACACAGTATTCAGAGGAGAAGGTTCTGGGCTGGCAGCTGTCCCCAAAGATATCTGTTGTTTAGTCACTAAGTCATGTCTAACTCTGTGATCCCATGGACTGTAGCCCACCAGGCTTCTCTGTCCATGGGATTTCCAAGCAAGAATACTGGAGTGGGCTGCCATTGCCTTCTCTAGGGGACATTGCCCACCAGGGATCGAATCTGCATCTCCCACACTGGCAGGCTGATTCTTTACCACTGAGCCACTGGGGAAGCCCAAAAGATATCTACTTTTAAGTGTAAAAAAAGAGTTAAAAAAAATCTTGGGAAAAAAATCACCCATAATTCTAGCATCTTAATTACGACAGTTTTTATTTCTGCAAATCCTTCCAGTATTTGTCCACAGGCCAATGCATTTTTCTGAGTTGTAATCACTGTGTTTGTGCTGTTTATTTCCTGTTCTTTTTTACTTCCCATCACATCACAAACATCTCCCATGTTTCTAAATCACCTTCATAATCATCCTTTTTAATGGCTGCATAACATTCAATTGAGTTGATGTACCATAATCTCTTAATCACTCTGCCATTTCTGGATATTTACACAGCTTCTAATTTTTTTTCTGCTAATATATAGATCCTGCTGCAGGAAATATTTTCATGCATACTGATTTTTTCTTTACTGGAGTTGCCCAAATTACTTAAAAACGACCAAATAGGATAAAATTTCCCATGAATTGTCAAACTAACCCAGAAACCCAGAGTAGAGAGAGACTTGTAAACTCTCCAGGGCTCCCTGGGCAGACAGACACAGCTCCTGGAGACCCCACCTCCCCCAGGGGAGGCTCTGCCTTCTCTCACTGCTGGCGTGTTCATGCCTGTCTCCCTACGAGCTGTTCTCTGAGGTGTCTGTGCTGTGAATATGCGAATGTGGATTTCTCCTTTTATTTGATTTGCATCCAGGTGTGTTTGGCTCAGCAGTAAAGAATCAGCCTGCACTGCAGGAGATATGGGTTCAATCCCTGGGTCAGGAAGATATCCTGGAGGAGAACATGGTAACCCATTCCAGTCTTCTTGCCTGAAATCTCCCATGGACAGAGGAGCCTGGTGGGCTACAGTCCATGCGGTCACAAAGAGTTGGACATGACTGAGCACACACGCACACAGGTGGGTTGTTTTTGCTGTTACAGCGCTACCATGAACATCCTTAGACACGTCTCCAGGTCCTGCGGCACGTGTCCCTGGAGAGCTTCTCACCCTTGACACAACAGACATATTGTGTTTGTGTGACGCGGAGCCGTCCCGTGCATCCTGGCCTCTATGCACTAGATACCAATAGCAGCTCCAGTGGCAACAACCAAAAATGTCTCTGGCCATTACCACACGTCCCCTGGGGGGAACCAGTTGCCTTCCCACTGTGGAGGACCACAGTTCTAGACTAATGGTTCTCAAACTGCTGCACTTCAGAATCACGTGGGGCATGCTTTAGCAATCTTCCATTCCTTGTATCTGAACAAAACTATAATTCAAAAAAGTACACGCACCCCTGTGTTCATAACAGCAGTATGCATAACAGAGAAGGCATGGAAGCAACCTTAAGTGTCCGTTGACAGAGGAATGGATGAAGAAGATGCACTGTTTATACATACACTGAGTTGATGAGCAATCATAATTCCATCTGCCACCTTTTGGTGGCATAGTTCCCTTTTGCCATATGTAACGTAACATATTCACAGGTTCCAGGGGTTAGGACGTGGACATATATGGAAGACGATATTCTGTGGGCACCCAGGTCAGCCTCCCTCATGACGATCACAAGTTGCCAATGTGAAAACAGATCTCATTTCAAAACACTGTTATACCATGAATCTATTTTTATTTTAGAAAACAAAACAAAGCATTCTGAAAAAAAAGTTCACCAAAATGTTAGCGCTAAGTTATTTCTGGGTGATGACCCTAAAAAAAGAAACCTTAAAATATTGTTTAAAACTCTATTTTTGAGTTGTCGGACTTTAAAAAAAAATTACAGTGAGGATGCATGACTTTTAATAGTAATAAAAAGCCACAATTTCTTCATTTCTATTCTGGGTGGGAAAAAAGAACCTATATTTATCTGATTTCATAATTTGTGCATCTTCCAGGAAGCTACATGTCACCCTTTATTCAGTGCGATTTGACAGGGTGGACACTTGGAGGTGCTGGCTCTGTGCCAGCCCTTGCCCCCCCGTGTTTGTTACAAGGATGAACAAAGCTCAGCCACTGCATCCAGACAGCTCAGGGTTCCTGAGTCATCGCTTCCCGTGTTCCTGAATGTCTCACGTTCCCTGCTTTAATATTAGTAACTATATTAAACTCAGTTCAGTCTCTTCTTGGGAACTCAGGGTTCTCATCAAGACCCACCTTGGTGTGAAATACTTTGTGGGGTCTCAGTTCCTGTCTCCAGACATCACGCTCCCGGGGCTTATGCAACATGTGGGGGCACTCACTCCTTAGACTGAGTGGTCATAGACAGTCACCATTTCTTGCTGGTCAGTACTGATTGTGATGATATTCATGTTTCAGAGCACTGACTGCATGCTAGGAAAAGTGCAAAGTCACATGTTTCATCTCATCTAACTCTCAGATAACCCTGAAGGAGGGGCTTCATTACTTTCCCATTTCACAGATGAGAAAACTGAGGCTCGGGCAGGTTAGTAACATGTTCAAAGTCACACAGCTAGTTAGTGAAGTGTCAGTCACCCCATTTCTGGTCAATTCCAAGGCATAAGATATTCATCTCTCCCTGATATCATTTCCTACATGCAGTATACAATCCCATGGATTGCAGCATGTTCCAAAGACAGTGGAGATAATTCCTATCCTCCTAACTCTAGCTCTCCTCTCCGTGAATCTGAGTGGGCATGTGTAGTAGCTGTGCGGGTCACTGCTCAGATCTCCCTTCCTTGTTCAGCTACAAGGAAGACTGTAACCAATGCTTGAAACTGTTAGTGCCTGCACTGCACACTTCAGCTTTTGAGCCAAGGCCACACTCTTCCTGGGCGGCCCTGCCCATGACTCAGCGGGGCAGAGGTCCAGGGCTTGGTGTTTCCCCACACAGGGGAAACACCCAGCAGAAAACCTTCCGTCCTGAGTCGGGGGAGGTGGGGTTGGCCCCAACAGTCCCATGAGCACCAGCCTCAGTGGCTCTTCCTGCCCCATCCTGCACACTCCAACCCTCTTCCCTTCAAAGGTGTCAGATCTACACTGTGGTCTGAAGCCTCTCCCGGCCCCATTCTGCCTCCTCCCGTTCTCTCTCAGATGCTACCCGCAGCAGACCTCTTGTACTCTAAGCTCCATCCCAGTGGCTGCTTGTCAGAGAACTCATCTGACACAGCGGAGTGCTGTCAAAAGAATGTGGTGGAAGTGTTGCCGCATGATTTCCAAGACTGGGGCATAAAAGGCCAGGCAGCCTCCTCGTTGTTCACTGGAACACTCGCTCTTGGAGCCTTCAGCTGCCATATTATGAGGAGGCCCAAGCCAGCCCATGTGGAGGCACTACATGGAGAAGCGCCGGGATGACATGAAAGGGGTGGGGGAGAGAAAGAGGGGGAGTGGGAGAGAGGAAGCGGGAGGAGTAGAGAGGGAGGGGATGGGGAAGGGAGGAGGGGGAGACAGCAGAGAGATCGATGTGCTTGGCCAGCTACCATTTACTCCAATCTCCTGCTGTTCTTGGAGGAGGAAATTGCAATCCACTCCAGTATTCTTGCCTGGGAAATCCCACCGACAGAGGAGCCTGGCGGGCTGTTGTCCATTGGGTCGCAAAGAGTCAGACGCACCTGAAGTGACAGCACACCTACTGCTCTAGTTCTGGTCATCACTACATTAAAACCACACGAGAGCCACCTGCCCAGACAAGCCCTTCCCCAGTTCCTGACCCACTCAGACAGGAGGAGGCAAACTGCCATTGGTGGTCTCAAGCCACAAAGTTTTGACTCATTTGTTACGCAGCAACAGATAACTGGTAGGAGCACTCTGTGGACAGAAGTGTGTGAGGCTGAGGCCTGTCACTTTCCAGAATACTTCAGCACCTTCGCTGCTGACAGCTTGGCACATCGTAGGTGTTCAGCACACATCTGTTACTGCTTTGCATGTTCAATAAGATTATAAATATGGACTAGATCCGAGCTGCCTAGAAATTCATGTGTAGCTTTGAAAACATTTCCTTTCTAATTAAATTGTGGTAAGGATTCATTCTAAGATGCCCTCCAAACATTTGTTAATTAGAGAAACAGAAGATGCTTCAGAGAATTGGGATTAAATGATGAGACTGAGACTCAGAATTATGAAACTTCTAATGTCAAACAAGCAGAACCTGACCAACATCTATATGCAGATGAATGCAACTGAAATAGGAAAGAAAAGTTGTTCTTGGGTATGGCCCTTCCCAAATCCTGACATAGGCTGTGATATCTTTAAAAAGGGTGGGACAAAAAGAAGGGAAAAGAGAAGAAAGAAATAGGCATGATATAGTGGAAAGTTCTGGACCAAGGAACACATGGCTTCAGACACTTGTGGTTTGTCTGGTTTCAGGGAAATTCTTAACCTTCACTGGGTTCGGTTTTCTCATCTGTAAGTGGGGAATAAAAACAGCAATACCTCCCTTAATGGAAAGTTGTGGGAATTCAATGAGATATGCATGTGAAGAGATATGTTGCCCATAAAGTACTTTACACACGGAAGCTTTGCTCAGTTAAAACTACTAAGAGGAGATATTTGTCTTCCTGTTGTAAGGATCACTTGTCAGGTAGCTTAGGAAACAGATACTGTAGTAAAATATGAAGGTTTCTGAGCTGAACACATCTGGGTTTAAATCCCATCTTCACCGATGTAAATGTAACGTGCTTGGTAAACCTGTTGGCAGAATCTACTAGAGCTGAATGACCCGGAAATTCCCTCCCAGGTATGTACCAAACAGAAGTGCTCAGCGTGTTTACCAAAAGGCACATCCTAGAATGTGCACTGCAGCCTGGCAGTTTAAAAGCCCAGACCTGGATGCGACCCAAACGTACATTGTATTTGCCTTCTCCTGCTGCATAATGAATGGCCACAAAATTAGTGGCTCAAAACAAGATACATTATTGATCCACAGCTTCTGTGAGTCAGGAATTTGGGCTTTGCTTCAGAATCTCAGAAAGCTCAGTCAGGTGTCTGCTGGGCAGTGGTCTCATTCCAAGGTTCAACTCGGGAAGGGTTTATCTCTGAGCTCAAGTGCTTCCAATGTGGTCATTGGCAGAGTTTAGATCTTAGTGGCCGTAACCTTGAGGCTTCAGTTTCTCACAGGCTGTTGACTGGAGGGTATCCTCAGATCCTTGTCACACGGGCCTCTGCAGAGCCAGCAAGAGACAGAGTCTCCTTGCAAGATGGCAGTCACCAGCCTACATAACCTACAGATGTGAGGGAAGGCTTGTTGTATTCTATTGGCTACAACTGAGTCAGAGAATTGAAGTCTTCCAACTATGGTGCTGGAGAAGACTCCTGAAAGTCCCTTGGACAGCAAGGAGATCAAACCGGTCAATCTTAAGGGAAATCAACCCTGAATACTTGTTGGAAGGACTGATGCTGAAGCTGAAGCTCCAGTATTTTGGTCATCTGATGCGAACAGCCGACTCATTGGAAAAGTCTCTGATGCTGGGAAAGATTGAGGGCAGAAGGAGAAAGGGGCATCAGAGGAGGAGATGGCTGTGTGGCATCACTGATGCAATGGACATGAACTTGGGTAAACTCAGGAGATGGTGAGGGACAGGGAGGCCTGGCCTGTTGCAGTCCATGGGGTCACAAAGAGTTGGACATGACTGGGCACCTGAACAACAACAACAACAATTGAGTCAGATACCCTGCCCACTATTAAGGGGAGGGGGTTAGAGTCTGTCCATCACTCCTATCAACAGCAGAATGGATACACGAAGCATGAAATGTAATACAGTGGGATACTCTACTGCAATGAGAATGAGCAAATTCTGCCTCATGCAACAACATGGAGAAATATCCAAACACAGTATGGAGTGAAAGAAGCCAGACACCAATGAGTGATGGTGATACAGGAAGGAAGGGGGCATAGAGCCATTGAGCATATGACAGAAAACTGATTAGGCACAGGGTAGTGGAAGGTTCGCTTTCCAGGGGACTTTGAGCCTCATTGTATGCTCACTGTAACACATCAGCTAAATGGCATACTCACAGGCATCGGGACAGTTCCAAGGCCCGTCTATAAAGGGCCAAAAAGTAGGTGATAGCCCAAATTCCTGGAAATCGCCACCCCTTCCCCCCAAATAGTTGGAATAATCCTCCTACTCATTAGCTTATGAAATTACTCAACCCATAAAAACTAGCCACCCCATATTTCAGGGCCTCTCACTCTCCAAGACGGCCCATTCTCTGTCTGTGGAGTATTTGTCTCTAAACAAATCTATTGCTATCTCTCACTTTGTCTTTCACTGAATTCTCTCTACAATGAGACATCAGGAACCTGAGCTTCAGTAGGTCTTGAGACCAGGTGTGATCTCAGTTAAAAGACTGTGGGTTCAGGTCCCATCTGAGTTGTGTGGTTTAGATTGCATTGTATAAAGTTCAATAACTGTCAAAACCAACCACTGCTGTCAGAAGCGAGGACAGCGGTCACCTGGGAATGTGGGAAGATGGATGACTGGGATGAGATGTGCCTGGGGCTTTGGCGGTGGTGGTGGGGGTTGTATTGTTTCTCGGCCTGGATGCAGGCTGCAGGGGTGAGGTCATGGGCATGGAGCATGTTCATGGCGATGTGTCCCCTCCCCTGCCTGGACCATGCCTCCCCACTTGTCAGATGGCCAGCTCCATCACAGCCTTTAATCTCCCACAGGCCAACCCTTATCAAGACCACCTCCTTGAAGCCTTTTGTTTCCACCATAGCACACCTATCACAAATACGCAGTTATGCTATTGATTTATTTTCAATTTGACTTTTGTCTCTCTCTCCCCCTCTCGGACGTTGGCTCCACAAAGCAGGGACCACACATGTCTTGGCTTTCTGCTGCAAGCCAGGATCACAGTATTCTAGTGCTGGCCCATGGCATTTGTTGGCAACATGCAGTCCTCTTCCCGTGAGGCACACACCAGCAGAGGCTGAGTGGCATCTCTGAGCCATTTCCAGATGCTAAAGCTTGGGAGCAGCCCTCATTCCATCAGCCATGGCCAGACGAGCTGGGCCGCGAAGCACGGTTTTCTGAAAGCAATGGAAGGAGATATAGAAATGACTCCAAGGACTTCTCACCCAAACCTCCCATTACACGTTTCTTCATCCTCTGAGCCTGAGCCAACCCCTCGCCTCCCTTTTCAGGTTGAGTTTCTTGGGACAAACCAGCATTGCTCTGTGTGTCTTCTCCTGCCAGGAGGCGGTGACAGGTGGCCGGCACCCAGCTCGTCTGCACAGGCTGCCGGCAGCAAGGATTCTGTTCCACGCTCTCCCCAGGACCTGGCTGTGTGCATGAAAGGGGAGCGCTGTCACCATGGGATGGGACATCAGTTTTCTGAGTCGATATCCCTCCTGACAGATGAAGGGCGAAGAGAAACAAATCTGCTCCTTGAGCTGAAAGTTTCATTCCAGCTGTAGACTTTGCCAAAACGGGATGAGAAATGGCAGGAGTGAAAAAGCAAAGCAAGCGAATGAACAATAGTGGGCATTCTCTTTTCTCAGCATCACCCTCTGTGTTTTCAGCGGACAAGCACAGGGCTGCCCTAACCCAGGGCATTGATTCAGTCACAGAAATGTTGGTGTGCAGCCACCAGAGGGATCGTTCTGAAGTTCTAAATGACTCCATCGCTCTCCTGCTCAGGGCCTGTCAACACTCTCAGTCACACAAAACAGATTTTTCAGCACCGGTTCAGAGTTACGGCATTTGCGGCTTGGAGGAGTTGCAAGCTGTATTCCAAATCACGTGTTACCAAGAAAAGTTAAATCATGGCTGTTTTCATATGACTTAAAAACTTTTTTTTTTTTAAATTAGGAATTTCTGAAAGGTCTCTATAAGAATGTTTACAGAGCTTCACTGGTAGCTCAGTGGTAAAGAATCTGGACCAATGCAGGAGACAAGGGTTGGAGCCCTGATCCAGGAAGATTCCACGGACTACAGAGCAACGAGGCCTGTGAGCCACAGCTACTGAGCCAGTGCTCCAAAGCCCAGGAGCCGCAGCTGCTGAGCCCACATGCCATAGCTACTGAAGCCCGCACGCCCTAGAGCCCATGCTCCACAACGAGAGAAACCACTGCAAGGAGAAGCACGCACACCACGGCTAAAGAGCAGCCCCTGCTTGCCATGAGAGCCAGCGCAGCTAAAAATAAACAAATAAAATTATATATATATATACATATATATATATATATATGAGTGTTTCTAATAGCACTAACTATAAATAGCCCAAGTATTAATCAGCATGGGAGTGATAAACTGCAATCTATTCATACAATGCAATACTACACAGCACCAAAAATAAAAACAGCATGTTACAGGGGCCTCCCTGGTAGCCCAGTGGAAAAGAATCCACCTGACAATGTAGGAGACATGGGTTTGATTCCTGCTCCAGGAAGATCCCACATGCCTCGAGGCAACTAAGCCCATGGGCCATAACTACTGAACCTGCGCTCTGGAGCCTGTGAGCCCCAATTGCTGCAGCCCGAGATCCTTCGAGCCTGTGCTCCACAACAAGAGAGGCCATCACAATGAGAAGCCTGCGCACAGAAACTAGAGAAAAGCCCGGGCAGCGGTGAAGACACAGAACAGCCAAGAATAATTTCAAAAATAAAATTTTAAAAAGTTAGAAATCAATGGGTAAAAAAACCCAGACGCAATGACTGTGTGATGAATATTCCATTTATATCAATGAAATAAATGAAAGATCAGGAAGAACTAATCGATGGCAACAGAAGTCAGAACAGAAGTCACAGCAGTGATGGTGGGGTGTGTGTGTCTGTATTCCCTGGGACGGGAGTCTTCTCAGATGTCAGAAAAGCTCTGTATTTTTATTGGAGTGGATTACACAGATGTGTGTGAAGAAACTATAGATTGTAGATTTAAGCTTCAAGCATTGTAGCCCTGTAGAAATAGTAGGATTGCACTGACCTGCATATTAACCATCACGTCACTCTCAGTTGCATTCTGAGACACTTTTGGGGGGATGAGGAGAAGAAGGGGTGATGTGTTCAGAGTGAGTCTGTGATGCAGGGTGCCCGCCCAGGCTGCATTGCCTGTGGGGATGCTGCCTGCCCCACTGCTGAACATCTGGAACCTCTGACCTAGAGAAAGCCCTCTGAGACCTGGCCACTTCCCAGCACCACAACGCCACCACCTCCAGCTCCCCAAACACTCCCTGAGGTTTGTGATTTCCAGAACCATAGGGGAATACGTTTCTGTTGCTTAAAACCACAGCCTCCCTGCTGGCTTAGATGGTAAAGAATCTGCCTGCCATGCAGGAGACCTGGGTTTGATCCCTGGGTTGGGATGATCCCCTTGGAGAAGGGACTGGAAACCCACTCCAGTATTCTTGCCTGGAGAATCCCATGGACAGAGGAGCTTGGTGGGCCACAGTCCAAGGGGTCACACAGGTCAGATACAACCGAGTGACTAACACATACAACTCTGTGATAATTTGTTACAGAAGCCTTAGGAAACTGATACAATTATTATTTTTCGTATGTCCTCTTTTTGATTTTTTTTTTTTTTTTTGGTCTTCCTTCAAGAAGACCAATGTCAAGAAGCTTTTCCCTCATGTTTTCATATAGGACTATTACAGTCTCAGGTGTTACATTCAGGTCTTTGATCCATTTCGTGTTGCTCTTTATGGATGGAGATCCTCTTGATTCCTTAGATGTGACACTAAAAGGACAGGCAGCCAAAGCAAATACAGGCAAGTGGGGCTGCATCAAACTGAAGGCTTCTGCCCAGCAAAAGAAGTGACAGAGCGAAAAGCCAACTTATGGAGCGGGAGAGGATGGCTGCAAAACCAAATGCTCAAAAGGGGGTTAGTATAAAAAAATGTATAAGAAATGCCTACAACTCTATAAAAAACCAAATAACACGATTAAAAAATCATCAAAGGGGACTTCCCTGGTGGTCCAGGGGTTAAGACTTCGCCTTCTAATGCAGGGAGTGCAAGCTCCAGAGCTGGTCAGAGAGCTCTGATCAGAGAGAGCCAGGATTCCACTTGCCTTGTGGCTAAAGCATGAAACAGAAGCAATATTGTAACAAAATCAACAAAGACTTAAAAAAAATGGTCAAAGGACCTGAAGAGACATTACTCCAAAGAAGACATACACATGGCCAACAGACATATGGAAAAGTACACAGCATCACAAATCATCAGGGAAATGCAAATCAAAACCACAGTGAGACAGCACCTCACACCAGCCAGGATGGCTGTCGTCAAAAAGACAAACGATACCAAGCACTGGTGAGGATAAGGAGAAACTAGAGCCCATTTGACTGTTGGTGGGAATGCAGCTGCTCTGGAAAATAGCACAGAAGTCCCTTAAAAAGTTAAAAATAGGATTACCATTCAATCCAGAAAGTTTACTTTTGGGTATTTTCCCAAAATTATTGAAATCATCAACAGAGGAATGGATAAAGGAGATATGGTACATATATATGATGGAATATTACTCAGCCATAAAAAGGAACAAGACAACGCCATTCACAGCAACACAGAAGGACCTAGAGACCGTCCCAGTGAAGTCAGACAGACACAGAAAGATGAATGTCACGTCGTATTGCTTATGTGAACTTATTTACAATGCAGAAGTAGACTCACAGATACAGAAAACCAGCTTGTGGTTATCTGGGATAAACTGGGAGATTGGGAGTGACATGCACACACATTGTATATAAAACAGGTAACTAATAAGGACCTGCTGCATAGCACAGGGAACTCTACTCAATATTCTAATGACCTATCTGGGAGGAGAATCTTAAAAAAAAGGAGAGGATATATGTATGCATGTAATCAATTCACTTTGCTATTTATGTGAAACTAATACAACATTGTAAATCAACTATACTCCAATAACATTAAAAAAAAAATAACTGAAATTAGGGTCTGGAAGAGACATCTGTGCTCCCATGTTCACCACGGCGTTATTCATAAAAGCCACACTATGGAAACAATCCCAACGTCTGCGGACGGATGACTGGATGAAGAAGATGTGGTGTACACATACGATGGAATATATTCAACCTTAAAAAGGAAGGAAATCCTGCCACTTGGAACAATGTGGATGGATCTGGAGAACGTTATGTATGTCAGTCGCTCAGTCGTGTCTGACTCTGTGACCTCATGGACTGTAGCCTGCCAGGCTCCTCTGTTCATGGGATTCTCCAGGCAAGAATACTGGAGCGGGTGGCCATTCCCTTCTCCAGGGGATCTTCCCAACCCAAGGATCGAACCCAGATCTCCTGCATTGCAGGGGCACTCTTTACCACTGAGCCACCACAGAGGACATCATGCTGCGTTAAATAAGCCAGACACAGAAGGACAAATTCTTCATGGTTCTGTTTGTATGAGGCGTCTAAAACAATCAGACTCACAGAAGCAGGAAATAGACTGATTGTTCCCAGGGACTGAGCGGTGAAGGAAAGGGGAAGTTGCTGGAAAATGGAAGTTTCAGTTGATTTAAAGTCTCACTTATGCAAGACAAGAACGTTCTAGGGACTTACTGCAGGGTACAGTGCCCACGGTTAACAAGATTGTATTGTGCATTTAAACAGGGTAGGTCTCATGCTAAGTGTTCTTACTGTAGCCCAGCAGGGCCCTTCGAGGCCTTCCCAGAACAGACCCCCACCATGTCCTCCACCTGCCTTTAGTCTGTAGAAAAACTTTAGTCAGGGAATAAATATAACTGGAGAAGTGAGAAAATGCAGAAAGCAAGACAAAAGAACAATACTTTAGCCATTAAACAAAGTCAAGGACCTTTAGCTCTTCCTCAAGGACTAGAGATAATATTCTGAGCCATGTCCTTTGAGCTGTTTTGCAGACACTGAAACCCCCACCAGCTGGGAGAAGTTGCCTGCATGCTGCCCACAAGCATGTAGACCCCAGCAGAAGGTTGATGATGCTGACTCCTGATTCCCTCACCACCAACCAATCAGAAGAGTGTCCACGAGTTGACCACACCCTGCTCTTTGAACTTGATAAGGCTCCTCGCTGCCCCCTCCAGGGGAGACACACAGTCTTGAGGGCATTAGCCTGCCCCTTTGCCTGGAAAAGCCACAAAGTCATTCTTTTCCATTTCACCCAAAACTGTCTCTGCATTTCTGTTTGACATCAGCCAACAGAGGCCGAGTTTCACCAACATCACCATGAAAAAAGAAAAAAGAAAAAGAAAGAGGTTACAAGGAAACATTTGGAGGTGACGGATATGCTTATTACTCAGATTGCACTGATCGTTTCACAGGTGTATGTATGTATCCAAATTCATCAAAATGTGTGCATTAAATATGTGCAGTTTTTAATGTATCAATTATACCCCAATAAAGCTGATATGAGAAGATACAGGTTTCTTGAGCTTGAGAAACTTAGCATTTTCTGAGAACACTGATATCCACATTTCTCCACCACACAATCTTCTTTCATCAGAACTTCTGAGAAGTTCACCTGTGTTGAACTCACTGGGACTGGAGGTGGGCGGCTTTAAATGTGGATCTGGGCCCCACTCCATCCTTATTAATTCTCAGTCTTAGGCGAGGGACCTTCCTGGTGGTCCAGTGGTTGACAATCTGCCTTCCAATGCAGGGGACACAGGTTTGATTCTGGGTCGGGGGATGAAGATCCCATATGCCATGGGACCCGAGGGCCACAATAAGAGAGAAGCCCCAACACCACAGCAAAAGATCCTGCATGCCACAACTAAGACTGATGCAGCCAACAACAACAAAAGAAATCTTAGGAGATGGGCATGAGGGTACAAATAAATCTCCATAAAATAAATCTCCTGGGAAGCTTCTGACACATATAAGAAGTTTAAGAACCACTCATTTGGCTGCAAAAGGCATCCCATGTTCAATTTTAATCTGTTCTTCATAAATACTGTAGGGGCTTCCCAGATGGCACAAGTGGTAAAGAACCTGCCTGCCGATGCAGGGGATGTAAAGAGACGTGGGTTCGATCCCTGTGTCAGAAAGATCCCCTGGAGAAGGGGTTGGCAACCTACTCCAGTATTCTTGCCTGGCAAATCCCATGGACAGAGGAGCCTGGTGGGCTCCAGCTCATGGCACCGCAGAGTCAGATGTGACTGAGCAACTTAGCACACATGCAATAAATACTGTAGCAAAACCTCCAAGTTCCAGCAGAGGGGGATGTTACTGCATGAAAGAAAAAGCCTTTGGCAGGAACACGGGGTTGGACAAGCCCCACTTCACAGAGCAGGAAAATGAAGATGTTTCCTTGGAAAGGATGCTCACCTGTGGAAAGGTGCCCTCCCCCCAACGTTAGAGGTCTCAGAAGGGAGCCACAGCATTCTGTTGAATGAATACTGCCTGATTTTGTTCATGTTCTGAGGATTTGAGAAATTGTTAAAGCGAAATGCTGTTCAGTTAGGAAGACCTTTGTTTTTAATGGGATTTAAAGGAAAGGATTCTGACACCCATCACCCTGTCAAGTGTGAGTTTCATTCTCAGTTTTCTGACTTTCACTGAAGTGCGTGGTGCTCCTTTGAAGAAGCCGTGAATGAAGCTGTATGTTTCTTAATCCCTGGATGAAACAAGAAACGGCTGCAAAGTGGCATTCACTCTTGGACGCCATTTGCTCCCATGTTTCTGCATCTTTATGGACGAGGCTTTGCAGAGATGGAAATTCTTCCTGGAAGAGTGGGAGAAGCTGACGTTTCTTCAGCAGCCTCTTGTGCCAGAGCAGTTTATACACTGTAGTCTCTAGTCTCTGGGCCATGGTGCAAAGTCTGGGTTAGTTTCTCTGTTTTTTTTTTTTTTTTTTAATTTGTTTGGCTGTGTCAGGTCTTGGCTGTGTAACAAGGATCTCTCGTTGGGGTACACGGACTCTCTAGTTGTGGTGCATGGACTTAGCTGCCCTGAGGCATGTGAGTGAGATTTTAGTTCCTGGACCAGGGAGAGAACTTGTGTCTTCTACATTGCAAAATGGATTCTCAACCCCGGGACCACCAGGGAAATCTCAGTTTCTCTGTTTCAAAGAGAGGGTAACTCAGGATCAGAGGCATTGGGGAATTGATCCAGATCATACTGGGATGAGAGCCTGAATCAAGATTTGAAACTTGGTCTAGCTGACTCAGCAGAAAACAAAAGATTCATCCAAACCTCCTGTTACCTAAACAGGAGGTTTATTACCTGTAGTCAAAAGGACAGAAATATGACAAAAGAGACGCTACGTGCCTGAGCTCAAGATGAGGTCCGGCTGCCCCTCAAAGTGCAGGCTGGAAAGTGACCTTGTGGGAGTGGCCCTGGAGTGGGGTTTTCATACCCAGTTGGCCATCACGGTTTCTTTCTTCCAAGGTCATTGTAGCAGGCTGTCTGATGGTCCCCCTAAACACATGCACATCCCAATTTCCAGAACTTCTAAATATGTTTCCTTAAGTGGAAAAGGGGCCTTCGCAGAGGTGGTTGCGTCAACAACCTTGAGATGGGGGGGATGAGCCAGGGTTATTTGGGTGGACACAGTGTCATCACAAAGTCCTTGTGAAAGAGGGGCAGGAGTGTCAGAGTCTGAGAAGGAGACAAAAGCAGGGTCGGGAGCCAAAGGACTGCAGGCACCTCTAGAAACTGGAAAAGGCAAGGAAGCGGTTCTTCCTGGAAGCCTCCAGAAGAAATGCAGCCCAGTGAGGTCAGCCCTCCCCTCCAGAACTGCACGACAAGAACTTGGTGTCCTCTGAACCTAGTTATGGTAATCTGTTACAGAAGCCACAGGAAACAGAAACAGTTTTCAAACATTTTTGATCATCCGTACCTATCAGTAAAAATAAACTGACACTGCACAGGTATATTATGTACATTATAAAGCAAACAAAAACAGAAATGAAAAAGGATAAGATATAGAGGACATAAGAGATATTTCAAAATGCATTTTTAAGTTTAGATATATTACCTGCAAAAAAACCCTTTTGGTTATCACCACAATTATCTGTATTAAAATAGTAATAGTATTTTTAATCAGTGAAGGACTGAATATGTTTCATTACATTTTGAACCCTATTAACACTTTTTTTTTTGTTTTTTTTGGATACCAAAATTTAAGGACCTGATTCTGAGGTTCAGTAGATTTTAATACATGGTTTGGAAGACTACTCATAACTAAAAGATATGTCCCACAAAGATGTGTGGGACATCTCTGTATAAGATGCTAGTAATGATCATTTTCCAATCCCAGCCACCAAAGATGCAGTTTCTGTTGACACTTGGCTAGTAAATTTCCATTTCCTGACCTTGATACTGCTCTTGAAAACTAACTGGAAGGTACTTCTTTTTGTGTTTTTAACAAGTGGGTTCAAAACCCATTAAAACTTTTCCCACTAAACTCCTACCAAGACTTTTTGAGAAAATTCTGTAAGTAGTTAGAATGGTTTGCTTCCAGGATTTTAGGCACACACTTATGGGCGCTCTTCTAGCTGATACGTTTAAAAGTGAGTTTCTGGGGAGAAAGGGACACAATAATGAACAGCTTTCCTCCAACACTCTTTCCATAGCAGGAGTTTCTCTAGAAAAGCAGTCTCTTTCTCATTTGTATTGAGTGGAATTTTTATGTGACAGATTGATTATACTTTTGAAATTATTTGCTGGGTTATTAATTCCTTGGAGCTGCTTATCATGGCAGGAAACGTCAGCAAATTTGAAACACTTGTCATCTTGTTTTTAAAACGTGTATCCTCTTTAAGTCCTCACTCTCTTCTAGGCTTCTGCCGCAAGGTACTCAGGTGTCTGGAGGCTTCTGTCCATCTCGCTGTGAGCTGTGGGAGGCCTGGAGTCAACTGCCCCGGTGACACCCTGTGCCATTGACAGCGGTGTTCTTCTGACCGCAGCAGCTGCTTCTTCCTTCCCCCTCCTCCTCCTCCTCATCTTCCTCCTTTCCTCCTTTTTGGAGCTTGGGTAGAGACGGAGGGGTTACATAACACTCTCATCACCGGTCAGGCCAAGGTCCCTTGTGAGACTGAAACCTTTCTCTCCGACATCCTCACAGGTCACTCCGGATTCTCAAGTCCACCAAGCAAGGCTCTCATGTACTCATGAGGTTTTTTTTTTAAGGGAAGGGGCCCCGGGTATACATTCTTGCAAAATATGTACTGTTGTTCTGCGTGATGTATTTTCACTGTATGTAAATGGTTATTTTATCTCCTTACTTTCCCCACTGAGCACCTGCTTTAAAATCCATCATACTGCTGTGTGTGCCTCTAAATTGTTCCCTCTAAGTGTCTGCCACCATATGCAGCTCTGTATTTTCCTTCTTTTTGTCTCTGGAATGGATAGTCAGCATGCCTCTGACTCCCTGTCACCACGAAAAAATGAACACCCTAGACATCCTTGTTCCCCGACCCTTTGTAAAACTGTGTGAGCCCTTCTTTGAATTACAGACCCAAGAGCAGCCCTGCTGGGCTACGGGGCACGTGTGCTGTTTTTATTGGACCAAGAGCTGACTTTTCCTCCCCAGAACACTATGTCACCCTGTTTTCCTGACCATCACACACAAGGGTCCGAGGCACTCACGTCCTTTGCCAACAACTGGCATGATTCAGCTTTCTAATCATTGGTCTAACAGGGATAAAATGCCATCATACTGTTTTAACTTCCATGATGACTAATACACTGCAGCATCTTTTCAGATGCTGTGAGCTTTTGGGATTTCCTCTTTTACAAGTTGCCTGGTGATGTCTTTTGTTCTTTTTCCTACTGGGATTACTCTCTGTTCTTTCTGATTTTCAGGAGTTCTGTGAATAGTCTGTAATTGTGTCTCCAATATGGTGGCAACTAAATGCATGTGGTTTTTGAACCCTTGAAATGTGGCTGCTTCAAAGTAAGACATGTTGGGATAGTATGAAATACACTTATAGATTGAAAGAGTCAGGATGAAAAAGAGGAAGCAAGAGTCTCATTAATAATTTTTACATTGATTTTATGTTGAAATGGTTATATTCTGGACATATCAGGTTAAATATATTATCAAAATTAATTTCATTTATTTTTATGCTTTTAAATGTGGCTACAAGAATAGTTTAAATTACTTAAGTGGCTCAAATCATATTTCTAGTGAAAGGTGTTGGGTTAGATATTAAGTCCTTGCCCACTTTTGACTTTGTAAATGCCATATCCCAGGCTGTCTGCGTTGAATTTTTATCTTATTTATTAAAAAAAATTCTATTTATTTTTGGCTGTGCTGGGTCCGTGTTACTGCACAGGCTTTCTCTAGTTGGAGTGCACAGGTTCCTCACTGCAGAGGCTTTTCTTGTTGCAGAGCACAGGCTCTAGGGCACATGGGCTCAGCGGTTATGGCTCCTGGGTTCTAGATCACAGGCCAGTAGCTGTGGTCCATGGAGATTAGTTGCTCTGCAGCATGTGGGATCTCCCCGACCAGGGATCGAACCAGTGTCTCCTGTATTGGCGGGCAGATTCTTTACCACTGAGCCACCAGGGAAGCCCCGGCTCTTTATAAAAAGGGGGAAATTTTATTCATGGTGTCTTTTTTGTTTTTTTTGAAAGGCCTTAATATTGATGTAGTCAAATTCACTGATTTTGTTGCTTTCTGGCTTATACTTTGAACCATGTTTTGAAAAATTGTTCCTCTATCTTGGCCCACAAATATTTTCCTAAGTTTTTTCTATTAGCTTTATAGTTTCTGCTTTCACCTATACCTCTTTAGTTCATCAGAGTCTACTTTTATATAAGGTATTACATAGGGATCTTGTCTTAGCCAGTTAGATCTCCTTATACCATCTATGAAGCAATCTATCTTATTATTACTATTATCTTTTGGTTGTGCTATGTGGCATGTGGGATCTTAAGTTCACCAAGCAGGGATCAAACCCATGCCCCCTGCATTGGGAGCACAGAGTCTAAACTACTGGGCCACCAGGGAAGTCCCTAGCAATCTACCTGTTATTCACTAATTTGTGGTGCTACTTTTATTGCATATTAAATTCTTACACACACACACACACAGACACAGGTCTGAGCTATCCTATTTCACATTGGTTTTACTTACACAGCTTTTCCATAAAATGTTACTGTTATTAGAGAAATAATATACTGCTGAAAATATACATACATACACACACACACACACACACATATATATATATATATACGTATATGTATATTCCCAGGTACATCTTTCATTTAATGGCTCACAAAAAGTGGTCTTTATGTATTTTTATACTAAAACAAAATCTAACAAGCTACGACATGTTTTTTTTTAAATCTATACTCTCAACCAGTTGTACAGAAAACCTCCCACACAGCTTACTTTCTTCTAATTCTAGGTTGTTCAGATCCTCAGTGTTTTTTATGCCGTTTCCAAAGGCAATGCTGACAAAGAGACGAATTTTACTTTCTGCATTTTTCTTTACTATTTTACCCATTTTTACCGCAGCAGGAAGAACAGGCATTTCCCCAATGGTATGTGTCTCTCTTGCCTATTGCTATGAAATTCTCAAGAGAGACTTTTGTATACTCATAATTATATGTTCGGCACAATTTTATAAAGCGCTGAGCATTGTCTGGTTTTACATACTGCTGAAAAAAATCGTGTGGGTTTGTCTCCATGTTTCCAAAGTTTAGTTTTTCAAGGTCATGATGCCTCGACTCTCATGAGCTAATATCTACCAACATAACATCAGGTAGGCTGAAAGGACCCAAAGTTCATTCCTCCTTCTCAGCATGCCCACCTTGATTCCATTCAAGTCATCACCCCCTTTGACTCTCAAAGGAGTTTTTGTGCAACTGATGCCAGCCCTCTCAGAGGTGGGCATGTGACTCGGGCCCAGCCAATAAGCTTGTTCCACCCTTTTGGTCCTGATTGGCTCATGGGTGGGCATATGACCCAGGCCAGGCCAGGGAGGCGCAATTCTAGGGTTTGGTTGGAGTATCTGGAGAGGGAAGCTGCCTGTCCGCTGAGGCTGCAGTACCAGAGGATGGAAGCCTGGACCTAACTACCAGGGAAGAGTCTGGCTAAACACAGGGGGCCTGATGGTGTGGTCTGAGTTCCCTCTTCAGCCTTGCCTGCCCCCTGGGATGTGGACAAAAACACACTCATTTTTTGTGTATGGCTGCGTGGGTCGCTTATGGTCATTTTAAAATTATAGAACATGGGAGGAATGACTAACCCTGTTCTTTGTCTTCAAGGCTGTTTTGTGTTTACAGAGGTCTCTGCTCAAGGCACAGGGCGTAGTGACTGTGCCAGCTGAGGCTGGCTCGTGGCTTACCTGTGACCAGCAGGCTTCCCAGTGACCTGTCGGAGAGGCCCTGCGCACAGGTCACTCTCCAAGCCTGAGCTGGTGACAGGCACCAGGCAGTCACCAGCTTCACGTCCACGTCCCACCTTCTGTTCAATATGTTCACGGTCAGCAATAACACAGGTATTGTGCTCCTGAGATTTCCTAAGAGGGTCGATCTTACACGTTCCCATCACACACACACACACACACACACACACACACACACACAGAAAATGCTAACTTTGTGAGGTCATACACACCTTACTTACCTTGGTTGTGATGATCATTTCACAATCTATACTTCTATCAAAACATCAAGGTATACATTTTAAATACATACAATTTCTACTTGTCAGTTACATCTCAGTAAAGCTGAAAAAAAAATGTACTGCTGCGATCTGAGTAACTCGCCTCTTATTTCTGATCTTTGCAGATGTTCTGAGAAAAGGGAGGGTTTGCTAACTCAGCAACCTTCTGTGTACCTAGTTACCCAGAGAATTTTGCATTGGGAAGACAATGACACAAACATTGCAAGAGAAGCACAGAACCCCAGTCTTGAAATGATCTCGGAGATTCTGATTTGTAGCCTCATTATCAGAAACTGTATCATCCTAACAGAATTTCAATGCTCTGTATACAGTTTCTTGACAAAACCCTATAGAAAGAGGTCTGGAAGTTTCTTTTAAAATTAAACGTTCACTTACTCTCCAACCAAATCATTCTATCCCTAGATTTTTAGGCAAGAGAAATTTAAAAAAATGTATTACACAAAGACATGCATACTAACACTCTCTATAGCTCTATTCATAATAGTCCCAAACTGTAAACAATCCAAATGTTTGCAAATGTCAGCAGGACAAAGAGGTTTGTTTTTTTTTCTTTTAAGTGATATATCCAGGCAATTGATTACCTTTCAGCAATGAAAAGAAATAGACAACTCAACAAACAATCCAATAAAGAAATGGGCAGAGGAATGGAAAAGACATTTTTTTAAAGAAGACACACGAATGGCCAACAGGTACAGAAAAAAGGTGCTCAGCATCACTAATGATCAAGGAAAAGAAATACAAATCAAACCTGCAAGAAGCGATCACGTTATGTATAGAATGGCGCTCCTCAGAAAGATGAGAGGGAAGTGTTGGTGAGGATGTGCAGAAAAGGGAATCCTTGCTTGTCGCTGGTGGAAATGTAAGTTGGTGCAGCCATTATGGAAAATCGTACGGAGTTTCCTTAAAAAAACAAAACAAAACTGAAAAGAGAACTACCATACAATCCTGCAATCCAACTTTTCTGGGTATATATCCAAAGGAAACAAAAACCAGATCTTGAAGATCTACATTCTCAAGTTCAGTGCAGCATTATTCGCAACAGCCAAGACATGAAAAACAAGTCAAGTGTTCATCTCCAGATAAAAAAGGATATATGGTGGGTATGTACACACAACAGAATATTATTCAGCCATGAGAAAGAAGGAAGTCTTGTCATCTGCAACAACCTGGATGGACCTTGAGGACATTATGCTAAGTGAAATAAGCTGAATAGGGAAAAACAAGTACTGTACAACCTCACTTACATGTAGAATCTAAAAACAGCTGAACTCATAGAAAGAGACTGGAATGTTGGTTGCTAGAGGCTGGGAGATGGGGAAAAGGGGTGATGTAGGTCTAAGGGTACAAATATCCCGATATTAGATGAGTAAGTTCTGGGGATCGAATGTACAAAGTGGTGAGTACAGTTAATAATTCTGTATTATACTTGAAAGCGTAGACCCGCAGTGTTCTCAACCACAAAAAAGAAAGGGTAATTATGTGATGTGGTAGGTGTTACATATGGTGGTAATCACTCGCAAATGCATCAAATCAATCCATTGTCCACCTTAAACTCACACAATATTGAATGCCAATTGTATCTCAATAAAGCAGGAAATAAAGCTAACAGGAATGAATTCCTCATACAAACAACAACACGGATGAATCTCAAAAACATTATGCTGAATGGAAGAGGGCAGACCCCCAGAGCTCACAGTGTGTGACTTTGGTTATACAGAGTTTTAGACAGACAGACAATCTAGGGTGAAAAAAACAGGACACACGCCCGTGCAACTCCAGATCCACAGCAGGCCGTCTAGCAGAGGCTGGGACCTGGAAGAAAGGCGGCCACTGCCAAAGATGGTCCAGAAACACTTTGCCTTCTCCCTTCCTCCTGCACACTGATCACTGCTCAGAGCAGACCAGCCTGCATGGAGTCCGGAACACAGCCCTCAGAAGTACGGCCAACATCACAACCAGGAACAGAGCTGACAGGCAAACCCGGGACTGCCTTGCTCCTGAGCGCAGGTTGTCAGATTTAGCAAGTAAAAATACAGGTGCGTCTGAATTTCAGATAGACAAAGAATGATTTTACAGGGTAAGTATATCTCATGCAATATTGGTGGTATTTGTTGATGTTGTTTAGTCACTAAATCGTGTCTGACTCTTTGTGACCCCATGGATTGTAGCCCACCAGTCTCCTCTGCCCAAGGGATTTCCCAGGCAAGAATACTGGAGCGGGTTGCCATTTCTTTCTCCAGGGGATCTTCCTGACCCAGGGATCAAACCTGCATGTCTTGCATTGGCAGGAAGATTCTTCACCACTGAGCCACCAAGGAAACCCTATTTGTGGCATACGTATCTGAAAAAGTCATTGGTCATCTGACATTCAAATTTAACTGTCCATCCTGAATTTTATCTGGCAACTCTACCCCAAACTCCTGCTCTTCCGACATCGGTCTGGTCCCCTCTCACAGAAAGAGGCCATGCTGCACAGACTATCGTATCAGTGAGATGCTTGTACATTCACAGGTTGGCATTTTAGTTTGCACTTCTGTAGTGATCAGAACTTTCTGGGTGACAGTGAGGGAAATCCAACAGGAACTGCTTAAGGGAAAGGGCAGCTCACTGGCTGACGTCAAACCTTGGAAAACAACGGGCCTCGGGACTGGAACCAGGAAGCCGTCACCTCCCTGTCTGCCCCTCTGCCCTGCCTGGCTTCTTTCTCTGCTCTGCCTCTCAGCTGTGCCCACTTCCCAGACTCACATATTTCCACGAAATGGGGGGGGTTTCTTCTTCTATTGAGACCGGAGAACAGTCCACGGGAAAGCCCATGTTGGGTCACAGGGAAGGAATCCCCCCCCCCCCCACATCCCTGGGCCTCCAAGTGTGATCTGGAGCAGCGGTATCGACCAGGACCTGCCAGGAACTCCCAGCCGCCTCCAGGTTCTCTGCATTAGAATATGATTTAACAAGTCTGCACGTGCTGGTGAGCGCTCAGGTGTGAGAACCAGCCCAAGAGGAATGAGAGCTGCTATTTCTGGAGGTCTTCCTCTAGGGTTCTGGGCAGAAAACAGTGAACTGTCATCCGTCACCCACCAGCCTCTCTGCACCGGGTCTGCCTGAGTTCTCACCACGTTTTGGTGAACGCGCTCAGGAGCCTGCAGCAGTGACCTTCTGGCGTGTGCCGCGTGGGGCCTGATGACCCGCCTTCCTTCCCCACCTGCGTTCCCAGCCAGGTGTCTTTCTACCCTCGCCCCCTCCCTCCCGATCCTGCCGGCCTTTCCACCTCCGTCTCTCCTCTCTCGGTGATTAAACCTTAAACTGTAATCAGTCCGTCATTAGCATCCAAGACAGGGCAATTAAGTGGTAAAAATAAAGATGCGGCTTTAGCTGTCCCTTTTAAAGACGGGACAAGAGCCTTTTACATTTTGTAAAAATAGGCTGCTATATTAATACGCCTAACCTGATTATGGTTTCTCCGAATGCCGTTCTCTTTTCACTTAAGACATTACGGCAGACACTTTGAGCCGTATCTTCACGCATCTCCAGCATTAACGAATTATCAGACGCTAATTGCCCTGGTTTCCAGCCACCTCCCTACACAGGCAAAGTTTCCCATTTGCGGAATTTAAAACATAGCAAAGCAATTTGTGTTCTTTAATAGCTACAAATTTGTTAGCTTGACTCAGAACCAGCAAAACCTGGGAAGCTATTATGTAAATATAGATAATGTCTCTCCAATGATGGTAATTAATGCAGGGATTTCCAGAAAGGCACTGTTTTTATGATTGGGTCTATAATGCCAGCGTTTGAAAGCCTGGTGGGTGAAGTGGCACGAAGAACCCCTCCTTGGAACATTTCCCCTGTCGGGTGGTGATTCTTTCTGAGTCTGAGAAATTCCCTCAGTTTCCTCAAAGGGAGTAAGAAATAGAGGCTGAAGCTGCAAAGCTAACCATGAGCAGAGTGGCTTTGGCAGATGGTTGTGACCTGTCTCCCTGACTTTACCTCTCAAATGGTGGGTTCCATTTCAAAACGGAGTGCTGTGTCTCATGTCATCTAATTTCTGTTAAAACCAGTGTAATTAAAGTTGTGTTCACTCTTAACCAGGGCCCAGGTTGGCATGTATCCGGTAATTCTGGGCTATGAAGTCCTATTTGCCATGCAGGAAGGGCCTTTCTGATGAGCTGACCTAACATTTGTGTTTTATGGAAGGGGAAACAGGCCCAAAGAAAGGAAACGATCCATGGAACTAAAGAAGCAATAGGTTATGGACGGGGACCCAGGAACCTGGACTGCCACCCCTCCCCCAAGGGACAGACTGGTCTTCATAGTTTCTTCTGACTTAAAAATCAATAGGGACTTACCTGGTGGTCCAGTGGCTAATCAAACCCGGTCAGGCAACTAGGTCCCACATGCCGCAACTAAAGATCGAGCATGCCGCAATTAAGACCTAGTGCAGTTAAATAAACAAATAAAAAAAATATTTAAAAAAATTTGAAAAACTTTAAAAGGTTGGATGCTAGAACAGTTAGATAAATCAAACAAGGGTGACTGCCAAGAATTCATCTTAAATACCTCCAACCCCACAAGTATAGGACAAAACAGACCTAACTTTAGAGAGGTTCATATAAATTCCCAGGAGGCTTAAGTACCTCCAGACCAGCAATGGGAAGTGGTGGCCACAACATAAATGCAACCCAATGGTTATATTAAAAAAGGTATTAGGTCCAAATGCAGGGAGGGGATAGTCCCACTGGAAACGAAGTTATTCTTGACTTGCTAATCACACTAGTACTATTATGATTACTGACTCCCATCCCCCATTATCATTGTCCTCCTTATGCTATGAGCATCTTTGGGACATCACTAAAATATTGGGGCTTTGAGAGAACCTCAGATAGAGCCCAGTGGAAGGGGAATAGGCTTCCTGACCAGCTGTCCTTTAGAATCTCAGTTCCCCACTGCTGAGCTGAGCGACACTGGTCAAGTTAGTTCCCCTTTCTCAGTCCCAATTCCACCACCTGCGAGGTGGAGAGAACAGTATGTGAAGACTAAAGGAAACAGTGTCTACAGAGTCTCTAAGGTAGGCCTTCAATTACCCCGAGGTCCCTTCCCTGTAATTTCTAAGATTGGATGTGATTCTTTTGCTTTTTTCCTTTTCATCGAGATTTGATGGATGCTTAAAACATTCCACAAAGTGAAAGCGAGGGTCATGTCACCAATCCCAATTAGACATTACAAAAGCCCCATAAATCTGGGTGAGTATGTTACAGGGAATTGAAAGCTGAAATTGTATGGCCATCGCTCTAAAGAACAGAGCAATCACTCTCGTAAAGTCCTCGTGTAATTTTTTTCCGTCTGCTAGCAGTGCGTGTCTATCAATAATCGGTGTGTTATTGATTTCCTAACCCTGAATAATGCAGCTAATGGGCCGGCTTTCCCAGCCAGAATGAAATGAACAGGCCAGGACGTGCTGAGTGATGGCTACTTGCCTTGTTATGTGGGAACACGTTAACGCACAGCTCCGATGACCTGCACAGAAGCTGGGTGTCTCTGGCACTGAGAATGGAATTGAGTATTGATTTCTATACCATCTTCTTACTGTTTAATTAAACAAACCACAGAGTGTGTGCTGCTGACCCACATTCTTACTTGTTAACAAGCTGAACGGCTTCTCACATGAGCCGTCACACATCTGTCATAGGCTGTGTGCATTGGGGCCTGTGGTCTCTTGATATTTTAAAATGGAATTGATAGCCCATGTCCCACTTTCCATGTAAGATGAAGTCCACTCAAATCTTTAGCAAATACCCCCATTCCACAGACTCAGGCAGAGGAATGTGTGATGGTTAATTCTCTGTGTCAAGCTGACTGGCCGTGGGGCCCAGAGGCACTGCTACTGTGGGCGTGTCTGTGGTGGTGACAGTGCTTCTGGCTGGTCAGCAATTGGACCTGTAGACTCAGTAAAGCAGATGCCCTCCCCAGGGCGGGCGGTGGGTGGTGTGTGTCTCATCTAACCCGATGGCTTGAGTAGAACAAAAGGCAGAGGAAGGAAACTGCCTGCCTTTTCCTTGCCTCCTGCTTGAGCTGGGACTCTCATCTCATCACCTGCCTTCACGTCTGGATCTTCGCCATCAGCTCCCTGGGTTCTTAAACCTTTGGACTTGGACTAAATTATACCACCTGCTTTCCACGGGCTCCAGCTTCTAGCCGGGCGCTCAAGGGACCACTGAGCCTCCATCACTGCTCACTGCATGGGCCAGTTCTTCATTATGCACATTTTATAAGCATATATTTACATTTTATATGTACACTTATATACATTACTGTTTCACGGGACCCAAACTCTGAGTCAGGGGCTTTGTCTGCTTTGGTCATGTTTCTCTGGAAAAATCCTAAAAATCACTTTCTTTTTTTAAACTAAACTACAGTTGACCTATGATGTCTCAGGTGGCAAGGGAAGGTCATACCTGCAGTGGGCGGCTTGACCTGCACACGGTTCTCACAGCCCTCCTGCTCTCACGGACACATCGCTGTGGGTGGGGTCGGCTCCTGGCGCTGACTCAGGACTTAACCTTGTGACGTTCTTTGGCCAGTGGACCATAAGTGGACAAAACTCATGCCGCGTGTGACCAGAGTCTTTTCATCTACTTTTGTGGTTTGACTTGGCCTCTTGTGCTCCAATTCTGGCATTGAGGAAGGCATGTCCCAGAAAGCCATCAGCCCTTCAGGAACAAAAGACCCACAAAGTGAATGGAAACCCAGCCATGGCCAGAACAGAGCTGAACCTGGCTCCCCTGCTGATGCATGAGTAAGGAACAAATGGTTGTTATGCCTGGAGCTTGGGACTGTTTATTACACAGCGTTACTGCAGCAAAACCTAACTGCTATATTAGGAGCAGGCGGCAGGGATGGAGTGCAGGGTGGGGGTGGGGGTCTGTCTCACGGGGCCCGAATTCTGAGCCAGGAGCTTCGTCTGGGATTCAGATGGTGGCTCCTGTTAAATGCTCCTCCTCCTCCCAGAATAACCTCCGTGATGGGTAGCTATACCTGTGGGCTGTTGTCTCGGGTGCTCACGCAGCCGTGGGTGGGGACGGTGCTTGCAGCACTGCTTGTCCAGAGGAGGACATAGACGTCCACCCACGGGAGCCGGGCTGAAATCCATGGGGTGTATAGTAGCAGATCGAATGGGCCAGACCACAGACATCCACTTGGAGGCATTTCACACACAATCTGGGGCTGAAAAAGCAAGTCATGGAATGATGCAATCTGAATGACCTAAAACACAACACTGGATATTGTTTATAGGTAAAGAAAGCTGTATTAAAAGTGTGAGAACATACACACGAAGGAGAAACACCAAACTGATGATAGGAGACCCTCAGGAGAGGCGTGAGGGAAGGGCCTGGAGCGGGTAAGTGGGAGGCCTCAGCAGAATCGGTGAGGCTTCATTCCTTAAGAAACACAGAGAGGTGAGCAAATGTGCCCTTTGACTGAGATCTGATACAGCTGTATGGGGCGTCAGGTCGTCATCACCCCGTTCCGTGTGTGTGTGTTGGAAATATTTCAGATCAACCTGCTTTAAAGGAGGAAATGTTCGTGGTGTGTGGTGTTCGTGGGGCAGGACAGATGTGATGGTGGAGGATGGATGTAGGAGTGTGAGCGGAGGTGGCGGGGGGATGTGGTTGGGGGGCCTGTGGCAGGTTGGACCCCCAGGAAGCCAGCCCTGGAAGGAACTGATGCATGGGTGTCTGTTGAAGGAGGGCTTGTGTCAGCACTGTGGGAGGAGGGGGCAGCTCAGGTGCTCCCCCCACAGAGCTATGGAGCTGAGATGGTCCCCCAGACCTGTCCCCAGCTGGCTTGACATGGTCAGGCCTTTACGCGGCAGTGTCAGTGGGTCATGGAGCCTGGGTTGCTGGGAAGGGGCCTGACCGTGGGTGTGGCTGACCCTGAGGGGTGACTGCGGAGCCTGGAGCTGGGACACGTCCCCATTGAGGGGGTCTGGGTTGCCTGACAGGTCATCTGTTACCACAGGTCACTGGGGCAAATTCATGAAGGACTGAGGAATCTGGGCTGAGTTCTCAACAATTCCTTAGCACCCATGGCGATCACACCCAGAATTTTAAATAACGCTTTAAAAAAATGTTTAATTTGCAAAAAACTCAAACCTGTAGAGAAGTTTCAAGAACAGAACAATGATGCCCACCTCCCTTGCCCCGCCCTCAAAGCCCCTCACCCAGATCCTCACCTGTTAACATCGTACTCTGTCAGCATCGTCCTAGGAAGCCTCCCTCGACCCCTGGGGATACACAGCAGGGTCATGGCACTTTATTCTTCTAGAGGTCGCATGTGTCCCCTAGGAACAAGGAGCACCCTTCCATAATCAGGGTCCAAAGATCAAGTTCTGGAAGAGCTGAATATGATTCTATACTATTAGTCAATGATAGTCATTATTTCATTCTCGGGTCCTATGCTGGGTGGCAACTCCCTCCTGCCCCATCCAGGATCCACCTAGGTTCATTCCTTGCATTGTAGAATCATGATAAATAGCTTTTCAAAAGAACGTTATTTGTGCTTTTTTGAAGTTTCCTGACATTTTCCAGATTTAACTCATGGGGAGTCTCAGCTTGGAAAGAGAAGCCGCCCCCCTCCCAACCTCAGCAGGCCGCTCAGTGGGAGGGTCAGAGCCTGGGCTTTCTCTCAGTCTAACCCTCCTAGGTCTGCCCCCTCACCGCTCCCCCCCACCCCTGGATGCTAATGGTGAACCAGGGAAGGTGTCGCCTGGTGCTTTCACTTGGTGGGAGGCTGAAGCCACCGAGAGGCCAAGCCCCTTATGATGAGGGCTCTGGTCCCAGTAGGGTTTTCAGGCATTTGCCCCCGAGCAGGGTTGCTGAGCTGGAGGAACACGCCCCTTAGGGTGAGCAGAGCTGGGTTGTGATGCTTTTAAACCGTGTGTAGCTGCTTCCATCATTTCCAGCGCCATGTTCTGCAGGCCCATTGGAACAGGTACCAAGAGCAGGAGCCTTGGTAACAAGGGCACAGCATCAACTGTGCCCTGAACCATCTTCCACTGTCAACCAGGCCTCTGACAATGCACTCAGCTGCTGCCTTCTCTGTCAAGCAGCAGTGCAAAACCTATAAAAACACATGTAGTCATAGATAATACTGTTAGAGATGCTTCGAGGTCCAACAGACGCTGTCACACACAATTCACCACTGGCACATCACACGAAGCAGTAATTAAACATCTCTGAATGAAAAGCCTTATTTGTTCAATCTGCTGTAGCTGGAGCTTCTGTTCCACCTGCCAAGCATTCCTAATGGGTACAAGTTCCTACAGGAACAGCTGGCTAGAGCCTGGAGTTCACAGCACTGGATGCTTGCTCTATCATCTGTCACTACTAGCAACGCTTTGCAGGCAGATTCTGGCCCACAAAACAGACTGCTTGGGTTTAGGTCTTGACGCCGTTCTGAGTGACCTGGGTCAAGTCCTGAAGTCCTTGGAACCTCCATTTCCCTCATCATCAGATGCAGGTAATAATATGAGAACTCAGTGAGTGGGGGCAGGGGCAGTGCCTGGGCTGGCAAGCGTGCACCCTGCTAGCGCCTGGCATCAGTGCACCCTCTAGCCCACCAGGGGTGGCTCCACCCCACAGGCCTGGAACTCTCCCATGGAATGAATGTGGTAAACAAAATGTAATCATTTGATTTTTCGCATCAGTAAAAAATATTAAAGCCAATGGAAACCTATTTGGACCATAGATACAGATTAATGATCATATTCTTACAATGCAGAATGATTCTATGAAACAGAAAAAGAAATTAACAGCCCAGTTTTCACAAACGGACAAAGCGCTTATGCTGGCAATTCACAAAGAACCATAAATGGCCCATAAATAACCACGGGTTCCACCAGCAACTGAAGAAATGCAAATTAAATCAATAGAGACATATTCTAGCTACCATTTTCAGATGATAGCATCAGGCCCCAGTGTTGGTGAGATTGTAGGAAAATGCAGCTTTATACCACACTGCTGGTGCCATGTAAAATTTCTGTCATTCTAGGGTCAATTGGTAGCATCTATTCCCTTGTGACTCAGCTGGTAAAGAATCCACCTGCAATGAGGGAGACCTGGGTTCGATCCCTGGGTTGGGACGATCCCCAGGAGAAGGGAAAGGCTACCCACTCCAGTATTCTGGCCTGGAAAATTCCATGGACTATGTAGTCTGTGGGGTTGCAAAGACTCGGACATGACTGAGCGACTTTCACTTTCATCAAGGCTTTCTAAGCGTTGAGTATCTATGAATTTGTCTTAAGGAAATAATGATGAATATGCTCAAGAAGCTTTGAAAATGTTCACTGCTTGCTGCTTATAAAGTGAACTGGATTCAACCTAACGCAACAAAAGGGGGTCATTTACATAAATTATGACATGTTTACACCAGGAAAAACTTCATATATTTACACAGCAGTAGAAAAATGTTTACTGATATAGAACATGCTCACAATTCATTGTTAGGTGAAAAAACAGCTTAAATAAAAAACTACCTACAGTAAATGCATTTTGGTAAAAAATGAAAAGTACATTTTTAGAAAGGAAAAATATTTAGAATCTTACACCCCCCTCCCATTTTTAACACTGGTTCTCTTTGAGGAGTAGAAATAAAGATAATTCTTATTTTGACTTAAAAAAATATTTTCTAATCTCATAATTTTATAAGCATCGCATTTATTTTTTCTTAAATGAAAGTAAGTTATGATGACTAGTAGAAATTAGCACTAGGTAAGCATGGTTGAAATACTTCTCTTTTTTCTAAAAAATTTTTTTGATGTGGACCATTTTTAAAGTCTTTATTGAATTTGTTCCAACATTGCTTCTGTTTTAAGTCTTGGTTTTTTGGCCCTGAGCCATGTGGGATCTTAGTTCCCAGACTAGGGGTTGAACCTGCACCCCCTGCATTGGAAGGCAGAGTCTTAACCACCGGACGGCCACTGGACAGCCAAGGAGGTCCCCAAATATTTCTTTTTGATATACTTTTTCCAAAAGTGGTAATAAAGGGCTTTTTCAACTTTTTTTTTTGAATCTTCTAGTCTTCTCGAAAATTACAGAAGGATGCAATTTGTATGGCAGGCAGTGTAGATTCCACCAGGGGGTGAACTGGTCACTAATCAGGCTCTCTGAAGTGTTGTCCCCATGCTGCAGCCGCAGGTCAAGCATAATGTGCAGCGGCGGCCGCGCGGTGCTGGAACAGCTGTGAGGAGGACGCCCGTCCAAGGGCAGAGAAGCCCCGGCAAGACAGTAGGTGCTCCAAGGGCAAAGGAGAAGCCCCAGCAAAATGGTAGGAGGGGCAAAATCGCATTTAGAATCAAACTCCATGCCTGCTAGAGACGCTCAAATGTACTTTGTGCACCAGGACCCAGAGGGTCCACAGAGACTGAGGCAGAACTGGGCTTGGCTGTCTCCTGAGGAGGTGCGGGTTGGCGGTGGCCTGCTGCGGGGTTGGGGGCACTGGGTGTAGCAGTGCGTCCATGGGACCTTTCGAAGGAGGTCTCCATCATCTTCATTACCTCCACCATAGTGGCCTCATGTCAAATAACAGGGAGGGAGCATAGCCCTGCCCTTCAACAGAAAATTGGATTAAAGATTTACTGGGCATGGCCTCGCCCATCAGAACAAGACCCAGTTTCCCCCTCAGTCAGTCTCTCCCATCAGGAAGCTTCCATAAGCCTCTTATCCTTCTCCATCAGAGGGCAGACATGTTGAAAACAACAGTCACAGAATCAGTCTGTGATTGATCTGACCACATGGACCACAGCCTTGTCTAACTCAATGAAACTATGAGCCATGCCATATAGGGTCACCCAAGATGGACGGGTCATGGTGGAGAGTTCTGACAAAATGTGGTCCACTGGAGAAGGGAATGGCAAACCACTTCAGTATTCTTGCCTTGAGAACCCCATGAACAGTATGAAAAGGCCAAAAGATATGACACTGAAGGAGTAACTCTCCAGGTCAGTAGGTGCCCAATTGCTACTGGAGATCAGTGGAGAAATAACTCCAGAAAGAATGAAGAGATGGAGCCAAAGCAAAAACAATACCCAGTTGTGGATGTGACTGGTGATGGAAGTAAAGTCTGGTGCTGTAGAGAGCAATATTGCACAGGAACCTAGAATGTTAGGTTCATGATCAAGGTAAATTGGAAATGGTCAAACAGGAGATGGCAAGAGTAAACATAAACATTTTAGGAATCAGAGAACTAAGATGGACTGGAATGGGTGAATTTAACTCAGATGACCATTATATCTACTACTGTGGGCAAGAATCCCTTAGAAGAAATGGAGTAGCCTTCATAGCCAACAAAAGAGTCCAAAATGCAGTACTTGGATGCAATCTCAAAAATGACAGGCAAACCATTTACTATCACAGTAATCCAAGTCTTTGCCCCAACCAATAATGCAGAAGAAGCTGAATGGTTCTATGAAGACACACAAGGCCTTATAGACCTAACACCCAAAAAAGATGTCCATTTAATTATAGGGGACTGGAATGCAAAAGTAGGAAGTCAAGAAACACCTGGAGTAACAGGCAAATTTGGCCTTGGAGTACGGAATGAAGCAGGGCAAAGGCGAATAGAGTTCTGCCAAGAGAATGCACTGATCATAGCAAACACCCTCTTCCAACAACACAAGAGAAGACTCTACACATGGACATCACCAGATGGTCAATACCAAAATCAGATTGATTATATTCTCTGTATCCAAAGATGGGGAAGCTCTATACAGTCAGCAAAAACAAGACCAGGAGCTGACTGTGGCTCAAATCATGAACTCCTTATTGCCAAATTCAGACTTAAATTGAAGAAAGTAGGGAAAACCATTAGATCATTCAGGTATGACCTAAAGCAAATCCTTTACAACTTTCAGTAGAAGTGATAAATAGATTCAAGGGATTAGACCTGATAGACATAGTGCCTAAAGAACTATGGACAGAGGTTCATGACATTGTACAGGAGGCAGTGATCAAGACCATCCTCAAGAAAAAGAATTGCAAAAAGGCAAAATGGCTGTCTGAGGTGGACTTACAAACAGCTGAGAAAAGAAGAGAAGCGAAAGGCAAAGGAGAAAAGGAAAGATATTCCCATTTGAATGCAGAGTTCCAAAGAATAGCAAGGAGAGATAAGAAAACCTTCCTCAGTGATCAGTGCAAAGAAATAGAGGAAAACAATAGAATGGGAAAGACTAGAGATCTCTTCAAGAAAATTACAGATACCAAGGGAATGTTTCATGCAAAGATGGGCATAATAAAGGACAGAAATGGTATGGACCTAACAGAAGAAGAAGATATTAAGAAGAGTTAGCAAGAATACACAGAAGAACTGTACAAAAAAAGATCTTCATGACCCAGATAATCACAATGCTGTGATTACTCACCTTGAGCCAGACATCCTGGAAAGTGAAGTCAAGTGGGCCTTAGGAAGCATCATTACAAACAAAGCTAGGTGATGGAATTCCAGTTGAGCTATTTCAAATCCTAAAAGATGATGCTGTGAAAGTGCTGTACTCAATATGCCAGCAAATTTGGAAAACTCAGCAGTGGCCACAGGACTGGAAAAGGTCAGTTTTCACTCCAATCCCAAAGAAAGGCAATCCCAAAGAATGCTCAAACTACAGCACGTTGCACTCATCTTACACACTAGCAAAGTAATGCTCAAAATTCTCCAAGACAGGCTTCAACAATACGTGAACTGTGAAATTCCATATGTCCAAGCTGGATTTAGAAAAGGCAGAGGAACCAGAGATCAAATTGCCAACATCTGTTGGATCATCAAAAAAGTAAGACAGTTCCAGAAAAACATCTATTTCTGCTTTATTGATTATGCCAAAGCCTATGACTGTGTGGATCACAACAAACTGTGGAAAATACTTAAAGAGATGGGAATACCAGACCACCTGACCTGCTTCCTAAGAAATCAGGTCAGGAAGCAACAGTTAGAACTGGACATGGAACAACAGACTGGTTCCAAATAGGAAAAGGAGTACGTCAAGGCTGTATATTGTCACCCTGCTTATTTAACTTGTATGCAGAGTACATCATGAGAAACCTGGACTGGAGGAAGCACAAGCTGTAATCAAGATTGCAGGGAGAAATATCAATAACCTCAGATATGCAGATGACACCACACTTATGGAAGAAAGTGAAGAACTAAAGAGAGCCTCTTGATGAAAGTGAAAGAGGAGAGTGAAAAAGTGACTTAAAGCTCAACATTCAGAAAACTAAGATCATGGCATCTGGTCCCATCACTTCATGGCAAATAGATAGGGAAACAGTGGAAACAGTGATAGACTTTATTTTTGGGGCTCCAAAATCACTGCAGATGGTGATTGCAGCCATGAAATTAAAAGACACTTGCTCCTTGGAAGAAAAGTTATGACCAACCTAGATGGCTTATTATAAAGCAGAGACATTACTTTGCCAACAAAGGTCCATTTATCAAAGCTATGATTTTTCCAGTAGTCATGTATGGATGTGAGAGTGGGACTATAAAGAAAGCTGAGACTGAAGATTTGATGCTTTTGAACTGTACTGTTGGAGAAGACTCTTGAGAGTCCCTTGGACAGGAGATCCAACCAGTCCATCCTAAAGGAAATCATTGGAAGGACTGATGCTGAAACTCCAATACTTTGACCACCTGATACAAAGAAGTGACTCATTTGAAAAGACCCTGATGCTGGGAAAGATTGAAGGCGGGAGGAGAAGGGGATGACAGAGGATGAGATGGTTGGATGGCATCACCAACTCAGTGGATATGAGTTTGAGTAAGCTCTGGGAGTTGGTGATGGACAGGGAGGCCTGGCGTGTTTCAGTTCATGGAGTCACAAAGAGTTGGATATGACTGAGTGACTGAACTGAACTAAACTGAATTAAACTCCTGACACATGAAGCTAGAAACTCATCGAGAGTTTCAGCCTTCATCTCATCCTGAATCCCACAAAAAGTGAAGTCTTCTGCTTAGCAGTGTTCTCATTACACAATAAAGTGAATGTAGCCCCTGAAAATATTCATGCAAATATCTTCATTAGAAAAATCACGCAATTAACCTGAAATATGTGCTAAATGAAGCAGCCAAATTGTTGCATATTTTCCCTGCTCTTAATTATAATTTTGGTAATCAATTTTTCTCCTGATTACTAAAATGCAGAAAAAAAACAAAAAAAACCCCCAAAACAATCTTCAGCATATGCACAGATCTGAGGCTGAGCTGGAACGTGAGATAAAGCCTCAGATTGTTTTTAGCAAAGAAGGCCATTAACCTTTCCAGTTTTTGTTCAGTGCTGCCATCTCCTGCTAATGCTCATTGCTCACGATGATTGGATTTTAACAAGAGCTTTTTGGATCAAGCGTTAGCCCTTCGTGAACTGTACGTTTTGCAAGTGCCTCTGTCATTAAAGGTTACCAGCACTTCCATTACTGTCTTCCCGGAGTTTATTATTTAAATGGCTTTTGACTGCAGTGTAAAAAGTTTCCCTAAGTGAAAATGGACATCTAGGCTCACATAGCAAGGTACTCAGCCAGCCCATCCTTGTGGACACATCTCTCATCTTGTCTGGTCTCTTGTTTCAACCTGCTAAGTTAGGGGGGTTGAGGGTGGGAAGACCATGCAGTATAGCATTTCCAGTGAACCCTGGGGGAGCTGCTTAGTCTTGGGAAGCCTCGATTTCTATTACCCGTAAAATGCAGGATAGAGTGAATTCACAAGCCAGTGAGGATTGAGATGAGTCCAGTCTCCAGCAAACGTGGAGGTTTGATACCCTTTAACAGGTTCTCCTTGAAACAGTCCAGCTTCTAAGACTGAAAAGGAAGTTATCACCTCCAGAGAGGACAGGCCAGGCGAGGTGGGTATGCGATCTTTCTAGCAAGATGCTGATTTTGACTACTTGACCTTAGAGTTCTTGCCAAGACATTGAGATACCTAACTCTCAGTCACAGAAGTAGTGCTGGGAAAAACACATACATGAACAGAGAGAAAAAGATCCAGGAAAGCAGGGCCTGGGAGGGCAGGCTGTGCCACACATAAGGATGCCCTGTAAGGGGCACCTGCTGTTTATGGCAGAGATGCTGTGGATGTGGTTATCTATCCTGAAAGTTTTCTAGGTACATTAGTACATGACAGTGATTTTCTGCCAGATGGAAGTAAAAGTATTGTGAGGAAAGGACGCCTCTTTCAAAATGGCACAAAGACACTCTATAGGTTGCTGCGTGGGGCAAGCCCTCTGCTGATGACTCTGGAGGAAACACGGAACAGGGAAACTCAGTCTCCCAGGTCCCTTGGAGGAGACCTGTTTGGGAAGTTACAGAGGAACCTGACCATGGAGGGCTTCTACCATGCCACAGGCCAGTGCGTTTTATTTAGATTTACCGTGAGCTTGCGGAGTCTGTCCCAGGGAAAACATCGAGGCCTGAAGTAGCATGTTTGTGCTTAGGTGTCTTCCTCAGTTTGTGCAGAGCTGGGGGACGGGCTGCGTGGGGTGGGGGGGCCTCAGCAGCGGCTGTGAAGCTCCGAGAGGGTCAGCAGTGAAGATTCTACCCCCGCTGCAGGGC
Source organism: Muntiacus reevesi (assembly GCF_963930625.1). Classification (NCBI taxonomy): domain Eukaryota; kingdom Metazoa; phylum Chordata; class Mammalia; order Artiodactyla; family Cervidae; genus Muntiacus; species Muntiacus reevesi. Next base: position 223,643,235 of record NC_089250.1, on the reverse strand, counting down.
TGGAGGCTGTCTGGGGCACCTCCCGAGGTCATGGTGTCTGCTGCAGAAGAATACTGGGGGTGTGAAGCCCTGTGATGGGTCTCTAGCAAGCAGTGTTCTGGAATTTCTGTCATTCGAAGAAATATGAGTGAACCAGAGAGAACTCTTGAGGGTGGGAGACTCCTGTTGGTGCTTTTTCTTGAAAGCTTTGCATCCGTGAGTGCAGGAGGCTCTGTCTTGTCGTGACACCTCTGAGCTAACTCCGGCTTCAGTGCCAGCTCATCTTCTAGGGAAGGAGACCTTGCTGCTCTTCTCTTCTTCCTCTCCGGCTGGGCCATTTCCTCTCCTGTGGCCACAGGACTTTCTCTATGCTGATCACTCCCAATTGCATTATCTGTGCTGTAGGCTTTTAAAGCCAGATGTTTTGAGGTGAAGGACTAACTTGGAGCAAACTAGGAGAAACATTTTAGATATTTGTGTTTTTAAAACATTAATACCTTTATCATTTTATAAAATGATAGCATGGTTATATTTTCTAAAAGTGAAGCAAGTATAAAAGTGCAAAGGATGATGCCCAAGAAAAAACCACCTCAATACTCTACTCCCCGCCACCCTTGAATAACCTCCATCCTCAGTATTTGGTCTCTGGTCTATGGATGAAAAAAACAAATAATATGCTTTGTTGAAAAGGAAGGAATTTTTACTGCATATAGTATTTGTAATGAGAAGGCATTTGACTTTACTTAGATTTGATACTAACGAAATCTGAAGTTGAACGAAAGAAACTGCCACCACTTGGAGACACACACACAGTTAAGAGAAACAAGTTCACTTTCCCTTTAAACTTAAGAGAAAAAAGATGATAAAAACCAGAGAAGCTGAAGTCATCAACTTTTTCTAAGGCTCCATGTTTTAACTCTAGATGGTATTTACTGACTCTGGCATGAAAAAAAAACTGGTCCATTTATTTTTCCTTCCTACTCCCCTCCCTAATAGCCCCAGGAAATGATTTTTAAAAAGGAAACTGAGTTTTCTGGTAGTTGATTAACAAATGTTTATGTCATATAAATCCTCAAAACTTAACTACTGCCTGAATTTAAAATGTTGAAAATCTGGGGAATAAAGTGAATTAGATAATTACAATTGTGACAGTTAAATTAATTAATCTGTTTTGTCTTCTCAACTCTGTTTTAGAGCTGAAATCCGAGAAGACAAGAACACAATTCAATGGCTTTGAAGATTTTTTTGCCTTCTGGTTTTGCCTCAGGAGAAAGAAGAACTTAATATGAGTTAAAAATTAAGATTTCTGTTATACACGATGGAGATAAACTAAAGAATCCCACAGAGTTCAAATTATTGTCTGTGTTCCCAGATGGCACTTTATATCTGTGGTTGAGGGAAGGAGAAATATCAACCTTGCTAATAAGTAAGATAACCAGTTTGAGTGTAATTTCCTGAAATGTATTAATGGATGGTTTGGTTTTCTAAAGCAGTCAGGGGACCTGAATCTGAAATTTGGATGTTCTTTTACAATCCATAGAAAAGACATGACAAGTTGTTCTAATGTGATTAGAAGATTATGTCTGATCACATTTCTCTTTCTAAGCACACAGTCTATGAAATTACGGCAATTAAGAAGAGATCATTGTTGTTGTAACTTATCCTCCCACCTCCCTAGAATTAATCTGTCCAATAGAATTAAAGGGTTGCTTCCCTCCCACCTCTTATTTGTTCATTCATTCAGCACTTCTTTCTTTTGCTCATGAACTCATTCATTCATTCATTCGATAAATACTTATTGGGAATTTACTAGTGGCAGCCCCTGCTACAGGAAAGGAACAAGGACAAATGTAGCAGTCAGTGTGTGCTGGGTAACAAGCCACACTATTATTTAGTACTGAAACTCAGTCTGTGTGTGTGTCAGTCACCCAGTCATGTCTGACTCTTTGCAACCTCATGGACTGTGGCCTGCCAGACTCCTTTGTCTGTAGAATTCTCTAGGCAAGAATACTGGAGTGGCTTACCATTCCCTTCTCCAGAAACTCAGCTTAAGATATTTTAAAAAGGAGTGCTTTCTATACTGCTGGCGGGAATGTAAACTGATGCAGCCACTATGGAGAACAGTGTAGAGGTTCCTTAAAAAACTAAAAAGAGAGTTAACATATGATCCTGAAATCCCACTTCTGGCATGCATCCAGAGAAAACTATAATTTGGAAAGATACATGCACCCTGATGTTCATAGAAGTACTATTTATAATAGCCACGACGAGGGAACAACCTAAACATCTATTGACAGATGAATGGATAAAGAAGATGTGATATACACACATACACACATATACACATACAATGTAATACTACTCAGCCATGAAAAAGAGTGGAATAATGCCACTTGCAGCAACATAGATGGGCCTAGAGATTATCATACTAAGTGAAGTAGGTCAGACAAAGACAAATATCATGCAATGTAGCTTATATGGAGAATCTGAGAAAGAAGATACAAATGAACTTATTTACAAAACATGAATAGACCCATAGACATAGAAAAAAACTGAATGGTTACCAAAGGGGAAGGTTGGCAGGGAGGGATAAACCGGGAGTTTGGGATTAATATATACACACACTATAGATAAAATAGATCATCAAAAAGGACCTATGTATAGCACAGGGAACTCTACTCAATATTTTATAATAACCTATAAGGGAAAAAAAACTCTGAAAAAGAGTATATATATAAAGTTATATACACATACAACTGAATCTCTGTGCTGTGTGCCTGATACTCACATGACACTGTAAATCAACTATATTCAATAAAAAAAGAGAAAAGATTTAATTCTCACAACCACTTATGACATAGAATATGAGCCCCATTTTTAACATCAATACACAGAGAGGCACAGACAGGTTATTATGTAATGCTCAGGGTCTAGGGGAGATAGACATTGAATAAATGAACCGTGTATGAAAGTCTAGGTTGTCTGTATACAAGCCTGCTTTCACTATTTTCTGCAGGTTAGGAATATTTCTTAGTTGAACCTAATTACCTATGGAATGGTTGAATAATCATGGCTATGCTAAGTTTGAAGAGAAATGGTACCTGGCCACCAGAGCACAGATCACTGGGTGACCTGCCCTATGCTGGGGTTGTTATGGGGTAAGTTTTTCTTTAGTCTAATATCTAGAAAGGAAGTTGTTACATTGCAAACACTGTAAAAGCTACTGCGACAGTACCTTCCAATAAAGCTGTACCAGTCTATATCCTTATCAACATATTATGAGAGTAGCCACTCTTTTGCATAAAGGCATACTGGCATAAATCATTAATCATTAAAACGTTTAACAAATTAGAAAACCAAAATAACCCCCAAACAATACCACAACAGAAACAAAACAAATCACAACTAAAATCCCGATTTATGTTGGTTGAGTCAGCGTGAATTTGAATTGCCCTAATTTTCATCGGGAAGATCCCCTGCAGAAGGAAATGCCAACCCACTCCAGTATTCTTGCCTGGAAAATCCCATGGACTGAGGATCCTGGTAGGCTACAGTTCATGGGGTCGCAAAGAGTCAGACATGACTGAGCGGAAAAAAAAAATTTTTTTTTTCATGCAGTCCTTATCAAGTGTACGGTAGCCGATTTGATGAGACACTAGCTCACATTTCAGGAGGAATTTGCTTTGGGAAATTGTGCAGTTTTCTTTAAAAGTTTGTGGATAAATTGAGGGTTAAACTGCTTCCAAATGAAATTTAAGGTTTATAGCAACACGTATGGCTCTGAAGGATATCAAAGTAACAGCTCAGAGCCATTTCAAAGTGCTTACATGGCTCCTATCAGAATCAGAGCATATATGAACAGGGAACCCATGGTTTGTCTAGGGCTCACTCATTAAAGAATTTCTTTTGGGGTAATAACACACACTGGCAGGGCATCTTCCCTTCTGAGCAGAGTAAATGTGATAATACTTTATACTTGTATTCATTCATCAAGAAAGGATGGTCATATCCACATTGATAAATGTAGGCTTTTTGATTTCAAAAGTTGTTTATGAAAACAAGGACTCAGCAGGAAATGCAGACGTGAAACCACATGAAATCTGACTGGGCTTCTGACTGGGGCTGGTTTAATAAAAGCCATTATGTTTTGCTTTATACCTAGACATTTATATTTTAGATTTAATCAAACTGAAGTTTTATGTGGCATAATTTTATTAAACGTGGAACTGATTGAATTCAATGTTTTTTTTTTCCCTTTAAAAATTATTCCAAATTGGACTCAATTGATTCTAAGTACTCATGAGTGGAACATTTGGTGAAGTCATTGGTGGGGATAGGAAACACCCCAGTGAACGAGGTCCTTATTCTTGTGGAATTTCATGCTATGTTACTAACAGAGAATGTGACCGCCCCTCTCAGAAGGCTCACATTCATAACAGAACAGTGTGTTCTGTGGTTTTGAGGTGTGATTACTATGAAATTGAGTTTAAGAAAACCATCATATAGTACTGAATCCATATAAAGAACTTCTCTCTTGTACCAAGTTATCCAGTCCATAGGAAACTCCTATCAATTCCATCTCTGATAACCTGATTCATCCAGTTCTCTAAGTATGCTCTGCTCGGTTCAGGACCACTGCCTGCACCCGTGGAGCCTCCCGAGGCTCTTCCAGCATCCTCTCCAGCCCTGGGTGGTGGATGGAGTTTGGTACCATTCCAGCAACCATCACCCTCCTCGCTAAGAAGACCCAACAAACTAGAGAGAAGGTGACCTCCATCTCCAACCTATGGGTAGATTCTGGTTTGTCTCAGCCAAGTAGGGTAGCCCCGACGTCACTGCAGTGAATGGTCCAATGGGCCATGAGGACAGTTTTCTGGTGGCTAAAAAAAAAGAAAACAACCAACTAACTGGAGGTGTTGATATCCTTTCCTTTGAATATTGATGTACTTGGATGTCATGCCTGGAAGGAGGGCCCCCATCGAGCCCCCAGCCCCAGGATGAGGCCAGCACATGGCGGGGCGGAGGGGCTGGGGCTCCAGCCACAGACGGTCCTCTGAGTTGCTGGCAGCTCCAGGCTGTCAACCTCAGAGCCTCACTTGCAATGACCACTTTCTATGACCACCTTTCTTCAGTCCTTTGCCCCGTCCAACTCCTTCAGCTCCTGTAAAATCTTCCTCCCACCGCCACACGTGTACTTTCTTGATAGCTTTACCCTGTTTCTCAGACTTGCCTTGTTATGATGAACTCGACAGTTTTGAGGAACACTCGTTGGGTATTTTGTAGCTGTTCCCCTTTGGGAATCTGTTTGATGCTATTTCCATGCTGAGTTTGGTGATGAGTTTTGAAGACCAAGACTTCCAGAGGTAAAGGGTCTTTCCCATCACATCCTGTCAAGGAGGGGTATGTGCCTTCAACACGATTTATCACTTCAGAGGCTGACCTTGATCTGCTTGGTCTTCTCACTGTGCAGTCTTCTTTGGAAGGTTGCTCTGTGCGGACCGCACCTAAGGAGTGAGGGCTTGTTCCCCCAGAGGGTCATTTCAAGGAAGGTTTGGCAGGGCTCTCAGGGAGACCCCCCCGCCAGGGTCACCCGTGGAGTCCTGCGTTCCCGAGGAGTGGACTAGGCTTGTGTCTCTGCCACACTCCATCACCGGCTGGGCCCAGCCCGCGACTGGCGTGGCCTCAGTACAGATGTGGCAATGATTCAGAATGTGGCAGCTGTGACTGCAGAGCAGTCCCTCCCTGCAGTCAGAGAGCTTCGGGACACCTCCTCACGGACGCCCGGGCCACAGGGAGCAGCCATGTATAAGTGCTCCACCGACAGTCCCAGCCAAGTTCCCAGCCGCTAGCATCACCCACCAGCCACGTGAGAGATGAGGTTACCAGCCTCTCAGTGAAGGTCTGGGCTCCTGGAGCAGCAGCAGGCGCTTCCTGCTGTGCCCTGTCCAATTTCCTGACCCGCAGAGTTTTACGCATTAAAAAAGGGGTTGTTTTTTGCCACTCAGTTTTGGGATGACGTGTCATGCAGTACCGTTAACTGGAACACTGCCCACCCTTGCTTCCATGAGGGCAACCTGTCCTTACAATAAGCCTCCCTGCTTTACCGATGTGGCTGTGATGGCTTCAGTGACACCCACCCTGAGGAGTCGCTGAAGACCCTCCCTGGCCTGTGGTATAAGCAGTCGCTGGTGCCACTGATGAGAGGTGTTGAAAAGGTTGTTCTGCTTCTGACAGCAGCAAAAACTACAACTACACAGCCACCCAGAGCTCTCACAAGCCTGAGGCTCAGTGCTTCTGCACCCACGCTGTGGGGGTCTCCCCTTGATAAAAGTGCTTTATAATTCACCCTTGACAATATGTTCATTTGAAGGGCTTAGATGCTCACAGCAGGAAGGGAGGAAAGAGCCACTCAGTGCCCCTGGGGCAAGCCTATGACCCACCTGGTTCACACAAGGCTCAGCCTCTTCTGAGCAACCCAAATTGAAATGGGGAGGCCAATCCTTTGACTCAAAGAGGCTTCTGGCAAGGTCGTTAGAGCTGCTATTTTCTGCTTATAAAAGGAAATTGAAGCATGATTTTGCGCAAACAAGATTTGCTGATCTCTAATGCATCCCAGAGTGTTTATTCACCACCTTTTGGAAAATTAGAATTTCTGTTTAAACAAAAGATTTTCTTCTCATAATCTATTTATGGCTGACATTGTGAAAGTCATTTCATAACACAACTCAAAGAGAGAGAAGCAGAAAGTGAGGGGGAAAGGGCAGAAGGATGACGAGGGTCACAGACATGAGAAAGGAGTAATTACTGGGTTTTAGCAGTCCCCTTTATGCAAGCATGGATCCAGGGAAGGAGGCAGGAAAGAGAGATGAAGGGGCGGCCGGGGGTGGGGGTGGGCAGAGGCCACTGCTGGGACCCCCTGGGCATTTGTCCCAGCCCTCCTTCCTAAAGGCATTCTGAGTCCATTCCGTGTCTGCCCCGATCTCAAAGCAGACTCCCCTCAGGAGGACTGCTCCCACTGAAGGCTCCAGGATGGGTCTGTACCATCCAAGGGCACTGAGGGATAGGAGAGCGTGAATGGACATTCTGGAGTCAGTTGGCTTGGGCTAAAACCCCAGCTTTTCCACTTATAAGCTCTGCAGGGTTGACCAAATAAGCTAACTTCTCTGGACCTGAGTTTCCTCTTCTGTAATGATTAGACCCTCCTTATAGGGCCATAAGAGGACTGAGTTAGCGCTCATGATAATGCCTGGCACAGAGCGTTTCACTAAATAAATAAAGCCCAGCTCATTTGCATCACCAGTATTTGGCTCAGGAATAAATGTGACTGTCTCCAGCCAAACATACAGGAGAGGAAACTGGCCCCCTCCCTTCTTGCTATGTGAGAAACTCCCCCACTCCATCTGTCTGACCGAGCACTAGGGGCCTGACAGTCACCACTGACGCCTTCCTAACAAAATGACTTCACCATCAGTGCGTCAGTCAACAGCTGGCCATGAGTTCTCAGCAGGCATCCCGCACACCTGGAAACTTTGCTGAAGTGAAAAAGCAAAAGCTGCAACTTACTCTCAAGCTCAGTGACATTCTCAGCTTACTGCAACCATTCACAAAGCTGGTGCAACGAGGTATTTGGTGGTGGTGGTTTAGTCGCTAAGTCATGTCCGACTCTTGCAATCCCACAGACTGTAGCCCGTCAGGCTCCTCTGTCCATGGGATTTCCCAGACAAGAATACTGAAGTGGGTTGCCACTTCCTTCTTCAGGGAATCTTCCCGACCCAGGAATCAAACCCGGGTCTCCTGCACTGCAGGCAGATGGTTTACCAACTGAGCTATGAAGGAAGCCCTGGTATTTGGTAGACACTCTCAACTATAGATGGGCACTTGCCATCTGCCTCTACAAGGATGAAGTCACAAGCTGCAGTGCTCAATGACCCTCAACAATCCCTGAAAGTAGTTCAGGGTGGAGGCTTGGTATGGGGGTACTCTGTGCTCTGGGAAAAATTGGCAGAACAGGCCTGTAGATGGGCTAGAAATTTTCGGGAGAAGGTTATATGAGCCCAATTGTTACATCTCCTCATATCTGGAAAACCACAAAAATCATAAATGGTGACAGCTGCTCCTCATGACTAGCAGTAACCTTCAGGAGACTAGTGGCAAACTTCTGCGAAAATGTGTGCTTGACTGCATGTCCTAGCATGGGAAAGAAGATGCTCTGCCCCTGCCTATTATGGGATGGTGAGGATATACCAAATAAGATGCTAGACACTCATTAAGTCCTCCACCTGCGGCAGGAAAGCATGAGGTGGCACAGCCGTGCAGGGCTTGACAAAGCAAGCGTCTAATCTTAAATGACCAAAAAGGCATCTGCTGCAATCTAGCTGCAGAAACACAGAAGCTGGGAAGGCATATGTCTGGGAGCAGGAGATTCACAATGGATGAACTAGCTCTGTGGTTTGGGGCGGGTCACTTAACCTCCCTGTGCCTCCCTTCCCCCTCTTTAGAGTGGTCATGGGGTCCAGATGACGAATAGCACCCTCTGTGCCTCTGGAATACCACCTCTGCTCCTCCCCACCTCCGACTTTCAACAATTTTGCCCGGTTCATCTATTTATTATAACATATTTTATTTATTAATGTTTTGGAGCCAGAAAAGGCATAGAAACTAAGCTTTGTCTCTGAGGGGCAAACTCATGTTTTTTGTATGGGTTCAAGAAAACACAATGCAGTGGAAAGTTTTATTATAGAAAAAGAGAAAAAAAAAGACTTTCTTTATCCTATTTGTAACAGATATTTTCTCATATTTTGCAACAAGATAAAGGGAGAATGTGGGCGGACTGCAGGGTCAGGCGATCTGGCTCATAATAACCGTGTGATGTTGGGCAAGTTTATTCACTTATTCAGTGAATACATATATTCATAGGCATGGGCCAGGCAATGGCCAAGACACTAGAAAGTCAGCTGTGAGGAAAATGGTGAGTTCCTGCCATCCTGGTGCTTACAAATTAGAGAGAGAAAGATGCTAATCAGATAACCATAGATACCCGTACATACCATGAGAGGAGCTCCAAAAGGAAGGAAGGGTCTCTATGATGAAAGTGATAAACAAGGCAAGATCTGCAAGATTTGAAAAGGTCTCCCTGAGGAGTGATGTGAGCTGAGATGTGAGTAGATGTAGGTGACAGTCAGGAATGGAGTGGAGCATTTCAGGGAAAAGAATCAGCACATGCAAAAGCCCTGGGGTGGGAAGGAAGTCAGCACAGCCTAGAACTAGCTCAGGGTGTCCTCATTCTTCTGCTTAGAAACAAGTGAATGCATAAACATGCCTCTAGGGCACTGTGAATATCAAACGAAACACCCTGTGAGGAAGTGCCCATCAAGTGCGTCCTCTTTCCAGTCTTGAAAAAACCAGGGAGGGAGGGCCCGGAAGTTCCTCATCCCAGGGATGGAGGCCAAGGGGAACTGGGTTATAGGTCCCAGGAAGGCGATTACTTCATGCTGCCTCTTTATTGCATGTGGGTCACGTGTCTTTGCCTTTAATCTGTTTATTGCTTTGGTCTCATGCTGAAGGTCCGGCCAGGCCTTATTTCTTAGGGCCCCGTATGCTTTAGGTTACTCAGGCTCCTGGCTGTACATGCCAGCGAATAGTTCTCTCCAACTTTGGGACTCGCCCCAACTCCTGGGGCCTTTGCTACGCTCTGCTGGCCACAGCTAGCGGCCTGCGGCAGCTCTAAGGTGGGGGCTGGACACCAGGCTCATCTTTCCATATGTGTCTGGAGCTGGGTCTCCATTCACACTGACTGGTCAGCCTGCATCCCTTCCTCTCTTCTCTGTCCTTCCCTTCACCCACCAAATGGGCACATGACGCCCCACCCCCAGCACTGCCCGCCCATGATCTTACTGGGATATGCACAGCACAGAGAGTCAGCTTGAAGGCGGTCAAGTGTCTTCCCTGCGGTCTTCAGGGACGAGCCTGAGCCGGTTCGTGGCCTATAGCCTTGAACAAGGCTTTGTGCTTAGGAGCCCCCCTCCCCTTAGAAATTATTAATAGATTTTGAACAAAGGATCCACATATCATTTAGTGCTGGGTCCCACTAGTTATGAGGCCAGTCCTGCAGTGAGACTTGGGCTTCATTCCAAACCCAGGGCGCTATAACCTTCCCCAGCCCTCTTTTTAAATCACACATCTGTCACCTCCCTGTTTAGCCCCCCAAGACGACACCTCCTTACCTGTAGGATAAAGCATCTCATTTCTTGGTGCAGGGATTCTTAACGCTGCTGTGCACACCTGGAGGAGGGGAAGTGATGGAGGGTCACTGATGCCCTGGGCAATCTTCCCAGAGCAATAAAGTCAGAATTCTGCAGGCCAGGCCCCAGCATTGCCCAGTGCAAAAGCGTTCCAGATGATCCTAATGAGTAGGAACTCCAGGCAGGCTGGAGCGCCCAAGGTGGAGGCCTTGGCATAGTTTCTGGTGTTCAGTGGGTATTAACTAAATATCTTCCAATTTCTTTAGAGCCATGAACTGACTAGAGAGCTCAAGTTGAACTTTAAACTGAATTGTGAACAAGAAGAGAAACACTTTGTGCTCCACATTTGTGTCAGAAAAGGGGCTCTGGGCTTATCAGGCAATAGGGGAAGTGACCTGGGTTGGCTGGAGAAGGTGATGGTTCAGAGGGAAAGGTGGGCAAATAGTGGGAAGGACCTGGAAATTAGAAGCATCATCCTGAACTGAATATTTGGTTCATCCTTAGTGTGAAATAGCACCTGATTCTATTTGGGCAACTCTTCTCCCCTATTACCAGTTCTAGTGCTTTTTAAAAATTAATTTATTTATTTTAATTGGAGGCTAATTACTTTACAATATTGTAGTGGTTTTTGCCATACATTGACATGAATCAGCCATGTGTGTATATGTGCCCCCATCCCTAACACCCCTCCCACCTCCCTCCCCATCCAATCCCTCAGGGTTGTCTCGGTGCACCGACTTTGAGTGCCCTTTTTCATGCATTGAACTTGGACTGGTCATCTATTTCACATATGGTAATATACATGTTTCAATGCTATTCTCTCAAATCATCCCACCGTCACCTTCTCCCACAGAGTCCAAAAGTCTGTTCTTTATATTTGTGTCTCTTTTGTTGTCTTGTATATAGGGTCATTGTTACCATCTTTCTAAATTCCATATATATGCATTAATATACTGTATTGATGCTTTTCTTTCTGACGTACTTCACTCTGTCTAATAGGTTCCAGTCTCATCCACTCATTAGAACTGACTCAAATACATTCTTTTTAATAGCTGAGTAATATTCCATTGTGTATATGTACCAGAGCTTTCTTATCCATTCATCTGCTGATGGACCTATAGGTTGCTTCCATGTCCTAGCTATTGTAAACAGTGCTGTGATGAACACTGGGGTACACGTGTCTCTTTCAACTCTGGTTCCCTCAGTGTGTATGCCCAGCAGTGGGATTGTTGGGTCATATGGCAGTTCTATTTCCAGTTTTTTAAGGAATCTCCACACTGTTCTCCACAGTAGTTGTACTAGTTTGGATTCCCACCAACAATGTAAGAGTGTTCCTTTTTATCTGCACCCTCTCCAGCATTTATTGTTTGTAGACTTTTTGACAGCAGCCATTCTGACCAGTGTGAGATGGTATCTCATTGTGGTTTTGATTTGCATTTCTTTGATAATAAATGATGTTGAGCATCTTTTCACATGTTTGTTAGCCATCTGTATGTCTTCTTTGGAGAAATGTCTGTTTAGTTCTTTGGCCCATTTTTTGATTGGGTTGTTGTTTTTTTCTGATACTGAGCTGCTTGTATATTTTTGAGATTAATTCTTTGTCATTTGCTTCATTTGCTATTATTTTCTCCCATTCTGAAGGCTGTTTTTCACCCTGTTTGTAGTTTCCTTCATTGTGTAGAAGCTTTTAAATTTAGTTAGGTCCCATTTGTTTATTTTTGCTCTTATTTTCAATATTCTGGGAGGTGGGTCATAGAGGATCCTGCTGTGATTTATGTTGGAGAGTGTTTTGCCTATGTTTTCCTCTAGGAGTTTTATAGTTTCTGGTCTTACATCTAGATCTTTAATCCATTTTGAGTTTATTTTTGTGTATAGTGTTAGAAAGTGTTCTAGTTTCATTCTTTTACAGGTGGTTGACCAGTTTCCCCAGCATCACTTGTTAAAGAGGTTGTCTTTTCTCCATTGTATATTCTTGCCTCCTTTGTAAAAGATAAGGTGTCCATAGGTGTGTGGATTTATCTCTGGGCTTTCTATTCTGTTCCATTGATCTATATTTCTGTCTTTGTGCCAGTACCATACTGTCTTGATGCCTGTAGCTTTGTAGTATAGTCTGAAGTCAGGCAGGTTGATTCCTCCAGTTCCATTCTTCTTTCTCAAGATTGCTTTGGCTATTCGAGGTTTTTTTCATTTCCATACAAATTGTGAAATTATTTGTTCTAGTTCTGTGAAAAATACCATTGGTAGCTTGATAGGGGGTGCATTGAATCTATAGATGGTTTTGGGTAGTATACTCATTTTCACTATATTGATTCTTCCGATCCATGAACATGGTATATTTCTCCATCTATTTGTGTCATCTTTGATTTCTTTCATCATTATTTTATAGTTTTCTATATATGGGTCTTTTGTTTCTTTAGGGAGATTTATTCCTAAGTGTTTTATTCTTTTCATCACAACGGTGAATGGAATTGTTTCCTTAATTTCTCTGTTTTCTCATTGTTAGTGTATAGGAATGCAAGAGATGTCTGTTTGTTAATTTTATATCCTGCAACTTTACTATATTCACTGATTAGCTCTAGTAATTTTCTGGTGGAGTCTTTAGGGTTTTCTATGTAGAGGATCATGTCTGCAAACAGTGAGAGTTTTGCTTCTTTGTTTCCAATCTGGATTCCTTTTATTTCTTTTTCTTCTCTGATTGCTGTGGCTAAGACTTCCAAAACTATGTTGAATAGTAGTGGTGAGAGTGGGCACCCTTGCCTTGTTTCTGACTTTGAGGGAAATGCTTTCAATTTTTCACCATTGAGGATAATGTTTACTGTGGGTTTATCATATATGACTTTTATTATGTTGAGGTATGTTCCTTCTATGCCTGCTTTCTGGAGGGTTACTATTTTTTTTTTTTTTTTTTTATCATAAATGGATGTTGAATTTTCTCAAAGGCTTTCTCTGCATCTATTGAGATAATCATATGGTTTTTACCTTTCAATTTGTTAATGTGATGTATCACATTGGTTGATTTGTGAATATTAAAGAATCCTTATATCCCTGGGATAAAGCCCACTTGGTCATGATGTATCATCTTTTTAATATGTTGTTGGATCCTGTTTGAAAGAGTTTTGTTGAGGATTTTTGCATCTATCTCCATCAGTGATGTTGGCCTGTAGTTTTCTTTTTTTGTGGCATCTTTGTCTGGTTTTGGTATTAGGGTGATGGTGACCTCATAGAATGAGTTTGGCAGTTTACCTTCCTTTGCAATTTTCTGGAAGAGTTTGAGTAGGATAGGTGTTAGCTCTTCTCTAAATTTTTGGTAGAATTCACCTGTGAAGCCATCTGGTCCTGGGCTTTTGTTTGTTGGAAGATTTTTTATTACAGTTTTGATTTCCATGCTTGTGATGGGTCTGTTAAGATTTTCTATTTCTTCCTGGTTCAGTTTTGAAAGCTTATACTTTTCTAAGAATTCTTCCATTTCTTCCAAGTTGTACATTTTATTGTCATACAGTTGCTAATAGTAGTCTCTTATGATCCTTTGTATTTCTGTGTTGTCTGTTGTGATTTCTCCATTTTCATTTCTAATTTTGTTGATTTGATTCTTCTCCCTTTTTTCCTTGATGAGTCTGGCTAATGGCTTGTCTATTTTATTTATCTTCTCAAAGAACAAGCTTTTAGTTTTGTTCATTTTTGCTATAATCTTCTTTATTTCTTTTTCATTTTTTCTGCCCTAATTTTTATGATTTCTTTCCTTCTACTAACCCTGGGATACTTCATTTCTTCTTTTTCTAGTTGCTTTAACTGTAAAGTTGGGTTATTATTTGATTTTTCTCTTGTTTCTTGAGGTAAACTTATATTGCTATGAACCTTCCTCCTAGCACTGCTTTTACTGAATTCCATAGGTTTTGGGTTGTAGTGTTTTCATTTTCATTTGTTTCTATGCATATTTGATTTCTTTTTTTATTTCTTCTGTGATTTGTTGCTTATCCAGAAGCGTGTTGTTTAGCCTCCATATGTTTGTATTTTTAATAGTTTTTTTTTCTGTAGTTGACATCTAATATTACTGCTTTGTGACTAGAAAAGATGCTTGAAATGATTTCAATTTTTTGAATTTACCAAGGTTATATTTATGGCCCAGAATATGATCTATCCTGGAGAATGTTCTGGGTACACTTGAGAAAAAGGTGAAATTCATTGTTTTGGGGTGAAATGCCCTATAGGTATCAATTAGGTCTAACTGGTCCATTGTATCATTTAAAGTTTGTGTTTCCTCACTAATTTTCTGTTTTGTTGATCTATCCATAGGTGTGAATGGGGTATTAAAGTCTCCCACTATTATTGTGTTACTGTTAATTTCCCCTTTCATACTTGTTAACATTTGCCTTACATATTGTGGTGCTCCTATGTTGGGTGCATATATATTTATAAATGTTATAGCTTCTTCTTGGATTAATCCTTTGATCATTATGTAGTGTCCTTCTTTGTCTCTTTTCACGGCCTTCATTTCAAAGTCTATTTTATCTGATATGAGTATTGCTACTCCTGCTTTCTTTTGGTCTCCATTTGCATGAAATATCTTTTTCTAGCCCTTCACTTTCAGTCTGTATGTGTCCATTTGAAGTGGGTCTCTTGTAGACAGCATATATAGGGGTCTTGTTTTATATCCATTCAGCCAGTCTTTGTTTTTTGGTTGGGCATTCAACCTATTTACATTTAAGGTAATTATTGATAAGTATGATCCTGTTGCCATTTACTTTGTCATTTTGGATTTGAGTTTATAAACCTTTTCTGTGTTGCCTGTCTAGAGAAGATTCTTTAGCATTTGTTGAAGAGCTGGTTTGGTGGTGCTGAATTCTCTCAGCTTTTGCTTGTCTGTAAAGCTTTTGGTTTCTCCTTCATATTTGAATGAGATCCTTGCTGGGTATATTAATATGGATTATAGGTTTTTCTCTTTCATCACTTTAAGTATGTCTTGCCATTCCCTTCTGACCTGAAGAGTTTCTATTGAGAAATCAGCTGTTATCCTTATGGGGATCCCCTTGTGTGTTATTTGCTGCTTTTCCCTTGTTGCTTTTAATATTTGCTCTTTGTGTTTGACCTTTGATAATTTGATCAATATGTGTCTTGGGGTGTTTTGCCTTGGGTTTATCCCGTTTGGGGCTCTGGGTTTCTTGGACTTGGGTAGTTATTTCCTTCCCCATTTTAAGGAAGTCAACTATTATCTCAAGTATTTTCTCATGCCCTTTCTTTTTGTCTTCTTCTTCTGGGACTCCTATGATTTGAATGTTGGGGAATTTAACATTGTCCCAGAGGTCTCTGAGGTTGTCCTCATATCCTTTAATTCTTTTTTCTTCTCTGCCTCTTTTATTTCCACCATTCTGTCTTCCATCTCACTTATTCCATATTCTGCCTCAGTTAATCTACTGTTGGTTCCCTCCAGAGTGCTTTTGGTCTCAGTTATTCATTATTGACTGACTCTTTTTTTAAATTTCTTCTAGGTTCTTGTTAAATATTTCTTGCATCTTCTCAATCCTTGTCTCTAGTCTATCTGTAACTCCATTTTGTTTTCAAGATTTTGAATCCTCTTTACTATCATTATTCTGAACTCTTTTTCATATAGACTCCTTATTTCCTCCTCTTTGATTTGGTTTGGTGGGCATTTATGATGCTCCTTTACCTGCTGATTATTTCTCTGCCTTTTCATTTTGTTTAGGTGGCTGTGTTTGGGGTGGCCTTTCTGTAGGCTGGAAGCTTGTGGCTCCTCTTTATTGTGGAGGTTGCTCCCTGTGGTTGGGGTTGGACTAGTGGCTTGTCAAGGTTTCCTGGTTAGGGAGGTTTGAGTCTGTATTCTGGTGGGTGGAGCTGGATCTCTTCTCTCTGAAGTGCAATGAAGTGTCCAGTAGTGAGTTTTGGGGTGTCTATGGGTTTGGTGTGACTTTGGGCAGCCTGTATTTTAATGCTGAGGGCTGTGTTCCTGCGTTGCTGGAGAATCAGTGTGGTATGTCTTGCTCTGGAACTTGTTGCCTCTTGGGTGGAGCTTGGTTTCAGTGTAGTTATGGAGGCATTTGGATGAGCTCTTGTCGATTAATGTTCCCTGGAATCAGGAGTTTTCTGGTGCTCTCTAGTTTTGAATTTAAGCCTCCTGCCACTGGCTTTCAGTCTTATTCTTACAGTAGCCTCAAGACTTCTCCATCCATACAGCACAGATGATAAAACACCTAGGTTAATGGTGAAAAGATTCTCCACAGTGAGGGACACCCAGAGAGGTTCACATGTAACACAGAGTTACATGGAGAAGAGAAGAGGGAGATAGAGGTGACCAGGAGGAGAAGAGCGGGGAGTCAAAAGGGGGAGAGACCAATCTAGCCAGCAATCAGTTCCCTAAGTGTTCTCCACAGCCCGGAACACCCAGAGAGAGTCACAGAGTTAAGTAGAGAAGAGAAGGGGTAAGGAGGAGATAGAGGTGACTTGGGAGAGAAAAGAGAGAGTCAAAAGGGAGAGAGCAATCAAACCAGTAATCACACCCCTAAGTGAAAATGGGTACTGAAGGTTAGATCCTTAAAGGTACAAAATTGACAACAAATACCAAAAAGCAAAGATTAAAAATCTAGAGTAGAGGTTAGACTCTCAAAAATACAATATTAAAAATACAAAACAAAATCAATCACAAAAATTATAAAATTATATATATATATATGTAATTTGCTTTAAAAATAGGGTCTTTTTTTTTTGCAAGGTAATAGTCGGTTATAAAAATGAAAATTAAAGGAGTAATAAAGAACTTAAAAAAATAAAAAAGTGATAATAGCAAAAATATATCTAGGATTTCTCTGGATCTGTTGTGAGCAGTGTGGGGTCAATTCAGTTTCAGATAGTGCCTTATTCCAGCTAGTACGTCTTCTCAAGGTCTAGAGGTCCCTTCTGGTGCTTAGTCAGTGCTAACTACAGGGTTTTAATCTGTTGCCCCTGTCACTTCTGGAGCGGTTCCCTCTTCTTCATTTTGGCTTCCCCTGTTTGCAAGTCTCTTTGGTGTGTAATTTCCACCCTGACACAAGAGGATGAAGGTGGTCACTTATTTAGGCTCACTTGTTCAGTTGTGTTGTGAGGAGGGGGGAACAGTGTCAAACAAATATCACTGGTGCGTGTAAAGAGTGCTCGCAGTGTATGGACAACACTGGGTTTGCCCCAGCTCCCGGGGGCATGTGCTTTCCTGGCCTACACTGCTGAGGCTGCAGGTTGCTCTGCAAGGGTACTGTCCAAAACAGGCCCTGCATCTCATGCACGTCCCAGGTCCAAGCTGCTCAGGTTCAGGTTCTCGGGTACTTTGCAAGGACACAGACTCAGCTGGGCGTGTGTTTTGGGCTCTTCCCAGGTCCGAGCAGCTCAGGCGACCAGGTGCTTGCTGAGCACACTGGCCCAGGTGGGCCGTGCGTCTTAATCACCTCCCCGGTCCCAGCCGCTTGGTTTCCTGGCTGCGTCGTGAGAGCACCGTCTCCGGAGTGCCATGTGTCTCCTCTGGGGAGCTGATCTCAGGCTGCGACCCTCCTGGCAGATGTCAACCATCCAGGATACCAGGGAGACATGGTTAGCAACTGGGAGCCTGCTTATAGTTTGGTGGAGGAGGCCGTTCTCTGGGGCCGAGATTGGCCCCTTTCAGCTCTGACTGTTGCACGCCTGCCTCTCTGCCTCTGGCAGGGGTGAGAAACCTGTATGCAGCCAGCTAGCTCTCCTTTGGTATTCGCTCAATCCTTTGTTCTGTGAGTGGGGCAGGCTGTGCATTAGGTTAGAGCCTTTCATGGGAAAGTGTTTTTTTTTCCCTCTCTCTGGCTATCCCACAGTTTGGGTTGCTATCTCATGTTAGCTCCCTCAGATTGTCCTCAGGGCTTTCAGGCCCAGTTCTTACCCTAAGCATGCAACCCACACCTGCTTGTCCAGCCCCTGCTCGCTGGTGGTGGGCTTGAGCTTCTGGGCTACTTCTCCACTGGGGGTTGTGGTTAGGAGGCTATTCTGTGGGTTTTTATGTGGCCCTCTGAGATTCCATAACTCCCCACAGACCCACAATTGAGAGGGTTTCCTGCTGTTTGGAAACTTCTCCTCCTTCATGATTCCCTCCCCAGGACAGGTCTCTTTCCCTAACTCTTTTGTCTCTTTTTTTTTCTCTTTTATATTTTGTCCTACCTCCTTTTAAAGAGAATGGGCTGCCTTTCTGAGTGCCTGGTTTCCTCTGCCAGTGTTCAGAAGTTGTTTTGTATAAGTTGCTCAGCATTCAAATGATCTTTTGATGAATTTGTGGGGCAGAAAGTGGTCTACCCGTCCTATTCCTCCACCAACTTGGGATTGCCCCTCTGGTGCTTTGTTTAGTGGGTTAAGCCAGACTCTGGTCTCAGACAGGGTGCTGACCCAGGCCTAGCCAATCAGCTCATTCCATCCCTCTTGGCTACTGTGACTGGCTCAGAGATGGGCATGTGCTCCAAGCCAGACCAATGAGAGGTGACTCCAGGATGTTTGTGGGAACTCTGGACCAGGGAAGCTCTTTGTTGAAGGAATCGGCTGGAGAGAGGATTGGATGCAATCTGGAACTGTTGGTTCACACGATGGTGTGAACCAGTGCAGAGGACAACACAGCTGACTGATGGTGAGGAGCACCAGGATTCAGCCAGGCCTGAGTCACTCCCAAATTTCCACTTACAAGAGTCAGCAAATGCCCTTTCTTGCCTCTGAGAGTTACCAGATTTAAGAAAGATCACCAATCACTTGCAGCTGAAAGTATGATGGTGATAAGGCATGTAAATACCCTGAACAGAGTCCCCAGGCCTTGGTGATGGACCTGTAGGGATTTGTGGGGGTTGAACATCCAGCCTGGAGTGAGAGGAGACACAGACACTCAGGGAACATAGGTCTCCAGGTCTCAGGGAGCTGGCACCAGAGTCTAAGTTTCCCGTTAGCCCAGATGACATCCTGAGAACCCTTCGTCTCATCAGGCCACTGGAGATCTTTGAGACTGACTCCTGGGGTCCATGTTCTCTCTGAGCACAGCTTTCCAGGGCACACAGTGTCCCACCGTCCACTGTTGGCTGCCCATTTCCTTTCTGCCATGCACTGCTCTGGGCACAGAGCCTGGAAGGTGACTGTTTCCAGGTCAGCCAGTCAGCAATTTTTAGAACTGCAGGCTGCGGGGTATGGAAACTTTAAAAAAAATTTTTTTTCATTAAAATTTTATTTTTACTTAAATGGTTGCAAGAGAATGTAAACCTCGTGCATACTTTCAAAAACAGATGGGTAGCCAAATTTTACTATGCTGGTTATAAAATGAAACTGACAAGAAGAAACATGCAACAAATCTTTCTGCTGATTTTAGGTGCCGGGCACTTCCCCAGGGATTCCCATGGCAGTGCTGGCTCCCTTAAGACTTTGTATGCTGATGACACAGATTCTTCTTGAGGGCTGGGTTCCTCTCTGACAACGACACATCCTAGTGGATGCCTGGAACCTTCCTCTCCCGGTGGTCACCAGCTGGGTGGTGTTACACCAGATCCCGCAGTTAAGCTACATGACGGGCTACGTCCAGACTGAAAGACGCAAAGCCCAGGGTAACTCCATCATGCCCATGTTTAGCACAGAATGAGAAATTCAGTGTTAAGCCTGAAAGGCAGGATGTGGGGGTGCAAGGCAAAGCAGGTTAAGAGAGTTGAGAGAGGAGGGTCTTCCAGGGTTTGTCCTTGTGGAGCTGGCTGTTCCAGGGCTCTCTTCTGGAAGTCTTTCTTCAGTCACATCTTAGAAATTCATGTTGGATGTCAGCAGGCTCAAAGTTTCGAGAAATACTGGAGAAATCTATGCACATTGCTTAGTTCAGTGTTTTCCCAGCTTAATCACGGAACATTTTTTTGGTTTGTTTTGAATAGCAGCTATTTTTATCCACTCTTTAGAAAACACTTGCTTAGACGGTATATTGTTTCATGCTTTTAGCTACAACAGAATTATCCCTTGGGTAGAAGGAGGGCCACAGTGCGCACCTTTGCCAACATGTACGTGAGCTCTTAGGCTGGTCCGCTAGTGGGAATGATGACAGGCGTCACAAGGCAGCTTGAACTTACATCTGACATGACATGACACTTCTAAGAAGGGTTGCACACTTACAAGTGGGCTATTTAGTTTATTTTAGGGAGTGCATACCTGCAACATGCCAGGACTCGTGCCAGGCGCCAGACACACAGCAAGGAGTTTGAGGACACTGTGATGAGTATTAAAGGCATGTTTAAAACATTGTGGATCATAAAAGAGGAAGGGTATCTCTCCTTGAGAGAACTGAGGCTAGCGGGTTTGTTTGTTTGTTTTCCCTTGAAAGGGAAGAGTTGAATTGGGTCTCAAAGGTTGAATAGAAGGTTACCAGGCAGAGATGCAGGTTGGGTTGGGGACAGATTTCAGGGGCCATGAACAGAGACATGTGTTGGTTGAGGGGCGGTGGGGTAAGATTCAGAGCCCACTCCCACATGTGGGTTCGTTCTCCCACACCCAGCAATCCCGACAGCAGCTAGGGGTCCGGCAGTTCAAGTCGCTTCTGACACCATCTACTCAGAGACAGCATCTCACGCCTCGGGCTCAGGGCTCTGTGTCAGCTCCAATCACAGTCCAGGTGTTACCTGTGCTTCTGCCCTAACAGCTATAATTCAGAAGTTTCCACGACCCTTTCTTTGGGTTTGATTAATTTGCTAGAGTGGCTCAGAGAACATATTTTACTTACCAACTAGATGCCATCCGGATGGAAGAGCTGCATGGGGTGGGGTGGGGGAAGAGTTGCGGGTGCACCACTCTTCCGGACATGACTGTCTTCACCAACCTGGATGCCATCTGAGCCCCCTTGTTTCGGGTTTTTATGGCGGCTTCCTTACTGAGGCGTGGTTGGTTAAACCACCTGGCAACAGAGTCAACCTCCAATCCCTCCTGCCCCCTGGAAGTGTAGGGGGTGGGACTGAGATTTCCAGCCCTCCAATCACAGGGCTGTTTCCCCTGGCAACCAGCCCTATCCTTAGCTGATTTCCAAAAATCACCTCATTAAGGTAACCTCAGGTGTGGTTTGTTCTGGCTATCGAGACACCTTTATAGTTCGCATCACTCAGAAAATCCCAAGGGTCTCAGGATCTCTGAGTCAGAAATGGGGCAAAGACCAAGTATGTGATTCCTCTTATAAATCCCAGTATCACAGGGGTGGGCGCAGGTACAAAGGGCTTCTATTCTGGGCTGATGAACTTGGAAAGGAGGCACTCAGACTCTGCTCTACACTTTCCCTACAGAGAGTCCCCAGGGCAATTTGGCAATCATCTAATTAAAAAACTAATTCTCGGATGGGGAGAGGAGTGGAAAGAGAACAGAGCTACCAAAAAGCAAGTACCACCACGTGTTAACCAAGGTGTGGACACAGGTGCTCACTGTGCAAATTCCTTTAGCTGTCATATGTTTGTAAATTTTCATAATAAAATGTTTGGTTGAGTGGACTCAGTCCAAACTCATGATTTCCCTCTTCCCTTTGCAATGCTCAGTTTTCTTAAGGTTCTCTTTGATTACTGAAGTTGCCAGCACCAGAGCAATCTCATTTTTCTTGCTTATGAAAACAAAAATCTTAATCTCACGAAAGCAAGTTAACCCTCGATATGCTAACTTTAATGTCTCTAAAAAGCCGACTGTAAAATGCTAAGCCAGGCACCCAGAGATGGCGCGAATGAGTTAGTGAGGTCTGGAGAAGCAGTGAGGGTTCAGAGCTTCCAGGACAAAGGGCAGATGCAGGCAGAGATGGTTAGCTGCCAGTCCAAAGTCAAGGAGTCCTGGGGTTGTTCCTTTTTGGAGGCTGTGAGGATCTTGCCCTTCAGCCCAGTGGGCTGAGGGTGAAGAGCCCTCACTCATGCTTCACTTTAAATCAATTTGCGTGAAGCACTTTAAATCAATTTGCTTCTTATTAAGATGCACTTCAGTAAGACATCATTTCAACTCTTAAGCCATAAAAGGATAGCCTTTCCCCCAGGTACTGGCATTGCTGGTACTGCTTGGTTTGTAGACACATCGCTCCAGTCTTGGCCTGTTTTATCACAGGGCGCTCTGTCTGTGTCCCTCTCTGCGTCTCTTCTCTTCTTCAAAGGAACCCAGTCACTGGATTAGGGCCCATCGCAATCCAGCATTACCTCATCTTAACCTGATGACATCTGCAAAGGCTTTGCTTGCCAGTAAGGTCACACCCTGAGGTCCTGGGGCAGGATTTCAGCATATCTCATGAGAGGACACGACTCACCCACAGCAGAGAGGGACAGGGAAAAAGGGTTTTGGGGGGGGGGTGTTTGGTTGGTCCCCAGATGTGCTGCGTGGAGATATTGCACAGGATGATGCGGAAGTCAGAAGAACAGAGCAGACAGCCTGGAGTCGGCTGGCATGGAACTGATAAATTACACATCCCCAGAACTGCCTACCTCCGGACTTTTTTACGAGGTCATTAAATATCCTTACTGTTAAGTCCATTTTTACTCATTGCTGCAACGGAAACTATTCTAATTTTTTTTTTTTATTATCGAAATAAAATATTTGACTGTAGGTACTTCAATGCAATCCTTGGTTTTGGACCCAAGCATTAAATGCTTTCCTTCTTATCAATAAGGAGGAAAAACAGTCTTGCATTAGCTACTTCCTTTAGCATGGATGATAAATGAGAAACTTGTTCTTTTTCCAAAACAGCAAACATGATTTCTTTTTAAGTACATGAAACTATGCTTAAAACCCTCCAAGAGTTCTTTTTAAATGTAATTTTACAGATATGTCTTGTTATTAGTAAAATCTTGTTACTTTCACAAGTTAAATTCTACTTCAATGTATTTGTGTATTACAGAATGATCAATTCACAGGGTAATCTGCTGTGGGAATAGAAAAGTATGCCCAGATGGAAAGAATGTATTTCCATGAAAATAGAGATATACGAACTAAATAAATTACTAGTTTTTAATAAATAATCTTCTTATTGAATGACTTATACTTCTGGTAAAATATTTACCATACTCTTTAAAAGCTTTTTAATCAACCGAAGCACTCAGGAAGCTTTAAATGACTGGCTATCCTTTTGTGGCTTAAGAGTTGAAATGATTTCTTATTGAAGTGCATCTTAATAAGAAGCAAATTGATTTAAAGTGCTTCAAGTCCTTGTGGAGTGAGGGCCCTTCGTGCTCAGCTCCTGGGCTGGAGGGTGAGCTCCTCATTTCACGGGGCTGGAAAGGTCATGCTCTACCCCGCGCTCTGATGTTCTGGGTAATTAAGACTCAATTCCTTTCAAATTACCTTAGGACCGGCCCCGGCCCGAGTCACTCAGAGTGAGAGTATTTTCCCTGCCGCCTCATTTCCCCATGTAGTGTTTTCCTGAGTTTAAGAAAGAATATAAAAAAATAAATGACAGGAGAACTGATTAAATACATGGACTCCCAGCCCCTGTCCCACCCGTACTGGATCAGATTCTACAGAAGAGGAGCCCAGAAATCTGCATGTTAATCCCCCAGGGG
Source organism: Muntiacus reevesi (assembly GCF_963930625.1). Lineage (NCBI taxonomy): Eukaryota > Metazoa > Chordata > Mammalia > Artiodactyla > Cervidae > Muntiacus > Muntiacus reevesi. The sequence goes on along the minus strand of NC_089250.1, from coordinate 223,619,498 downwards.
CTTCTTGTGTTTAGACTAGCCTGATCCCCCAAAGCCAGCAGTCAACTGGAGCTGGCACCCGAGGGTCTGGTTCTCACACTTGAGGGGGCTCAGAGTCTCCTGGTGGTCACGTAACAACTCAGGCTGGTGATGACCTAGATGGGTAGGATGGGGGATGGTGGTGGGAGAGAGGCTTGAGGAGGAGGAGTCATGTATACTTAGAGCTAATTCACGCCATTGTATAGCAGAAGTTAACACTGTAAAGCAATTATCCTCCAATTAAAAATAAATTAACGAAGAAATTGACCAAAGACATTAAAAAAAGCAAACAAGTAACAAAAGACCAACCAAAACCAAAAGCTCAGGTTGCCAGGCCCCAACCACAGGGTCTGCTTTTGTTTCAAAGAATTCTTGCCCAATTTACCGGATCACGGGGCTTCCCTGCTGGCTCAGACCATCAAGAATCTATCTGCAATGCAGGAGATCCTGGGTTTGATCCCTGGGTCAGGAAGATCCCCTGGAGAAGGGAATGGCAACCCACTCTAGTATTCTTGCCGGGAGAATCCCATGGACAGAGAACCCTGGCAGGCTAGAGCCCATTGGGTCGCAGAGTCGGACACAACTGAGCAACTAACACTGGATCACTGAGTATAGAAAGAGATCCTTTATGGTCTAAACTTGTCAAACAGCCCCCAGTTAAAGACTTACTCACACATCTGGTCCAGAACTGTTCTGGAATACAGATTAGGATAAATATACCCAAGAAATGTCTGGCAGTTCTGGGGGGCGGGCGGGATATGCTCTCAGTGATTCCAGAAACACCGGCTCAGCTGTGCCAGAGGCACTGCTTTTCCTTCTGGGGAGGACAAGGCTGAGTCACAGGTCATCTCAAAGCCTTGTCTGCTCTTGAGAAAATGAGACTGACCCACTGAATCCTACTGTATTTCCCTTGGGCGATGCTGGTGAAATGGATGTTTCATATAATCAACCGTGATGAGGGCTTATGGACCCCAAGGCTGACATGTGATAATCAACAACCTTTTTGAAATTCTGCTGGCAAGACAGCACAATCTTTCAGCTAGTTTCAGAGCAGTCCTTTTCTCTAAGATTCCTAATTATGGGTCCAAGGAACACGGGTTCTGACTGAGGGGAGTTGATCAAGAACTGTCTGCCTATCAAGGGGCAAGTCTGATTTCTTTCTGGGACACTGTTTTGCAGCCTTGCAATCTGTGTAGCAGGCCAGTTCAGGCTTCTATTCTGCAGAGAATTTGGGCTTGTCCTTTGTCCCAGCAGGTTCGTGGAGCAGAATCAGTCAAGAGGTCTATTACCAGGAGAATGTATCATTAAAAGAAACAACCCTATTCTTTAAATTTCCAGAAATGACTTCTCTGATGATTATTTACAGCCCATTAAAATTAACTGGCTTTCTTCTCCATAACAGGTCTGTAGCTTTATATTTAATATTTAAGCTGTCTTCCTGGAAACACTGGATTTTGATGGCAACTTCCCAAGACCCACAAAAGGTTGTTGTTCAGTCACTCAGTCGTGTCTGACTCTGCTACTCCACGGACTGCAGCACACCAGGCTTCCCTGTCCTTCACTGTCTCCCAGAGTTTGCTCAAACTCATGCCCATTGAGTCGATGATGCCATCCAACCATCTCATCATCTGTCACCCCCTTCTCCTGCTGCTCTCAATCTTTCCCAGCATCAGGGTCTTTTCCAGTGAGTTGGCTATTTGCATCAGGTGGCTAAAGTACTGGAGCATCAGCTTCAGCATCAGTCCTTCCAATGAATATTCAGGGTTGATCTCCTTGCTGTCCAAGGGACTCTTAGAAGTCTTCTCCAGCACCACAGTTTGAAAGCATCAATTTTTCAGTGCTCAGCCCTCTTCATGGTCCAACTCCCACATCCGTACACAACTGGAAATACGATAGCTTTGACTATATGAACCTTTGTTGGCAAAGTGGTATCTCTGCTTTTTAATAATGTCTAGGTTTGTCAAAGCTTTTATTCTAAGGAGAAAGTGTCTTTTAATTTCATGGTTGCAGTCACTGTCCACAGTGATTTTTGAGCACAAGAAAATAAAGTCTCTCACTGTTTCCATTTTTTTCCCCATCTATTTGCCATGAAGTGATGGGACCAGATGCCATGATCTTGGTTTTTTTGAATGCTGAGTTTTAAGCCAGCTTTCTCATTCTCTCTCACCTTTACCAAGAGGTTCTTTAGTTCCTCTTTGCTTTCTCCATTAGGGTGGTATCATCTGCACATCTGAGGTTGTTGATATTTCTCTCAAATCTTGATTCCAGCTTGTGATTCATCCAGCCTGGCATTTCATAGGATGTACTCTGCATAAAGTTAAATAAGCAGGGTGACATTTATACAGCCTTGACGTACTCCTTTCCCAATTTTGAACCAGTCCATTGTCCCATGGACTGGTTCTAACTGTTGCTTCTTGATGTGCAACATGTTTCTCAGCAGACAGATAAGATGGTCTGGTATTTCCATCTCTTCAAGAATTTTTCACAGTTTGCTGTGATCCACACAGTCAAAGGCTTTAGCGTAGTCAGTGAAGCATAAAAGGTAAGAGGCAGTAAATCACTAGCAGTGGTTTGGGGGTGTGTTTTCTGAGGGTCGAGGAGACAAAGATTGCAGCTGGAAAACTTCTTGATGTCAGTGACCTTTGAGTGCTCCGAAGAGCTGAGGCCTGGGCAGCATGAACTTGGAAGAATTATTTTCTTCAGTCTTAGAGATGAGAGGAGGGTGTTCTCTTGTCTGTAGGCTTCACCTGGGTGGGGCTTTCTGGGTCCTTGCTGATCCTGTGGGCATGGAATTCACTCTCTGTGGGGCTACCCTCCTTCCTGAGACCACAAAACCCCTTTTGCAGCTAAATGCTTCCAAACTGCTCAATCCTGAAATTTAAGCTTAACTATTGGGAAACGATACTGTTCCATCTAGAAGGCAGATATTTGCCAGTGATCATAGGAATCATTTGTCAAAATACACCCACAACATAGGGAAGTACAGATACACAGCCAAGGCGATCATCAGGAAGCCATGAGCATCCCACGATGTGTACATAGTCTGCATCAGTGCAGATGCATCAGGGAGTGATGGAATGTGTCATTTCCCAGTGGTGGCCAGGGCCCCTCGGGAACAGGAGTTCTGTACTGGAGAGGTGTCCAAGCTTCCAGGACCTAACCTCACTTGGTGGAAGCCTCAGTGTGTGAGGGTCGAGCAGATTATTTTCTAGCAGAGTTGACATGACTTGTGGAGACAAACTCCTTACTTCCAGAGTCATCTGGGAGTTCGGCGAGTGTGATGTTCCGTCCCCATTCCTCTGGTTTGTTTTCAGGCAGTGACTCACATACCATACCCGCCCTTCCTCATTCACTCAAGGTTTTAAAGAAGTTACAGCTAAATGCAGATGCTTATCATTAGGAGCCCAAGGTTGCGGGTGATGCTGCACGGGAACTTTAATGTTGCAGTACTCATTGTCTTTCTTTTTTTTAAACAAAGAGAGCCCCGACAAGACCATAAGCCAAAAGGGCATTAGGAGAGAGTCTCAGGGATAATGTTAAGAGGAAGAGAAATGCTGGGGGGTGCTAGTAAGGAAACAATTGAGAACCAGTAGCCAGCATTCCCTGCAGTCTGTCAGGGCAAACATCTGAGAAACTGGTTTGCTTCTACAGCTGTTCTTAAATAACCTCTCCGTGGATAAGAAAAAGATGCTAGTCCGGGAGCACATTTCTAACAGCCCTCAAGAGTTTTAATTCTGAATAAAAATTCACATCAAGCATGTTTGTTATTTAATTTAGGTCATGTTTAACTGAAATTAGCCTTTCAAAACTCAATTTCAAGATCCACTGAGGTGGCAGGTTTTTCATTCCCAGACAGCCCAGCCAAGACTTCTTGGAAGCCTTACCTGGGTGGGCAGCTGTTGGTGGTGGTTCCAGGGTCCCTGCTTCCAGCTGTGTGACTTGCTCAATTGTTGCCCAGCACTGGGTTCCTTCTGTTTAAAATGGGCTGATCAGATAAAAGCTAACTCACGGCTGTCATGAGGATGAAGTCAAGTAATGTACACAAAATGCTCACACAGCACCGTGGTTTACAACAAAGGCTTTCATAGGTGCTGGCAGCTATGACTAACTGTTAACTGTTGCCAGTTAATGTTCAGGGTGAGATCGGACAACACACTGTGAAAATCCCTCCATTCTAATCTAATTACAACAGAAACTACAGAATAAAAGAACAGTTATCCATACAGGAAACCGTCAGTGTACAGACAGGATTTTAAAAGGTTCAGTGTACGTTGTCTGTTGGACTCTGTCCCCATAGCAACGATGCTCACTCTCCTTTGTCGTGGCTGCGAGCCTAGCCTTCCCTTCTGGCAGCACAGTCTCGCCAGCACCTCCTGTCCGTACCCACGTTGGCTGTTGCTACTGAACCTTTCCAGAGGTTCTAGCCGATCACCTGAAAATGGTATGAAAACTTGGAAAACCAGTCATTTGTGACACAAAAGGAAGCATCAACAGCAGGATTTCAGGCACCTTTATTCATGGCAGGTATTTTTGGTCAGGGGAGTTTCCTCTGAAAACTTCCTGTTACTTAAGGAAGCCAGCTCCTCACGCCCGAGTGCCCACTTGCCGTCTGCCAGGCTTGGAAGCACCTGCATGAGCTCCTGTCCCGCCCCAGCGCACTCTGGGCTTTCAGGGCCAAACCAACAGCAGGACCCACCAGCCCAGTGAAGGGCTTTCTACAGCTCGGGGCTAACAGTGGGGAATCCATCTTGTCCAGAAGAAACTGAATCCTTTGTGCTCCCCGGATCCTTTATAAACAGGACACATTATTCTTTAATCTTATTATACATTTGCAATACAAACAATTAAGACTGGTGACATAGGAAACTTTAAAAAAATCATACTGTGTTGACTATGGGCTTTCCTCTCCATAACACTATTTCATTCCTCAACTTCTTCCATTTTCTCTACAAAATCACCCTGCTGAGACAGTCACATGGTTCCCCTTCCCGTCAACACTGCCTCCAGGATCAAAACTCCTGACACACTCAGCTGAGTAGCATCATCAGGAATAAAGCCACTGCTCTGCTTGAATTCAGGTAGGAACAGTATAAAGCAGCAGTGTTTCTGAAAAACTCAAGCCTACTACAAGCTATTTATCACCTTCTAGCCAAACAATTGGCGTGGGCTTAACAAGGTCTGTTTTCCTTTTCTGTTTCTTTTACTGGCCAGGAGCTCAAAAGATGGGAGTAACTGAGTTGTACAATCCTGCCAGATTTCCTATGGTAACGACTGTGAATGGACAGCGTAGGGTCTGACGGAAGAATTCAAATCTCATGCAAAATTCTAACTACTGAAAGCCTTATCACATCAGGCAACTCTGTCATTTTCCGTATTTAAAAATTCTAACACTAAAGTGGCAGTGGTCACTCTAAGTTACTGTGGCATTTGGCCTCAGGGACTCAGATATAAGATCGTGGTTCAACTCTGAGTTTTGGCGACACAGTAGTGCCAGATATTCCGAATACACAATTTTAAATGTTTTTAACCACTTGAAAAGTATCACCAACACACTATTTGGTGTTCACTCAATGGTTCACTCTGAGAATCAAAGAACTTTAACTATAAACGCCTTACTTCACAAAATCTAATTATAACCAAGAGTTTACTCTATGTCTAATAGAAAAATCACACAGCAACTTCTATCAAACAGCAACTACTACAAAGGGAATGACAGAAAAAAAAAAATAACCTCACGAAAATACACTAGAAAGTTGGACGACTGTATGCAGGAACTGCCAAAGTTTTAGTGTTTAATAGCACAACTGACCAAGGTCCAAGATGTGAAGTCACCATGTTTAGGAAACATGGGGGGCAGGGGAGGGAAGTCACTCCATAAACTAACTCTATAGTATGTGGTAAGAAGAATGCACACTTTATAATATAAAACCTGTCTACACATAGGAGTTAGTTGAAAAAGCCATCTTGGCTTGTAAAAAGGTGTTCCAGATTCCAGCGAAGACAAGCAATCTGTTGAAAAAGGAAAAGCCATCAATGTGCTATTCATTCTATAAGGACAAATAAAAATAATACATAGAATTAGTAACAAAAAATCATTTCAGAATCCTCATTTGAACTAAATGCAATTTGTCTGCATAAAATCCTAGCAAAACTACAATAAAACCTTTATTAAAAAGTCTATTGTGACTGTTTCCTACTCCCACTCCCTTTCTTGCATTATGCTTGTCACTTGAAATTCTTCAATCCTGCAGTTCTTGAGAGGGTGTTCTCATTCACTTGATGGGGTTTTTGACAGCTGGATGATATGAGACCTGGAGGAGCTCCTAAGACAGGAAGGACACTGCCCAAGTCTACAAGGAATCAAGGTGACAACCACAAAAACAACTTTGTGATTTACTCACATAGTGTATCAACCCTATCTACTATTAAGATAACAGTAAATTATTTTTTACCTCTCAAACCTTTATTTTCTTGGACTTCAAAGCAACCTTTATTTTATAGTTACCTATAATTTGGTCCAGCCAGGATATGCTCAGAAAATAAAAAAAAAATTTGGTGTCTTTTCCTGTATATTCTGCTTGGTACTCTAGTTACCTAAACATTCACAGTAAACTTCATTTTTTACAGGAAATTAAAATGCTAAAAGGCTTCCCAGGAGGCTCAGCAGTAAAGAAACTGCCTGCAATGCAGGAATCCCTGGCTCAGGAAGCTCCCCTGCAGAAGGTAATGGCAATTCACTCCAGTATTCTTAGGTGGGAAATCCCATGGACAGAGGAGCCTGGTGGGCTACAGTCCAAGCGGTTGCAAAAGAGTCGGACATAACTCAGTGACTGACAACAATAACTAAATGCTATAAGTGCAAAGAGAGTTTAAAAATGACTTCTGGGTTGTAATGAGGTAAATGCCACACTCTAGAAAAGGCTTACCATGAAGGAACCCACTATGGTGAGATGAAAGCAGTCATCTATGTGTCTAGTTATCTTGCTTTAACTGCTATTTTTGATTATTAGTCTCTCCCATGGAAATTTAAATCAACTCTAGGATGAAGGGTTAACATCGCCATAGTTAAGGTCATCTAAATCATACATAATCAGTTATTGTCCTGGCACTTACCTCAGGCAGGGGTTGTTCCTGAAAGAGAATCCCTAGAACTTATGGCATTTACGAAGGTGGCAAAGTGGGTGTTCTCTTAAACAAACAAAAACCCCCAAAAAAGTCATTGGAAGATCTGCCAGTGATTCGAATTTTCAGGCCAACAAAATACACTTTTTTGTTTTGACTGTTCCGGTATAAACTCAGTGTTATCTAATATTACTTAATGGTAATCTAGGTTTCACTGATAAAAACAGGGAAAATATACTCCTCATAAGGAATTAGTTTGGCATGAAAAATTCAGAGCCTGGAGTTCCCAGGGGCAACAACAAGGGGATGCTTGCTGGTTCGTGGCTGGGGACGGACCAAGAGGAAGTCCACCTACATCAGAGTCACAGGGACCTGTACCAGGGTCCTGCCCCTCCCTCCGCTCACCTTCAGCTCTTCTGTGTGGCTGGGATCTTGTTTTCACCGTCCAGCTCTTCCATCCCAGCCTGCGTCATGAGGTCTGCTATGTTCTTCTCCAGGTCATCAATGCGACTGCTCATGTCATCAAGTGGGGAAGTTAAAGACAAGGCACCAGAGCTTCCACTTCCTATCCTTCTCCCCCAGGTCCCTGCAGACTAGTGCCTTCGACACAGCGGCCTAATCAAAGTGCCTTCCTAATTTCCTTTGGACAGTATCAGAATCTGGCTTAGAGCACATCCCAGCCCTGCCGTTATTCTTGTGAAAGGACCTGGGCAAGTTCTTTCACTTTTCTAAGATTCCCGACTCTTTATCTGCTACAACCTGTTCGTCAGGTGATGGTGAGGATCACGGGAGATCTACACATGAAATGCTTAGCTCACAGTCAACCACTCTAGACAATATTATCGATAGACTGCAAGTTCCTTGCTGCCAGGGATCTAGCTCAGCTGTATCCCTAGATCTCTGCCCAGTACGTCTCAGGAAGTGCGCACCTAAGCTCACTAAAACAAACAAACACACAAAAAATCTGATAAATGACAAGTGGAAGTTGACCTGCAAACTACCCATTTATCACCACTACTATCTGGAAAAATAGAATCCAATGACCCATTAGAGACTGACTACAAATAAAGGATATTTCTTCCGATGATCTGGTCGGACATGGTCTGAAATTTATCTTGCATCTGTTGCAGGAGTGTCTGCACCTGTGAAACGACAAAACACAACACCCCACGCTTACCCCGGAGACGCCGTCACGGGATCAGGGTAGAACTCTGGTCCCTTGGGGAGACCAAGAACCCCGGGTTCAGCCCCAATTCTCCGCAGCTCCGTGGCCTTCAATTTCCCTGTCCGGCTTTCAGTTTCCCCAACCGGCGAGTAAGACTTGGGGCAGGGGTGGGGTGGGAGGGGCTGGTGACGCCCCCTCCCTTCTGGACCCGCTGCCTTGGTGGGTTTGGGGTGCAGCTCGCGGGGCGGAGGGTTGGGATGGGAGCTGCGGGGTCCGGGGGTCACCGAGAGTGAATGGGGCGGGGCCGGGGGACCCGGGCGCATCAGCAGGTGAGGGGCCTATAGACAGCGACCGGGGGCAGTCAAGGTAGGGGGGCCGCGGCCGCAAAGCCTTCAGAAGCAGGGCCTCCAGAGACCCGCCCCGCGCGGCCGCGGAGAGGGCGCCTCGGTCCGTGGGCCTCGCCGGAGTCGCCCGGGGTTGCAGCGGCCTCGGGCGCGTCTCAGACAGCTGCCCCTTACCACTGAGGTGAGATCCTGAACGGTCTTGGGGTCAGTCTCGGCCATCTCCCCGGTGCCCAGCTTGGCGGTGCTGCCTCAGACCTTCACCTATACTTCCGTTTGTTCGCGCAGACGCCCCAGCGGCTACTTCTCGCGACGACCGAGGCCAGTTTCACGGGACCACTGGGCATTCTGGGAGTCGTAGTTCGCGTCACGCGCCGGAAGGGCCTGTCGCTGTGCGCCTCCGTTCCGAGGCGAGGCCCCGCCCAGCACTTCCCCGCCCCTTCCCATAAGCCACGCCCACCCCACCGCTCCCACCACTCCCGCTCCTGGCCCCGCCCCGGGAGGAAAAAGGTGAAACGAACGTGCTGTGAAGCTAACTTTTGGAAAAGTGCCCTGGCTTCTTCCTAGGCCGTTGTTAAAGGCTGCGCTGGCTTTCTTTGAGCTCCCGAGAGGTGCAGAGCCTAGACCTGTGTCGCCGCCTGTCCTCCAACAAAACCCCACAAACCCCGAGAAGGGAGAAGGGGTCAGGTGCCTTGGAGGTAATACTGAGGTCCCAGGGATGAGGGGCGCGCCCACCACTCGCCCGTGCCCAGCTGACGTCCTGGTTACGCCCTCGACACAGTGTTTTTCCTTCTCTCCACGAGGGTCGAGCGGAGATGCCGGGCTGGTGAGGCAGGTTGATTTTCACTTTTTTTTTTTTTTAACTTTTAAGTGGAACATACATTCTGGATTAGTTCAAAAATCCTAGACGATGTTTTACAAAGTTCTCACACTCCTGTGACCACCCCCAAGTCAAGAAACAAGATCGGTTAGCTGGAGCCCCTCAGCCCTTTTCTTATCACCTCACTAACATGATTCAGCACTTGGATCTGTAGTTTTGTTTGGTGTGTGCTTCTGGCAGGAGGCTTTGAGACCTTTCTATCGCGACTGAAAATTTCAAAACAGCCAGAAAATTTGACACTTTTTCAGTGGCAGCTTTTTTTCTTTTGCACTTAGGCAGAAAGACGACATACTTTCTCTGTGTGGAGGTCAACATCTTTTAAACAGCTGCTTTATGCAAAAGCTCCATGAATTTATCATCATGGCTGATATACTTACCTTGCGGGGTTGACACACCAAACTTAACTGACTATTGTTCTCTTAACAAAACTACTGTATTAAGTGTGAGGCACTAGCAGTTAACCTTTTAAACTTTGGTTCTGAATAACGCTCGTTTCTGTTTAAGTGTCTTATCTCCTCTTTGCATTAAAAAAAAAAAAAAACGATTTCTTAATAAAAGAAGTAATTCTCCTTTCCTCTTTCGAGGTGGTTTGGGTTTATTTTCACGCTTGCGCTTTGCTTCAGGCCGGGCCTTGTTTCTGGATCCTCAGTTCCCCGACTTGCACAACTGCAGTGAGGTGTCCTGTTGGTTGAGCAGGGCGGGAGTGATCACCGCAGGGCGGGCCTTCGAGAGAACTTGTCATTGGTTCTTTCCTCCCGACTTGGCACCCACATCGGCTGTTAGGACCTAAGCCTGCGCTGAGCTGTGTGCACTGGGGTCTCCAGGTCACCAAGTGCAGGTGAGTCTCGGGTCCCTTCTGACGATGCCCCGCAGCAGCTTCAGGCTGTAGTGCCCCGGCCTTCTGGTGGCCCGGGCTGCACTGGCTGCAGCCTTTAGTGGACGTTCCAAACCTTTCCAGTCTCTCTAGACACCGAGCGTCATCCCCTGGTTCTCAGAGGATGACTAACTATTCTACTTTGCAGTGAAAACAGAGACTATTGTCAGAATTTCCCTCCTGACCTACACATGTCCCTCCATCCGCACCTGTATCACTTCAGCCCTTTCTCCCTCAGAGGCGGAAGTGACCTTGATGGGTTTGGGGGTAAGTATGTGCCTATGAAGTCAGGGAAGCCTGGCCTGCTGCAGTCCATGGGGTCTCAAAGAGTTGGACACGACTGAGCGACTAAACTGAGTTGATGAAGTCATTGTCTCCATCAGAACCAGAAATATCTGTCACCCCCCAAAGTTTCCTTGATACACTAACATATGCTATTAATAAATATTAAATATATGTACTATAACATAGGTAATACATTTTATATAATTAAATAAAATATACTTTATATTGTGTTATAAAGTAGTAATATTGTTTTTTTAAATGTGTGGTAAAGAACACTAAATGTAATGAATACCCTGTGGTAAATTTTAAGTATACAGTATTGTGGCTATGAGCACTATTCTCTAGTGGATCTCCAGAACTTGTTTATCCTGTTTAACTGAAACTTTGTACCTTTTGACCAACATCTCTCCCTTTCCACCTCCTCCAGCCCCTGGCAACCACCATTCTGCTCTCTGCTTCTGTGAATTGAACTATTTTACATTCCACATACAAGTGAGGTCAAATATTATTTGTCTTTCCACGTCTGGCTTATTTTGCTTAGTAAAATAAGCTCCAGGTCCATCCATGGTGTCACAAATGGCAGGGTTTCCTTCTTTTTAAAGGCTGCATGATATTGCATTGTGCATATACACCACATTTTCTTTATTCACTCATCCATCAGCAGACAGTTAGGCTGTCTGCACACCTTTGTTGTTCAGTCTCTAAATCATGTCTCTTTGTGACCCCATGGACTGCAGCGAGCCAAGCTTCCAGGTCCAACACCAACTCCTGGACTTTGCTTAAACTCATGTCCATCAAGTGATGCCATCCAACCATCTCATCCTCTGCCACCCCCTTCTCCTCCTACCCTCAATCTTTCCCAGCATCAGGGTCTTTTGGCTCCACCCCTTGGCTGTTGTAAATAACGCTTCAGTGAACCTGAGAGTGCAGACATCTCTTCCAGATCCTGATTTTAATTCCTTTGAATAAATATTTAGTAGTGGGACCGCTGGATCATGTGGTAGTCCTATTTTTAATTTTTTTGAGGAGCCTTCATATTGTTTGTGAGCAGGACTCATGGTGGAGACTGGCCAGGTAGCAGGATCTGTGGCTAGCTGTTGAGATTCCTCAGTGCTGTAAGCCCTGGGCCACTTCCTCTCAGCTTCTAGCTGGCTCAGACTATATTCAGTTGTGCAGATTGCCTCTGTGTTCTTGGTGGAACAGACAGAGTGCCCTTTTGGGCAACGTCCTGCAAAGGTGGGGAGAGCAGAGACTCAGTTTGCTTTCCCAAAGGAGAAACTGTGGACCAAGGAGTCTCTTGGCTCTGAGTTGGGCTGCCTTGGAGGACGGGTGATGCAGTAAAGTGAAACTGTTCTTCTTGCCCTTTTTCAGATTTCTCTGAGAAAGGCATCTTTTTCAGTTTTTTTTTTTCTCCACTGAGGTGCTGGAACATCTTAGGTGTACTCCTGGGCTTCCATAAAGGTGTTCTAATCTGTGAGTGGTTGTTAAATTGATGTTTCTGGGGGAGGGCGTGTGGACTGGAGCCTCTCTGCCATTTTGCTTTGTATTTATTTCGATCATCACTTGAATATATCCCGAGTGATGCTGGTTTTGTATTCATAGTAGGCACAATTTTCATTTAAAATATATTGACTTAAGTAAAAATCACAAATTTAAAGGCATACAGTTTCACGCTATGGCTGTAACTGACAGCATGAGTGGCATCTCAGTGTGGTCCGGTTAGGGGAGGTGGGAGATGGATGTCCTTAAACCATGAGGTGCTCCCGTAGGATGACAGTTTCAGAAAATTCTGCCCTAAGAGAAGGCAGGGAAGCAGAGATAGAGAGGTAGTGCTTGCTTTAAGTAGTTTGTCATTACACACTTTGGGAAATGCTGCTGAATCAGAGGAACACATCCCTTCTCCTTGGGGATAAGTCACAACCAGGACGGTTGGGGATTTCTGCAGGTGCTGGATACCCATTTTGTATAGAACAAGCCTTCAGTAATCCTGAGCAGAGAAGATGCTGCCTTGCTGGTGCAAGGAAGGGCAGGGCAGGGATTCCGGGTCCATTCTCGGTGGATCAGAGGAGCACCACCAAAGGCAGGGTTTGTTATGGAGAGAAACAAAAACTTAATTTAGTTCTGACAAATTTAACTTTGAAACACCTTTGCCCCAGGACCAGTCTTCCTGGCATGGATTCCCATGTGACATCAAGTTTTGCTAGCATCCCTGGAGTGCACCCCGGGAAGAGCCCCTGGTGACTTTGACTTGGGAGGGTCTCTTTGAGGTTGCGTTCTCAAAAGAACAGAAAACTGCTTTCATGGGAAGAATGGTGTCACCGGTGGCATCCCAATCCACCTCCCATTGTTTTGCTTTTGGTTTGACATGCTGGTTGATGTTTCTCATGTTCACTGTGGCAGTTTTCCAAATTAGTGTCACCGTGATTGCCTGACAAGAAACCAATTTCCTGTTTGTTTACCAAAACTAGCAATTTCCTGCGGACAGACTGCCTAGGGAGGAAAAAATGTGTCTTAGCGATTCTTGACTTACAAGTTTGATTTTGGTGTGCTTCACTGATCTTGTCATTATTCAGTGGCTTTGTCATCATCAATTTCACACGTTGCGTGTAATGATACAAACTTGGTTCCGTTGATTCCTGGCGACATACGGGTGATACTGGCTTAGGATAAGCAGGAAAAGATCAGTGTTGGAGTCACACATACACTTACTAGGAGTTTGAACAAACTCCAGCAGATAATGAAGGACAGGGAAGCCTGGCGTGATGCAGTACATGGGGTCGCAAAGAGACATAACCGAGCAGCCGAACGACAAAGGAGTGAGACCTGGTTAAGACAGTTTTAACTATGTCAATGGAGTTTCCTCATCTATACAGTGGGGGTAATCTTTGTTTCACTGTTCCTTGAATTATATAAATTATCTATGTAATATAGTTATATATTACATATAAATGTAATAACATAATGTATAACATAATATGTATAACATAATATGCAAATACACACAAATAATGTAAAATAGCTCACCATAGGAGACTCTTTCCAAGGATTAGCATCTTCCCCTTCCCCTTTTTGTTTAAAATCTGAATTAAGTCATCTTCTTGACATCTTCCTGTACCTGGTTATCTCTCCATTTCACTCTGTATCTTTCTACCTCTCTCTATCTACCTACTTACCTACCTACCAATCATCTATGTTTTTTTCCCCAAGTCTGAAGGATTTGACTGGTATAAAAGAAGATAGGAAAAGAGTTAATTATTAGGCAGGCAGGCAGCAGTTGGTTTTACTTTGGTCATTAAATATCATAGACCATCCAGAGCACCATTTGAAAAAATATACCTTTGCTCTGTCACTGTGTTTAAACTGTACTAAAGCCAGTCTAAGCCCAAGCGCACACATTAAAAATCTCAGATCACCTTTATTTGACTGTTTCACAAACAAGTTAAAATTTCATGGCAACTACACAGTAAATCAAACGTTAATTTATAGCCCAGAGACTATAAGCAAGTCAGCAACTAGGGCCCAAAGGTACAGTATCTACAGTCAAATGAAAAAAGTTTTAAATAATAAACTTTTATCACTTTTAAATGTCTATGAAAAAATTCATTTAAAATTTCTGAAAAATTTTATCTTGGGGGAAATAAACAATATTTAACATCAGAACAGGATTGACACGAGTGCATGACAATGCAAAAATTTTTCATATAGTCTTCATTTTAAACCCTTTAGTAATCTGAATGCATGTATATTATAAAGAATGACTAATTTTATAAAGGAAAAGCTTTAAAAAGTAGCAGAAAATGGAGAATTCAGCATATATTTATAGGACTTCTATGAACCACTTTCTCAAAGACTTCAGAGCTTTGTAGTGAAAATTACTACAGCACTACAGTGCTTCTCACTGCATCCCTACCGCCCAGCAAGCTCTTGGGACTGGCTCAGAGGGTAAAGAATCTGCCTGTCAATGCAGGAGACCTGGATTCGATCTCTGCTTTGGGAAGATCCTATGGAGAGGGGAATGGCAACCACTCCAGTATTCTTGCCTGGAGAATTCCATGGATAGAGGAGCCTGTTGTGTCAGATAGAGTCAGACACAACTGAGCGACTTGGGATCAAACAAAATTTCAAAAGCTTAGCAAGTTCAGCAACCCTCCAATGATTACTGTTCTGATAGTGATGCAGTGTGCACGGTAGGAAGAAGCTTTTCTGCCTCTCCAATTGGATGACTATCTAAATGATTTGTTTAAATCATAGACTTATTCTTAATTTATAGAATTAAAGTTCCTATCCGAAATCCTTATTCACACATCTAGTCCCACCATTTTTTCCTGTCTCTACAGGTTTTGTATATGCTTTTACATTGTTGTTGTTTAGCCACTCAGTCGTGTCCAACTCTTTTGCGACCTCATGAACTGTTAGCCCGCCAGGCTCCCCTGTTCATGGGATTTCCCAGGCAAGAATACTGGAATGGGTTGCCATTCCCTTCTCCAGGGGATCTTCCTGATCTAGGGGTGGAACCTACGTCTCTTGCATTGGCAGGAGGATTCTTTACTATTGAGCCAAACACAGTCAAAAGTAGAGAAATTTTTCAGCAGTGGGCTAATCCAGTAGCAAAAGGAAATAAAATAAGGGTAATGCATTTTACCCTTTATTTATTTTTATTGATTGCTGTAGACCAACAATTATGAAAGCCCATTATCATAGGATTACAAGAAGTCCCAAATCTTCCGAGTCTTAACAGTCAGATAAGAAGATGGGTTGCATCATCTTTATGAAAAGTGCAGCTACATCACCATCGTCACCATCATCATCATTGTCACCATCACCACCATCATTATTACTATCGTTTCTATTATTTAGTACTTAAATAGAAAAAGTAGTTTCTTCTTTCTCAACGCTCACCTTTCTCTTGTGACTTTTCTCTCCCTGGTGTGATTTACCTGATGATAACCTGCTTAAGTCAGCTACACGTGGCTAGATTAGTGCGCTCTACTTAGAAAATCAGAAAATGCTTGGAGACCCTTTAGAATTTGTCTGTAGCCAAGTACAGTGCAAGCTCTTAAAGATCCCACACAACACCCCCCGCTCAGCTCTCCACCCCGCTCAGTCAGTTTGGTAGTGAGTTGGTTTGGTACTTGGGAGGACAGGAGTTAACTTTTGGATCACTGAGGTCTCTGATTTCACACCTACCATGAAAGGTAGCTGGGTTTATTTTGTTATGATGTTCAGATTGGCAGGTGCTGGCGGAGAGCCAGGGCAGGTACATCTACCTGAACGATGTCTGTTGGGAGAGAACTGGCAGCATCGAAGGTAACTTGTATCGAAATTAGAAAATGTTTGCATGTTCCTGTTAGAACAAACCATCTGAAACAATTAATCATGTGTAAAATGGGGAGAAAATGTAATTTTTAATTAACTGAGTTGGTTAATAGGTTAAAACACTAATTAAAAAATGGAGAAGGTGCGACTTCATTCAGTGAAAATAAAACCCTCATGGTCTTGTGCTTGGTAATGGGAAAGCAATTTCTGGCTCTCACTTGACTTTTTTTTTTTTCCAGTAACCTAGACTGAAATAAAATACATTCGTAATTATGAAATAACATTTTGATTCTGCCTTTGTTTTCCAGTGAGACTGTATTCTAGCAATTTAAATACACCCTATGATTCAGGAAATGGTACCATTTTGGTGCCTAAGAATAGGTCTGTTTTGTTGTTGTTTTTGAAGGGATTCAAAAGAGCAACATGACAGAAATATCTCTGTCTTGATGAGGATCGTGGGGACAGGGAATATACTTAAATAGGGGAAAATTAAGGCATATCCTGCTTGTTCACGAAGTAAGCCCTTTATTCTGATTTCTCAGTGTTCTAAGCTAAGTTGAGCTACCGGCGTGATTTGTAAAGTGCCGGAGAGCTTGTGGGCTTGAGAGGCAAGGGCAAATCTTACACTTGAGTGGACGGTCACTTGAGTGGACATCTGTCTTCCTCCCCAGGGAGGGCTCAGGATGAGGCGAGCTTCCTGATGCCTAGTTAGCGAGCCTGTGAGCCAGGCTGCTGACCGCCTGGCCTCTGAGGATGCTGCTGGATGTGCTCCGCGGTGAGCCCTCCCCTCTGCCTTGCAGGAAGAGGGCAGCGGGGTCCACCGGGGAGACACGAGGCTGCGTCCTGTGAAGCCAGAAGAGGAAGCCTGGTAAAGTGTGACTGCAGGCTTGGAGCCCCTGCCCCTGAGGCTTCTCTGTGCCCTCGTCGGGGCTGCTGGCTTTCCCACTCACCCGTTTGATGTCGGGGGACCCAAACGGCCAGCCAGAAGTGTGAACTCACACTGGGCAAGACCCAGCATCCGTGACATTAGACACCAACATAGAAATCAGAGAAGAGCTACTGTCCAGCAGTTTTAACCACCAAACCCATTTATTTTAATGAAAAAAAAAAAAAAATCTCTGCATTCTATATGCTTCAAAAAGATTTACTATAGAAACAAACACAATCTATGGAACTCTATCTGCATAATTTCACTGCAGTAAAGACAACATATGACTTCTAGTTCCTATGAAGGCAAAATGAAAAGCACAGGTGCAAACAGAGATTGCATAAGAAAGCGTGTGCGCACCCGCGTGTGCGCGCGAGTGTGGTTAAAACCTTTAGTGAGCAACTGCATTAAAATATGCTAAGACACTTACCTGACCCTAGCTCGTGTCGAGCGCTAAGAAAAAGCCACAGGCTGTCACTGGTTTATCTGCTAGAAAAATTTGGTGTGAGCTCTGATGGTTCAGTTACAGCATATGGACAAGAAGATAACCTTGGTACAAGCACTAACCTCCGTCTTATGTTCGCATGCTCACAGAATAAAAATCAATTACTTCTCATACATAATGAACATCTTTTATTTTCAGGTTTGCAAACGACGGCCGTCGATTCACACAAAAGGGTACTTTTAAAACTACCTGTATTTACTCTATTGTATGCATGTATATAGGAAACGAACAGTGTGTATGCGCATAAATGTGTCTGTACATGTGGGCCGATATATGTATACACATGGTACCTGATGGCCTCTTCGGACGCATGTGTGACCTCCATGATGACACTGGCTGTTGTACATATGCCAAGGAGGGCAAGGTTCTCTATCCTGGGCCAGGTCCCCAGAAAACCCACTGGGACTGTGGTTTCCAGATACTTACAAATGCAGAGAGATAGACGCCTGTGCATTTGATGGTGAAATGTCCAGCTCTGCTCCTCACCACCTTCACTCAGGATCATCCTCACATAGGACAGAAGTGAAAACTGTCCCCCTCTGTGGACCTGCCTGGACGGTGGGTCGAGGAGAAGCTCTGTGCTCTGCCCTAGTGCTGAGCTGGACGCTGAGGCCCTGGAGGGGTCGGTTGCTTTAGCTTCTACCCCTTCTGTGCTTAACCTCTCAGGGAAGGGTGACAATATATGAGGACCAAGCTTCTGTAGAGTCTGTCTCTATAAATACTGGGTATATACACATACAGATACGCATACATATACAAATACTAACCCACAGACCAAACCGGATGTGTGGAGTGCTGACTAGCAACATGGCAAACACATCAGGAAAAGTATTCATTGTTCCTCCTCCCAGAAGGTCAAGTTCTATGCCATGATGTTTAAAACACTCAAGGGAAAATTCAGAGGATTCCATTAATTAAAGGGCAAAAGGAAGATGCTGTCAAAATGGTGAAGTACAGATTAAGTGAAAATTGCAAAAAAAACGAAAATCTGAAACAATTGAGGCCTGGTTGTGAAGTTCGAGAGCTGTAAACTGCAATCTTCAGATTTGGATATTTTTTTCTCTTTTTCCTGTTGCTATGGAAACTTGGGAATCAAGCTTCAGATGTCAGGAGTTCTCACAGACCTGAATGGAAAAAACTCAGAGTCAAGTCAAGGAATATAACAAACTTGATTCAAAAACATTTTAGTATACATGACTGGTAAGCTATAACAAATGCATTTATGAATATTGCACTACTTTGGGGAAGTTTTTTTTTTTTTTCTTCTTGAGCATAACATTTGAAGAGAGAAAGAATAGTTCTGCTGGTTTATGACTCAAAAAACTGGACTTCTCTGATGCGAATACCACAGGCCTCACACTTCAGATCAACCAGGGCCCCTCCCGCTGCCTCACTGGACCCTGTCTTTTGCAGTTGGCCCAGGGCTGGGCTATTTTATAAACAAGCCTACTTGGCAGCTTAGAAATGGACCATCATCCCAGACACATATACATATATATATATATATTTTTTTTTTTGTTTGTTTTGGTCACTGAGAAAAGCAAGATAGTAACTGGTGGTTCTCCGGAGATGGTGTATAAGTTCCTGAGGGCTGCTGTCACAAATGACCACAAATTCAGTGGCTCACAAACCACACATACTCACTCTCCTACACTCTGGAGGTCAGAATTCTTAAGGGGCTACAGTCCAGGCTCTGGCAGAGAGTTCCTTTTGGAGCCCCTCCTCTCTTTCCAGCTTCCTCAGGCTGCCTGTTTGGTCGTGGTCCCTCCCTGCCTCTCTGTGACCTATATCAGTGTTTGCATTTCTTGCTCTCTAGGCTTTAGGCCAGCTGAGGGACTTTCACTCTGCCAGATGATAGGGTGGATGGAAGTAGCTTGGCTCTCTGCCACCTTTGCTTAATTATTATTATATCTTGGATTTGTACAGGGAGACGGTACCACTAAAAACTCGTGTTACAGAGAAACAAAAATGTATAAAAGATCAACCCACAATGCAAGTATAGTCTATTCTGGAATGAATTGATTGTTGGAATATAATGGGTTGTTCTGTAAAGCTTAGGGCTTTTCATTCTAAATCTGTTAAGGGGGTGGGTCAGCATGTAAACATCAACAACCTGTGCTGCACTCCATTGATTTCAGAGTTTAAAGTAGTCATGTAGGCTGATTCATGTCAACGTATGGCAAAAACCACTGCAATATAAAAAAAAAATAAAGTAGTCATGTATCTGTTTGGAAAATTTAGAGCAGCTGCTCTAAATTCTAGATAAAAAAATCTTTGTAATGTGACTTGAGTGTAAATAAAATGATATTGAGAAGGTTAAGGGAGAAAGCTGTTTTAACAGAAAGGGCCATGGAAATGAACATGCTGATTCAGATGCAAATTTTATTGTTATTTTCTATACCGAGGGATCTTTATACTGCTTGACAGGTGAATTCCTTTGGGGTTAGGACTCTTCTGAACTCATTTCATTTCCTTTTTTTTCAGGTGAATTTTTCATTGTCCTTGCTACCATTGCCTTAAACTCTTCAGTGACCTGGGCTGCAGTAAACTATATCCTTCAGATTCACTTGCATTTGCAGACTGGAAAATGGCATAACTAATTTCATTTAAAAATATTTTCCTGTGTGAGACCAATAACTTAAAATAATCATTTTGGTCCTTGAGAAAAATAGGAAAAAAATTTTGACTTAATAAGACCCACTCCACTGGAAAGCCCTCAAGCCCTGTTTAAGTCAAGTCAGACCACAGCATATCCCCTGTGACTGTTGATTGCACAAAAAAGTTCACAATGATGTAATGTTCTTAGCTGTGCATGTGTGTGGCACATAGAAAGCCCTGGGACATCAGAGGATGTCATTGTCCATAAACTTGGAGGGACCAGCTCTGTCTGCAGGCCGAGGATGGTCTGCTCTACTCCGTCTTGGTGCTCCTCCAAGCTCTGCCTCTGGCCATAACATATTTCACAATGAAGAGGAGCAAAATACTGATACACTCAATGACATGGACTGTGCAATTCTGTTTATGGAAAATTCTAGAGAAGGCAAGAATCTAATCAGAGAAGGTAGATCAATGGGAGTCTGGACTCTGGGGAGGGGATCAACAGGAAAGGGGTACAAGGAATGGCATCTTGATTGTGGAGTGACTACACTTTACCAAAATTCATCAAACTGTACCCTTAAAATAGGTGAATTTTATGGAATGCAAATAATACCTTAATAAAAAGCATTAGAATGAAAAGTATTTCTGGTGACCATTATTTTGCTCATTTGGTCATCTCTTTAAACTCCTTCATTGTGATCATCAAGGTTACAATTCAGTGCCCCCTCCTTTCCAGCATAGAGACATTTAATTTTGGTATTTATTCAAATGATTCACCTGATCTGTTCTTTTATATTCTTGCTCTCGTGGATTAATTTTAAAAGTGTTTGAAAAGGTTTCAGCACAATATTCCTTGAACTTGCCTTGTCACAGCACAAAAACCCTCATGGATGTGCCAGCTTGCTTTCTTTGGAGGGTCCTAGGGGGAGAATTATACATCCCCTCGATGTCATCAACATGTGATTTAAACAACAAACTGGCAGTAAAAATAATTTCATTTACATTTTTTATTGCTTTCAATGTCATTAGTTTTATTTCTTTTACTTTGGGATGTCAAAGTAGGAATTGCATCTCAGTTCAACTCTCAAACGCAATAAAGCCACCTACGGTATCATAATAAACTGAAATGTTTTTATTATCTTTTTCCACAAGGGAGGCAGTCTAATAATGAACACTGGCCTCCATGCTTACCCACCTTGGGACCTTTCTGAGCATCAGTGTCTCATCTACAGAGTGAAATAAAACCACCAGGGCAATGAAGGAATAAAGAGAAAAACCACAGAAGAGGGGTGTTTGGTTCATGTGAGTCTACTTGAATCAGAATATTATTTGGGAGGAGGAGCAAAACCCATTTTCTCTTCCCACGTTGGATGACGTGAGCCTTGCAGTTTTATGAACAAAGGCTTTAAAGACCAAATTGACATGCTTTTTCTGCCAAGAGCCAGGAGTAAATATTTTCGACTTTTTGGGCCATAGGGTCTCGGGGGCAACCACTCAGCTCTTTTTGTGGTAGTAGCAGAAAGCAGTCACAGGTTAAGTCTGTAAACGAATGGACCTTCTGTGTTCTGTGCGTCTGTGCAGACTCGCTCAGTTGTGTCTGACTCTTTGCGACCCCATGAACTGTAGCCTGCCAGGCTCCTCTGTCCATGGAACATCTGATTTTCCTGGCAAGAATACTACAGTGGGTTGCCATTTCCTCCTTCAGAGGATCTTCCCAGTCCAGGGATCAAACCTACATCCCTTGCGTCTCGTCTCCTGCATTGGTGGGCAGATTCTTTACCTGAGCCACGGGGGAGCATCTGTATTCTCATCAAATCTTAAAATCGGGAAGTGAGCCTTCCTTGGCCCTGGGGCTGTAGTTTGCCACTCCCTGCTTTAAAAAAACATCAAACAGATTCTACCAAATCTCCACATTTATTCAAGGACCATGGCGGGTGGGAAAGTTCTCTTGTCCTTGCACTTTATAATCGACTGATAGTTACAGTGTTATTAGGACTCATGTCCTACTTTGCTTAATATTTTGGACCCATTTCTGTGTGCCCTCTTGCCATTGTCATGGGTCAGCCACACTGACCTTGCTCTTAGGAGAGAGTCTGAGCCACTCAAGGTGTCTTATACCTGCCAGTTTCTCACATGCCTACATTATTAGTTTCATTCTTTCTCTGTTAGGAAGAACATCTTGGGCTAGGTCTATAATAAAACAGGAATCATTTTATTTGGCAGGCATCTCTAATGTTCAAACAAACATTATTAAATAATCTTATGCCTTTGATATAGGGACAGGGTGAGGTTTGTTTTGAAGTCAGACAGGTCGGTGATGACAACTGTTCTTAACTATTTTGGGGACTGAAATGACATGTCTTGTGGTGCAAAATATGGGAGGGTCATTTCCAGCTGCATGGGGGAGATTCAGGGTTCCTTTCTGAGGATAATTATGGCTTGTCCTCAGGTGCCCTGACCTGCAGTGGGATAACCATGTGGCTCTCCATTTAGGTGAGAACAGAAAGTGCATCTGACATTTCAAACACAGAATGCGTGCACCTGTCTTTTCTCAATGGTACTATTTTGAGTATAAAATGAACAGGAGTTCTTTGGCAGTCATCAGATAATTCTGTCTTGGATTAACTGTGATCCAAGAGCTCAGATGGGAGAGATGAGAAGTGAGCCATCCTGGGGAACCTGCTCGTTATTGACACCTGTAGGTCAGGGTGCTCAAAAGTATGAGGAACAAGAAAAGCCCTTGTCAGAGGAAGCAAATGCTGCCATGGCTATTATATTCCTTTTAATCTCAACAGACTACATCTTACTAGTATTTAATATAATGATTTGGAGTAGCAGGCATGTGTATTATTGTAAAAAATATTGTGTAAACATATAAAAACACTGGGTTTATGTGCTGGAGGCTACGGTCACCTGGGATGTTGGTTTCCTGGGTTGGATGGGCTGGGGATCTATCTGTCCTTCAACAACTGGAGCAGGAGGCCCCCATTAAATCACTCACTGGCTGCCTGGGGGGCTGGTAAGTAAGCAGAATCTTGAAGAGCCTTGGTTCACGGAGAGTCAGGCTTTGGTGTCATGTAATTGTGCGATTCATGGGGTCGCAAAGAGTCGGAGACGACTGAGCGACTGAACTGAATTGTGTTTATGGGCTTCCCAGGTGCCTCAGCGGTAAAGAACCTGCCTGCCAATGTGGGAGATGTGAGTTCAATCTCTGGATTGGGAAGATTCCCCTGGAGGAGGAAATGGCAACCCATTCCAGTATTCTTTCTTGCCTGGGAAACTCCATGGACAGAGGAACCTGGCAGGCTATAGTCTATGTGGTTGGACATGACTTAACAACTAAACAACACCACCAGTTGTGGATGATGTATGAGTGGCTACTCCATTATCTTTTCTATCTGTGTACACACACATATGCACACACAGCATTTTTATTTCTGTACAATCACCCAGGAAGTACTGCCCTCTGGTCTACCCCGACTCTGCTGTATGTGAATTCTGCTCGGCATCTGTCTAGTGCTCACTTGAGAAGCTGGTGGGAAACAGATTCCAGAGGTTTACTGCAGCAGAGTTGGTCAGAGCAGGACACTAAATAATCCCCATGTGTCTGTTGATAGGGGAGTACACTGCGCCATATTCCTAGGATGGGAAGGGATGCTCTCTAGCTGTTAGAGTGAATGAAACAGAGCACTGTGTTTGCCTGGCTCTCAAGCTAAGAATGGCTTTCATACTTTTAAAGGGTGGTAAAACACAGAAGACAGAACTAAAACAGCTATAAAAAGGAATATGAAACAGAGCCCTGATGAGACCCCCAGAGCCCAAAATATTTGCCACCTGGCCCTTGATGGAAAAAGCTTGCCAACCCTTGAACCACAGAAACATAGATGGAGCTTGGAAATGTAATGAAAAGAGGGAGAACAGAGAGTTCCAGCACATCAGGCCTAACACAATATGAATTAGACCAAGTTTGACAAACCACACAAAGTAGAACTATATGGGGTGTGTGTGCATGTGGTGTGTAGTAACAGTATAAAACAATGTCCACACACGCTGGCTCATGACAGCTGTTGTCTCTGGGGAGAGAGAACAGGAAATGAAACTGGGGAGAGGGACACAGGGGATTTCAACCTCATCTGTAATATTCATGCTTTATAAAAAAGGAAGGAAAGAAGGAAAGGAGGGAGGAAGAGAGAGAGGAATATATATTCCCTCCTCCCCCTTTCTCTCTCTCCCCCTCTTCTTTCCTTTCTCTCCTCACTCCATCCCTCACTTCCATCCATCCGTCTATCCATCCATCCAGGGAGACACTTGGCACTGTAAATTCTCCTCTCTAATTCCACTCCGAGGTCAGTGGCTCAGCACAGAGCTCTACGTGTCTGAAGTTGGAATGAGATTTCCTGTTGACTCCACTCAACACTGTCACCAGGATACAATAATTTCTGTCTTTATTTTCTAATCATCACTTTCTTACCCCCTAATTCACAACACCATTCACCTTCTCAGAAGGTAAATACTGAGGCCCCAAAGTCTTTTGAATGGCATTAGCTATATGTTAATAATTGCTAAGGTTAAAACTGGACTAGTAAGCCCCAAAAAGGAAATATTTGATACCTGTTTCTATTTATTTGATGCTCACACGTCTATTACACGGCATAATATTTCATTTATTTAAAATAATGCTTCATTATGTCATAATCATGACAACCAGTCAGTGAAAAAACTGTGTGAATATGCAATCACCTCTTTTCCTACAGCCTCCACGTCCTTCCATGCATTCTCATGATTCTTCTTTAAAGGCTGTAAAATCTCCTTAAACCTTAAGCTAAAGATTACACTACACCATGCAAAGAGAAATAGGGCCCTGGTAAACCAGTTAACCAATCTGGGCACATCTGTCTGAGCTCAAGTTCAGGGTCATCTGCAGGAACTTCCTCTCCACCTGCTCTGTTGATGGCATTGAG
Source organism: Muntiacus reevesi (assembly GCF_963930625.1). Lineage (NCBI taxonomy): Eukaryota > Metazoa > Chordata > Mammalia > Artiodactyla > Cervidae > Muntiacus > Muntiacus reevesi. The sequence continues at coordinate 223,594,505 of NC_089250.1, read as the reverse complement.
TGCCTTTGCATGGTTCCTCAGATTGGCGGGGGGATATGAAGGGGCCTTTTGACATTAGTGGGAGCACCTTTACAGGTAACACTCCATTACACAGACGTAAGCTAAAAATGAATTTTTCCTCTGGGATACATATTTTGGGAAAGAAGCTATGTGGAAAAACAGTGGGCTTGGGGAAGTTACGTCTTCCTACTGTGCACACACTGGAGTTTGGCCAACTTACGAGCTAAGCCGAGGAGGGACAGGAGCAGGACCGCGGCGGTGCTGAGGCGTGGGGCCCCCGCAGCGTTGCAGTCCACTTTGGAGTTCTTGCAGGAGCACACATGTACCCTGAGCTCTGTGACGTTCGTCATGGGCGGTCTCCCCGAGTCTGTCACCATGATGGGCAGGTGGTAGTTTGCCTTGTTCAGGTTTTGCAGGAGGCTCACCAGGGCGTGCGTATCTGCAAACACAGAAGGGGGACTTCAGAAGAGAGCGCGGGACCTCTGCAAACAAAAGTGCAACTTCAGCAACTGAAGTCTCAAAGCAGGCAGTGCATTGATGTACCTACAAGAGTGCTCAAATAGAAATCTATTAACACCAAATAAACATAGAGATTCAGCTCTTCATTTGTAGAAATCACATTTCAAGTGCCTAGCAAGCACACATGGTTGGTGGCTACCATACCAGATTGTGTTTGTTGGTGTTTGTGCCTAGTCTTGTCTGACCCCATGGACTGTAGCCCACTAGGCTCCTCTGTACATGGAGTTTTTCCAGGCAAGAATACTGGAGTGGGTTGCCATTTCCTCCTCCAGGGGATCTTCCTGACACAGGGATTGAACCCGTGTCTCCTGCACTGGCAGAAGGGTTCTTTACCGCTGAGCCACCTGGGAAGCCCACCATATCAGAGAACACCAGATAAAACACTTCCATCATGGAGGAGTTCTGTGCTTCAGGGCTATTTAATCAGTTTCAGGAGGACCCAATTTGGTGGAGATGATTGAGTACCGAGAACTCCTCCCTATAAATGTATTAGACTTAAAGTATAATACATCTTCACAAAGATCACATTCAACATCTAGAAGAAATAATATAAAAACCCACTCTTGAATTGTCACATTGTACATCTTAAATATATACAATTTTTATTTGTATATAAAAATATGTAATAAAGCTGGAAAAAAATAAATTGTTAGCTCAGAGCATTTTTATATAAGAATCCAAATTCAAATAATCAAGACACACTTTTGGAACAACAATAACAAAAATCCACTCACTCTGAAGGTGGGCAGGCACCCCCCCCAATCTGTTTCCATGGAGATGGTTTCTACACTGTAGTCTTTTTAAAAAAAATTATTTTTATTTATCTTTTGGTCATGCTGTGCAGCATGTGGGATCCTAGTTTCCCAACCAGGATCAAACCCATACCCCCTGCAGTGGAAGCTTGGGTTCTTAACTACCAGATCAACAGGGAAGTCCCTATAGCTTAGGGACTTATAGCTATAGTCCTGTAGCTTATAGTCCTATAGCTATAAGTCCCTATAGCTTAATCTTTATCAGGCCTCAGACCCCAGTCTTTATCAGGCCCCAGGTTTGTGGGAATTCACTGATACACAACTTGGGGACTGGATCTTTAAGCCCATGCTTGGTGAGAACATCCACTATTACCCAGGCCACTGGTCATCACTCAGAACTGGCCATCTCACCCGGCACTGTTTTGGCCTTGGGCTATTTTCTCTTCAGTCATTCAGTCGACTATGGATTTTTTTTTTTTCCTGTGCTGCATGGCTTGTGAGATCTTAGTTCCCCGGCCAGGGATCGAATCCATGCCCCTGTATTAGAAGGCAGATTCTTAACCACTGGACCACCAGCAAAGTCCCAGCTATTTTCTTAAACTGGCTCTTTTTGGGCATAAACAATGATAAATATTCAGAAAAAATTTGGAGGAACACGAAAAAGAATCTAGAAGGCATTTTAACTATTAAATAAAACCAGGAGGGAAAAGAAAAGTGTGATGACCTGAAAACAAAAACACTAGAAATAGAACTGCCATATGTCCCAGCAATCCCACTGCTGGGCATACACACCAAGGAAACCAGAATTGAAAGAGACACATATACCCCAATGTTCATTGCAGCACTGTTTACAATAGCTAACTAGGACATGGAAGCAACCTAGATGTCCATCGACAGATGGAGGGATAAGGAAGTCGTGGTACATACACACAATGAAATATTCAGTTCAGTTCAGTTCAGTCGCTCAGTCGTGTCTGACTCTTTGCGACCCCATGAATCGCAGCACGCCAGGCCTCCCTGTCCATCACCAACTCCCAGAGTCTACTCAAACTCATGTCCATCGAGTTGGTGATGCCATCCAACCATCTCATCCTCTGTCGTCCCCTTCTCCTCCTGCCCCCAGTCCCTCCCAGCATCAGGGTCTTTTCCAGTGAATCAACTCTTCGCATGAGGTGGCCAAAGTATTGGAGTTTCAGCTTCAGCATCAGTCCTTCCAATGAACACCCAGGACTGATCTCCTTTAGGATGGACCAGTTGGATATCCTTGCATTACTCAGGTATAAAAAGAACATATTTGAGACAGTTCTAATGAGGTGGGTGAAACTGGAGCCTACTATACAGAGTGAAGTAAGTCAGAAAGAGAAATACCAATACAGTATATTAACACATATATATGGAATTTAGAAAGACAGTAACAATGACCCTATATGCAAGACAGCAAAAGAGACACAGATGTAAAAGAACAGACTTTTGGACTCTGTGGGAGAAGGCGGGGGTGGGATGATCTGAGAGAACAGCACTGAAACATGTATATTACCACACGTGAAACAGATGACGAGTGCAAGTTTGATGCATGAAGCAGGGCACTCAAATCCGGTGCTCTGGGACAACCAAGAGGGATGGGGTGGGGAGGGAGGTGGGAAGGGGCTTCAGGATGGGGGACACATGTACACCGTGGCTGGTTCATGTTGTTGCATGGCAGAAACCACTACAATATTGTAAAGTAATTAGCCTCCAATTAAAATAAATAAATTAATTAAACAAACAAACAGATGAAGGTTATCCTAACCAGAAGGTGACAGGCAGCAGAATTAACCGACGTGGATGATGACGCCAGTGAAATGGTAGGTTAACACAAGGAAGAGTCTCTGATCTGTAGGGAGAGGAGAAAGTCTTTGATGAGAAAGTTCCAGCTGGAAACTGAAGCTGGGGATGATTATTCAAATCAGCGACAGCCACAAAAACTAGCAAATAAAACACTAACCCCTCAAACAAGAGAAGGGCTGTTTTAATTAAAAATAATCAGTGTAACAGAATTCATTCTTTAAAAAGCAATAAAATAGACAAACAGGCAAATAGAATCAATAACAAGAGAAAGGCGCTAATAAAATGAGATATGAGATAAGGCCATAACAATACAGAGGAGGTTTTTTTAATAGAAAATTTTATGCACAATTGTATAATACATTTTCAAAACTTAATGGAATGTATAATTCCCCATCCCTCTCAAAAACTCTACCTCTGAAGTAAGAAGAGGGAACCCAGCCCTGACCAGGTCAATCATAAGATAAATCCACTATTGACGGCAAAGTGTATGTAACATGTGAGTTCTGGTCTGGGTTTTATTGCGAGGCAAGGTGATTGCAGGAGTGAGTTCCCACTTGTCATGGGGAGGGGAGGGCAGTGGGGGATTCACAATTCAATACATTTGATATTTCAGTCTTAACATGGCAGATGATAAATGTTGGGACAAGTTTTAAATTCTTTCTGTCCATGTGCAAGGATTGGTGGAACGGGGCCTTGCTTGCAAGTTTCATAATTGAGGGACAGGACAGATGGCAGAAGATATCAAAGTTGAAAGTCAAAGCCACGGTCATTTTAAAGACAAAGTCTTTACAATTCTGAGATCTGCAGCATAAAATGGAAGGTGGAGGATTAGAGGTAAGGTTTTCTGAAGATTCCTGCACTGGTGCTTTTCTTAGGAAGACAAGCATAGCCCAGAAATCTCTGCAGTGCTGGTGAAATTTAAGGTAAACACAGTGATCTGAGTGAGGAGAGGCACCTGAGCCAAGATCCCCAGCTTCTGAAGGCTGAAACCTGGGTGGGTGCAGAGGGTGAAGTGTGGGGTGCATAACTCACGGGGTACAGCAGAGAAGAGATGAGGCAGAAAGCGGAAATCTGTCATGTTTTCATTTCTAAGAAACTGATATTCAATATTTTTACAAACTGTGTCCAGGTGCTGGTAAGAAAATTGTCAGTGTTTGTAATGTGTGAATAACTTGAAACAAACCACGTGAGAATACACGAGAGTGCAGGAAAGGAGGAACACATTGGAACAGAAACCAAGCCAGGGAAACTAGGCTTCAAAGCTGAAGAATAACAAGGGAACATTAAGAGGACTTACTGTTGATCTTGGAGATCTTCCAGACTTTATCAGGAACAGATTGTTTATGGATTTCAAATTTGAAAGGATCTGTGTTTGGGTGAAGATCCTTATCTGTCGCTCCCAAAATGACTACGCTGAGGTTTTTGGCATCATCACAGACCTCTGCTACCGTGGGGTAAATGAAGGGCGCATTGTCATTCACGTCTTCCAGAGTTATCAGCAGAGTCCCAGTGCCAGTGGCGGGCGGGTTGCCTGCAGGGAAAGGGGAGACGTTAGCACAAGCCCGTACAACACAGGGGTCATCGTCCACAGTACCTCTTCCCAGTGTGCTAGACACCTTTACTCCTGTCATCAGACTTCAAACAGGACCGAGAGGGAGAGCTTCCATCTGTGTATAAAATTTAGTGGTTTAAAAAGCCTTGTAGTATTATGATCTCTGGGTCTATCCCTGTTGCTGTAAGTGGCATTATTTCATTCATTTTACGGCTGAGTAATATTCCACTGCATATGCACTACGTTGTCTTTATCCATTCACCTGTCTGTGGACATCTGGGTTGTTCTCATGTCCTGGCTATTGTGAGTAGTGCTGCTGTTCACAGGGCTGCACCTATCTTTTCAAATTATAGTTTCCTCCAGGTATATGCCTAGGAGTGGGACTGCACTTAGAAATAATCATACTAAGTGAAGTAAGCCAGGCTAAGAAAGACAGATATCATATGATATTGCTTACATGTGGAATCTTAAAAAAAAATACAAAAAATCTTTTATCATATGTAAGGCTTCTGACTGACGTTCTTCAGACTTCACTGTTAGAGTGCTAAGCTTTAAACACACATGTCATACCAGCACATTGAAAGTCACTCAAAGAATGGAAATGATAATTAGAACTTATCTTTGCTTACCATAATGAAACCTTTAATCTAAATAGCCAAATATTTGCATGTTGGCAGTGGGAAGCCAACATGAGTTTTTCAGAAAGGCAGTGGAACAATCTGATCTGACTTATTTGTGGAAACACTCAGTGATATTGACAGGAGAAGCTGGGCACTGGAGGCAGGGAACCCAGCAATAGATTGCATTATGAAGGGCAGCTTGAATGGCAAATACATGTCTTGTCTTGTCAAGGCCCTCAGGTGAGGCTGCCAGAAGAAAAGCAGAAGGTCGTGGTGTGCAGAAAGACAACAGCTTCAGTTCTGACTGTGCTAAGAGTTTGTCAGGTTCAGTGCACCCGCAAGAAAGTGCCCACAGCTTGGGAGACATGCCAGGGCTGAGTTAGCCAACGGGAATTGTCAGCGTAGATGCTTTTGAAACCTTTCTAGTGAATTAGGTTACCTGAGGTGAAAGTGCAGAATTACGGAGGGGTGGGCACCTCAGGAAGCCCCACAGAGCAGGTTAAAAGTTTAAAAAGCCAACCCAGGTGAGAGTGTCTGGAAGATATGGGGGAGATAGATTGGAGAAGGAGGCAATGATCAAGAATTAAATGTGCTATGATGCCCCAAAAGACAAGGTGTCAAGAGAAGCAATGGGGTTTCCCAAGAAGAATGTTACTGGTGACTTTTTAGGGAGTGATTTGCATTAGTGGGGAAGAAGCCAGATTGAAGGAAGCTGATCAGTGATTTACAAAGCATGCGAACAGATACTCTCTAAGATTTTTAAAAAAAATTATTAGTGAAGAATAGTTGATTTACAATGTTGTGTTAATTTCTGCTTTATGGCAAAATGATTCAGTTATACATATATATAGTTTCCCTGGTGGTTCAGACAGTAAAGAATCTGCCTGCAATGCAGGAGACCCAGATTTGACTCCTGGGTTGGAGAAGGGAATGGCAACCCACTCCACTATTCTTGCCTGGAACCTGTCGGGTTATAGTCCCTGGGGTTGCAAAGAGTCAGACGTGACTGAGCGACTAACACTGACTGACTGATACATATACACACATTCTTTTTCATATTCTTTTCCATTATGGTTTATCACAAGATGTGTTGAATATAGTTCCCTTTGCCATTGTTGGACCTTGTTGTTGGTCCATCTTATATATAATAGCTTGCATCTGCTAACTCCGAACTCCCAATCCATCCCTTCTCCACCCCGTCTCCTCCTTGGCAACCACAAGTCTGTTCTATATGCCTGTGAGTCTAAAGAATGGATACTCTTTAGTGGGGCTGGTGGAAATTTAAACAGATCAACACCCTAAGACAGTTCCAGAGTAAACATTCAAAGAAGTGTCTGCTAAAATAGGAGCACAACTGTAATTAATCATCAGAAGGATAGCTATTTCTAATGGTGGCAGACCATCAACTTTTGTTAGCGCAAAAACTCAAAGGAGATGCATAATTACTTTGAAGTTGGTTTTTCACTGTCAGCTTTAGTCATTTGGCTGAATTTCTTTATTGAAAAACTATTTTTCTCTTTTTATGGAACTAATTGAATATCTCAGAGGAATCCATTATATTTTTTCACTCTGAATATAATATGGAGTCATTTGGTAGAATGGATGAGAAGGCATTATGAGTATTTGAAATATGGTCATAAGAATTGGCCTTTCGTGAACTTAATTATACTACTGTCTTCAATTTCCCCTGTGTTATTCTCAGGCCAGGCTGGTGATGTCTTTTTCTGAAGTCAAGCGAAATGAGCTTGTTTTTCTTTTGTTGAGAAGGTAAAGAGTAGATTCTCAAAATCCTCAGGGAGAGCCTCTCCCAGTTTATATGTACGGGATGGAGGAAAATCACCACCTCAAACTAAAATGTAATTTAAAATGTAAAGATTCTTCATGAGCCCTTCAGCTCCAGCAGTTGAGGGGATCTAGGAAATATCAAGCTTCCAGATCTTCTCTGGCACTCAACAAAAATCCCTCACCCCTCTTCTCTCGTTTCCGTTCGCAAGCCAGAGCTCTCAAGGGCCCACTCTGTGTGACCAAACACCGGAACCAAAGCACAACTGGGACAGACTCCTCCTCTATTCCAACAGGAAAAAGCCTCAATTTGAGCAAAATCCTGGGATGTGGAGCTAGACCTGCACTTGCTCTTCCTGGGCGCTCCTCAGAGGAGCCCAGGGCCACATTCTCGGGAATGCGTGAAGGCTCAGAGGAAGTCCCACCTCGGAAGCTGTGGCTGTAAGGGCTTTTGTCTTTATAATGTCAGGAGACATAATGGCCCCCAGATGAACCACTCCTGTCTGGGGGGTCTTAAATAGATTGGGAGGTGGGTGCCCCTTTGGGAATCTGATGAAGGTCGTGGTCCTGCCTCAGGAAACGCGCTCCAGTTCACACTGAGGGATTGGCAGTCACTGGGAGAACTGGAAGTGTGGCCTGGGTTCCGTGCAAGGTTGGAGCTTCTGATGGGTGACACCTTGGGTTTAGTTGTGAGGCTGAGGCAGAGAGGTTGAGCACCGGCTCAGATGAACTCCGTGTCTCAGGCCTCCTTCTCTAGAACGAGGGTTAATCTTAGTTTTCTATGTCCAAGCTTGCACTCTGTAGTTTGATTCTTATAGGCTCTCATTTCAACTACAAAAGGTGAGGGTGGGATGATCTGAGAGAATAGTATTGAAACATGTATATTATCAAGTGTGAAACAGATCGCCAGTCCAGGGTGGATGCATGAGACAAGTGCTCAGGGCTGGTGCACTGGGATGACCCTGAGGGATGGGATGGGGAGGGAGGTGGGAGGGGGGTTCAGGATGGGGAACACATGTACACCCATGGCTGATTCATGTCAATGTATGGCAGAAACCACTACAATACTGTAAAATAATTAGCCTCCAACTAATAAAAATAAAGAAAAAACAAACAAACAAACAAAAGCAAACTAAAATTCCCAAACCATCATTTTGGGTTATTACTAGTATTGTTTTTGTATCTTTTTATTATGAGCTACTTTTATTGTGGTAAAATATGTATAATATTTACCATTTTAACCATTTTTAAGCGTATAGTTCCGTGGCATAAAGTACATTCCTATTGTGAAGCCATCACTACTGTCCATCTTGAGAACTTTTTTCATCTTCCCCACCTGAAACTCTGTCCCCGCTAAAAGACAGCTCTCCCTCTCTTCTTCCCCACAGCCTTCTAATCTTGGTGGGTCATTCATTTTGCTTCAAACTTTCGTGCTGCCAAATAATGGCTTGACTTGGGAGTAATGGTCACCATTTTCTTTCCTGGACCTGGATAATCTAATCTGTTTTATCAATAGGACTGTGCCTTCAAGACCACAGAGATGCTCTGACCTCAGGAAGTTGTGTCCTGGACCACAACTTGCTCCCGCTTCTGGCTTTGTTATTCCCACTCAGCACTGACAGCTTCTAATACTGTCAGTGCACAAATTGATCAGTTTAGGACCACACTGATCCTGCGGCTTGATCTTGAAACAGACAGTGTAACTTGTATTTATTCACTTTGGTGGTAATAATTTCCTCGAGAGATGGTCGAGTTGGTATCCTGTGCTCAGTGCCAGCCGTCCTGGCCAAACCCTCGGTCTGGCTGGTTCAGTATCGAGGCTTGAACTTTCAGGTTCTAGGTGTAGTTGGGGCAGAGCTGCACATTTTCTAAGAGAAGCAGGGTCACGTAACTAATGAAAGCGAGGATTTAGGGAGAGAAGTTGAACCCCTGCTGTCCTTCAGAGTAGGAAAAGTCCAAGCAAACCAGAAAGGTTGCTGCTTGAGCACATGGGGCTCTACCCTCCAGTCTTCCCTCACTTTTCCAGAAGAGGAAACTGGGGCTCAGAAGATGAAGTGACTTGTCCACGGCGCTGTGACCACTGGTGGTGTGTCCCCTGTGTGAGGACTGTGGCCCATGAGACACAGTGTTCCCACGCCGTGCGTGCTGTGGGGGCTCCAGAAGTGAGTGGAATGACCGGGGGTCGAAGCACAACCCACCGTCTGTGCCAGGCTGTGGAGCTCGAAGTTTAGGTGTTCTGGCGCTGTGGTTGGCATCAAGAATTGGTAGAAGGGGTGAAAAATAATCTATGTGTTTTGTTACTTAAGTCACCAACAATACACTGCTTTCTATCAAAAGTGGGTGGAGCTAAGGTCTGTACCCAAGGGCACGTGTCACATCTGGGTCTCCTGGCACTGGTGGGTGCAATGAGAAGCGGGGCCAGGTTAGGGTTAGGGTTATGAGGATATCATTTTATTCAGTACCCTGACCACATAGGATTTTCACTTAGCCAAAAAAAAAAAAACACTGAGATTTTATGATAGGTTCCATTATTCAAAAGATACACATATATACATATCTATCTTGTCAGTAACAGACAAAAACAGTGTGACACTAATTAAAAGATATATATGATTAGGAAAAAGAATAGGAAGAAATACACCCAAACCTAAATAGTGATTATCTCTCCAGGTAATTAACATTAAAGTAATACTTTTCTCTTTTCAATCTCCTTTATAATAACCATGATTACTGTGATAATCAGAAACAGAAATGTAAATTCAAAAGTTATACAGGGATTTAAAAATATTTTTTCCAATTCTACTTTCTTTTCTCTCTTTGTTTTTACAAATTGATATTCAGTAGTTCTGCAACTACCACCACGATCTAATTTTATTTGTTTATTAAAGTATTTTTTTATATACACCATTTTAAGAGGGCTTACCAGGTGGCTCAGTGATAAAGAGTCCACCTGCCAATGCAGGAGACGTGGGTTCTATCCCTGTGTCGGGAAGATACCCTGGAGAAGGAAATGGCAACCCACTCAAGTATTCTTGCCTGGGAAATCCCGTGAACAGAGGAGCCTGGCGGCCTACATATAGTCCATGGGGTCGCAAAAGAGTCAGATATGGCCTAGCAATTAAACAACACACAACTTTTAAAAAAGTATTTTTGAATTTATTACAATATCATTTCTGGTTTATGTTTTGGTTTTTTGGCTGAGAGGCATGTGGGGTCTTAGCTCCCTAACCAGGAACTGAACCTGCACCCTCTTCTAGCAAAGGCAAAGTGTTGTCCACTGGACCACCAGAGACGTCCCCAAATGATATCTCTGAGGCTCATCTATGTTATACCAAGAATTATTACTTCATTCCTTTCTATAACCGAATAATACTCCATTCTGTTGATTGACCATGTTTCCTTTATCCATTCACTAGCTAATGGACATCTGGGTTATTTCTACTTTTAGTCTGCTATGAACAATGCTGCTATGAACAACTGCATATGAGGAACCAGATTTTCATGCACTACAATGTCCCTAGACTGGTAAGATCAGACCCCAGTGCATCTCCTCAAGAGAGTGCCCTTAGAAGACTAGGCTCCACAGTTGGCTGGACTGGCTTCACATGCAAAGAAGGTTGAATCTCAGCCAGAATGTCTGGAAGTGAGCTCTGAGAAGTGCAGGAAGGTAGTAGACTTCTGTAGTCTCTGGGCTAGAGGTGTGCAGCACGTGTCTTAAACTGGAAATCACGCATCCAGGTGGTTTTATATGGGGAGTATTGTGCAGATTGAGGCTGCCTGCAATGGAGAATAATATGCAGGACGAGAAAGTGAGAGGAAGGAAAGACAGGAAGCTCATTTCTGAGATCCCCGGACTCTGAGGATCAGGACTATTCTCTGTCATGTCCTATTGGAATAGGTACCTGGTAGATTTAAAAAAAGTTTATTTTTTATTATTATTATCTGTGATGAAGGAAAATGCAGTGTTTATCAGAAAGCGCCACACAAGCAGAACGGGTGGCTCATGCTCAAAAAGCCTGAACTCCCTGAGTTGAGTTTTGAATGAATTCAGGTTGATTTGAAAATTGTTCTTTCCATACTTACAATCATGTATGTTTACATTTCCATAGGTTTCCCTCTATTTTGAGAACAGTATCCTCCCTTCCCCCACCTGGGAGAGAAACATGTGTGTATGTGGGATGCAGTATCTGAGGAACTCAGAGCAAGGAGTCCACTCCAGGGACCAGGAGGGAGACCTGAGCTGGGCGTCTCAAGGAAGCTTGAGGCCCAAATTCTGGGAGGAAAATCGGGAGGATGGGCCAATTCATGGGGAACCACGGTTCCCATGTGGCCCCTAAGTGAAGGCTGGGCTCCCCTGCTGGATTCTGAGCTGTGTTTGTTAGGGCAAGGTGCTTGGGTGGGGCAATCTACTCCCCCCAGTTCCCTCTGCATGTCTGGGCATCTGTTGAACCTTTGCTAAGTAACTGTGAGCAAAGAAATGTCAGGTGTTTTATTTCATGTGAGCAGGGCTCTAAGCTACCTTCAGCTGTGCTCACAGTGCAAGTGAACCAGGACCCCTCTCTGCAGGGTCATTCTTCATATTACCCAGTTCATCCCTATGTTCTATTTACTATGACTCTGCAGGATCACTATTTTTTACAGGTCCGCTTGTTTTTTTTTGGCATGTGCTCTGTAAGCCAAGAATCTTGTTGCTTTTTAATTTAATTCATAAGCATTTTTTAATTGCTGTGTTAATAGAGATCTTGCCAATCTCATTTTATATTCTGAAAACATTTAGTAGTAAACCAACCAAAAACTTGGTAGAAAATAGATTTGCAAACTACAGCGCCAGGTTTCCATGGTTAATACTTGATGTAGAACTGAGGCAATTATTCACATAATTCAGACTCAGTTCTTTAGGAGGAGAAATAATCTGAAACCTGAAATTTTTTTTTTTTTTTTTTAATTCCAGTGTTTGGCTCTTTTGCTTCCATCTTATGGACTTTAAAGAAAAGGCAAAAATAGGGGAAGAATTGATCTGGAGGCCGTTTCTAAACACGACAATTTCATTTCATTCATTCAGCCCATAATTATTTATTGTGATTTTGCCCTGTGCTGGGTTGGCTAAGCACAGAAGTCAACTGTGCAGGGTGTCTGTTGTTGAAATACTAGCCATGTGGCAGGAACAGATATGTAAACTGATGCAAGATAATGTTGTAAGTGCAGGAAGAGGAATGAGAGTAAAATATCACGGGAGCTTATGACATGGAAGAATTAACTGTCTGGGGATAGCTCAGAAGTCTCCATAAAAAGATGGCTGGAAACAAGAACACTTTGTGAGGCTGGAGAAGGTTCTTCTAGAAGGAGGAAATCCTGTGCTAGAAGTTGTGGGAAGAAGCGGTCATAGACTTTTCAGCTGAATGTTGGCCTTGATGAAAGCTGGGGTGCTGGAGGCAGGGAGAGGAGAGGACTCGAGTGAGGAGGGAGGGCACAGAGGAGCAGCTGGGAGGTCTGGGCAGTAACTGGGAGGACCAACAGTGGGGGCTTAGGTGAGGGCTGTGGGGATTCGAGAGCACAGGCTGGACTGGGAGTGAGCGTCAGTGGTGATGGGGTTCCAGCTTGGGGACCTTGCAGGTGGTGATGCTATTACCCAAGCTGGGGAAGAGGGAACACCGAGGAGGATGAGCTAAGAGACCCCTTGGCAGGATGAATTGAGCTGGTACAGATGGGCATTTGCAGACAGCATTCTAATGCTCAAATCAGGTTTTTTTTTTTCCTCCAATGAATGTTTGAAAACACTATGTTTAAGATGGTCGATTTGACTGGTCGGCGTGGAAATGCCCTGCCGACAGATAGATAAAGGTTAGCTTACCTCTTCCCATTCAGAAAGAACAAGCTCCATGCATTGATGCCAATGGAAAAGGCAGCATTTTCTGGCTATTTTTTGATTCAGAGCCCTACTCTCAGTAGAGGGCTCTGCAGCCCATCCCTTCTCTAGAAAAATGTTCAGACCGTCACTGGCATAGTCATCAAATGACACTTCGTAGTTTGCTTCAGATACTGATGATTTTGTAATGATACGTTTAGAAAAATCAGTCTGTGGCTCAGCTCAAGTAGGCTGACTTAAATTTAAATTTTATGATATTTAAGGGCTTACAAGTCACCAGGAAGTTTGCATTCAGGATTTCCCGTCTTTGTAGCAGCTCAACAGGGCAGGCGCTGATCTGTATCCTGTAGGTGGGGAGGCAGGCTCAGATGGCGCTCAGCCAAGCTGGGTGCTGCTCTTTCTGAGGGGAGCAGAGCACCAGGTCCCCTCTCTCTGGAGTGTATTTGCTGCTACACATGGCTCTGATCACAGCCCTTCTATTACCAGATCTCAAGAGTTCTTTTATTGGGCTATTTTGTCAGTGACAAAATTGGAGCTAGTATTTTCAAAGTGATTGATATTTTACTGGTACTTGAAGTAACGAGGAATGATGGCTGGGTCTTCAATGTATTTTTCTTCCTCAATTACTATAACAGCTGAGATAAGGGGTGTTAAACTGGCTTAATTGGGTTGCCATCATAACTAATGGCTTGATTTTATCCAAACTAGCATCTTTTAAGTAGAATTAATCTAAATAATTTTACTACATCCCCAAGCAGGCTTGGTTGGTCTACAGAAAGAGAAAGACGATAAATGGAGGCATCATTTTGAAGTTCAGATTCCCCCGTCATTCCTGGTTTGGGGGCCGTTGTTATCCAGTAGTTCAGTGGTCATTTCACTTATGGGGCCAAATTACTTTTTTTCTTTTTGAATCAATTTAAAAGTCCTTTGTACAATATTTCAATTTTGATGGGCTGGCATTATCATATCATCTATTATATAGGCAACTGAGGGAAAAGACAGGTTAGGACATGATAGATCTTAGCTCATGAAAAATCATGATCTTAGTCTATTCCATTTTAATGGTACAGCTGTTACACCCGGTTCTCTGTCTGTGTTTTCTTGGTTGCCCACAGCACATTTTTCACCAACAGACTCAAACATACTTTATACAACTTGCTAAGTCATGAAAACATGCTGCTGAATTTAGCCATAATTGGGCTTGTTTTTTCCCCTTATTCTTTTAAATGAAAATAGATGGGGATACAACACTTGATAATCCTATAAAGACTTCATATGGACGCTAGAGATAGTATGTATTTCCTGGCTCAAACTATCTTGTATGCACTGAACCTTAGAATAATTAATGGGGATAATTTTTTTCTTTTTTTTTTTAAAACTCTCTGCATAAGCTGGATGCCGGAAAGCAAGGGCATTTGAACTTTTTGAAGCAAAATACTTGTCTTTGGCATTTGGAGTCACAGTTTAAGATCTTCTGAGGGTTTAAGAGCCATTCAATAACAGTCACGGAACACTGAACCCTACCCAATTTCAGAACAGAAGGAAGAGTGAAAGCTGAGGTTATAGGTGAGAAGGAGGCAGGAAGACCAGCCTGATGGAGTCCTGAGCAGAAGGCAGGGAGCCAAGAAGCAGTGGCCAGCTCCGCCTTTCCTGCCAGGACAAGCCCCTTGTGGGGGGGGGGGGGAGGGGGGAGAGTTCCTGGATTCTGAGGAGGAATTGCTTGTGGCAGCTTTCAGCCCACATAAGACAGTGAGACTCACATCTGACCTTTCTGGTGATTACCTGAGCAGGAGCGATAACCACCTGGGATTTGCCCAGTGCTAATTGCTGCAGCTTTGCCTCCTTGTCAGCACAGCCCCAGAGGGATGCCATCTGACTGCACTCCTGAATGCTCTCTCTCTGCATCTTGGTATTTTCCTTAACAGTTATTAACATTATTTTCTCCCCCTTTCTTATGACAGGCCAGCGATTCTGTGTTTGTTAAGTCTTTAATGAAGGAGTTCCTGTACTCTGAAGACACTGTCTTAACCTTTTCAGAAAATCTGGACCACATAAGGTAAATGACAATATCCATCTTTAAAGATAAAATGCTTGCCAACAGGAAAGGTCACACCTTATTAATCTATAGGATGAAAGGCTGTACTCTTCCAATCATTTAACTACAGCAGCCTGTTCTGCTTTAGTCAAACAAAAGCATTTCACTTATTAAAAAAACAAGGTTGTTGGGTAATTTATAGCTCATTAAAATTGATACCAGTTTACAAAAATTGCCTCGTACATCCTTGAGGGTTCTGTGGGTTGCAACCTAGCCTCTATCTGTAGCCTCTGTCTGTGTCTTTTCCTCCTCAAATCATCTGTATCCCAGGCATTATCAATATTATTATGAAGTGCTATTCTAGAATATACATAGACTCACACTGGAGCTGCAAGCAAACAGGTCCAAAGGGTTTTTAACTTCTGTTAAAGTTAAAGAGTTTTCTCTTTAACTCTTCTAAAACTTCTAAAAGTTTCTCTAAAACTCTTCTGTTAAAGAGTTTTTAACTCAGGATATATTTGCAGCCCTGCTTCTGACTTTTTTTTACATTCCTCCATTCTGATCTCACAGCTTCTAGTCTCTAAAGTGAAGTGAAGTGAAGTCGCTCAGTCGTGTCCGACTCTTTGCGACCCCATGGACTGTAGCCCACTAGGCTCCTCGGTCCATGAGATTTTCCAGGCAAGAGTACTGGAGTGGGTTGCCATTTCCTTCTCCAGTCTCTCAGAGGTTTGTAAAAGATTCTCTTTTGGTGCTGCCTTCCCATTGTTCTGAACTGAATGAGTAGAGCTTGTGTAGGAGTTATCATGGCATCACTTCTGCTTTTTGCTAAGTGTTACAGGACTGCAAACTGCACACTTGCCTTATTCCCTCTGCAGACGTCCTGTCACTCCACTCTCCTGGCACAATTGCCCCCTGCCCTCCAGCAGCTGGGGATTGTCCTTCCTTAGAATGACAAGACGCTGAGAGTCTAGCTCGAGGGTACCGGTACTTAGAGAACACATGAATGGTTACAGTCTCCTGGAGAAGGCACAGTGGGCCAGGGACATGCTTTCTGTGCAGTTATATAGATATATATATTTCTTAGGTTGTACTGAAATATAGAAACATTCATTTTCTATAAATATATATATTTATAAATATTTATAAATATATATATTTTCTATATTTTATTTCTATTATTTCTATATATATATATATATATATATATATTTCTTAGGTTGTACTGAAATATAGAAACATTCATTTTCTATAAAGACACAGCTTGAAGAAACTGCAAAATCTGAGCACACCCAGGTAGTGAGTCCAATATATACAAGATTAAGAAACTCCTCTGGAGTTCCTTACAAAACTAAAAATAGAGCTACCTATACATATGATCCTCCAATCCCACTCCTGGACACATATGCAGAGAAAACCATAATTTGAAAAGATAAATGCACCTGGATGTCCATTGCAGTACTATTTACAATGGTCAGGACATGGGAGCAACCTAAAAGTCCATCAACAGATGAATGGATAGAGAAGATGTGATACATATACACAATGAAATATTACTAAACCTTAAAAAAGAATGAAATAATGAATGAATTTGCAGCACCATGGATGAAACTAGAGATTATCATACTAAATGAAGTCAGACAAAGAAAGACAAATATCATATGATATTGCTTATATGTGGAATCTAAAAAAAAAAAGATAGAAATGAAATTATACACAAAACAGAAACAGACACAGAAAACAACCAAAGAGGAAAGTGGGGAGAGGCATAAATGAGGACTTTGGGATTAATAGATACACACTACCATATATAAAACAGATAAACAATAAGAACCTTCTATATAGAACAGGGAAATACACTCAGTATTTTGTAATGATCTATAAGGGAAAAGAATCTGTAAAAGAACATATATACTCTCTTATAGTTATATACATAGTTATTTACAACATTCTGAATTAACTATACACTTGAGGTAAAAAAAGGTCCCTTAAGTAATGCTGAAGCAAGAGCTGGTTTGGCTTGTTCAACCTTGATATAGATGGAGTCATTCAGTATGTGATCTTCTGCTTCAGCCTTCTTTTTGCTCAATGTTGTTTGCAAGATTCATTCACTAGTTGTCAATAGCTGCACATCATTCATTCTCAGTGCTGTATAGACCCAATTGTGTGAATGTACCATTCATTTACTCTACATTTGTTGGGCATTTGGATAGTTCCCAATTTTGAGCTAGCATTAATAGTGCTGGTAGTTACACTCGGGTGTGTGGGTTTTGGTGAAAAGATGCATGCATTTCTGGTGGATGTATAGTAAGGCATGTGATTCCTGGTAACAGGGGATGCATATGTTCAGTGGTATTTGACACTTGCATCTTCCCGAGTGGTTGTACCAGATCACACTTCTCCCAGCTCGGTGGGAGAGTCCCAGTGATTTCACATCCTTGCCAACACTTGGCATTCCCCATCTTTTCAGTTCAGTCATTTTGTAGGTGTGCTGAGTTTTGAATGTCATTGTATTTCCTTGATTAATTTATATTTTAATTCATATTTGCATAGTTTAATTTTTATTTCTTGATGAGTGTTGCGCATCTCCTCATACATTTACTGCCATTTGTATATCTTTCGTAGTGAATATCTGTTCAAGTCCCTTACCCGTTCTTTGTGTGGTGTCTTTTGCATACAAGTTACTTGTAGCTTCAAAACGTGGCAAATGTCTTAAAGAGAGAATGGCTGTGTGTTTAAGGTGAGTTTGCTTGCTTTGTTAGGTCTTTGTTTCTGTGAGACCCTGGGAGATTTCACTCTACCCTTTATAAGGCATTTATCTATAACCATGTGGTTAAGGGCCCTCAGGTCTTCACTTTGTTACACCAGTCACATAACTGTTACAAGTATTTCTCATTTATTTCTCTCCATCCTAGGCCTTGCCTGGATCAAGTCTGATCCTTGCCCGGATCAAGTCTGATCCTTGCCCAAAATCTAAAATGGCCCCCGAGAGGTAAAAATGGCTAGGAGCTTTTTACTTTTTTTAGAACAGTTCTTTCCTTTTTTCTATTTTAGTTTTTA
The DNA here is from genome assembly GCF_963930625.1 of Muntiacus reevesi. NCBI lineage: Eukaryota > Metazoa > Chordata > Mammalia > Artiodactyla > Cervidae > Muntiacus > Muntiacus reevesi. Next base: position 223,576,495 of record NC_089250.1, on the reverse strand, counting down.
GTTAATTTAGGTGTCACTGCTTCTGCAGCTCTCTGACGCCTTTACAATGAAGACTTTTGTGATCTATCCACATTTTTCTACTTTTCACAGTAGGGACATTGGGTCTACCATATCCTACCAGAAAGTTCCCACAGCCATGAATTTTATTGACATGTTTTGGCATAAATTTCCGAGGGGCTCCTTGCTTGTGCTGTGCTTAGTCGTTCAGTCATGTCCAACTCTTCAAGACCCCACGGACTGCAGTCCACCAGGTTCCTCTGTCCATGGGGATTCTCCAGGCAAGAATACTGGAGTGGGTTGCCATGCCCTCCTCCAGGGGATCTTCTCAACCCAGGGACTGAACCCAGGTCTCCAGCATCTTTACCAACTGAGCCACAAGGGAAGCCCAAGAATATTGGAGTGGGTGGCCTTTCCCTTCTCCAGGGGATCTTCCCAACCTAGGAATCAAATCAGGGTCTCCTGCATTGCAGGCAGATTCTTTACCAACTGAGCTACCAGGGAAGCCCTTGACTGCTTGTTTGAAGAGAATCAATTTATTTTGCTTTAGCTTCCCTCATGGTACATGACAAAAATTCATTATACTTTCATCCCATCAAATACACTGTATTTCTATAAAATTAATAAAATAAAAATTCTTACTTTGCTTAACATTGAGACATCTGTTAGTACTATTAACTTTGATCTCACAGGTAAGTGTTGGTTTTTCCTGGTGGAACATAATATCCAGAGATAAGTTTTTGGTGAGTGACAAGGAGACTTTAAACAAAAGTTTCTCTGATTTATGAGATCTTTTAAAATTTATTCTCTTTTTTGCTCTAAGTCTTTTGGGCCTTGTTCAAGATTATCATCTCTAATGATGGCTCTGTATAGTGATGCCAACCTGTTTTTTATTTACCATTCCATCTTCAGGGACATTTCTAAACTTTGGAAACATCTGTGATGCCAGATTTTGAATTTCCTTGCCTGATATTAGTATTAACGGAGTTAAAGAAGAAATACATTTCAAACTGTATATTCCTTGAGGTCCATTCTTTCCTTCCTACAACCCCACTGGGGTGGGACTGACATTTATTGAACATTCAATATGACTCTTGATGGGAACTGTAGAGGGCCCAGCACTTCATCTTCTCACAACAACCTTATAAGCAGAAATTATCTTCCTTATTTTGTAGGAGCTGAATCTCAGAATCTATAAGCAGCTTGCCCAGTCACACCTGTCTCTGGCAAAAATTAAAGTTTACTGAATTTCTAGGGTTTTTTTGATGACTAATTGCATAAAATTTTCAAACTTCCTTCATGGTGTTCTTAGCTGAGAATTTTCTCTACAGGTACAGATACATTTACGTGGTTCTTGGAACTCTGAAGTCATTACTTCAGCTGATCCTCACTGACACCATTTGTTGGAATAGCATTTTAAACCTCCACTGCTGATCCCTGTCTAGACTTGCTCCTTCCACAAAACATATCTGCTCTGATGGCGCCCGTCTCTCTTGCATCGGGAGTCCCTGAGAAAAGCCTCTCCTGGCTTCTATTTCATCCTGCCTTGCAGCATCTCATGGGACCATCTCAGCATCCACCCCATACAGACACTGTTGCAACAGTCTTTTGAAACCAGTTCTGTTTCGGTTAATGGACTAGATTTCTGACTAGAAACTTACCATCACCTTTCTCTGTTTCATGTTGAGTATGCGTTGTTTTCAAAGCCTTGTTTCTTACATCCAGATGTTTTCTAGATTCGCCCTTTCTAATTCGCTTCTGTTGCCACCAGGCTGCGTGATCCCTTTAACTAAGACACGTGTGATGACTTTCAACCTGTTTCCTGTTGAAAAACGTGTTTCCCGTGATTGAGTAGACTCAGTCTACCCAGACTACTTCCACCACTTCTCTTACCTTGAATTCTCCACAGCTCTCTAGGGCTGCCTTACCTCATGTCTCACCATGACCTGACTGATCTCCACACTGCTGTGGGGGTTACCTTCCTAAAGTACAGAGTTATCCTGGAGGAGTTTGAGAATCAAATAAAACTCCTCGGCATGGCCTGTGGAGAACGACCTAATGTATTATCTATTCAACAAATATATGAGTGCCCACTCAAAGTCTGGCATGTGATAGGAGCTGGGCATTCCACACAAGATCCAGTTCCCTTATCTCTGTAAATATAGAGCCTCCAGTCACACTGAGCAACGTTTCAGGGTCTCACATATCCACTTTCTTTCAGGCTTCTAGCAGAACGTCTTACCCTTTCTCAACTTATCCTTCATCACTCGGCTTAGAGATCCCCTCAACTAAGAAGCTCCCCATGACCACTCTGAGACTGGATGGTCTGGGGCTCCTCTGGTTAATTCCCGTAGGACAGCTATGATGTTCTTTGGTCATCTCCTGCTTGCTAGTCTAACTCGCAATAACTCATCAGCTCGCTGAGCAGAAGGATGATGTACTGTTCATCTCTGAGTCTCCAGGACCACGACAGGGTCTGGTCCAGGTCTCCGCTGATGAGTGTCCATGTGCTCTTTCATCATGTCACTTTCCTCCTCAAGAGCATGTGGGGTCCTGTGGGTGCCTGCTTCCTCAGACGACTTGTCTTGAAGACATTTTCCATATGCATACAAATGAATTTCTCCACATTTAGGCACGGGGGATATAACCCTTTTCTTACCTCCCATGCCCCACCCCCTTTTAGTTTTGATTCCACCGCTCTGTGGCCCCAGGTACCCCACCTCCGACCCTGTCACCTACCCCAATCCTCCTGGCCTCTCAAGGCCAGACTCTAAGGTGGACTCACTGTGGAGCCCACTTTGCCTACTGTGAGGCACACCGATCGCTCACTTCTCAGATGTGCTCTCCTATCTGGTGTGCATGGAAGTACCCAGCCTCTGAGAAGTCTCAGTTCACCCATTAAGGGAATGAAGGCACATATAAAGAACCCTATAAATATCCATTTCAATGCACTTACAGGACTCAGAACTGAGTCTTTAGCTATGAGCAGCTGGCTTCCAGGAATTACAGGGAGAGCAAAACTTCTTGTGTGATTGATACAGTAGACATCTCAGCTTAATATACTTGAAAACGAATTCTGATCCCCCTCATCTCAACCAGTAGCAAATCCTGTTAGCGTTGCATCTGAAATCTACAGACTATCTCCAGAATCTGACCCCTTCTCATCCCCTCCTCTATTAGTGGTCCAAGCCACCATCTTCCCTAGACTGTCCTCAGTTTTCCTAAGAGGTGTCCCTACTTCAGTCTTATTTCCTTGTCTCAACAGAGCAGCAGAAGGATCGTGGCACTTGGCAATGGTGCCCATTTCACACAAAGTAGAAGCCAGGGGCCCACGTGACCCTCCATGATCCGCATCCTGGACCACTGCCCTCTCTGCTCTGGCCTCCAGCCTCCTTGTTCTTCCCTAAGATTGCTTCAAGTGTCCCATCCCCACTTCCTTCATGTTTTGACTCAAACGCCACTTCTTCAGTCAGCCTCTCATGGCTGTCTAGTTAAAACTATAGCATCCTTTTGTTTGCTATCTCTTCTTCCTGTTTCTCTGTTTCATACATAAATAGTATTCCTTTTTCTTCCCCCAAAGCACATTATGTATTTTAGTCAGATTCCTTCCTTTCTCCATGAGTATGCCAGTCGCACCAGGACAACGATCTTTGTTTGTTCACGACTCTATCTCCAGTGTCTGGAACAGAGTCTGGCTTGTGGATATTGTATTAGCGTCTGAATGAACAGGAATTGTTTTGTGATTATGAAGGTACTAGCTGAGGGGACTTGATGTCTTTCTGTGGTGTGTATCATAACAGGAACAAAGCTATGGGGACAATTCAGTCATCAGGATCCATGATGTCCCCTGGGATTTTCTTTCAACTTGCATTAGGGAAAAGAACGGTCCCTGTAGATGAGAACAGGAGCCAGGATGAAGGACATCAGCTTGGCTTCCGAGCCTTGGTGCCTGCCAGAGACGGAACAGGGTGAGCTCACTGCTCTGACCTCTATCTAGACAAAGACCCAAGGATTCCAGGACTTGGGGGTTTTACCGACTCACTATGTGTTTATACACTTTGCTTCCCTGCCGTCACACATTTCTGTTCTTACCAAGAACACCTCTAGGCCTAACAGAAGAAATGTAGAAGTGTAAAGATATATTTAGAACTGCAAAGTACACACTTATTGGAATTTAAAAAGTTGCTCACCACTGTCAACTGCCAGGAAGAGGGCAGTGTAGACGCTGTTGTGGACGAATGGGGACTCACGGTCCAGCACAGCAGTGGTGTCAACAGTCCCGTTGATGGGGTTGATATTCAGCCAGCCTGCTGGATCCTTGTAAACAGAATACCTGAAAAAAAATCCCCAAACAATGACAGATTATATTCAAAATAGATTCAAAAAATGTTCACAGAGTGCTGGGCACAAGCTCCCATGCTAGTTGCCAGATAATTTTTAATACAAATCCAAAAACATCATTAGAGTACAGTTGTTCATCCAGAAAGTAATGACTGACCATTAACTCTGGGCTGTCTCTGTGCTGAATGTTTTGTACATGCACCTCCTTTATTCCTTGTGACAACCTGGAAGGAAGGAGCTCATGTCTGCCCGGCTCTCACAGCCTGTCTCTTGAGTTCAAGTCCAGTTTTTTATCCCCCCCTTTTACACCTTGGATGCATCTTGTATGCAGACTGGCTGGGAGAAGCACTGTCATGAAGTTACAGGCAGGGCACATGGATGCTTGGGAGAAGAAGGAATTACCTGTGATGGAGGGTAACCCTGGGGTCCTCACAGAGGATGCAGCATCTGAACTGAGACAGACGGAATGGGGGGATGTTGTTAGAGAATGAGAGGACAGACACGTTGGGGAAAGAATATGAATTAACATGGAACAGAGATAGGCACTAAAATATTAGTTCCACAGTAGCAAGGATATCTGTTTACTGTCATGACCCCATCTCCTGAAACACTGCTTAGCACATATACGACACTCAATAGATAGTTGTTGAATGAATAAATATTTAGGGACCAGAAGGTAGATGGTTGTGGTTGGAACATAGCTTTTCCAGGGGAAACTGAAAGGAAATGAATTTGGAGGGATAAATTACAAAGAACCTGAATCATTTAAGGGGTTTGAATTCTAGATATATGGGAAACCATCAGAGAATTTTAAAATGTTCTACACATACTACTTTATTTAAAATAGATAATCAACAAGGACCTATTGTATAGAACAGGGAACTCTGCTTGCTCAATGTTCTGTAATCACTTAAATAGGAAAAAAATTTTGAAAAAGAACAGATGCATGTATATGTATAACTGAATCACTTTGTTGTGCACCTGAAACTAACATGACATTGTTAATCAACTACACTCCAACATAAAATAAAAATTAAAAAGAATGTTCTTATTATTTTTGAGGCTGTTATAAAAGTAACACAAGCTCATTGTAAGAAGTTCAAGCAATAGAAAGGTACATTAAGTAAGAAATGAGAGTCTTGTCTGTCTGGCTGAACATGACCTGCATGTCTTTGACCTGGGTGGCTAGGGAAACATGGGCAACTAAGAGGATGCTAGATGCTATAGACCTTATGATCGTCTTATTTTTTCTATTATTAAACTACAGGCTGTAGATTTCTTAGTTTTCCCTGAACTTTGGCCATTTTAAACCAACTCGTATATTAAAAAAAAAAACCACTTGAGTAGGATGTTTTATTTTTTAAAAAATTTAGCACTTTGACTTTTTGCCAAGGAAAACAATAAATATTAAACCAGTGGGAAAGCAAACCAAATCAAAACAAAAACAACTCCATCCCCCCAACCCCCACAAAACACACACCTGGAGAGATAAATGCCTTTGCCAAGGTCAACTGCTAGTGTGCAGCAATGTTGGGATCTGAACTTGGAGCCAGGGCCCTGCCCTTAACCTCCACACAAGCTCTGCCCAATCGCACATGTTGTCAGCATCACGTGGGAGTGAAAGGTAATAGACTTCGGAGTGAAGAAGACTCGGATTTTCTGTGAACCCATTTCCTCCTCTGTTAGGTGGGACAATCCCGGTGGCCTCAATGGTGGCTGTGAGGGTCAAGTGAGGCCTGACTCCAAGGGGCTGCTGTGTGTCCAGCAAGGGCCAGGCCAGCACGCTCTCTTGATGTGACCCACTGTGTCCCCCGGAGTGTTTTGGAAATGTGTGACTTGGTGAGCCCTGGGGAAACAAGGCTTTGAAGCCGAAACAGTGACGGGGAACAGATGGAGAGAATGAACGAGGCTAACGGAGGTTTTCTCACCACTCTCGATGCCTCAGTTATCATTTCCATATTTCTTCAAAGCAGAAGAAATGTATAAATTACTCCTGAGAGTGAACTGCTTTAAAAACATCCGCCTTTCAGCTTGATAGTAATTTACACTTCCAGCTGGCAAGATGCTACCTGCTAAGACCCACCTGAAATGTGTCCTCTGCCCTCCCCCCCGCCCAACTGCCCGCCTGCTTTGAGTCCCCCGGTTAGAAGGGTTAGTCACTCCATCCTCTCGTCCTTGCTGGGCACACGCATGGATGAAAATGCCTGTAAGAGCAGCGTATGGGCCCTCATAGGCCTGCCACCTTCACCAGTTTCTCAATGTCAGGACGAGGCTCCAGTTGGCTGTATTATGCATGCTTGCTGTACCTGGCTTTGTGCTCACCATTCACAGTTGGTGCCTCATTTACGTCTGTGGTTCACAGCAACCTGATCAAGTGGGTATCATCCCTCTCTAAAGATGAGATAACCAAGACTCAGAGAGGCTTCACCACTTCCCAAAGCGACACAGCTAAGAAGTAGCCGAGATGGAATTAAACATGGGTGTGCCAAATTCCAGGCACTGGAGCCTAGCCAGGATACAGTGTGTTCATGCCCAGGACCAGGTACTTACTGGCCGCTCTGCATTCGCAGGGTGGAGTGGAGTGCCCAGAGCAGGTGGCTGCCCTGGATGTTGCTTTATTCTTTCTTTTTCAACATCAAGCAAATGGAAAACACGAAGAATGGTGACATTTGTTTCCCATCTTACAGAGTAACAAGTTCAAGGTTGATCCAGGAGTGATTTGTGGCGGTTCAATATATTTGAAATAATGATTACTTAACTCAGAGTTTAGATTATAAATAAAAACTGAATTAAGTAATCTCGCGTTCCACCTTGGCTAAGAGCACCCTTTTATTCTCCTGTCTTTGTTTCTGGTCCTCTGTTGCTACAGTTTTGCACCATGATGACCATGTTGGCTTCCTGTGCAGGGAAGAGTTATACTGAATAAAAAGCTTACAGGGGTTGGTTGATTGGAAGCTGTCCCCTGAGAACAATGCCTGGTGGTTTAGGTCTGTACCTACCACATTCCCAGTGAAAGCAAGAGCTTGAGTGGTTTTACAGGATAATACCCCACTATCTTATTTTCTTTAAAAAATAACCAGATCTGGGAGCTTGCCTGGTGGCTCTGTGATAAAGAATCCGCCTGCTAATGTAGGAGACACAGGTTTGGTTCCTGGTCCTGGAAGACCCCACGTGCCAAGGAACCAGGATTCCGTGTGCCACAACTATGGAGCCTGTGCCCTGGAGCCCGGGAGCTGCACCACTGAGGCCTCTCACCCTCCGGCCCGTGCTCCATCCACAACGAGAGAAGCCGCTACAACGAGAAGCCCGAGCAGCACAACTAGAGAAAAGCCCATGTAGCAATGAGACTAAGCACAGCCAAAAGTAAATAAAAAAAATATGTATATATGAAAAAGCAACCAGGTCTCCATCGCTGTGCTATTTAATTGCATGCCTGCTGGGCCCCTTGCCCTCCTCTGTTAGTTAATGGACTTTCTCTGTTGCCTCTTCCCACTGAGATGTTGGGGAGGTCCTCCTGGATCCCAGATCTTCTGGATGTCCATCTTCCTGCGTCTACTCAGGTTTGCAGCCACGGAGAGGGCAGGGTGGGGTCATTCCATTTACTGAGAATGCCCGAGTGCCCAGCGCTGTTTGCCCTGAACCCACGGCCTCCAAACTCAGAGCTTGTGGAGGCCCCCTGAGGTAGCTGTGCCCCTCTCCAGCCCTGGAGTGTCTACCCCTGAGGGGAAGAAAGCCCAGCACTCGTCACCCAGCCTGCACTCCTACCTCCTGGCCGATGAGCCCTTGAGACTGACTGGCCAGGCACTCTATGTACGTTTCTGCATTTTCAAAGCTGTCTCTTTAATAAGCCTTTTGGCGCAAGAATACTGGTGTGCAAGACATTTTCTGTGCGCCTAGGCCTGAAAAATGCATATGCCTTATTCAATTGGAATTTCCAGGCAATTTGTCTGTGACGTGAACTTTGCTTGTTATAAGGGAAGAAAAATCAAAAAACAAGACTCCTTGCAGCCTGTGTGTAGCTTCACAGGAGGTGCTCGTGAGCTTGCCAAGGCTTGGCCTCTCCCAGGTGTCAGCATCAAAGATGCCTGATCGGGAGATCAGGCCAGTGGGGAGGCAGGGCGGGGGGCATCTAACCACGCTCCAGGCCCGCATCGTCCTGGGAAGCGGGCTTACTGTTGGCAGGGCCCTGGCAGAGTGGAGAAGAAAGCTGCCCGGCCAGAGGACTTCCAAGCCAGGGGCCCAGCTCTCTGGGGGCCTCAGCGTTGGTGGGAAGGAGAGAGAGACTTTGACAGAACCCCTCTGCAGGCTTCCTGGGTTCACCTCCACTGCACTGAGGATGCACATTTGCTCAGCATTGGATAGCAAGATCCTTGTTATTATTTTAGACTTAAAAATATTACAAAGTAATTATCCTCCAATTAAAATAAATAAATTAGTTAAAAATTTTTGCAAAGTAATATAGCTCCTCACTTAATTCCAACCCAATGGGCCCCCTAGGTTAAATGAAATATCTGCTTGGGTGATTCAAATCAACCACTTTATTTATAAACAGAACTGGAGAGAGTTCCCAGCAGAAGGATACACAGTGTTCTGGCACAGCTCAGGCAGCTGTGGCTCTGAGAACGTACTTCACGTCTCCTGACAAAGCACACGGAGGAGATGGGAGGACACGTGGTCCCAGAGTCCAGGCTCAGGTACACAACACAGGCCGGCACAGGGTCCTGGAGAGATGGGGATGGCGCTCTGTCCTGCTCCACAGGACCCAGGGCCCAGGAAGGCGGTCTCAGTAACAGGAGGGACGTCCCCTGGATGGCGAGATGCCATAGAGGGAAGACGTGGACAGGAAGAGCTGCCCGGTGAGTGGCCAGGCAGAACCTCTCAGAGTTGGGGAGACGGAAGTAGAGCTTGTCCAGCTTAGCACGAGGCGATGACCTTCCAGGAGGACAAGGGGAGGAGCTCCCGACACCTGTAGGCTCTTCCCTGGACTGCCCTCCCAGGCATCCCAGAGCCCCTGGTGGAGTACTGAGGCCCTCCTGCATGAGGTGCTACCAGATTACAATGCTACCATCACACTCTCCTGGCAGCTGCCATCTTGCGATGGCACGTGGACCAAAGCTCGGTCGGTTCCTTACAGACATTCTGACCCTTGTTTAGTAGCTCATTCATGTCCAACTCTTTGTGACCCCATGGACTGCAGCATGCCAGGCTTCCTGGTCCTTCGCCATCTTCTGGAGCTTGCTCAAACTCACGTCCATTGAGTCTGTGATGCCATCTTATCCTCTGTCGTCCCCTTTTCCTCCTGCCCCCAATCCCTCCCAGCATCAGGGTCTTTTCCAATGAGTCAATTCTTTGCATCAGGTGGTCAAAGCATTGGAGTTTCAGCTTCAGCATCAGTCCTTCCAATGAACACCCAGGACTTATCTCCTTCAGGATGGACTTGTTGGATCTCCCTGCAGTCCAAGGGACTCTCAAGAGTCTTCTTCAACACCACAGTTCAAAAACATCAATTCTTTGGCACTCAGTCTTCTTTATGGTCTAATTCTCACATGCATGCATGACTACTGGAAAAACCATAGCTTTGACTCGACAGACCTTTGTTGGCAAAGTAATGTCTCTGCTTTTTAATATGCTGTCTAGGTTGGTCATAGTTTTTCTTCTAAGGAGCAAGCATCTTTTAATTTCATGACTGCAGTCATCATCTGCAGTGATTGTGGAGCCCAAAAAAATAAAGTCTATCACCGTTTCCATTGTTTCCCCATATACTTGCCATGAAGTGATGGGACTGGATGCCATGATTTTAGTTTTTTGAATGTTGAGTTTTAAGCCAGCTTTTTCACTCTCCTCTTTCACTTTCATCAAAGGGCTCTTTAGTTCCTCTTCGCTTTCTGCCATAAAGGTGGTGTCATCTGCATATCTGAGGTTATTGATATTTCTTCAGTCAATCTTGATTCCAGCTTGTGCTGGACTACCATGATGACAAACAGCGCACAGCCCACCCCAGGAGCTCCCTTCCTGCCCTTCAGAGGACCCAGGTAGGCTTGCTGTGAGTCCATCATCTGCTCTGTCATAGGAAGCAGGAGGTGAGATCATTAGTGAGTATCTTCTGCTTGGACCACTGTGGTGCCTGACTCTGCCTCTCTTCTACTTATTACTGTCAGTTCTTCAAAGAGCAACCAATTGAAAATTCACCATTTTTCTTTTTAAAAAAATATTTCCTTATTTATTTTGGCTGTGCTGGATCTTTGTTGCTGCGCACAGACTTTCTCTAGGTGCAGTGGGCAGTGCCTTCTCTCTAGTTGCAGTGTTCAGGCTTCTCATCGCGGTGGCTCCTCTTGTGGAGCACGGGCTCTAGGGCCCTCGGGCTTCAGCAGTTGTGGTGCAAGGGCTCCGTTGCTCCGCAGCATGTGGAATCTTCCCAGACCAGGGATTGAACCCCTGTCTCCTGCACTGCAAGGCGGATTCTTAACCACTGTCTCATATGAGTGAGTTCCTGCTTAGAATCCTTTAGTAACCTTCCACTGGGCACAGAATAAAATCCAAACTCCAGATCATGTCTCACAGGCTTTGCCTTACTCTCCACCCTCCTTCCATCTGTCTCATTCGCCTGTGTGTCTGATGCCTAGAGGAGTGCCTGCTCAGGGGTTGGATGGATGAATGAATGAATGAAGGGACAAGCCTTCTTCAACATGGTTTGACTGACCCAGGCCTGAGCTCCCACGATACTCACTTTGGGAGACTTTAGGTAACCAACTTGAAATGAAGCAGCCTGTCTTTCTCTGACTTCCAGGACAGAGGCTGGATTTCTCCCAGGCCGTGCAGGCATGTAGATGTGCCACTTCAGTGTCCTGTGGTTCGTGAGACTCCCCCTTGCCCATGATTATCCAACTTTACTAACACTTATTAGTGCTAATAATAAGTAACACTTATTAGAAGGCTGAAAAGCAAAATGAAACCAACTAGTCTTGGTGTTTCAGAGTGAGATGGATCAGCCCCCTGTGGCGTGTGGCCAGGTTGGGGGCCTCTCCTCCAGGGCTATACAGCTTGCAGGTCAAGTTCCGTGTCTGTCCATCAAAGGGATGGCAGGGTCGTGTTTCTGTCAGGTGCCGTTTCCAGGGTGGGTTGTTTTGAAGAAACATGCTCGCTGGGAGAGCAAACCCTGATGTCAGAAGACCAGCAAGGCAGAGTTAATCTCCACTGATTTGTTCTCAGACTTTATTTCTATTGGGTGATTAATTGACAGGTCATGCCTCTGGTCAGCACCTGAACATTTCAGCTCAGCTGAGACCAAGTCGAGCAGAGGTGTTGGTGCTTGTGAGAAGCGGATGAGCGAGCTTGTGGCAGAGACTACAGTGGGATAGATGGATGGCAGAGCCCAGCTTCATGCCTTGAAGGTCAGTGAGCACCGCCTGGCAAGCTGCCGCCAAGGAGGTTCTTACCAGTGCCTGCTTGTCTTTGGGGACAGGCCTTCTCTCTCTGCTGGAGGCCGGGTGGCGAGCAATCCCAGACACTGTTTCTTACCGGGGCTGGGCTGTGGGAGAGCCACACGGTTCTGGGGAGGAGCTGAGAGGGTCTGAGCTCCATGTGGAGAGACCTGGCCCAGAGCACATCTCCACCTGCCTTGGCCTGGCCCGTGGTCTAGAGGAGCCATCCCCTAACAGGTGACTCTGCTGGTCCCCGTGTGGGAAGCCCTGGGTTCACCATGCCCAGCCCTGGGCACTGATGCCCTACATTTTGGGAAGACCTGCTAGGAGCCCAGAGCTCTGCTAGGGACGGGGGAGACTGCAGTGAGCAAAGCAGGAAGCTCCCGCCCCTGCTGAGGATTTTTACCAAGGGGGTTCATCGCTGGGCACTGCACTTGGCACACGAGGGGTGAGGGCCCAGAGGAGGGGCTGTCTTTCTCTCTTCCCAGGTCCAGTGCTCTGTCACATGTCCGGTCCATTGCAGGCCTTAGTCAAGGATGGGTGGCCAGTGCGTGAAAAGTGAACAGGAAGCAAAGAGTTACAGGATTCCGAGGAGTCGGTGTCCCGGGATTTGCAGGGTGTGTGAAGACGGCCATGCACCTGGTCCATGAGGGACGATGGGTAGTGCTCCGATGGGGTCAGCTGTGTGGAGTCACAGAGCTTCTGACAAGGGAAACGACACTTCTTGGGCCTTTGAGCCTCCCACTGCCCCGGGCCGCCAGCTGTTTTCTCATTCATGCCTTCCCAGACCCGAACCCTGTAGACCTCCACCCTCCCCGCCTTCGTTTTAACTGCTGGTTTCCACTGGGAATTTTGTCCCCAGCTCTCTGCTTGGCTGGCTCCTTACTACTCTTCAGACCTCAGTTCAAATGTCACCTCCTCCCTCCCAGCCCATTTCAGGGGCCTCTCCCAGGGGCTCCCCAGTCTATCATGCTGTTTACTCTCCTACAGACTATAAGCTGCACTCAGCTAATGTGGTTAAACATTGATTTACTGGCTTACTGCCCATCTTCCCGCTGGAGTATAAGTTCTACAAGAGGACAAAGGCTAGTTAGGGCCCCGCTAGTGGTGCAAGTTTAGGAAGCGTTTACTGAGTCAGTGTGGATGCATTAAGGCAGAGTAAAAGAAGAGTAGTCAGCCCATCCAAAACACTTACTTTGAGCCTTGTTTTATATCAAAAGCAATATTTACAATGGACATTTCTCAAGGGTCTGCCGCAGCATTTAAAATTTCCCATGGCCCTCTGAAATAGTCCATATGAGACTCTTTTACTCATTTTACATGTTTCCGTCTGAATTCTAGAAAATGAAAATTGATGCTTTCTGGATGAATCAACCTCTTCTAAGCTGACTTCCCAGAAGAATCAAAGAGAGTCCATGTAATTTTTTTGCACATGTCTTGATTGTTTGAATGTTTAAAAGAACATCACACATGCTTTTTGAGTCTTGAACTTTACATCTAATTGTGATTAAAAGAACATCTTGGTTTAGCCAAGAAAGAAGCTTTGTCTCCAACTTTGCCAGTTCCCAAAACAACATTCTTAGAAGGAAAGAAAATCCCTTAAAACTCTGTATCCTTTGATTTAGAAATTCCTTTGACAATAATTTAGCCAAAAGACAGTAAGGGAGCAATTTCTAAAATTTGGGAATGCTGGGTTAATAAAATCAAAGCTCGCCCCCCCTTTGCAGGACTTTTCAGAGCCTTGAAAATATAGATTTGCACTGTGAATATCCCAGAAAGGGTCTCAGAACAAAGCATTACTCAAATTTATTTGGCAGTTACTCAGCTACAAGAATGTTTCTTCCATCACTGCTGAGTACAGAAAAATTTAAAAATACCAGCTAACTGTCTATCAAGGGGCTTCCCAGGTGGCACTGATGGTAAAGGTCCCGGCTGCCGATGCAGGAGACACAAGAGTTTGATCCCTGGGCTGGGAGGAGTCCCTGGAGGAGGGAATGGCAACCCACTCCAGTGTTCTTGCCTGGAGAATCCCATGGACAGAGGAGGCTGGCAGGCTATGGTCCATAGGGTCGCAGATTCAGACACGACTGAGTCGATTTAGCACACATGCACACAACTGTTTATCAAAAGTGATGGGTTACCCAGACAACAAAGCACTATGTAGACCTTAAAAACCAAGAGAGACACAGTGTTGCAGGATGACTATATTCAAGAAATGAAGATGACGGTGAAAACCTCACCCACTACAGAGGTTCATGTGTAGAACAGAGAATGCCCAGGGGCTAACACAGGAGGTGCTCACTGCATCCTTCTCACAAACACCAGTAACAGCTTTCCTCTGGAGTCCAAGGTCAGCTTCAAAATCCCTCTCCCCACCATACTCTGCGTGCCAAGCCCTTCTTATCACACCGCTGGGCTCATAATCCCAAACCCGTTTGCCAACCTGGCTGAGAAAATAACCTTGGAAGGGGATGTTAGTGGCAGCCACATTGAGAATAACAGCAATGATGATAACAGTGATAGAACAGAAGATAATATTAACACTTACTGAGCACTAACTGTGCCAGAAACTTCCTCAGTGCCTCACACAGGTCAGCTCATACGACCCTCACAACAGCTTCATGGGGGTTGGGATTATTGCCCCATTGTAGAGATGGGGGTACTGAGGCACAGAGAGGTGACGCGATCTGCTCCAGATCACACAGCTGGTAAACGATGGATCTGGTCCCAGGACCCACACTCTGGGCTGAGATGCCTCCCTGGCTGACTTTGACCTTAAGAATAGTCGTGCCTGTGTCTGGCTAGTGGGGTTTTGCATCTTTCTTATTTTTTCATATCAGTATTTCTAAAACTTCTACCATGAACCTATAATCTTTTTGCAATAAAGTCCTTTTTTTTCCAATAAAAGCTAATAATATAAAGATGTCTTCCTTTACACCCCCACACCTCTATTTCCCTCTTGGCAAAGTCAGTGTTTCTCTCCTCTGTGCAACCTTACTGCTATAGGAGGTATATTATATATGTGATCTGTGTGTGTCTACAAAAACATATATGTATTAACTTCTATTAAACAGTGTACTAGGGGGTTTGAGCTTGGTACAATAAGGGTGGAAAATAAAAAGCATATAGATTAGAGAGGAATAAGTAAAATTTCCTCCATGGGCAGATGACATAATCAGGTATAAAAATTTGAAGGAATTTAAAAAATTAATAACATGAATGTTACTTTGGCATAGTTACAAAACGCAAAGTCAATACACAAAACTCACTCATACTAATATGTACTAGCAAATAGTAATTGGAAAATAAAATGTAAATAATACCATTTAAGGTAGTCAAGACCTGTAAAATTCTTAACAAAATATATACAAGACCTATACTCGGAAAACTAGAATACATTGCTAAGACAGATTAGAGAAGTCCTAAATAAATGGATATACCATGTTCATGCTTACAAAACTAAATACTGTTATGAGGTGAATTCCCCCCAAAGTTATTTGTAGATTTAATACAATCTTAATAAAAAATTTACAGTTTTTTGCATAAAAATATTTATGTATGTATTATATTATACATGATATGTAATACTGTATATGGTGTATGGATACACATACAATGTATTAATTACACACTTGTTAGGGTTTCCCTGACAGCTCAGTTGGTAAAGAATCTGCCTGCAATTCAGGAGACCCCGGTTCTATTCCTGGGTCAGGAAGATCCCCTGGAGAAGGGATAGGCTACCCATTCCAGTATTCTGGTCTGGAGAATTCCATGGACTGTATAGTCCATGGGGTCACAATGAGTTTGACACGACTGAGTGACTTTCGTTTCTCTTTATGGATTGAATATTTGTGTTCCCTCACCTCTCCCCTAATTCACATGGTGAAGCCCTAACACCCAGTGTGACTGAATTTGGGGATGGGGCCTCTAAGGATATAATAAAGGTTAACTGAGGTCGCAGGGTGGGGCCCTGATCTGACGGGATTAGTGTTCTTCTGAGAAGAAGGAGAGGCCTGAGCACAATCCCCCTCCACCCTGTGCATGCATGGAGGAGAGGCCACATGAGGTCACCGCAAGGAGGGGGCTGTCCTCCAGCCAGGAGAAGGGCTTTCACCAGAAACTGAGTCTGCCAGAACCTTGAGCATGGACTTCCAGCTTCAGAAGTGTGAGAAGTAAGTGTCTCCTGTCTTAGCCCCCAAGCCTGCAGTAGTTTGTCATGGGAGCCCTCGCAGAGTGACACAACACGATACAGATACTAGGCTGAACCATAGAGATGCCTTTTTAGTGGTCAA
This sequence comes from Muntiacus reevesi, assembly GCF_963930625.1. NCBI lineage: Eukaryota > Metazoa > Chordata > Mammalia > Artiodactyla > Cervidae > Muntiacus > Muntiacus reevesi. The sequence goes on along the minus strand of NC_089250.1, from coordinate 223,560,444 downwards.
AACCCATCAGATGTCAGCGATCTCATATGGCCCAACCTAATCATAAGCGTATATACAATAAAATGACATGTCCTAATTGTGTGCTTCCCCCTAGTGGACAGACTTCTCTGCGGTCTGGGAGTCACATCTTGTTTATCTGTACTTTCGTGTCTCTCAGGGTATCTGCTGGCTTTTAGTAAACACTGGTGACTGATGAGTAAATTATCCAGATGAACATTTTGAATTCCTGCTCCAACAGAAGCCTTAACATGGTTATATCAAGGCTAGCTCTCTTATTAAAAAGAATTACCTTGCACTGATCAGTAGGAGCTATTGAACTGTTTGCCAAGAGCTTTTCTTTTCACTTCGTAGTAACACAAAATAAATGTGTCTTCATAACACACACACACACACACACACACACACACACACACACGCATGCGCACGCATGCATGCACCACACAGGCCAGTGTCTTCCAACCCTTCTTGAGTCACACCACTCACACACAGGCTTGTGGGGCCAGAGGGTGAGAGCGGATGGGGTAGGAGGCAGAGAGTGAGTGGTGTATGGTTTCAGCACCCACCCGACGTCCTGCTCCCTCTTTTCATGCACCAGGTTCGCTCCTGCCCATCCAGACCACAGCCCTGGGGCATCTGCGCATGTGATGCTGGCCCCTGGTCTGGGAGGAGCTGGGGCTCTGGGTACCATCACAATTCTAAAAGCTTGTGCTGTGCAAGAGTAAATGAAAAGCACCTTTCCTTCAAATGTATGAATCAAAATTGACACTTAAACTAAACCTCTGGATCTCAAAAACTGCCCCCAAAACAAAAGACCAAACAAAAACAACAACAACAAACCCAGCCAAATTAGCAGATGCAGGAAAAGGCTGCTCTCTCCCTAAACATGTGGCTTACTCCCTGGCTCTCCCAGTGTGGACCACTGAGCCAGGCTGCTTGCTAGTCCCTTTGAGACGCATGTCGTTCCAAACCTGGTTGGTCCTTGGGCCTCATGTCCCTATCACATGCTCTCTTGGAAAGCTATTCCAAGCCTTCTCCAACCTTTGAACATAATTCTATCTTTCTGGGCTTCTAATGTCAATTTACTAACATTCTTGGCTTTTAAAATCTCCTAAATTGACATTTTATTGTGAATAATTGAGTACTTTTCCTTCTCAATACGGCAAGGTTGGAAGTTGCTCCCTTGAATGCCCATCACTACAATTGTAGTCTGTGGGGGAGACAGGTAGATTTGCAATACAGCAAGTGGAAGAAAACAGTAGAATCTAGGTGATGGGTGAATGAATGCTCACTGCAAAATTATTTCAACATTTCTGTGCATTTGAAACTTTCATAAAGTTGATGGCAAAAAGGATGAATGTGTCTTTTCTTGAGATAGTAAGCAGTTCTGTTCCCATATTCCTGTCTTTCTAAAAAGAGACAAAAAAACCTAAGGAGGTCATACACTGTGTGACTTCATTCATATGAAACATCCAGTTTGGCCAAATCCATAGAGACCAAAAAGTAGATTAGTAGTAGATTAGTAGAAAGATTAGTGGTTGCTATGGCAGAGGAGAGGCAGAATGGAAGTGATGGCTAAGGAGAATAGATTTCTTTCCGGGGTAAAGAAAACGTTCTAAAATTGATTGTGGAGATGGTTGCACAACTCTTTGAGTATACTAAGCCCATTGAATTGTATATTTTAAATGGTAGATTGTGGGGTTTGTGAATTATGTCTCAATAAAGCTGTTATATACAAGAGAAATACCTTCAAGGAAGTGAGCTCTCCATGGTTTCCTAGGTGATTAAAGCACAGAAAAATGAAAAAAAACCCAAACATCCTTTTCGTGATGTGCTTCAGAATATTCTACTAATGAATTGCAGAGGGCCCAAAATAACAGGGGTATTTTGATGGTCTTTCATTTTTGCCTGCTTGACATATACTGAGTCAAATGAAAAACTCTCCGAGGCTCATCTATGGGATCTTTATTCTTACTTGTAATGACTGTAGGAGAATGGGCCAAGGTAACCGGATGCCTGGTGAATGAATGAATGAATAACAAAGGAATGAGTGAGCAAGCACCTTGCTCTTTCTTTGGCTTTTCCTATCGACTCACGTCTCTGTCTTTGAAGGAAGGCTTCGCTTAGTCTTAATCATGAAGGTTGCAGTTGTTTCTTCACGTTATCAAGGATTCTTATTTCTCTCAAACCCAAACAGGACACTGGGTCTTGTCACCAAGTTGGCCTGGTGACAGTACTGCCAACTGGAGTCTTGGTTTCCCATCTAACAAAAGGCAGGTTCAAGGAGGGTCTGGAAGCTTCTTTCTAACACTAGTAAGTTATGACAGTCCTTGCCCAAACAACAGCTATTCTGGATGAGCAAAAAGTTGTAAATTCTTCCCGGTGGGCACATTTACACCGAAGTCCTGGGAGTTTCTTCCATGTGACGAGTGACATTTTACAAGACAAAGTAAATGCAGAGAGTGAAAAGGCAGTCATTAAAAGGTGAGAAAAATAAACAGTTGGCAAAGAATGCCTGTATAAATTGCTCACTCTGACTTCAGGGGGATAATTTTTTTAAAGTAAGATCATGAGAAGTAGATTTATGTCCCCAGATCCAATGCAAATGCAGGATTTGCACAATAACCATTTATCAGGTCCCAAAGATCTGATTTATGGCCCCACGGCCCTACTTTGTATTCTGACGGGCTCAGAAAGTTAACTGACAACACAGAAAGAAATATCCTCCGACTCATTGCAGATGATGGGTTATAAATGAGCACAACTTGATTTTCTGCTCTGGAAAATTAGTGTTTTGAAACTCTCATTAGAAATTAGTCGTTAAAGCTGTGCCCAGACTTGACTGTTTGGCCCATTGCTTTATTGTTGCTTTAGTCATTTAATTTCCTGACAGCATTGGGTGGGGAAACCACTGCCTTTGCTGTAGAACATTCTAGGTCGACATCTTTGTCTAGATTCAACACCATGTCTCTAGACTGGCTGTGTCCCTGCGGAGACTCTGCACCTGTGTAGGGTGAGCTGGGTGGCATAGAACCAGTATCCACTTTGCAAGAGGCACCGTGCTGGCCCGGGGCAAGGAGACAGAGGGGTGACTTGGCTCCTGATCCTTCTCCCCAAATGTTAGTGGAGAGACTGAACTAGTGTTTCCCAGACTGGGTGCCCTATGGTTCTGGCCCCAGAATCACCAGCAGAATTAAAGATACAGATTCCCAGGTCCTGACATTGAAGTTTGGTCCTGACATTGACTTGGTAGGTCCGAGATAGGGTTTAAGCCTCTGTAATTTTAGCAACTCCCATGGGCTTTTGATGTTGGTCAATTTACTTGTCCAGGGATGGGCACTTGGGATTCGCTGGAGCCTGATGCTCAGCCATTTCCTCCAAGTCACCAGAAGATTGAGGCACTCAGGTAAAGCATGGAGTCCAGTGTATTTGATCTGCGGGAGGTCAGCAGGTGGGTCAGGAACCTTCTTCTCAGCGAGGGGTGGCCACAAAGCTTTCTTTTCACCCTCCAAGTCCAGTTAATCACCAAATCATGCTGATTCCACTTTCTCCATGCTTCTCAGCTCAGCTGCACGTCTTTGACTTTTCTTCCTTGCTACTCTTGTCCTCAGTGGCAGCATGTTAAGTGACCTCTTAGCCTCTCGTCTCTTCCCCTCACATCTGTCCTGTGCCTGAATGAACTTTTTCTAAAATTCAGATCTGATCATAACATCCTTCTGAGTTCAGGCCTTCTGGTGCCCTTTGGGGCCCTCACTGCCTACAGATCAGAGCTTAACTCCCGCCATGGACCACACGAGACCCCTCGCAGCCGTGTCCCCTTGTTAAGTGTGCAGTTCTAGCCTCTGTGCCTCTGCCTGCAGTGTTTCCAGGGCCTGCACACCTCCCTCTGACCCCTGGGCTGCCTTCAAGCATCAGCTCGGCTCTTCTTGATTCTAACAGGTGGACACAGATGTGCCTTTCTCTCTGCCCTTGTCAGACTGTCCTGTTCTGCACCTTGAATGTCATTTTCATCACAGCTTTCATATTTATAATTAAAAGGTGTTTGTTTATACAGTTACCCATTCTTCTAGACTAGGTGAGCCTGGACGATAGAGGCCATGCATGTTTTGGTGTTTGTACCCCACCTCTCTGAATTAGGGGCCCAGGGGAAAGGGGGCCCTGGGTTGGATGACCCTGGAGCTGGTCAGAAGGCTGGGGAGACATGTATAGGGTTTGCACAGAGGCCACACAGGGGAGCTGCTCCTGGCCAGCTCTCCTCTGGGAGCTGCCCTAGTTTCAGTACAGCCCTTGGTCAACCCGCAACCCAGATTCCTGCTGACATCACTCTGTTGGTAACACTAGTCCTCTGGGGAGGGTGGCACGTCTCAGTCTGCTGCGGAAGGTGAGGTAAGGATACAGGTCTCCAGGAGAGCTTCCTGGGACCCCTTTAGGACGGCTGAGAAGATGAGTAGTTGCAGGAGGCCTGAACTAGGAAGGAATCTCCTATGGCCAACATGAGCTTGTTCAATTTCATGCACCCATGTACCCATACATCTACCCATGTGCCCATCCACATACACGTTCACACATCCATCCTTCCATGCATCTATCCATTCATCTACCCACACATCCATCCATGCATATATCCATCATTACCCATTCACATACCCATCTCTGCATCTGTGCATCCATCCATGTATCTACCCATTCATGTATCCATCTGTTGTTTCAGTACTCATCACACAGCTACTGTGTGTTAGGAGCTCTTATTTATTTATTACTGTGTCTATGACAGCACTTATGCTCTAGAAGAAGTAGCAGAATTATAAGCAACATGTAAACAGATGATATGACAATTTCAGAGAGTGACATGTGCTCTGGAAGCATCACATTGGGCAATGGTACAGGGGTGACTAGTAATGTGGAGGAGTAGGGGAGGGCTTATTTAGTGAGAAGTAAGCAAGGAGAGCTGCTTAGCGGGGATGACAGATGCGGTATGAATGAAAAGGAGACAGTCAAGTAGAGAGATGGTGGGGAGGATGTTCAAGACAGAGGAATCCATGGTGAGCCGATGAGTCAGGGGGAGTCTCCAACTGGGAAGCTGTTTGGGGACAGTGGCCAGAACAGAGGACAGCAGATGGAACCGAGTTCAAATCCCCACTCAGTCATTAACACCTGTGGGTCACTGGGAGCGGTTCCAACCTTTCAGAGCTTTCACATCCCTGTATGTAAAACGGAGACACTAAAACCTTACTGATAAGGTGGTTGTGAAAATTGCATCATATGTGAAGCATGGTCCTTGGCATGGGGTAGGGGGCTTCCCAAACCCATGTATTTCAAAATCCTTTTGCCAAGTGAAAGTCACCGTGCTTTTCGCATCTGCATCCTGAAACAGAAAAGATGGATCGCCTCGATTCTGGTAACCGGTTTCCAACTGACACCTCTATCTGATTTTGCCTTCCTTCCATATTTTAAAAATGCTCCAGGTACTTCCTTTATTATGCATGTCACCCGGCTCTAGTTACTGTGGAACTAGAAGGTCACAGCTTGGCTCCGGGCTCAGAAATATGGCAGCTGTCAGGCACATGATTTAGGAAGTTGGCCTTCCTCAGTGGAACCACAGCACAGTAAAATCCAGTCAATGATTCAGCCCACTGCTGCTGAGTAAAAGCTGGGAGAAATCTTCAGCAGCTATATTAACACGAAACTTTTTATGAGTAAATGTTTTTCGCTAGATGACATTGAACCCCTGCTTCCCTCCTCCAGTCTCCAAACAGCTCAGCTTTGGAAAAAGGGGCCAGAGACTCTGAATAGGAAGCAATGACCCTGCTGTACCAAAAAAAAAAAAAAAAAAAACCCAAAAAACCACCCCAGATTTCCAAACAAAACCATGATAAAAATAAAGCCCCTTACAAGAGTGTGGGACAACAGGACGCATAGCCCCAGTCTGCTCAGGCCTGCAATCCTAGGCTCTCCCTCCTTGATCACACTCACGTCTGGCTCTTATTATATTTTCCTCATAGATTGCTAGAGGTGCACTGGTCATGGTTCAACATCCAGTTTTCTGGAGCAAAAAGAGCCCAGAATATTAGCATTTGCCCATTTCCATGGTGTAAATACTTCTGCTGTGACTGACTTTGAGTCACTCAAGATGCCACAGAGTACAAAATTGGGAAGAGATGGTAACATTGGCTCGTGAGCCGGTTGGAACTGGCTCTGGGCCACCACTGCCACATCGTCACCCTATTGTCATGACCACTGGCTCTGGCTGGGTGCACTGTCAGACACAGTGCATGTGACAGCTCGTATAATCTTAACCATCATCATTTGAGGCAGGGATTGCTATCACCAGCTCAAGGATGAGGGGATTGAGCTCAGACAGACTGTGTGGCCAGCACAGGTTCCCATGAGAAGGTGGCACTCTGCCCCTGGCCCCATTTCAAGCCTTCCTGTTTCTTCCCTGGATTAGCATCTGCTTCCCAACAGGCTCCACGACTGCAGGCCCCCTGGGGCCCTCTCTCGCTGCTCTTTTGTGTATATAACCACCTACCCCAGTTCAGAACTGAGTCCAGTTTATTTAGCTCAATGCTTACCAACCCAGCCCTGCTCACTCACGCACACAGTAGGCACTCGCTTAGTAAGATTTTCCATTTCTTCCTGCTGTGCTGGTGTACCCTCTCAGAACAATGGCCTGGCCCATTTCTCAGGTGTTTGTGCCTGTTTCGTGTGATAGAAGATAAAACTGGGACTTTCATATCTGGTATTAGTGAAGTAGGCAATTCAGACCAATCCTCCCACTAAGCAAGCTATAAGATGTTGGAATATACACATAAAAAGAGGAAATGGGGAAGAAGCCAGGACAGGTTAGAAGACTACAGGACTGCAATCAGTACAGGTCTCTATTTTCTCATACCCTTCATGGCGATGATGTCATTTTGAGGGGAGTCTTAGAAAGTTTTGCAGGTAATGTTATCAATCTGAAAATTCAACCAGTTTCAAAGAGTTTTTGACTTTGGAAAGAAGGGCCAAGACTAGAAGATTATATCTACTCAAGTAAATAATCATTAAAGAGGCCAACAAGGGGAGGAAAAAGTGGAGAGGAATGGTCTCCAAGGGTTGGTGGGAGGTAGGGGGACAGTGGGCAGAACACAGAGGGCTTCCAGGGAGGGATGCTACTGGGGGTGATGCTGTCATGGTGGACACGTTTGCTTGTAACTGTGTCCACACCCACAGGATGTATACCACCAGCAGTGAACCCGTAGACTGTGGACTTGGGGTGATGAGGTGTGTTCATCAACTGTAACACATGCTACACCCTGGGGGAGGCTGTGCATGCCTGGGGTTAGGGGATGTATGGGAAACCTCCATACCTTTCCCTCAATGTTGCCATGAATCTAAGACTGCTCTAAAAATAGTCTATTAGAAAAGTGTACAAGTCTAGGTTTCCCAAGCTTTATGGAAATAAAATGAACTCAGCAAAATGGGAGACTGTATCAAGAATATGATATTAAGGGTAAGTTGTATACACAGCTGAGGTGAAAGATTTTGGATAGAACATCCATCAAACATGGAGGGAATGGAATCACAGGTTGGAAAAGTGGGAGGGAGTAGATATCTCAACCTGAGAGTTCTTCCCGAACTTTGGTAACAGTGCTCTGATTGCCACTACTCCATTCCCACTAAAGTCCGCCATCGAGGTCAACCATCCCCTGGCTGTGGGTGGGCCCTGATCCAAACTAGGCCCCCAAACTCACTCTCACAACTGAGCCCAGGCCATGGTGGACGCGGGCGCCAAACCTGTCCTGATGTTGCTGCTCCTGGCCTCTCACCTGGTCCTGGGTTCCCCCTGCTGTGACACCTGCCTGTTGACTCAGGGAATGGCTGCACAGATGTCTGACATTTTGTTTCTTTTGCAGACACCTTCCAGAGTTGACTTCTGATGCTTGCCTCCAACTCCAACAGACAAGCAGCCCATTTTAGAAAGAGGACACTATTTGGAAATGCACTTTACTAATACTGCTGCTGCTGCTAAGAAGGAGAGGTATTGGGGCCTGGAAGTTAGGAGCCCCAGGCTGGGGGTAGTTAAAATCCCCTGACCTCCCCAGAGCCTGCAGAAATGCCTGAAAATATTGACAGAAACAAATGCTTGAAGGAAATCCCGGCATCGCCTGTTGGGCAAGGTCAACAAGGATAAAGTGGATGTGTTCTTGAAACCAAAGAGGAGCGGCGAAGGAAGCATTATTTAATCCTGATCAAGGAAAGGGGACCGCTAACCTCTGATGAGAAAACAGACTTTGCACTAGCTGTAAGTAACTCCATGACAAGTGAATGAATAGCCCAAGTGATTATCACACAGAATTTAATATTTAGGCCAGCATGAACTCATAGCAATAAAGCTCCATTTCATATCTTTTGTGGAATGAGGTGGGGGCATTTATGAGCAAAGGCATGCATGAATGAGTGAAGAAATACACTAAATGTAGCAATAAAACTCCCACTCTTATATCTAGTTGTCGCTTTATCCAGTCCTAGCCGGAAAGCCCTTGCTCAGCAAATAACAATTATCTGAGATTACAAATGATGTAAAAAACAGATGGGCATACAGAACACACTCATGCTTCTCCTTTCTCTTAAAAACACAAGAGAAATGGGAAAAGGTAGTTAGCAAAAACTCTAATTAAAAAATAAAGATAAAGATGCATTCTTGTTGAAGATGAAAATAACTGCATATCAGAACCCCTCCTTATGGGAGATAAAGGTATTTTCCCATTCTTTTATTAAAAAAAGCCATTCAATGTAAACAAACCAAAAAAATCCACAGACTCCAGGATGTCAATGCTTGATCTATTTAAGTCATGAATATTGAACAGTTCCGAAGTCTATTTTGTGATACTAATTTGTGTTACAGTCTCTAAAAATATTTTAAAACTGTCTCTCTTACTGATAGTTGAAAATTTTTATCAACGGGTAAAAAAGTTCAACTTTAGTGATAGAAATAGCAACACATCGTTAGTTACCTGATATTAACACAGCAATTTGGTTGTAGGGAATTGGGAGAGAGCTCCCCTCATAGCCACAGATACCCCTAAGAAAACATACCTGAGACTGTTGGGGCAGCCTGATCAGGTAGACAGTCAGTTTGGGAGGACACTTCACTGTGTGTGTGTTTTAAGGCCAATTGCATATTACTTGTGTGTGTGTGTGTGTTAGTTGCTCAGTCGTGTCTGACTCTTTGTGATCCCTTGGACTGTATCCCACCAGGCTCCTCTGTCCATGGAATTCTCCAGGCAAGAATACTGGAGCGGGTTGCCATTCCCTTCTCCAGGGGCTCTTCCCGACCCAGGGATCAAACTCGGGTCTCCTGCATTGCGGGCAGATTCTTTACCATCTGAGCCTTAGAGTGTAGATTTTACATCTGTTAAGTATTTCTGTCAACAATAAAAGCAACCTTTGGAGGACAAGGATATTAACAGCACTTGAGGGAAATCATTAAAGCAACCTGTTCCTTTTGACATTTCCAGAAACCCCAGGAAGGGCCCATTGACTCTCATGGGACTTGTGTGGACATGACTCTCGTGGCTTCAGCAGCATGTGTCTACCCCTTCTTCTGTTTGCACCACCTACCTCCACTTTGGGCAGCCAGCCCACTGCCATTTTTGTTTTGTTCCTGCACCAGCTCCCCTGAGGTGACCCAGGCCTGTGGTCGTGATTGGTCTAGGTTAGACCCCAGGGATGGGGGAGCCTGGTGGGCTGCCATCTATGGGGTCGCACAGAGTTGGACATGACTGAAAGTGACTTAGCAGCAGCAGCAGACTCCTGATCTGCTCTAGACCCAGGAATTCTGCTGGAACCCTGGGAAGGAACTTTCCTGGGGCTGTGGACCTGGAGCTATTGCTGGCGTTTTGTAACATGAGGTCAGAGTTTATTTGAGAGTGAAGCTGACAGTGAGGAGAGGAAGTCAAGAGGGAGAGAAGGCTCCTGAGAGCCCCGCCCTAATGGCACACGCAGGGCTGACGTCACCAGTGGGTGCTGTTCTGATTGGCTGGTGTCATAACTAACAGTTCCTATTTGAGTACTTCCCAACAATACTCAGACCTGGCTCTGCCTAAAATCTCACCTCCCAGTTATGTCAGCTCATCGGTTCTGTTTTTTTTTTTTTTTTTCTGATCCGTTTGAGTTAGGTTCCATTTGTCTTGACTATAGATGAACCTACCATTTGGGAGGGTTCAAATTTAAGTAACAAGCCTTTCTACTATAGATTTGAAAATTAAACTTGTTTTTGGTAGGAGAGAAATTTGAGAGATGCAAAGATCTACTTGGATTGTGTTTCTCTTCTTTGAAACTCAGCCTCCCCATTTTGTATAAAAGAGTGTGCCATGCTTGTTAGAAATTAGCCTGGCTTCATCAACAAGAATCCCATTTCTCATGAAACTGAGGTATCTTCTACCTGAACGCAGGTGAGGCATTTCATACTGTCATGGGGGAAAAATAAATGATGGGGCAATGACCAGCTCTTGGGTGAACTTACTCAGGCAGAGTGGCTGTTTTCAGTGGATGCTGGGTTATTACACTCTGATCTGTTGATTTGTCAGTTAGATAGCTGAGGGTATTGGGTGGAAGGAGGAGGAGATGAACCCACACAGAAAGAGGCGTTGGCAATTGCTCCTAAGTTGGGTCTGTCTGCTTCGCAGTGATAGAGGCTAAAACACATGGTTCCCTTGCTACTGGGTTGAACTTCATAATCAGTCCACTCATCAAAAGCCCAAAGGGCTCAGACTGCTTTGACCTGAGGCTTGAATCATGTTAGTCTTTGAAAGCAAAAACCCTCCCGCCCTACCTTAGCATTTCTTCACTGGTGGCTTAGAAATGCACTGTCATTTCAGTCACTTTGTACAATGTCTTTTTTTTTTTTTTTTTTTTACTATTTTAATAAAAATCCAAGTGATATATGAACAAAATTAATAGGGCTGAAGTTTCAGAGAAGCAGTGTTGCTTTACACACCTCTCTACACTTTCATTATATGTGTGTTTAACATAATACATGGCAGATATGATGTGTGGTGAAGTGAACAGAGAGCCTAGCCACTCAGAGCAAAACAATGATGGGAATACCAGACCACCTGACCAGCCTCTTGAGAAATCTGTATGCAGGTCAGGAAGCAACAGTTAGAACTGGATATGGAACAACAGAATGGTTCCAAATAGGGAAAAGAGTACGTCAAGGCTGTATATTGTCACCCTGCTTATTTAACTTATATGCAGAGTACATAATGAGAAATGCCAGGCTGGATGAAGCACAAGCTGTAATCAAGCTTGCCAGGAGAAATATCAATAACCTCAGATATGCAGATGATACCACCTTTATGGAAGAAAGCAAAGAAGAACTAAAGAACCTCCTGATGACAGTGAAAGAGGAGAATGAAAAAGTTGGCCTAAAACTCAACATTCAGAAAACGAAGATCATGGCATCTGGTCCCATCACTTAATGGCAAATAGATGGGGAACAGTGGAAACAGTGAGAGACTTTATTTTGTTGGGCTCCAAAATCACAGCAGATGGTGACTGCAGCCATGAAATTAAAAGATGCTTGTTCCTTGGAAGAAAAGTTATGACCAACCTAGACAGTATATTAAAAAGCAGAGACATTACTTTGCCAACAAAGGTCCATCTAGTCAAAGCTATGGTTTTCCAGTAGTCATGTATGGATGTGAGAGTTGGACTATAAAGAAAGCTGAGCGCCGAAGAATTGATGCTTTTGAGCTGTGGTGTTGGAGAAGACTCTTGAGAGTCTCTTGGACAGCAAGGAGATCCAACCAGTCCATCCTAAAGGAAATCAGTCCTGAATATTCACTGGAAGGACTGATGCAGAAGCTGAAACTCCAATCCTTTGGCAACCTGTTGTGAAGAACTGACTCATTGGAAAAGACCCTGATGCTAGGAAAGATTGAAGGTGGGAGGAGAAGGGGATTACAGAGGATGAGAAGGTTGGATGGCATCACAGTCTCAATGGACATGAGTCTGAGTAAACTCTAGGAGTTGGTGATGGACAGGGAGGCCTGGCGTGCTGCAGCCCATAAGGTGGCAAAGAGTTGGACATGACTGAGTGACTGAACTGAACTGAACATTGCAATCAAGAGGCAATATGGTATTTTTTCAAGAAAAGGGAAATGTGTAGACAAATTGAATAATGGAGGTAAGATATAAAATATTGGCTCAAACTCTGTGGTAAAGCATCTTTGCCTTCTGGTTGTGTCATTGGAGCAACAGGGCTTGCCCACACCTTGGGGGTATATCTGAAAACACAAAGTAACATGAAGAGTGCAGGGCTGCTGAGGACTGCTGCACCAGAATATTTCTTTCTCTATCACACAGTTCATTAAGGTAAAGTACAAAGATTTTTATTTTGCCTGTATTTTTCTTAGCTGTATTTTTTCTTATCATGCCTGCTATACATAGATTAGATCCTGTTTCCCAAACTGGATCAGGCCTCTCCCAACTCAGGGGTGCATAGTCCTGGAGTTCGGTTTTCGAGAGGTTGTGAAAGTCACAAAAGCTCTGAGGGTTTCTCTCTTATCCACCCTAGTCCCCTTTGAAAGACGTTGCCCTGAGTTCTAACTGTGTCTGTTATGGACTGAATTCTGCCTCTCCCAAATCTCTGTGCTGATGTCCCAATCCCAGCTCTTCAGAATGTGGCTGTATTTGGAGACAGGGTCTTTAGAGAGGCGATTAAGGTAAAATGAGGTCATTAGGGTGAGGCCTGATTCAATAGGTCTGGTGTCCTTGTAAGAAGAGGAAATTAGGACACAGACAGACACAGAAGGAAGACCATGTGAAGACACAGGGAGAGGATGCCGTCTACAGGCCAAGGAGCGAGGCCTCAGAAGGAACGCACTTGTGGATACCTTGATCTCAGACTTCCAGTCTCCAAGATTGTAAGAAAATCTATTTCTGTTGCTTAAGTCACCCAGTCCATGGTCCTCCACAGCAGCCCTAGCAGACTAACCCAGAGTCTGTTAGGTGCTTGAACTCGGGCTGGTTGCTGTGCCTCTCCACCATTAGGCAAGTTTGCTAACCGAGACAATTACTTTAAGATAAACCCTCCTAAAATGAGCCAATTCCTATTCCAGTATCTGTTATGCCTGCAACAGCTCATTTGCATTTGTTCCCTGATACTGTTCGCTCACAGAAGGCAGTACATGGAGGCCTTCTTCTGTGATCTGATTAATTCCGTGACACATCACTGCTGAAGAGTGAGGCAGGCAGACCACAGTCAGCCTTCCATATCTACAGGTTCCACATGGGAGAATCAACCAACTGTAGATCAAAGATGTTTGGGGAAAAAATTCCAGAAAATTACAAGCAAAACTTGAATTTTCAGTGTGCTGGCAACTATTTACATAGCATTTACTCTGTATTGACTACTATTTACATAGCATTTACATTGAATTAGGCATTACAAGGAATCTAAAGATGATTTGAAGTACAGGAGGATGTGCGTGGGTTCTGTGCAAATACTGTGCAGGTTTACATAAGCGACTTGAGCATCCATGGAGTTTGGTATCTGCAGGGGTCCTGGGACCAGTCCCCTGTGGATATGGATGGACGGCTGTATTGACTTTCCAATGGGGTGACTGTCTGGAGGAGCCCAGGGAAGGGCCACTTTGGTGGCTGCTCCCTGCCCAGGCAGTGGCCCCTGCTTAAAGTGAGGTGGGGTGTGCCATGGCCCTGTGTTTGTCCCCAGGGTCCACGTCACTGAGACTGTGTTCCAGCACCCAGGAGGGGAAGTTTTCTCTATTTTGAGCCCCAACACATCCCCTAGAATTCTGCCCTGTTCATCGTAGTTTGACCCACTGGAGATAACTTCCTCTCTCTGCCAAACATTGCAAGATAGCAATTGTGTTTGTTACTCAAGGGTTGCTTTTCCAGCCAGAGTGTCTTCTGAGTGCCTCACATCACAGAATTTAGAGTCCTCTCCTGTTCTTAATAACAAGCCCACCAGCCCTGTTTACAGAATGCTTGTGGGGTGGCAGTCACAGTTGTTGAACTTTTCTCATTACCACCTTGTTGTTAATACCATCTAAGATGAGGAAACTCAGGCTTGGGATGCTAAGTCAGTTTTCCCATGTCTCATAGCTGCTAAGTGGCTGGACAGTCTGGTTTTCTTTGATTCCAAAGTTTTCTCTCTCTTTTCCACTCTTTAAACTGAAACTCTATCTATTAAACACTAACGCCCCCTTCCCATCTCCCTCCAGACTGTGGCAACTACCATGACTTACATGACTCATAAGGGAGGAATCATACAGCATTTGTGCTTTTGTGACTGGCTTATTTCATTTAGCACAATGCCCTCAAAGGTCAACTCTATAGTAGGAGGTGTCAGAATTTCTTTCTTTTTAAAGACTGAATAATATTCCATTGTCTAAATATACCACATTTTACTTATCCATTCATTCACTGATGGACACTTGGGTTACTTTCATGCTTTAACTACTGTGAAAAATGCTGCCATGAACTTGAGATCATGCAAATATCTATTTGAGACTTGGTTTTCAATTATTTTGAGTATATATTCAGGAGTGGAATTGCTGGATCTTATGCTAATCCTGGGCTTCCCTGGTAAATCAGCTGGTAAAGAATCCACCTGCAATGCAGGAGACCCTGGTTAGATTCTTGGGCCAGGAAGATCCCCTGAAGAAGGGGTAGGTTACTCATTCCAGTATCCTTGGGCTTCCCTAGTGGTTCAGATGGTAAAGAATCCACCCACAGTGCGGGAGACCTGGGTTTGATCCTTGGGTTTGGAAGATTCTTTGGACAAACTCCAGTAAAGTCTTGCTTGGAGAATCCCCATGGATAGAGAAGCCTGGCAGGCTACATTTCATAGGGTTTAAAAGAGTTGGACATGACTAAGCAACTTTCACCTCACATGCTAATTCTTTTTTTTTTGTGTGTGTGGTATCATTATGCTATTCTCAGCATTTTACATTTTCATCAGTAGTTCACAAGGGTTCCAATTTCTCCACAATCCTGGAAACTTGTCTTTTTTTTTGTTGGTTTTTTTTTTTTGGTATTAGTCATCCTAATGGGTATGAATGAGATGGTATTTCATTGTCACTTTGGTTTACGTTTCCCTAATGATTAGTCATGTTGAGCATCTTTCCATGTGCTTATCAGTCATCTGTAGATCTTCTTTGTAGATATGCACGATCCTTCTCCTTAAGCTCCCACAGAGAGTCTTTTTTCCCAGGTTGTCCTTGCTGACAGCCGCTTGAGAAGAGGCCCAAGAGGATCAGAGAAGTGCAGCCCAACGCATGGTGGCTCTGGCTCCGTGCCAGCTGTTGGCTTTTGAGGCTCCAGCTTTTCTAGTTTAACGACCATAAGATACTTGTGCTCAAGACTGAGCTTGCATTGGTGAAAGCTTCCAGGCCCTTAAAAATTGCCATGAACTGGTTTTAAGCCTGTTATCTTGCTCTGAATTGGGTCATTTGGCCAAGTTTCAGCCCATTGCTCTAGCATAAGGTTTCTCAACCTTGGCACTCCTGACATTTGGGGCTGTTCTGTGCATGGTAGGACATTTAGCAGTAAAACTGGCTTCTAGGAGCCAGTAGCAACCCCTCTCCAACATCAGCCCTGTCAATAACCACTTAACGAGGCATCTAAAGGCAGACGACATCACTTTTGGGGAAATCCAAGATTCTGGAGGAATGAATAATGCTTAAAAATCTCTGTTCTTCCTAGGAATGCAGACAACTAGAGACAGAGGTAAAAATAATGAACTGAGGAAGAGACAGGGTCAGGAACTGAGTTGCACACATCAAATAGATTTGTCGTGTGTCTGACACAGACAGCTGACACAAAATGCAGAGTGAACACTCAGATTCTGTTACGCAGGATGATAAAGTTCATGAGTAAAATGTGTATTTCCTCGTAGCAAAAATGATATTATTAATTTCATTCTCCTACTATCACGTGTGACTAGCTCCAGACAAATACAAATAAGTCTGGTGATAAAAGGGTTTTAAGAGGCTCATGGAAGAAAGCAATGGAACACTAACTATCTCAATAATTAAACAAATGTTTACTGGGGGCATGCAATGTACGAGGCCCTTGTGGGCACCATAGGTTGGGCACTGTGCTATGTACGAGGCCCTTGTGGGCACCAGGATGATTAAGGCATGATTCCTGTGCCAAGAGAATGCTTCCCAAATGCATCACACACAGTCCCCTTGACCTGGGGGATTCTAGGTGTGCATGGATGAATGTTGAGGGAGCAGTTTTGATCATGGGGGAACACTCTTCATTTGGAGGAGAGAAAGAGATGAGGGTTAGTATATTAGGTTCTTATGACTGCTGTAGCAAACTATCACAAAGCTAGTGACTTAACTCCAATTTATGACCCTACAGCTCTGGAGGGCATAGTCTAAAATGAAGGTGTGGGCAAGGCTGTGTTCCTTCTGACAGCTTCAGGGGAGAACCCGTTTTCTTCCTTGTGCAGCCTCCAGGGGCCACCGCATTCCTAGTCTCACAACCTCGTCCTTGTGTCACTCCAAACTTGTGCTTTTGTTATCACCTCTTCTCCAACTCTGATCCTCCTGCCTCCCTCTTACAAGGGTATTTATGATGACAGTGGACCCATGTGGACAATCCAGGGCAATGTCTATAGCAAGAGCCTTAGTTTAATCACACCTGCAGAAGGCCACACGTTTTTGTCACAGAAGGCCACACGTTTACAGGTCCCAGGGACTGTGGGCATCTTGAGGGGTGGGGGGCAGTTGTCAACATGGCACAGTTAGCAGGGAGAGAAGGTAGACGTCTGGGGCATGAGGAATGGAAGGCTAGGGAGGGGCCTCTCAGAGTCTGAGGTCCCGGAGTTGGTGGAGGTTTGGGTACTGGTAAGGTTTCTGGCTCAACTATTTCAACTAGTTCACTTAGATTCCCTCGGCAGTTTTAGTTGAAAGCTCACGGTGGACTGTCCCAAATAAACGCCATGCTTTCCAGTATTGCTGCATCTATCATTTTTCTTGCCTTGTTTGGACTCACCTGGTTTCCAAGACTGCATTTTATCTCTGTCCCAGAGCAGGTCTGGGGTGTGTGTTTGCCAACCACTAAATCCTGCAGAAAGATGCTGTGGTCCTTGTCTGAGACAAGTTCAGTTATTGATGAATTCACACTCTGGAATGTCCATTTAATATCTGTCTAGCTTTGAGCACAGTAAGTTACTTAAGTGACGTTAAGCCTTTGTTTTGTCACCCAGGAAACAGAAATTTCAATGCTGATCTCATAGGGGTGAGTGAAGATGAAAAGAGATGAAGGATGAGAAAGTATACCGCCCAGTGCCCGGAAAGTTAACAGCTGCTTAATAGGTGCTTGTTAAGTGAGTTGTGATTAAGACGCTTCCTTAACAGGTTGTAGCTCTCACACAGATATGAACACCCCATAAACATCAAAAGCACATACAACAATGTTCTTACTATAGATAGCAAGTTCCAGGCTTAGCATACGACAAACTCTATTTGTCAGCTGACCCACTGAACAGATGCATAAATGGATGCTGTGCCCAGATCTCCCTCTGCAAGAACCAGGAGAGGCTCATTTAGGATACCACCCGTCTCCTTGTCCGTTTGCCTCACCCAACAGAGCTGAGATGCCACCAACTGGGGGCCAACGGATTCCCCAAAGGAGGCATGGTTGGGCCATCCCTCTGTCTGTCACTCATCCCCTTATGGACAATGCAGCTGGTTTCTGGCTGCATGGTGACAAACACCAGGAGGTAGGTGAAAGTGTCCATTGACAGGAGGGAACCCAGGGCAAGCCCTGCCCTAAACAAAGTACACCTTAAGCCCTCATGTGGAGAGTCAGCACTGACCACCCTTCGTCCTTGACAACACAAGCCCCAGATGAAGGAAAGAGTAAATGTTTGCTGAGATCTCAGGAGAGATCCATGCCCTGAGGAACCCACATACTTGGACCTGGCATTTCTGAGCTGTGTGATTCCAGACAAACGTGTGCAACATCTCAGCCTCAGCTGCGTTTTTCTGTAATATGGGGACAGTAAGACCTGTCTGATGGCTGTTGGGAAGATGAAACAAGAAAATGCACAGACAATGCCTGGCACTGAGTAGTTGCTCAATAAAGAGTAATTTCCTTTTTCTGAGGCTCTTCATCTGATACTATTTATTGCTTTTCTTCTCTTTTCAAGTCATAAATCTTAAAAAAACCTAATTTTCTAGTTTACTTTCCAGGGAGATTCCTGGAGGCAGATAAAGTGACCACAGTATGATATTTTGAGAGCACAGAAGACAGAAAAAACCCAAATCCAGTAAAGCCTTGCTTCAGTTCATTTATCAACCTGCAAGAATGATGACCTCAAATAGCCCTGAATTCCACCCTCATAGTCTGTTTAAGAATCAGGAGAGCAGCTTTTTTAGAAACCTAGTCACAATACACAATACCATGGTATGTGAAGGAGTGAATTCAGCCTCACAGAAAAGTTATTTGATGACACCAGAGAAACCTAGAAATTTCCAGATTAGTGCTGCCTTTCCAGAAGGTTCAAACCCAGGAAGCACAGGCTCTGGCAGCTTCGCTGCAGCGCAACAAACAGTGTGATCTCACTCATGTTCAGAAACTCTTTTCCTGAAACTGGACCCTTGTTACTAAGTTAATAGTAAAAAGCTCCGGTTGAATGTCAGAAGATTTTTTCTATTATGGTAACATTATAGAGTTCAATTTGGTGAAAAATGAGCATTGAAGGCTTTCAACAATTTTCTAATGGAGCTTAAATTCAATTCTAAAAATAGTCACTGTATAATTGGCAGGGAAGGAGCACTTAATTCCTGGAAATGCAATGACGGGGAAATGACTCTTTCCCTGGCATGGGGGCCTGGAGCAGCGGGGCCGTGTGGGTTGCATCTCAGAGTGATTCCCCTGAGGGTCCCGGGCAGTACAGCTCTGTGGAATCCACGTGCTTCTCTGAACACCCTAAGCTTTCTTTCTCAGAACATGAGTGAGGTTGCCAGTGGCTCGTTCCATGGGATTTGAATGACTATCTGTTCATATTCTGACGCCAATGTGGGGACAACAGTGCATTTTATTGCTTTATTGTACCTTTTAGGATAATTATCATTTTTGTTAATAGTGTCTGTCATCCTAACCATCTAACCTCAGTGGATTAAAACCCCCACCCAAGATGAAACATTAGAAGCACGTATCTATCCTATAACTTGTTTTGAGGCAGTTTGATTCCTCCAGATAAAACCGGAAATCATAGCTCCAGGGGAAACGTGGAAATGCTTTCCAGCCCACCCCCTACCACATATTTCTGAACCATAACCCAGGTTAGGGATGAGTGTTCCGTGGAGTCAGGGTGTCATTTTTGTTTTTACAGAGAACTTACAGACGGATAAGCTCTTCTTGTAAAGAAAAGTGCTGTGTGCAGGGTTACCAGGATGAGACCCTAGAGGACATGTTTGTGCGGGTGAATGGGTGTGATGACAGCTGAAGGGGTGCATCCCGGACGGCAGTGGTTAGTTCGTGACTGTTACACCACGGGGGTCCTTGTGGTCCAGACCAGCGCTTGTGTTCTCACATGACTGCAGAGAAGGACTGCAGGACCGCTCTATGGAGTCTGCAGAGGGAAAGGGTGGTTTTCTTACTATTTCTTGTTTTTCTTTCTTCTTTAAAAAGTTATTTTCTGAGAAACATGGGCCACAATGTTCATAGCAGCACTATTTATAGTAGCCAAGCTACGGAAGCCACCTAAATGCCCATCAGCAGGTGAATGGATAGGGAAGAGGCGGTGTGTATGTAAACACACGCACACACGTACATATACACACAGTGGAATATTACTCAGCCTTAAAAAGAATGAAGTATTGTCACTTGCAGCAACACGGATGCACCTAGGGATGATCATACTAAGTGAAGTAAATCAGACAAAGACAAGTACCATATGATATCACTTATATACAGAATCTTAAAAAACAATAAAAGTGAACTTATTTACAAAACAGAAACGGTCTCACAGACATAGAAAACAAACTTATGGTTACCTCAGAGGAGAGGGATAGGAGGGATGAATTAGGAGCATGTGACTGACAGATAGACACTGCGTGTGTGTTAGTCGCTTAGTTATGTCTGACTCTTTACGGCTCCACGGATTGTAGCCCACCAGGCTCTTCTGTGCATAGGAACTCCAGGCAAGAATACTGGAGTGGGTTTCCATTTCCTTCTCCACAGATATACACTACACTAAATAAAATAGATAAACGACAAAGACCTACTGTACAGCACAGGGAATCATATTCAATATCTTGTAAAGGAAAAGAATATGAAATATGTGTATTACTGAATCACTTTACTGTACGCCTGAAACTAACAAAGTATTGTAAATCAACTGTACTCCAATAAAATATTACTTTTCTGTTTATAAAATAACATGTGCACATAGAACACTTGACAATACAAAAGAGTGTGAAGAAAAAAATTATAAGATCACCAGAACTTCCAGGAACCTGAGAGAACTGCTCTTAACCTTGTGAGGTATTTTATACATGTGGTGTATGTATTTATTTCCACAAATGATTTATATAATTGGGGCCACATAATTAAGCAACTTGGATGTCCTACTTTCCCCCTTTCAGTTTATATCAGGAAGGAATACTCCCCCCCGGCTTAAAAATTTTTATTAAACACAGTTTTAATGGGTGTATATTATTCCATCATATGGTTGACCCATAATTTATTTATCCAGCTTCTTATTGTTGGACCCTAAGGCTTATATGCAGAGTACATCATGCAAAATGCTGGGCTGGATGAAGGACAAGCTGGAATCAAGTTTGTCGGGAGAAATACCAAAAACCTCAGATACACAGATGACGTCACTCTTATGGCAGAAAGCAAAGAAGAACTAATGAGTCTCTTGATGAAATTGAAACAGGAGAGTGAGAAAGTTGGCTTAAATCTCAACTTTCAGAAAACTAAGATCATGGCATCTGGTCCCATCACTTCATGGCAAATAGATGGGGAACAGTGGAAACAGTGAGAGACTTTTTTTTTCTGGCTCCAAAATCACAGCAGATGGTGACTGCAGCCATGAAATTAAAAGATGTTTGCTCCTTGGAAGAAAAGCTATGACCAAACTAGACAGCACATTAAAAAGCAGAGACATCACTTTGCCTACAAAGGTCTGTCTAGTCAAAGCTATGGTTTTTCCAATAGTCATGTATGGATGTGAGAGTTGGACTACAAAGAAAGCTGAGCGCCAAAGAATTGATGCTTTTGAACTGTGGTGTTGGAGAAGACTCTTGAGAATCCCTTGGACTGCAAGGAGATCCAACCAGTCCACCCTAAAGGAAATCAGTCCTGAATATTCATTGGAAGGGCTGATGCTGAAGCTGAAACTCCAATATTTGGCCACCTGATGGGAAGAACTGACTTGGTGGAAAAGACCCTGATGCTGGGAAAGATTGAAGGCAGGAGAAGGGGACGACAGAGGATGAGATGGTTGGGTGGCATTACCAACTCGATGGACATGAGTCTGAGCAAGCTCCAGGAGTTGGTGAAGAATAGGGAAGCCTGGCATGCTGCAGTCCATGGGGTCGCAAAGAGTCGGACATGACTGAGCAACTGAACTGAACTGAAGGCTGTTTTCCAATTTTTTGCTATCATAAATAAGGCTTCAGTGAAGAACTCTGCACATAAATCTCTGCTTCCTAGTACGTAAGTCTTTGACACTATTTCTGATTATTTCTTTGAGATAAATTCCTAGGAGTGAAATTATTGGTATCAAAGAGTATGACTATTTGAAAACAGTTGATACATAATGCAACACGTCTTTCAGAAAGTTTATACCAATTTGCATTCCCCCCCGATTCTTTTTTTAAAGCACTGCTTGACACGAGACAATACATTCTTGTTGCAGGGTGGGGGAACCAAGGTGGAAAGCTCTTATCAGACCTGTCACTGGAACCCAGGAGGCCCAGGCGACATGGCCCAGGCAGATGGGCTGAGATGCGCTGCCCGCACTCAGGAGGCTGTGGGCTCCGAGCACACGAGCCAGGCCTCTTCCCCACCCCACCTCCACACACATCCTGTGTTTCTCTGGTAATGAACTATTTTTATGCAGTGATGTCTGAGACTCAAGGGGGTGCTACTGTTATTGGTACGTCCCCGAAGGGGCCAGTTCCTGGATACCTCTTTGTCCATTTATATCTTCCATCACCTGGGCTTGGAAAGCTGCTTTCCATGGAACCAACTGGTTATCTTTGAAGTTAATTCTTAAGACTCAGCTCAAGGGAGGATGGAAATGAACAAACACTCGAGAATCACCTGGCTGAGTGGGGGAGACGGGAATCACCTGTTTGGTTGAGGCGACTATATTATCCACCTGGGACAGAAACTAAAAGCTGGGATACACAGGCAGGCTGCACATACCAGCTTCTCTTCCAGACAGGTGGGGTTTTGATGCTGACTGAGGGAAAGTGGGTGGACATGATAATGTCACTTCTGGATCTGGCCACCAGATCCCTGTAAGACCCTCCTCCCTCTCTCCTCCTTCCATGGAGATCCTGGGGGCTGCACATTGAAGAGCAGTCTCACAAGATGGAAAGAGTTAAGGGGCCTGGTCTTTGAAGGATATTGTGGATCAGAGCCATTCCCCTCCCAAAATGAACAAATGAATTGTGAGTTGAGAGAGCAATAAATTTTTGTGTTAAGTTACTGCCAGTGGGGGCTGATCTATTATATATCTAGTGTTACACATCCTTGTTAGGGTTCTCATGGTCAATTACAAAACGTGTATGAATGTGTATAAGTTGTGCTAAGCTATGTATATATGGGAAGCCCCATCTGGGGTTGGGAGTGGGTGATGCAGGAAGTCTTCGAGGATTAGGCTACGTTTGGAATAACTGTTGAAGGATTACAATGACAGCTAAGACATATTATGTTCTTACTACATTCCAGTTGCCAGATTAGGCTGGTTTATCCTCCTATCTAGGTATTATCTTCTACATTTGGAGAGAATGCGGCCTGGGCAGGTGCAGTTACTTGCCCAAAGTACCATAACTCTCAGTAGCAGAGTGGATATCAGATTCAGCATGTTTACACATGACTCTGTTCTGCCAGTATAAGAGCGGGGGTTTAGCCATGTGGGGGTTACCTGTAGAGAGAGGACAAGCGGAGCAACAGAGAAGAAGAGACATGCAAATTCCTAGCATCCCTGAACACAGATGGGGTGCTGAAGAATCAGTGGGTGCTGACTGTGGTGCTGAAGAAGGGTTGCACTGTGGAGAGACCTAGAAGGTCCTGGGGGAGAGGCAGGGTGGGCAGTGGTGGGTGGCACTCTGAGCAGATGTCCTAGCACAGAGGCAGAGGAGAATGTGACCTATTTGGGAAATCACCAGATGTTGGTGAATCCACACAGGGGCGTGGACATTTGGGTTTTGGCTTAAATACATGCACCCTTGAAGGTCTGTTGGTCAACTCTGTGGAGAGAAGAGCCGTGTACCGGGCTTGGCCAGTACTCAGATGTGGCATTTAAGACTGGCACTCCTGGATGTGTATCAACTGAGCATGCTGATGAAGGAAACATGCCAATATGTCACATAGGAAATAAGTGAACCAGAGGCACCCCATCCATCATCAGGCTCCGTGATGCAGTCACCCCAGTGCCCCAGTCAGCTCCCTGCTTGCCTTCTCTGTCCCTCGACATCCTGACACCGAGGGCCTCCTCTTTTCAGTGACTGAGGCTCTCTATTCAGGCTCAGTAACTGCGGCCATCACAGAATTAAGTAATGACAAAGTGAGTTATTATCCAGCCTGGCTTCAGCTGGGGATGTAACCTGCAGCTGAGATACCTCACTGCTGGAATACTCCCAAGACTAAGCAGTGACATGAAAAATGTCCCCTATAATTCCCCAGCTCAGAGCCATATATCCTCAGAGTCTTGACTCCACACTTCGTGGGGAATAATGTTGTTTTGTTGAGAAGGGGAAGAGGGTGTAATTAGATTCCTCTTAAATGTTACATTCATCCTTGTTAATCAAAAATTAGTAGCTGTTAAAAAAAAATAAACACAGCTCAGCTCCCCAGGAAGCTGATAGCAGTTCCCATGGCCTGGTTAATTACACAAAATGAAACAAAACGTGTTCCTTTGTCTCTCCACTGTGGAATCAGCACAACGAAATATAATGGTGGTCATATCTGTGTGGTGGGATTAAAGGTGACTTTCAATTTGCTTATTCATTCTTCTCTGTTTGTTAATTTTTCTACAATGAGCATATATTGCTCACTAAATAGCATTTAAGTAACTTAAAAAAGGAAATATGAGATTACATTCTAAAAACCTATAAACAAAAGACAGAGATGAATACTCTTCCTCAACCCCAAACTCCAACCCCCAGCTCTCATTCCATGCCCTAGAAATACGTCCTTTCAGACAACTTGTGAGGTGTTTTCCATTTTGTTTATCACACCTCTTATGTTTGGAGCCATTCTGCTGCTAGTTTTCTTACTTATTCTGACCCCCAAAAGGAAGGTCCTGTTTGCCTGACTCCCAGTATATCCCCAATGGCATTTAGTAGGTTGCTTCTTAAACAGTTGTTGAGCCAAATGAAGAATGTATAGGTACAGGGGTGTAAAGGTGCTATTTATAACAACCAGGGTCTTCCAAAGAGAGCGGGGCTCTTTTGTTCTTCTGAACATGTGTCCATCTGTTAGGGGTGAGCCTAAAGCTCATGGGGGATGGTGGCTGGAGAGAACTGAATTATTCTACAGACAGAACAGGCTTCCCTGGTGGCTCAGATGGTAAAGAATCCGCCTGCAGTGTGGAAGACCTGGGTTCAGTTCCTGAGTTGGGAACATCCCCTGGAGGAGGGAATGGCTACCACTTAACTTGTAGAGGATTAAGTAGCAGTTTATAAAGAAGAAGGCTGCCTTCCTCCCAATTTATATGTGGAGTATGGGATGGGGTTGTGGGGGAAGGTGATAACACGAAGAAATGGAAACAGAATTCCACCATAAACTCAGGGAGCCTTCAAAGGTCTTATACGGAGACTTTTAATTTAATGTAACATATTTGGTCAGCAGAAGATAAAAGTAGCAGGGAGCTGAAGGCTGATATTAATTATGGAATAAACAAGCAAATTTTAAAAACTGGAGTCTGAATACAGTAGGGGATAGAGACTTAAAATACCACTCCTATCCTCTCTCCAAGCTCTCTACATTTTTTGTTTGTTTATTTGTTTAAGAGGTCAACCTGTGGTTGCCACATTCTGGTCTGGAGAATTCCATGGACAGAAGAGCCTGGCAGACAGAACAGGCACACAGACCACCCTCCCCCCACCCAAGAGATGTGCTGAGTGAGAGATGCCAGACAAAAAGAGTACAGACTCTAGATACCCACCAATTCACACTAATGTACAGTGACAGAAAGCAGATCAGTGGGGTGCAGGAAGGGAAGGACAGGAAGGAGGGCTACAAAGGGGGAAATTTTTGGGGTGCTGGGTTTGTGTACTGTCTTGATCAGGGTGATAGTTTCATGGGTGCATCCATTATGGCAGAGTTTAACACATTATATGCCTCTGAAAAGCTATTATGAAAATAAGTTGGAGAGGAGGGGGAACTGGAGAGAGGAGAGGAGGTGCTAAGGTTGGGGTCCTCTGGGACGATGAACTGTCTTGTGAAAAATACAGAGGGACGGGGCAGTGAGGAGAACGTGCAGTTGAGGACTCTCCAGGGCTCAGACTGAAGTAATCTGACGTAACTGCATCCTCCTCCAACATCCTTAACTAAGTGGATCACATGTACCACGTGCTGATGCTGATGGCCAGTGTGTATGTGTGCGTGTGTGAGCATGCATATATGCATGTGTGTGTTGAGGCTGGACTAAGTAAAAATGCAACAGGTACAGGACTAGGTGAACATGTACAGGGTGGGAGACAATTAAGAAACAGAACTAACTTGTCAGAATGGGACGCCTGAAGCCAGAAGTGACTGCTGGAAATGCAGGGTCTCCCTCCCTAACCTTGAGATTTTCCTGAGTCCTGGGGAAATGCTTCAGGGCACGGAATCAGGATTCACTACAAGCTTATTGAAGTCTCACGAGCAGCCGGATTCCAGTGACACCAGGATGTGGCCCCCACACTCGCTGTTTGTTGAATGAATATCGGCGTATTATTATCACTTGTTGTCAGAAAAAAAACTGCTGCTATTCTGAGTATTGACAACAGGTGGCAGGATGAGGACAGACGGGCTGTCACTGGGGCTTAGAACACCTTTCATCTGGCTGGCATGTTTGACAACACTGGTGTTTTGGGGGGCCATGTCTTACAAGTCACACATCTGTTGGCTGATGGCCTGCTGTGGGGGCAGGTTCTCTGCCAGAGGTTGAGATGAACACAGTGAATGTGGGTCAGGTCTTCCTCAAAGAGCTCACAGTTCAGAGCGGAAAACAAACAAATCGACACCTCCATAGAGGAAGGGCTGTACTGCAGGGATTGGCAAACTGCAGAGACCAAATCTGGCCCTCTGCCTGCTTGTGTAAATAAAGTTTTATTGGAACACAGCCACATCCATTGGATCCACATTCTGACAGCAGAGATGAGTAGTTGAGACAGACCATGAAGCTGTGAAGTTTACATTGCTTATCATCTGAACTGTCGCGGAGAAAGTTTGCCTATTCCTGCTTTAACAGACTATTCAGAGCAAGCAGCTGTGACTAAAGCAACAAGTTCAGGACTTGCTGGCCCTGCTTGCTGTCAAATCCAGCTCTCAAGGCTCTGAGCCAGGTGGCTCAGCTGGAGGTAGAAGTCTTCCTGGTGCTGCCTTTGTGGCTGAATGGGAAACAGACTGGACCTCCAAGGGCAGGCTCCCTCTCCCCAGGAGGAGTTGAAACACAGGTGCTCACAGCCCTCCTCAGCTTTCCAAGTCAGTAGTATCTGAATACCCAGGTGATGCCATCTCCCCAGGGGGCCTCAGGGGGACCTGGCAGGGCCAAGCTGCCCAGTCAGGGACACGAGGAGAGAGTGGAGAGAGGGGAACATCTTCCATCCTCCAAGCCCAAAGGGGAGGTTCAAATTAAGGAAGAGTATCACATAATAATCAAACATGGAAGTTTAATGAGCATTTATCCACACTGCTGATTAAAGTCAGACCCTGATGGAAATCTATTTCAGACTTTGCAAAAGGTATTAAATATTAACCTCTGAACAGGAGTCACTGAAGTCTAAAAGCCTGGTTAAAAAATATGCTTCGAAAATTGTTTATTTGAATTTATTCATGAAATAAACAAAACTGTACTGAATGCCCACTATGTACCAGGCTCTGTTCAAGAAATCGAGAGGAAGGGCGAGGAGTCTGGGGAGGGGGAGTGGGTAGGGAACATGCAGGCAGGCAGGTCAACCCTAGTTACAGCGTTATCACATAATCTCCAACACTGATTAGCCAAAACTGAACTGCGCGCAGGTTAAGTTCCTATAAGTGTCTGGTTATGTTTTCATCAGTGAAGCATTACACAACCTTGTCTTGCTTTATGTGTATTTTTGTTTAAAGACACATCACACACACACACACACAAACACACACACACAGTTGATTCATTACATTGAACTCACGGCTGATAGTACTACAACCCATGCCATTTCTCCACAAGCCCCAGGAACAGCAGTTAGCATGTCAGCCCTATGCTGGGGAGTGAAATCACCAACAGGAAGCTCAAAAATATGAGTAACTCGGCAGCTCACAGACTGTGAGAAGCTAATGTGTTTACAGCCTGAGCAGAAACAACAAGCCGGAGCATCACTTCTTAGACCTCAGTTAGGGATGTGCGTGCTGACTGACACATTTTTCACTGTTCTGCGCCTATCTGCAAATAACTGAGAAAACACCCCTAGTATTTTTCGGTTACAAGTAGCTGTTCGTGTATAGGTGAACCCACAAATACAGAATGTGTGAATCATGAGGAGCAACTGCGACTCAGGGCAGAGAGAGTAATTTCCATAGAGTTCCTGAGTGGGGAAGGTGCTGAAGAAGACCATGGTGGAGCAGAGACAGCCAGAAGGAGAGAGAGAGGAGAAGGGTGGGGGAGTGGGGCTGACGGAAGCTGCTGCACAGAGAGTGTGTTATAAGGATGCAGGAAGGGAAGGGGGGCCAATGGGGCAATTACTGTCACCCCGGTAAATGACGGCATGCCTTAGACCAAGTTTATGCAGTGGAGTTGCAAGAAATGCACAGATTGAAGATCTAATTGGAGAAGGATGGGCTAAGATAGTTGATGTGCTTCTATCTATGCTTCTATGTTAACTAGACAATCTATGTTTTAAGTATTTGTGAAATATTCGATCTTTGAGCTAGAGATGTTTGATTTTTAGACACATAGGGTAAAAAAAAATCAAATAGTAATCACTTGCCCAAACATTTCCAGTCCCAGGGAACAGCTCACTTGTGGGCATTCCATGAAGGAGATTCAGATGGATGCCGGTATCGACTCCAAAAGCTATCTTTCCATGATCTCTGTCTACTTGATCGCCTGGTACTCCCATCTACAGGTTTTAAAAGATGCCCCAGACACAGATAATACAGAGACGAAGCATTCTCTGAACACTGACCCTAAAGCTTAGTCAATGAAATAAAGATCCCACCTGGAACAGGATTCTGAAGAAATTTTCTGGGAATTTAAAGAAACTGAATCTTCTACTGGATACTGGGTTGTCTTTTGTTTTTCTTAAATGATAGTTTCTCCTCTTACAACATATTAATGAGAAAGATTTTCTTGTTAAAATATCCTTTGGCATAAATATATCTGAGTTTGAATTCCATCCCTTCCACTGACAAACTCCCCGACCCTCAGCATATTTTGGTACCTTGGTTTCTCAACTATGGAATGGAGATAACCACGCCCACTTCATGGTGACCAGGGCAGTGGTGAGCTTTCTAGATGTTTACTTTTCTTTCTTTTCACATTTGCCTTTTCTGTTTCTATATGCTCTATTTTTTATTCATGGTTCCTACTTTTTCCTCTAACCATTTTAAATATAATTATTTTCCAGTCTAGTTCTTTTTATTTTTAATCCACAGATTTCTTTTGAGCCCAGCTTGTCTTCTCCCTTTGTCTGGTCCACCATGATGCAGGTTCAGGGAACCGAGGGTCCTCTTCGCTGCCTTGTTTTTAGCTGAACACACTTTCAGTCCTGTTGCAGGGCCATGGGGTCATTGAGCATTTCTGATCCTGTTCTTTAAGTTTTCAGAAGAAATGGGCCCAAAGTAGAAAAGTGGCTTTCACAGTGCTGTGCTGAGTCATACCAGAGCTGGACGCAAAAGGAAAATTCAGTCCTACTTTACTAAAAATTTTGATATTTTTATCATGAATTTTTGCATTAACTTTGGATTTTAAAAAATCATTGCATCACACAGCAAATTCCCACTGTCTGTCTGTTTTCCACAGGATAATGTGTGCATTTCCATGCTATTCTCTCCATTTGTCCACCCTCTCCTTCCCGCCTCTGTCCACAGATCTGTTCCCATGTCTGCGTCTCCACTGCTGTCCTGCAGATGGGTTCATCAGTACCACCTTTCTAGATCCTACACCTCAACCCAGTGCTCTGTGACAGCCTAGAGAGGTGGGATGGGGTGGGAGGTGGAAGGGAGGTTCAGGAGGGAGGGGACACACGTGTGCCTGTGGCGGACTCATGCTGGTGTACGGCAGAAGCCAGCACAACGGTGCCAAGCAATTATCCTCCAACAAAAAAACATTATCTGTTTTGATGGTGATTTCTGTGCCCCGGGGAGAGTGCCTGGCTCACCTTCCCAACCCTGGTGGGAGGTCTTGGGGTGGTGCTCCCTCTCTGGCCCTGAGAGTCAGCCCACAGCCTCGCCTTCCTCCTCCACCACCACCCCTCGGGCTCTGCCTTCTCCACCCTTGGTGCCCTGTGAAGACTGGCCTGCCTCTGGCCCATGAGCCCTATGTGCTCGTTCCGAGACAGAGCTCTCAGTGGAGAGACTGAACGTGCGGATGCTGGTCCCTCAGACCACAGGTGCCCATCCTCACGGAGTGCTCCCAGGGAGAGCTGTGGCTACTGGCATTGTGGGAAATTCCCATCTGCAGAAAGGGGTTCTAGTGGATGTTGATGTTTCTGGCTGTTTGTCAGCCTTCATTGTTCTACACAGCATCCCAGGATCCCTTTTGGGCAAGATCCTGTTGTCCAGTGTTGGTGGCGGGAGGCACCCCAATCCCAACTTTGCCTGGATGCGGTAGGAGTGATAAGAGACATGCAACTTCGCTCCAGTACGCCCCACACACGGGCAGTGAGTGATGTAGGGGCAGGTGGTAGAGTTCAGGTTCAGACGCAGGAAGTGTAACGTGAGAACCAGGCTGATCCCTTTGGAATGGTTCACGTCGTCTTCCCTCTTGACTCTTATTCAGTGGCCACTCATGTTCCCAACTTACCCTCTGCCCTCCTGTCCAGTCTGTGATCACCTATCTCAGTCTAGCAAACTCTTATTTGATTCCACTTCATGTAGCTGACGCTGGTTCTGTTGCTTGCACTCATGGATCCTGACAGATATGGGACTAGAAATAATCAGAGGTGCTGAACTGTGTTCTCCTTTTCTGCTCGTAGGTAATGGTCTGCTTGCTTCATCTCTCTTCAAACATTCAACCAGATTTGAAACTTGTCTGGGTGACAGAGTCCCTGAAAATCATGGTGTTATTTGCCCAGCATCATGTGATTTGCAGGGTATCTTAAAATACTGATAAATTCAATCACGATGCCCAAACCTGGAACAGTTTTACTAGTAGAAAATATGACAATGTTATATGTACACTCTACAAAGATTGCAAAATCAAGCACACCTGTTCACCAAAAAGTCAAGCTGCAAGCCTTCAAAAACCAGTTGTGAGAATCTTTATAGTCTTTGATGGTGGTTCACCGTGCATGTATGTATTCTGTCATCTCTGAGTTCTTGCCTGTGGGCAAGCGAAGGGCAGGAGACAAAATGTATTATTTAAAAAATTTTTTCTGCTCCATTCCATTTTCCTAGGAATAGTGGTTTTAGAAATGGCAAAAATAGGATTTTAGCAGTGTGATACCTGGGCCAGCATGTAGACCACCAGTAGGGACTCTGGGAAGAGCAGAGATGGAAGCTTGCCATCAACTTGGAGTTGTGACTAATGCCTATTAAGTCGCTTCTCTGATAAGTGTCTCCAGAGACTTGCTCTCCTGTGGGTCCTTAACGCCTGAATACCACAGACTGTAGAAAAACATTGCTTTCCTTCTCAAGAGAGCCACCTTCAGAGAATGGTGACGTGTTTCGTTCTTTGCTGAGAGTGATGACTGGTCAGTTAAGGGCATCCTATGTGCTGGGCATGGTGCAGGTGAAGTGCTTAACCTGGACTATCAGTTTCTCCTTCACAGTGACCCTAACCGAGATGTTATTGGCCCCATTTTACAAGTGGGGAAACCGGCACAGAGAAATTGAATGTCTGCCCAGGGTTACACACCGGAGAATGGATGAGTGGGGGTTTGGCTCAGGAAGCCTGGCACTCGGCAGGCAGCGGGGGCCACCAGAGCCCTGGGCTCTGCTACTTCTCTGTGTGAGGCCACGTGAAACCGGGCGCCTTCCCCCGTCCAGTGCAGCCCACTGGGGCAGCTCCTGGAGGCAAGACAGTCTCTGACGGAAAAGTCATGAGCTGTTTCCTTCAGGTCCACCGAGAAAACACCTCTTTCAAAGCTGACGTTTTCTAGTCTCTTCTAAGAAATCTGGCAGCATTAGGAAAGGATTTTATGATGCAGTGCTTGTTCTCCCTAAGGCAATCATACATGTGGGAGCACATGGAAGTGCATTAAATGGAAAGACGCCCAGAGGTGGGGGCAGCCTGGGATAATGGCGGCATCATCAGTCGTGCAGCAGGGGCCTGTCCAGCAGGTGAAGCTGTCCCTGCCCGACGATGGTGGGAAGAGGTTCCTCGTGAGGAGATGAGTGCGCCGAGACACCTGCCTGCCTGAGGGCTTTCTGCAGTCTCCGGCCCAGGGAGCTCTGCCCAGACCACCTCCCCATGGTTCTCACAGGCAGTTGGGCAGCAGCAGGCTTTGCTGTGGCATTCAGCAGAAAGATGTGTCAAATATTTGAAGCTATCAAGTGAGAATCAGAAATGGAACAAGCAATTGTATTCTGAAAAGTAGAAATCTGGTAGAGAAAAGCTCTTGGGTCTGTCTGTAATCACACATTGAGGGCTGAGCTTTTTTTGTGTATTGGTTTGGGAGGCGGAGCGTGGAGAGGTGAGAGCTCTGTCTTGCAATTTATTTTCCTGTGTGCAAATCCCTGTGATCTTGGGCCAGTTCTCCAATCTCCCTGGGCCTTGGTGGCCTCAACTGTGAAGTCGGGTGATGGTTGCACCTTTCTTACAGGGTTGTTGGGAAATCAGAAGTGACTGCACATAGAAGGCATGGAGAACAGTGTCTGGGACACAGTAAATGCCAGCTGCCATATTGTAAGCGTGAGCACACCAGTGTGGCCATAAGAAAGAGGCTGACATAGACTGAGTGTGTTAGCAAAGTGGACCACGGGAGGAATTACAAGGTGCTGGTGACAGAAGAGAAGGAGATGGACAGGGCCGGGCTGACCTAGCACCGACCTGCCCCTGGCTGTGAGTGTCCATACAACCCCAGAGCCCAGGGCAGCAGTGCCTGGCAGACTCTGGATCTGCCCCTCCAAGGTCTGACAGCCCAGCTAAGGGCATGAGCTGTATGTAACTGTGCTGACTCTGTGACCCTCAGGCGGCGGCCTCGGGTACAGCGTGCCAGTCAGGGCCACTCCTCAGAATGGCAGGGCCACTCCTCAGAACAGCAGAACGTCCAAGGGCTTCACCCCGGGGGGCCCTCTTTCTTTCCCACCTTTGCTCAGCTCTTTGGGGATCTCAAAGCCTCGGGGTTGTAACCCCTTCTCCGGAGCTTCTGCTTTTACTCCTTTCTGAAGTACTTAGATAATAGTATATGATGCTTATTTCCTGAGTTTTCCATATGCTAAAACCACCACCAAATGGAAGAAACGAACTACTCGATCATGAGCAGGTAGCCCCCAGGATCGAAACCCATCCAGCAATCAAAGAACTGTGCAGGAGCTGATCACACACCCTGGGACACCCCTCCCTTTCCTGGCCCTGAAAAATGCTTTGCGGAAACCCTTCAGGGAGTTCAGGGGTTTTACAAGCAGGAGCCGCCTATTCTCCTTGGATAGCTCTGCAATAAAGCTTTCTCTGCTCCAGATTCCGACATTTTGTGTTTGGGTTTGTTTGGCCTCGCTGTGTGTTGGGCACATGAACTCGCATTGGGTAACACCATCACCTTCCAAGCATTTCCAGTATCTGCTTCTCACAGCTTCCACTGCTACTGCCAAGACCAACCTCCTCCTCCTGGATCACTGCAGTGCCCTCCCCACTGGTCCCCTCTCCTGAGCACCTCCCTGGAACCCTTCTCACAGACTCTCTTCTAAAACCATTAGAGCCTTTAACTCCCCATCTTGTGTTTGATCTAGAGTGAATGTTTTAGCCGCACACAACTCTGGCCTCTGCTCCCACCGCCTCGATCCCTCTGCACAGGCACACTGACCTCCCCCCTACATCACACACCCTGCACACCCAGCCTCAGGGCCTTTGCACCTGTCATCTCCCCTGCTTGGACACTCTTCCCCAGATACCTGCATGGCTCACGCTTCAGTTCTTTCAGTTCTTTCCTGAGATGTCAGACCCTATTGCTTTCTCTGCTTGATTTTTTTTTCTTTGCTACTATGCTATTTATTTTAAAATTCATCTTCCTGATTGTTTTCTCTTTCCCCTACAGGAATATAATCTCCATCATGACAGATATTTTCAGCTGTTTCACCTGCTGCTATATCCCTAGTGCCAAGAAAAGGGTCTGGCATATTGTAGGTGCTCATTAAGCGCTTGTGGAATGAATGAAAAATGTAACGATTAAAGAGGTGGCTTATTCCGTCCTAGCCTTCATCCAAATCCAGATGCCCCACTGCACGTGTGCAGTCTCCACACAAGGATCTGAGGCTGTTAAAGTCGGCGACATGAAGTCTGATTGTATCCTGAGATTCCTGTCCATACGGTTAGACTACACAGGGAAACCTCCAAATTAAACATATCAAGAGAATTGTAGTTGAGTGTCTCAGCACTTGAAAACAGAGCTTCAGGATTCATTTGGAGAGCAAACTGGGAGCAGAGATGAAGTGCGCTTCTTGAATTAGTTCAAGATGCACTGTCTGCGGTTTCATTACTTGAGTTAGTGCTAATTCTGTGATAAGCTGTTCATGAGTGCCCGAGGTGTGTTCCTTGGCTGGTGATTGACAGACAAACTGAGATAATAAAATAAATCGGCTATCTTCCCTGACCGACTTCTGTTGCAATCCTGAAGTGTGTGGCTTTCTCAATCAATGCTGTACTGGTAGCTTCTGTAGCAACCCTCATCTAATTCAAATGCCTTTATTACAAAACAACAACAACAACAACAACAAAACAAAACAAACCAGCTAAGCAGATTTAACAGTTTAGAAAACATTGAGCAAGAAACAATATTAACATTTGTCAATATTTTCTTTATTGGTTCTGAGAATTAATTTCTTAGGCTGCCAACAGCGATCATTATAATTATATTAAAATGTAACCAATTTGAAACCATGCTTTCAATAATGAAAGTCTGGCCCATGGCCAGTTTATAATAATACGTAGATGGATGTTAAAAATGTGGGTAAATTGTAAAATATCCTTTCAACTCTTTTTCCAAATGGTTGCATGTTTCATAGTAACCAAATTGAGCACCTCTAATTGAGGTTAATAATGAAAGTCTTCCATCTCTGGATCATTATAAAGGCCAGAATTCTATTTTTAGTCACTGAAGCTGTTAAATCTATAAAGATTCAGTTGTTTAATTTATTAAATCTTGTTTCCCATTGCCATCTTCATAACAGAAAATTTGATTGTTAAAAATAACAGTAAGATATATATTTCATAAATAATTAAAAATTCTACAGCAGAATAGGCAATAAAACATATTGCCACCATGATTTTCCAATGGAAGGACATCACTTTAATTAAAAATTACAAAGGCGTCACTGTAAACAATTCATTTACATTTTAAGCTCTGCATTGACTCAAGAAAGAAATACCTCATCAATAAAAAAAAAAGGAACTAACAGAAATGACCTCACCCCAAATCCTGTTATTGAGGTCAGTAAGCACATTTAATTAAGATGAAGTGTTAATAATATATTTTAGTGGATGGAGGCGCTTTTCATTTCCCCAGGTAGAAATGTTATTATTTGGCCTTTAACTTCTGATTAAAATTTAAAAGGTGGGAGTCACCCCAAATTAAACTCTTAAATCTGGTTTTGAAATCTGTTTTTTTTTTTTCAAAAGGAGTTACAACCCTCTTTTCTCCTCCCAATAAGTGGTGAGCAACTATACATTTTGAACCTCTGTGTTCCTGAGAACTGATAGCGATGACAAAATCCTAATTTCCAAGGGAACTGATTTTTGCCATCTGCTTCCAAAGGTCTTAGAAGATACAGAACAAAATGCCACATAGCCAGCTGATGATTTTTGCTCAATTTCCTATCATTTTTTTGGTGTGATTTCCTTTGAATGGGCCTCAATATTAGATTAAATGAGGTATTAAAGAAAAAGACTTGATGAGTCACAAGAAGACCAGCGAAAACTGAAATTGGGCATTTTAACAAATCTTTTTGGACTGAATTTTCATCATTGCATGTTGCATTCTGTACCAGTTTGAGATCATGAATGAATCTACTCGGAGCTTAAAAGCCTCCAAGTCTAGAGGAGGAAGGGATGGGAAATGACTTAAAAAGACTCAAAGAAATCAGGACAAAGTAGGTAGTGGTTTTCAGAGAGATGAGGATCTAATTTGGATCTGATTCCCATATTCTGTGTTTAAAGAATGGGCTCAATCTGGCTCATGGTTTTGGAAGAAGAGGCGGCTGATGGACCTGGCTCCTTAGCTAACTCTATGGACCTGGGAAGCCCAGTGGGAGACTGATCACTCCTGCTCAGGCCATCCCCATCCCTGCTCCTGAGGTTGGTTTAAAACAAAGCCACACGCAAATATGTCCACAGTTGGGAGACATTAGACAATACTTGAAGAGGAAAAATAACAGTAATCCATAAACAATAAACCGTGTCTGCTTATGCACAAATGCTTGCATACAGACACTCCACCCCAGCTGCTGGCAAACCACGTTATACTTGTTCACCAAGCACGTCCATAGGCCAGGGCCAGCGCTGGGCTCTTTTAAGACCTTCCATTGGTACAGGTGTTATGGAAAACAGTATGGAGGTTCCTCAAAAAACTAAAGATCCTGGTCAAATGATCCAGCAATCGCACTCCTGGGCATACAGACAAAACTATAATTCAAAAAGATACACCCACCCTTATGTTCACAGCAGCACTGTTCTCAACAGCCAAGACATGGAAAAAACCTAAATGTTCATCTACAGCTGAAAGGGTAAAGAAGATGTGGTATACATAGGCAATGGAATACTATGCAGCCATAAAAAGCACAGCATAATGTCATTTGTAGCAACATGGATGAACCTAGAGATTATCACTGTTGGTAAAGTAAGTCAGAAAGAGAAAGACAAATGCTATTTGGTAGCACTTATCTGTAGAATGTAAAATACGGCACAAATGAATCTACCTACAAAACAAAAACAGACTCACAGACACAGAGAACAGACTTGTGGATGCCAGGGGGAGGTACGGTGGAGGAAGGATGGATTGGGAGTTTTGGGATTAGCAGATGCAAACCATTATATATAGAAAGGGCAAGCAACAAGGAGCTACTGTAGAGCACAGGGAACTATATTTGGTATCCTGAGATGAACTACAGTAGTAAAGAATATGAAGAAGAATGCATGTGTGTATGTACACTCGAGTCACACTGCCATAGAGCAGAAATTAGCACGACGCTGTAAATCAACTGTGCGTGTGTGTGCTCAGTTGCTCAGTCGGGCCTGGCTCTTTGTGACCCCATGGACTGTAGCTTGCCAGGCTCCTCTGTCCATGGGAATTTCCAGGCAAGAACACTGGAGTCGGTTGCCATTTCCTATTCCAAAATCAACTACACTCCAATAAGATAATAAAAGAGGACCTTTGGGCCTCTAAGAATTTTCTCTGTCTATGGTGGCCTCCTCCCAAGTCATACCAAACAGACTGAAATGTACCACATCGCAAATGCATAATTTTTGAGATAATTTTTATACTTTTGCTTTTGCAATAATTTGGCTATGGGAATATTTCACTAATAATCTATGATTTTTCTAGTGCCGACCCAGACATCCTTACAGTGTGATCTACAAATAATTTGCAAATGGAAAGTGTGTGTGTGTACTCAGTCACTTTAATTGTGTCCAACTTTTTGTGACCCCCATGGACTATAGCCTGCCAGGTTCCTCTGTTTATGAGATTTTCCAGGCAAGAATGCTGGAGAGGGTTGCCATTTCTTCCACCAGGGGATCTTACCAACCCACGGGTGGAACATGAGTCTCCTGTACTGCAGGCAGATTCTTATCGCTGAGCCACCAGCGAAGCCCTTGGAAATGTAATGACATTTTTTCAAATATTACATTCAACATGGCTGAAGTCATGGTGCTGTGGACACTCAGTCTTTATTAACTTCAGTTTGCTCTTTTCTTTTCAAACTTTGGTGATGATAGTTTATGTGTTGGCATCCTTGACATTTTTGTCAAGGACAAAAGTTTGAAGGCCTTGGTGCTGGGCCTGAGTGCTTAATTAACTAAGTGGTACTGATGAAGCCCTGATGGTTTATCAGGGATGGAGATGAACATGATTGTTACCCTCACAGAGGCCGAGGGTTAGCAGAAAATAACAGTGTAACAGTGAAGCGTGACAAATGTTATACTAGACTTTTAGAAAGCCAGTGGCATGCAGTCTGAAAGTAAGGTAGTCACCTGCAGGGGGATGCCTAAACCTCAGAAAGACAAACAGACATGGGCGAGGTGGTTCACCTCATTTGTATGTTTTCTTCCCATAAACCTAGGCTCAGAGAGGTTACGTTTTCCTCATAAAGAGGTATTGACTCCTCATTTCTCATTCACAGGGTGGTTGTGAGTGTTAAGTAAGACTGCCCTCAGTGCTTTCGGTAAACTTTTATATAAAAATGTCAGGCATCTTAGTCATGCAAAACACACATCCAGGGGTCCTGGCAATCTTTACCGAGTTTAGTCTGGTACCCCATTCCCAGGAGGCAGAGACCAGCTCAAAGGCATGGGGATGGTGGCATTTCTGGGATTCAGGAATCTGTTGACCAGTGAGACTACAATAATGATTGGAAAGAAATAATTTTGTTGCTTGGCTCTTTCTCTCCAGCTGGGGGCCACTGGTCCCTACTTTCCAAAGAAACAACTTCTTTCTCTCCTTCCTTCCTTTACCTCTCTCTCCCTTTTTCCCTCCCTCTTCCTTATCGCTCTTGCTCTTTTGACTATAAACTCCCTGGAGGCTGAAGGCAGAGCCCATTTCTTTTACAAGCGGAAACACTGCATCCAGCAGTGTAAGGCCCACTGTCGGCACTAAACAAATGCCAGTGAATGAATTCAGTAAAGGAATGAGTGGAAAACTATAATGCTTGTGCTTTTGTTCAAGCAGTTGTCTTTGGCAACACAATTATCTATTACTTTGATTGTGTAAAATCTAATTTCATGGCATGGATTCATCTTGTAAAATTCATCCTGTAGTCTTTTATTACACAGAAAGTTTCAGTACCCAAAGGTGTTCATGGAAGGAGCTTCTGGTTGCCTTGCAATATCCACTCTTTTTTTCTTTCTTAGTAAAGAATCCCACTTTAAAAAACTGGTTGCTGCCCACATAAAATGACCATACCTCCTGGTATTTCTTGCAGCTAGGTTGTGGCCATGTGACTAATTTTGACCAATCAGATTCAAACAGAAAAGTGTTTGACTTTCAGGAAGA
This sequence comes from Muntiacus reevesi, assembly GCF_963930625.1. Taxonomy (NCBI): domain Eukaryota; kingdom Metazoa; phylum Chordata; class Mammalia; order Artiodactyla; family Cervidae; genus Muntiacus; species Muntiacus reevesi. The sequence continues at coordinate 223,521,472 of NC_089250.1, read as the reverse complement.
CTGCCTAAAATATAGGAGACTCCCTTCTGTATTCCCTCTCTCCCAAACTACTGTCTGGAACACAGATATGAAGGCTGGAGCACTAGCAACTAACATAGTCCATGAGGCAGAGACTGCCAGCTTAGAGGTGATTGAATGGTGAGCAAGAAGGAGCTGGGGCCCCTGCCAGCGTTGTGGAGCCGCCATCCCTGCCCTGGACTGCCATAGCTGCTTTATACTTATTTTATACAAGAAAAAAAAAAAAAAAATTTCTATCTTCTCTGAACCACCATCGTGTTCAATCTTCCTTTTATAGTCAGCCGAACTGAATCCTCACAGACACAGTGTTGCTGGACAAACACCTGTGGGCTCCCAGGAGGAATGGCCCTTTCCCCAGAAGTGCAGAGCAGCAAGGGCAATTTCACATAGGCAAGGACAATAGTTTTCTTCAGTTCACATCCTACATGTTCAGTGTGTGGCAGAAGTCTCTGCTATAAGGTTGTTTACTACAGAACAGAGAGAGAAGATGAGTTCTGTCTAAAAGATGTTTGGAATAGGAATTGCTACTTGGTTGCCTCAATAGAAATCCCCTGATCATTCAGAGAATGAAATACATCCTCTCGGACCACTCAAAATGATGGAGCTGCTGGCCATATCCCTAGAGTAACCAAAGCAACAGACTTGATGCCATGGTGAGACTGGTCCCTGCTTCTCATCTCACTGTTGGAGGATATTGGGGAAAGTCATTTCCATCTTAGCATAATTATCATTGAGCTGCTATTTCTGACAATAATTAGCCAACAAGTTTAGGTGCATGGGTCCATTGCCCACTGGAGACACTAAAATGTCCTCAAGAAGTGCTGGATCCCTATCTGGTGTTCATGGAGGCAGATTCTGTCCTGAGAACTGAAACCAGTCTCTTTGCCTCTGCACGTTGAGAGGCTGGGCTATGGGAACCAGCTCTATTTTACAACATGTCAATGTTCATATAACCTTAGAGCAGAGAAACTTTCTAACCATCAATTCAAGTCATAAGGGAAAATAGAAATATGATTGCCTAGGTAAAAATAGAATTCTTTATATGACAAAAAGCATTAGCAACATCAACACTTTTGCACAGCATTTTCAGAAAATTCTTCAGAAAATTAATGATGCATTAAACAATTTAGCGACAAGCATGTCCACTGACCTTTTACAAAAATAATTGCATATGACTGGAAACAGTCTAAATAGCCAACAACAAGGGAATGAATAAATAAATGAGCATGTTTGTATAATAGAGTAGTAGAATGCATACTATTCAGCGACTAAAAATAGTGGCTATTTCTTGACATGGAAAGCTATTCACCACATATTGGGAAGTAAAAATGGCAGGTTTCAAACCAAAGAGGGTGATGTGAGCCAATTTTGAAAATAAAAAGAAGTACTCCAACATGTGACTAGACATATATCCAAGCTGTTAAAAAGGGATTTCCTTGGGTGGGACTATCACAGATTTTTTTTTTCCATTTATTTAATTAGTTGGAGGCAGATTTTTAAAATTAGATTCTTTATTCCCAACTGCCTTTTCAAAAGTTTCTTCCATGAACTATCTTAACTTTATAATAAGGATAAGAAGATACAAGTCATTAAGAAGAAGAATTTCATCTGTCATAGCCCACTGCTGTCCGTTTGGATTTGGATAAGAGCACGATGCGATGGGCTTTTAAAAAAGCTTTAATAACTTGGGCTTTTTAGTGAGAATATTCATTCTGATGCCTGAACATCTCCTGTCTTTAGAGTTACAGGCTTCTGAGAGATCAAGGCGCCTTTCACCGGTTTTAACATTCCCTAGTGAGATAAAAGAGGGCATCCAGTGTCAGCAGCGGAGGTACTGTGTCCGAGACACTGTTTTCCATCCCAGAAGACAGGACAGGATGAGTCAGAAGTGAGGTCCTAAGTTTTGTGGGGGTTGGGGGTAGGGAGGAGTTTTCCTGTCTTGGCAAGGGAGGGAGCCCGCCTGCCCTCAGGGAGGAGGCCTGTCGCAGTGGGGGCAGGAGCTGAATTAGGCTGTTAGGATCCTGGCCGGGTATGCCGGTCTCTCAGTGCGCTAAGACGCCTTGAGTGCCCGGCTAGTCATCTGAGATGAGATGGGGTTATTGCAGCTGAGGCACCGACAGTCTTGGAGTGAGATATTGATATAGAGACAGGCAGAGAGGGAGAGATAGAAAGGGGAGGAACAGGGGGGAGGGAGGTGGTGGAGGGAGGAGGAAGGAGAAAGAAGAGGGAAAGAGGAGGAGAAAAGAGAAGACAGGAGAGAGAGGAATGAATGGGAGGAAGGAAGGAACAGAAGCAGACAGAGAAGAGATGGCCATGAGACAAGAGAGAAAGACGGTCCTAGAGGGACAGGGGCAATGAAATAGAGACAGTGATGGGGAGGAAGACAGGCAGAGGAAGACAGACAGGGAGACAAGGAAGAGAGGCATGGAGTAAAAGATAGACCAAGAGTAATCGGCACCGAGATTGACACGTGGACACACACAGAGCCACACGCACACACACACGCGCACACACATACACAAACACACACACACACACGGACACCCCGATAGCATGCAGGAGTGCCCAGCCAGGGCGGACCTATTCCTGGGAAACAAGACCGTTGGAGTTCATGTGACTTTGTCAGTTGAACTCAGAGTTCTCCTTGAGATAAAAATAGGAGTTTCCAGTGTAGAGTTCTTCCCTCTTCCAATGCCTGCTCCCTGAGGAATCTTTAAGACAATACCACCACCACCACCACAGACACAAGGTCATCATGTCTTTCTGAGAATTCTGGGGAGCTGAGTGCAGATGATTAGAAAACCATGTCCCAGCCTGATCCCTCCCCTCAGCCCTGCTCAGCCTTCGCACACACGGCCCCTCAGGGACACGACTTTTCGTGTACAGGATCAAAGGCTACAAATAATTAATGAGCCTTTTCTCCCCAAAGAGTTCCTGTGACAACAGCTCAACCTGTCAGGGATGTTATGCCTGACTTTGATGGAGCTCAGAACCAGTGCCAGGAGAGGAAGGGCAGGTGGCAGGGAGGGAAGGGCGGAGCGAGGTCCGGTCAGTGCCAGGCTGAGAAAGGGTCACTTCCAGGCAACTCTGGATCTCAGCAGGAAGGAATGTGTCCAGAGAGTCAGACCAGAGAGAGAAATGTGTGTCGTACACACACACATTTACTCGGCTTTCAGTGCTGGAAAAGGGACTTGTCCAGACACTGCTCAGCCAGACCCACTTGTAAGTGCTACAGTTCTTAGCCAAACAGCCACAGAAGCACCTCAGTTATATTTTCTGAGGGGGTCATGCCATTGACCTTGATCACAGTGGCTCTCCATGGTCCCTGGTGACTCAGAATCTGGGAAGGACCTTGGCATCCCTGTGGAAAAAAACACCTCCCAGGTCCTCGTGGCTAGATGCTGGGTTCCCAGTGGGCTCACACATCAGGACTAGCCCCGGGGACCTCTCACCGTCCTGCCGTTCTGTCTGTCAGCTGTGTATGCAAGTTGGCTCAGCGAGACCCACACCTGGCCCTCCGGCAAATACTTCTGGTTGGGGAGGATCTTTTTTTTTCTTTTTTTATTCTGGTAGGACTGAGGACCGCCATTGCTACTGGTGGCCTTGACCCTCTACAGCCATAGAGAGACAGTTGAGGATGAAGCTAAATTAGGTTAAGTGCAGAGTCAAGAGGTGGGGAAAGAATATATTCTGAGCCCTGGAATTCTCATGCTGAATGCCCTTGTCCTCATTTTTGATGCTGTGGGCCAGCACAGGCACTCCTGAAAAAGTCAGTCTGAGATGGGTCCTGGCCACTTGTGACTGAGGGTCACATCACACCTGTGATGACCCGTTGTACTGTGGAAACTGGAAGCTCTTCAGAGCTTTCTCTGTTCCTGCTTTTTGCCACAAGTCTCATGTCTAGTAAGTTACAAATTGCTTTCTCTGATCTCCTTTACTCACAGTGGGTGCCACTAATGCCCCATGTGAGATAGAATGGGAAACCACTGGATTCTGGCTCCAGTAGCTGGTCTGTTCTCCAAGCTCAAATCCTGGCCTTGGAGTCCCTCGCCATTCACCTGCTCCTCTCCAGGCGGGAATCACGTCTCCTGACTCGGTCTGCAGGGGCTGCTGGCCATGGCCTCTTGGCATACACCAAGCACTACACCCCATTTGCCAGATGGGCTTTCTTCCTGCTTTGCAGTCAGCTGCCTGTGGTGGGGACAGGTGCAACCACATCTGGGAAGGTCACCTCTTTTGACTGCCAAGAGGCCCTGAGTTGGGGGTGCATGGCTCCAACTCAGGCAAAGCGGACTTGCCCCGACTTATGAACCATGAGCCAAGTGACACAAGAGTGGACACTGGCTGGAGGTGGGTCATTCTCCCTGTGAGATCCTGCAGTGCCAGCCCGTCAGGTCCCATTACCTAGAGGCACAACAATGCCCTAGCTCCTGTGCTATCTTAGCCTTGGTCCAGGCATCTTTTCCAATTCTATAAACTCTTCAACATCACTGATCATCAGAGGAATGCAAATCAAAGCCACAGTGAGAGAGTATCTCACACCCATCAAAATGGCCATCATCAAAAAGACCATGAGTAACACATGCTGGAGAGCATGTGGAGAAAAGGGAACTTTTGCACGTTGTTAGTGAGGAATATAAATTGGTGCAGCCACTATGGAGAATACTGTGGAGGTCCCGCAAAAAAAAAAAAAAAAAATAGAATCACTATCTAGCAACTTAACACCTGGGCATATATTAAAAAAAAAAAACAACCCCAGGAATTTGAAAAGCTACATCATTCTCTCCAATGTTCATAGCAGCATTATTTACAATAGCCTAGGTGTGGAAGTAACCTAAGTGTCCATCAACAGATGAACATATAAAGAAAATGTGGTGTATATATATACACACAAATATGTGTGGAATATTACTTAGCCATAAAAAAATGAAATCCTGCTATTTGCAACAATGTGGATGGACCTACAGAATATTATGCTTAGTGAAATAAGGCAGAGAAAGACAAATACTCTGTTACCACTTATATGTAGAATCTAAAAAAGAAAACAAAGGAATGCATATAAGAAACAGAAACAGACTCACAGATATAGAGAAAAAACTAGTGGTTACCAGTGGGGAAAAGTTCTATAAACTGTTCCTAGGATCTTCCAACAAATTCCCCTTTTGCCCAAGTCAGCCGGAGCTGGTTTTAAACAAAGAACCCCGACAGACCCACGTCTTCCCCATCTGTTCCACCTTAGTGGGGCATCTAGTCCCAGGTCCCAGACACCTGCTTCAGCTCCTCCTCGTTGCAGTAACATCTCCATACCTGCTAGAATCCCATGTTACCCAGCAAAGGCAGTATCCTAGGCTTGGCAACATCAGCCCCATTTCCGTGCATTTCCTACCCACCCTGGAGTCACCTCTTCTACCTCCTGTTGTAGAAGTGCAAACTGACAGTTAAGCCCCTCTAGAGACATCCTAAATTTGCACAACTACCTTACAGTCTGTTAAGTTACAGATTTCCTGATGTTTCTCTTTGATGTTTAAATTTTGTATTTCCTTGGTCAAATACTATACAGAAAACGGGGAAATAAAAGGAGAAGAGGAAAAAAAAGAATGGCTATTTCTGATTCACATTATTACAGGATTTGGCATTATTCTGTGCTTGTATCTAGTTGATCTGCAACTTCAGCAAGTTTTGTTGTAAAAATAAACCCCTGTTTGGGTTGGAAAATAACTTCTGCCAGCCTGCTCCATGGTCCTGTGGCCAACATGGAGATAGTGGCATGTTTCCAGCTGTTTCAAATCAGGAAAATAAGACACATGTTTATTTGAAGTGTATCTAGTACGTGGTTATCGGTACCTCCTATGAGAAGATTCTGTTCTGGAGGAGGAAGATTAATAACTTCCTTTTGCAGAGACAAGCGCACATTTGGACCTGCATGCCAATGTGTCTGCTGTGAAACATCGTACCAGGGAGGGCTTCTCGTCTCCACTAGCATGAGATGCACCACAGATAATGCTCATTTAATTAAATCTAATTATGAAAATCCCTTCTGAAGTACTGGACAGAGCTTAAGGAATGAAGACTAAAAATTTGAACCTTTTTTTTTTTTGGCCTGCCAATCATCAGTGGAAAACTCAACCCCGATGGTGGTGGTTTAGTTGCTAAGTCATGTCCGACTCCTGTGACCCCATGGACTGTAGCCTTCCAGGCTCCTCTGTCCATGGGATTCTCCAGGCAAGAATCCTGGAGTGGGTTGCCATTTCCTTCTCCAGACGACCTTCCCGACCCAGGAATCGAACCTGAGTCTCCTGCATTGCAGGCATATTCTTTTTTTTTTTTCATTTATTTTTATTAGTTGGAGGCTAATTACTTTATAACATTGTAGCGGTTTTTGCCATACATTGACATGAATCAGCCAGGATGGGGAACACATGCAGGCATATTCTTTACCGACTGAGCTAACTCAATCCCGATGGTTCATTTCTAAGTACCAGGTAACATCTACTCCTTCCCCTTAACAGTTCAGAATTCAGAGCACTTAGCCAAGAGCACCGATTTTGCATATTGAACTGCAATGTTTCCATCCTGATTCTTCTGCTACTAAGCTGGGCAGCCTTGAGCAAGTTACTGAGCCTCTCTGAATTCCTAATACCCCTTAACTGTACATGGAATTGGCCAAGCCTTTCTCATGAAGCTGTGGCCACTGATAGAGTAGGTTAAGTGTCTGAGATGCGAGGGACCCTGGGGGGCAGCTCCTTCCACACTGTGCTTGGCCCTGGCAGAGCCCTGGGAACCTGTGGGAACACAGCCCTGGAGCCCCTCTCCTCCCAGGCTGCTCTGCAACCAGGAACCAGGTACAGGGCCAACCTTCCTGTGTAGTCGGCCTGGTCCCCTGGTGCCACTGGCCGCCAACTCTTCATCACGACACAAACTTCCTGCTCAGCCAGGTCATTAAGCAGTGTAGGTCAATGGCAACCCGGAAGGAAGAGCCACTCCTGCCCACCTCCCGCCTCTGGCAGCGGAGACGCTCACCCACCTGATGGTCTGACGCTGCAGGGAGTCAGGGTCTGTGGCATTCACCGTCAGCAGCACGCTGCCCACAGAGATGTTCTCCTGCTTGGTCACCATCATGGGGTCCGGGTAGAAAACCGGGCTCTCGTTGACGTCCAGGACAGTGATGTGGACAGTGGCCGTGGAGCTAGGGCCGTAGGAGACGTCAGGCACCAGTGGGTCCTCGTTTTCCACTTTGATCAGCAGGGTGTGAAAGGCAGAAATCTCATAGTCCAGAGGCTGGAAGGCAGAGAGGGGGGCTCAGCACATGGGTCTGCCACAAAGGGTGGGAGCTTTTGCACAGAGGCCCTCTGACAGCCCTCGGGTCGTGTGGGCACTCGGGGATGGATCCAGGTTCTGTGGACTAAGAAGTTTTATGCAACTTGGGGCCCTCTTTCAGAAAAAGAGTATGAAACATACAGATACCAAGTTAGGTATCTAATTTGGGAGTTGTTGAGGGTTTTAGATTGAGAAATAACCAAAGCGATTACATGAGTCTCAGAGATCTGGGTCCCTAAATTCCCTGATGATGCTGACATTAAAAGCCTTCCCACCTGTAGCCTGTGACCCCAAACTCCAGCAAGCCTGTGGGTGTCAGTGGGTGCATGTTATTCTAGCAGAGTGTCATGCAGGCATGACATTTGTCCCCATGACTCGGTGGCTCTATTGCCATTTTCTGGGCAGGGGGAAGCGATGCCAGATACACGGCCATGCCTGGGACAGTCCCACACAGGACAGCTATTCCACCAACGAGCAGCCCTGCTGAGGCCCTTTCCAGGTGATCATGCAAAGGGGCTGCTGGTGTCTACCCCCTCAGCTGCTGGGTAGACTAACATCAGAGGACATTAAGGAAACCCACTGTAGACATTATTCATGTGGTGCCCTGCCCACCATAAAATGTCACAGACCACATCCACTCTGCCACTTTCCTTCCAAACCATGAGCTGCAGTGAGGGTGACATTTGTTGATGGGAATGTGTGTGGGGAGACATTTAGGTGAGACAAAGACACAATTTTTATTTCAGTGTTTACTGGGAAAATGAGTAGCTAACTCATAAGACCCAAGACATAACGGATATTCCTCCTGGGAGGACGAGACTAAAGTGAGTGCAGGGAGGTGATTCACACTCAGCCAGAAGGAAGGGGATGGCGGTGCAGGCTGTAAGGGATCTGGGAACGTGGGGTGGGGGGTGAGGACAGAAAGAGCTCTGTGGGCGCAGGAGGTAGAAGGTGGAATCAGAGAGGATGAGTGGGAGGAGCTTTAGGCAGAATTACACTAACTTCCATAATAATTACAGCTAATATGCATGCAGCCCACCCCACACCTGTGAAAGGGCACAGATGCACATGTGTGCACACACGCACAGGCACACATATGCGCGTACGCACGCACACACACACACACACACACAAAGTGCTGACCTGGAAATACTTCCAGGTAGTGATAGGACTGCCCCTCCCGCCCCCACCTAGAACTCCTCCCAACAGGGTCAGTACTAGGGTGTTAAGCCCTAACAGATATAAAGCTGTTGGTACCCAGGAGCTATAATGTGGTTCCCTCCCTGGAACACAAGAACAATTTACCACTACATCCTCCTTTCTAATAACGGATCTCTGTCCTTCCCCAGTGAAGCCCCAAATACGCAAGCCCATGAAGGACTCTGCATTTTGGCTAGTGTTCCAGGTGACTCGTGTAGATGCTGACGTTTCAGACTCACAGCATGGTGGGCCGGAGGGGGACTGGAGGACACTATGCTCCAGTCCAGCTTTGCTTGTATTTTATTTTCCTCAAGCCACAGCAAACACAGGCTGGGAGAACTGTGCTCCTGTAGGGTTTATGTGGGGATGTCTATTTACCCAAGTTTTGTCTTGCTGCTGCAGGTCTGGAAAACTGCCTGCCACTTTTTATGGACACTGGATGAGACGCAGACAACAGCCAGAGGCTGTGTTATTTTATGGTTTTCACAACTTTGAAACTACAGCGCTGAGCGTAGGAGGGCAGTGTCAGGATCTCCTGGGAGTCCTGTCGAGGGAAGAGGAGTTGGGAACTCGCAGAGCTGCTCTTTGCAGGCAGATGATTAGGGTTCAGTTTGGACGAAGTTCTGAAAAGGGCAGGCTTGAGAGAAACCCAGAGTCCTTGTCCTCCCAACAAAGCAGGAAGCATCTGTAAAATCTGACATTCTTAGTGGTTCTGGGTCCTACTCCCAGCGGCACTATGGAACTTTGCTGATGCAAATGTTTATACAGCCTGGTTAGGCTAAATAATGACCCCATCCCTAATATGTCCATGTTCTAATCCTTGGAATGTGCGACTGTTACCTTACATGGCAAAAGGGACTTTACAGATGTGATTAAACTACAGACCTTAACTGGGGACAGAATCCTGGATTACCCAGGTGGGCTCAACGGAACCATAGGGATCCTTGAAAGAGGGAAGCAGGAAAGTCAAAGGAAGGAGCAGATGTGGCGATGGAAGCCACATCTGTGGGCTCAGAGTCAGAGAGGAAGATGCTGGGGTACTGCTCTGAAGATGCTGGAAGGGGCCACGAGCCAAGGAATGCAGGTGAGCTCCAGAAGCTGGAAAGGGCGAGGACACATCAATTCCACTCCCCCCGCTACCCCTGGAGCCTCCAGCGGGAGCCAGCTACACCACCTGCAGCCCCATGAACCTGATTTCAGACTTTAAGCCTCAGATTGGTGGTCGCTGATACAGCCACTGGAAACATGCACACAGGCACCAAATGCCCATCGTGTATGAGCTGGCGACTTTCTCACAACAGCCTGGAGAGGTGGGCTGTCCCAGCATCCCCGTTTCACAGACGAGGAAACAGGCACAGAGAACAGTTATGCATCTCAGCCGAGGGCACACCCGGAGTAGGTAGCAACGTTCCTGCTTTGTCCACTCACATGGCTGCCATAAATACAGCTGCTTCCTGCTTCCCAGGCAAACTACTTCAGCCCCCAGAAAAGAGGCTGTATTCCGCAGATGTCCTGATCTGGTGGCAGCTCTCCCAGAACCTCACAGACCCCTTCCTCCAGGACAGGGGGACCACCAGCCACTCATGGTCTGCTGCCACCCCTCCCTTCCACGATTCTAAGCCCTCCCTTTCCATTGTGGTCCCACTTCCTTCTTGGACTCCCTGCAGCAGAGAGCGGTCAGCGTGCAGGGCCACATGCTCATGGGCAGTTTCACACTGAGGATCACCCTGTGTGTGTAACTATCTGCTGTGTTTAAGAGAGTAATCTAGACTCTGCTAAGAAAGACTGAGAGGAAATGTGATAATCCACAATTTGAGTATGGATCCTTAGAAAACCTTCACAGGTCCCATTTTTGCATATGTTTGATAACTATCAAATGTCTGGAGAATGTAACAGGCTGGTTTTAAGGCTGTGAGGGTAAAAGCACTCCCTCAAGTGGGAGACTTTCTCTACTTTAGTTCTGGGAGGGGGAGACTGGGGCTGATTTATCCTCAGCTGGGGGCCCTGGGTGCTCAGGCAAGGAAGGAGGAGCACTGGAGGCACCCTTACTTTGACAACGGAGAGCATCCCCTCGTTGGTCTCCGGGTTGGTGTGGATCTCGAAGCTCTGCCCTGGGTTTCCATTGATGATGGTGTAGGCAGCCCTCCACGCACCCGTGGTGGGGTCGTCCTTGTCCTCAACTGTCAAGTTGACAATAACTCCCATGGCTCCTTCCTCGACTGTGGCTTGAAACTGTAAACAGACAAAGCAGACCGTAACTGTCACTGTTTTGGGAAAACAACAACAACGACACAGCGAAGACCATGGATGGCGCTCTTAGGACATGCCTGGTATGGGGCACGTTACCCCTCACATCTCATTAAATGATAAAGCAAAACAGAGCAAGACCACGATGCTGTGTTCTGCCAGTAGATGACAGGCTTCGGGTTCTCGCAGCCTTACGTGGGGCCGTGGGACTGAATGCTCATCAGAGGGTGTTGGCCAGGGCTGGCCTGGGCTCACTGGAGGTGAGGGTTGGGAGAAGAGCTGTGCCTTCTCCGGGCCCCCTTCCTTCCCCCTACCTGGATGCAGAGGACCACGAGGCCCAAGGGGAAGGTGGAGCCAAAGGAGGGATGGCGCTAGGGTCCCTGAGGCACCACGAGGAGGTAGACGGAAGCCCGTCCTGAACTGCTGTTGAGTGAGACCCGGACCTGGATTGAGTTTGAGCCTTTATGTATTTGTTCTTGCAGCTCTGTTACCGAATGTGAGTCTGTGTGCCCAATGCACAGTGAGGCCAAATAACATCAAAATGTCAGAGGCTGGAGCAGAGACACGTTTATTGAGGCCCCTGCAAGGAGATGGGTGGCTCATGCCTTAAAAAACCGCAAACTCCTGGAAAGCTGTCAGCAAAACCCTTTTCTAGGAAAGGTGCAGGAGGGGCAAGGGTAGTTGTGGCAAACGTCTTGCTGTCAGATCCTTTGCTCTTGAGGTCAGGTGTTCCTGTAAACCTCCACCAAAACAAATGTTATTCTCTGTTCTGACAAGTAAGGGCAAGGTCCGAAGGCTCAGCTTTCACCCTCTGAGGTCTGGGGCCTGGGTTAGAGGAGGGGATCCCTCTGAGGAACAGTTACCCCTCATACCTTTATCCAGCACCAAGTACAGGTCCTCCCATCAGCACCCAGGCCTGGCTGTCATCACGGGGGCAGCCAGGAACCCAGGACCCAGCTAGCCCTCAGGGTCCTCCGGCCGCCCAAATACAGTGGGGGGAGGGGCGGGTCCCAGGGACCCACCCAGACAGATGGCTGCCGCCATTAGGTCCTGGAGAAGGGGATGGGAAAGAGGTTCCCGCTGCCTCAAAGCCTGGGCATGGCCAGTGGGTGGCTGTGGCGAGGGCTCTGGAGCCCTGCAGAACACGGCCCCCAGCCTGTCCCCCGGAACCCCCAGCTCACCGCCAGCCAAGGCCAGGGAAGGCCTTGGGGAGAAGGCTGCTCATGCTCTCCCTCGGAGGACACCATCCGGCCAACGGTTGGCCCAGCGGGACCTCTAAGGTCATGTGAAGGGCCTTGTGCTAACCCTTGGAGCTTAAGGTCTCATGGTAAGTTGCACAGAAATGACTGCATGGCCGCCTCTCCCCTCGTACAGCCCCACCCACCCTGAGGACAGGTGACCAGATAACAGAGAGCTCTTGCTCATACGCGCTGGCATTGAAGCCCTAGAGTTTGACTCTGGAGCATGACTGTACCATCTTCCCTAATGAAGGGAGCCAGCTTCATCCTTCCCACCCCTGGCCCAACCTAGCAGGACTTTAGAAAAGCATTTTCTAAGGAAACACATAAATCAATTGTTTGGAGCTTTGTCGTGACTATGTTTTTATTATAATACATCTCAAATGTTTGTTGCAAGTAGGTGTGGTGAAAAAATAAATCAATAAATGAAAAATCAGCTTTCCCATAGACTGCGTTTCACAAGCCATCATTACTAGCACATTCCTTTGAGCTTAAGCATAAAGTATTGTTTCTGTGCTTACCTCCGATACACTACAGGGGAATAGTAATCCGTTTGCAAATATTTTATAAGCAAGTAATACCAATAAGCTGACAAGAAGAAAAAGAAATATCCTGGAATTTCAATTAGTAGGAAAGAGAACCTAAAGACAGTAAGACAATGTCAGAAGGCCCTGATGTTCAAAGAGAAGTAATTTGAGAAATGAAGTCCCGAAAGCGGTGGCTGATTAATTGACTTGCAAATCATTAATCAAAAGCCGTAATCTTGATGCCTTGGGGGAGACAGGCTGGGGATGGGAACTCATTCGTCTCTCACACCTCGGTGAACCTGGGTAGGTTGTCTCCCTTCCCTACAAGCGGTGCTGGGAAATTCTTAGAACACACACACCGGATGGAGAAGAGCTGGAGTGAAGGGGATGTGGAGGGTGCTGTCACACAGAAATAGCTCCAGGAGACAATGATTTTGACCGGATTCCTCTGAATCTTGTTTAAGTTAGTGTTAACTTCTATCTTCCCTGCATTCTCAGAAAAATTATGAAATTCCAGAGCTTGAAATCAGACTGGTGGTTCATAATCCTGTTACAGTCTCCTTGAGGGCTTTTTAAAAACACTTTTATTTATTTTTTTTTTTTGGTAACTAACCCTATTCCAATTCAGTTGGTCTGTGGCAAGGCCTGGGATTCAGGATTTTCTTGACCTGCACCGATAATTCTATTGATAATATGCAGTTTGGGTGAAGCAAGACAGTTCAAGCCAAGGATGACCGAGGTGAGGACGTGAGAATTCACCCTGTGTACTGCGAGGCTGCCTGGGTGCCGTGTTGAGCAGCCGGCAGCGCATCTGGGGACAGCAGGAAGGAGTGCTGTGATCGACTACTGCTGTCTGCTCTGTGCCTGGGAGCAGAACATGGCGGCACATGTGCTACCCGACCCTGCAGGTTGCAGAGGAAGAAGCAGGCTCAGAGGAGGAAGGAACACCGTGGTCCAAAGTCACCGAGTGAGCCGCAGGTCACATCCAGATCTGGACTGCAGTAACGTCTGCTTTCCACCAGTTGTTACTCACGCCCACTCAAGATCCCCATTGCCTGCCCCAGCCTACCGAGGGTCATTAGGGAAGAATTCTCTGAGAACTGCAGGAAGACGAGAAGTTAGTGAGGTGAAAGGTGAGAGTCTTCCTGGATCTGGAATGGCAGGTGCAGAGGCCGGTGGTGGAGGGAGCATGGGGCAGAGGGGAGGTGTGTGGAGCAGAGGGGAGGTGTGTGGAGCAGAGGGGAGGTGTGTGGAGCAGAGGGGAGGTGTGTGTGGCTGGAGAGAGCCCTCTGCTCTTGGACTGTGGAGGAGGAGACCGTCAGATGACGCAGAGCCTTGTGGGCCAGGGAAAGGCGTTTAGAGTTTACCTTGAGAGCAAAGTGAGGTCTAATCAAGGAACTGGAATATGTTTAAATCAACTCCTGAGAGAACTCAGAAAAAAAAATCTTTAAATATAGAAAACATTCAACACAATTATTATAGTCTCTGTTAAGACCATTATCTGATTCTTGCATAAACTATAAAGCCAGTTTCCTTAAGCATCCATTTAGAAACTCATTACTGCTTAATTAAATACTCATTCTATTAATTCTATTCAATGTTTTAACCCCATTATGTAATTCAGAATGGAAAATTAAATAGATTAAAACGAAATAGTACCATTTTATATTTCTAGAGCAATGCTCACTTGGTGATTTAAAAACAATAGACAGACATTAATTTACCATACTAGAGCAGGAGGAATTATTGATTATAACATTACTTCGTTTAATTGGAAAAAATAGATAAAGTTACTTTCTGTTAAATTGTGCTGTAAATCAAGTACGAGATGTGAAACATGTTTTCACACAATCAGTGTGGGAGACTGGCTTGGGACATACTGAGTTTCATGAGCTCTGTCTTGCAATTCAGAGCTGAGTTATTTCATTTTCTTTTCTCTGATATGGTGAGGTGAGTTCTGTGATGGACAGTTAGGAAGAGACCACCTAGACTTGCCACAAAGTTCATTCATCACCAGGGGACGAGGGACTTGCATTTTAATTTACACTGAGAATGTAAGTTCTTCCTCATAGGGCAAAGAGTTGCTTGTTAAGGTTAACCAGAAGATGGAAATGGTGGTCAGCAGACGAGAATGCCACATGTGGGGAGAAGTGACAGCTCATGACTTTAAGGGACAGGACACCAGCAGGCCTGCTTGCTTGATTGCTGGAGTCCAGGTTCATGAGCTGCCAACCCTGCGGTTTCATGGAGAACTGATGCTGAACTTGAAAGGACGGGATATAGTTGGCTGGGCCCTGGCTTTGAGAAAATTAAAAGATAAGGTCCTAGAAAGTTTTACACACTTAAGTTTCTATTTGTGAGGATAAAAGGGTGATGGAGACATCATTAGAAACTGAGCTTGGGAACTCTTTTATGAGTCTGTATTTACATAAAGGATGCAGCTTGTTGGAAAAAATCTAATATCTGGCTGATAACCTAATGGGTAGAAACCACAATTGCTGTAAATAAGATCATGTGTTTAAGGATCTTGGCACATTGCCTGGCATAGAGTAAGGAATCGATATTTGTTAGCAGTGGTGATGATGATCGATTTCATTCTGTCTCATATCAAATTCTTACTAGTGAACTGGAGAATAAGGCTCAAAGTCCTGTGACTCTTTCTCTTCTTATCACAGTCTGCCTTCCAAAGCGGTTGTTTTGTGTAGATCTCTTATTTCCCTGGATGGGTGTGGAAGAAGCTCTTTGCTTTTCAGTCTTATAGACCTGACCCTGACACATTTGCTTATCCTTGTCCTGCTGTTTAGCACCAAGGCAAATGATGCTAACTTGTCGCACCCACATTTAGAAGGGACAGCTGCACCAGATATCTGGTTTCCTTCTATCTGTAATTAGGATTCATCTTGGGACAGAAAGATGCAAGACCTTGCTTAAATAAGCAGTCATTAAATGTCTACTGAATGTCAGGGAGTCTGCCAGGCACAGGATGGACAGCAGTCAATGAGAGGGACACCATTCTCTCTCCCCTCAGGGCCTTATAGCTCAGGAGACTGACATATTCTCTCCTGGTCACCCCCTGTCTTTATACATGCTGCTCACCCATGGCATATCCAAACAGTTAGAGTCCTACCATTTCTCCACTGTCATACATCCCAGACTGCACCTGCAGCCAATTATGGATGCATCTGTGTTTGGACATGATTTAGTTTCCAGCTAGTGGTCATGTTAATAAACGGTGCTGGGGCCTCTGGATAGCCAGGTGGAAAAACAATGGATCTTGATCCCTACCTCACGCCATATAGAAACTGTAAAAGGTAAAACAATAAACGTTTTAGAAGAAAACATAGGAGGCTATTTTAATTCAGCTCACAGATAATGTTTATGTGTACCTTATATATATCAGTTCAGTTCAGTTCAGTTCAGTTGCTCAGTTGTGTTCAACTCTTTGCAACCACATGAACCGCAGCACGCCAGGCCTCCCTGTCCATCACCAACTCCTGCAGTCCACCCAAACCCATGTCCATTGAGTGGGTGATGCCATCCAACCATCTCATCCTCTGTCATCCCCTTCTCCTCCTGCCCTCAATCTTTCCCAGCATCAGGGTCTTTTCAAATGAGTCAGCTCTTCGCATCAGGTGGCCAAAGTATTGGAGCTTCAACTTCAACGTCAGTCCTTCCAATGAACACCCAGGACTGATCAAATATATATGTAATATAATGTAAAATATTTAAAATACATATAATGTAAAAGTATAAAAGGTAAATGTATACATAATGTGCATACAACATATGTATACATAACATGTACACAACATAACATAGATGATATTTAAATAAAAATTTAATGTGTAGAGTTCTACACAAAGTTTATTCAGTGTTTTAAGAAGACTTTATGTCCAGGAAGTGATTAGCAAGAGAGACCCACAAGGGACTCTGAGTTGCTTGACTGAGGACCACCTGCTCATCTGCCAGCCCTCAAGACAACTGTACCTACTGAGTCCTTTCAGCTCACACTCCCAATGTGCCTCATCCACATGTCCTCTGCTCCCCATTCCTGTCTTGTTTGGAGCAAATCCCAGACATATCACGGAATCTGTAAACATTTCAGTGTTTATTGCTAACAGTTAAAAACTCTCTTTAAGAAAACAGAATCAAAGTCCTTCCTTGATCCAATTAACATTAATTTCCTATACTGACAATTACTGGGATGTCTTTTGCTTCCCTAAAAGTACTTGCATGTTGTCTCTATCGTGGGTGGAGAGAGTGTCGTGTAGCCGTGGTAAAGGGCAGTTAGTGATGCACCTCTTAACGGTCTCCACAAGCATTTTCTCAGTTAAATGTTTCAAGCTACCCTGACTAAATAGGTGAGGAAATGGAAAAACTGAACATGGAAAGAGTTCCATGATAATAAAGAATAGCAGCTCAATGAAAAAGAAACATGATCTGAGTGGAGAGGACTCTCCATGGTTCCTGGCCTGCAAGGCAATGTGGTTCTTGGTCTGGGAGAGCAGATGCACACATCCTTCAGTGCGTGTGACCCACCAGTCCTGGGGAGCCCCGGACTGGGAGGAGAACTGTGTGCCTCCCAGGAGGGCTGTGTCCAGGGTGCTGTTCCAAGGAGAGGAGAGTCCAAGTGTCCCCCAGACGCAGGGGGCTGAGCCAATGGGCAGGAGGGGGAAACAATATTTACTGTGTGCTCTGGCAGAAAGTGTCTTCCCGCCCCTTCAGGGCACCCTCTTTTGTGTTGGTTCATTTTCTTGGCGGAGAAAGCCATCTTCAGGGCTGCTGCAGACACAGAGGGGGTGCTGTGTACCGATTTCTGAGGAAGATGCCTGGCCAGGTTCTGGCTCCCTAGGTGCCCAACAGCTCAGCACGTTTGGTTTGCACACTTCCTCCACATGACCTCACCTACTGAAGTTCCTCACATCTGCCAATTACAGACCCACGATGCAGCTGAAAAAGTGAGTTTTTAGGAAGAAGTAACTCAAGTACTAAAACATGCTTTTTCTCCTCAGAACAAAATGAAAAGATAAGAGTCGCTGAAGACTGGCAGAAAAACAATGCTGTTGGGCAGGGTTCTCAAACCATGTTCCTCAGAACATAGAGAGATGGTGCAGGAGTCCCACCAATGTATCAAGTATTTTCCTCTAAACAAGAAAGACAGAAACTGCCCAACGAATCTGTTCACTGTATTTTATCTGTTTTGTATATTAGAGCTCTTGTCTAAGATTTTGCTTGGAAAAAATTTTGCAGCTGAAAAGAAATTTGAAAAGCACTGCCTTAGGGAACTGATGAAATAAATATTACATTTGATGGTGAGAGAAAAACAAAAACCAAGGAACAAATATGCCTGCATTGTTTTTTCTCCAAATGCCCTGCGTGGAAACTTTATTTCATCTGACATTAACATCTCTCCTTCAGTTGAGCTTCTCATCTTAAAAAAAAAACAAAAGAAAAGGCCAAATACATATGTTTATTTAATGGGATGATTGGAAATAATTTAATTTTGAGAAGTAAAGAGATTTTCTGCAGGGATTCATGTTCAACCATAAAAATTTGAACCTGAGTGAAGAATGACTCTTTTTTTCTTTTTAACAATAGCATGATCTACTCTAAGGACTTTAGAATTTGGTTTATGCAATTCCATAAGTTTACAGGAGGGGAAAGTTCAGTAAAATGCGTAAATTCTGATCCACCTCTAAGTCACAGGTAAATTGTGTGACTTCTGGGTCCCTGTTTGGTTATCTGAGAAGTAGCGTATGAGGAGAGCAGGAGTTCGTAACACTGGCTACACATCAGAAACACTTGAAATCTGCTTAGTATCCGGGACCCCACCCACATTCAGAGATTTTCCCTGAGTGGGGCTAGGTATTTGCATGTCTAAAAACTTTCCCAATATGATTCTGATGAAAGAGGGTGAGAACAGCTGCTTGAAATGACTCCTGAGGCCACCTCCTAGTGTTAGGATCAAGCTTTAAACCAATCTTAGGGATCCGTTTCAATGTGTGTAGGTCCTAGCAGATATTGGGAGGGCCAAAGGATGCCACTGGGTGGCAGGTCATTTCTTACAGTCTTTGCTCTAGGAGCCTATCAGGGTTGCTTACAGACCAACAGAATACATTTGCCAATGAAAATCACAGGGCTTTCTCCTGGAGGTAAAGGTTTTCATCATCCCAAACAGAAATCCTGTATCCATTAAGCACTCATTCCACTCCTCTCTCCACCCCAGCCCATGACAGCCACAATCTACCTCTGTCTCTGTGGATTTACCCTTCTGGCATTTTTATAGAGATGGAATCATGTAACACGTGGCCTTCTCTGTCTGGCTTCTTTCAATTAGCACAGTGTGTTCAGGGTTCATCCGTGTTGTAACCCATGTCAGTGCTTTGCTCTTTTTTTATGGTTACATAATATTCCACTGCTTGATGGACCACGTTTTATCTGTCCATTCTTCCACTGATCAACATGTGGGCTGTTTCCACTTCTTGACTGCTGTGAAATATTGCTCTGAACATTCATGAACATGTTTTTATGTGGACATATGTTTTCATTCTCTTGGGCAGATGCCTAGGAGCGGAATTGCTGGGTCACATGGTGACTCTGTGAGTGAGGCAGTGGGGATTTATGTCATTTATCAATATGCATAGAGTCCTTGGTCTGTACCTTCTAAACATATGAGGCTGTATACTGTTTGCTGTCTTCTCAGAACTCACTGCCCCCTTGTCCCATGTGAGGAGAGGCAATTTGGGGATGGAAGCTTCCCTCTTTGAACACAGGAGGGGCTGGGAAGGAGGAGGACCTTTGGGAGCCATGTCTCCTTGGACTAACCCACTAAAGCAGCCTCCTTTATCTATTGCATGCAGTGTTGCTCAGCTTAATGTACAGATGAGCTGGGCGCCCTGGAGTTCACAGAGAACAAGCCCTGCTTTGTGCGTGTCCCTTGCAACTGCTTCTAACTAGAGGAAGTACATCTTTAATCTCCTGAGCGGTAGGAGAACGGACACACTTGGTTAGAATCCTGATGCTAACGCCCCAGTACAAATAAGGACAAGAGAAACCTTCTGCTTTCATTACAAGGGATTTGTACAAATTCACACATGGAATTGACTTATAGCTTCTAATTTATATTTAAATCCCAAATGTCGTAGTCAGAAGAAACTGCTCTAAATCCATTATCTGTGTCTGCACCATTGATTCCTGTTTCAAATAGACCCCAGGGGCCCACTTGTAATTCCCATTGGCATCTCTGTGTATTTCTTCCCAGCGGTGGCTTGTGGAGCATCTGAGAACATCCGAATCCCACAGGGAGAAGAAATGGATGAGAATTGTTCCTCTGGGAATCAGACCCAGTGAGAGAGGGAGGATTAGGAAAATCATTCTCTGTCCCTTCTGGGTTCTGATCTTGGGTGGAGCCACACTGGAGTCTGTGGGGAGAGAGGTGCCTGAGGTCTGTCTTTCACATTCAAAAGAATGAATGATGGAAAGTTACTCATGTTTAACACCCCCACGAAGCTCTTCCACCTATTGGTTGTGTGACCTTGGCCAAGTCACTTAACTTCTCTGTATCTTGATTTTCTCATTGGCACAATGAGAAAAAATAATAGTACCTACCATTATAGGATCATGATGACTAAGCAAGAATATTTATGAATGTTGAGATGAATGCCTGCAATAGAGGCACACTGTGATAATGAGCACAGACAGAAAGAATAAAGAATTGATGTTTGTTTACAGTACACATCATTATAAGGAATGTGACCGGATAAATAAACTTTGCTCTTCTGGGTTTTTTGTTGTCATTTTTACAGGAGCCCAGTCTCACTAAATAAATATTTCTGACAATATAACTTTCCCTTGTTATATAGACTACTTAGAGCTGGTGTCACATATCATCAGGCGTGTCCTGACCAGCAGAACATTTTAGCTCCCAACTGTATTTTCAATCTAGTGAGGGGTTTCTGGGCTGGATAATCACTGGTTGGGGAGGGTGCCTTGTACGCGATGCTGAGTGTCACCCCTGGCCTCTACCCATGGGGTGCCAGGAGCACCCAAGTCATAGTCATCAGAAGCGTGTGCAGACATTGCTGGGTGTCCAAGGACAGTGTGCGTGCGTGTGTGTGTATATCTGTGTGTGTGTACAGCCCTCCATGGCTGAGAATCACTGATCTTACTAAACCAGGTCAGGGGCTCCCTAACAAGTATCAGCCTGTAAGTGGCAGCCCACAGATCCCCCGGGGCAAGGTTTATCAGCAAGTTGGTCTTAGACTCAAGTCTCATGGGAAAACACTGAAATAGCTTAATAGTGTTTTCCAGAGTAATTGAATCAGACTTTGCCAGAAAAACATTCAAGGGTAAAACTAAAGACTATAATTATTATGAAAATTATTGATGTAGTTTTCATTACTCCACAATTTTTGAATTAGCCACTGATAATCCCTTTTATAAAAGAAGAAAGGTGGTTTTTCTTGCATTTCCGTCTTCCTGACACTTGCCTGCCTCTTGCTTTTCCATAAACACATTTGTGTCTGTGAGCGTCAAGTGGACTCAGGTGCAGCAGAGATCAGGGACCTTCAGGGAGTGGTGGCAGCCCTGTCACTCATGGGGCTTTCTCGATGGGCCTCAGAAAACCAGAAAAGAGGGATTTTTTTTTTTCCATTTGGCCCCGTTGGAACTGTGTTCAGACTCAAGCTTATTTGGCAGCAAACAATTACCAACTGTGGTCCATTTTCCCCTCCCTGTTCTCCACACCCTTGCTACTTGAGGTGTGGTCCCTGGCCCAGGGTTGGCATCACTTGTGAGGCAGTTAGAAATGTAGGATCTGGGGCCCCAGGACAGACCTTCAGAGTCAGATTTCAGATGATTTGCTGCTACATCACAGCTGTGACCTCTTCTCTTGAACTTTCAACCTACCCTTGGCAGCTTGGTCTTTGCTGCCTGACCTTGAGGGGCAGAAAGATTAAAACACAGGCGCCTTCCATGTCTAGCATCCCAGCCTGGAACCGAGAGGCTAGAGGGGGCGGTATCCATCCTGTTCAAGGTGAACTTCTCCCCCACGTCCCATTCCCCTTTCCACCTTCAACTCCTGTCCTACTTCCCTACCTGCCAACGTGCCTGTCTCTCAAGTCTATAAACATGTCCAAGACGCTCCAATTAAAAAGCAGAACAGCAAAACATGCACAGGGACGCAAAGGCCTCCCTCCTCTCCACTGTGCTCACTCCCTCCACAAGAGGGGCCTGCATTTCCTCACCTCCCCGAGTGCGGTGAAAGTACTAAACCCACTGGAAGCTGCTGGGAGGGTTGGGGAGCACAAAAATAAGGACTGCAAATAAATAAGTAAATAAGGTCTGCAAGTGTATTTTCAATCCAGGAACAATACAGTCAGTGATTGTTGAGGTGTAACTACATGAGAAAACATGCTGTTCAGAACCCTCATCAGGCCTGTTGAATAGCTGCCAAGGAGGTGTTTCATGAAACTCACACATAAGAGGCAAGACAGGGTCCTGCTGCAGCCTGCGGCTGCTCCACCTGCGCCTGCAGGAGGAAAGGCCCGGCGAGGGAGGGCCGTATGGAGCCCTCTGCACGTGAATGTGGAAAACAGCGGCTTCTCAGCGCAAAGGGCTTTTACGTAAAAAGGTGAAGTCTTCCAGCTTGATTTTTCCCTCCTTAGTGACAGGGTGGCTTCCCTGGTGGCTCAGTGGTAAAGAATCCACTTGCCAATGCAGGAGATGCGGGTCTGATCCCTGGGTCAGGAATATTCCCCTGGAGAAGGGAATGGCAACCCACTCCAGTGTTCTTGCCTGGAGAATCCCAAGGACAGAGGAGCCTGGCGGGCTACAGTCCGTGGGGGTCTCAGAGTAGTGACTAAACAGCAACAACAAAGTGACAGGAGGAATTGCCAGGCAGCACGGGAGACCACGCAGGAGACGAGAGGAGCTGAGGAGGAGAGAGGAGACAGCGGAGATGGAGAGACACACGAGGCGGCGTGAGAAAGAGGGAGCTGGCGGGGGCAGGTGAGCTGGGAAAGAAGGCAGGGAAATGCACTGCTGCACACGCAATGAAGAGTCAGAGAAAGGGAGATGACCGAGAGGGAGAGAGGAGAGATAAGGAAGATAGGAATAAATAACACAGCAAGTAAGGCAGGAGAAAGAGACAGAGGGGGAGAGAGAGAGGTGGGGGTGGCTGAAGGGCTTGCTTTTGCTTTTTCTCAAATAAGAAAATTTGGGCAATCTGCTTTCTAGGATTCCCACCTTCCAAGGGCTGGTGCCGGTGGAAGCTGAGTAGAGATCTCCATGTCAATAGAACCCAGTGGCTGAAGCCTCTAGTCTAAGCACCTGGAGCAACTGCAGAGGGAGGAACTGAGGATTCCGTGGCTCAGACTGGACCCCTGGGAGGAGGGGTGAAGGTGCCCACTGGCCAACTGCCGCCCTCAGAATAGATGCTGGTGTGTTCTGGGCCCTGGGCATCACCTCTATGATAGCCACCATGAAGCGCAGTCTTTTTACAACAGTTTCTAAAATCAGTGCTTTAGACACAATTGGATATGATCAAAACTACCCTTGCATGTGTGTGCGCTCAGTTGTTCAGTTGTGTCTGACTCTTTGCAACCCCGTGAACTGTAGCCTACTAGGCTCCGCTGCCCATGGGATTTCCAGGCAGGAACACTGGGGTGATTTGCCATTTCCTTCTCCAGTGGATCTTCCTGACCCAGGGATCGAACCCCTGTCTCCTGCATCTCCTGCATTGGCAGGTGGGTTCTTTATCATTTAGCCACTGGGGAAGACCAGATGATTCTTAAAAGTCTCCAACAGCATCCGCATGGAAGGCTCTCGAGGCTCTGGGAGGCTGTTCTCCTCTTGGGCCACCTTGTATGAAGAATCCACATGTGACTTTGAGAACACATAGGCAGATGTGTATAAGTTAAACGTCTGGATGGTGAGTCGTGTTTCATTAACCCCACAGAGGTCCTTCCAAGGGGTGGATTTGGTTCTCATGAACTTATCTTTCTGTTGCCTTTACAAATATCTAAGAAGAGTTTGTGAATCAGAGAATGAATCAAAATTTGTGGTCTTTGGCTTCCAGTTACCTAATGTGAAGTTTGTGTTTATGGAGCATCTCAGAAGGCCTGCCCACGGCAAGGGACCGTAAGAGGCATGGTAGCTGGTAACTTTCTGGGCCCAGGTGTGGTTGACCAGCCAAGGGGACACCTAAATGGAATCTCTTCCTTTTGGCTGGAGAAGCTCCCCAGTCTCCTCTCTAAACAGCACTCTGCTAATGGCCTCCACTCTCAACAACACTTATTCTTCACAAGTCACCTTGTGATTGTTGAGGACGGGCTATTCCTGTGGACACACGTTCTAGATACCCTTGAACATGGAAAAATTCATCAATTTGTCTTCTCTGTCAATAAGAGAAACTTCTGAATGGAACTTAATGGAGTCCCTGGACCATTAGGTTTCAAGGAGGTTCATAAGTCGATGCAACACACACACCCAAACATATGCACACACGTATGCGCATGCACACACATGCATACACTTCGCAGGAAGGGAGTAATTCCCGAGCAAGTCCACATCTAGCGTTGTTGCTATAGTAACACAAGTGCAAGAAGAAGACAGCTTCAGGAACAAATTACAATGGTGAGCTGTTTCTGTCAGCTGTGTGCAACCTTGTTCCTTCTACAGTCAGGGAACAGGTGGAAGGTTAGTATAATTTAAGCCACAAAGTAGAGAAGAGGCCTGAATTCACAGCAGTGTGGTACAGACCTCCCTGGAGGAAAAGAAAAAATACATGACGCCTGAGGGCAGTGAGTTCCAGGGCTCATTAGCAGGTAAAGGTGACAGGTAGGCACTGCCTCCTTCTGGTGTAAGAATCAGCCAGAGGAGGGGCCACCAGAGAGGGTTTCATGGCCCCAGAGTTGATGGCACAGGCTGCAGGATGGGGATTTGGCCGAATTGAGCAAACTCAAATTGTTGGGTGCAAAATGCCTATTTTCTGAAGAAATCCATGCTCTGCAGACTAACAGCACTAAAGTTGATTAGGGGCATGGTAATAGTAAAAACTAAATGTCATGTGCTGGGCCGTTGACCCACAGAATCTCACTTTACTGAGGTCCCTGCTACAAACAGGAGCCCTTTCCTGGGTCTGGAATTCTGTCCCTGTTCTGTGCCCACACATCAGGTGCATCCCTGGACCATGAACCTCGTCCGTTGGAGCCCATTCACAGCAGGACAGGCCAGCTACATGAGTGCACAAACCAGCATAGCTCAGGAGATGGAAAATGTGAAGGTAATTTAAAAGTATTTTGATCATATTGGTAAAAGGACTATAAACTGCAATTTAAAATACTCATACCTTTTGGACCTGGCATTTCACTTCTGAGAGTTTATCCTGCAAATCTTTCACATGTCCCCATGAAGATAGACATTCAAGCATTTTTAATTCTGTGATATTTATAAAAGGAAAAACCAGGGACTACCAAAATGCCACCCATAGGGGACTGGTTAAATTGTGAGATGCCAATGCAACAGATCACGATACAGAGCCGTTAAGATGACAAGGTAGCTAATTGCTTGGCATTATTGATCAGAAGGGAAATCTGTTGTTTCAGATGGTGCAAACACCTTGGGGTTACTTAGAAGAAATAAAATGTGTTAGGTTAATGGAATCAGGAGGAAGTGGGACATTCAAGGGGCACGTATGGGGCAGAGCTGAGATGAAGAGGAGATTACAGCATCTTTGAGGGTGGAGATTGCCAGAGCTGAGGACACGGGTGGAGCTCCCCATGTTGGCATGTGTGAGGGGCTGGGAGGGCGGGGCTGACCTGGTGGGCTCTCCTCCTTGTCTGGCCAGAGCCCCCTCCCCAGGTTAAAGGCATGAAGAAGAGACAAGCCATATGGAAGTTTAGCAAGCAGTCTCTGGGGGTGGAGCATCTTCCTTCGGGGCTCCCACTCGGAGGAGAGGTCGGGTAGAGTTTGTGGGCAGTGGGTGGCTGTGTAGAGGATGAAGGATACGATCACCAGGGCTCAATCACACATAAAGGCTGTGGGAACTCTGGGATGCTGCTGACATGCTCGAAATGACCACTCATGGAAGTAAACCAAGAGGGTGTGATACCCCGTGTCTCATTCATTTCAGCTGGAAGGAACCTTAGGTGGCAGATGGAGGAACCCATTGTCCTGAAGGGTTCTGTCAACTGTCTTGAGTGACTAAATATGATGGTGTTTTTCTCTGCCTTTTTCTTGTACTAAGAAAGACCAGGACCATTCAAAGCAGGTAGCAAAGGCCAAAAGAGAAAAAGTAAAAATAACAAAAATACTGGCAATGACAGCCTGTGTTCACCAAGTGCTTACACTGTGCTGGGCATTGGGCTAAAACTCCCTACATGCATTATGTCATTTGATCCTCACCGTTGCCCAAGGGAACAAGGGAATAACTGTTTTTCTAATTTTGCAGATAAGGACAAAGCTACAAATCCTGATAAAATTGCAACATAGTAAGAATAATATGACCCCATGTTTGTATATAGAAAATTGGGTTTGATAGATGCAAAGGGAAAAGACACCTGGAGAAGTTTAACCAACATGTTAGCAGAGGTCAACCTGAAGGAGAGCTGAGAGAATGGCAACTTCATGTACTTTTTTACATGCTCATATGACATTTTAATGTTCTTCAAAAACAATGGAAATAAATGAATTTGTTTTAATCAGAAAAGAATTTGGAGGGGATAAAATGCTACAAATTCAAAGTACGTTTAAAATTAAGTTGTTTTCTAAAATACTTTAAAAAAGAAAAATAACTATTCTTTGCTAAGCCTCACTATGTAGCTACGGTAATGAAGACAGGGCAGTACTGGTGGCAGGAAAGTCACATAGATCCATGGAACAGAATAGAGAACCCAGAAACAGAGCCCCTCACATATGCCCATAAAATGGGGCTGGAGTCATTGCACATCCAAAGGTAAATGAAGGGCCTCAACAGCAATCTCCTACCATATGTAAAAACTAACTCAAAATGAACCATGGACTTAACTGGACAATATAAACCTTTCAGAAGAAGACACATTCAGAAAGATCTATGCACCCCAAAGTCCATAGCAGCACCATTTATAATAGCCAAGGGGCTTCCTTGATGGCTCAGTGGGGAAAGAATCTGCCTGCAATGCAGGAGACACAGGAGGGAGTTTGATCCTTGGGTTTGGAAGATCCCTTGGAGGACAGAATGGCAACCCACTTCAGTATTCTTGCCTGGAAAACCCTCCTATGGGCAGAGTAGCCTGGTGGGCTACAGTCCAAAGGATCACAAAGAGTTGGACATGACAGAACACTAGCAGGGAAGACATGGAAGCAAGCTGAGTGGCCATCAACAGATGAATGGATAAAGAATATATAGTATATTTGTGCAATGGAACACTATTCAAACATAAAAAAATGAAATAATGCCATTTGCAACAACATGGATGGACTTGGAAGGTATTAGGCTAAGTGAGGACCCATTGCCAGACAAAAAATTCTTAGAGTTGACAGCAAAAATACTAACCTAAATCTAAATAAAAAATCTAAATAAAAAAGAATGATAAATTGGACTTTATAAAAGTTAAAAGCACTTGCTCAGTGAAAGACTGTACTAAGAGGATAAAGAGATAAACCACAGACTGAAATTATTTGCAAGCCCTGTTTCTAATAAAGAACTTATATATGAACCATGAAAGCAACTCTCAAAATTCAACAGGAAGAAGACAATCCAGTTAGAAAGTGGGCAAAAGACATGATCAGATGTTTTACCAAAGAGAATAAAGATGACAGATAAGTACATGGAAGGATGCCTAATACCATTAGTCATATAGGGAAATGCAAATTATAGTCATAATGAAATACGGCTAACACCTATCAGAAAGGTTAAAATTAAAAATAACGATAACACCAAATTTTTGTGAGGACGTGGAGGAACTGGATTTCTCAAACATCACCGGTGGGAATGGAGAATAGTACAGTCCTTCTGGAAAGTAGTTTGGCAGTTTCTTATAAAACTAACATGCATTTAACATGTGTGTGTGCTAAGTCGCTTCTGCTAAGTTGCTTCAGCCATGTCTGACTCTTTGTGACCCGATGGACTGCAGCCCTCCTCCAGGCTCCTCTGTCCATGGGAATCTCCAGGCAAGAATACTGGAGTGGGTTGCCATGCCCTCTTCCAGGCGATCTTCTCAACCCAGGGATCAAACCTGTCTCTTCTGTTTCCTGCATTGGCAGGCGGTTTCTTTACCAGTAGTGCCACCTGAGAAGCCCAGCAGACAGTGAGGGCTGTCAAAATATGGCACATTAGCATGTTCAAGGCAATCATTCTCGGATATGCTTTTCCACATTGAGTAAGGAGAGAGGATGTTTTTCAACTCCTTGAACCAACATACACAATGGAACAATTCTGGGGTTCTTAGGCAATAAAATTAATTCTGATGTAGGCTTTATTCACATAAGAGTGATGGGATTTCTCTTAGGCTCAGTAATATGGGTTCAAAGGTGACAAAATATTACCATCCATGGCTTACCTTGAGGATAATTTCTAATCTGCTTGACTGGATGCCAGTTCCTCAATGGACCAGCTGTAACTTTGCACTTTATTTAACCTCCTGAACCTGTCCTGTGCAGAAGCTGCTGGCCACTGTCATCAACACCTCCATTTTACAGGTGAGGAGACTGAGGTCAAAAGAATTAAGGAACTCATGAAATATTCAAGGTCTGGCGAAGGATGGAGATGGAACTGAAGCTTAGTCATCTGATCCCCGCAGATGACCAATCTCTGCACATCACTCCACCCTGCCTTGTGAATAAAAGGACCCAGAATGAAACTGGAATTTGGGAGTAATGAAAGCAGCCCTCTTAGTCAAACCAACAGTGTGAACAGAGGACCAGCTGGGAACCTGGCAGAGGAAGCCCCTCCCCCACATGGTCTCCTCCTGGTTTCCATCTTCTGAGACAGAGTCGGGTCATTATTTTAAACATTCTATAGTCTTGACCACATTGCTGACTGTGGCATTTGCTTTCCTGCTGGAATTTCAAAACCCCAAAGCAGACTCGACATAAGGACCAGTTTATCTTAATACTCTGTCCCGTTGGAGAATGATACCCTTAAATCTTCTTGTGGAGGGTTGTCTAGAGTCCATGACCTTGACACATGGTTTGGTCAAGCGAAGATGAAGGAATTGTCTGGGCCCTACAAACTCATTGGTGGCAGGCAACACGGCTGCTTTAACGAGGGGGTTACACATAGCGCACTGATAGAGCTCTGCCAGGAGCTGGCCCCCACAACAATACTTTATCAAATGGATGCTGACAAATGCCACTGCCACGGCTCCTCCTGGTGTCACTTTCCTCTTTCCCACCCTCTGTTACTGCTCTTTGGGGAGCTTGCCCTGTTGACATTGTCCACGTGAAGCTGTGTCTCTGCTAAATGAAAGAACTTCATCATTTTTATGCCAGTCTTCCAGACACCAGGAGAACCAGCCTCCCCACATCCCCGCCCCCTGTCAGAATGTTACATGGGAAAAAGACAAGCCATGGGTGAAATTACAGGATGGTCATAGAGCTCCAGCAAATGAAGTTAATAGGATGTTTTTCTCCAGGCATCAGAGCCATGGAAAGAAAAAAGAGACACTCAGAATCTTATTAAAGCCCTAAACCTGAGATGCATTTATGGATGCAGGGCAGATTTCCATGCCAACCTACAAACTCAGGCTAGTTTTACTGCCCAGTTATGGCAGAATCTCATAAATAGAATTCTTCAGGGAACAGACTTCTGTCAGATAACCTGAGGGCTTCATTCTGTATCCTTTCCAGCCTACACTCATTGATTGCATTTGCTGGCTACAAAATGCCTCCCTGCCTTTTCTCTTGAACCACGCCAGCAAATTCAAGACTGGGGGCAGCGGGTGAAGGGACACTCTGTAACTTCAACCCAACTGTTAACAGGGGCAGGGATATGTCTCTGGGATGCTATCATCCTCACAATGGCCCCTTTATCGAGCCACATGCCTGACACTGTGTTCGCCGTCTATTGCTGGCCTTGACTTTGAAATGCTCTATGCCATTTAATCCTTATTACAAGGTGGGTACACTTATCTCCATTTTATTGCTAAATGAATCAGATCTCAGAGAGGTTAAGTAATACATCTAAGCTCACACAGCCAGAAAAATTGCTGCACAGGGATCTAAAGGACATCTGAGATCAACACGTGGGTCTTCAGATCTTGGCAAAACATCCATTAACAAGCCATGCAGCTCTAATTGCCTCCCTCGGTCAGTCAGACAACAGTCAGCGCATGGGAAATAAGGGTGATCTGAGGGTTCTATAAAGATAGAAGCTAAAATACATTTCGGTTACTGACACTGTCATAGACTAGTAGACCAGTCTATCTCAGTGGAGTCAAGGCGTGTTGCAAAGCTCTCTCCTTTGGCTCACATGACTCAGCTTGTCAGTCTTGCACCTAGATGGCCAAGGAATTTTCCATTTGGAGGCTGGGTTGTTCCACTGCCTCACTCGCATTGAATAGCCTTGAAGAGATGGGATTTAAATTGTGCTGAGGATATTAGTCTAAAGTGAATGAAGTGGAGAGTAGACTTCGCGTTTATGTCCCCAGAGTGATAAATGAGGGAGTGTAATTTTTTTTCTAAGGCAAAGAAAATGGGAAACCAACGTGGATTTCAGACACATGAGAAATAGCTTATGAATTTAGATGATAGCTTGGTAGAAATAAATTGTACATCTGTTCATTCATTTTAATAAAGTGGAGAGATGGCATGCTGCTGGGGCCCTTGGAGAACCCTGGGTTTTTAAAATTATGGTCCTATAATAGTAGCATTAAAATTTGTAATGCAGCCAGTGGTTTCTGAATTGGAGGGAAAATTCATTTATAAAATAAAAGTTCAGACTTTGGAATGTAAATGGGAAAATGCAATTTTTCTTGGCCAGATATGAATTAGTCCTGGGAGGATCCTGCAGCATCTTGACCATAAAATATATATTTTTAAATCTTAGGAGAAAGTTTTCAGACTGCTGATGGAACTTCCTTGGGCAATCTCTATTTAGGTAAATCGTGCAGGTATGAAAAATATGGTTAACCGGCTTTGCTATTTCTGCCTTGAACTTGGTGCTTCATGTACAAGAGCAATTGTAGATTAATATTTCCATTTGAAATGAGTCTGGCCTGTTATACATACAAAAATCATTTTTAGTCAATAGTAGAAACATAAGGAAGAGAACTTTTATAGGCCAGCAATTACCTGTTGCCATGAAATTTTACTCATTCTACAAATAGTATTGAGTTTCTTATTACATGTGAGCCGTATGCTTGATACTGGGGAAAATACAACAGTCCTCACTGTAGATTTTCTGCTGACTTCAAAACCTAGAAGAGTCATTAAACTTTCTCCAGAAATAGGTATTAAACCCATAGAAAGCTTTTAGACGGACTATGCAATTTCAATTTTATTTTACAAATCAGCCTCCAAGTTTTCAGGTGGGAAAGAGGTACAAAAAAATTTGGTTGTGCTGACTGGTATAGATGACACAGGTCCAGCTGGCAAAATCTCCAGGCCACCTCAAATATATTCTATTTGCCTCTTAATGAAATACTGAATGGATGTAGATGACACACTTTAGCCCATAAACTTGTAGATTAAAAAATATAGATTGTGCAGAGGTTCTGTTTAGTCTTAGAACTGAGGGCAATTAGTTTTTGTCTTAGGTCAGTTTTTGCCCAAAAAAGTAAGACATTCTTCTCTGGTTTGTGGGTATCTACATTATTATCTCAGGAAGTCACATGGATGAGGGGCCTGGGGTGTGACTCATCCACGAGAGAGAACAGAGGTGAGACAAAGGCAAAAAAACATCCATGTTCCCCACAGGCAGGAAGAAGGTGGGGGGTTGGCCAGATGGAGGCGGATGGAGACCCCAGAGAGTTCTGCAATTAAGATGTTTTGTTAACCAAGCCTAGAATTGAAACTAGTCAGGTCTGTGACCTTCTGGGAATTGTTTTTATAAACTTGTGCTGACTAATGTCTACTTTCTTAGGCTGCGTTTCTGGAAGGATAATTTACTGGACCAATGAAAACATGTTTTAAAGGGTTTTGACAGGGTCTGGATCGAGGGTCTACTCTTGAGGACGGCTCTGCTGCCTCCTCTAATGGGATCTCCTGTGAATTGGAAATGGACAACGTCAGCAGCTGAGGAAGAGAGATGGGACAGGGGGAGCTTTGAAGAGAGCAGAGAGGGCTCAAGCCAACCATCAAGCAAGCAGCAAAAGGGGGTGCTATGAATTAAATACAAAGAATGGAAGGCCCTCTACTCCTCAGGTTAGGAAACCCCATGCTTATGACTTACATTCAACTATCATCTGCGGATTCACTCACCTCTACACTCCCCATCACAGGGCCTGGCTCATACTATGCACATGGCATGCCCTAGAGTCAACCACCTTCTAAGTACTTTCAGATCCCTCACCTCTGTATCTATTCCATGCAATATCCCAGCAACACGAGTACAGCCATGCTGTCCCCAGGAAGGCCCCAGGACAGGTCTGTGTCTTAACACGTCCAGATGGCTGGCAGTTGTCATGGACCTCTGGTGATGAGTGTGGCCTCAAAGCAGTCACAAAGATGAAGAATAGGAGACAGCCACATGCTATGTGGCAAAATCAACAAAAGAAATTAAAAAGCCTAGGAACAGGAATTCCCTGGCTGTTCAGTAGTTAGTATACCTAGCTTTCACTGCCCAGGGCCCTGGGTACAATCCCTGGTTGGAGACCTAAGATCCTACAAAGTGTGCAGCACAGTTTGGAAAACAAACAAGGAAACAATAAAACAAACAAACAATAAAAGAAACAACAAACAAACAGGAAAAACAAGCAAACAAACAATAAAAGAAAGGGAGCCTCTCTTTGCCCATCCTAGACCTCCCAAATCAGAAGCTGCATTTTAACAAGATCTCCGGGTGATTCTTGTGCTCATGAAAGTCTGTGAAACTAACTCTGCAATAAAATATACTTTAAATAAATAAAGCCCAGGAATAGGAAACAGCCATGCTCCCTGGCACTTCAGCTGGGGCAGAGCTGCTGTGAGACCGAGGCCCTCCTCTAGCCTGGCTCTGGAATGCTGCACTTTCTGCCCCACCCTACTCACACACGTGTGTCTCCTGCCACGCCACCCTGCAGCTCACCTACAGGCGTGGGCTGGCCTGCAGGGAGCGATGGACTCGACTCTTTCTGCGGTGCTCCAGCTCAGTGCTTGTGGAGGACCACCCCCACTGTTCTGAGGCAAAACAGGGGGAGAACATGAATGACAGAAATTGCAAAAAGAAAAAAACCTTATTTTCTACAGGTCTGAGAAAAAGAAAAGTGAAGTCACTCAGTTGTGTCCATCTCTTTGCAACCCCTATGGACTGTAGCCTACCAGGGTCCTCTGTCCATGGGATTTCCCAGGCAAGAATATTGGAGTGGGTTGCCATTTCCTTCTCCAGGGAATCTTCCCAACCCAGGGATCGAACCTGGGTCTCCTGCATTGCGGGCAGACACTTTACCATCTGAGCCACCAGGGAAGCCTGCAGGTCTGAGAGGTATATACCAAATCCCAAGAGGGGCAGAAGAAGCGAATGGTCCCATCACCATGAAGCCAGGTAATAGACTCTGTTAGTCATAGTCACTGGCATGAGGGGCAGTGGGCAGTGGAGGTGGAGAGTACAAATCTGCAAAAAATACACAATGAGGGCCTCTTGCACAGGTCACGTGTAACTGGGCCATCCTTTAAACAGGTGCGTCAGGGGCTTCAGAACTGGTAAACCAATCTAGAAGAATTAAGCATCTCCTGGGACCATGGATTTTTGAAGGGAACACAAGGGCCTCACTGTTTTGACTTAAAGTACACACACACACAGACACATACACACAAATTTTATTTACATTTAGGTAGGGAAGGGCTTCCTTGGTGGCTCACCAGTAAGGACTCTGCTTGCCAATGGAGGAGATGCAGGAGATGTGAGTTAGATCCCTGGGTCAGGAAAGATTCCCTGGAGGAGGAAATGGTAACCCACTCCAGTATTTTTGTCTGGAGAATCCCATGGACAGAGGAGCTCAGTGGGCTACAGTCCATGGGGTTGCAAAGAGTCAGACACAACTGAGCAACTAAACAATAACAGTAGGTGGGGAAGCATGATTTTACTTTATACATAGCAATGTACTAGTGAACACTTAACAACTGACTCTTCAGGGGGGAAAAAGCCCAGATTTGTAGCTTGTGCCCCCACTCTGGCTGATTCAAGCCACCGACATGATGCCACTGCACACGGAATTGGGAAGACATGCACTCAGTCAGCTCTCACAAGGGCCAGGGCTAGGCGGCCCAGTGCAGCCCTGCTGGCCACCCCGGGCTAAGCTCGTTCTCTCTCCAGCAGGTTCCGTGTGGATGAAAAGTGTGGCTTCCATCTGAGGGCACCCCTTTCTTTGGGGAGCAATCCTACCCCATCCCGTGGGGTTACACTGGTGCTGTCAATCACAGGCCTCACTTCACTTCTTCAGAAATGGGCAGGTGACCTTGGATGGGCCAATCATCTCATCATTCCCTGGCACTCAGCATCTGTCTAACCTTGCGACCCAATACAACCAATCGAAGCCTTCCCATGAAATTTGTGTTTGGTTCTGAGGAACAGGGTACATGTTCTCTGTACATGTTCCTCTGTACATAAGCCAACATAGACAGACGAGCAGAGCTGAGAGACAGAGTGGCACATGGATAGCATTCCGATGATGCTGTCCAAACCCTGGAGACGGCCCCCTCTGGAAGCCTTTAGACTTCCCCAGGGAGGAGTACAGTGCATTCTCTACTGATGAAGACCAATGCCTTTCTTCCCCAGGGATGATGACCAATACCTTCCAGGATTCACTCATGTTGGTTCAAAGTGGGTTTCTGCCTTCAACTACAAAATGAGAACAGGCAGAGGATCTTAAACTCTGCAGAAATTAAAAGCAGATTTTCTTGAGGAAGAGTGAGCATCTAGCCTCAGTCTTCCTCAAACTGACTTGTCTTTTCAATTTCCCAGAACTGAAGGAAAACAGATACTTTGACCATTCCTATGTGAGGCTGGTACAAGCAGTCAGTTCAGTTTACTGCGGTTTGTTGAAGCTTTCCCCTGAGCACTGTGGGAGGCCAGTGCTTGGCTGTTACAAACCAGAAAGCTAACTGGTTCCAGCTCTGATATACAGACTTACAGTGCTGAACTGAACCTATGTTAAATCATTCAACCAGGGGTGATTAGCAAAGGCATCTGTTTCTATTTGCAGAGCTGCCGGGCAGGTCAAGAGTGCTGTTTATTGATTTGATTTAATACAACAAATATTCTTTGTGCTCCCTCTGCATACACTGTTCTATGACCAAAGTGGAAGACGGTGACATATGAAGCCCTGTCTGCTCTTGGGGAGCTCGAGTCTGGAGGAGGCCCAGACGGATACCTGCAATGCCGATCCCATACACGCTGGGAAGGGTGCTGTGGCTGGGGCAGGAACAAAACGCTGGTCAAAGAGAGCCAGTTAAGTCTGCCTGGGATATCTGTGGGAGCCTGACCTCTTGCTCAGTCACAGGCAGACAATTGCTCAGCCACAGGCAGACAAGGGCTTGCCCATCTTCCTTAACTCTCCAGCCTTCAGCTCACCACCTGTGTTGGCCAAGCACGTGGTGAGTGCATGAATGAAAGCTGAGGCCACTTTCGACCCTGCTAAGTCAGAACAAGTATATCAAGTGCACAAAGATTTGTGAACTTGGAGAAGCACATTATCTCATTAATGATCATGGAGCTGCAGTAACGACAGTCATAAATTTAAAAGATTTAAAAATTGTTATCGGAGATAGCAGACTAGTATAAAAATGACCCTTAGCTAATGAACCAAAGTTTTTCTCGCTTTTGCCCGAATTCTCCAGTGAATAAAACCTGGATTTCAATTGAGAAATCTAATAATTAGTGTACCATTATGAGCCATTGACAATGGTGCAGGCAGATTTTGAATTAGATATGCACGTGGAGGTACATAAAAGGGAAATGTCTGCGTATTTCCAAAATGTTGCTGTGTTCAACATATGGCGCTGGATTTGGTTGTTGAGAAACGAGTAGGAGAGCAGTGTGTCAGGGGCCTGGTTTCTCTCACTTCTGAATCCCACAGAAGCAGGACAATGTGGAGAGTCTCAGAAGGTGAGTCTAGTGCAGCACTCTGGGACCAGACACCTGGAGTGAATAGTCCTGCCTGGAGCCTGTAACCGTGGCGTGTTTCCAGCATTCCTGTACCTCTCTTACGAGAATTAAATGAGTTAAGATGCCTGAAGCCCTTAGAAGAGTATTTCCCACAGATAAGCACTTAATCACTGTTAGCTTAAAAATTTTGGTTTTCTGGATGAAGACGTTTTTCATTTACTCTTTGCTCTAAAAAATGATTATTTGCCCACTAGACCCATCAAAATAAAGCTATAAGACCACTAACCAAATTCACTGGCTATTAAAAAACCCACCCTCCCCTCTTTTTAATTTGAAGAAGCTGCAGAGTGAGGAGTAGCTTAGACTCGTCCTGGTGAGCGCAGGAGAGAAATGTGTATGTGTTACAGTTGTGTCCAGGGCTCACATCACACACTGTCCTGACTGGAATGGAGAGGCAGCTGAGGCAACAGGAGGGCAGGAGGCTGTGAGCTGATGTTGGAGAAGTTCAAGTAGAGCTGAGATTGGAGGTTATACGCCTGGCATTTTCAGCAAGCTCCTAGTGCACAAGTGTAAAGAGAAAAACTGGATCAATGTTCTCTGAGGAACAGCCCTGACCAGGAATCCTGGAGAGCTGACGGAAGGGCAAGAGCACAGAACAGGAACATAACAGCTGTGACTGAAGCCAGCAGAAGCGCTTTCTCTGAGGATGGGGTCCGCAGGCACTGTGGGGGCGGGTTGTTAACCCCGTCACAGTGCAGAAGCAGCTTAGTGCGGGGTTGAGAGCATGGGGCCTAGACTCTGGACAAGTTTTTCAGCCCTCTGAGCCTCAATCTTCACATCCACTAGATGGGTATTACAATGAGAGTCTCAGAGTTGGCAGCAGGAGTGAAAAACGGAGTGTATGTAGCCTCTTGGACACGGCCTGGCCCAAAGCAAGTGCGTTCAGATGTTTGCACTGGTTTCTAGAGGTTTGTTTAATGATAAAGAGGATGCAGGAGCAGGTCCAGGAAGTGTTAGACACACAGAACTTCTGTCACAATGACCAGTGTTGCCTTTGATAAAAGCTCATCACACATTTGCCTTAATTGATGGAACACTTACTAAGGAAAGACATCTCTGAATTTGCAAGGAAGAAAGAGACCCAAAGTTCAGCATCTCAACAGCTAGTCCCCCGGTGACCTGGAGGAGGAATCAGCCCGCCTAGCCTCAGCTTTCTCACCTGCCCTGGGGAGAGAACCAGACTGTCTTCACTGGACTGTCCGGGTGGTGGTGGGAAACTGACTGGACTGTGGAAGGGCTTCATTAGCTTAAAAACTACTTGATCAGTGTCCACTAATGCCGGTTCCCTGCTGTGGGCATAATGAATGAGTTCAGTCCACGTGAGTATCCAAGTAGCACAGCATTAAAATTCTGTGCTATTTCCCATCAGTGTGTAGACTGAGCCATACTCTGGTGGCTTCTCCACCTTCCTGGAAGCAGAATTCCCTTTAATTTCCAGAAGAGTGATTTTAAAACTGAAGAAAAAAAGGAAAAACAAAATAACCTATCTTTACTTACAAGCACGGCAGATTGTATTTAACTTTATCACATATGATATTATGTGATATTATGTGATTATGTGATATGTGATACATATCACATATATATATGATATATATATTTTAATATATATTATGTATATATGCTATAAAATTAGGAAAAGGAACTTTCTAAGAAACCACTGATTTGTGGAAAAAAATGAATGAATGAATGCATTTTGGAAGGCAACAGTCTAATGTTATGATATGCAATATATACATTCAGGTAAGACAGGCTGAAAAAGATACTTCTCATAAATTCCTATCTTCTCAGATCTGGGCAGATCGACAGCAAAATAAAATGCTGCCAATACCGGGAAAACTGATACTCAGCCTGTAACTGAAATAGGTTTTAGTTTGGAAACAAATGAATATATTAAAATAAATTCTGGATTATTTTGTTAAAGCCCACTTAGAAGAATGAACCTATACAGAACTTGGGCTGTGAAATATTTTCTTCCTTGTTTTTAAGTTCTCAGCAAATGTTGAACCTGTCTCTACTCTAACAATTCCTTTATGTATTATTTATTAATGCTGACTTTTTTTTCTTTTCTTTATGTCTCTCTCTCTCTTTTTTTTAACTTGACTGGCAGAGTAGTAGATTTAGGGCTCTCTGCAGTTTATGTAGATCCGTTTATTTAATTGAGAAAGGATTTTAACTCCAGCCCTCTGGGCTCTCTCTGCACCCCAGTAAAACGATACACCATAGGGTCCCTCACAACTCTGTGCTACTGTGGGGCCTGGGTTTTTCACCAGCAGCAGTATTCTTTGCCACAAGACTGGCCTGAGATCTGCAATCAGCCTTGAGCAGCCTCCCTAGTATCCAAAACTGCAGGCTGGATGAGATTCTCTCTAAAGTTCCTTTCAGCACTATCACTGTCTACCTTTCCAATTGCCTCTGTTGCTCACCATCCAACATCTATAATTTATTCACTCATTCACCTGTTGTTTGGTTATGTTCCAAGAATGGCTGCTGGGGCCAGAGCAGGGAGCAAAAGGGACAAAGTTCCTTTTCTCATGGAGCTTATGTTCTAATTTGCGGAGAGTGACAATAAGAGAATAAATAACTTAATTGTATAGTAGTTTAGAATGTGAATATTATACACTATTGGAATAAAATATGTACATATTAGAATATATACATATTATAAAAGAATAGACTATGTAACAGGATATTACATAACATATGATGGTGTACAGGTAACAATATGATAAGAAACTGTAATTATATTTAATCGTATATTAGAAGCTGAGACACAACAGGCAGTAATGAGGATTTACTGCATGAATAATAATTACACTTCTAGCTAAACTTTTGATGTGGTCTCTGTGTTGAGTCCTAGAGGCGATGATGGAAAAGACATGTCCCTAAATATAAAAGCATCCTAGCGGCATTTAGGGAGGAATACACGACTCAAAGGCAACATGATAAGACTGAGCTGGCGGATGTGCAGCATGTGTAGCAACAAAAAGGGAGAAGCAGCAAGCTGCCTAAGGGATTTATAACTTGGGAATTTATAAAAAGGGTACACTGGAGTTTTCCAGGTGTGAAAGAAGAGAAAGGCATTCCAGGGGGGAGGGATGTGCAGCAACATGGAGGCATCCTAAAGCTTGGCAGTTTGGGGGGATAACTAGAACTTCGGTGCAGTCTGAATTTGGAGGTAGGTGGTAACCAAGCAGACCTCATTTAAAACCATCCAGGCTAAGACCCGGTGCTCTTCTTTCTAGCACTGTTCAGCACAAAATGGTTTCCAGGTGCAGTGTGGGCGCAGGTATTTCCTCTCCTTTGGGTTGCTCTTGACTTTCTATTTTTTAACTCTTGTGTTCTCATTCTGCAAGCTGCATTTTGAGGTGTAGTAATATTACATTCATAGAGTTAAAAAAAATTGATGTTGTACAGCTCTGTGGTTGTTGCTCTTGGTGTGAGAATATTGTCTTTGAGCAGAAGCAGATGGATGGAATCTTCAGAGGCCCCCGTGCCATAGAGTGGCTCCGTGGTGAGATTCTGCCAGCTGTAGTGAAAAAACTGCTTTTATTGCCAGAGTTGCTGCTGACCCTCTGAGTGTAACCAGAGGGTTCGCAAAGGCACAGGATTTGCATAGAGGTTCACACAGGAGAGATGGGGATCAACACATCATGAATATAATCATGAAGGAGTGATTAATGCAATAAATCATCTGGCTGTCTGGTCTACCTTTACAGCAGGCTTGAAG
This sequence comes from Muntiacus reevesi, assembly GCF_963930625.1. Lineage (NCBI taxonomy): Eukaryota > Metazoa > Chordata > Mammalia > Artiodactyla > Cervidae > Muntiacus > Muntiacus reevesi. The sequence continues at coordinate 223,481,914 of NC_089250.1, read as the reverse complement.
AACCAGCCACACAGTAGATTACATTTTTTCACTTTAACAAATCCAGGTGTTTTGACATCACAAACACTGTGTATAATCGACTTAGGCATTTTCAACAAGCAGGATTTCTCACCCTGCTGTCACTGAACAATTAAATCCGGGAGAGCACACACCACCTCCCTTTTCTTTAGCTGGAAGAATCTTGTTTGCATGATGGCTTCTATTTATAGAGCACTGCTTATATTTGAACAAACATTTCCCTTCACTCTCTTTTAGTCAACAAATTCAGCTGCAGACCTGCTGTTTCAAGTACCTCTGAAATTTGAACACTAGGAGATAACTGATGATTTCATGCTTTTTTTTTTTTTTTTTTTAACAGCCTTGGTGCAGGAGAAGAAAGCAGTGAACTCTCCCCTTCCTAATGAAGCTAAATGAGGTCGTGGGTGTTGGTTGTTTTGCAAGTAACTCTTCTTCAGTTATGAGATGGCAAGTTGGGAATGTGATTTGCCATCAAGGGCTCCAGAGTTCCTTGGACAAGATGTTGGACCTGCACAGAGGTGGACAAGGAACTGATGTCATCAGGAGTGAGGTGACTGTTTGCACAGCTGGGGACTGGTGGCATCCATGTCGTGAAGTCACACTGTTCTATTCTCTCCAAATATTCCATTTCTGTATGTGTTGGGAGGCCCCCAGCTGCCACACAAAGCACGGGATAAAGATCCCAGTAATGTATGTTTGGTTTTATTTAAAACTTCAGCCACACAGAAAACTGTCAGCTATGTTATTTCACAGAATCACAGCAAAATGTATCACATATTTCACCATAATAGCTATAAAAAGCTTCATGGGAAGAGGGAGTCCAGACTATTTGAAATAACATTTAATCATCTTTAAAGATTTATCTGGTTGTTAAAATGTCTTGAACTCCACCTTCCAGAAAAGTCACTTGAGTCAGATAATTGAAATGAGTTCGATGTTCTAAGAAATATGTGATTGACTTTCTGGATTAATCACTGTTGAGCAAGCAGAATGTGTAATTATGTGGTCAGTGTTTAGCCATAGCCACCTCTGAATTTAAAAGGCTCTCCTAAGGGAAATAAACTCTTACAGAAGTAGGAGTTTTTTCATCACTCAGTCTTGTCTGACTCTTTGTGACCCCATGGACTATAGCCCACCAGGCTCCTCTGTCCATGGGATTTCCCAGGCAAGAATCCTGGAGTGGGCTGCCATTTCCTTCTCCAGGAGATCTTCCTGACCCAGGGATAAGACCTGTGTCTCCTGCATTGGCAGGCAGATTCCTTACCACTAGTGCCACCAGGGAAGCCTGGAAGTAAGAGAGTTTTATTTAAAGCACTCAAATATATTGCATGGAATCCTGGGGGAGTGGACAAATACATTCACTTCAATTAGATTTTTGATAAAAGATGATACACAATTTACATTTACTAGCTTTATACCTGGGGCCATCAAGCTACCAAGAACAAATGAAAAGATCTACAAGAGTTCAGAAAACTCAGATATTCATATCAACTCAAGAGTGAAGGAACAGGAAAGCATAGGCTGCCCCTAATGCTGTAGTTCAGTTTCCTGCGGAGGAGACACAAAGTTTTTAATCTTTTCAGTAAAATGAATTGATTACGAAGCAAAGGGGTATGAGATGGGGCGAATACTGTCAAAACATGTAATTCTACTTCTTCCACCCACATTTTTAATGAATATATTATGATGTTTTGTGCTAGAGTGGCTTCCATACACACAGCATCTACTGCCTTTCCCTAATAATCCAGAGTAAAAGGCTAATCCACATTTTTCTCTGTTTACAGTGACTGGGGCAAGCTTCTTCTAGACCACCCCTGAAATCTAGGATAGCTCAAGCATACAGAGTTTTACACACCCTCTCCCCACAACCTATCTGAAAGCACTAGAGAGCTACCAAGGCAGCCGGAACTTGAGAATCCAGGATCCTGCTGTGAAGGGAAGTTAACTGAAGTAAAACCAATACTTCATGGAGCTTTTACTCTCAAGGCAGAGTAAGAGTATAAGGGCACAGGGGCAAGAGGCTAAGAATCTGAGTAGAAAGTGCTGCTATGAGACCAGGAAGCTGAGCAGAGCTTTCAACAGTCTCATGGGGCTGACAAGGCCACTGAAATTCTGGGTGTCCAAAGTGGAAAAGCCCTTGTAAAAAGTATCCATATTTCAGTTAGAATTCCAGAGAGGCTGTACCTAAGAGTAAGAAAAACTATGATAGTCCTCACACAAGACTGAAACTCAACAATGAACTAACTCAATCCTAGGCCAATTTAAAGTCATCCTTGTCTACTCTTGCTGGTTTACAGAAAGCAAAAATGATAAAGTTAAGGAATAGTGTACATTGATGTTATCCTGACATCTTGCTTCAGATATTTTATTTAGAGGAAAAAGTGAATTTCTAATGTGATAAATAAAATAGTTCCTTGATTAATAAACTGAAAAATGAAGAACAGTGATTCAAAATGAACACACTGGTAGATTTACATTTCTTGTCATTTACCTGCAATACCAACATACAAAAATCTTTTTAAAAAATTAATTTATTTTAATTGCAGGCTAATTACAATATTGTGATGGTTTTTGCCACACATTGACATGAATCAGCCATGGGTGTACATGTGTCCCCCATCTTGACTCCTCCCACCTTCCTCCCCCTCCCATCCCCCTGGGTTGTCCCAGAGCACTGGCTTTGAGTGCCCTGTCTCATGCACTGAACCTGGACTGGTCATCTATTTCACATATGGTAATACACATATTTCAGTGCTATTCTCTCAGATCATCCCACCCTCGCCTTCTCTCACAGTGCCCAAAAGTCTGTTCTTTATATCTGTGTCTTTTTTGCTGTTTCGCATATAGGATCATCATTACCATCTTTCTAAATTCCATATATATGCATTAATATACTGTATTGGTGTTTTTTTTCCTGACTTACTTCACTCTGTATAATAGGTTCCAGTTTCATCCACCTCATTAGAACTGATTCAAATGAATTCTTTTTAATTGCTGAGTAATATTTCATTGTGTATATGTACCACAGCTTTCTTATCCATTCATCTGCCAATGGACATCTAGGTTGCTTCTGTGTCCTAGCTACTGTGAATAGTGCTGCAATGAACGATGGGGTATACCTGTCTCTTTCAATTCTGGTTTCTTTGGTGTGTATGCATAGCAGTGGGATTGCTAGGTCATATGGTAGTTCTAATTCCAGTTTTTAAAGTAATCTCCACACTGTTCTCCATAGTGACTGTACTAGTTTGCATTCCCACCAACAGTGTAAGAGGGTTCCCTTTTCTCCACACCCTCTCCAGCATTTATTGTTTGTAGACTTTTTGATAGCAGCCATTCTGACCAGTGTGAGATGGTACCTCATTGTGGTTTTGATTTTCATTTTTCTGATAATGAGTGATGTTGAGCATCTTTTCATGTGTTTGTTAACCATCTGTATGTCTTCTTTGGAGAAATGTCTGTTTAGTTCTTTGGCCCATTTTTTGATTGGGTCATTTATTTTTCTGGTATTGAGCTGTATGAGCTGCTTGTATATTTTTGAGATTAATTCTTTGTCAGTTGCTTCATTTGCTATTATTTTCTCCCATTCTGAAGGCTGTCTTTTCACCCTGCTTATAGTTTCCTTCATTGTGCAGAAGCTTTTAAGTTTAATTAGGTCCCATTTGTTTATTTTTGCTTTTATTTCCAATATCCTGGGAGGTGGGTCATAGAGGATCCTTCTGTGATTTATGTTGGAGAGTGTTTTGCCTATGTTTTCCTCTAGGAGTTTTATAGTTTCTGGTCTTACATCTAGATCTTTAATCCATTTTGAGTTTATTTTTGTGTATGGTGTTAGAAAGTGTTCTAGTTTCATCCTTTTACAGGTGGCTGACCAGTTTTCCCAGCACCATTTGTTAAAGAGGTTGTCTTTTCTCCATTGTATATTCTTGCCTCCTTTGTCAAAGATAAGGTGTTCATAGGTGCGTGGATTTATCTCTGGGCTTTCTATTTTGTTCCCTTGATCTATATTTCTGTCTTTGTGCCAGTACCATACTGTCTTGATGACTGTAGCTTTGTAGTATAGTCTGAAGTCAGGCAGGTTGATTCCTCCAGTTCCATTCTTTTTTCTCAAGATTGCTTTGGCTATTTGAGGTTTCTTTGCATTTCCATACAAATTGTGAAATTATTTGTTCTAGCTCTGTGAAAAATACCGTTGGTAGCTTGATAGGGATTGCATTGAATCTATAGATGGCTTTGGGTAGTATACTCATTTTCACTATAATGATTCTACTGATCCACGAACATGGATATTTCTCCATCTATTTGTGTCATCTTTGATTTCTTTCATCAGTGTTTTAGTTTTCTATATATAGGTCTTTTGTTTCTTTAGGTAGATTTATTCCTAAGTATTTTATTCTTTTCATCACAATGGTGAGTGAAATTGTTTCCTTAATTTCTCTTTCTGTTTTCTCATTGTTAGTGCATAGGAATGCAAGGGATTTCTGTGTGTACATTGATGTTATCCTGACATCTTGCTTCAGATATTTCATTTAGAGGAAAAAGTAAAGTTTTAATGTGATAAATAAAATAGCTCCTTGATTAATAAACTTACAAATGAAGATGCAGTGAGTCAAAATGAACATATTGGTAGAGATGTAAATTTCTTGTGATTTACCTGCAATAGCAACATACAAAAATCTTAAACTGCCTGAAAAGAAAGATGTGGGTGACATGATTACAAGTGTCATCAGTTTAAAGATTGGTCTTTATACAAGAACATTTGACACTGCAGAGCTATATATCTATCTATATGATAGAAACTTGATAGAGATGTTCTTATATATAACCACAATTCCTCAATTTCACATGAGTTTTCCAATAATGTAGTAAAGGTGAAAAAATATTTCTAAACTCTCAATAATACAGAGCAAGCTTCTATCAACCCTACTAGAGAAAAGACTAGACTTATTGTTCCCCTTCTGTAGAAAATATCTTTACATAATTATTATATAAAGAAGAGACCACAGAGTTTTCAGTTAAACATGTAAGAGGAAAAAGTATTATGGGGTGAATTAGGCAGCTAATTAATAAATAAGTAATACAATATTTTTATTATGAAAGCCAGTCTTGCAAAGAAAAGATAAGACTCCTGAAGCATCAAAGTCCTTCAAGACCTGACACTGACTTTTATGAATTGCAGACTGGACCCCAGTACCCTCTTGATAACTTCATGTATCTGCTGGTGACTCAGTTTCAATTTGCTGACTCTCAGCTTGCACCATTTATCTTTACCCCTTTATGAAAACTGGATCATTTACTCATCTCTCAGTTTCCAGAAAAACAGGGCCTTTTAAGCTTTTTTTACACCATTTTTATTACAGGTCATTGCACTATTATAGTTTGAACATTAAAATATTTACATTAAAAAAAGAATTCATCAAGTAGGCCAAAAAAATTCCTAAGTTATTAAGTCTTCATTACCAATTTCCATTTTAAGGTATAACTTGAAAATCAATTGATAGAATAAATGAATGAAAACATTTAAAAACCTTGTAATTATTTGCAAACACATTCTTTTAAAAGTAATAGTGATTTAATTAATCCACCAATCCTGGGGTTTATGTGAAAATATTTGTTGAACATTAACTGTGCTATAGGAACAAATAACACATATTTTCTTAAAAAATATTTAGAGAGAGAAGTGGACAAGTCCTTTTGCTCTAAATGGGACTGAGATTCTCAACCATAATTCAGACTCTGAGTTTGGAGAGTTTACCTCTATTTCCTAAAGTCATTTCCAAATACCCAATTTAGAAAAGCCACAACTAACAGGTAAACAGTAACAGTTAAAGCCATGTGTAAAAACTATTAGGAAAACTCACAGAAGACTCTCCATAGGGAGACTAGTGCTTCTAACCCAAATTTTCATGAAAATCAATGACTAAGATTGATTTAATATATCAGTAACAATTTACAGCACTTGGTTCCTCACACCCAAGGACACTGTTCTCAAGTTAAAATTATCTTCAGGAAACATTCAGCAGGTAATGGTTTGTTGAGTGCCAACTGGAAATGCAACAGAGAATAAAAGAGGTGTGGGCTTCACTTTTCAGCAAGATTACTGTCAGTGTGAATACTCACAGGGAACAAATGATCTCAGTATGCACTACTTGCTGTTTGAAATAACTTTAAGAATACAACATCTCCTTCCTCAGCACCAACCTCTATATTATAGGTAGCTGGAGTCGTTTCTTAATCTCCCTTACAGATAAAGAAGGCTGAGAAGACTCATTCGACTTTCTGGGGAAGTCCTTTAGATAACGTTTTACTTAGGTGACAGGTTCTCCTTTGCCTTTCTCATTTCCTCCTTCTTTTTCTCTGTTACATGGACATGATGGCTGGCACTGCAGTGACCCTACTGTACCATGACGCAGCTTTGGGGAAGGCAGAGAAGAAAGGTTAAGAGGAGCACAGTAAATTGACAATATCATGGTCTTGCCATGTTGGCCTGGGACTGTTGACCCAGAGACTTTCATGTGACAGAAACTACACCTCTATCTCATTTAACACCGCACTATTTGCAGTCTGTAATTTTTGGCCAACTGAAACTCCTTTTTTAAACAGATAAAAAAAAATAATTTTTCTGGAGATTAAAGATTATATAAAGTAGAAATTTAAAAAAAGACAACAATCTTTGATTAATATTTCTATGAATTTCCTAAGAAATGTCCTTGTATATGAAGAAACTTACAAAAGACAACATCTTCTTGGACAGATTTCTAGATACTTTCAACCTTGAATGACCACCGTTTCCATTCTGGGATGACTGAGCCCTGACCTTTATCTCTAAAAATTATTTCAGCTTCAGGATCACAGGTCCATGTTACTTTCTCTTCCGTGTTTATCCTGTTCGACTTTTTCCACACCCAAGACCATCTTTGGACTGAGTCGTCATCCCTTCTCCACCTAACAGGCTTCTCTCAGATGTCTTTGCTTTTTCCCACAGTGATGAGTTTTACAGTTTCTGCCCTCTCTCCTTCAGAATTACATCTCCCTTAATCATGGGAGGGTCTTAATCATGTACTTTGAAGTGTTGGGGCAGGTTTGTAGATCACGTTAAAGGAAAATAGCAGCTTTTCAACATGGAGGGAAGACAGCCCTTTAGATAAGAATTTCAGTTGGCCTTCTGAATTTGAGTAATGACATCATTTATCATATCATCGTCTTACTCACTGCTGCCATCTTCCTCACCACCACCTTCCTCACCATCTTCCTTGTGACTGCCTTTACCCCACTGTCCTCACTGCCACCTTCTAAATTACCACCATATCCCCATCACCAACACTCTAGAGGTCACAAGAACAAGTGCTTGTCACTATCAGCTCATTTAACATTCACAAGAACTCAACGAGGTGGGCTTTATGATCAGTCCGTTAACAGGTGACAAAATGAGAACATGGATGGTGAACATGCTCAGATCACATGGCTTATCGGTGGAGTTTGAATCCCTTTCTGGTCTAGAGCTCACCCCATCACATCTCGTTTTACTGCCTCTAGTGTTCTGGTGTCCACAGTGTACGAATTCCCCACTCAATGACAAAGAACAGCAGCCTTCCTGGAACACGCTAGATCATTTAGTTGTGAATTTGATTTACCCAACATTGGCAAAGAGTCTTTTGGACATCTAACATTGAAGAGAGAGAATGTGAAGTACTAGCTTCCCATTTTTCTCATTTTGTTACTTGTATCTCCATATAAGTTGTGATGTCAGCTCTGCCCTGTGGGAATCTCAAGCTCATCATCCAATGTCCATTTGAAGAGTTCTATGCTTTTGCCAATATTCACAGGTGGATATATTATGCTACTCAAGGACTCTTACTTTACTTCAGATCTATGTTAAATCTTTCCTTAAATTCAGTGGTATTAACAACAATATCAACAAGAGCCTCTCACAGTATTTAGCCCATAGCTAGGAACACAATCTGAGCTCAATTCAGCCTCCACTGAAACAACTAATTAATATAACCCTTTTGGTAACATGGATAGGTTTTCTTATTTCAGATTGGGGTTATCCAATTTCTAGTGTCATTACTATGTCTATATTGACCATTCCACAGTGCCTTGAGTTATTCTTTTGAAAGAGGTTCCTGAGAAATTTTACTGATCAACCAATATCTCCCATTGAATATCTTATGAACATCAGCCCAATGAGACAGGATGAGGTGGTCCAGGAAAAATTATCCCCAGGCCAAACAAGCCTGAGAAACCTTACAGACCATACCTACCTCCTAGAGAAATACAAAGCATTTTAAAGGTGCCCAGAAGCCCTATAGCAAAAGAAACCCTTCATATCATTCCTCTCAGTGCTCTCCAGATTTCTTTGACCCTGAAATCTCCATCCACCTCCCCCTCTACAATGATACAACTTGTAGAACTAATTTCTTGGAGCGTAGTTTGAGAAACATGGGAATAATACGCAATCTACATTAGCAGTTACAGAATAGTGGGAGCGATAGAATGGACCATATCAGCTATGTGGACTTTGCTGTTTTGAGGTTAGAGTCCTGAGTGTCCAAGATGCCATTGGGCGAGGGGGAGATTTCCACCTCCTGGATGAGTCAGGCAGGGGCTGCTGATGTGCAGAGGTCACTGGGGAGCCAGGGGGCTGAGAAGGGTCATTGGGGGTGGCCCTGGGACATGTGAGAGAGGGGCGCACAGTTGCCAGTGCAGACATGGGTCTCTTCTCTGAGTGCCTGGGAGGGTAGAAAACATCGACAGCGGGCAAGGAAATGCAGCATTGGGGCTGAGAGCATGGTTCACATGGCACGGTGCTTACAGCCTACTTCTGCTACTTGTTATGCTTAAGACCTTGGAGACCCAGATTCTCCGAGCTTTAAATAAGCTCTCTGATTGCTTAAAAAATGTGGCTCATGAAGCCAACCTCACACGATCAAATGAGGCAACGGATTGCAGGTGGAGAGCCCTGAGGTGGTGGTGGTGGATATACAGGAAAGGTTTGGCAAACGGGGGGCTGCCATGACTGATTCTATGCTCTTGGTCAGTAAGAGGGGTGTTAAGTCCTTGGCTCTGGTTCTGACCCCCAAAGAAACCAAGACCGTCACATTGCCTTCAGGTGTATGGTGTCAATGACTTCTTATTCTGGACACGTATTTAGCAGCTGGATCTGGTCTTGCATACTCAGCCTGTCCCCAAACACTATTCCATTGGAATAGATGGAAAACAACCATGATCCACAATCATAAAAGCACAGGAGCTGCAAATAAATAACGGCTCTCCCAGATGAGCTAACTTGGTTGTAATTTATAAGTTCCTGGGCTGCCCAGTTATTGCCAAGAAAATCTGCTTTACCTTCTTGCTGCTGTTCCGTCTGGCCCCTCAATCTGTACTTGCTGAAAAAATAGTTATTGTTATGCTAAAACCACAAAAGGACTCACATAATTCAGCACTAAATAACACCGATAAAACTATGAAAGTGGCACTTTCGCATTAAAAGTTATTTTCTTATGGACTTTAACAAGATTCAATGCTTTTGAATCATAATGCTCTGGTACTTTCCACTTTAAAAAAAAAGATAAAAATGTAGAAAACTGTTCTGGCAAAACACCATCTTCTCTCCACAAAGGAGGGCTTTGATGTTGCAAACAGGGAGCCAGCAGGGCTGTGGTTCACGGAATTAATGTTAATCAGCAATCATGGCCATGACCGTGAGGGGTGCTCAGCAGGGGTTTACCTCTTTCTTGGTGAACTTTGGTGAGTGATCATTTTTGTCATCGATCATGATTGTCGCTGTGGCCGTGCCTGTTAATCCAACATCCAGTCCTGCCATATCTTGAGCCTCAATGATCAGTTCATACTTGGGATTTTCCAGCGTCTACGAGGCAAAAACACAACAGAGAGGACGGCATTTAGACTGGAGTCACTGCTTGGGACAGGTGGCCGGCCTGTGCTCAGCGGGCGCTGTGTGCCTCCTCCCTCAGGGCAGGCACCTGAGAAGGCCAGCACTCTCACCTATGGTGGACAAATGTACCTTTGGAGTCTCTCCAAGCAGGACAGTCCTTATACATGGGCTTTAGTTGGCTGTGGGGATGGAATCTATTTCCTGTCCTTGTTTAAGGGGACATGTGATACATTCCAGAATGTTCCAAGTCCAGGGTTTGGGTACACATTGCACATTTGATGTTTATATCCATTATATGTCATTTCACAGTGGCCTCACGGAACTGATCTGGAATGAGGCTAAGTCTGATGATGAGATTAGGACAAAGATAACAGCCTTAGGAACTGAACAATCTGAACCAGGCATCAGATCACTCTGCTTTTCAGAAACCAGGATCAGTCTTCTCAATTAGCATGTTAAGTTGCATTTATTGTTCCCATTTTACAGGTGAGAAAACACCAACTGAGGTTTAGAGTCATTTATACTGCACTTCCTTCATGCCACTGTGAGTTGTTTTAGTCTTTTATATCATGTGATATTTGAAAGATGTTTTTTTAATCCAGTCGTGATCTGATAAATTTAACACAAAAGCAATACTGCACTGTTATCCCTCAATACATATTTATTTCATCTGAATATTTGACAGATATTTTGCTATCATGTTTAAACACTCTCAGTTGATTCAGGGCTCAGTGGGGAGATGGGTGTGATCAGATCCAATAGGAAGAATGCCTGAGATCTGGGACTATGCTGGCTCCTGACTGCAACTCTCCCCTGGATTCTGTAACACACCCTGGGGTTTATTCAGGAGGTTCTTCTTGGCCCTGAAATCAGCCAGAATCGATTTTGGGGTTGCTTGCAATGAAAGGAAACTGTGGTGAAAACAGTTTTACTTGTTTACCCAATCCTATTTCTTTTGACTGTGGGGATGCTTCCCAGGGGATGCTAGAACCCGGTTGCCAATGCAGGAGATGTAAGACACTCGGGTTCGATCCCTGAGTCAGAAAGATCCTCTGGAGAAGGAAATGGAAACCCATTCCAGTATTCTTGCCTGGAGAATCCCACGGACAGACAAGCCTGGTGGGCTATGGTCCACAGGGTCGCAATGAGTAAGACAAGATCAAAGAGACTTAGCACGCACATACAGCTGGACCTTACGAACTGTGTGACCGATTCTGGCCAATGGAATGTAGGCAGAAGTGATGGACTAATTTGGCCCCTAAAGCTCCCACATAATCCTCTGTGTTTTCTATTCCCCAGAAGGAAGAAGCCTGTGTTTTCTATTCCATGTGACTGTGGCGCAGAGACTCTTCACTGACACGCTGTAGGCTGGGATGTGAACAAGAGACGAGCCTTTGCTCAGGGTTAAGGGAAGTTTATTACAGTGCCTGTCCTCCTCTGACTAATTTGAAGGCTATGTTTCCCATTTGGCCTTATTTTGATGCCCATTTACCATCTCCCTAAGTGGATGACAAAGTTTTCAAGGGCAAGGACCATGCCTTTGACCCTGACACCCAGCTGGTACGCAGCACACAAGCTGGCCAACTTACTCTCATTATTGATAATGATGATATATTACTGTTTCCCTGAACTAAATTGTATCTCAAAGGTCTGAGCATATCAGTGGCATTTCCAAACCATAGCCATTTATTCTCAGGGAATGGCTCATCCTTTGGGGAACTCTAGCTCAAGGAGATAGGATTTTATTTGGACCAAGAGAAGCACTGTGTCAAAACTGGGAGAATTAAATTGGCTGCTCTGATTTTATTTTAAGCTATCTGATCTGTAAGACATATCTGAGAGTCAAGCTGCTCTCCTGGTTTGAATTCTGCAGTCATGCATTTCTATTGTATTTGCCATCTCCTCCTGGGTGTTGACTCACTACCAGTTAATATATATCCTAGAAACAAAAGGAAGATGGTGTGTCTGCAAGAAAAACCTCGGGTGTATCTCCGCAGCCATGGGCTGGGTTCACCGACCACACTGATTTGAAAACAAAACATTTTATCTTGAAAAAAAAAAATCAAACTGTGTCATTAAATATGGCATATAATCAATCACCAGACCCTTGATGTTTTACACAGCTACCTCGACTGCCATACGAGTAAGCATTTAACGGAACATTTATCACTAATAACAAGCATAATGGTAGCTGTGGGGGAAAATCAACGAGTAAATGTTACACGGAGGAAGGTTTGGCCGTTAACCCACTCGGTGCCCCCTCCTTCTCTTGCTTCAACTTGAGCCGCCCTCCGCACCTCCTTTCATACTTTGTCCAGACTGGATTTTCTTCTACTATACCCTACTTTTTCTTACTTTTGACCTTTCTACCCCCTCTTTCTCCTCTCAGTGAATTCATGCTCATTTTTGATGGTCATTCTTCATTGCATTGATGCTCCATGAAGGCAGGGATCTCATTGCATAATGGGGAGCTGACATGTAGGGAGGAACAATCAGCATTTGGCCAGTAACTGTTACCTTGGCTCCACCTCTGAGAAGCTGAGTGAACCTGGTCAAGTTGCTTATGTTCTCCTTGCCTGAGTTTCCTCACCTGTTCTAATGGGGAGAATAATAATACTAGGATAAGTGAGGATGAAAACAGGTAATGTAAAGTGCCAAGCATGGAGCCTGGAGTGTGCATGGGGATGCTCTTATTATGTAGCAGAATCTTTAGAAAGTCTTCAAAGGATGTGGCAAGAAGCTGAGGGAGGCCTACAAGAACAACCAGAAGGAATGGAGAGCTGCCAACAACCACTGGATGGACCTGGAAGGGATCTTGCCCCAGGCATACCTCATGAGACAGAAACTCTGGACTAACACATGAATGGCAGCTCTGTGAGAGTACAGAAAGCAGAAGACACAGCTAAGCCACATGCAGACTCCTGAACACAGAAACCGGGAGATAGTAAGTATCTACGGCTTTAAGTTACTACATTTTGGAGTAATTTGTTATGCTGCAATAAATAACAAATACAGGTTTTTTTCCAGCAGTAGAAAATCAAGCCTGAAAATACATTGGAAGGACTGATGCTGAAGCTGAAGCTCCAGTACTTTGGCCACCTGATGTGAAGAGCTGACTCACTGGAAAAGACTCTGATACTGGGATAAATTGAAGGCAGGAGGAGAAGGGGATGACAGAGGATGAGATGGTTGGGTGGTATCACCAGCTCAATGGACATGATTTTGAGCAAACTCTGGGAGATGGTGAAGGACCAGGAAGCCTGGTGTGCTGCAGTCTATTGGGTTACAAAGAGTTGGACACAACTTAGCAACTGAACAACAACAAAAATCACAATCTGTAATATTCTTGTTTATTGATTACTTGTTTATTGGCTATGTTGACTCTGATCACTTGAGTTCTGTGAGGCAGGGACCTTGGCCTGTTTAAAGTTTTATCTCCCAGCTACTAATTCAGTGCCTGGTACATTGTTGTTATGTACTAATTAATCAATTATAGTTGCATTTTTATAAAACAATGAATTACAAAGAGTGGTGTGCCCATAAATGTTTGGCAGCATATGCTCCTGACTTGCAACTCTGTACGTTTTGGTGGTTTAAATACTCTTAACCATGACTGCTTTCAAGCTACCAACATGATGTCATTGAATGCATAGCTGGAAAGTGAAATACGCAATAGGTTCCTATGAGCTGGTAAGACTTGGTTCCAGCTTATAAACGGTGCTTGAAGGGTCAAGGAAATCTGTAGGAGTCTTTTTCAATAGATCCCTTTGCTGTCTAACATTAAAGGTATCGTTAATGAGAAATATTAACATGAGATTTATAGCAAGGATATAGTGCAGTTCATTAACTTATTTACTCATTGGTTTTGCCCAGAGAAGCTGAGCAAAGCAAGACTCCTTGTAGTATGGCACCTGAACAGAGACTGCATTCTTCTCCAGGTTAGCTGCACCTGACACCTGGTCTATAAATACTGCAAACAGATGGCTGAGTGCATTATATGGAGCAGAATGAGTTGCTGTCTGTCTGGGGTTTGATTTACCCACTCTGGCCATGTAAGACTGGGGCCAGGTAGTCCATAAATCCGGCAGGACTGTACATCCCTTTGTGAACGCTGCCCTCTTCTCACCGCAGGTGGGGAGGGACATTCCTCCACCTTCCTAGCCAACAGGGCGAGTCAGGTTTGACTTGTGTTTGTCTTTAGGCCTCCTTTCACCTTGTTGCTTGACGCTAATGTGAACATTCATGTACGTGGCTGTCACCTGCTGTTTTCTTGCCGGCTGGGGTCTGGTGGGTAAGGGGAAGGCAGAGCTCATTTCCCCAGATTTACTGGTTGCTGACAGAGCCAGCAGGGTGGGGAATCCCGCAGCAGGGGACATAAACACTGCCTCTTAGACACATGCAGCTGGAATAACCTAAGTGATAGATTTCGGGTTGAGGGACACCAAAATCAAATAAAACATTTCCAGGTGAAGTGGACCTATTCTGATGTTACTGATGAGTCACAGTAAATAAAATGCTAAAGGCATTCATAACATACCTGGAAAAATCACTCCCTTCAGACTCAAGGCAGCAAATATTTGACATTCAGGTTGATCCACAGAAACATTTATATAGTGTCTACTAGGTTCCAATAACTGGTGAATGATACAGACCCTGCTTTCAGTGCATTTTTAGATAAACAAAAAGCAAGTATGTCAGTATGCTGAGATAAGTGTTATAGACGTGTAGCAATCAAGGTCTGTGAGAAGGGAGTCAGGGTGTGGGGTGCTAAGGAAGGCTGTATGAAGGTTATTTAATTTACCAAATATTTATTAAGTACTTAGAGAAGGAAATGGCAACCCACTCCAGTACTCTTGCCTGGAAAATTTCATGAATGGAGGAGCCTGGTAAGCTACAGTCCACGGGGTTGCAAAGAGTCGGACACAACTGAGCGACTTCTCTTTCTTTTTCTTTCTATTAAGTACTTACTATACATTAGGCACTGTGCTAGACAGTAGCAACAAGTAAAGGGAGACAAATCTGGTGCTAGGAAACTCCGAGGTGATTTCAGCAGATTTCAGGAGAATAAGATGGGAGTAAGAAGAGTGCTGTGGTTGGTTTTGCAAAGGGAAGGCCACTTAGCCCAGACACTGGTGGGGGATGAAGGGATGGCCCTGAAGAGGGGAATCTTCTGCTGTGGGATTAGAAATGGGGTCATGACGTGGAAGTGAATTTCTGTGGAAGAAGATGAGAGACTATTAATCCTAAAACACTCTTAAATTCAACCATTTAATAAGGACTGAAGGCTGATTCTGAATCTGTTCAGGACAGCCTGGGAACAAGAAGTATAAAGCATATACTCTACTTTCAAGGAACCCACAGCTTGGTTGAAGGTAAAACATGTGAACTGGCTCCACAAGGCAATAGGCAGGGTGTGCAGAATGTGTGGTCCGTAGGTTCAGATGAGAACGTTGCAGCTGGGAGGGATACTGTGGTTTTTACGTGGCTTCAGGTCCATGCAGGCTGGATCTGGGCTTTGAAGGAGGCTCTGAGGGCAGAGAATTCAGAGAGGGAAGAGGAGCCTGAGAACCAGCATGGAGGTCTAGCTAACACAGGGCCGCTGGTGTGGCTGGAGTCAAGGTCTGTGATGCGAAGAGACTATTGTTTCTTGAGAGGAACTTAGACATCGCCTGGTCTATCCCACCTTCAAAGAACTCCCAGCCTGAGGGAACAGAGTTAGGGAATGTCCGGAAACATACGGCTAGTTTGGGGTGGATCTGAGCATGTGCAAGTACAGACCCCTAAAAGTTGAAGTAAAAGAAAATATAATTAAAGTGTTCTTTCTCTGTGGTTTTTATATATTTTTCTGTTTACTATATTATATACATAGTATACTCTCTCTCTCTCTCTCTCTCTATATATATATATATATACACACACACACACACACACATATACAGTGTTAACTATATTAGCCTGTTTTTTCTAATCTTTAGGTACTGAATTGCCATGGCAACATTATGCCTGGTACATAGTAGGTGCTTAAGAGAGTCTGTCTCCATCGGTGCTTCTGGAACTTGCTCTGCTTGTATCAGAAGCTCCTGGTGGCTACATTAAAACACAGATTTTCAGCCCACTTATGGTGCTTAAAAGGAGGTCCTTGTGAGCTTCAGGAGGTCCTTAAGGTGCTTCAGGAGGTCCAGAGAGGGGCCCAAGGATGTGCCTTTCCAGAAAGCTTCTAGGAAATGCTGCTGCTGCTGACCTGAGGTTCACACTTGGATTAGCATCGTGCTGAATGAACACCTGATGAAATGCAGGTCAACATGTACCCTTAACTTAAAACTCACTTATTTATGATGTAATTTAAACAAAAAATAGAAACTGAAGTTTCTTTCTCTGTGCAAAATTTTCATTTTTTCCCTTTATAGAAAAAAATGCACTCCACATGAGACACTAACCAACACTGTGGTTGCTCCTCGAACCTGCTTTGTCTCCCAGAGGAGAAGGCGATACAGCAACAGAGGGAGAGAGGCAGAGGTTTGAAGAGGCAGGCGGCGCACCGCTGGACTTAAAAATGGCGAGATGGAGGAGAGGGCCATGGGCTAAGGAACGCAGGGGGCCTCCAGAAGGTGGGAAAGGCAAGGTGATAAATTTTTACCCAGAGCTCCCGGAAGGAACCAGGGTCCCCAACACCTTAATTTCACCCCAGTGAAACTCATTTTGGACTTCCGACTTCCAGAACTGTGAGATGATAAATGTGTGCTGTTTGAGCCACAGACTTTGTGGTCTTGCTTCGGTGGCCACAGGGAATGGATGTGGCTTCTCTGAGGTTGCTCGTCAGGCATCCTGGGGAGCCGACCTCCCACCCCACCCCGTGGTGCTCGTCGTTGCCAGCTGCCCCCCTTCCTCAGGACTGCCTACCTTCCCAGAATAGCATTCGCTATCTTTCCTCTGGGAAATATTTCCATTTCAGTCCTTTGAAGTGTAATGTCAACCAGACCTTTCCTACAAACTCTGTCTAGTAGGCAGAGGAGATGGATTTCCTCCCATCTACAAAGGGGTAAATACTGGATCAGTTTATTGGAGAATCTTCTCTTCAAAGTATATGGTTTTCAACATGTCAGTCACTTACTGAGTATTCATTTCAGCCCTCAATGAAGGCAAGGACCCTGCCTCTAATTTAGTCCTGTTCTGTTGGGGACAACATCTGGCCCTCTGAGACACGCACGTCCCAGGACACTGCCTTTACGTGGCCACTGGGTTATACTCATTGAAAATAAACTGAGCTAATTTTAACCACTATGGAGAAAAGTCACACAGCCAGCCCAGTGCCCAGCACTCTCTGTTAATATATGATGGATGAGTAAATCAAAGGGTGGTGATGCGGACCGCCACTCAGAAAGCTTGGCTTCAGGGGTGCTCTTCTAGGTTGCAGAGATCAGAGGCCCAAAGGCGGGGCCTGGGTGAGCTTGGTCAGGCTGAGCTGGTCTTTAGAAGGCCGAGTGTGCGGCAGGGGGCGGGGGCAAGGTGATGAGGCTCTGACTTTCTGGAGTGAGCAGGGGAAGTCCTGCCTTGTTGAAGAGGCAGCCACACCGAGAGGCTTGGCTGACTCTGATAGTGGAGGACTGGGCTCCCCCACCTCGTGTCAGGTGCCCCAGGGCAGGTCCCTAGCCTGGGCTCAGCTCCTGGCCTGTCACACACCCTGACTGTATGGGCCAGAACGGGGAGCGAAAAAGGTGGGACAATCCGGTCCTCAGCAGAGAGGTTTGGACGGGAACGACCTTTCAGAGAAAGAGGGACCAGAGGATGTCGCTCAGAGGAGCCTCAGCAACCCCATCTGGGGGCTGCCTCGGGTGACCCTGGGGGGCTGTATCTGCCACAATATAAAATCGGGAAACCGGTGTTCCTGTCATCCGCCAAGTGCTCTCCAAAAGCAAATAGCTTTTCTTGGGTTTCAATTTATTACCATCTAAAATGTCATTCTCTGTATGGGTAATAAAAGATAATACGTTTTATGGTGGCTCCTTATGTTAAGGTTTTACAAAATCTGTTATTAAATGATCTGCATAGAATCTAAATGAATCTTACTAGGTTACAAGGCAGAGCAAGGTGGTGTTTTCCTTTCCTCTCCCCCAGAGCAAGTGCAGCTAAGAGGGCAGCACTCTCTGCATGTTTCCTAATTACTCAGCAGAAGGTCATGTTTTTAAGGTCAGACTAAAAATCGTGTTCTGCTGTGTAATCGGCTTCACAAAGTTATATGCTGGTCAAAACGTCCAGAAAATTCAATTACTGACTCCCAATGACAAAAGCACAAGAGCCCACCAAGGGTTGGAGGATGTTTCTAAAATTAGGTTCTAAATGCCTACGACTTGGAGCAATTGCAGCATTACCACCTTTGCCTGCTCTTGGTCCTCTGCGTGTGAATAGCCTTTTGCCCATTAATTTCAGGTGCTTAATCACTATCAGCTCCCCTACATAGAAAAGTGCAGTCTAAGTGGCCTTTGTCAACCTTGATCCATCCTGGTTTCTTAGAGTCTGCTCCCATGCAGGTGTGATCTCTTAATCAACTCTGCCATCCAGGGTTACTTTTAATCAGCATTATGTGTTTTCTCTGAAGTCGAATGCATTTTTATGCAAAGCTTACTTGGGCTTAGAGTTCTATTGCTGTAATCATCCCAGGTAGCTTTAGAAACAAAGGACCCCACTGAGAGAGTAATGAATCAGTCACAGACGCCCACCCACTCCACCTGGGAACAGGAAAGCAATTCAAGATAGCGCTTTTATGCTGTCATTGGGTTACACTCTTTGAAGACAGGTTGAACTAATTCTAAATCATCTGAGGAAAGACCACACAAGATGGATTCCAGTTACGCCACTGCTGTTGTTCCCAAAGCGAACTCACATACCAGGCAGAAAAGGCAAGGAGGACAACCCGGCCGTGGACTCTTCTGGAAGGCTCTGCTGCCGTTTTCATGCCTGGCACAGGGAGTCCTGCTTTCTTCCTCCTGCACTATTTGGACGAGACCACCCGGTGCACTGTGATCTCCTGCCTGTTGGCACGAGGCGGCCCTTTTGTGATCTTGGCTCCATCATTCATTTTGGCCAGAAATTGTCTTGGCTCTGCTGACAAGAGCTCAGCCTATTAACACCCTTCAATGCTAGTCGCACTGGGAACAAGGCGTCAGATGTTACGACTTAACATTTGGTCTTGCCCTTTGCTGGCCCAGCCTCACAGACAGACAGAATGTTGATAAAGACAAGTTGTATTCTCCTCACAAATAATAAAACCTGCCAACATGCCCTTGCAGGGCTCCTTTCTATTTTATTTTTAAAAACTAACAATAAATAGAGTTTTCTGCACTCCTTTCAGCTCCTCTCAGGGGCCTGTTTCAAAGTGGCGGAGAATTGAGCTCTGTAGCCAGTAGAGCTGTGGGAGAGGGCATCTGAGTGCTTCAGCTCCACTCCCAGTGGGGTCAGGCCTCGGCTCTGTGCCTCAGGCACCCTCCCTGCTCTAAGCCCTGACCACGGACGGCCCTCTCGGCTCTAGGCCAACAGTCTCACTCCTTACCAGTCCAGTCGGGTTCTACTCACCCTCTGTCATTACAATAATCATGGTCATGTCCATCGAGCACGTGTTATGGGCTAGAAATGGTGCCTAGCCTTTCATGGGATTCTCGTAGCATTCTACGAGGTGGTTAAGCCCAGGTCCTGTATCAGTGAGGATTCTGTTACAAGGACACACAGCCCTCACATGATGGAGCTGGGACTGGAAAACAAGCTGTGTCCACCGCCTACACTCCTAACTGCTGCACTCTGCGGTGCCCCCTTCAGCTCACAGCCTCTCCTGGTAGCTCCTGAATTCCACATGGGAACCTCTTCTGCTGTTCACACCAGGCCTGGATGCGCTGGGCTTGAAAGGATTGGAGCTTTTCTCAGATGGGTCACCAGCTATGGGCAGCTCTGGGAACACTTTCCAACGAGTTTCTAAGTGTCTGCCTTCTTAGAGACCCCAGGATTCCCACAACTTCAGTGTTTCCACCCCCTTATTGATTCTGACAGCTCCAATTACCACCTGTCTCTCTTATGTCCAAATCCCTCCTGATTCCCAGATACACACTTCTAACTGCTCACTTGACATTTCCACCTGAATGTTCCACAGGCACTGCAAACACAGCATGTCGCAAAGCAAACTCAGGATCCTTCCCGCCAAGCACACTCCTTCCCGGTCCTGGCTCACGGTCCCCTCCACACAGGTTGCCACGAAGGACCCTGTCATGACTCACTTTCACTGCTGTTTCCTGAGATGGCAGAATACAAACTTTGGAGCAATTTGGGAAGGGGTCATAGGGTGCAGAAAAGGTAGAAAGAGGCCCTGGGTTAGCAGCATCATGCCATCAAGGGAAGAAAGACCACCCCGGCCAGCCCAGTACATGGTGCCCCAGAAGCTGTAACCATTGACTGGGGTGGGGGATAGATTTATTTATTTATTTATAGCTGTTTAAACGACTATCTCTGTGTCTATCTATACACACACACACACACACGCACACACACACACACACGCACACACATACACACAATGTTTACAATGGTAAGGTCAGTACAACGGAATTACAGATACATACTCTTTTCTTCCCCTGTTTTGGGTTATCTATAGTTACTGTATTTTCCCTACTAGACAAATGTATGGCTGGGGTTACAAGGCAATACCTTACATTTTAAAAGTCACAGTTTTAAAAACAGAAAATCAATGACATAAAAACAAAACCTCTCCAAAGTGATGCTTATGACATTAGATCTATACCCTCAGAATATATTTTTTGTCTTTTTAAATTGCATTTTGGACCCAGTGGAGAAAAACGTATGAAGCCAAGAGCTGTGTAAAAACCAGAAAACACTGGCATAAAGTGGACAAGCATTGGCTGAGTGTTGCCCTGCCAAAGCAGCCTGACCTGCCCACGGTGCGGGCTATGTCCCCCCACCTCAGAGCCCAGCATCCTGAGTCCCTGGCGCTATCCTTTCACTTGCATCTCAGCAAGTCCTCCCCCGGCCCCCAGGCTGCAGGTGAGGGACCTGAGACCCAGAGAGGCTCATTCACTTATTTCTCAAATGCTGTCTGAGGGCCACCTGGGGGTAAGGTGTTTCTTCAGTTGGCGGGCATAGAGCCACAGACAGAATGCACAAAGACCACCTCCTCATGGATTTTCTTCTAAATGAGGAGACAGATTGTAACGAAACCAATAGAGATAGAAACTATGAAAAATATTACACAAGAAAGGGGAATGGAGAATTCTGAAGTGAGGGCAGAGACTGTTTTAAGGAAGGTGAACTAAGAAAGTCATGTCTGATTAAAGCCATGAGGAGACCAAGGAAGAGCCAGCAGATATCCTGGGGAAGAGCTACTCAGACAGATGAGTCAGCAAGTGCAAAGGTCCTGGGGCATGTGGGGTGGATATTTAAATCTGAAATATTTACAAAGCACTGAAAGTATTTCTTGAGGACTGACTTCTGGTGTTATTGCTGCTCTGCTCTGTTCATGTTCAGGGCAGTGAGCACCTGTTGAAACTAGGAGCAAATAGCATGCAGTTTTGGGTAGATGACTCGATTATAGGCTTTATGAGGGCAGAGGCAACACCTGCCTTTCAAACGTCCTGTACTCATTTGTTGGCTGAACGAAGGAATCTAGTTGTGATTTTTACAAAAGAGAAAGCAATTTTCATCATTTCACAAAAATTAAAAAGGATATTTATTTCCTTCAATGCCAGCTGAAATCCAATCTGTCCAAATTTCATGATAGATAGAAAAATCAAAACCTAGAATTTTAACCACATAAAAGCATCTTAAAAATAAACAGAACAAGTGACACCCTCTAAGTGGAATGCACTTTCCTCCTTTTATAAACACTGACTCCCACAAACAGCGATCTGTCACCTAACAGGGATCTGTAGTGTTGCTGATCAGCCCAGCAACCAATGCAAACATTTGGCAGTTCTCAAACTTCTCATTATAGCTGACTCCAACACCGTGGAACTTTTAATAAGAAAGCACAAAAGAAACAGTAAAGTGATGAAATGGACAGAAATGAGAATGGGGTGGTGCACCCATCTTAGATTGAGGACCTTCCCAGATTCAACTTAACCAATTACCAAATCCATCAATCCCACATCATAAAATTGTTCACATCCAGCCTCCTCTTTCCATTCCATTGCTTCTCTAGTTCAAGGCACAGAAAGTAAGCCTCTGTGGCCTCCCTGAGTGCCCTCTCGCCACCCCCAGTGCATTTCCACGACAGCTGCCTTTCTAATGCTCGACCCTGAGCACTCTGCTGCTCCGCCTTGCACTCCTCCATGACTCCCTGTGGCTCTCAGGATCCTGTCTAAGCTCTGTGGATTTGTCCCTGCAGCTGTGCCCCCTCGACTTGCGTTTCCTACCACGATTCCCCTCACTGGTTATCCACCGGCAACACTGCAACGCTGGCCATGGTTTCTTAACCTAACCAGGTGATCTCCTTCTCTCTGCCTCTGCCACTGCCTCCCATTGCTTGGAACCTCCACCCACTGTCTCCCTGGGAGGCATCTATGTGTCAGCTAAGTCTCAGCTCTCAGGTTGTTCCTCTGTAAAGCCTGCCTGGATTCTGCCACAATCTACCTGGGAGTCTACTCCTCCATGCTCACATTGTGCCTTATTCCCGTGCATTTGGCTCCCTGCTGGCCTGTGAGCTTCTCAAAGGCTGTGACTCTGGGCCCAGTGGCATAGTTCTTGGACATGATAGATGCTCAATGAATACTTGTGATTGGGGAGAATGATCGAGTGTGACGTCTTCTGAGGAAAGTCTGAATCTTGATGAGTCACAGTGCCCTGGACCAGCCAGCATCCACCTCTTGCTGGGGTCATAACAACAAGGGGTGATGGAGATGGAGTGGCCTTCAGAATCTGGGAGAGAGGTGGCCCCGAGCCACCCCTGACTACCTGTGTGGACCCGGACAAATTACTCAACTGTTTCAGTGCTTCCAGTGCACCCTCTGAAAATGGAAATGTCATTGTCTACCTTGAAAGCAAGAGGATGCCTGCAAAATTAGCACAGCATGAAGGGAAGACTACAAACTGGCTGCATGTGTTGAACTTAGACCAATTAATCTCACGAAGCTTCACTTTTATCATTTGTAAAAGAAGGCGAATAATAGTACATACCCCAGTGTTGTTGGGAGGACTAAATGGAATGATACACATGCAACAACCAACAGTGGACATTCATTGAGCATTCACCGTTACTATGACTGTACCAAGGACGCTTCTCACTCTGAATTGTGCCAGGTGTTTACAAAGCTGTAAGCTGCTAGGAGTCAGGGATCACTTATGTCTCTTCATCTTCACATCTGAGACCCCTGCCCACTGCCAGGCATGCAGTAGATGCTCATTAAACACAAGTGGACCAGTGCCTGCCCAACCGTCTACCGACCCCTCTCTCTCCACATTGAACCCATCCCTGAGGACCCGGTTCAATCGTCTCCTTGCATCCTAAAGGTGGTCCCTACTTCCTGCTGGGGGACTTCTGCTCCTGAAACCAACAATATTTGCATTTCTCTCACGTTTTCCTATTTCCCTGTAACATAGTTCAGCCTGGAACCTACAATGGTTATTTACATTTTAACAAGTCTGGAAGATGAGGTATGCCCCTGTAGCCATGTCAAGTTCTCAATCAGCCAGCACTCACTGCTGCTCTGTACCCTTGAGCCCTCAGTCCCAGCATATTTCTGTTGTGTCTGATTTTTTCAAGACACCATGGACTGTAGCCCACCAGGCTCCTCTGTCCATGGGGTTCTCCAGACAAGAATACTGGAGTGGGTTGCCATTTCCTTCTCCAGGGGATCTTCCTGAACCAGGGATCAAACCCGCATCTCCTGCATTGCAGGTGATCCACCAGGGAAACCCCAGCATATTTTACCATCAAGTAAAAGGCCCCATGGGTCTGAGGAATGGACTTTATGGGGTCTGAGAAAATCAAGAATGGCTGGACATTCTTCCCCATCTAGTAATGGCTGGCCATGGATCTTTTCACCGATATACCATTTTAAACCTCATCATAATACTGTGAGGGAATAAAAAAACCTCCTCAAATCTACCCAGCATAGCGTTCCGCAGTATTGAGGACTGATGCTGTTTAAGCCAGGGGCACCCACATTAAGAATAAATGCTTAGTCAGAGAATATTTAATGGCACAGAAAATAGTTTCTATTACACTGTCGAGAGGAAAAAGCAGTTTACAAAGCTGTGTGAATATGGAGATCCCATTTTTATGAAAACTGGACTTATCTCTGCACAATTTTTAAACAGGGCAGGAGAATTATATATAGCAAGATACTAGTAGTACTTATCTTTGACTGGTGTGGTTGTGCAATTTTTATTTAATTCTTTGTATTCTTTTCTAATTTTTCATTTTGGGGTCAAAACAAGAGCAAGTTATGTTGCCAGAACTGAAGTGCAAGGTTAAGGTGATCCTGGACGCATCTGTGTGCTTTTGGTGGGGGCGGATCACAGGCTGTGTGGCTCTGGACGTGGCCTCATGGCTCTCTCTCTTCCACAAGTTCTGGGCACCACGCAAGCACAGGAGACCCAAGGCCCAGGCTGTGCTCAGAAGCGGACAACCATTGCCTTGAACCCAGAAGTGATGGCCATTAGCAATTCTAACAGGGGCATCTGCGGCCCTCCTGTTATAATAGAAAAAGTGTACTAACTAAAGAACGCAGGCCTCGCATCGCCCTCTAAATGTCAGCGTGGAGCCTGCACTTTTATATCTCAGCAAACACGCAGGCTTCTCCAGAGAGCCCGACCCAACAGCTGGTTGGGGTGTGAACCAAGAATTGGCCTAATGTTAACTGGCCCTGAGGTGTGACATGGAGTCCTTTAAAGGCTGTGCTGGGAAACTTCTCTTTTCCTAGCTTTGCTGCCTTTAAGGCGGTCATCCATAAATCATGAGGAGGGTCTGGGCAGCTTGGGGGGAGGGCGGAGGAGGGGAGGCGGTTGGAGCTGTTTAATTCTTTCCTGCCCCAGTGCATCCACTATCCACATGATACCTGTGAATGCACCACAAGGTCTAATGTTTGGATGCAAATGAAAACTTGATTCTAAATACCCAGGTATCTTGAGAAAGAGAAATGAGCAATCAAACACAGGAGCACTTGGTTGTTTTATCGACAAATGCCATCTAAATATCTGGGTTAGTCATTTTGTCATTTAAAATACAATGAAGAGGACATTATCAAGGTGAGAAGACAATCTGCAGAATGGGAGAAGATACTTGCAAATATAACAGGGCCACTAGCAATTCTAACAGGGGCATCTGCAGCCCTCTAGTTACAATAGAAAGAGCATACTAAAGCATAGGACTTGCGTTCAAGCTGGAATCAAGATTGCCAGGAGAAATATCAATAACTTCAGATATGCAGATGACACCACCCTTATGGCAGAAAGTGAAGAGGAACTAAAGAATCTCTTGATGAAGGTGAAAGAGGAGAGTGAAAAAGCTGGCTTAAATCTCAACATTCAAAAAACAAAGATCATGGCATCTAGTCTCATCACTTCATGGCAAACGGATGGGAAAACAATGGAAACAGTGACAGACTTTATTTTCTTGGGCTCCAAAATCACTACAGATGGTGACTGCAGCCATGAAATTAAAAGATGCCTGCTCCTTGGAAGAAAAGCTATGACAAACCTAGACAGTATTTTAAAAAGCGAAGACATTGCTTTACTGACAAAGGTCCATCTAGTCAAAGCTATGGTTTTTCCAGTATCCATGAATGGATGTGAGAGTTGGACCATAAAGAAGGCGAGTGCTGAAGAATTGATGCTTTTGAACTGTGGTGCTGGAGAAGACTCTTGAAAGTCCCTTGGACTGCAAGGAGATCAAACCAGTCAATCCTAAAGGAAATCAACCCTGAATATTCACTAGAAGGACTGATGCTGAAGCTGAAGCTCCAATACTTTGGCGAAGAGCCGACTCATTAGAAAAGACCCTGATGCTAGGAAAGATTGAGGACAGGAGAAGAAGGGGATGACAGAGGATGAGATGGTTGGATGGCATCACCGACTCGATGGACATGAGTTTCAGCAAGCTCTGGGAGTGGTGATGGACAGGGAGGCCTGGCGTGCTGCAGTCCACGGGGTCGCAAAGAGTTGGACACGACTGAGAGAATGAACAACTTGCAAAACATCTGATAAGAGTTTGCAATTCAAAATACATAA
This sequence comes from Muntiacus reevesi, assembly GCF_963930625.1. Lineage (NCBI taxonomy): Eukaryota > Metazoa > Chordata > Mammalia > Artiodactyla > Cervidae > Muntiacus > Muntiacus reevesi. The sequence continues at coordinate 223,455,777 of NC_089250.1, read as the reverse complement.
AAAATTCTTAGAAATTAACAACAGAAGATATACAACCCAACTACATTTAGGCAAAAGACTCGGATAGATATTTCTGCAAATAAGATGAACAGTTGACCAATAAGCACATAAAAAGATGTTCAACATCAATCACCATTAGGAACATGCAAGTCGAAAATCACAGTGAGGTGCCATGTCATCCCCCCCTCCCCCTGCCCAGGGGGATTTTAATAAAAGAGAGGCAAATAAGCATTGGCATGCTTATGAGGAAACTGGAACCCTGTACTTTACTGGTGGGAGTGAAAAATGGTTCAGCCATTGAGGAAAAGTTTGGTGGTTCCTCAAAAAGGTAAACACAGAATTATCATGTGACCCAGCAATTCCTCTCCTGGGTACACAATTCAAAAGTACAGAAAACAAGTTCTCAAACAAATACACATGAATGTTCATGGCAATGCTATTTCAATTAGCCAGGAAGTAAAGAAAACACAAATGTCCATCAATGGATGAATGGATAAGCAAAATGTGGTATATTCACATGGAATATTATTTGGCCATTAAAAAGGATGAAATATTGATATATACTACCACATGGATGAACCTTGAAAACATTATGCTAAGTGAAAGAAGTTAGATACAAAATATCTAGCTTCACACACTGATGTTTCCAGTTATAGGTACTGTCCAGAATAGATAAATTCAGAGAGACAGAATGTAGACTGGTGGCCATCAGGAGTTGGTGGGGGAAGGAGATTGGGAAGAGATTGTTGAATGGATCTTAGGTTTCCTATGGGGATGATGAGAATGTTTCAGAATTAGATAGACGTGGTTGCACAATACTATGAATGTACTCAACGCTACTGAATTGTTCACTTGGGGGGAAAACCAACTTTTATGTTATATCATCTCAATAAAAAGATAAGATAAAATACCTACTCTGAGCTACTTCCTGGGACTACAAAGGTGAGTAGAAAAGTCATGGACCTGCTCTTAAGTAAACTCTAGTCCAATGTGGGCAGATACTTTTGCTAAGCTCTACCTAAGAGATGAGGGAGAGGGCCAGGGTGCTAGGAAAGCCCCACCAGGAAGGATGTGAGCTTCTCTCAGAGATCAGGAACCCCTCTCAAGGCACTGATGGTTGCACCACAATCTGAAGAGAGATTAGGAGATAATGAAGGTAAGGGGATGGTGTGGGAAAGATGTCTAGGTCTAGACTGGCTCATGCAAAGGCCCTGTGATGGGAGTGGGTGAGGCAGGGAGACACCTGTGCAGTTTGAGGGTAGAGGAGGAGGGATATGCGGTGTGAAGAGGGGCCGGAGAGAGGCGCCTAGACCATGCTGGCCTTGCAGAACTGTGGAAGGGCTTGGGTTGGTCTCCAGCAAGAAACAGGACTCACATGGGAGTATTTTAAGGAGAGGCTCACATGATAAGGGATCATTCTGGCTATAGTGTGGGACACTATCTTTTTTTCTTTTTTCTTTTTTTTTTGCTGACAGCTTTGTTGAGATATAATTCACATAATACAAATTGCTCATTTAAAATGTACAATTCAATAGTTTTTAGCAGATTTACAGAGCTGAGCAACTATCACCACATTCGATTTTAAAACGTTTCGCCACCCTGGGGAGAAATCCCATACCTGTTATCATCTCTTGGGTTAGTTTCCTGAGGCTGCAGTAAAACAGCGCCACAAACTGGTGCCTTAAAGCAACAGACATTTATTGTCTCACAGTGTCTCATTCCTTTTTGTGGACACATAATGTTCCATTGTAAGGACCTACCGCATTATAATTATCCACTTATCAATAGATGGACAGTTGGGTTGCCTCTACTTTGTGACCATTATGAATAATGCTGCTACGAGAATTCATGTACATATTTTCATGTAAACCTATGCTTTCATTTCTCCTATGTAAGTACTCAGGAAAGGAATTTTTAGGTCATATTATCTGTTTTTTTTGTGTGTGTGTAGGCATAGAAATTGATCACTTTAAAAGTTACTCTTCATGGAGTAAGAAGAGTAAGTTTTAACTTACTGGAGTTAAAACTGGTGTTCATGGACATCCTGGGGATGAATTCAGGAGACCTCCTGACTCAGAAAGTGTTTGTGAAATTATGGTTCCTTTACATTGTTTCCTGGGGAGATGTTCTATCAGACTCTTTTCGGCTTGGCATGACTTGGTCATGATTTGGGAAGACAGGAAACTTATGTGCCAAGACTCACTATGACTCAGTAAGTGCAATCTCCAGCCTGCAGTTGAGAACACTGGGGATGGGAGGCTGAAGAAGCTCACAATTCTGTAGTTGGTAAGCAGTGAGTGAGGTCAAGATTTGAACCTCAGTCTGCCCTCTGGGCTTCCCAAGTGTCACCAGTGGTAAAAACAAAAACCCACCTGCTGGTGCAGGAGACATAAGAGATGCGAGTTCGATCCCTGGGTCTGGAAGATCCCCTGGAGGAGGGAATGGCAGCCCACTCCGGTATTCTTGCCTAGAGAATCCCATAGACAGAGGAGCCTGGCGGGCTACAGTCCACGGGGTCGCAGAGAGTCGGACACGACTGAGTGGCTGAGCACACACGCACACACCGACCTCGGAGCAGCTGTACGTGGTTAGCCTCCTCCAGGCTGTGGGATCTGGCTCCTGGCCTGAAGTCCCAGATGCTGTTTCTCACCAGGAGCTTGGAGGCACAGGCCTCCTAAACAGATCATTGCAGCGAGGGCCTGTTGGGTCCTCTCTGCTTGGAGCTCAGCAGTAAAATGTGTCAGTAATCAGACTGTACACTTTGGATGCAAACTCAAATGCGTGAGCGTGACTTCTAAGCCCTGAAAACTGGGTGTCCATGTCTGACATGTCAAGGGTGCACTCCAAGAGGAAGGATAACAACAGCAGCAGTGTCACCATAGTGATAACATCCGCTGCCGTTCCTGGAGCATCTTCTTTGATCTAGGCACTTGTACCCTTTTATCAGAGTCTTCATGACAGCACTGCAGGGGGTGTACCAGCAGTATTCCCATTTCAAAACGGGAAAATCAAGGGTTACAGGGCTCAAATGAATCTTCTGGGAAAGCTCTAGCTCGGAGACACTCCTGTACCAGGAGACTGGGCAGAAGGTCTCTGGGGATCCCAGTCTCTTCCCTAAACCCAGGACACCGATTCACTCAAAGCTGGGGAAAGCTAGTTTGGGCTTCTCTATCCCAAAGTTCAGCACTGAGAAACACCCAGACACATGGGCAGTTACTCAGTCAGAATGAGTATAACTGGCATCTAGTGGGTCCTCAATACATGTTTATCAACTACATGAGTGAGCTGATTAGTCAAGTCTGGTCACTCTGCCCTTAGGGAATCTGCTATCCTGTTTAAAAAAAATAGAGTCTCATTTACAAATCTTGAAATTCTTTCTGCCTTTATATATTTAATAGTTTTAGGAATGCTAGATTTCTATTTATTTGGAAAAATCAGATTTTTTTTAAAGACAACTCCATGCCAGGAGCAGGGTACTGAGGTTGCACCTGCACTCAAAGGGCAAGGATGCCATGACTGATTAGTGATTCTTCCCCTGAGGGCAGGATGGGGAGCAAAAGCATGGCTGTCACAATAGCCAGTCTTCTTCCCCAGGTGGTTTTCTGACCTTCTACAAGTTTATTGGTCATCTCCACGCTGACAGATCGTTGGCCTGGTTCTCTTGCTGAACCATTGCAGGCTCTGACCCACTAAATTCTCACCACACTGAGCTGAACCATGCCCATGGGCACTAAATCCTATTTTAGGGTCCAAGCTATTTAAGAAATACATATGTTGGCTCCAGTTCATTTGACGGAAGCTGTGTAACCAGCTCCGAGACACACTTCAACCTTCTCCCCTACCTCTCCAAACTCAATGATTCAAGGTCCTTTCAGAGTCTAAATCTTTTTTATTCTTCAAATTTCTCAGCAGCTCAGCAATGTGTCACTGCATTGTGCAGTCATAAAAATAATATTAATGTTACATGGTGCGAGACGACGCTCATACCATATTCTCTGGATGAAAAATATTGAGTGTGTCAACATGTCCAAGGCCTAAAAAGAAAGTTTCATCATTCTACCCACAGTCTCTGTAAGTACTGTATACATTTCAATTCTTTATGTTGGAACTTAATGAGTTTGGATTCTTTGCCTCATTGGTCATAGCAACGGGAAATAAAACAAAGGGGAAAGGCATAACTTTTCCACGTTTAAACTTTAAATGTATCAAACCTTTAAAACAAACTAAACAGAAATGATCACTAAAATTTATAGGAGAAGTGACATATGATTTGAATTTCCAAAATACATTTTGGGCTTGTTACAAATTCTTCCAAGTCAGGAATGCCATGTTGGGCTATCACACACATTCAATAACTTCTCCACTGTCCATGTCCTAGAAGAATTGCGGAGTAACACAAAGAAACAGGTGAGCTAAGACTGTTGTTGTTTAGTTGCTCAGTCGTGTCTGACTCTGCGACCCCATGGACTGTAGCCCACTAGGTTCCTTTGGCCATGGGATGCTTCAGGCAAGAAAACTGGAGTGGTTAGCCATTCCCTTCTCCAGGGGATCTTCCCGACCCAAGGACTGAATCCACATCTCCTGTTTGGCAGGTGGCTTCTTGACCACTGAGCCACCTGGGAAGCAATATTCAATTCAGTGTAACAGGTACTTACTGAAGTCCTATGAAGCACCAGGACCCATGCTCAGCACTGGGGACTTAAGAGATGAATCAGACACTGATACTGTATCCATCCAGGTGAGATGAGATGGTTCAGAAGGAAGAGTAGGAGGGAAATGAAAGAGAATTTTAGGAAATGGAATGAAAAAAAATCCAGCTATTAGAGTAATGACGATGGTTATGACAAGAAACACATTTATTGATTACTGAAGATAGGTGAGGTGTGTGAACTGTGTGAGGATTATCCTATTTGACCCTCACTGCAACCTGTGACAGACATCATCACCACACACACACACATTTTAAAATGAGAAAACTGAGGCAGAGAAACATTAGATGACTTCTCCAAGGGATTCCAGAACCTAGTAACAGAGCCAGGATCGGCCCTTAGGAAGAACAACTTCTCAGCTCCATAGCCAGTGCATACATTTGATGTGACAAGCAGGGGCGGGGGGTGGGGAGAGGAACTTTTTGCTTGGGCACCTAAGATGATGGAGTTAAGATCAACTATGAAATGAGGATGAAAAGGAAAAGTAGGTTTGGAGGCCCAGAGTGCAGCCAATTTAAGGATGAGTTAAACCTGAGAAGAAAGAGAAAGAGAGAACAGACTTTACCCCTGCTTCTCTTTCACAGCAAACTCCCTGTGGTGGATTCCTGGGAAGATGCCAGCCTCAAGTTAGGGAGAGTCGGCCCCATTGTTTCTTGATCACCTGGCAGGTAGACACAGAGCATCACTGCTACCCTGTAGAACTAACTCAGGACCTGCTGACTCTCTTTCAAGATCATCCTTTCAAATTTGCTTAAATTTGGGTTATTAGTCTAATTCAATGTTCAGATCATTTAGGTGGCCGATAGATACTGCTTTAAGGGCCAGACTATTTTTTTTAAAAAAAGGGAATAAAACCTTGGACTGATTCTGAGCTAAGGAAAATGAAATGAAGATGGTTCAAGCCTCCTCCGTAGCAATTGTCAATTTTGCTTTTGTTCCTCCTAGTCTGAGTCAGTATGAGCTGCTGGGGAATGATAATTTTGTCTTTTTATTCCCTTGCAGGTAATACACTGAGATTTCTTGGTAGCATTTTGATATTAAAGAATCCATACTGGGTGATGATTTCCACTGAGAATTACTTCCAAACATTTTGGTAATTGCACAAAGTGAAAAGGACTATTATGTCTGTGGATATACACATGTGTTCACAGGATGCATTTTGGCTCGCTTTGCTAGGTGTCGTTCCTTCACGCTGGCGAAAGATGGAGCTTCTCATCCTTTGAACGTGCAGCCTGGGCTGCAAGTCCCCGAGCTGGGACCAGACAGCTGTAAAGAAAGGACAAAAGGGAACCTTCTGGAATTCTAGGAGGGCTTGGTCTCCTGTGCTGAGTCCTCCAGCCATCGTTACCAGTTATCTCAGATCATTGCCCTCATCACTTCTCACAGCAGCTTCCCGGGAAGGGCAAGCCTCTCCCCTCACCACAGCAGGAACCTGGCCTTCCTTGGCATGGTCCCCGCCACCTGACGTGATCCAAGCTCAGGAAGTGTCCACTTAAGAGGCGAGTGGGGGCGTCATCTCATGGGGTGGCATGGAGACAGCCCTGAGATAAATGTCATCTCTGAGAGGCTCACAGGTGAGCCCCGAGAGTAACAGGAGGCAGCAGGGGTTTGAGAGGATGGGTAGGCAGATGTGTGACCCTGCCCACTCTCAGGGTGGTATGTGGCCACCAAGGGCATGGGGACGCATCTGTGAGGCAGGACCCACACGGGTGAAATCAGCGGTGTGAGTCAGGCCCTTGTCTGCCCTGGTTTCCTTTGCTTTGCTTTCTGGCCACAGGATGAAATTTCTCCCCATGCGCTAGTACATTTTATAAGAAAACACAGGTCACACAGAACCACGGGCTGGAGTCTGAGAAACGGAATGGTTGATAGGTTTAAAACCACTGACTCTGCAGAGTGGCAGAGTGGCAGCAGGCTGGACGGCCAGACGTCTCTGAGCATACTCAAGTCCATGTGCCCAGAGGACAGAGCCTTGTTACCTTGGGGAGGAATGATCAGGGATCAGGTGGATGTTTCCCCCTTGAATCTGATGAAAATTGGGAATGAGACTTTAGAAGAAGTAGAAAAAAAAGTTGATTTGCTGCACATATTATTTCATTCATCTGTATATCATTTATAGAAAACAATATATATATAATAAAATAAATTTTTATTATATATAACATATATAAAATATTAAAAAAATATAGAGAGTATCATTTATAGAAAACAAGACCATCCAGTTCACAGCCTACGGTCCCCTGCAACCTGCCTAAAGTGCGTCCCTGGGGAGGGGGGCACACCAGTTTATCAGAGACGGCCCTAAGCAGACTGGCTGATGGGTGCGGGCAGTCAGCAACTGGCAGGCCATGGGCCCTGCAGCTGGTGCCATGGAGCTGTGTGGGCGCAGCTGACTCGACAGGGAAGAGCTGGGGAGTCTTGACGGGGCATCGAGGCTGGGCCTGGAAGGGTGAGTAGGAGTCCCTCGGGTGGATGAGGGAGGGAAGGGCACACAGACGGAAGGTGCACATGCGCAAGAGACAGCGGGCAGAGAAAGGCCTGCGTGTCTGTGGGATAATGCTCTCCTCAGCAGGCCTCTGACGTGGTCAGAAAGAGGGAAAGCAGAGGAGGCTGGCAGGGGGACGTGAAGACTTGGAGTTGATACACTAGGCAAGGCAGAGCCATTGGTATATTTAAGCAGGCGAGGATACTCTAGAAAAGGGGAATGTCCTGGAGGCAGTAGGACGGTGGAGTCGGGAGGCAGTTGTGAGATCCTGCAATGGTCCAGGCAAGAGAGGCGAGGGACAGAAAGAAGACAGAGGCTTTGGCCGTGCAGAGCAGGGAATGTCTCTGAGAGTGGGTCGTGAGGAGCTTCTGGGGATGCATTGGGTGTGAGCGAGGAGGGAGGCTGAGCATCCTTTATAACGGCTTGAAAAGGCGCCGACTGAAGCAGACGCTGTCTCCTTAAGTTTGACTGTCACATGTCAGTAGGATGCATTTCTTTCTCCTGTGTCTTCTTGATCTTTGTCGTCTATTAGTAACAAGGTATTCATTCATTCATTCATTGCTAGTGCCCTAAGCTGAGCCCAAACCCTTGCCCCAGTCAGAAGTTGGTCAGGTTTTCTTCTATTGTATTCATCCCACCCTACAAAGCAATAAAGCCAAAGCACATTGAACCGTATCAGGTAAGCTCAGAACAGGAAAGGAGATTCGTTGATAACTCCATGACATGTGCAGACACTCATTATGCTCAGAAACCTCATGGATGAAGTGCAAACAAGTAATCATTGGGTTTGGAAAGACCCGGGATGAAGGATCAGATTTTGGTTCTGTTGCTCCTCCTAGGAGATTAGGGAATCTTCTCTCTACCACTCTCCAGTTCATCTTTGCAAGAAATTAATATTTTTAAAGGTCAAACTTGTGACTTCATTTTTCATCTTGATAGCTTCTGAAATGCAGATATATTTTGCATCAGATCAGCTTTTTTCCCTTTTGTTTTGGGGTGAGTTTCATTTTGTTCCACAAGCACCTGTGTGCAGACCAGTGAAATGCCTCTGAAATGAGCTTGTGAGGACAAGGGGCTTTGATTGCAATGTGGAGCTCTGCTAACCGGACACTGGATGAGCCTGTAGCCTGCCTGTGAACTGGGTTTGTCCCCCTGGGTGACAGGCATCCTTCTGTGCAGAATGGGGCAAATTGCTGCTTTGACTGCAGCTGGAGGCAACAGGATTTAAGGATCAGAACTTGTGTATAGACATTTTCTGTTAAAAAATTTAAACAGTGCATGTTTCTACTTTATAAATTTCCAGTGTACCAGCTCTGCCACCTACTAGCTAAGCCTCTGCCAGCCACTCTTCCGATGCTTTGGTTTCCCCATCTGCACCTTGTATTATAAGTTTAGATGTTTTCTAGACATGCCCTGAATTAAAGGGGCATTTAAAAAATCACTGATTTAGTGCCCCATGACTTTTTTGCTTCCCCATAATGTGGCAAGCCCTGGGAATAGAAATTTCAATCAATATGGCATTTCCTTCAAAAGACTCACAAGCTATTAGTGAAGCAGGGGAGTGAATCAATAAGTTTAGAGAGCATGGTGATGAGAGCTGTGATCGAGATGAAGTGGGCATCGAGAGAGCACCAAGGAGGGGCAACTCCGCCAGCCTGGGCAGTCAGAGGTCACCTGGAACCTGGTCAGACACAGGGAAGCAGAATCTGAATTTTGAAGGACAAGCAGGGGTTGGTTGGATGGCAAATGAGGAAGCTCCTCATCACCTGGCACTCCAGGTGAAGGTAGGACCACAGCACAGGGCCTATATTTCACATGAAAGGCAGGGCAGGTGGTAAGTCCCTGAGGAATGGTATGAACATGGGGAAGTGGAGAGTCGGGGGATCAGAGATGTGGGCAAGGGCATTGTGCGACAAGAGACAAGGGAGTGGGGGCATTTCAGGTCTAAGTTTCCGCCTCTGGGATCTTACTTCTGGAACTGATATTCAAGGAGCCAGACAGGTGAGAAATGATGAATGTGATAGTTCTGAGCAGGTGATTGATTACTCTGAGGGAAGAGCTTTATTATAAAATGAACTGGAGATTGGGACATTGCCAGACCTCTATCTTACTTCATCAGACAGGAGTATAAGGGCAAGTCTCAAGCCCAGCCTGGGGCTTGCTCAGAACCCAGAAGCAGGAGCTGTGTCTGGATGGAGAATATGAAAGGGAAAGAATGAAGAATGGAGTTGGAACACTGATGTTGAGTTGCAGGGGTCAGATCTAATAGTAAACGTGGCCTGAAGGAGGTTCCAGACTCACAAGCATTTCGTGACTCATTTTCCTGTAAGAAGAATGAGTAAGGGTTGTTCAAAGAGGGGCGGAAGCTCTTATTCCAGCAGGACACGCCTGCCCTATATGGGAGACATTCTCTATGCATTGAAGAACAAGGCAAAGAAAGAGGAAGAACAGTTTCTCCCTTCTCAGCAAAGTGTGGGTGCTGGGAGAAATGCCCACCTTTCCTTTCGCTGTGAGCAGAGGTGTTGGTCATCAATTAGGCATTTGGCATTTCTACCAGATATGGTAGTGGCACTGGGGAATGGTCAGGCTGATAGAAACACACCTTTGAGGACACCCAAGCAGGTAGCAACTTTACAGTTCAAGTCAAGAGAAGGATGAGCTCAGTTCACTAACCTTGCAGAGCTTCTCATGCCTGCTATGAAACTCAGCCAAGACCTAACCTTAAACAGCGTGTAATAGAAATAATGAAAAAATATTGAATGAGAACTGGACACTGAAAGAAGAAAAATCAGGCAAGGTATACATGAAAATAAAAATAATAAGACAGAAAAGAATAAACCAGATAAAAGAGGGAAGAGGAGGAAGAATGACCAGAAGGCCCCATGCAGCTGGAAGGAATGTAAGAAAGGAGGTGAAGGTTCATCATCTTCACTGCCACATGAAGACTGTCTCTCAGATGTCTTCTTGCCTTGGCCTTCCTTTCAGGGAGCTCCCGAGTACTCACTGAAGCAGAGAACAGGAGATGAATTAAATGTCACCAGATATCCTGAAAGCATGGAATGATTAGTGACAAAGAGGCATTCTTGAGGAGAAAAGGGGCCTAATCATATCCCTAGAAAAGCTCTACAAGCAAGTAAAAAAGAGCAATGGCATAGGGATGGGAATCCTGGGGTGGACCTCTCAATTCTGAGGCCAGGACTGTCAGGGCTGATAAAGCAGTGTGTGTATGAAACAGAGATGAGGGCTGGGAGAACTCCACTGCATGGTGTCCAGCAGGCATCTGGGGCCAGGGTTCTATGAGGAGCTCAGCTTTAGCCACAAACCAAGGAGTAAGCCTTGAGCCGGGTTTGACCTGTTTCTCTAGAGGTGACATGTCCAAGAAGGACCACTGAACCTGAAGGGTGTTGATGAACTGCAAACATGCAGAAATACCCAGACATTTGAAAGGTTCAGGGCATGAGAGTGATGCAGAGCAGAGACTCAGAGACACTGAGAAGTAACAGGCAAAACAAGAGGTTCCTGTTGCCATGGTGGCCCTATGCCGCTTTCCATCTCTACTTGAGACCACTTCTCACCGGAAAGAACAGTTCACAGCATTTACGATGGGACTCTGAGGGAACTGTGATAGGGTGAACATGAGACTCACAGATATACATAACAAACTAGTGATTACCAGAGGGGAGGGGCAAGGAGAAGGGGCAAAATAGGGAGGGTTAGGGGATTAAGAGGTAGAAACTGTCAAGTATAAAATAAACTACAAAGATATACTGTAAAATACAGGGAATACAGCAAATATTTTATAATAACCATTGATGGAGTATAACCTTTAAAAAGTATGAATTACTATACTGTACATCTATAATTTATATAATATTATTTATCAACTGTATGTCAACTGCAGTCCCCTAATGGCTCAGTGGTGAAGAATCAGCCTGCAATGCAGGAGACCCAGGCTCAGTCTTTAGGTTGGGAAGATCCCCTGGAGGAGGGCATTGCTACCCACTCCAATATTCTTGCCTGGAGAATCCCATGGACACAGGAGCCTGCCAGGCTACAGTCCATGGGGTCGCAAAGAGTGGGATATGACTGAGCAACTGAACTGAACGGAACTGAACCCTTTGGCTGTCTGAATCCCCGTCTTAGCTTGGTGCTCTGCCTTCAGACGGTTTAGTCAGAAGCAGAGCGACGGTCTCTTTTAAATAACTATAAAACAGCATTTTTACTGAGCTGTTAAGCATTGTCATAGTTGAAGACACCCTCACAGCAATCACCAGGCACCATTTACTCAGCACATACTATGCACTAATAAGAAGTTTAGCTACATTCTCTCTCGAATTTCATCATCATCTTGTATTATCAGGTATTATCACCATTTTGCAAATGAGAAAATGGAGGCTCATTGAGGTTAAACTATTTTGCTTCAGACACATGGTAGAAAAGAAATAAACATGTGAGGTGCTTAGAACAATGCCATTAGTCTAGTAAAAACACAATAAATGTTAGTTGCTAGTAGTTTTTCTTTTTATACTGTGTTGCTATTGACTTAAATATTGAGCCCCCCACAGAGAGGGATGAAAAAATACTTTGAAAGCTCTCCCTTTCTTCCTCCAAATATCTTTTGAAGGAGTGACAGACTAACTCGAATGGATTTTTTTTTCCCCAAGAGAAGAGAAAAAGAATTATCAATCAAACATGATCTATTGGTTTGGGAGTCACAGAGAGTTTGAGAGGAGACTTAAAAGGAATAGACTCTTAAGAGCTGCAGCATGAGCTTACGGACGATTATACTTCACAGCTGTTCCAATGTGCCCTTCCCCTTATGGGTTAATCTGCTCAACCCTCAGCCCTTGGAGGGAGCAACCCTAGGAATGTGTATCCTTGCCCCAAGGGGCATAGCTCCCTGGGCTGGAGATGGACACACCCCAAAGGGTAACCAGCTTGTAATTAATGCTGAACCAAACATAGTTACCTTTTGGGAATTTGGAATTGAGATTCTGAGGGATGGTATGTTTGTTGCAATGCAAAAAAGATGTTGACACAGAGAAAGCAGCCAACAATGCTGGCCAAGCTCACAGGAGGAAGGCCCAGGGACCCCTGTTGCTGAGGTCCCTGGAACAGTCCTGAATCCTCCATATCTGAGGTCTGGTGAACTGTCTTTCTCTGGAGAGCAGGGAAATCACTTGGTATTTTTATTCTCTCAGTTGATGGATTGGGTTTCTATTCCCTCCAAGCAAATGAATCTTTGCCAAAGCCCATGGTCACCCCGTATGTTATGATAAAACTGGGCTGTGTGATTCTGTTTTCATTTCTAAGTGCCTTAGTAAAGAGAAACTGCTGGATATTTTCTGGTGGAAGACGTCAGTCTTGGAGACCATGAGAGAATTTAGAGAAGGTAGACTGTGTCTGATGAAGACTCAGGGGGTATGACTCTGTTTCTACATATTTGAAGTGCTACCATCTGGTAGCAATGCAAATTTTAACATTGTAGCTTTGGGGTAAAGAGTAGGGACCAAGGATAAGAGTTACAGGGAAGATTTCAACTTGATTGGAGCTATGAATAAAACAGAGTCTAAGCTCCAAGATGGGAGGAACTTTGTGCATCTTATTACTGTCTTTGCTCAACTCCTCGCCCAGGGAGTAGCACAGAGAGGCCACTCAGTATCTATTTTCCATATAAATAATTACAGAGGTGAAAGTGAAATTGTTAGTCACTCTGTTGTTTTGACTCTTTGTGACCTTTAGACTGTAGCCCACGAGGCTCCTTTGTCCATGGAATTCTCCAGGCAAGAATACTGGAGTGGGTTGCCATTCCTTTTTCCAAGGTATCTTCCATCCCAGGGATCGAACCCAGGTCTCCAGCATTGCAGGCAGATTCTTTACTGTCTGAGCCACGAAGGAAGCATGTAGCAGGCTTCATTCAAGGAGATGTGGTATCATAGGAACTTGAACAATGAGGGTTTCATGAGCTCAAAACCTTTTCCAACCCTAAGGTCCAGTGTTTCTACAGTCATTATGGAAGGTAATAGATAATGTGCTCCCATCATTTGAGTAACCAACATGTACACCATTCAGTTGTTTGATCTACTTTAATGTTTAAATTTTATTTAAAAAGAGTCCCAATCAGAGAGTTTGGAGAGGTACAAAGCATTAAGTTTCAAGAAAATGCTGTGAATTGAACCACTTGGGTTCAAAACCTTGCTCTCTATGACAAGAGGAAAGTTGCTTACCCTGTCTGTGCTTCTCACCTGGAAAATGGATGTAGTTAGGGTGCCTACCTCAGGGGTTTTGCTTTTGAAAATAGAGATGAAATAAAGTAACATGTATAAAGAGACTGGCACAGTGACTTGCCCAAAGTAATAATTCAACATTATTACTAGCTATCATTAGCTACAGAATTGCTTCATTAACTTTTTAGAATGAAATAGTTGTGTTTATGTCTCTTCACACTGTCTTCCTAGTTCCATGCAGTGCTTCTGATCAAAATAGCGGTATTTAGAACAAGTGAAGAGGTGTTCCCTCATGCTCCTGGAGAGGGCTCCCGCTTCTCTGCAGCTTCCAGCATGACCTATTTATGAGATGCTGACCCCACGTGGGAGGCAAGCATATGGTTCTCTACCGTGTTGGGCACTGACCCCTCTGAGCTGTTGCCGTAGATACAGAGGACCTGCCATTACTGCAGGCGTTGGACTCCAGACACCTACATGTGGAGCATGGCTAGAGACCTCATTTTCTCACTTACCACATGGGTGATTATTTAAAGATTACCCCTCCCCAGAGCGATTTCTCTGTTGCTCTCATTAAATCATATCAAGGGCCCACATCACTCACTTTAAGCACTAGGTATTTCAACAAAGTTGAAATGATGCCAACTAAATTTACTCAAATACAAACGCTCAATAAAGGCAATTTGGCTTTGAGGAAAAAAATAGAAGTTTCACTTGGGTTCATAAATGTGACATGCAGTCTCAGCTTATTCTCCAATGGGATGCCGATTTAAAATGTAAATTATTTAAATTGCCCCAGACCTGTGCCCACATTTCTTATTCTAAGGCAGTGACACATACATTACAAATACATTATTCATGTGTTAGGCACCCATTACACACACATCGATGCTGCCAAAGGCATAACCAGTCAGGAAAGAGGCTATTGCATATTACAGACAAATCTGGATACTCTCAAATCCCCCTATTTTTTACCTTCAAGCTCTGTTTGAAAGGAAATATCCTTCACAGATATTACCTACGTCCCCGACTTCCACAGACGCATGTGCTCCTTGGAGGGGCCTCTTTGAAAGCACTGGCTGTGCTAACTGCTGCAGGCTGTTAGTGCATCTAGATACAATTTTGTGACCTACAACCTATGACCTTCCAACACTGCTAGACAATGTGGGTTCACTCTGATATCCTAAAGGGCTTGTAGAAAGCAAACATGATGGTTCAGAACGCTCATCCCTTCAGTAAGAGGTGATTTACTATGCTTACCTAGAAGGATTCTTGTCGCTGTGTGAACGCTCACGTTCATCAGGAAGAAATGACTCCTGCAGACTGTGAGAGCACCAGTAGGCAGACGGCAGGACATACCTTTTGCTAAAAAGCTCCCTCGCATCAGCTGGTACTTTGTCCATCTGCCAATTGCTCAAATATGGAGTGAGCTGTGAGGCACCCCATGCCAAGCTTGCCCCCCTGCTGGATAAATTGCTGAAGTCAGGGCCAAATGGTTTTCTTGATGGCTGTTAGGATATCCAGATTCAAAGTGGTTTTCTTGAAGTTGTGAAAGTATGGTGCTCTCCATGTCCCTTGATTTGTAAGAAATGCTCAGAATGGGAGAGGGAGCAGAGTGTGGGGATGATGAACTCAAGCCCTGAATTCAAATCGTGGCTGAGCCATGTACGACTCTATGACTCCTTCAACGGAAGCGTAATTGACCTACCGCATTATGTTAGTTCCAGCCACACAACAAAGTGATTTGGTATTTCTGTACATTATAAAAATGATCATCAAGATAAGTCTAGTTACTATCTGTCATCATACGAAGTTATTGTAATATTATCGACTATGTTCCCTACATTGTACACTTCATTCCTGTGACTCGTTTGTTTTGTAACTGGAAGCTAGTGTCTCATGCTCTCCCTAAATCTCCCTGCTTCATTCATCTTCCCTCCTCCCTCTCCTCTGGCAACCACCTGTTTGTTTTCTGTATCTGTGAGTCTGTTTCTGTTTGGTTATCTTTTTCCATTTGTTTTACTTTGTGGATTGTACATCTAAGGGATACCATATAGTATTTGTCTTTCTTGGTCTGAAGTTTCATGTAGCATAATACCCTCCAGGTCCATCCACATTGTCACAAATGGCAAGATTTTATTCTTTTTAATGACCAAATAATATTCCACTGTGTATGCATATTATGTATGTATGTACACACACACGCATACACACATATTCTTTGTCCATTCACCTTTTGATGGACACTTAGGCTGTTTCCATATCTTGGATATTGTAAACAACACTGCAAGGAACACAGGGGTGTGGTTATCTTCTTGAGTTTGCGCTTTGGTTTTCTTTAGAAATTTACCCAGAAATAGAATTGCTGGACTGCACAGCATTTCTATTTTTAAATTTTGGAGGAGCCTCCATACTGTTTCCACCATGGTTACAGCAATTTACATTCCCACCAACAGGGCACAAGGATTCTCATTTCTTCACACCCTTGCCAACACTTATTTGCTATCTTTTTGGAAAATGGCCATTTGACAAGTGTGAGACAGTATCACACTGCAGTTTTGATTTGCATTTCTCTGATGATTAGTGATGTTGAACATCTTTTCATGTGTCTGGTGGCCATTTGAGTGTCTTCTTTGGAAAAATGTTTTCTTGGGTCCTCTGCCCGTTTATTAACTGGGTTGTTTGGTGTTTGTTTTCTTCCTGACGTTGTGTTGTATGAGTTCTTTTCATACTTTGGGTATTGATCAGTTATCATAAGTGGATGCTGCAGCTTGTCAAAAGCTTTTTCTGAATATACTGAGGTGACTATATGATTTTTATTCCTCAGTTTGTTAATGTGGTGTATCATGCTAACTGATTTGTGGACAGAAGCACCCAGGTGTCCTGGAGGCTCATCTCTCTAGTGCAGGCCCCCTGGGCTGGGGACAAATGTGGGGCTCAGACCCCACGCTCTTTCAGGAGAATCTCTACAACTGTGATCATCTGCTCTTCCGTGGGCCACCAACCTGGCAGTGTGGGCTCAACCATACCGTGTCTCTGCCCCTCCTGCCCATCTCATGGTGGTTCTTCTTCATATCTTTAGCTGTGGAAAATCTTTTCTTCTAGTTCTCAGGTCATTCTTATCAATAGTTGATCTGTAAATAGCTGTAATTTTGGTGTGTTTGTGGAAGGAGGTGAACCCAGGGTTTTCCCACCCCACCATTTTAGTCACCCATAATGACTATGCCACTTTGGACAATTTATTTGACCACTCCAGGCTTCAATTTTATTGTTTTTATCTGGATGAGAGGGTGCATGTAAAGCACTTTGCATCCTGCTTGGTGCACAGTAAGTGCTCGATATATATCTGTTCACGGCTGTGGTGACTGTAGTGAGCTTCTTTATCTCAAGGTACCTCTTCCCTAGTTTTGACTTCCTCCTCTCCTTTCCTTACAGTAATTCTGAGGAATCTCCCTTTCCATTTAAAACCAAGAGGAAGGATTTTGAGAGTTACCTTACTTTAAAGCCCATGAAGTCTTTATCATAATAATTAAAAATTATAATTTAATATGTTGTTGGATTCTGTTGGCTAGAATTTTGTTAAGGATTTTTGCATCTATGTTCATCAGTGATATTGGCCTGTAGTTTTCTTTTTTTGTGGCATCTTTGTCTGGTTTTGGAATTAGGGTGATGGTGGCCTCATAGAATGAGTTTGGAAGTTTACCTTCTTCTGCAATTTTCTGGAAGAGTTTGAGTAAGATAGGTGTTACCTCTTCTCTACATTTTTGGTAGAATTCACCTGTGAAGCCATCTGGTCCTGGGCTTTTGTTTCCTGGAAGATTTCTGATTACAGTTTCAATTTCCTTGCTTGTGATGGGTCTGTTAAGATCTTCTATTTCTTTCTGGTTCAGTTTTGGAAAGTTATACTTTCCTAAGAATCTGTCCATTTCTTCCAAGTTGTCCATTTTATTGGCATAGAGCTGCTGGTAGTAGTCTCTTATGATCCTTTGTATTTCAGTGTTGTCTGTCATGATCTTTCCATTTTCATTTCTAATTTTGTTAATTTGGTTCTTCTCCCTTTGTTTCTTAATGAGTCTTGCTAATGGTTTGTCAATTTTGTTTATTTATTCAAAAAACCAGCTTTTAGCTTTGTTGATTTTTGCTATGGTCTCTTTAGTTTCTTTTGCATTTATTTCTGCCCTAATTTTTAAGATTTTTTTCCTTCTACTAACCCTGGGGTTCTTCATTTCTTCCTTCTCTAGTTGCTTTAGGTGTAGAGTTAGGTTATTTATTGACTTTTTTCTTGCTTCCTGAGGTAGGCCTGTAATGCTATGAACCTTCCCCTTAGCACTGCTTTTACAGTGTCCCATAGGTTTTGGGTTGTTGTGTTTTCATTTTCCTTCATTTCTATGCATATTATACATCATGACCAAGTGGGCTTTATCCCAGGAATGCAAGGATATCTGCATTTAATATCTGCAAATCAATCAATGTAATACACCACATTAACAAATTGAAAGATAAAAACCATATGATTATCTCAATAGATGCAGAAAAAGCCTTTGACAAAATTCAACACCCATTTATGATTAAAACTCTCCAGAAAGCAGGAATAGAAGGAACATACCTCAACATAATAAAAGCTATATATGACAAACCCTCAGCAAGCATTACCCTCAATGGTGAAAAATTGAAAGCATTTCCCCTGAAATCAGGAACAAGACAAAGGTGCCCACTCTCACCACTACTATTCAACATAGTTTTGGAAGTTTTGGCCACAGCAATCAGAACAGAAAAAGAAGTAAAAGGAATCCACATAGGAAAAGAAGAAGTGAAACGTTCGCTGTTTGCAGATGACATGATCCTCTACATAGAAAACCCTAAAGACTCTTCCAGAAAATTACTAGGGCTAATCAACAAATATAGTAAAGTTGCAGGATATAAAATTAGCACACAGAAATCCCTTGCATTCCTATACACTAACAATGATAAAACAGAAAGAGAAATTAAGGAAACAATACCATTCACCATTGCAACAAAAAGAATAAAATACTTAGGAGTATATCTACCTAAAGAAACAAAAGACCTATACATAGAAAACTATAAAACATTGATGAAAGAAATCAAAGAGGACACAAACAGATGGAGAAATATACAGTGTTCATGGATTGGCAGAATCAATATTGTCAAAATGGCTATACTACCCAAAGCAATCTATAGATTTAATGCAATCCCTATCAAGCTACCAACGGTATTTTTCACAGAACTAGAACAAATAATTTCACAATTTGTATGGAAATACAAAAAAACCTTGAATAGCCAAGGTAATCTTGATAAAGAAGAATGGAACTGGAGGAATCAACCTGCCTGACTTCAGAGTCTACTACAAAGCCACAGTCATCAAGACAGTATGGTACTGGCACAAAGACAAAAATATAGATCAATGGAACACAATAGAAAGTCCAGAGATAAATCCACAAACCTATGGACACCTTATCTTTGACAAAGGAGGCAAGAATATACAATGGAAAAAAGACAGTCTCTTTAACAAGTGGTGCTGGAAAAACTGGCCAGCCACTTGTAAAAGAATGAAACTAGAACACTTTATAACACCATACACAAAAATAAACTCAAAATGGATTAAAGATCTAAACGTAAGACCAGAAACTATAAAATGCCTAGAGGAGAACACAGGCAAAACACTCTCTGACATAAATCACAGCAAGATCCTCTATGACCCACCTCGCAGAATATTGGAAATAAAAGCAAAACTAAACAAATGGGACCTAAAGAAACTTAAAAGCTTTTGCACAACAAAGGAAACTATAAGCAAGGTGAAAAGATAGCCCTCAGATTGGAAGAAAATAATAGCAAATGAAGCAACAGACCAAGGATTAATCTCAAAAATATACAAGCAACTCCTGCAGCTCAATTCCAGAAAAGTAAATGACCCAATCAAAAAATGGGCCAAAGAACTAAACAGACATTTCTCCAAGGAAGACATACAGATGGCTAACAAACACATGAAAAGATGCTCAACATCACTCATTATCAGAGAAATGCAAATCAAAACCTCAATGAGGTACCATTTCACACCAGTCAGGATGGCTACTATCCAAAAGTCTGCAAGCAATAAATGCTGGAGAGGGTGTGGAGAAAAGGGAACCCTCTTACACTGTTGGTGGGAATGCAAACTAGTCCAGCCGCTATGGAGAACAGTGTGGAGATTTCTTAAAAAACTGGAATTAGAACTGCCATATGACCCAGCAATCCCACTTCTGGGCATACACACCCAGGAAACCAGATCTGAAAGAGACACATGCACCCCAATGTTCATCGCAGCACTATTTATAATAGCCAGGACATGGAAGCAACCTGGATGCCCATCAGCAGATGAATGGATAAGGAAGCTATCTATGGTACATATACACCATGGAATATTACTCAGCCATTAAAAAGAATTCATTTGAATCAGTTCTAGTGAGATGGATGAAACTGGAGCCCATTATACAGAGTGAAGTAAGCCAGAAAGATAAAGACCAATACAGTATACTAACGCATATATATGGAATTTAGAAAGATGGTAACGATAATCCTATATGCAAAACAGAAAAAGAGACACAGATGTACAGAACAGAATTTTGGACTCTGTGGGAGAAGGCGAGGGTGGGATGTTTCGAGAGAACAGCATCGAAACATATATATTATCTAGGCTGAAACAGATCACCAGCCCAGGTTGGATGCATGAGACAAGTGCTCGGGTCTGGTGCACTGGGAAGACCCAGAGGAATCGGGTGGAGAGGGAGGTGGGAGGGGGGATCGGTATGGGGAATACATGTAAATCCATGGCTGATTCATGTCAATGTATGACAAAAACCACTACAATATTGTAAAGTAATTAGCCTCCAACTAATAAAAATAAATGAAAAAAAAACTGAAAAAGAAAAAAAAATTATAATTTATCTGACTTGATGCCAGACTCAAATTGTCTCCAAACCCCTCATAATGGTTAACTTTGAACAGTGCTGCAGGCAGAAAGAAATTGAAAAACCGAAACTTTTGTACTGCGTCTACATAATTTTTTCCATTACACCTCTTTGTAATTACATTTAAAATTAATATTGTCCATAGGTCGGATTACTGAGAGTGCTAGGGAAAACAGTTAAAACATTTCAGGTACTAATCTTGCTTCTCCAGGCTTTAGCTTTGCCTGCCTCTGGTAAGCCCATGGTTCCAAAATTATTTTTCATTGAAGAAACATAAAGAGATGATATAAACAGTAGAATATCCTTGCATGGGTATTTTATGTAAAGTGCTTAGAATGGCAAATATTTCACTTTCTGAGGTTGGGAGCTGAGAGGACATGTGAGGTTAGCCAGCTTGCTATATTCTGCTTAAAATCGGTGATAAGAACACCTGTTCTGATGGACTTGGGAACAACATCCCTAAAGTAGACTGCTGTTCTCAAAATGTCAGAAAAGTTTCAAGCAGACTTGGGCTTATCAAGGGCTTTTTACACCTATGCTAAGCATCTTACATCATGTTTTAACTTTGCATCTGGAAATTACTCTTCTAAAAGCATGCATGATTCAGCCAGCTATGAGTGCTCACATAAATCTTTAGCTTTTGCAACGAACGTGGAATCAGAGAGATTATCACTTTTAAATCTAAGCACCAGCAAAGTTTGAAATCCATGTGAAAAGATGTCTTCTAGGATAGCACTTCTCAAATTTCTATGTGGGTGTGAATCACCTGGAGGATCCTGTCAAAATGCAGATTGTGACTCAGAAGGTCTGGGGCAGGCAGGGTCTGAGATGATGAATTACTACCAAACCTCCAGGTGGTCTCCATCCTGCTACCCATGGACTCTACTTTGAACGACAAGATACACATGGGTCTGCTCCTGGGCTTGAGTTACCTGTGCACACCATGGTGTCCTTCCACCTTGCAGAGGAGCTAGTGCCTGTGCTGCAGTGAATGACTGCTCCTCCTTCAGGCTGCCTGACTACCTGGGATGGCAAAGCGCCCAAGTAGCACTCTGATTATAAGATAGCCATGAGGGGCTGCACTCAGGAGACCTTGACTTGTCCTTGCACCCAACGGCTTGGGTTTGCAGGGTCCTGCCCTCTTGGGACATGAACGTTCTCAGGAAGAAGTGCCCCCTCTCATGAGAGCTAGTCTGACATTTTCCTCCTCTACCTTCCCATCATGTTCTTATCTCTGCTTCCATCACCATTTAAAGCCCCCTCTAATGCCTCCATTAAAATTTTGTTCTTATCTCTTCTTCAGTCTCATTTTTGTTTGACTTGCTGTCCCCTGCCACTGAGTCTCCCTGTCTCTAGGGATCCCATGATTCACAGGTTGAGTTTAGCTTTTTCACTCTCCTTGGTTTTTTGTTTTTTTTTTTCCAAGTGTTCACAGCTTCCTTTCTTCTCTACCCAAGACTTTCACATACTATCTCTACACTCAGGTTCAGAAAGATCTGGGAAGCAACAGTCAAATGGGAGTGGCACTGTTACAGTGAGGGCTGTCTAAATCTATAACCTCCTAAAACGATCACACCTTTTAACCCAGTCCTTCCACTCCTAGGCATTTATTAAGAAAACAGGCAAAGATACCTGCACCAGATGTCCACTGCAGACTTGTTTATAACAGCAAAAAATTCTCTAAACGAGTGGTTAAGCAAATGACAGTATATCAAAACTCTGGATATTATTTTGGCATTAAAGGTGAAAATACTCATAAAAGTCAAGTGAAATAATATAATGACACCAATGCATATATTAAAATTTCAATATTATTAAGATATACATAGTAAAGAAATAACAAGAAACATGCCCAGTTAGTAACAGTAATAGTTTTCTTTGGTTGATGGAATTATAGATGTTATTTTTATAACTTTTATATTTCCTATGTTTTCTACAGTGGAACTGTTTTCTTTTATTTAAAAAATCTTAATATTTAGGAAAATACCTTAAATATAAAAATGGTTTACTTTATACATTTAGACAATAGATCCCACTCACAGATAATGTAACTGTTTGAATATTAGGGCAGCTTTGTACTCACATTAGAGTTTCCACTGAATATTGTAAAATACTAAATCGAATAGCTGTAATAAATGT
The DNA here is from genome assembly GCF_963930625.1 of Muntiacus reevesi. Classification (NCBI taxonomy): domain Eukaryota; kingdom Metazoa; phylum Chordata; class Mammalia; order Artiodactyla; family Cervidae; genus Muntiacus; species Muntiacus reevesi. Next base: position 223,433,255 of record NC_089250.1, on the reverse strand, counting down.
TCCCTCAGCAAAAATGTTTACACACAATCATAGGCTTTCAGACAAGGAACTGGGATATGATCTGCCCACATCTTTTTCCTAAATATAGTAATGGCTTTTGCCAAATTCTCACATTCTTTCTCTAGTGACAAATTCATTTAAGATGCAATTCCTCAACTGGCTAGCAAACTAGCTTGACTATTTTTGGCATAATTACAGATAATTAGGCAGCGTCTCAGAGTAATGTGACTTTCCACCACTGCAAAGAAAGTAATTTGCACTTACAGCATGAGTCTCTTCTGTCCCTGTGTTCTGCAGTATCAACATTTTGCCTCTCCCCTATTAGTTAATGCCAGACTTGGGGGGCTGAGGGCTGTGCCAGGGTAATGTCTGGAGGAAGGATTTATCATGAAAGGACCAAGCAATTAGAACATCTTTTGCAGTAACAGAGTTCCAGCAGTCATTGGACAGGCTACACACTTGAGAGACATTTCCTTGACTTCAGCATTTCCTGGTGAGATAATGCCACTGTGCTTTTCTTTGTACAAAGAGTCCCCAAGGAAATGAGTCCAGCCAGGTCCCACGGCTCCCTTCTAGATTACAGTCAAGGTACCCAGAACCCCAGAACTTCCACTCAGTTCTTCAATGATGTCATGTCATTTATCCCATAGAGGAGGCGCATGGAGTTGTCAAACTATTTTTCTAGTATTCTCCTGGAATTAATTTATTATCTATCCAACCATTCTTCCATTTCTTATGTCATACCTTTAACCTGCCCATCTGTAAACTCACCTATCTACCCATTCATCCACCTATCCATTTGCCCATCCACCAATTCATCCTTTTTTTTTGGACTAACATTAAGTAATTATGCACCAGGAACCATATTAGTCACTGATGAGGATGTTATGGCCCCCTGACTTGATGCCCTCATAGTCTAGGAGGTGAGATGGGCACACAGATGCTGCAAAGTGATGACGAATGAGAGAACGGAAAGGGAGTTGACATGATTTCACCAAAGGAGTGGTGCTGGTTTTAGTCGCTAAGTCGTGTCCGACTCTTTGCAACCCCATGGACTGGAGCCCACCAGCCTCCTCTGTCCATGGGATTTCCCAGGCAAGAATACTGGAGTATTGGAATGGGTTGCTGTTTACTTCTCCAGGGGATCTTCCCGACCCAGGGATCAAACCCATGTCTCTTGCATTGGCAATGGAGGGATCAGAAAAGACCCCCTGGATGCTGTCTTAAAGAATGAGAGCATTTTGCCAGGTAGAGGAGAGAGGGGTGCAAGTCCAGGCTGAATGAATATATAAGCAAAGACATGGAAACATGCAGATACAAGATATGTGGGAAGATGAGAAACAGCACCAGGACTGTGCACTGAAATGAGGAGGTTGTGAGGCTGGGGAACTCATAACAAGACAGTTGTAACTGTATAATAGCATATTTCATGGTCAAGACCATTTGTTCATTTGATTGGTTTAAAGCAAGGTTGTGACATGATATAATTAATGTTAAAAGGAGTAATGGTCAGGTGTGAAGCATATACTGGAGGTGGATTCATCCACCAGCAAGCGGGAGGGACAAGGGGGCACATAAGAGATGTTTTCCTAGAGTAGAAGGTTCAATGAACAGGACCTGGTCGGGCAGGGAGAAGGAGAAATTTAAGGCAATGCAGAGATTTCTAACTTGGGAGTTGGGTTTACCATCAGTGGAAATGGAGAATCCCAGAAGTGAAATAGGCGAAGCATGGTCACTTCCATCTCATTCACTATTTCACTTATTTATGGGATGTTCAGTGACTGTCCACTATGTGTCAGCCACAAAGACTACATCGGTGAACAAGATGGACATGGCTCTGTCCCATGGAACTTTCTGCCTCATTTTCACAAGTAAAACATAGCTGTTCCTCCATCAGAAGGACTGCTCTCTTCCTCCTTCCTAATGGGCTCATAACTGGAATCCCCAGGAACTTCTCCCCAGACCTGTCTGCATGCCTGGGCCAACTCCTCCATAAGGGCAGAACTTGCCAGCTGATGAACTGCTTGGCGATTGACCTCCTATCAGTCAGTCCTCTGTCACTAAGACTCTGTTGTCAGCAGTGTTCAGTCACCAGATGTCACTGATGGCTCCCTACTGCACATGACTGTGAAACTACATCACTCCTCAGACAAGGATTAAGTCATCCAAGCACATGCTCGGAGGCTTTGCCAATAATGCCGACAACTTGACAACTCCCATCCTTCCCTGCCCCTGGGATGGAAGAGGTTCTTTAGGGGACAAGATGTTTCTTGTTTTCCCTGGCTTGAAGCTACTGCTAGATAGCTGACCAAGATATATGACAGGCGCTGTGTGTCTTGGTTAAACACAGGGGTTTCAGTGATACTGGAGCCCAGAGTGCCTGGCTGTTTGGCAGAACACGTTTCCCGGAAGAGCATGCTGTTGTGAATCTTACAAAGTCAGTCTAATGAGCTGTGACCTTTGTTCTAGAAAAGGAGTCCCCAACCTCCAGGATCTAAAGCCTGATGACCTGAGGTGCAGCTGATGTAATAATAACAGAAACAAAGTGCATAATAAATACAATGCCCTTGAATCTTCTCCAAACCACCTCCCCCCGCCAATTTGGTCCAGGAAAAACTGACTTCCACAAAACCGGCCGCTGGCGCAAAACAGGCTGGGGACCACTGCCCTAAAAGGCAACAGTGTTTCCAACACGGGGCAGCTGGTGCTAATTAGTGCTTTCTGCGTGGTCTGCTAAGTCTCCATTTGGTACCAATGACCCTGATTGTATCTGCAAGCCAGCAGGGAAGACAGATACACGGAGTTAAAACCAGCCTTTGCTGGCCCCCTCTCTTTCCCTTGGGGCCTTCAACAGTGACAGATGCTTTGATGACGGGAACGAGCCTTCAGAGCCCCCCCTCCTTCCACTTCTCCTCTCAAGGATTACGGAGAACCCCGCTCTCTTCAGTTGGTGGGTTTAGCTTTGCCTTTTTCTCATTGGAAATTCAGTGTGGTGGTGGTTTCACTAACTTGGTTTCTCATGCTGTGCAGACTTCTGTGTGCGTTTGTGAGTGTGGACGAGTGTGACGTGAGGGGTAAAGCTGTGGTCACAGTGCTCTGGAGGGGGTGGTACCCCTGCTGAGATATCATCACCAGCCAGACTGGGGACCCCAGAGGGGTACGCTCGGGGGCACGAGCTGGCAGAGCATGTGGCAGCTGCCATGCGGAGGTCTGCCTAGGGGTTCATGTCATTCTCCTGTGCTCCCCACCACGAGGCTGCTCAGTCTGCACACAACGTCATTCAGTCAAAATGCTGACACAGCACTTACTTCTGAAATTCCATTTTTTTTTTTTCTTTTGCCTATTTTCAAATAGGTGCTCAGCACAGAGAAAGTGAGAGGGATGGGGTAAAGGAGGGGTGGAGAGTCTGCAGAGGGGGGGCTGTTCCTGAGACTGACTTTTGGGCACTCCCATGGGCTCTCACAGGTTAGACCCAAGGACTCCGTCACCCTGTGTCTGCATCTGTGTCCTTGCCTCCAAGGCACTGTCCTGAGAGCTCAGAGAGTGCAGTTAACAGCATGTGAACAGAGGTCAAGCTTGGCTTTCATGAGGTCACTCGGCCTCTTCCTGCTCCTCCAAACTTCAGAGTGGTTCTTGATTTGCCGGCTGCTGACAAGCACTCAGCCAGACAGGAAAGGAAACTATGCAGATGGGGGCGTGTGAGGGGAGGTGAATCTCACTTTTCGTTAGTTTTCTTAAGGAGAAAAATGACACACGAGGAGGCAAATAAAATCCTCAGATGAAAATGCTATTAAAGTGCTTGTTACCCTTGCCTGTTCGTTACAACAATGATAGCAATGCCCTTAGAATGAAAGGGCTGGAGGTTTCTCCTCAAGGCAGAAGGAAGGAGTGAATTAACATTGGAGGGTAGAGCCTGGGGAGGTGGGACTCAGGAGAAGGGTGGTCGGACAGGCACCAACAGGGTGGAGAGGCTGCTTTCCTAGAACAGGTGAACAGTTGGAAAGGAAATAAGCTATCTTCATGTTTGGATGTTTCATGTCTCAAAAAGTCACTCATGGTCTTCACTCACCCCCTCCTCCATAAAAGAACTGGGTCTTCAAGGTCTCCAGTTCTCAGAGGATGGCATGACCCTTCACCTTGTTAGATGAGATCTGAGAGTCATCTTTGACACTGTGTCTTGCATCTAAAGCAGAGTTTCTCAGTCTCAACACTATTAACATTTGGGACCAGGTAAGTCTTTGTTGGGGATGGGGCTTTCCTGTGCATTGTGGGATATTCAGCAGCATCCCTGGTGTCTGCCTATTAGGTGTCAATAGCATACCCTTCAGGGCTTCCCAGGTGGCTCAGAGGTAAAGAATCTGCCTGCCAATGCAGGAGATACAGGCGATGAGGGTTTGACCCCTGGGTTGGGAAAGTTCCCTGGAGGAAGAAATGCCAACCCACTCCAGTATTCTTGCCTGGGGAATCCCATGGACAGAGGAGCCTAGCGGGCTACAGTCCTTGGGGGTCTCAAAAAGTCAGACATGAATGAGTAACTAAACAACAAGAAGCACAACCTTCCCCAAAACTCTGTGCTTTGCTTCCCACTAGATGCTACCACAGAAGTCTCCAGACATTGCCAAATATTCCCACGTTGTCCCTCATTTAGAACCACTGAGCTGAAGTAAACCACCATCAGGTTCTGCCTAGTTTATATTCCAAGTCTGCCTACCTCTCCCCACCCTGCACCCTCATCACTAGGTTTAAGTGGTGGTTACCTCCCACCGGGACACCTGCTCCAGTAAGTCTTCTCAAGCCCCTCCTGCCTCCGCCAACCCACTTTCCAGACAGCAGTTGATGATTCCAGAGTCAACTCTGCTCATATCATCTTCCCATACAAAACCTATGGTGGCTTTCCTATGCTCTGAGGATATAGATGAGGATTCCTAACAAAGGTTAAAGAATCCAGCCATATGTGGAGAAAAGGGAACCCTCCTATATTGTTGGTGGGAATGTAAACTGGGGCAGCCATCTATGAAGAACAGTCTGGAGGTTCCTCAAAAAACTAAAAATAGAACTACCATATGATCCTGGAACCCCACTCTTGGAGATATGTAAGAAAACAATGAAAACTCTAATTCAAAAAGATGTGTACATCCCAACGCTCATAGCAGCACTATTTACAATAACCAAGACATGGAAACAGCTTAAATGTCCATCAACAGAGGAATAGATAAGGAAGATATGGTATATATACACAATGGAATACTATTCATCCATAAAAAACAATGAAATAATGCCATTTGTAGCAACATGGATGGACTTAGAGATGATACCAAGTGAAGTAAGTCAGACAGAGAAACAGAAATGTCACACAACATCACTTCAGATATGTGGAATCTAAAAAAAAATGATAAAAATGTAATTATGTATAAAACAGACTCACAGCTATAGAAAACAAACTCATGATTATGAAAGGGGAAAGAAGCCGGAGTGATAAATTAGGGATTTGGGGTTAACAGACACACACTACTCTATATAAAATAGATGAACCACAAGGACATACTATACAGCACAGGGAACTATATTCAGTGTCTTGTAATGATGGATAGTGGTAAAGAATCTTAAAGAGAAAGCACACCCATAACTGAGTCACATGTCTGTACCCCTGACACACAGTAAATCAATTAGAAAAAGAAAAAGGAAAGAATTGAGCATGGCCCACTTCGCTGCTTGCCTCACACCATTCTCCTCATGCCATCAGCTCCTGTTGCCCATGAAAGGTCCTTCCTGCCTCATGTTCCCTCCAGCTACACATCCTTTTTCCTCCTTCATCCACTTTGGTCTTTGGGATCAAGATTCCACAACTACTTCTCTGGGGTCTCAAGCTTCCCAGACCCCTACATGTCAAGGCTTCTAGTTAGACACTCTTAAAGCAAAGCACGTCTTTCCTTCTTAGCTTTCACTACGGTTCATAACTCCTCACTGATTTGTGCCTCATCTGATTGAAGCTCCCCTCTATCACTAGACTCTAAGTTCCATGAGTTGCAGGGGTCATGTAGGATATCACGCATCAGCCTACCCCTGGCACCTAGCACAGTGCCTGGCATTTAAACCTTTGTTGAAGGGATGGAAATATGTGGAGATGGCCTGATGGGTTAAAATCCTAGCCAATGGTGGTCCCTGAACTTGAAAGCAAGGCTTTCATGATCATAAACGTACCTTCCATTCACTACTGTTGTTTTACCTTCATGAATTTCTTCATTTCACAAGTCTTTCCTGAGAACCTACTATGTGCCAGATGCAGACTGACACTAATTATTTCAGACCAGATGGGCTTGGCCATGGCAATGCAGTGTGTCCCCGTCTAGCAGTAGAGACAGCCATCAACCAGCAGTAACAACTCTCGGAGGACTGTGAAAGGGGCAGTGCTGACATGCAGAAGGCTGGTGAGTGCTCTGAGGCCACGGGACAGAGGCTGCCGCAGCTTCTCCTCCGCGTCATTGTTTTTTCAGATGAAGCAGAAAAGGACAGCTTTATTGCTTTGCCAGGCAAATGGAGACACACCAGGCTTCTGCCTCAAAACACTATGTGTCTGATCATATCATTGTTTCTTACTTAACTACACAGAAAGTGTGAGTTGAGTTTCTTTGAGAAAAGACAGGGAGGCATAGTATAAAACAGGAGTTAACCTAGATGTCATTGATTTGCAGAAATGGCACCAATCTGAAGATGTCATTTGGCATTTATATTGTTGCTCACTCAGTCATGTCCAACTTTTTGTGACCCCATGGACTGCAGCACACTGGGCTTCTCTGTCCTTCACCATCTCCATGAGTCAAACTCATGTCCATTGAGTTGGTGATGCTGTCCAACCATCTCATCTCATGGCATTTATATTGCACTGCCTAAATGGACTTCCAAATGTTTGTTTACAGAATGCCTTGAACTCAGAGAAATAAGGCACAATAGCATTTCTTACTTGATAAAAAAAAAAAAAAATCAGTGGCATGGCCAACAGATGAATAACTGGTACAGTTGGAAATAAAGCTTTAAGTTAAGTTAGGACAGTTGAGCAGTCATCTGTGGCCACTTGCTACCTGTGGATTCACTGTGGGGTGATGAGGATGCCAAGGTTCTAGGGCTACTAAGACAAAGAAAACAAAAGTCTTGTCCTCTAGGAGTTTACAGTTTCCAAGAGGAAGGGAGCCACACAAATCTCTGCATGGATGTAAAACTGTTATTGTGGGAGTATAAGTGCTTCTGTCTCATTATTCAGGCATCAGTCCAAACCTCACCTCCATGAGACTTTCTCTGATCACCTTGACCTCACCCTCTCCTCTGCCAGTTACCTCCTCTCTCATTACTTCATATTAATTTCCTCATAGCACCTGTCTTTTTCTGAATTACACAGTAGTTTATATTTTATGTTATACTGATTCCCCAGCTAGAATGTAAGTTGTACACCATCTGGCTCCCCTCCATACTCTAGAGCCTAAAATAGCACCTGGTAGGTGGTTGGCACTGAATGAATGGATGGATGGATGGATGGATGGATGAATATTCTGAGGGAAGGCCAGTCAATCCTCCTTTGGGAGGTTGAAGAAAGCTGCAGAAGAGAGGTGATATTTGAACTGGGTCTTGAGGTAGGAGTTCCTTGGGTGGATGAGGAGGGAATCATTAGACATAAATATTTTCACCTTTGGAGGTACGGGAAGAGGGATGGTAGACTCTAAATGATGGTGGGACAGGAAGCATGGCAGGTTGTGAAAGGGAGTGAAGGCCACACTCCAAGAAAGGAGACTTTCCCCTCTTGGGATGTTGCAGATAATGAGACTTTTTAAGCATAGGAAAGGTGGGGCACAAATCTAATCCACAAATCTTCTTCCAGTGGCTCGAAATAATGAGGCTGGTTACTGATAAAATTAATGAATCTTTCCCAGGAGAGAGGAACAGAATTTGTAAGCATCTAATTGAGGACATCCGCAAAACTATTTTGGTTTTTTGGTCTTTGCTGACATCAGAAATCCTTTAAAATCCCTCAGCTCCCACTGTAAAGTTGTCTTAGGCACTGAGCATGTTGAACCATGCATGGAAGGTTTCCACATCTTCCCACCCAGGGTCATCTGGGATTTAACACTGAACAACTTAGAAGAAGGGCTAAGAAGCTAAAGGACTAATTAAGTCCCGATTGGGTAAAGAACATGGGTTTCTAACAATGAGTTTGTAGGTATTTAAGTATTCCCGGAGAGAGGTGAACAGAATAAAAAAAAAAGCTTCATCATTAAGTATCTTCCCAGTAAATGGAGTCTTCTCATTAGTTAAAAGAAAGCCTCATCAATTAAGAGTTATATATCATACTCACAGATTTCTCTTTCTTAATGTCTATAAGTGTAATGGCTGGTAATGTGAGCAGGACTAATATAAATATTACTGTGGCCAGGCATTGTCAAAGATATTTTATATTCTTTAATTCTAGTGGACATCCTTTGAGCTATTAGTTGTCCTCATTTTGCAGGTGAGGCAACAAAAAGTGAAGGGTCAAATCCATTGCCCAAGACCAAGCAGCCAGTAGGTAGCAGAGCAGGCATATTAACCCAGGTTCAAACACAGACTATAACAGGGATCAAAACTACAGACACAGGAGTCTGATAGCCTGGGCTGTGGGAGCCGACTACCCAATGCCATGTGCTGTCAGGTTGACCATTGGGCCTCGAAGCTAGGGCTTCCTCGTTTGGAACGTGGGCTCATGAGGTCCCTGCTTCAGAGACACATTGTCAGTAGAGGCACTATCCCAGGTTCACTGAGAGGACGGGCGCCAAGCACTCTGCATGGAGCCTGACGCCTGGAAACCACTGGATACAGTTCATTGTCCACACTGCAGGAGTGGCCAAAACATCTGTTTTAATCCTGGAGCGGTCCAACTCCACTGCAAACAACCAGATGCTAAATGACACAGCCATACTCTTCCTGGTCCTCCTGCCACTGGCCACACCAAACCTCATTCATGAAATGCTCCCAAAATCAAGGTCTTGCCCACTGGGGCAACTTCATGTCCACTCTACTCTTCTTGGCTGGGGTTTCTCTGCCTTGGTATTCTGAGTCTCTGTGGTTGTGGTTGTCCTGTACACGCAGGGTGCTCAGCGGCACCCTTGGCCTCTTCCCATTAGGTGCCAGAAGCTCTCCCTTTATTGCGATAACCAAAAATGTCTCCAGACATTGCCAGATAATCTCTGGTGGCACAATCACCCCCTAGTTAGGAACCGCTGGCTCAGGTGAAAATTTACAGTGATTTATGAAGCTGAAGACCAAACTAAGGTTTCGAGGATTCAAAGAGGTAGATCGTCCCTTACTCGAACAGTTTGCAGCACTTACTAAATTGAGATGAATTCTCACTGGGGAGGCAAGGCAGGGCAATCAACAAATTACCATAGATGGGGAGTTCATCAAACTCCTGCTACCCATCCACAGTGTTTCCTAGATTGTTAATTTCCCAATAAAGGAGCCATGCCATTTAATAAGCATTCTGTTATGGCTCCATAAAGTGGAATGGAAGCATGGGGACCCAGTGAGGGTCTCTTTCACATTTTTAATGAGAAGTGACAGCTATATTCAGTCACTCAACATTTATTGAGTGCCTGCTATATGAAATATCACATATTAAGCCTGTAACAGCATTGGGAAACGACTGAAGTCTTTTATGCCAAACTGCCTCATGGAAGGAATACTAATTGATTTTTCTAAATAGTTACTGAAAACCTACTACGTACCAAGTCATAAGCTAGGCTCTGGGTAGAACGTGCTGAGAGAAAAGGATATTTACTGTTCCTGCGCTCTTTAGACCTAGAGTCAAGCCATGGGTCTCAGTGCAGTGCCCTTTGACCAGCAGCACCAGCCTCACCTGCTGTTATGGGCTGAACTGTGTCTTCCCCAAAAGAGATGTCAAAGTCTTAACCCCAGTACTTCAGAATGTGACTTTGTTTGGGAATAGGGTCTCCATACAGGTAAACAAGATAAAATGATAAAATGTGTCCAGTACGATGGGTCTCTTGATGTAAAGGTGAAATCAGGACACAGAGACAAATTATTTGCAGAGGGAGGGCCATGGGAGGACACACAGGGGAAATGCTCTGTGAAGACAGAGGGCAAGGAGATGCAGCCACAATCCAGGGGTCACCAGGGACTGCAGGGAGAGCAGGAGACAGAGAAGGTAAGGAAGGTGCCTTCCCTGACCCATCAGAGAGCATACCCTCAACAACAATTTGCTCTTAGACCGCAGCCTCCAGAAATGCAGTAGAAGACATTCCTGTTGTTTTAAGCCACTTAATTTTTGGTACTTTATCATGGCAGCCCTAGGAAACTAATGTACCTGAAAATGTGGTAGAAATGCAAATTCTTGGTCCCCACCCCAGATCAGAGGCCCTGTGCTGCGTTTGGAGATCTGGCAATCTGTGTCTTAACAAGGCCTCCTGGGGCTGCTGATGCATGCCGGAGTGCGGGAACTACCGATGTAGAGCAGTGGTTCTCAAGCCTGGCTGCACGTTAGATTTACCAGGGTGGCCTTAAAATAAAAACAGCGTCCTAGAAATTCTGACAGGGGTTCTGATAGGATGATTCTAATGTGCACCTAGGCTAAGAATGGCTGGTCTAAAGCGATGTCTCTCAAATGCGAGTGTGCAGGTCTCAGCAGGAATGGCGTCACCCAGGAGTTCTGTGAAAGTGCAGATCCTGATCCAGTTGGGTTGGTGTGGGGCCTGAGACCTGCATTTCTAATGTGCTCTGGGTGGATATCTTGTTGGTCCAGGGCTTAAGAAGTAAGGGTCGTGTAGCACTAACACTAAAGTTGATGGTAGTAACAGCTAATGCATATTCATTGAGTGCCTTCCAAATGCCAATCATTGTGCCAGGGAATGGAATACACTGCCTGAGGAGAGAGACACAGCCTGAGTACCGCGAGGACTGCATTCTGTCTAGGGTTTTTGCCTTCCCACAGGAAAGGACCTTACTGAGCCTGTGAACAGCCCTGATAAGGCAGACCTGAGTCTCACGTCAGGCAGAGCAGGGCTAATGGCTGTTACAGACAAACCACCACTTCTCAACAGCTTAGCCAGTAAACATGAACATACTCAGGTATGCTCTGGTATGTCAGGGAGGATTCTGGCATCAAGGTCCTTCCTTCTTGGACTAGGCCCTCCTTTCAGTCCCTGGAGCGCTGCTCTCAGTTCAGTTGGTGGGTGGTGACACAGGGTGAGGAGGCCTCGAAGTGGTCTAATGACTTCCACCAAATTCCACTGTCTTTGATCCATGGCCCTGCCCAGTTTCGAGGACATTGGAAGATTCAGTCTAGCCATGGCCAGAAGAAAAGGAAATGGGTTTGGTGAATACACTGTCTCTATCACAATCTGGAAAAATGAATCAAGTTGGTCAGATGAAGAAAGGGAGAAAGTAGTATGAGAGTGAGGTACCAAGAGCATACAATGAATATTTGGTAAGTATTTAAATAAGCTAACCAAATGTCCATAGCTTCTCGGGTTACTATTTTCCTTACAAGAGCAATTATGGTAATCTACTTAGGTCTTCAATGCTTCAATAGTGTGCCATGTTAAAACATTTCTATGGGCCTTGAAAAGATATTTCTCCAAAGAAGATGTACAAATGGCCAATAAAAACATGAAAGGGTGTTGAAAATCACTAATCATTAGGGAAACACAAATCAAAACTACTGTAAGATACCATCTCACACCCATTAGGATGGTTACTATTAAAAAGGATGTGAAGAGGTTGGACTCTTGTACTCTATTGGTGGGAATGTAAAATGATACAGCTGCTGTGAAAAACCAAAGGGTGGTTCCTCAAAATATTAGAAATAGGATTTCCATATGATCCAGCAATTCTACTTCTGGGTACCCCAAAGATTTGAAATCAGGGTCTTGAAGAGCTATTTATACATCTAAGCTCATAGAAGCATTATTTACAATTGCTAAAATGTGGGAGTGACTGAAGTGTCCACTGACAGATGAATGGATAAACAAAATGTGGTCTATACATATAATGTACTATTCAGTTCAGTTCAGTTGCTCAGTCGTGTCAGACTCTGCAACCCCATGAACTGCAGCACACCAGGCCTCCCTGGCCTTCACTATCTCCTAGAGCCTACTCAAACTCATGTCCATTAAGTCAGTGATGCCATCCAACCATCTCATCCTCTATCATCCCCTTCTCCTCCCAGCCTCAATCTTTCCCAGAATCAGGGTCTTTTCAAATGAATCAGTTCTTTGCATCAGGTGGCCAAAGTACTGGAGTTTCAGCTTCAGCAACAGCCCTTCCAATGAATGCTCAGGATTGATTTCCTTTAGGATGAACTGTTTGGATCTCCTTGCTATCCAAGAGACTCTCAAGAGTCTTCTCAACACCACAGTTCAAAAGTATCAATTCTTCAGCACTCAGCTTTCTTTATAGTCCAACTCTCATATTCATACATGACTACTGGAAAAACCATAGCTTTGACTAGGATGGACCTCTGTTGGCAAAGTAATGTCTCTGCTTTTTAATATGCTGTCTAGGTTGGTCATAACTTTTCTTCCAAGGAGCGTCTTTTAATTTCATGGCTGCAGTCACCATTTGAAGTGATTTTGGAGCCCTCGCTCCCCCCCCCCCCCCCACCAAATAAAGTTGGCCACTGTTTCCACTGTTTTCCCATCTATTTGCCATGAAGCGATGGGACCAGATACCATGATCTTGTTTCTGAATGTTGAATTTTAAGCCAACTTCTTCACTCTCCTCTTTCACTTTCATCAAGAGAGTCTTTAGTTCTTCGCTTTCTGCCATAAAGGTGGTATCATCTGCATATCTGAGGTTATTGATATTTCTCCCAGCAATCTTGATTCCAGCTTGTGCTTCATTCAGTACAGTATTTCGCATGATGAACTCTGCATTTAAATTAAATAAGCAGGGTGACAAAATACAGCCTTGATGTACTCCTTTCCCGATTTGGAACCAGTCTATTGTTCCATGTCCAGTTTTAACTGTTGCTTCTTGACCTGCATACAGACTTCTCAGGAGGCAGGTCAGGTGGCCTGGTATTTCCATCTCTTTAAGAATTTTCCGCAGTCTGTTGTGGTCCACACAGTCAAAGGCTTTGGCATAGTCAATTAAGCCAAATGGACTATTATTCAGTCTTAAAAAGGAAGTGAATTCTGTAACATGCAGAATATGCAACATGGATAAACCTTGAGGACGTTACAGTGAAATAAACCAGTCAAAAAATTAAACATACTGTATGATTCCACTTAAATGAAATACTTAGAGTAGTCAAAATCATATAGGCAGAAAGTAAAATGACTCCCAGGGGTTGGAGGGGGAGGAGAATGGGGAATGATAGTTTTTAGTGGGTATAGAGTTTTGGTTTTATAAGACAAAGAGAGTTACAGAGATGGATGTTGGAGATGGTTTCACGGTGCTAAGGATGTCTTCAATACCACTGTACTATACACTCAAAAATAGTTAAGATGGTTAATTTTATGTTATGTGTCTTTTACCACAGTAAAAACATTGAAAAAAATGTCTAAGAGTGTTGACACATTCTTAATAACATAGTGAGCGAGATATATCTGAACTTACTCCCATTGTCCTTGGTCACTGGACACTAACACAAGCCGCAGGCTGGAGCTGATGGCTGGGCTTAGAGTCTGAGATGAAACTGGCATATGCATCTGGGAATGATGAGCAGGAGTGAAAACAAAGACTTCAGGCAGGAGATGTCAAGGGGCAGCCAAGGCGGTATCTGTGTCTCTTCACAGTGTTCTGCACAGTCACCTTTACCGTACAAGTTGTCGTCCTGATCTGACCATAATGCAAAATATTTTTAAGCAGGTCTTTCCCTGGACAAGCTGCCTGAATATCCAAGAGACTCAGAGAAAGAGAATTCTATCTAAGGTCAATGAATGAGCTGCAAAATGATGAGTCACAGATAGGCTATCACGGAATTGTATGGACGATGCCCAGACCACCCCAAACTTCTCTGTGATATTCCTAAAAACTGATGCCCAGTGTTTGACTGTCTGAGCTGAAATCTTTTTCTGTAAAACCCATTCCTCTTGGGGCCCACACAAAGACGACAATTTCAGTCTGTCACATGATCCTGGGCAAACAATTTAATCTCTCCAGGCAGTGATTTCATCATCTATAAGATGGGAATAATTACAGGCCCTCTCCTGCATGAAGCTCTCGTAAGGACAAAATGAGTACATGATACACAGAAAGTGATCTGAAAAATAACACCTAGGATTATCACTACAACTCTTCATGAACCTTTACAAAACAGTTTCATGCTTGCCGCTGTGTCTTCTCCTCTGTTAGATTTCTCCTCTTTCAGTTCTTCAGTTTTCCCCTCTTGTAGAGATCCAAGCCTTTCGCTTTCATCTGGATCATCATTTCCCAAACTGCATTCTAAGGCTAATAGATCCTCAAGATATTAATAGTAGTTCCTTGAAAAACAAAGCTTGGAAAACACTTTGTACACCAGATGTCTTCCTTAAAGGTTTATAATGTATTTTGGTATAACAAAGGTTCTGAAAAGGCCTAAGCATAGACAATTGTTTATATGGGTTCGTGTGTGTGCCTGTGTGTGGAAATGTTAAGCTGATATGGTATTTGTGATAGTCAATTAGTCATCATCTAATATTTAAAACAATTCCATACACTCTTCAGTCAACAGCTCCAATCCAGTTAAACCTCGAAATATTTGCATGTGGATCATCTTAGTTGAATAAGTCTTTGAAAACATATATGTTCTATTGGACAAGTTTCCTTTCTAACCTTGCTCATCTGCTGATGTTATAACCATGCCTTTCTTTCTGTGCCTAAATCCAAATCGCTAATAAAATAATCCTATGACAGTGCTAAATCGACACCAATCCACCAGTCTACTCTTTTCCTCTATGGAACCACCACATTTTCTGCCACCCATCCACAAGGACATCCTATTATCTGAGGATTGCATTCCTTCTTTAAATTATTCTCTCAAGTTTCACTCTACAGTTTGACTATAAATTTGGACTCAATTGTCTGGGTGAAATCTCATAAAAGTCCTTTCAATTGAAACTGTATTTTTTCCTCCACTAGATCAACAGATTGTTGGCCTGTCTTAACTGGTCATTTCAGTCTCGAGATTCTGATTGATTGTCTATGGAGATGAGTAGAGTATAAACGCTTTGGGCGACACTGATGACTAATGCTTGGGAAACTGTGTGAACCGAAATAAATCTGGGAAGAAATAACCTAAAGTTACCCAGAAACAAATGCGTTTGTGCACAGTCCAAGCAACAAGAGCCGAAGCTTCCCCAGTCTCCTCCTAATCTTTATAAACAATTTTCTCCTGAGCCACTTGGCACATTTCCATTACGGCCTTCTGAATATGTATAGACCCAGCAGGTAATTTAAGATTGCTGCAAGTGTCTGACAAAAACATAGTGCGTGTTCAACTTGTTTAGGAAACATCTTAATGACAAGCAAAGCAATTTATAGAGGACATATTTTTATAGCATAGTAACATCAACATTTATTATTTGGGCCATAACTGGGAAAGAAAACAGACTTCCCCCATTTAGACAACAAAATTAAATTCCTAGGAAGGCAATAGAGAAATAGGCACAATCTTGAATATAGTTATGGGATAAAATAATATTCTTTTAGAAATATGGCGGAAAACATGGAAAGAATAGTATAATGGCCTGATCAAATATTCCCAAGATATAATTTTGCAGTACAATTCTTTCCAAGGGGCTAAAATTGGATATTATAAAAATTCAAGGTAATCAATCTACTGTAGACATTTCCCCCCAAGAATGCTACTATATTGGGTAATCATTATATGTACTTATTATTTGCAACTCATTTTCCCCAAAGAATTAATAATGTCTAAGGAGGTTTTTCTTTAGGGTTACAAAGGTTCTGAAAAGTCCTGCAGGATTAGCAACTTTATTTAGGTTAGGCAGGATGTGGGCAAATGGCTTCTTTTCCTTTTCTCTCCATCTTATTTATATTCCAATTCCTAAGAATTAAACAATTATATATTACCAAATTCAGTTTCTAACACCACTATATATTTAGGTATGATAAATACAAACCTTTGGGATTGTAATTTAAAGTTCTACACAGGGAATGCTACTGAAATAGATATAGGTGGACAACTGACTGGCAGATGAGCCAATAAGCCAGAGTAGAAAAGGCACTGCATTCCAGCATTCTTGCCTGGAAAATCTCATGGACAGAGGAGCCTGTGGGCTACAGTCCATGGGGCCACAAGGAATCAGACATGACTTAGTGACTAAACCACTGCCACCACTGTCCCCGGCAGCTTGAGAAAGTCATGTGAAATCTGGTTTTGTCTACTTGCCCAACAAACACCAACCACACACCTGCTGTGTGGATAGAGCATACTGTTGGGCCTTCTGAGACCTATTAGATGAAATGCTCACTCCACATCTACAGTTTCTCCATATTTCAATTTCATTTCAATTAAGATGTCACTTTTTAAGTCCTTCTTGTTACTCGAATCCCTACTGTTGCCACTTCAAAGTGCATTTCTCCTCAAAACTCTCTTTGTCAGCAAGCTCCCGCCTTGCTGGGAAGATCATGACTTTACTCTGTTATGAGCTCCCTCCACTTCCACCTCCCCATCTCAAATTCTACTTGCCCCAGTCAAGAACTACTGGTGTCATCCTTGCCAGTGGTCCCTTCTGCACCTGTCATAGTCAATCCAACACAAGTGCTCCTGAGTTCTTCCCCTAGACAGCCCTCAGAGTTGCACCCTTCTCTGACTCCACCATCAGACTAATACAAGTCTCTTATTTGGGACAATATATTAATAGTAGTCTCCTAGTTGTCATGTTTCTTACCTCTTTCTCTTCTTAATACTCAAACCAGAGTGATATTTCCATAGTCCATCTCTGAATGTGTCCCCCTACCACTTAAATTATTTAAATAATCTAATGCCAGGCTTATCTGCACCCAGGCTCCTGCTCCTCTCTACGCTCCATACCATGGGCCTTGCTTCTGTCTTTCATACCCAGCATGCTCACATTGACTCCAGCAACTTTGCTTATACTCTCTCTTTACCGGAATGTTCTTGGTACCCCTTCTTGCTTGGTTAACACTACCTTATTCTCTTGATTCGCCCCACATACCATTTCCACAAGAAGGCCTCCCATGACTTCCTTGTCGGGCCAATCTATCCTGCTATTGACTCTCCAGGAACCATGACCATCTCTATCTTAATATGTGTCATTTTAGTTGGTATCATTATTTGACTAATGTTGGCCTCTCCTACTAGATTGTAAGCTACATGAAAACAACACATGTTTAGGTTTTGTTCACTTTTTTCTGCATAGCAACCAGTATCGTTTTGGCTCATAGTATATACCCAGAAGATAATTATGGAATAGATTTCTTGATTCATAATGCTGAAGAGATCCATGGCTATTCATGGATATTTATGCAAGTGCTTTCCTGGGTGAATTCCTTTTACTGACCACTCTAAGCGGAGTGAGCCAAAGCTTGAATGGTTATATCTCTTTTTAGTAGCTCCAAACACTTTTTCTATGCCAAGTACTGTCCTAAACTTTGCTTGCAAACACTCATTTAATTCTCACAGCACTCTAAGAGATGGGTGCTATCATATCTCCATAGTATGGATGGGAAAACTGAGGTCTATGTATTAATTAACCTGTCAAGGAATATGGACACAGTTCAGTATCGCATGCTTAGTACAGTACAATACCCCGGGCTAAGGGCTCAATAAATACTTGTAGAATGAATGACTGAATGAGCAGATGAAACAGCAAAGCTGGTCTAACAAAAGCCACAGCTCCCCAGCAGTTTTTTTTTTCCCCCCACTTCTCCTGGTCCCTGCTGTCACACACACACACACATCTCCACTTTGGCCACTTCTCACTAGAACTATCAACATCTCCCTCACTTTTCTTCCTGCATCTGTTATTCCCTCTGTCTACCTCAGTCATCTTTCTGTGTGGTCTGAGTGACTTTCAGAATATAGCCAGACCCATCACCCCCCTTCCTGAGATTCCTTCCTGCTTCTCATTGTCCTTTGGACACTGACCCAGGTGCCCATTTGGCCGACAAGGACCACGGTGGGTGTCTCTTTCCAGCCTCACCTTTCTCGAGCTCCCACAGGCGACAGCCTCCATCCTGTTCTGGGGACTTTGTAAGTGCTGGGCCTCTGCCCTGGATACCCTTTACCCTCTGGTCTCCCAGTTAAGTCCTACTGGGTCTCCAGGCCTCAGTGCTTCTGGAGGACTGAAGAACGACCCCAACAGTATCCAGGTCCCAACCCCAGGGACCCAGGAACATATCTTAGATGGCAAATGTGATTTTCTTAACGGCTGTGACCACATCTGTATTCCATTGGAGGCATCACTTTCTTCACATTGTCCTATGCTATCATCCTTCACGTTGACATTTTGGGCATTAATGAACTTGTGTGAAGGGGAAACGCTTAATCATTATTGATAAAATCATGGATTTGATGAGCCAGTCAGGTATATATATGTATTTGCTAATTCATCTTTAAATAATTCAACTATGTGCATACATGTGTTCCTTGCAACACTAGTCACACCCGTCAAAAGGTAGACACAGCTTGAAGAATGGATGAATGGATACACAAAGTGTGGTTCATCCATACCATGGAAAATTTTTCAGCCATAAAAAGGAAAGGAGGACTGCTTCGTGCTACTACATGGGTGAACCTTGAAGACATTGTGATCAGGGAAAGATGCCAGTCACAAAAACTACATACTGTGTGATTCCACCAATACGAATGGTCCAGGAGAGTTACACCCACAGAGTCAGAAAGGTGGTGGATGGTCACCAGGGGCTGGCGTTGGGTGGGAGGAATCATGTAATGACTCTTAGGTGTCCCTTTGGGGTGATGGGAAAATTCTGGAACTAGATATAGGCAGTTGATACACAACACTGTCGATGCACTGAATGTTCCTGAGCTGTTCATTTTAAAGTGATTGATTTTATGTCATGTGAATTGTACCTTGATCAAAAAATAAGTACACCACTTTTCTTTTTCAACTGAGTAATACTCCAATCACAGCTTCCACAGCTGAGGAAAGAGTGTGCCCCACCTGCTACCCCCTCCTCATCTTGGGGTGCTTTTCTTAAAGCACATGAGCTGTTACACATGCTGAAAAGCCTGCCAACTTTATCTAGAAACACCAAGAGAAAAACCTGACATTCTGTCTGTTGGCTTCAGGCAGGAGGAGGTGGAGGAGGTGAAGGAGCTCCGATCTCGCCCCTGGGGGGTGTCCTGTGAGAAAGCTTTGCCTCGGGAGTCCGTGTTTATCTTTGCTCAGCTGTGAGGTGGGGAGCAGCAGCGGAGTGCTTTTCTGAGCACGTTTAAGTGCAGTGAACACGGCAGGAAGTGGGATGCCCTGTGGAGGGGATGTCCTCCGCTTGTCCTCTCCAGCACCACCCCCACGGCTGTTGCCTGCTGATCTCCCGGCATAAGGGAGGGTCCAGGCAGAGCCTTCTGCTCCCTCTCCCTAAAGGAACAGACTCCAGGACAGGCAGTCCTGGGGGCGGGCAGAGCAGAAGGATGATGGCGGTCCTTTCAGACACACCTGCATCTTTTGCATGCGGGCAGTTGCAGTCAGCTTCCCTTCCAGACAGCTCCATCTCTGGGGGTTTTTGTGTTAGAAACAGCTGGTGGCAGAAGGTCTGGGGACTAAGCGGCCACGCTGCTCAGATGCAGGTGAGGCCGCTGGCTCTGCCCTGGGTGCAGCTGCAATTCCATCTGCCGGTGGGGTTGGCACCAAGTGTGGCTCCGGAGAGGTTCACATGCGCAGTGGGACTGAACCTCTCCTGTCAAGGAGAGTGGAGGAGGACTGCTCAAGTCGTGGCTGACTTTAAGACAGATGATCGACCGTTCATTGTGTTATCGTGAATTCCCCCCCTGCCCTAATCACTGGCTGCCAGGCACTGTACATGGTGCTGCAGAGAGAGTGGTGTATTACAGCGACGGGTGAATGCAGAGCTTCTGGTCTATGTGGGAAGACAAAGGACCATTTGTTCACTCTGAGCCTCCCTGTGTCTAGTCAAGACCGTGGGCAGGTTAAAAGAGACTGTGGAAGTTGGTTGGAGGAGGGGCTGCAGGGGAAGGCAGGTGCCGAGTGGTAGAGGAAGTAGGCTGACAATCTGTGTCCTGACAGCCCATCACTGACTTCACACAGATCATATTTGGGGGTCACACAGCATCAGGGTCCTAAAGGAGAGAGAGTCACAGCTCAGTGAGGACATGAAGCTCAAGGTGGGCTCTTTATCCTGAGGTCCTCATTCGAGGATAACAAAGTGACTTCAGATACTCAGCTGGAAATACCAACCAAAGGCTTAAGAAAGGGCCCGATATGAGACCCATAAAAGTTGGTACAAGGTCGGCTTGATGGTGACTCCATAAAATTCCCACAAGGGAACCCTACAGAGCCTGATTTTACAGTCCACTGTTTCATGGTATTTCTCAACTGAGAGCTTCACTGTCTTATGCTTTAGTTGAAAGTATTTAACCTATTACAAATTATCATGAATATCACCGAGCTGAACACCCCCAAAATGCTCATCTCAAATATATGAACCTCTTCACCGGCCAGCAGGAGCAAGTGGGCAGAGCTAAGGGGTGGATGAAGGACAGGTGGTGATGTTCACAGAAGCTTCTCCCTGCTGCTGAGGAGCTGTATCACACGCCCCCTGCTGGCAATTCCAGGGAGGCCACTGGATTCTTTCTTGCCCCCTTTAAAACGGCCTTGACCAGCCCTTGGCTCCTAGGTTAGCTAGGACTGAATTTTCAACTTTCTCTTTATAAGTGATTTTAGTAATGTTATCTTATTACTAATACAGCATTAAAATAAATCTAAGAAAAACATTAGCTACAATTCCATAATCACCTAACTGAATAAATGTTTCATTTAACATTCCTTTTAATCTTTTTTATCAATATGCATATTCTTCTTTTTCCTTATATGTAGTCATTTTATAGATAAATCTGAAGCATGATGTCATGCGTCACTGTCCATTTTTCTTGTTTTTAAAATTTTTTTAGATTTAAAATTTGTATTTGATTATTTATTTTCACCAAGGCAAATGAGTTTCATTATTATTGTTGAACTACAGTTGACTTGTATGTTTGGTTTTTTAAATCTCCATATCCATTTCTACTACTCAAAGATAACAGTAATACATATCACCCATGCCTTTCACTGTCCTTACAGAATCCTACAAAAACCTATACGAGGGCTTTTCATGATTTCTTTCTACAAAAAAAAATGGCCATGTACATTTCTCTGTTCAAGTCATAAACAGTTCTGGGTCAGTAAATCAGAGATATTAAGGTTATTTTTTAATCCAATTCATAGTTCCTAGAATGGATGTAACACAGAACACTGTGGATGAACATTTAGTTTTGGATTTTTTGCACCTGGAGAAAACAACGTTTCAGCAACAGCCTTGGGTATCTGTTCTCAAGTACTGAGGTTTTACATTTTTTGGATGGCTTCCCAAAGTAGGATTTTGGGGGAAAAGGCAATGAATATTCATCATTTTAGTATAAACAACAAGAGTAGCTTGTAAGTGACACAGCAAGGGTACAAATCCATGTACACTGACTTCTACAATCTACAATCTAGAGTCTACAATCCCAGCCATTAATACTATGTGACCTCTCTAACTACCCAGATGTCCAACCAGAGAGTTGAACTTCTCAAAGCATCAAGCCTGCCTAGATGTGCAATGTTCAAAGAAAGGCAGAGGGATTCATGGGGAGGGGCTCAGATGGAATGACCTCCATCTTTTCTTCTAATCTGTGATTTTCACATTCCCTAAAACGAATTTACTGTATTGCAGTCTGGTGGGCCAAGCAATTTAGATCTATATAACTAGCCCATTAGTAACTAAGGGTGAACATTCTTGGGACATTTCTCAAGGTGACTCCTGCTATTTCAACAATTACAGACACAATTCCTCAGATACAATGAAAAACAAAAGAAACTTGGAGAAATTCACTTTGATCAGTCTCTATCTAAAACCAAAGCTGAACCATAAATGGACTATTCAGAAATCAGGATGAAGACAGTAACACATGCAGCATAGTAATTTTTTTTCATTGAGTAACATTTTGTAATATTGTTAAGTGCAATTATATCTATGCACCAGTTGGGATATCTAGAAATAGATGATCTTATATTTACAGCAGTAAATGCCTTCTGAAACAAAATTCATGCCCCCATACATGTGAATGTAAGTGCTGTCACAAAGGGCTCCTAGAATAGCCCATTAGAGGCTTTTATTTTTGTAGCACCTTGAGAATGAGCCTCGCAGGAGCTGATGCTTCACTCTAAGCCCCACAGAAGGGTAACAGGCCCATTCAGACAGCCTGACTGCAATAGGAGACAGTTCCCTAAGGAAAAGACATTAATGAAAAAATCATTTCACGTTTGCATTTTTAATTTTGCAATTTAAAATCTCTCTAAATACACTTTCCCCTTTAAAATGTGATTAACCCAAATTTCCCCATCTTTATTATGGCAAAGAGCTGGTTATAGTATTCCTTTTGGAATAGCAGCAGAGGCATTATTTAGATTTAAGGAAGAAGGAATGCATGAAACTGTTATTAAACTGAATATGTTTAGTTATCATGGCTATTAAGAGGATTATTAAGGAGTTCGTGTGAGTTTTGGGTATGTAGACAAAAGTAAATATGTGTATGTGTGTGGTGGGGAGCGTGCTTGCGGCTTCTTGTGCATGCTTTTAATTAAAGGCTCTGTTGGAAGCCGCAGAGTCCAGCTCTGACACTCACAGTAAACTCCCTGTGAGTCCTGGGTAAGTCACCAAACCCATCGGAGTGGGAAGTCACAAAGATTTCTTCTGGTTTTCATCAACAACCCCTTCCCTGGGCTTCATGTCTTTGCAAGGTTAGTATTATGTCCCACATTTAAAGATGAAGAAATGATGTTCAGAGGGCTGGGGCCTTTGCCAAGTGTTCCTAGTAAAATGGAGTAAAACGGAGACACAAAACTCGTGCCTCTTTGGTCTACTCACTATGGTGGTTGTAAGTCATGTCTGAAATTTCCACTGCTCTAATTGTAAAGGACTTGTGACAGTGTGGTTACACATCTCTGAATCTATTTCTGTATAAACAAACTAAATTAGTGTCCACTCCTTCACCAGGCCTGGTATGAATATATTACATATGCATATTACATGCTGATTTATTCTTCTAATAATGCATTATTCATTCTCTTAATGGCACATAATGTGAATCCACAAGAATCTCTATGAAAACAAATCTACTGAATGGTAAGGTCATGACAGATATAGTGACATTTCCACTCTTTGGTCTCCATTTTGTTAATTCCTACAAACAAAATAATACCCAACTTCTGTGGGTGAACTGCCTGGTGTTAAAAGCCGTGGTCTGAGGATGTTGGTTGGAAGGTGCCAGCTACACTGGTGACTGTGTTCAAGAGGCTTTCCCTTTGGACTGGGGCAGAGATAGTGACCTGCGCTCCCGGGCCTTGGTTCAGGCTCTGACTGTGTCATCTTGCCAGGAATGGGGTGCTCCTAGGAGCTGAATGGTGTCAGACTCGAGTATTGGAAGAGGATTTCTTGTTGCTCTGTAGAAGTGCCCACAACTGGGGACAGTGGGGAGTGTAACAGGGGGAGGGCGTTGGGGGGTGGAGTTCAGAAAGGGTTTCCTTGGGGAAGTTACTTTTCAGCTAGAACTTGAAGGGTTATTAAAAGTTAGCCAGGTGAGGATGTAAATGAAGAAAGTTCTAGGCAGAGGGAATAGCACCTGCTCAGGTGAGTCCAAAAGGGGCTTAGTGCTGGTGGCAGGTATCATTTTAAAGAGATAATAGGCATAGGGTGGCTGGTTCTGGGGTGGAGTTTTAAAGTGCTGAAAAAAATTTAGTCTTTGGGGTTGAGTTGGGTGGCACCTACAGGTAGGGCCAGATGGTCTCCATGGGAAGACCCCAAGCAACGCGTGGCCCCAAGGTGGGAATCCAGGCCACCCTGACACCCTTTGTTACTACTAGAATTTGGAGAAGGTCAGACCCTGACAAGGGCCAGAGGCTGCGAAGTCAGTGCCACCCACCTGCTGATGACGACGGACTCCACGGGTGTTTACAAGCCAGTGTGCTTAGCTACTTGGCTTGCTTTTTTATTTTCATTTATTGAACAGTATAAAACTAGACATTTATTGGCCACAGACCATTTCTTGTGTTCCTGTAACTCAAAAATGGTTACATTTTAAAAAATGAAGTATTACCTGCTTTGAGTATATAATAGAGACCAGGTCTTGTAGGCACCCTCTGAATTATTAACACTGGAGACTCTAGCTGCATATTATGCCACGGAACTTTCTTTCCCAATGCGCTTTATTACATACACTTGTCTTAACTTTTGACAAGTCTGTACCATGAATTGACATAAGATGGAAGTGTGTGCTCCATCAGGTAAATAATAGATGACTGAAAAAAATGGCAGTCATTTCGACGTGAGCCATTAAAATAGATCTTGAAGCAATCATTATTGCCTTTCCATGAAGACTTGATGAAAACATGGAGGTTGTCGCAGAGGGGAGGCAAACAGGGCGGGCCAGGAAGTCGCCCCCCTAAGTGGGCAGGGAGCTGGGGCACATGTGGGGTGCTCACTCTCAGAGAATCACATGGAGAATAACAACGCTTGCTGAGCGTTGTCTCTAGCTGGTTCAACAACGTTCCAGAGTAGAACTATTATCCTCATATGACAGGTGAGATATTGAAGAGCCAAGAGGTTGAGTTTCTTTCTCAAGGTCAGTGAGCTCAAGGTCAGAGGCAGATGCAGCACTAACCAGGCCCATCTGACTCTGAAACCATCTGGTACCCAAGGAAAAATCAACAGCTCTAAGAACTACCCAGTCACATTCTCTTCAGTAGGTGGCTGGTCTCTCCACACACACTTTAGATTGATTTCTCCAATATCCAGTTGCACCAGCCACTGATCATGTCAATATTTGTGTAACTTCTACATTCCTTTACGCCTGATGAGGGACTTGGGCAGTACAGTCATCCAATTCTCTCTGGAGACCGTGGGGCAAGCTGCCTTTGCCCCATGTTTTCTTGATGTTGTTGACACTGTGAAGTTAAGGAAACTGAAGAGGGTCCCTGAATATTAATACTAATATTAGCACAAGAATTCAGATGTTTTATTTTATTTTTTTTAGATTATTGGCTTTTCCATTTTTTTTTTTTTTGGCTTTTCCATTTTTATTTTGTTTTTAACTTCAGGGAGTGAAGAGTACCCTCTCTCTTGAGAGACTTCCCAGTCACACACAGGGGATGATTACTTTATAATTTAAACTATAAAGCCTTAAAGTTGGAAGGGATCTGAGATGATGAGAAATAATTACTGGTTGCCACGACATAAGGAGACACATGTAATAATTTATAGGTAATATGTGTCAGAAAAATGCTGGTTTTCCATTAAAGTGGCCCAGTGGTGATGTACATTTCCTACTTGGACATGTTCTCTGAATAAGTGGAAGTGTGTTGCTATAAAGCATACAAAGCCAAGGTTAGAATGGATATTAGACAGATATGGCAAAAATTATGCAGGTGAAACTTTAAAAGTTGGTATTTGGGAGGTACTTCCTGTGACATATCCCCTTGCTGGGGCAGCCAATTGCTCTTCTTTTGAGGGATTTTCCTCACTCAGATGAAGACCCTGAGCTGGGCAGAGACATGTGGCAGAGCCCACACCTTTCTCTAGCCAGTGCCCATAAGCACCCTCAAGGCTCTGCCCGGTCAGCTGCAAAAGGAGCCAAGCCCCTCTAGCTCTAAAGTTGATGATGCTACATTCCTGTGAGCATTTCATTAAACCCTTCAAGAATACTTTTACAGACTGGGAAGCCATAATCAAACCTGGCAATCGAGCAGCAGTCACTTTGGCAAAATTATATGCAAATAAGAACGTGGCTCTAACGCCATCATAGAGTGGAAGCATTGTGATGACATCTAGACGTGGATTATCTTTTCTTAAACACATCATTCAGGGTCTCCAAGACCAATGACAGTCCAAGCATCTCCCATGGGACAGGCTCTTTGACCCACTTCAGTAAACATCTGTTGACCACTATCCAGATCAAGATACAGAACAAGCTGAGCCTCAGCAGGCTCTCTGCCACCCACTCCAAGGTCATTCTGGTGTTTGTCGCCATGGATCTTTGTCTGTTCTTGAACTTCATAGAAATGGAATTGTTCAGAATATACTCTTTTGAGTCTGGCTTCTTTAATTCAACATGGATCACATAAGTGTCACCCATGTGTGCTATTCTTTTTCATTACTGCCTATTTCACTTTATCTACCTATCTACCCATGAGCCACCTTTCTACTGTTAATAGACATTTCTGTTGTTTCTAGATGAAGGTCATTACAAATAACACTGCTGAAACTACTTTTCTGTGTGCTTTTGATGGACATTAGCTTTCAGTTCTTTTGGGGGACATTTTAAAGAGGTAATTGCTAGGTTATAGGGCATACAGATATTTGGGTTTTAGTACATATCACAGAACATTTCCAAAGTGACTCAATGTATGCTCCTATCAGCAGTATTCTAGAATCCCAGAGATTTCCCTGGCTATCCAGTGGTGAAGACTTCATCTTCCAATATATGATCCCTAGTTAGGAAGCTGGAATCCCACATGCCTCGGGGCTGAAAAACCAAACCATAAAATGCAGAAGCAATATTGTAACAGATTCAATAAAGATTTTAAAAACTTTCCACATTAAAAAAAAATTAAAAAGGAATCCCAGTTGTTCTTTAAGTGCCAGCACTTGATATTGTCAGTTCTCTCAATTCAGCTTTGGTTAGCATTGGTGTCTTGAAGGTTTCCAAGCCTAAGCTCCCAGACTCTGTCTCTTTTCCTGTTGCTTGCTGTCTCACCTCACCTGAAGCCTTTTCTTGTGTATTTCAAAGTCAACATTGTCAGCTGAGGACACACATCTCCTTTCATTTTCAAATCTTCCTCTGTCCCAGCTCCAATAAATTCCCCCACAACTCAATTCCTTGTGCATTTTTAGCTCCTCGTGTTCCCTGCCATTTACTTTGAAGGGGTGTGCCTCTGAAATATTTCCTGTGTTGGGGTCCTTCCTCTTCCCTCTCCTGCCACCTCTGCTCTCCTTCAGCCTCCATTTCCTCTTGTCTAGACCATTCCTTCTAGTCAAGGCAATGGTTTTTCCAGTGGTCATGTATGGATGTGAGAGTTGGACCATAAAGAAAGCTGAGTGCCAAAGAATTGATGCTTTTGAACTGTGGTGTTGGAGAAGACTCTTGAAAGTCCCTTGGACTGCAAGCAGATCCAACCAGTCCATCCTAAAGGAAATCAGTCATGAATATTCATTGGAAGGACTGATGTGAAGCTGAAAGTCCAATACTTTGGTCACCTAATGCAAAGAGCTGACTCATTGGAAAAGACCCTAATGCTGGGAAAGATTGAGGGCAGGAGAAGGTACGACAGAGGATGAGATGGCTGGATGGCATCACCAACTCAATGGACATAGGTTTGTGTGGACTCTGGGAGTTGGTGATGGACAGGGAGGCCTGGCATGCTGCTATTCATGGGGTTGCAAAGAGTTGGACACGACTGAGCGACTGAACTGAACTGAACTGACTGAGACCATTTTAAGTTCAATAAAAGATGTTTCTTTAAACAGCCCCTTTCAGACATTTTAGAAATGACTTTAATTCATTTCCTAGACAACTTCTCTGGCTCCTGATCAAAGGGTCTATAAACTTGTAACTGGATTAGTCTAATAATCAAGGTATTATAGTTAAAGTGGCTAATTTTCTCTCTTTGTTAGCTCACTAAGATTCCTTCAAATGAGGAATGTAAAAATATGATATGAAATTCATTTTCATAGAAGTGTTTGTGTTTTTGAAGTTTTGGCTCTTTCTATGTATCCAGAATACTACTGAGGCCACGTGACAGTTCTTTTGGAGGCTCCAAACTGGGGGTTGCTTTGCGGCCATATGTCACAACCTGTTTCATAAAGGCCCTTGGTTATTACTGGGCTCTAATTCTGGGCCTGGGAAACCCGTATTTCTCATCAGACCTTCTGAAGTCATCTGACTGGCCAAGACAACACCAGACCCCTGGCTTTACTCTCTTTCTCTTTACAGAAACTGTCTTCCAACCTAACTAAAGGACCTCAGATTTCCTCCAGATTTGACGGGCTTCCAGGCCATGATTTAAGGGCAGTGGTGAAGTTTAGTGGCTCTGGAACCTGGGATCAATGATCGCAAACTCCAATATGACTAACTTGAGGTGTGGGGCCAGTCGCCTCACAGGACTCAGTTTCTTGGTTTGTGGAGTCATAATTGTACCTGCCTCAGAAGGTCGTTGTGAAAATTAAATGAGACAACCTATGTAAAGCCCACTTAGTGAGTACTATCAGCAATTTGACTATTATTATTTTTAATGCCAAAAGAAAGCTTCAGACTGTCCATTTCCTACCTTCATCTATTACTTTACTCCTAATCATATTACAGACTCTTGGCAATTCTCTCTCTCCTTTGCGTATTGTCGTCTGGATCCATCTTCAAACCTCTCAACCAGTCTGTCTTCTTTCCCAGACTCCAATTGAACAAAGGTAGTAACTTCCTAGTGATAATCCACATGTTCATTCACATTTCTCACCCCCTTTCAGTTATCCTGGGCCATATGACTCCTTCTAGCTCATGGGAAGTGTCACTTCTGGGTTGAAGCATTTAAAAGCTGGTGTCTAATACCTCAACTCTTTCCTCCTCTGCCATATCTACCGAGAAGGTCATGTGCTCCATGTAGCACAAGTTGGCAGAGCCTCTGCCAGCCTGGTTCCCTTGATAACTGTGTGGAGCAGAGCTCCCCAGCAGATCCATGATGGATGTGGAGTTTAAGCAAGAAAGAACCTTTGTTGTATTATGTCTACTAAAGTGCTAAACTTGTTACTGCAGTATAACCTAGTCTAGCTCTGACCAACACACCAACTTTGCTTTTAGATTGACAATCTGTTAATGAGCCTCTTCTCGCCAGTCCACCTTCCTAACTGTCCTGGAGAGATTCTCAGGTGGAACCTGGCCCACTCTCCCAGGACCCTCTGAGAGTCACCCTCTTGAGCATCTTCTCATGTTAGAACTGATTGTGCCCAGTGACAGATCTGGTCATAGTCGATGACTCTAAAGGGTTTTCTGGAATCACTAAGAGATTCTAGGAATTCACTTCACCTTCACCGTTGTCAGAATTACAAGACACTCAACCAGTAAAACATGATAGTCAATGTATCTAGACTTCTTTCAATTCTTCAAAGATGTCAGCAATATAAATTCACTGATCCCTTTATCGGTAACATTTTTCTCCAGTCTCTACAATTCCTTTTATTACCTTTCCTGGCTAATAAACTTCAAATCTCAAAATTAGTGCCATTTCCTCCAGGAAGCCTTCCTTGATTTCTCAGCTAAGTGAGGCTCCATCTATTGTGTGCTCCCAAATTTGTCCCAGGTAACACTCAGAGCATTTGCATTTCTTATTTAAAGTCTTCTTTGCTAAGCTATCAATTCCTTGATAATGTAGCTGCAGCTGGCTTATTTACCACTCACTATATATTCATTTTCAAATTCTGCACCTGAAAGAGAGTAGGTGCTCAAAAATTATCTACTCATTCATAAAAAGTATCTGCCTTTATAAATAGAAGGGAGAATAATTCAGAGAGCTGCCTCCTTCAACATGTTAAGCCATGTTGACTAAGCCAGCTCTCATATTAAAATCTCATATCTAGAATGAGATGGCCCTTCTTTGAGATCGCCTGTAACTCATCGTACTGTAAAGACCTGTTGCCACAAATTGCTTTCTACAAAGTTTAGTTCCATTTTGAAAATGTGAAATAAAATCAGATCCTTGGTTTCTTGACTCTGCCTCATCTATTAGCTCACTGTGGTGCTGGCATGACTTTTATGGGCTAAAATTAGTGGAGTATTCACAAAGAGAAATGTCATACAACCATGGCTCAAGATCTCAAAATTAGAGACTTCTCCCAACTCAGGATAAAAGAACCTTAACATAGCAATGCTCTCTAGAGCATTTGACACCAATGCTATCTTGGTGTCAAATTCTTTTGGCTTTTCATTCTTTAGTACCACAAAGAAAATTTTCCGTGGAGCAGTTTCTACCCACCTCTCCAAGTCAACAAGTGACAGGAGCTATCACAGAACACCCCTCCTGTTACACGTTTTCATGGCAATGGTAACAACTTGCCACATGCTCCTGTAAGAACTTGAAAAACCAAGTTTTAGAATAAACCACCAGGAGCAAATTTTGAATTAATTTTCTGGGTTGTAGTAGAAATAGAAGCAAATCATCTAATACACAGAGCATGGAACAAGATAATGTTACACCCACATATATCAGCTTTTCATTTCTTTTATTTTTCCTAGTGCACACACACACACATGCTCACATATACATATACACACACAGTTTTTTATGCTATAGAAGGGAATGTGAATACATTATAAAATTAAGTTATTAATTTATTTCTAGACAAAATGAATGTGTATTTTTCACTTGGTGTATTTTTCACTCTTTCATTCACTCAACCAAATATTGTGGCTTTTGGAAAAAGAATGAGTCTTTTTTCAACCTGCAAATAAAACCCCAGTTCTCATATTTTGGTAATATCTTCTGTTTTGACATCTAAGAAGTCCTAAGTATTTGAGAAAATTTGCATTGCTTTTTAACATTGAAAACTTTGACAGGTGGGGTAATTTTCTAGTCATTCACCCCAGTGAATTTAAACTGGTATCTTTTTCTAGCGTGCATCAAGGGAAATTACAATACAGTGTAAGGTTTCTCTTCTGATTACAGAACTCGTCTCCAATTGTGTCACTGGAAAGACCAAACACATGCAAACGTGAAATAAGAAGCAGTCCTGACTGTTTATTGCTGCTTGTTAACTCTTCCCGAGTCCATAAAATGACAGCACACCCAAGTCACTGCAGAGACAAGAGCGGTGCTTAGATGGAGAATGCCGGGTAAATGAATTTTGTAGTGGTTGTTTCAAAGCTAATCCAGAATCTAATCAGAGAGGCTCAGAGTTGGTTAGCGGAACCCTTAAAAGTAATCAAATCCAACCACGCAGATGAGGTATGAGTCCTCATGTGACAAAGTGCTAATTCTTCTGGAAACAGAGCTGAGGAATGTGAAATGACTTGCTCGAGGCCCTCTCCAGCTGACCTGGAGGTCACTGAGCACAGAAGGACTGCATGAGCCTGGGCAAGCGATGGCCTCTCTCAGCCCACGTTTCTACATGTCCACATGGAGAGCATGAGTGTCCTAGGGCTCCTGTAACAAAGCACCCCAAACTGGGCAACTTAGACAGCAGACATTTATTCCCTCACAGCTCTGAGGTCCAAAGTCTGAAACCAAGGTGTCAGCAGGGTTGGTTCCTCTGGGAGTTTCTGCGGCAGGGTCTGTCCCAGGCCTCTCTCCCAGCTTCTGGGGTTTGCTGGTGACCCCGGTCTTCCATGGCTTGTGGACATCACTCTATCCATCCATCTAGACATCATCCATCAGGTCTTCAGATGGCATTCTTCCTGTGTCTTCTGTGTGTCTCTCTTTTTTAAAAGATGCCACCAGTCACATGGGGTTTCTCTCCCACCCTAATCCCATGTGACCACATCTAATACATTTGCAAAGACCCTATTCCCAGATAAGGCCACATTCTCAGGTTCTAGGGACATTAATTTTATGGGACACTATTGAACCTGATGGGGAAAGTGACAATGACTCCCACTGCACAGGATGACGGTGAGTATTGAATGTATGTAAAAAACATAAAGGGAACAAAGGGCAGCAGCTGCCACATAGTAAAAGCATGATCCATGTTGGCTGTGTTTGGAGTTGACTCTAAGTCAGGTGGTACTGCTACACAGCACACAAGATAATTTCATTCTAATACTGATGCTTTCAGCTTCTGGTGACACATTTTTAACCTCTAAGACAGTTCCTACGCAGCATATGAGGGAACTTTTGACCCAAAACATTCTCTTGTATTTCTGCCCTTTACTTCCTTAATTTTGATCTAAGTCTTCATCAGTTATTTAGAGATCAGAGAAGGGCTAGAAAAAATCTGATTTTTGTAGCTGAACCAAATATAAAAGAAATTTGTCTTGTCCCTTTTGTAAACATTTCCCAGGTGAAGGGGATCTGACACTTTGGAGCAAGCAGCATTTTTTGTCCTCTGTTGTCACCCTTTCCACCAGGCATCCTGGGGGCAGGCTCTGAGTGACAGGCTGTGGGGTTTGGGTTGTATTCAGACCTGACCGTTTATTTTTGCTTGATGCTTCGCAGCTTGGGAACAAAGTAAATCCAATCCAACTTACTTTGTTTCAAAATTCATTTCCCATGGTACTAGCAGGCATTAGAGGCTCAAAGACAATTCGTGAATTGTTTGGCCAGCATAATCCTGGAGCTTAACATGAAGTTCAACTGAAAGAGAAGTGGGCTTTTCTTTCTTCTCATATTTTTGTCCAATCTGTGAAATGGTTTCTGGATTTAGGTGATTTTTCAGGATCAGAGTTAAAAATCTTGCTGAGTTTGATCAGTGGTTCTGTGTGGGTTGGCATCATCTGGAAGGTTTGTTGAAGCCACAGGAAGTCCCGTTCTGTCTGTAAGTAGATGGACAAGCGCCCCAAGCATGTGTGGGAAATGAAACACTGGTGGTGGGGATGTCAGTGTCTGGCCTCATGTCTCTAAGCCTCATTGGCTCCATGGAAGAATTCTGGAAAGGATTTCATAACTACTGTGGTCCTTCTCTCTTAAAATTCTTATTCCCATCTTTCAAGGTACTTCTAATTTCCTGATAGCATTCTGAGAAGTGGAAACTTTTGCCAAAGAAAGTTATTCTCTCATTGGTCTGTTGTATATTTTTAATATTCCATTAGACTTCACCTACTTATCTCTATAATTTCAAATTGTACTATATCATTTAAGGGCTGCAAAAGGATTTTAACAGGCAAGTTCAGTACAATTGTGGGATGGTGTGTTTATCAGTTTTCTCAAAGAGTCATCTAAATTCATATTCTGCATTCTAAGATTGGTGCCGTGTCCTCCATCTCAGAAAGCAAAAAAATTACACACATCCAACTATCACTTCTAATATGAATAAAAAATGTTCTCCAGTTTATCTATTTGAAACCAATATCCCTGAAGAATTTAAATATCTCACACTTTTTCTTTTATTTCTTAGAAAATAGCCTCAGGAGAAATCCATCTCAGCCATCCATTTCGAGGGCTACTAGGCTGAGTCGAGAAATCAAATCCCATTTGTAAAACAAAGCAAAAGCATTAAAAAAAATCCTTTAAAGTTGAGTTAATGATAGACATGAAGGAGATGTGCCCGTAAGTATCACACCAGGGTTCCACTATTCGGGCCAAGTTCCTGCCACCTTGCCATCTACCAGCATGGTGTGACCCCAGGCA
Organism: Muntiacus reevesi; assembly: GCF_963930625.1. NCBI lineage: Eukaryota > Metazoa > Chordata > Mammalia > Artiodactyla > Cervidae > Muntiacus > Muntiacus reevesi. The sequence goes on along the minus strand of NC_089250.1, from coordinate 223,399,707 downwards.
AGTTACCAACCTCCGAGGTTAGTGTCCTCATATGTACGGTGAAGAAAATAATAGTCCCTCAAACTCAGACGGTATAAGAATTAAATGAGAATTCGTGGAAAGTATTTAGCTCAATGACTGGCTCATATTGAATCTCCAAAAAAATTAGTAGTTCTATTATTAGTATTACTTTTCATTGCCAAATAAGGACTCTTCGATAACTTGTTTCATATCCTCTGATGTCCTATTCTTTGCCTTTATATGATCTCTTCCCTCTGCCAGCAAGTCTTTTTCCCTTCTTTCCCAGAAACTTTCTTACTCTCCAAGTCAGGGGTCAGCAAACTACTGCCCATGGGCCAGATCTGGCCCACCATTTGCTCTGTCAATAAAGTTTTATTGGAACACAGTCATGCTCACTTGTTTAGATTGTGCTGAGTATAGCTACAATGACAAAGCTAAGTAATTACAATAGAGGCCATGTTGCCCACAAAATCTAAAATATTTAAAATGTGGCCTTTCACAGAGAGAATTTGCAGCTCACTATTCTAATCCCCCAACTCAAGTCATCCCATTTCAGCCATCTTCCCCAGTCCTCTGAGACAAAGTTACTTCTCTGGCCACACACATCCCTGGTCTTGTTAGGGGAAGCACACTGACTGAAATCGCCCACCCTGGCCAGGCACCATAGTAACCATCTGCATGAGTTGTTTTACGACAGGAGGTCCTGGTAAGCAACAGGGAACTAATAAGCCTCCACCAACCGGAAGAGTTCGGGAAAGGTCAAAAGGAGACACCACTTGTCCGCCCACCTTCCAGAATCCTCTCTGGCATCCATCTTGGCCGAACAAGGTGTGCACCACCAGGAAGAGCTCTGAGTCAGAATGATTGGCTAAGGACAACCCGGAAACTAACCCCATCACCATAAAACCCAAGACTGCGAGCCATGAGACAGAGCTGTTCTCCTGGGTTCCCTTACCCTTCTGCTCTCCACCCGGCTGTCCTTTCCCAATAAAAATCTCTTGCTTTCTCAGCACATGTGTCTCCTCGGACAATTCATTTCCGAGTGTTAGGCACCCAAAACATGGGGCAGTGATGAGCAGGTTATCATTGTGGGCAGCTGGGGTTTGATCCCACAGGGTCAAATGGGAGATTTGGTAGAATATATTACAGAACTGTCCCACTTAAAGGGTGAGGAAGGGATATTTATTTATTGTCTATAACTCTCGTCTCTCAAGGGTTGCTGGCTGTTCTTTGAGCATGAGCTCCCTCAGCAGACTGAGCACACTCCCATGGGGAGAGGAAGTTCCCAGGCTGACAGCTGCAGGGATGAAGAAGCCCACAGTTCACTGGGAATGGTGAGTGCTAGGGCATCTAACCCAAGAGTCAGAGAGCTGATGCCAATCACCATACTGTGTAAGCAGGGGTAGGTGATGCATGGCTTATCCATAATTTTCCATTCCATCTCCTCACTCTCCCCTTCAGAACCTCAGTGAGTAAGTTGTTGAACCAGGGACACTAGAAGGAAACTATTGCCCTAATTCAGAAGACTCTACATTTACTAAACAAAAGTTATTCTTAAATTAAGTGATAAGACTCTTGGTCAATTTTTAATTAAAAATAAAAAGGATGTTTGAGCATGCACCATTAAATAGAATTAGGCAATTCAGAAAGCTATGCCAACAGGCAGGGTGGGATTAAATACCAACAGTCTAACTCAGTTAAGCATTCCAGTTGCCTCTGGAAATGTTTTTTGGGTTCTCTAATTCCCTTCCAAAGAAGCAACCAATTATATAGTTATTCTACTGTTAAGAAAAGGATTAAGAGTAGGAACTAGTTAATGCTGCTTCTAAACCCCTTTAAAGGACTTAGTCTTTCTAATGAAGAATGCTTTGAAAATACCATTGGCTTCAAATGTATTTTCCTTAATGTATCCAGTTTCCTATACGTATTCTTCATTCATTTATTCAACCATCTTCTGAGCCATTGTTAAGAACAATACTTCTGGGGGGAGGAGCCAAGATGGCGGAGGAATAGGACGGGGAGACCACTTTCTCCCCTACCAATTCATCGAAAGAACAATTGAACGCTGAGCAAATTTCACAAAACAACTTCTGATCGCTAGCAGAGGACATCAAGCGCCCAGAAAAGCAGCCCATTGTCTTTGAAAGGAGGTAAGACAAAATATAAAAGATAAAAAGAGAGACAAAAGAGCTAGGGATGGAGACCCGTCCCGGGAAGGGAGTCTTAATAGAGGAAGTTTCCAAACACCAGGAAACCCTCGCACTGGCAGTCTGGGGGAAGTTTTCGAATCTCGGAGGGCAACCTAACTGGGAGGAAAAATTAAATAAAACCCACAGATTAAGTGCCTAAAAGCAACTCCCAGCAGAAAAGTACCCCAGACGCCCGCATCCACCACCAGCAAGTGGGGGTGGAACGGAGAGGAGCGGGCTGCATTGCTTAGGGTAAGGACCGGGCCCGGACGCCCTGAGAGCAATCGGAGGGAGCTTTTTTAAACTGTGGGATAGCGAGAGAGAATTAACTGGCCGAACACACTGCCGGCCGTTCGCAAAACAAAGGGACTGAGAAACTCCAGAGAAGAGCTAGCCTGCGGCGGACAGGCCCATCCCTACCGGAGGTAGGAGGCAGTGGGGAGGGGAAAGGGGCAAATTCGGCCCCAGAGACGGCATCCCCTCCCACACTGCAAATAGGTCTCCAGTTTCTATCCAAAGACTTCCTGAGATTCTGGATGGTCGACATCCGCCATCATTTCTGCTAGATCTATTGGCTACACAGGTCATCCCTCTTCAACTTGGGAGGAGGCTACATAACAGCATGGATACCAGAAGGTGGGGATCATTGGGGGCCATTTTGGGGACTAGATGCCATAATGCACAAAAGTAGGAAGTACCTCATCTTTCAGGGAAAGGGAAATGTTGATGCCATTGGAAAGCATTGTTAGGGAAATAGTTCAGTTCAGTTCAGTAACTCAGTCATGTCCAACTCTTTGCAACCCCATGCGCTACAGCATGCCAGGCTTCCCTGTCCAACACCAACTCCTGGAGCTTGCTCAAACTCATGTCCATCTAGTCGGTAATGCCATCCAATCATCACATCCTCTGTCATCCCCTTCTCTCCCTGCCTTCAATCTTTCCCAGCTTCAGGGTCTTTTCCAATGAGTCAGTTCTTCATATCAGGTGGCGTATCAGTACGCCATATCAGTATTGGTGTTTCAGAGAAATAGTAGCAGGAGATAAAATCAGATGGTAATTTAGACCAAGAAGGTTAGACAAAGGAAGCCTCTACACCTGCCGGTCTTCCTCTCATCTGTTGGGACCTGGACTCAGGAGCCATGGGTATCCCTAGCAGAACTGGATTCTCAGCAATGAGTCCCTCACTCTGAACTGGCCTCCCAGAAAGATCAAAGAGCTTCTCATCTTTGAGAGGATCCAGACTAGTTTTCCACATCCTCCTGACCCGCCTTGTCCCAGACCAAATTAAGTGGTTAAAGGCCCAGAAGACAGTGACTTCTTCCCTCCATTTTGAATTTCTATTCCTACATGGTCTGATGACCTGTCTTGGTTTGGAATGATTTCAAATCCTGTCTGCAGTGAGTGGAATAGCAAATCACAAAGACAGCCTCTTTGGGCTCACATAGATCTGGATGTGAATTCTACTTTAACCCTAGTCCCTGAAAGTGGATATTCCCTCTGACCTGCTTTCTCATGAGCAAGGGAATAACAGCTCTATGTCATGGGCTGTTGAAGGAATGGGGAGAAGAAGTGTAGGGTCTGGAAACCAGAGTTGCTTAAACTTAGTGTAGAGACAGGGACAACCAAGTTCAAGTCTAAATTCAGAATTTTGGATCAGGTAGAACCACATTTCTTCCTCTTGGCATGAGAGTAAGAGGTAAAGACAGCAATGGTGCCATAGCTAGGTCATGATGCCTACTCTCTCCTTTCTTCTTTCCCTTCCCCCACCATGTCTTCTCAACTTCTCTCCCCTATAGGCAAACCCATAAGATTGATAAAGGAAAGACTTGTGAGCGTTTATGGGTGGATGAATGTTCTCACTGACCGGTTATTTGGAACCAAGTAGGACAAATAGCCAAGGAGGTCCATGGTACAGAAGGCATTTTTCTAGATACTATCATTTCACTGAAGTATATTTCCCTTTTCTGGAGGCACTGTTGTTGTTAGATCCTCTCAGCACCCGTGCTAAGATGGAGCTTCACTGGTTGCTCCTGAACATAGGAGCCAGTAGTCTGGAACATGTTTGGATGTTCAAAATGTGAATATTGGGGGAGGTGGCAGACTTTAGTGGCTAACATGCCAACAAGATGGCTCTCATCTTCAATCAGTCACAAAGTTCTTTCTTCTTTGCTCCTGGCATGACCTCATGTTGTAGCAGTGAGCTTGTAGGTATCATAACTCTTTATTCCATTTGAGACTCATGAGTTAAGCTCACCATCTCAAAGTGTGTAACTATGACTTATTTACTTCTGCAGTACCAGTATTCCGCAGAGTTAGCTGGAGAGGAGACGAACTCAATGAATATTGACCACCTTGATCAAAGATTCAATAACCCTGTGTTTTCTTGATCTATCTGTAGTCGATATTGTGGATGACAAATGACATGGCAAGAGGGTCCCCACTCCTACCTACCTCTCTAAGGAAAGACATTACTAGTCAATTACTGAAGAAACCAAATGTGACTCAGAATCCTTCTCAACACAGCACTCCAGGCAGCCAGTGACAGTCTTCAGAGTAGGTGAATGAGCTTAAAGCGCTCTTTCATTTTTAAGTGTGGAGATCAAGAATACATCTGTCCTTGGCTACAGGATCTGTCAACCAAGCAATGTACCGCACCAAACCAACATCCAGGTTGCTATTCCTTTCCCAGAACCAACTGTTGGACTAGACCAATGTATTCATTTGGGGGCGACACAGGCTCAAGCTTCAACATTTATAACCTGATGAATCTTTTCATTTCCTTTTCTGTCACTTCAGACAATCATGGATAGGTCACATATGGAAGTATCATAAGGGACCCATTTCCCTTGGGCTCTGTGAGAGTCAGACGCAAGGAAGGCAAAGGCATGGAGTGGCCATCCAGAATGTCTCTGTTTAGTGAGGTGGAGGGCAGGGGAATGAACCCAGCACACATGGGCTCTCCCAGAGGGAAGAGGGAGCACTAAAAAGGGAGATGGGGCTTCTCTCAGCTCTGCTAAGCTGGAGTCTTAGCTATTTTGTGCTGTGGACCCTTTAGGGGCCTGATGAAGCTTGTGAGCACCTTCTCAGGATATGCTTTTAAACACAGAAAATACATGCAAAGGATAACAAAGGAAGACAATTATATTTAAGCACAGTTATCAACTAACATAACTAATGTGAAGTTACATGTGCTTCTTTAGCAGCTTATCAGTAATGAGACTGGGTGTTAAATCTAATTATTACATTAATTTCAAAGTAGTAAAGAAAAGTTGCAGGGGAAAGTTTTGGATATATCTGCATCCACTCTGCTCCTGTTTGGAAAATCCCATGGGCAGAGGAGCCTAGTAGGCTGCAATCCATGGGATCGCTAAGAGTCGGACATGACTGAGCGACTTCACTTTCACGCATTGGAGAAGGAAATGGCAGCTCACTCCTGTGTTCTTGCCTGGAGAATCCCAGGGATGGCAGAATGGTGGGCTGCCGTCTATGGGGTTGAGCAGAGTTGGACATGACTGAAGTGACTTAGCAGCAGCAGCAGCATCCACTCAGATAAGATATGAAAATGTCTATGGCTCAGGTTATTAGCAGTCACTGAAACAGCTAGCACTGTCCTGATTTGCCTATGTTCCCAAAGGAAACATACAAAATTGTAGTTAGCAGTAAATTAAAATAAATATGAAGTATTTTTCCATCCATGTTCATGAACCACCCCGTCCCCCCTGCCCACCCCACACACATAGATCCTGTCCATAGACATCAGATTAGGGCCCTGGCTCTAGGGAAAATTACAGGAATTTTTTACAGAAAAGGGAGATTTTAAAGTTGGAAATTTTGATGCTTTGTTTGAGGCTGATCTTTGTTTTTTTTTTAATTCAACATTCTCATGTTACCATGGGACTTATTTGGCAGGACACTAATTGCTGGCTTGCATGAATATATTCCCTATTTGGGAAAAAAAAAAAAACACTATAAACAAATGTTACTTAAGAAGAACATTCTTTGAAGTTGCTGAGCTTGTCACCCTGGGAGACCAGGTAATCTCATTATCTGCTCCAACACCAGCTACTGTCAGGGCTGAGCTCTGTCTGGGCATCTGCTGGAGCGAATGAAGCTGTTATCTCTGGCCCCGCAGCCGCGGACAAGTTACTTGGGTTGGACATAGCTCCAGGGCTGGCTCCCATCTTACCAGAGCAGAAAACGCCAAGTCCAGGCCGTAAACGTCCCACTCCATTTTCCATCACCCACAACAAAAGAAATGGTCAACAAAGCCTTCACTTCCCCCACTGCCTGGGGAGATCCATGGCACCCTGAGTGCTTTTTGATGGTGTCCACTCTTTCCTCTCTTCCTCTGTTTTCAAAGCCAGGGAGCATAGCATCTTTAAATCTCTCTCTCTCCCTCTGATTCTGACCCTCCTGCTTCCCCCTTATAAGGACCCTTGTGATTATATATCAGGCCCAAATAGAAAATCCAGGATAATCTATGCATCTCAATATTCTTATCTTAATCACATCTCCTATGTTCCTTTTGCCCTATAACAACACATTCACATGCTCTGCGGGTAGGGACGAGGATATCTTGGGGGGGGGCATTATTCCATCTAACCCACAGATCATGTTATAAGTACCATTTTAGAGGGGAGGAACTGAAGCTCAGAGAGGTAAAGTGACTTGCCTAAGGTCACATAGCTAATAGGATGCAGGTTCAGGATTCACCTTAGGGCTCTAGTGTTCCCAGGCCTGTGCTCTGAGCTGTTACACCACATGGCCTTTCTAACTCGGGAACTGAGGGAAATCGAGTTGAGCTTTCAAATGTGTGAAGAGGCTCAGAGCAAAGGACAAAGAAATCCCTGCAGAAGCCTTATAAACTATAAGACTGTCCCTTAGGTGTCAAGATTTCCCCTCAGTATGGTCTGTGCTTTTCTCTCAGCAGCCTGGAGGCATAGACAAAGGGGACGTTTTGGGGTCAAGTCCAGTTCCCTGGCTCCTCAGCATGTGAGTCAGGCAGGTCACGTCAGCCCTTGGGAGCTTGGCTGTCCCTGTGGAGAATGGGTGTGGTGGTCCTGTGGCAGTTATGGCACCGACTTAATGTTTGGCTGAGAAAACAGATGCTGTAATAGTTAACACTGTAGCTGTCCAATGGGAATACGACATACACTGCCTCACGTATTAGATAATTAACACCAAGAAGAGGTAAGAATGGGGACGCTTTCCATTCTTCCCCATCTCAGAAACCCAGAACTCAAGGACCCAAGGAATCTTCCACGGAGAAAAGGAAGTCTGCAAAGCAGTTCAAAAGACACAGAGGAGCAAATACCTAAAGGAATTTAATCTTGGCTCCTACTTTTAAGGTCCATAAATAGAGATGCCGTTCATTGAATTTCAGCAGTCATTTCTATAGCTGTTCTTTGCAAAGGTCAAAAAAAAATTTCATTTCCCATGGCTGTCTTAAAAGTATAGAAACACACACCACACTATGTCTATTAAGCTGCCTGCTGGAATTGGCTCAGGGAAAAGTAAACGCCTGGTCAGCACATGTATATGATGAGAAAAGTCATCACCATGGCCGTGCTGCTTGAAGAAATGAGAATGCTTATCGTTTCAAGTGAGGACATTTTGACAAGATTTACCTTAATATACCTTCAAAAACATTCTTTCCTGACATTTGAAATGTGTTGCCTGTGATCCTAGCAGTAATGGTGGAGGCCATGAGGCTAGGTATGACTCCCACTGCTTTGTCAACCAACAAATTGGCTCATGGGGGAACCAGTCTCTGGACCCAAAGGTGACGGTTGTGCTGCTCCTCGAGCCAGCTGTGGTGTGGCGTCCTAACCTGGAGTCCCCTGACACCATTGCGTTCCACAGTGATGAACAGAATTGCATTTCCATCACCAAAACAGTACACAGTCACTCCATCCAAACTAGAAAATACAGACCAAGGCAACAGCTCACCCAAACCTGTTATACTAAGTATAAGCTTGTATGAATTCATTCAGTCCTCACAACGGTCCTATGAGATGGACTGTTATGAGCCCCATTTTATGGAAGAGGAAACTGAGGTACAGATTCAACCATTCTCTGTATTAGACCACTTTCACACAGTGGAGTCCTGTGGGAATGCTAGCAGTGATGTGGGAGAAGAATATTTAATGACATGGGCATGATAATCGTGGCCACCAGTTGTTCAAGCAATGAATGTTCCCAGGACACAGGGCAGGGAGAAGACAGGGCTGAAATTCAAACTCAAGCAACCTGGATCTGAAGACTGTCATCTTAGATCCTGCTTTAGGAAATTTAGATCGCTTGCAGTCTGAAAAGGACCATGCATTACACATTGACATGAACCCTTTCACACCTGGGACTATGATAGTATATGTTATGGACTGAATGGTTCTGTCCCTCTAAAATGCATACATTGAAGTCCTAACACAGCCCTCTTCCCCCACTGTGGGATGGTACTGGAACGTGGGGTCTTTGGGAGGTAATGAGATTTACCTGAGGACATGAAGGTTCCTCTAGTGTCCTTATAACAAAGAGAGGAAAAGGCCAGAGCCTCCTCTCTTTGGGAAGATGTAATGAGAAGAGCCCCATCCGGGGCTCTCAACAAGGCCTGCATTGACCAGTACTTTGATCTTTGACCTCCGGGCTCACTCCGGAGACTGTGAGAAATAAATTTCTGTTGTTTAAGCCACCTGATCTCTAGTATTTTGTTAGAGCAGCCTGAATAGAATGAGATGATGATGATGATGATGATGATGTGTGTGTGTGTATTCAAACAAGAATCATAGCCTATGTGGTGTTCTGCAGGCTGCTTGTTAATATGCTGTGAAAATCTCTCCATATTATCATATGTTCTTCTACTACATCATTTTACATGATTGAATGGAAGCCCAATGGAGGAATATAGCTCAATTTATCAGACAGATCCTCAGTGGTTGGACACTCAGTTTAGCTCTTTAAATAAATCCAACAAAACTCCCATAGGTGGATACTTACACACCCCCAATGTAGATTATGTAGAACTGCTTAGGCAAAGAATACTGGGGGCATTTTTAAAAAGTCATTTGATTTTTATTGCCAAAATACCTGACAAACAAATACAGCCTATTTGTATTTCCATACTAAGGCAGGAGAGAGCCTTTCTCCAAGAACTTTTTGTACCATGTTCTAGAAGCCACCTGGGCTCTATAGCAGGAAGAAGGCCACCTGGCAGGCACTGAAAGCCCACATCTTAGCACGAAATCTGCCTCAAAACTCCACCATGTCTTGCTTTCCTGTGTTGAAGACAGTCAAAATTGATTTCCTCTGTGAGGTTGTCATCTAAACAAATAATCAGTAACTTTGATCCACATACTGGGGGGAAAACACATGGGCTTTGGAGACAGGTTGACACACGGTCACGTCTCAGTGACATCAAGCGTCTCAATCACTGGGAGTACTCACCCGCCTTGTTAGTTGTTACTGACATTATATTGAATACAAAATACTTGGGAGAGTGATTGACACATGGTGACAAACAAAATGGGCTCAAGAATGTCACTCCAGTTTATTATCATGGCCCTAGTCTCAAATTCAGGGAGGACAGCAAAGGATACTGGGAAGCCTGAGAAAGTTTCCACACGTGTCCCCACCCTGGTCCAGGATGTCTCTGTTTGTCTTCTGGTAGCTAGAAATGTCTCATGTCTCCCTCTGAGATTCCTTCCAAGCCTGGAGAGACAGGCTAAGTGCCTCTGTCTGCTGACTCTCCCGACTCTAGCTGTGCCCAAGTGAACAATTCCATCTGGGCTCCAGATTCAGCTCAAGGAAGATCTCCCTCAGCTGAGTATTCTTCCCTCCCCACCTCTGGGTCCTCTGGCAGAGGCGGGTCCTCCCTGCCATCAGTGCTCTGACATAGAAAAATAGTCATTCCTAAAGGCTTCATCCAGGATTTAGTCTATAGCTAGATAGCACTTTCTTACTACTTTTCGATTGAAGTAGTTGTTTTAATTATTGCAACCAATTTTGAGTTTAGAATTCATTAACAAGTATCTGAAATGATCTGTTTCTTAATTGTTTAGAAATGGACTGCTCCTGCTAAAAAGAAAAAAGAAATCAGACCAGTCATCTATGACCTAGTTTCTTTCCCTATAATCCAACTTCAAGGGGGTGATTAATCACTGTGACTCAATATTTTGAGAGAGAACCTCCAGATATAGATACACGCGTGCCTGCAACAATCAATAGTTGAAGCTACTGCTACGTGATCACTCTGGCCAATAATTTAACAGATCAGGGCTGACCAGTGATAGCCTGCGGGCCAAGTGCAGGCCATTGGCTATATTTTGATGGCTCTCGGGCTAGAAATCTTTTTTTCCAGTTTCTATGGTTACATTTTAAATGCTTATATAAGTATCTGCACAACAGTCTCAATTTTACCTCTTGGCCTACAAAACCTATACAATATTTGCTATTTAGCCATTAAAGAAAAAGCTTTCTGACCTTTCATCTAATAGATGATTCTATACTTTGAAGTCTCATTTTTGAATGTGACATCATAGTGCCATAGATCTGATCAAGCTGATCAAGTCTTCAGAATATCATGTTTAATAATATCAATGAACTGTTATCCTATGGAGAAGTTACCTCAAATGAGCTACTCCCTTAAAATAAGACTGGAAGAAATGTGGATCCCAGGCATTGTGAGGTGTAGCTCATCTTGAAATGAGCTACAGCTAGTTTGCCTTAATCTAAGTGTTCTAACCTCTGTTCAACGTCCCTTAAAATGCTTTGCTGTGGGAGCACCCCAGTCAGCCAGTGCCTGGCTGGAAGCTGAGCCTATTAAAGGCAAGTATAAAATAGCTGCTTTTCAGAGACTCTCAATCAACTCTCCTTTCCTTAAATGATGGCTATTCTTATTATGGTTGGAGCAGAGCTTTTTCCTGTTTCCTTCACCAGTTCAAAGCCAAAACTTAACTAGACATTCTTTCTAAACTGGAAGGTATCTCTCCTACCAGGATTGCTAACATGGACAGGATTTAGAAAGATGTTATTTAAATACATTGGGGGGAAAAAAAAGTCTGTCAATGAAGCAACACTTGCCTTAACATGCTAATCAGAGCTCTTGGTTGATAAAGAGAAATAAACTGCTCTCTAAAAGAGATTTTTTTCCAAAAAAGGAAAAGCTCTTTAGCTTTTTAGGGTACTTCATGCAAAATAAGATGGAGAGATTTAAAATTACAGAAACACAGAAGTAGTCTAAATTCATCGTCACCCTGCATTTTGTTATTTTTACCATATAAAAAAAAAGAAAAAAGGAAAAAGCTTAGAGAATCAAACATTTGTCAAATCTAAAAAGTTGAATCTCTCTTAACAACAAAGTTAAGTGTCTTTTGATTTAACATGTGCTGAGTAACTCCTGATTGTCTGGTACTTTAAGTTACCCAAGGACAGAAGACACAAAACAGGCTGTCATTTATTGACCTCTTTAACAACCTGCAGAGTTTAGATTCAAGTGGTAACTCTTCATCTCCCCTTGAGGAGGCTGGGAATCTCTGTAAAGCAGCTCATCATTCACCAAGCAGCCTCGAGTCTGCCTCCAAAATGAGAGCTTCCCCACTGACCGCCTCTCCTGTAGTTCATCCAGTCTTCTGTCCAAGTCACAACTCTGGAAATGCTGGGCTTACTGCTTAAATATGGTTGGCAGTATTGTAATAGGGAAGAACAAATCTGACTTTATATTGTACCTGTTCCTTTTTGCTTAAACCTTTGTGCTCGGTTGCCTGTGCTTAGTCATGCTGGCTCTGCACCTTATAGCCTGAAATACACAGGATACTCAAAAGCTCTGACCTTTAAGAGTCCGTTCATGTAGAGGCAGAGAACTGCAGAGCAGAGAGTCACATTTGTCTTGTCGGAGGTTCACAGGGATGTTGTGACCTGACCCAGGTGCACAGCTGCGAGAACAAAGGATTCCTACTAACCACGCCTCTCCCTCATCATGCCTTTAAAGGTGTTTTGCTGAAACCCATCTCCTTGCATGGTCCTGCAATAAACCTTTCTCTGCTCCAAACTCCAATGTTGTCTGTTTGGCCTCTTGGTGTGCCGAGCACATGCACCTGTGTTTGGTAAAAAGTTTACTATTTAGACTAGGATATATCCATTAGCCTTAGGATGGCATTTGGAGTCTTGGCAATCTTGTACCAACTCCTTGCCATTTTCTGGTAGCTCTCCTTATGACACCCCGAAATCCCCAGTCTCTCTTGGAGTGACACATGGACATACCGCTATGCTGTCGCTCATGCTGTTCCTCTCCCCATGGTGCCCTTCCCTCAGCTTCCTCATTGCAGAACTCCATTCATGCATCAAGTCTAGTTCAAATAGCACATGTTTGTGTATATGTGTTCTCACTGCTGGCTAGAGGTGGAGGTAGGCCAGCAATCCATAGAGTCCAAAGCCAGCACTCATGAGGTCCTTGCCCCACGCCTCTCAGACCAGTTTTTAGTTGAGGTCATGCTAGGTGACAAGACAAAGCCCTAGCCTTCATGGGTTGACTGGGCCAACCCTGCAGGTCTGGGTGGTGGTGGGGAATGGTTAGGGTCACCAGTAGAGTTCTGAGATTCATGCAGGTCTCCTGCTAGAACTCACCCAGAGTGGGGAAGTGGAGCTGGCCCCAAGGTAAGACCCTGCCCTCCTGTCTCTAACCCCATTGCCATCAGCAGGAGGCTGGCATGCTTGTAACTGAATTTCAGACCCCAGGGCTCAGCATATGCCTTATGAATGCCTCATTCTATTTTATTTGCTGTCACAACAGAGCAAGTGGGTTTGATTCACATAGGATGGTTCACCATCTGTGTTTCATTTGCAAGCATAATATGTTATTTTTAAAATAATAAGAATTTATTTACATTTACTCCCCCCCCCCTTTATTTTCTCAGCAGCAAGTGATGTCAAAAAGGAGGAAATGATCCCAACAAAAATATTTGTGAGTAAACGGCTCACAGAAATGGTGAGGATTGCTACTATTAAATAATTCTGGTCCCACCCACCACAACAAAGAAAGAGAATATTCCTGTCAGCATGATTGAATTGTGTATAATTACTGCCAATGTTTTAAATATGATGATAATGAGTAAAATATTAACATTAGATCAGAGCAGCCTCTGAATGTTTTTTTCATGAGAGTAAGACAACTACCTCTAGCTTTCATTCAAGGCATGGGAGAAATACAATCCTTTATTATTATTATGATTGTTCTCAGGCACTTTGACCTGATTCTGGAGATGCAGAATGTGGTGATGGTTTAACTGAGACTGTCTTGACCAAACATATAGTTCTCTTTCAACTTGCAGCTACACCTCCAATTTCACTGACTATTTTCATATGATGTTCCCACTACCATTCTTCAATTTTCCTCTCTGACATATTTAAGGACTCCTGAGTCTCTCATAGCAAATGCACTTAAATCTAAAAATAAGTCCTATGTGACACCATGGGAAGAAGGAAGGAAATTCTCTCAGTTTTCACATTTGGCCCCTAAATTGGGGGGCATAATAAAGTTTCAGAAAATCCCTTATCACCTGAAAATAGAAAATAAATTACATTCAGAGTTCTAAGATATTTTATTGTAGGTACTTTTTTTTTTTATTGGCAGGCTATCACTTTCCTTAGATTATCTGGAAGATAATACATAATAGGATAAAGGCGAATTCAAACAAAGACAGAAAAGCGCTCAGCTCAAACTCCTTGAAAAGACTAATGATACTTTCACAATGCAAATGTTAAGACTGCTTTTTAAGGGCCTCATTTGGAGACTGTTTCCATTTGCCAAAAAAAAGCAGCATGCAAGAAAAAGAAAACAACCCCCCAAACTGACCATTAGCTACTCTGAGTAGTTACAAATCCTGCTGGCTGTGTTCAGAAAAGTTGGCAGATTTCAGCTGATGGATTCCAGTCTAGCAGCCAAGATGATCAACTAAATAAACCATTTATCAAATGTTAGGGACCTTTATTTGATTTTATTTTGTAGTGCAGCCAGACATAGCTTAAAAACATAGACAGATCTGTCAGAATGAGGGGCTGAGTATGGTTATAGAAAAGAATAAAACAGTGCCCCCAATGAACCCAATTTCATTTCGTTGGATATATGGTCCTTATTTTCTCCAAACATTTCCCCAAACATTTAAGCAAGAGACCCAGATCCTCATGACCATCCTATCTACCAAGGCATTCTTGGAGCCTATTGCAGTTCCTCACACAGGGTAGATATCAGGCGAATAAACTAGATTACTGGATGATTACACAAGGGCAAGAGTAAGCTCTCAACTAAAATAAAATCATTTCTTCTGTTTATATATATACGCCTGCGGAATATGGATCTTGCAATTCTGAGGTAATCTGTTAGCTATTTATTCACAAATACAAACCAAAGGAACATAATAAGTCCTTCTACTCCTCTTTATCCATCTCTCTATCTATTCATCCATCCATTCCTTTATCCATCTATCCCTCCATATGCCCCTTTATCCATCCATCTCTCCGTCCATCCCTTTATCCATCTGTCCCCCCATCTCCCATATATTTATTAATTGCTCCACCCTTCCATACACCTCTTTATCATCCATCCAACAAATCTTTACTGAGTGTCTTATTTACCTGGCATCACATATGTTTGGCAATGGGAATTCAGAGATGGGACAAAGATCCAAGATCTCTTTCTTTAGGAAGTGTATGTTCTGGATATGGTTTCAGAAAAAGTAAATAGAAGAGCTTGTAATGGAAAATATACTATGTTTTCAAGTCAGACTTGATGTCCATTAACATTGAGCTTACAGTAAGGCAACGAAAATACATGGTCACTACAGCTGCTCTCACAACTCAGCTGTGAATCTAAAGAAGTGCAATAACCCAGCCTAGCATCAGCAAAAGTGAAGAGGTATGACTTGCGGAATGAAGCGAACATGCTCTGCACAATCTAGGGAGATTCTGAGATGTGTGAGTGGAAAAAGACCTGCTGGATCCTGCTGGGGTCCTCTTTGAGAATGTACTAGATGGAAAATTAAAATGAAAATTTTACATCATATCAACTAAGCTCGAGTCAACCCTCAGACTTCTGGAACCTTCCCACAAGGCAAGGGTCAGACAGAAGCAAACCACTTGTGAAATCTCAGGGGCCCCAGCTCCACGAGTCTCCATTCCATTTGTTTATACTCACAACGTTCAGCACTCAAACACGCCATTTGAGATACTGTGAATGAAGACATGGTAGCCACATGTAATAACAGTTACAGTCATATCAAATTTGTAGGGGTGACATGAAATATTTTCTTAAAAATAAATGGTGTTCTGATCACTTTTAAGTGTTCTGCCCAGATTGTCCAGAAGTAGAATTTTGAAACTATACCTAAGACAGGATGCCTTCTCAGAAGGTCTCCAGAAATAACAAGCAATTCCATAATCCTGCTATGGGAACTTACATACACATGAATCTTCGGAAGAGAATAGTGAGAAGAAAACCCTGCAAACTGGAAAACACCGATGGGAAGTGTGACGTGTGAGTTCTGTCCCTTTAAAGATAAATAACTTAAAGGCACGTTTCACCCTTTCAGCAGACTTGTGCGGGAGAAGCTTAGCACAGCACTAGGAAACAGATGAGGTGTGCCTGAATTCAGAGACATTTCTTTCCTTCAGATTGTACCCATGTTGCCTGGGTCAGCACTGCTCTTGAAACCCTCACAGAAAAGTGACACTTATCATTCATTTTCATTGATTTTCCAATTTCTGTTAAATTATGTTGATCTTTTTTTTCATTTTTGGAGCTGTTTATGTATTGTGGCTAGAATGGCCATAATTATATACTTGTAATTTAACAAAAACCCAAATGACAAGGTCATGAACTTGAGACACATTTGTATCCCAAAAAACCTTAAAAATTCTGCTTTATAAATAGAGACAGAACATTTTCTATCAGTAAAAGAGAAGCTGAGATAGAGAAATCACCATTTCATCTTTCTCTTGCAAGAAGAATTTGCAAGTGATTTGGGGAGAATTAGGGGTTATGGGAAAGCTGGTGTGTGTGTGTGTGTGTGTGCATGTGCACTCTTGCACACACATACTAGATGGGGAATAAAGGGAGAATTGGAAAGTCATTACCTACCTCTGAAGAAGATAATACGTCAGTCAGGCAATAACAAAAATAAGGAGGTTTGGAAAAAGAACGGGAGACAAAATGGAGGAAATGGACTTGAAATGTTCTTTTTTCTGCTTTCTATTTTTGATGAAAAACCATTGCATGTTCCAAGTGACAATCACATTTTCAATGCAAATTTCATTCTCTCCCTCCCCTTCCAATAATTCCGCATTTCCAGCTCCAGTTTCCCACCCTTCACATGTAAGATCTTACTGTCATCTCCAACTCATTCTTACTAATATGTCAAAAAACATGCTTAGGAGTTTTGAGAGCATTGAAACTGCAGTAGACAGGGGTCAAACAAACATGCAGGTGGTCAAAGAATCTCTGTTCTCAAGACATTTACTGTCTAGGCAGGTGGTGCCCACTAGAACTTTCTGCGATGGTGGGAACAGTCTACCTGTGCCCTGGTCAGTACAGTAGCCACTAGCCACAAGGGGCTCCTGAGCAATTGAGATGCGTCTGGTCTGATGGAGAAATTGATTTTTGCATTTTAATTTCAAGAATGTCAATTAAAATTTAAATAACCATCTGTGACTAGTTGTTACTGCATCAAGTCTAGACCAAGTGGAAGGGGACATTCGTTAGAGAGAAACAGGAGTGTAAAGGGGTGCCAGGTGAGGCTGCGGGTAACAGCAGTCAGACTGGAGGGGCAAGAGGCTGTGAAAGACCCGGGGCGGAGCCCGGCTTCCCTGCGAGGTGGGCGGGTCTCACCTAGACTCTCAGGAGGAGCTACAGTGAAAAAAACAGAAAGGAGATGAGAAGGCATTTTTAAATCACAAACATGGAAGGGAAAATGCACAGGACCCTGTAGGGAAACCCAGCGCTCGTCCTGGAGCAGATGGGCTTGCAGAAGTCAAGGGTGACTGCTAGGGGACAAGCCATGGGATGATGTCCTGCTGGGAACAAGGGATCCCAGGATGGGGGTGGATCTGGGTGGTTGATGATGCAGAGCACCCCCAAGTGGGTTGGCATCTTCCTGTGTGAAGGGCCAAGAGGCTCTCTTATGGAAGGGAGCCTGGCCTGCGGGGGCTACAGGGTGGCCCTGGAACTCGGAGAAAGGCCAGGACCAGGGGGCATGTGCAGCGGGACATAAGCGGGCCAGGAACAACACCCTCCTGAGTGGGCAGCTCCCCCACAGTCACAAGTGGTCTGACTGATCATCCATGTATGGAAACTGGGCCCCTGATTCCCAGAATTTCTGATTTTCAGAAAGGCTGGAAATTGGAATTAAAAAAAAAAGAAATACAAAGTTGAACTATTTTGATATGGTGACTAATATGAAACTTTAACCTGGGCCAAACCAAAGAGCTGGTGTGTGGGCTGACTCAGCCCATGGGGTACCTGTCTGTGACACGTGACCTGGAAGATGGGGAGATTCCCACAGGGATGGTCTCGCAGGACAAGAGCTGAGCCTGAAGGGAGAGACAGGCTCCGGAGCACACACTTCACACGCAGCACAGGGTTTGAGAAAGGGGTAAGTTGAAGCCACCGGACTCTGTGACAAGGAGAGCATCAGTCATCTCAAACAGTCATCTCCCTCCCATCTACCCCTCACTCAGAGTGGAAAGGTGAGGCAGGCGGAGCCCACAGTCACAGGGGCCTCAAGAGAAAGTGGCGGGTGAGCAAACAGCCATCAAGTTGAATTGGATGTGATTTTTTCGGTGTGTGTTTTTTGGGGTCACATAACATGTCATCTCCCTTGACTGATTTTCCCCATCCAGCATGGGTCGATATGTCACTGCCGCTCCCACGATATGGAAGGGGCCGTGGATGGAAGCCCCACATCTTCCCTCGTGTGAAAACCACGTTTGATTCTCATGAAAAGGAAGTGGTGTGTCTTTCGGCTCACCTCCCGGTCCAGCAGTGCAGGTGACACAACGGTGACAATGTCTCCTTTTTCGGGATCGATGTAGAACATGTTGGGAGACGGCTTGTCAGGCGTCTGCTGACGGATATTGTACCGCAGGAGGGCATTATCCGTGGCTGGGTCGTCTGCGTCAAAAGCTGTTATCCGCATCACCGTGGTCCCTGAGTGGGCGAGACAGACAGCAGGTGATGGTCACTTGGGGGACAGTGATGGGCCGAGTCACCCTCCCTACCTGGGCAATGGCCGTAGAGTGATGTGTCAATCACTTTCCAGACTATAAAAACCAAAGCCTTTCCCTGGCTCCCTTAGGTTTTAGCTTCCCTTACCCCCTCCCTCTCTCCTCCATCACGTTAAAAGACCTGAAATATAGAAAGGAAGTGTTTTCTGTTCAGCAGATTGACAGCTTAATTTTTCCTTCTGCTGATATGCTGTTTATTTCCATGGGCTTTCATCCCATTGTGGATGTGGCTCTGTGACAATGGCCTTCACTCTGAAAGCTCTTATCGAATGCCTACCACATGGGGGAGGGGACCCTGGGCTGGGTGCTGGGGAAATACAGGTGCAAAAAGTCACATTCCTGGGGGTCTGGCAGGTCAGCGATAAGCAGCAGAGAGAGCATATGAAAATATTAATGCACTCGCAGTGCACTGAGAGAGGGTGATGTGAGTATGGAAGAGAACAGCCCCATATAACCAGGGACTCCGGAAAGGCCCCTGGTGCAGGGCCCAAGGGTGACTAGGTGTAAGGGAGGGGAGGTGGAGGGTCTCAAAGGGAAAGGTATCCCAGTTACTTCTGGTAAAAGGGGACCAGGAGCAGACAAGACTTGAGCACCTCTGTGCATAGTCACAACGACTTAGGTGTTGACACGTGTTTTGTGGGGATGTTCATGGAGAGTCTGAGAAAAGCTGGGAAACGACTTAAACGTCCAACAACAGAGGAATTGCTAAAATGATGGCATCCCCACACTATGAAATATTTGGCAGCACTTAGAAAAGGTTTGTAGATCTAATGTGTTCCAAGATGAGGGGCTCTCCAAAATTGAAAAATATCAGGTTGGGGAATGTTACCCACAGTATAACATCATTTTTGTGAGCCTATTAACACACAGAAAATTCCACAAACCTTATGCATGTATTTTTTCAGGTACAGTTTATGTCCATAAATGGATAGAGGAAGGTCTATAAGGGTGAACTTCACAGTGATTTTGGTGGCTAAACTTGGGCAAGGGGAGAGGGTACCGGGAATAATGGTGATGAGGTGACAGGAGAAGATGCTAGCCCAATCTCGAATGTTTTTATCATTTTTACAAGGGAGGTGTAGTTTTGAGATTAAAATTTAATTTAAAGGGATCATGGTAATAAACACCAGTAGAAGTACAGACTAGAACAGAATCAGGCACATTTGCCTGCTGTCCTGACGACTGTGAGCCTGGGTGACCTGCTCAACCATAGATTTTCACTGTAGTTTACTCCCCTATGAATACAGGCCCCATGTCCCTATTCTGAATCCTCTGGGCGCACAGCATGGGGGCAGCCTGGTATGAGACTGAAGCAGTAGAGCTATGGTTCCCAGCAGGAGTATCCAGGAAATATTCTAGCTTAATGGAAACACAGAGTCCCTCCAGCTCAGCTACTTTCCCTTTTATAACAGTGCTTCTTGAACAGTGAAAGCCAGTTTATTCTCTCCCATCATTGGAATCAGATTACTAACCATCAGGTCTGAATGATCAGGCAAAGCATCAGAGTATTCTAAGGTAGGGTCGGTTAGTTCCACAGTCTCAGCTGATTTCACCAACACTGCCTTAGGCCAGATGCCTCCAGACATGTCTGCTACCCTAAGTGTATCTTTGCCCTTTGCTTCTTTGTGAAATTGTCACCGGGCAGGCCTCAGGGTCCAGGGTAAGAATAGAAAGTTCTTGGCATGTGCAGCAGCCTGCTCCCTGACCCTTTGCCTTTGGGAGATGGCAGCAAGCCATTTTGTTTTCGTGTTCTATTTCCCGCTAAGACACTCTGTGGGATCAGGGTTCTGTCTCCGCCCAGTGGTCCAGGCAGCCGC
This sequence comes from Muntiacus reevesi, assembly GCF_963930625.1. Classification (NCBI taxonomy): domain Eukaryota; kingdom Metazoa; phylum Chordata; class Mammalia; order Artiodactyla; family Cervidae; genus Muntiacus; species Muntiacus reevesi. Next base: position 223,379,435 of record NC_089250.1, on the reverse strand, counting down.
TGCCAGTCTGTCAGCGTTCGTGTGAAGGGTACACTCAGTTGCCTTCACGGTCTAGGAAAACAGGCCTACTTGGGGTCTCTGTCAGAAATCAGAGGCAGCTTCCAGGCCCACATCTTACCCTGGGCCCAGCTCACTGTGCTCTGAGTGGGCAAGGCCAGAAGGACCGTGGAGGCCACAAGAAACAGTCTCCAGTCATGTACGTGTGACCCGCTGCCCTGTGACTCGTCAGTGAGTACTTGACTGATGGAATCCACGCCCTATTTAATTTGCCATTAATTAAAGTTAGAGATGAACAAGCAAAAGAAAGCATTTTTTCATAAAAAAATGAAGTCATCACAGTTTGTGACTGTCATGGCTTCATAAGAAGGGGGGGTGGAAAACACGTCTCAGGTTGATGAATTTTTTGTTTCTACCAGGCCATTCATTAGTCATGTCATTTTTCATTGTTAGTTTTTACAGATTAGATAACATGGTATATGATAGATGGGTTCATCTGACATGGGTTCTATGCCTAGGTCGGGAAGATGCCTTGGAGGAGGAAATAGCAATCTGCTCCAGTATTCTTGCCAGGAAAATCCCATGGACAGAGGAGCCTGGTGGGCTACAGTCCAAAGGGTCACAGAGAGTTGGACATGGCTGAGCATATACACACAGCATGGTATGATAAAAGGCTATTCTGGAATATTCCCAAGGACATATAGAAGATGCTTTTTGTTTTAATGGATTATTACGGGGGAAGTGACCTGATATTAAGCCCTGCCTTGGTCTTCACCAGCATGAACACATGTCTGGATTTATTTCTGAGGCCCATCTCCGTGGAGCATGTGCACCACTTATGTCATCTGCGTAGGTTTGCAGCACTGAAGGAAACAACCTTGACCTAGGTTCAAGTCATAGCTGCCTGTGTGAACTCAGGCAAGTGAGTCAGCCTTCCATGAACCTCGGTTTCCTCATGTGCCTGCTCCTAACATGAGGATATCAGTAACACTCCTCTCTTTGGTTCACTGTAAGGTGGGCAATACAGGACATAACTCGGTGCCTGGTTGGTCAGTGTTCAGAGGGGGATGCCTTTATCATCATCCTGCCCTGGGCTCTGAGCCCATCTCGGTGGTGCAGGCAGTGGCCTCAGATGGATGAAGGAGCTCAGAGTTGAGCTGTCCATGGAAACTGGCCCTGGCATGGCAGCAGTCCCAGCGCCCATCTGCTCCGAGGTACCCTGCCTCTCCCTCCTCCTCCTGTAGCTCCCTGTAGCCCCTCTCCCCAGCCTGGCTTTTAAAAGTGCTTTGCTGAAACCCTTTGGGGAGTTCAGGGCTTTTTAGGGCATGAGCTCCAAACTCTGATGTTACCGTTTGTTTGGCCTCACTGTACATCGGGCACATGAACGTGTACTAACACTGCCACCTCGTCCACTGTTTTAGCTTATGGATTTGGGTTTGTACTGTGGTGATCACAAATCTATACGAACAGAAACACATGAGTGTATACACACACAGACACACCTACACACACAACATTTGGCAGCCACCAACGCTTCTCCATGTGGTACTGTAATCCTCCTCTAGGATCAGGGCTCTATCCTGACCCTGCCTCGATGGGCCCATCATCCCCAGGGGTGGGAGGGTGATTTTAGTACTTCCAGGTTCTGCAATGGCTGGAAAAGCCTCCTAAACCAGCATTTCCTAGATTGTTTCCAAGAGACCCTAGTTCTGTGGGCTCAGCAGAGAAACTCATTTGGGAAATATGCAGGAAGCATAGTTGAGCAGGTTTCCCTCCTGAAGGATTCCTAGCATCCTTAATAAGCAAATGCATATTGTGAATCTACAAGAGAGAACAGAATTTGTAGCATTTCCCAAACTTCTCTGTTGATGGAAACTCTTCATTTTAAGAATATCTTTATGTGATGGATCACATGGTCCTAAATTTAGCTTGTGGGGGGACACAGACTGTGTTCTGTTCATATTTATAAGCTTGGTAGCTGACACTCAGTAGGTCCTCCATCAATGTCCTCTGGGTAGAATTGCATTCTCATAAGTCACAGCTTTGCCTTATTCCACAGCGACTGGGAGTCATGGATAACTTGTTAGTGAGAAGAACGGACAGCACTGCCTGGACATTTTTCATAACCAGGCATGCTCCTCACTACCTCTGAGCTCATTCCCCTCTAGAGGCCCTTACTGGACCTGGATTCCATAGACACACACCAGTTCCAGGCTCAGGGCTGACAACCAGCTGGTGGGTGCCAGGACAGTTGTCTCAGTGTCTCTGGATGGGCCCGGTGCCTCAAGCTTGCCCAAGCCCCAGTCCTGGACTCGGAGAAGTGCTCATTCATCTCTACCATCCCGGTGGCTTCTCGTCTGTGCTCATCTTGTGCCTGTGAGTGCTTCCCAATGGCAGAGATGTGATAATTATATGATAGACACACATACAGGTCCTCCACGTGATACATTTCTGTCTTCTCCCCCATCACAATATTCTCCTGAGTGTCAAAATAAATGATAATCACTCCATCACTCCCAGAGCCAGATGAACTAGCAGCGGTCCCTCCAAAGCAGAATAGAAGAATTTCAAGCTGTGCTGGCTGAAAGCCTCAAGTTGAGCCATCATTTCCTTTTGTCGAAGGACATGGCTGCCAATGCGACAGGCTGATAAACCATTAGGAGAGTTTTGTCTTGGCCAAAAATCCCCTTCTTCTTGGCTGTATTTCTCTGATTAAAGATATGTGCTGCCTGGTATCATGACCTTGAAGCTGGTATTTGAAGTTTTGCTTCCTTGTGATTTCAGGCACAGCCACACCCTTGAGAAGCAGAGTGCGGATCTGAGGCTAAGGGGCTGTTTTCCATCTCCAGGAAAGGTCAGCCAGCCTCAAGAGTGGGAGACTCTGAAAGACAGCTCGCTCTGTTTGTGTCACAGGTGACAACATCCTTCTATTCTTGACATTTGCTTGCCTTCATCCCTGAACATTTCCTTCATATGATCAAAAGTGTCAGACTCCTTTTTTTTTAAAAGAAAAAAAAAAACAAACCAATATTCCTATAAGTGAATAATACATGGAGATATGGACATTCAGGTCTGTATTTGGCACAGGACTTCTGATAGAATAGTTGAAGCAACGGTGTGCTTTCCAGGGATGCAAAATTTAAAAACCGATGTGATCAGAGACGGCAGGCATTAGTAAGGGTCAGAAGTGAAGCCCTTAGACTCTTGGCACCTTGACTTGTTCAGCCAGGTAAGAAGATCACAGATATATTGCGGGGGGCACATCTAGTCAGACTGATACTGACTGGAAACTGACTTCTGTTGAAACCCTTCAGGCTGAAGAAGTTCTGGGCATCCTGACACCAAACGCCCAGCAAGCATTCTAGACATGGGATGAGAAGCAAGCCAGTGTGCAGGAGGCTGAGAGCACTCCAGGACAGCCCTGGGCAAACCAGAATGAGGGTGTCACCCTACAGGCCAAGCTCTGGCTCCCAGATACAGACATATCTCATGGTCATGCCCATCAGAGCACAAACATGCAGACCGCTCCACTGTGGTTTCAGTGGCTCCTGAACGTCCAACTCCCTACCTGTCAACCAGCCTGGGACTGCTTTCTGACCACATATGTGGACACAGCCCAGCTCTCTCCTAATAGTCCTTAATAGTGAGGAGAGAACCAGAAGAGCAAATGCAGGCAGAATAGTGTTAGAGGCACCATTGAGGATGTGGCCTGTCTACTATCAAATCCTACTCCACCAAGAACCATCTAGGCATCCCTGGGCAAATTCCTTCACATTGTGAATCCTCAACTTTCTCATTTACAAAACAGCATCTCCCTTCACTGGCTGTTGTGGGCATCAAATGAAATAATGCAGTGTTTTTCAACCTTTATTTTTTCATGCCAATCCACAGAGAATATTTTTAGATATATTTTTTTTCCTACCAGCCATCCCCTGCCATAGATAATTATGTATATATGATGACCCTTTGAGGACCACAAACAGCCATAATATCTCATGTTTTTAATACCTTCCCCCTCCAAGTACCAATTTTCTCCCTCTTGGAGGTTACACTGACCCCAAAGAGAATGAATAAATTGAGGAATATAAAGTCCAATGCCTGGGCAATGGTGAACACTCAAGAGATGTAAGTTTTATTGATATTCATATTCACTGCTGCAACTTGCAACTCAGTTCTGGGGACCTCATTCCTGTGTATGATGGTGATGAGTCAAATCAAACGCCTTGTGGGACCCAGCCACCCAGTGCAGTTCTAGTTGTGGGATTCATGCCCAGCATCTCGGAAGCAGAGATTAATTAAAATCTCATAAGGAAACCATCCCTTTCTTTCTTTAGATAGCCTAGAAATGTCTGTTGAGCTCATGCATGCATGAACCAGCTTCCTCTGATCTTGTCAATGTTTCCATGTACATGGGAATTAATAGGGAAACTGTCAAAGATTAGTTGACAAAAGATACCAAACCAATCTGATAGGTATCCACAGGCAGCAGCACTCTGCAGTGCGTGCGTTCCTGAAGAAGCACCCGAGGAATGAGTCGTAAATAATGTCTTACTTTCCCATTGACCTACATTACCACTTCAGACCTGCTTTATCTTCATTTGAGGCGATGTCCAATTGCAAGCTGCTCCTCATAATTCACTTTAAGTTTCTTTGCTTATCTCCAAAACACTCTACTAGCAGAGGGGGGTGGGAGGAGGAGGGGGCTGTCCGCTGTGGGTGAGGAAACTCCTAAAAGAAAGCGCTGCCTGACACTCAGGGGAAGAGAGAAGAGGGGCTTTGACCTGACTTTGGGGAGGAGGGAAGGGAGGAAGCAAGTTAGATTTAAGGCCAAGCCTGGTGAGGTTTAACTTTGTCACCATTGCTCCTTGCAGCAGTGGGGGGTTGAGGGTGGGGTGCCCCTCTGCCCCTCTGCCCCTTAATTATCCAGTCACTCACAAGCACATTTTCATAGAGTGGCCAGGCTGTGCATTAGACTCATACAGTTCTTGATAATGCGAGTTTAGATGAAGATGCCAGTGACCTTTGGCTTCCCTCTGACAGCAGCCCAGACCCACTGGCCCCAAGGGTGTGACTCGCCTGCCCCATTCCCAGAGTAGGGCCATGGGATTATATTTCACCCACAGCAGACCACACAGACTGATGGCTGCAGCAGCTGTTTTAGACCACAAGGCGGCCCTTCAAATAAAAGCCGTTTGACAGAAAGACAGACCACAAAGAATCTGAGTCTCTGATGACATGGATTTTGAAGGAAAGCTTGGACTTCCTGCCTTTGGCTTTGTTTACAAGAACAAAAAATAAATAAAAGGTAAAAGCCCATCTTGTTGGAGCCATTGTTATTTTGAGTTCGTTATTTCACGCAGTCACAGCTAATGCTCTCTGAAAAAGGAGAAAGTAAAGATTGAAGAAAATAAATAAATGCACTTTATTAAGTAGTATTACTCCAGAAAGTAAATTTAAGTAAAATTTGTTGCTTTAGCCTAGAGCCAGAGGGCAGTAATTTAGACAAAAGTGGAAACATCTAGTCACAATTTCTCAGGTATTTTCAATTATTCAAACTGATTTCCACTTACTTAAATCATCTTGAATCCAGAGATAATCTTTCTATCAGGTGGTAAGACTGTCCTATTAGTGACCTCCATCAAGTCACACTTCACGTAGCTGTGTATGGTTCCTTCCACCTGGACTGTGGGTTTAACCATCTGACATTCTCTGACCAATGGGACACATGGATACAAACAGAGGTTTGGAAGTGCCTTTTCACTGGAGTTTGTCGTAGAACCCAGTTGCCATCTAAAGATAGCTGGGCTCTCCTGCTGGAGGGGGCCAAATATCTGAGAAGTGATGCTCCCTGGCTGATACCCCTAAATACCCATCACACATGAAAGTTGAGGCCATCTTAGACCATTCAGCTCCAACTGAACTCCCACACGACAGCGGCCATGTGACCAACCTCAGGCAGAAGGAACAAGAGAAATGCCCCACTGAACTATCCCAACTTACAGAATCATGAACAAATAAATGACTGCTGTTTTAAGTCACTAAGTTTTGATGTGTATCAAATATACAGCAATAGATAACAGGTATAGGAGTATAAGTGGATTATTTTCACATAGAAGCTAGAAAATACTGCAAAAAAAAATAGTGTGGAAGTTGCCATTTTTATTAACCAGATAGCACAATATATTCAGGGGATTGGACCAGAGTCAAAAGAGACAGGTGCAGGCAAAAAATAGATGAGAAGAAAATGCTACCCGTTTCCCAAATGTTGGGCTTTTGGGGCTACCAATGACATCACCATAAATCACTGCACCATGCTGATCACTAAGTGTGGAGGTTGCCTAATGAATATTCTCTGGAAAAGCCCTGAATCAAACCGGCACAAAGTACATAATTCCCATGCAGGTTTGAGATGAGTGAGTACCTTCAACTAGGAAGACAACTCTGTTCTTAAAAGTGAGAAGGCCTTCAATTTTGAGATGGTCGCCCACTTCCTGTAATAGCAGCCAGGAGTGCCTCTGTGCAGCTGCAATTACCACAGGCTTGATCTGAAATGCGATCAACTTCTCCTCTCAAATTTGCTCTCCCTCCCAGGAGCTAGTTGGTTTTTTAAATACAAATTGACAGTCAAATATGTAATAAGTTATGACAAGTTGAGCAATGGTTGCCTCCCATCTGTTTTCAAAGGTTGTTTATTTTTATAGCGATAAAGAGATGGTGGTGACAGAACTACCTTATGATTATTTCAATTCTTGGTTGCGCCTGCTAATCGTTCAATCTCTTGGCGCCTCTGCCCTACTTCTCTGGTGAGCTGTTGTTTGAGCTGTAGCAGGCCAGATGTTAGGAAAAATAACTGTTTTTGAGATAGAAGGTAACACATGGTAAAACTAGGGTCCCTCCTGTCAGGATTCACTTTATTGCCCTAATTCCTTCAATTCATCCAGCATTTTAAGGTAATGTTTTTCTCAAAACCTATTAAAAAATTCTATTTAATCTTTTTATCTCTAATTCCTTTTCTATGCAGCTCTTTCTAAAGGATCCAGGAAACACTGTTGAATTAACTGATTTTGCCTAAAATACTTCAAAAAAGCAATTTTAAGTGGAATATCTATCTTTAGTATTCCACAGTAATAAAAAGAAATCTTTGTATAGGATTAGTAGGAAGTAGCTGAAATTCTCAAATGTGAAAATAATTTTTCCCATAAAACCCAAGGAAAAGACAAGAGGAAATCATGTATTTTTTGTTTGTTTGTTGCTAAACCAATTTAAGAAATATTTAAAAAGTAATTCTCGTTCTCCTTAGAGCAGTGGTTTTCAGTGGGGTTGATTCTATCCCTCAGCTGACCCTGGGTGATGTCTGGAGATATTTTGGGGTTGTCACCATACTGGAATCTAGTGGGCAGAGGCCAGGAGGGCTGCTAAGCACTGTACAAGGCATAGAACAGCCCCACCACACGGAATCATGCAGTCCTAAATGTCAGCAGTGCTGAGGTTGAGAAATGCCATCTTAAAGTCATGTATACCCATGTATCTAAACGTAATGGCACTTTTAAAATCCCGCACCCACAGAATGGAAATAATCAGCCTCTCTTTTGAAAAAACTCGCTCTTACTGACATGAAGCTCACTGAGCACAGACATACTGTCTCTTCTGTATTTATTCCCTTCACAATGGCTCAAATATTAGCAGCACTGAATATGCAGATATACATAGTATACAATGTTGAAGAACATGCTAATACTAGATGCAAACAAGTATGTATAGAATGTATAAGCAACAAGGTCCTACTGGATAGCACAGGGAACTATAGTCAATATCCAGTGATAAAGCACAACAGAAAAGAACATGAAAAAGAATGTATATATGCTCATAACTGAGCCACTTTGCTGTACGGCAGAAATTAACACAACACAGTAAATCAACCATGCTTCAGTAAATTAAAAAAGAACATGCTAACACTAACATCATTTAGTTCCTCTGCTTAAATTTCATGAGAAAAGCATGACAATCTTCAGATACCAGGTTAATGCTTTGTACATAGTTAAGAGTTTTATAAACATTTTTTGAATGCATGAGTGAATAAATAAATGAATAAGGTGAATGAATGAATAAATAATGAATATTTTTATTTGTTATCATCCTACTTCTATTACAGCTCGAGGTAATGATGAAGGTATAAGCAGACACAGGTAAATAATTCATGCCTGACTTGCCCTAAATATTAATTCGTAGGTAAAGTCTGAAAATAGGCCTGTTTTCCTTATCATTTATATCTATTTAAAGGGCAAAGGTGAGGCAGTTTTGTTGTTTACAAGCATTGACTATGTATTAGGCTGGTGTAGACTGAGAAAATAAATTTCAAGCCGAAATTTTACTGGCTTAATACATCCCTCAGAGTCAGTCCATTTGGAGGGCTCCCTTTCAAGTGATTCTTTCCCAATTGTGACATAGGGACCTAGACTCTGGGATCTAGTAGTCTTGTCACTGGGACACATGGTTTCATGACTGTTGCAGGAAGAGCAGAGAGCTGCAAAGCCATGTGCAGACTCAGGAAGTGCTTCAGCCAGAAACGGTGCGGGTTTAAGGCAAGTTCAAGAGCAGGGCGTGTGGCCCATGTGACCGGCCAGGGCACTGTGTTCAGAAGGGCCCTGTGCTTGTTTTGATACTCTGCTGTCCCCTTTTTGACAGTCTTAATAATTGTTGAACACGGGGGGCCCACATATTCATTCCACAAACTATGCAGCCCGTCCTGGTTAACAGTGAGGAGCCAGACCTGAGAGAGGCCAGGGGAATGTACAAGGGGCACCGAGACCCCCCGGGGGGCAGTGGGCATCTCGGTCAGAGATCTTGCCAGTCAAGTCACAACGAGAACCCCTTTGTCTCCATCACTAGGGCTCCAGTGGTCACTGCTCCCAGAGCTCGTAGCTTCCCCAACAGAGTCATCCCCATTATGTGAGAAGCATCATGTAACAGCTCAAGAAGTCTACACAGGGTCTGCTCTGACGCCCGACCTGCTCTGTGCTGGCTCCCACCTCCCAAGCTCTGGGATCTCTGCCCTGGGACACCTGTGCAAGCTCCACACTCGACTTGTCTCCCGGCTCCCAGCTCTAGAGCTCATTTCAGACACCCCGAGCTGCTGTCTTCCTGGCCTCTGCCTTGATTTGCTGGGTCCTGGGCTGTCTTCTTTTTTTAAAATAAGATACTTATGCTTAGTTTTCTCCCCTGACAACCTGGGTCCCCCAGATGAGGTCACACACCAGTATGACAATAAAGAAATATGAGAATTGTACATTGTGACCTGGCTGCTCATCTGAATCACCTGGGAAGATTTAAAAATACTCTTGATGCTTGAAACTCACACTTAGAAATCCTGAATCTAGTGACTGGGCAAAGAGTCAGAAGAATGCGATCCTGGCAATAGACGGGGCCAGACAGATGGGGACTCTGACATTCTACTTACTGGCCATGTGATCCAGGTGATATGTGCAAATTCACATAACCTCAGTGTCCTCACCTGTTCACTGAGCAGATACCTGCCACTGTTTAAAGTTGGTTCAAAGATCCATGTAAAAGAGAGGAGGCCCTATGAGGCAGCCCGTGCAGTAATTCTACAGTGAGGAAAAGCAATGTGTGGACCTAGTGTGCCAGGAATAGTCCTCACACAGCCCTACCAGAGTAATTAGGTCCTTTCCATTTGAAGAAGGAGAAGCAGAGGCTCCGAGAAGTCAGAAACCCTGCCCAAGATTGTGGAAGACAAGCACTGAACAGGTCCTCAGGAGGACATACAGAGGACCTAAACTTTCCCGCTGGTTCCCACCGTTACACAGACTGTTAAGAGCACTGCAGTCAGTAACCTCCAGCCCTGTGACATATCTGTCATTAGCCCCATGTTACAGAGAGGGAAGCTGACATGGATGAAGGTGGAATCACTGGCCCTCCGACCAGGCTATCCAGGGCTCAGTGGCCGAGCCATGATGCCTTCAGCACAGGTCATGGCCCTTAGACACTTTTGCACATGGAATAATTAATTTTCAAGAATTCTTCCTGCAGACTGGCTACATAACACTCTAGGAGCATCTCTGAGCCACATCGGGAGCTCAAAGGATTAGTAGGGCCAGCTTCACTGCCAAGTTGGAGTGAAGACTAGATTGATGACCCCAGAACTGCCCCTGTTAGGTAAATAACCTGCCTGAAGTCACAGGCATGATTCATGAGGGGGTTTGAGGAGGTTTGCAGGGTGGGTGAGGCGGTGCTGGTGATTACTGCAGTAACAAGACAAAAATGAGGCAGGATGTAGAAATACAGCACAGCCAAAATGGGAGACTCTGCCTTCAATGGGGAGAAAGGGCCCGCAAATTGCTGTTGGAGCTGTAATGTTGCTGATTTTGCAAACATGTGTTCTTCAACTTGATAAGTAAATACATATTGGGTAGCATGGTGATGTCGCAAGCTGTTGTTTTATGGCTGGGAAGTCAGCTGCCTGTGATTGATGCAGCAATGAAAGTATTTATAAAATAACACCAAATTAGAAGGAGTCCTTTTATGAGCCTGGGGAAATGGATGTTTTATGAAGAATACAACTTGATGAAGGAGTTTGATCAGGGTCACACGAATCTGAAATTAAACATGCTTGACATTGAAATCTAAGAGGAACCCCTCTGGATGTGCAGGCTCTCTGCCTGGGGGGAGGGTGGTGAAGCTTCTCCCTGACTATCCTGTCACGAGGAGGGTCATTTCCAGTTGCCCTGCTGTTTCTCTCCAGGGTGATGTCACTTCTGAGAGCTGTATTACCTTTTACAAGCCATCAGGACACCACTCGGAGTAACTACGACACCACATAAAACTGAGTGATACATATGGATTCACCCTTGTATCACATGGAACCAAACAGCGTCAGGCACATAGTAGGTGCTCAGTGAATATTTGGTTATGGAATAAATGGAGAATAGATCCAAAAGTGTCTGGCTCACTCTGTATGAATATTTTCTCATTTCACTTATGTTTTTAAATTGTCTCTCCTGTGTGTGTATATTTCAGTCTCCTAATGGTGCTGCCTTTCCAGATTGGAATGTTCTCTTCCTGGAAATAGTTTGGCAGGGAAGAGACCAAAGGCATCTGTTCTCCCAGCTGAGAGAGCCAACAGGCACCTGACTCAGGCTGGTTTGATGGGATGCTTCCCTGGGTAGTAATGGTAATCATCAACGGGCTTGTTGTGTGGATAAAGGAGGTTAATGTATATAATATTCAGTCCAGGACTTTGTTCTTTGAGAATATAATTATCATTAAAAGATGAGAGAGGCACAGGATCCACTTTTGATAAAGAAGTAGAAGTTAAGTTTGAATGAATGCATGATTAGGTGAAATAGTTGGTTTTTTTCTTCAGGTAATCTTAGGTTGCATAGATAGAGGTAGATTATCAAGTATGAGGGAGGTGGTCATTATTTTAACTCAATATTAAGCCTGGTAGTTCAGATGGTAAAGAATCTGCCTGCAAGGCAGGAGACCGGGGCTTGATCCCTGGGTGGCGAAGATCCCCTCGAAAAGGGAATGGCAACCCACTTCAATATTCTTGCTTGGAGAATTCCACGGACAGGGGAGCCAGACAGTCTACAGTCCATGGGGTTGCAAAGAGTCGGACACGATTGAGTGACTACTACTACTGTTACTACTATCAAGCCTTAATAATATTCCAGGGCTTATTTCATGTGCCAGGTGACTCACAGATAATCAAAATACATCCCCTTCTTTCAAGCTGCCAAATTGATCTTGGCCCTTACTTTAGACTTGTCTGTCTTTTCTGAAATTCTTTCTGTTAGCCAAGATCAGTTCATAAGCTTCCATTATAGCCCTGCAAAGGGAGGGCCAGGACAGCCATCCTCTGATGCCCAAAGGTCTGATGTCATGAGTAAGAGGTGGAGAGGGAATGCTGTGTGGCCAGAGGGGCACCTTTGTGTCTGAGTTCCTTGGTCCCTTCCTCTATTTCTTTGCAGTCAGCAGCATAGCATCTTCGAATCTCTCTCTGTCTCTGACCTCTGTTTCCCTCATCACAGCTCCTTCTGATTCTGACCCTCCTGTCTCCCTTTTACTGTGGCGTAGGGTTCAGGAGGCAGGAAATACACAGACGGTTGAAAATTAAAGTGAGGGTGTGCAAACAGGGGTGTGTGTGTGTGTGTGTGTGTGTGTGTGTGTGTGTGTGTGTGTGCGCATGCGCAGGGGGTGATTCATAACCACTAAAAGCCCCGGAGAGCCATGAGGACCTGAAGCGGGACATCTTGTACTGTAATATCTGCCTGCGACAAAGGAGGACCATGCAGGACTGTTTGTGGACAAAACAGACTTATGGAAATGGCGGGAGTCAGGCCTGGCCTCCTCTTAGGGTCTCTTCATGCTCTACCAGCCCATGACATCTGAGGAGCTGGAGAAACCGCAGCTGCCTCATCAGTGTGCAGTGGACCCTGTGCGACTTGCGTGATTAAGAATCTTGTTTTGAATACAGATGTGCTTTCAAGGGCCAGCCCTGTGCCCACTCCAGGAAGGCACCAATTCTGCCTGTGTGTTGCAAATTTTCGTTTATTTCAACTCCACTCTACTGGGGCCTCTTTGTGGCAGGTACTGTGCTAGGACTGTGGATATAGAAATGAATAAGACAGTCCCTTCTCCTCCACCTTCCCACATTCAACTAGGAGAGACAGAGATGCTTAAACACAAAATGTCACTGTAATGCAAAGCATGCACATTCAAGGTCACTCTGAAAGCATTGTGTGGTGGGCAGCGTGGATCTCCATTGGCATAAGGTGACTTAAAAAGGTCTTCAGTGGCTCTCAGCTGAGATTTAGGGCAGGGAGAGTCTCAAGCTGATTTTCCCTGCACTGCTGATGACTGTGAATGGTCTGCTTGCCCCCAGATTATTCAATTATTACTCAGCATTTCAGTCTTTAAAACATTTCCTTCCACAGAATAACTTGCCCATTTACTGAGAACAAAGAGGTATTAAAGCCTGCAGAACACACCGTTGGCCATCTTTAGACTCTCCCTCCTGCTAAGAGAGTGTGCACACTAAAGATTTTTTAAGAGCTAGAAACTTTAAGGCTCTATTTGCAAGTCAAGTTGAAAAAGCACTGAATTAAAGGTCCTGAGTACCCATTACATCAACCACTGGCTTCCATACTCTTGAATGTTTACCTTGCAAGAGATTGAATTCAATGTCTTCAATGCATGCCTGCCGCAGACATGGCCATGCAAAACGGTAAGGTATTGTGGTTCAAAAGATCCCTTCTCAGTAGAGAAAAGAAACCCTAAAAGAAGCTGCAGGGTCCTAAGCAACTCATTTTACCAAAAGGTGAGCATTCTGCAGCCCGCTCCTTGTGACTGATAGAAGGAAGGATTGCTAGCAATTAAGTGAGGGACTGAAGCCTACACCAGGGGATGATACGCAGGTAGTTATATTTCACCTGGGACAGAAGAAGGGAAGAGAAAGAGAGTAAAAAGGAGACAGAAAGGGAGAGGCAGGAAGGCAGCCATCTGTGAATTCTGTAATGGAGCGAACATGCCCCAGGGATTTTCCATGTGCTGCCTACGGCGTGACCCGGTGTCTGCCTCTCAGGGCTCAAGTCTCAGTGGCGCTCCTGACGCACCCCTCACTGACTGCACTCGTTTCAAGGGCTGCTGTATCAAGTTCGCACACATTGGGCAGCTTAAAACCACAGACACGTGTTCCCCCACATCCTGGAGGCCAGAAGTCTGAAATCAGGGTGTGGGCGTGTCTCGTTCCCTCGGAAGGTGCTGGGGAGAATTTGTCCCTTGCCTCTTTCAGCTTCTGGTGGCCGCTGGCATCGCTTGGCTTGTGGCCCCACCTCTCTCTGCTATGCTGTCACATCACCTCTTTTTCTATATTTCTGTGTTAACACATTCTGTCTCTCTCTTCTAAGGACTTTGTGATTATATTGCCACCCCACCCCCACCCTAGATAATCCAGAGTAATCTCTTTACCTCAGATCTTCCACTGAATTACATCTGCAAAGTTTACAAGTTTCAGGGCTTAGGACTTAGTATCTTTGCGCGCCCACGATTTAGCCTACTACGTGGCTCACACTGCATGAGGAGCTGTGCTAAGCTCTAGTGCATGAACTTGACCTCATGGAGGTTTCCGTCCGCAGCCCCTTACTGTCCTTGAAGGAAGAGTAGTGCTAGGCTTGAGGTCACACACAGCCAGTGCCTGGTAGAATCGGGGTTGGAAGTCAGGCGTCTGAGGACGCAGAGCCTGTGCTGGACCCACGTTGTACAGCCAGGCACGAGGCAGATGGAGGCAGGCAGCAGGGACAGGGCAGGGCGGGGCAGGGCCAGACACGAGCAACTTGTGCATATTTATGGCCATGAGGATGTTTGGGATCAGTTACCTGAGACTCAATTCAGTGAAGAAGACCCTCTGGACCTCTGCCCTCAGAGGTCATAAATTGTCTTCTTGGGGTCAGTTAATGATGGACACATTTTCCAGGCTCAATTCTCAAAGACATGCGAGGGGCAAGCTCCTAAATTTTAAGATTTCCAATCCTGTGAAAGCCATTCTATCTTTTCAGAAACATAGGAAACTGGCCCAGGAAGACAAATGTGTGACATTTGCTCACACTTAAGCTCTGTCATGGGCTCTGCTGGGTTTAAAGGGAAAGAAATATCTCTGTCACAGAGGACACGTACTTTATATTTTTTATAAAAACAGGAACAAGACACGCTTCTTTCTCGTCTTTCCAATCTCTAAGGAAAGAAAAATGTACACACTGTATTATTTTTCCTTCTTTGACTCACAAAACATTTGAACAGAAAGAAGCTTTGGAGTTAATCCAGTCCAAGGGGCTCAGTGAGAACATTTTCCCTGAAGGTCACCTGTTACAGACTCTATTTCTGGCCAGTACTGAGAAGTCAGTTTTATGGAGAAGGGTTAGAATCCTCTACCCCCGCCCTTGGACTCTGCTCTCCTTGGATCACGTTGGAATCCTGCATCGTCCTGGTTCCCATAACATACAAGGGAAATAGACAAACCAGAGACTGCCAGTAGTGGGGGCAGGGCGGGCAGTCTAGATGGCAGGGCTACTGCAAGGTAAAGATTAGTTCTAGTGACTGGGTCCTTTTTTTCAACCTTTTTAAGACTGAAAGGGAAGGAAAGATTAAAAAAAAAGAGAAGAAAGAAAGAGGAACCAGACTAACATGCCTGAAAGGGGCCGTAAAATGGGGGTATGGTACAGTCTAATACTGGAAGGAGGCAGGGTTTGGGGAAGAACATGGCAACCATGGGGGCTGTGCAGTGATGGAAGGTGAGCCTGGTGAGCAGGGAGCTCTCAGCGCTGAGCGTGTGTGTGTGTGTGTGTGTGTGTGTGTGTGTGTGTATGCATGTGTGTGTGTGTGTGTGCATGCGTGTGTGTGTGTGTGTGTGTGTGTGTGTGTGTGTGCGTGCTGTGGGGTACCAGTAGGGAATACTGCTTTTAAAGGAGGGTAAACCATCAGATCACCCGTGAAAACCCCCCTCTGCAGGGTGCAGAGAGCAAAGCCAGTGAATTTCAAGTGCATTGTGCTGAAAGGGCGTGGAAGTGGGAGAGGAGAGACTTTGTTAGGTGTGTCCTCACCTGATAAACCTGAGAACTGTGCTGACTGCTGGAGTGAGGAATGGAAAGAGAGGAGTATGAGAGGCAACTATGCTTGTAATCTCATCCACTCCTTCTACAGAAGGCACACACGGTCACACTCAGACCATCAATCCACAGTTAACTGACAGGGAGGTCGGCTTCGAGTGCTCTAAAGAATTCCAGTGCTCTAGCCACACAGGCAGCAAGCATCTCACATTTCCTTAATCTCCCAGTCGCTGTTATCAATTAAAAAGGCAGCTCCCATTGACTTGAATCTTTATTTAAGCCCTTGTGAACATTTCCGTCTTAATAAACCAGCTGAGTGGCTTGTCTGTTATCCACTCTCCTAAAAAGGGCTGGTGTCACATCTGTGTCCATGGGAACTGAACGCTTCACAAGAGCTATTCCAACTCCAAATTCAGATTCAGTATGTTTATTGAAGCCTCTTGCCTTAGATATTTCCACGTATCTTATCTCATTTACCCTCTTACTAAGAGAGGACCCAGTTCTGCTGCCCGCACCTTCTAATGCTTACTAATGACCCCCTTCTCTCACCTTTAAGCTACTAGCTCCAAACCATTATCCCATTCTCACTTTCCTTCCTACTTAGCACCTCTGAAATGTTATAAATTCATCTGTTAAGTCTGTTGATTGATGATCTCTCACCTTCACCAAATGCAAGGTGAATTTATTCTGCTCTGTATCACCAACAAGGATGTTTGTGGTACAAGTGAATGAATATCAGCCCTGCTATCTCCAATCTGATGCTTCTAAAATGAACATTTCCTTGTGTCATTCCCAGACTTGATATACTTCAATGGTTCCTGCTGGATACAGTAAAAAATTTTAAATGAACTGTCATGGGCCTTGCTGACCTGGCCGGCGCTGATGTCTCCTCTGCTACCCCCTCACCCTCGTCCCCTTCCCTTCCCGCCACACTGACTGTGTGGTCATTACTGCCATCAACAAATACCTCCAGTTCCCTTCAGCCATGAGTAAGGACTGAGCTTGTCTCCTCTGCTGGATTTAGGTGTAGCCTGGCAACTTACTTTGGCCCACGAAACCTGAGCACAAGGCAGGTGTGTCCCTCTCAGACAGAAGCTCTACAAGGCAGTCCCCATGCCATGCCGTCTCTCCCTCTGCCCAGCCACTGCCAACGTTCCAGAAGGAAACTCTTTGTCAGCCTGAATCCCAGCAGGGCCCCCACCCAGTCCCCGCTGCACACTGTCACGAGAAGAAAGAAGCCACTTCTTGGTGAGCCTCGGGACACAGAGGCTGCAGCAGTATAAGCTAGCTCATCTGGGCCGACACGCAGAATGTGAGCTTCCTCAAGGTCGCCATGATGTCTGACTGCTGGGCCCTAGCACGTGCTGTTCATTCAGACCTGGACACTTACACTCTCCTCTCTCCCTTGCTGGCCCTGTCTCATTTCAATGTTTTCTGCTCATCTTTTAAGACACTTGGGAAAGTTTGTTCCTCAACCTCCTTTCTTAGGTGGGATTAAATATTCCTTCTCTTTGACCTTGTTTCTCTCTCGGTTGTCCTCACCCCAGTCCTATGCACATCCAGTTGCAATTATGTATGGAGTAGTCAGTTTCAGCTACTAGATTAGCTTGAGGGAAGGGCTTACCATCTCCACAGACATATTTCCAATTGGTAGGAGGTCAACAGGGTGCCTGGGGTATAAGTATTACATCAACTTTTGTTGGATGAATGGATGAGTGAATGAGTGAAGAGTATTAGGAGTGCTCTTATTCACAATTTGGGGGGTGTTGGGTTAAATATACCAGTTGCTCCCTATTTCCCATTTAATCCCCTCTACTCTTTGAAATAGTCACCCTCATCCTTGTTTAAATCATGGAAAATAAGACTCAGAAAAAGATAATCATGTATCTGAGATAAGAGAGTCAAATAGGAGGCTGGGGAAATTAAAAAACTCAGGTCTCCAGCCTCCCAAGTCTAAGGTCTTCTCCTTGTCCAGGGCTGGAAATTGGGCCACAAAAATCCCTTTGCTGGGTCCAAGGTCAGCAGAGGGACAGGTCCTGCTTAAAGACCAGGTGTCATCTTCAGGGAAACTTGCTACCTGTGGGACTGTCAGGCGGGTATGGAAGGTCCTGGACTTGGCTGTCTGCCCTGTGATCCTTCACACTTCCACATCAGTCTGTGTTAAACCAACTGCCTTCCAGTTTCCCCTGTGACTTCTCTTTGGTTGTTCTTACAGAGTCATGGAAGCTGTGAGGTACAAGGGATGTCAGAGCCCTGGAGTCCAGCTTCCAGTGTGATGTAGGGACAGTGAGTCCTCCAGTTTCTGTCTGCACATGGCAGGACCTGAACTCACACCTTCCAGGGCTGCCCACTGCTCTTCGGGGCACATCTGACCACTGGTGAGCTCTTGTGCACACTACGCTGGAACCAGTCTTCTGGAAACCTCCTGCTCTGCTCTGGCTCTTCCATGTCTCCCTCTGATGAACTGAAAAAACTTCTCTGTTGATGCATATTTCATTTCCAGTCTTCTGACTTTGCTGCAATTTGTCAACGTTCTACTCATATCAAGGTGCTGAGAGCAAAACATGCAAGATGCAAGCAAAACATGTGACCTGACATGTGCTGACCGTGGGAGGATGGTCACTGTTCCTGAAGCGGAAATTAGCTCACTCAGAAGGCACTTATGCAGAAATGCCTTTTGAGCTTGTGGTCCACTAGGACCGCAACCTCGTTTTCATATGAAATACTGTTTAATAGAGCGGATCTCACCTTGACTTGGTAAGCTGACTTTTTAGGAACCTCAGGCAAAGAATTTACATTCATCTCTGGGACATGAAACTGTCAGCTCATGGTTGCAGCATGCCCATGCCTATTAGAAAACCTGATTCAATCATCTGAAGGATTAGTTATCCTTCACTTACTCTGGATGAGGCATGATTTTGATAAGTTATTGATATAAATGTTGAATGAGATAAGATAAGATTAGTTCCTGGTAAATGTCATCTAGCTCATACTTCTCCCTTTTCCTTTTTAAATTATGAATTGTTTCATACATACACAGGAATCTTATGTACATAAATTTGCATACATACACACATACAGCACACGTACATGCACATACACAACATATAGCAAGGTATAAGGAAGAACAGAATCACACTTCTGCCCAGCACCCCGCTCAGGAAATAGCACGCGTGACACCACTCTGACCTCTGCTCATTTCCCCTCCATCTCACCCGCCTTACTTCCCTCCGAGGAAAATGGTTATCGAGAATTTTGTATCTCTTAATCCATTGTTTTGCTTCATAGTTTTACTCCTTATCTGCCTCTACACATATTAGCTTTTCAAGTTTTTTAATCCTCTATAAATGGAATCACACCGTATGCATTTTTTCTGCAAATTGTGTTTTTCACAGTGTGGTATGTTCAGGGGTGGGGGGTGGGGGTTTGCTGTCAGTGCCGCCAAGCGGCTCCCCACATGGCTGAGCTGTCCTTCACCAGCCACGAGGTGCTTAGTGAGCACACAGATTGCTTTCTCGTCCTGCTACTGCTGGCCACACTGCTGGGAGCATCCTTATCCGTGTCCAGGGCACATAAGGAAGCTCCCGGCAAGCACCGGGCTAGGAATGCACTGAATGCCTTTAACTTTTGTAGATAAGGATGCACACTATCTTCTCTAAGATAGTGTCTTAGATTTTTACCACTTTTAAAATGGAGACTTTTTTTTTTAAGTAAATAATTTCTAAGATTTTGTGAAAGCTTGTCATGAATCAGGCTGAGGTTTAATATATTATGCTTTGGGCATTCCTCTTTTCCACCAGTTGAGCAACACTGCTGAAAGCTGGTATGCTCAGTTGCTCAGTCATGTCCAACTCTCTGTGGCCCCACCAGGCTCCTCTGTCCATGGAATTTTCCAGTCAAGACTATTGAAGTGGGTTGCCATTTTCTCCTCCAGGGGACCTTCCTGACCCAGGGACTGAACCCATGTTTCTTCCATCTCCTGCACTGGCAGGTGGGTTCTTTACCACTAGTGCCAGACTGAGAGCTATGTGCTCACAACTCGTTTCTATATTAATTCATTCTGTGCTTTTCCTAGCACTCAGGGAAATTTACAGCAAGTATTTTCTAGACCCTTCCTTTGGGCAGATGGTAAAGAATCTGCCTGTAATACAGGAGACCCACGTTCGATCCCTGAATTGGGAAGATGCCCTGGAAAAGGGAGTGGCTACCCACTCCAGCATTCTTGCCTGGAGTCCTAGGGATAGAGGAGACTGGCAGGCTATAGTCTTGGGGTCACAAAGAGTCAGATATGACTGAGAGACTCCTTTATCTTTTTTTTTTTTTTTTTTTTACCTCATTCGCACGTCTCTCCCCTTGTGAAAGAGAGAACCTTAACACAGGCTTTATTTTAGCATTTGTATAAAACCATCACAATCTCCAAAAGCTCCTTCCATTTCTTTCTTAGAAAAACAGTTACAAATCTACGCATCTGTCAGCCATTTTCTTATGGCTCCGGTACAGCATAGTGAAACCAAATTGGAAAGTTTAATTAGTCAGCTTGCTTCAAGATAAAAATGCAAATAAAAAAGTTTTCAGTTTCACCTGTTTATGAGCCAAAGGCAAAATTAATTAAAGTCAATGAAGAAAAGTAAACAAACATTTTGAAATAAAAGAAATAAATATCCTGAAAGTGCAAGGTTAAGGCTCACACATGAGAGTCAATTATTTACAGTCATGTGTTTCCGCCTGATAATTTAATCACGTCTCCTCTGTCTTCTCTCCCATTGGAATGCTTGCTAAGAACAAAAGTCTTTGAGCTTTTTAGGATAAAGAAGGTGATCAAGATGGGTTTCTTACCAACAGCATTGCTACATTCCAAGGATAACAGAACATTTTTGGACAAAATGCCAGTGGACTTTCTGAGTTCAGTTATGTCATTATGATAATTTTTTTCTTTTTATAAAATTCCAAAATAGGAATCCTGTATATAACTTTGCTGTATTTAGAATACCAAAGAAAAATTGCTATTGTGTCATTGACCATTATGGCATTTAAATCAAGCTAGTCCTACAGTAAAAATCAGTGTTTTCGTTAGGATTGACAGTTGAGATGTCAAATAAAAAGAAAAATCCATGAAAAATGGTCATTTCATAGTCGGTAATAGACACTACTTTTGCATGATGACATTTCCATTTTAGACACCATCCAGGGAAGTCCCTGGAGGCTGTTTTCTCATTGCTAACCCATGGTCTGAAACTGAGAGCGCATCAAACTTGGGTTGGGTCTGGGGAAGGGACAGCCACTGGGGGCCAGGATCAGGGGGCTGAATGTGAGAAACAGCCAATCCCACTGGTGGGAATTTATCTAATTGGACTGAGATGTGCCAGGATTTAAAGACAGTCCATGAAGCACATTGATGCTGGATTGCTCAGGCTTGCAAACAATAGGAAGAAATCTGAGGATGGGAAATGGATACCTAAATTACAATGTTATTCTAGCTATTAAAAAAGAGAGTTTGTTTGTCATGGAAACATGATCACGATTTTTTTCTTGGGTGAGGAGGCAGGTTGTAAGAGGAACTGCATTCTGTAACTTGATGCTTTGTAAAATCAAGTTAAAACAAAGTGAAGTCCTGTGTGTAGATAAGAAAAGGAAACCACCTAAGAGAAATACACATAAGTTGTTAATTGCGATGATGTTGGGAATTGTTGGGGTGGGATTAGAAGGGCAGGAAAGTTTGTTTTAATTTAGCCATTTTTGTGCTTTGAGTTGTTACCACAAGCATGAATTAACTAGATAATGTAAAGAATGGAAATAAAGAAGTAAACAGTAAGTAAATAAGCAGAGGAACAAAGTGTCCAGAAGACAAGAGGAGAAGGGGTAGGTCAAGGGAGGTCAAGGTCCTGGGACCAAGCCATCCAGGAGCTTGGATCTGGCGGGAGCAGGTCCAGGGATGTAGAAAAGGCCCAGGCTGGGTGCAGACAGCCCTGAGATTCCCTGAAGCACCCTGTGGGTGGGGCTGGAAGGAGCATGTACCCCTGAGCATAGGAGCGGTTGGAGGAGTTTTGACCCCAGATGGACTTAGAGCCTGAGGGACTTAAGACAACCCTGAGCAGCCCCTACTCTGCCCCAGGAACCTCTTCTGTTTCTGCCCTGGGTCAGGCCAGCCACACTGCTCACATACAGTGAGGGATCTCAGATCCACCACCTTGGGAGAAGCAAAATCCCATGGGGGAGACCTTAAGAGTGCAAATTTAGAGGTGCTGCATCAGATTGGTGGAGTCAGAATTCAGGGGAAAAGCCTAGAAATTTGTATTTTAAGACATTTCCCCCACTCCAGGTCTATCGAATGTGGCAAGTTTAGCAAACTCTGGTCTGGTCTCATCCCTCCAAAGAGTCTGTCTCATGTTACTCCATGAGATGGGTGAAATGCGGGAGGGGGCTCTGCCGCCCCACCCCATCTGCACTCGAAAGGAAGCCACATGCCTCTTCTTCAACACCACTTAAGAAATTAATTGGAGGCACAAGTCTGTCATTTTTTGAGAGCTATAAAAGGTGAAACTCAATTAGTGATTTGTTTCCAGTGAGCACAAAGAAAGATGGAAATGTCCACAGGGAATGCAGGTCTGTTGGAAGAAAGGGACACTGCCCTCTGGGGTCTGCACTTTGAGTGACAAAGGATGGTTAAATGACAAGCAGCAGCAGCTGCTGGTGCAAAGGGTTCTGAGCAGGGACACGTGGGCAGAGTTTGAAGCTCTTAGTGATCTGTGGTTTGCTGATGGGAGAGGACTTTGCGGCTGAAAGCAGCACATGGCAAACAAAGGAGCCACCTGTAGCCATGGCTGGAGCTCCGAGTGGGAATACACAAAACAGATATTTAGAGGAGAAGGGACCATCTGGATGGAGGGCTCGAGGATGTGCATCCAAAGCCTGGGGAGGATGGAGGCCGCAGGACAGAACAGGTGGGGCCTGGGGGCAGGCCGACCCAGGTGGCCCAGTGTTCACACCGGGTTGTGTGCACTTTAGATGCCCGTCCAGCTGCCAATCACTGCTACAGCTGCTTACAGTGAATCACTTGGATGTTCCACTATCCTCGTCCCACCCTGCGTGGTCTGAGTTGTATCCCCTGCTAATTAAGAACACGAGTCCTGAAGTCACAGATTCCTGGGTTCATGTCCCAAGTCCATAGCCTAATGATCTCTGCTGTGCTGTGCTAAGCCACTTCAGTCGTGTCTGACTCCTTGCGACCCCACCAGGCTACTCTGTCGATGGGGGTCTCCAGGCTGGAACACTGGAGTGGGCTGCCGTTTCCTTCTCCAGGAGGTCTTCCCCACCCAGGGATCGAATCCATGTCTCTTAGTCTCTCATGCATTGGCAGGTAGGTTCTTAGTCACTAGTGCCATCTGGGAAACCCATGAGATCTATGACCTGGAGCAAACTCTGGAATTGCTCTGAGCACTAGCTTTCACACTGAAAACCGAGATAATAGTGACTCCTATCTCACGGGTTACTTTTGAAGATTGAATAAGCTAAGGAATTTGCTATGGCATCACCATCCCCATGCTACACAGAAAAGGCTCAGCAAGCGCTGGCTGCTACTATGGTTATTATTATCACAATTTGATCTGGAAAATACATTAGACATTTTTTAAAAAAAGCAATTAAAGGCAATGTTGGTAAAGAATACAGAGGTTCCCTTACAGATGCATGCGTGTTTGTTTGGGAGCCACTGGCTTATGTGTAGGGCGCTGGGGTGGAGTATGAGGGAACTTAGAACATCGACCCCCCACTTGATGCTACAGGCAGAGCAAATGGCAAAACTAATTTTGGAAAACAGTAGGGATCATGTATCACAAAAGTGCCACTATTTCCTTCCCTGCGGCATCCTACATCCAGTCATTTTTCCTGATGACATTCAGAAGAAAGGGGGAAAAAGTACACTATGTTTCAGATGTTCACTGCACTGTTATCTACGGCTATTAAAGCAGGGAAACTCCCAAACTGGAGATTTTAAAACCTGGAATCACCACCATGAAGGAAGCTTGACAGGAGCTAAAAGGACTCAGCGCAGATGCAGGGGCACTTGGGATCATCGTGTCCAATGACAGCAAACTGGAAACAGCCTAACTGCCCACTGGGAAGGGCCTGAGGAAGAAGCTTGGGTAGATCCATTTGTGGAGTATTACACAGCATGTAAAAAGAATGAGGTAGATCTAAACACAAAGACAAGGGACATCTTCAAGGCATATTAAATGAGGGAAAAGCAAGTTTAAAATTATATGCCCTGCATAATGCTGTGTATATCAAATATGTCTACTTTGTTTGTAAATATAGATGAAAATGTCT
This sequence comes from Muntiacus reevesi, assembly GCF_963930625.1. Classification (NCBI taxonomy): domain Eukaryota; kingdom Metazoa; phylum Chordata; class Mammalia; order Artiodactyla; family Cervidae; genus Muntiacus; species Muntiacus reevesi. Next base: position 223,355,493 of record NC_089250.1, on the reverse strand, counting down.
ACAAACAAGGCTATTATGGCCATTATCTCTGACTCAGGCTAGTATCCACTACCAAGGCAGTGGCAATGGGAACCTGGCTTCTATTACAATGGCCTGAGAGTTTTTTCATGAAGGTAATTATGAAATTACTACTTTAGATATTTAACAAAAAAAAATCAATAGACTAGATTTGAGTTCTACATATGGTTTCTTATAACACAGTTTCTGCAGTTAAAAACGCCTGAAAATCAATGGCCTAGGTATTTAACCATAGGAAAATGGCCAAATAAATTAGATTCAGCTACTTGATGGGCCATTATGTAGTCATTAAAGGTTATAATTATAATGATTGGCGAGCAATCTGGGATTTGTTTATGATATACTAGGCAAAAAAAAAGTAGAATATAAAATGATGAATATAGGATGCAAGAAGACACAAATTAGAAGGAAGGACAAAAATAACAATGTCAGAATGAAGGAATTAGGACTGATTTCTAATGTTAATATTGAGACGGTGTCTTTGAATTAAAAAAGGTAAATTGAACTGCTGATTTCATTTCTTTTGGACTTATCTGGGGATGTTTACTACATACATGAAACAAAACTTACTTTTAAGTCAGTCTCTCAGACTCATAGAAACTACGCCCAGGAATGGGTGTAATTTAAAGCTGTCTTCTGGTTAATCTTTGCTAAAAGCAGACATGTTTCCACAGAGAGCTACCATGGCATGCCCAAATCCCCAAGAGGTCACTGTAGATGAAACTGCAAAGATATAGGTGAGAAGATCTCTATGACTCCTCTCCTCAGAAGGACCTACACACCCAGCCTGCCTGGGAGAGCAGAGAGCCCGGGGACGCCATTGTGAACTGGAGCCAGTTTCACTGGAGCCAGTGAAAGGTAAGCTTTCCACTGTGAAATTCAAGGGAAGAGGCACTATCATGCAAATACAGTCCCCAGTCTGAGCTAGCTAGTATGGGGGATTTTATGAAACCAAGAGTGAACTGTGGAATCCCAGTTCTGACAGGTGCACAGTGGATTAAGGGATTCCTCTCACAGGCACTTAGGAATATAGAAGGGTACATTCTTCCTTCTATGAAGTGCTTCCTTCTATGAAGCACTGTCCATAAGAAAGGCTCTGAAGACCCCACTGTTATATAGACGTGTGGACCATAAGCAGGTCTAATTTCCCAGACCTGATTCAGTCCACTTTGTAGCCTATGACAGCCATCAACACTGGGATAATGACAGTAACTGAGGCAATCCTAATTTTAATTAAGTGCTTATAACATGTTAGGCACTATGCTAAGCACTTTCAAATATTATTTTATCCCTTTCAACACTCTTGTGTGGGATGTAATTTGAGTTCCATTTTTTGGATAAGGAAACTGAGGCTCAAAAGAATTAAATGATCTTGACCAGGAAAACTTAGGCAACCAGGAGAGGCAGTAGTTGGGTTTCTCACACCTGGGTGGAAGCCCTAAGACACCACTCATCTCAATCTGGTGAAACGCTGGTGTTCCTGGAGACGAAGGAGGGGAAATAGACAGAAGCAAGCAGAGACATTACTTTCCCAACAAAGGTCCATCGAGTCAAAGCTTTGGTCTTTCCAGTAGTCATGTATGGATATGAGAGTTGGACTATAAAGAAAGCTGAGCACCAAAGAATTGATGCTTTTGAACTGTGGTGTTGGAGAAGATTCTTGAGAGTCCCTTGTACTGCAAGGAGATCCAACCAGTCCATCCTAAAGGAAATCAGTCCTGAATATTTACTGGAAGGACTGATGCTGAAGCTCAAACTCCAATCCTTTGGCCACCTGATTTGAAGAACTGACTCATTTGAAAAGATCCTGATGCTGGGAAAGATTGAAGGCTGGAGGAGAAGGGGATGACAGAGGATGAGATTGTTGGATGGCATTACTGAAGCAATGGACATGAGTTTGAGTAAACTCCGAGAGTTGGTGATGGACAGGGATACCTGGCATGCTGCAGTCCATGGGGTCACAAAAAGTTGGACACGACTGAGCAACTGAACTGAACTGAACTGAACATTTAATGTGGAAGTAAGTTTTTCCCCTTCCAACACCTACCTCTGCTATCCCCTCATCTAGGGAGTCAACTCTTAGCATCCCAGGTAAATAAATCATCTTTTCCAGTGAGCTACTTCTATTGCTTGTCAGTACAGTGCATTGTAGATGAGTCTACAGATAGATGTTTGATTTTTCTACTTAATTGCCACCTTATTTAAATATCTTGTTCATCTTTGTGGGAGCCCAATATCTTGTTTTTATATATTGTTACTCACAAAAATTGTTGGTCAGGATATAGATACCTCTCTCATAACAAGCAACAACAAAATCAACCATACATAAAGCTAACCAAGGAAGTGAGACGTTGCATGAAACAAAAATCCTAATAGTTTTTGTCCTTGCATAACTGAAAACTCATTACAAAGCCCTTACTGCCCCAATAGACAATGTGTGTATTTGTCTCTATTCTCACAGCCTAGCAGAGTTTGGCACGGAGAAGACAATCAATAAACACTTGCTGAACAAATGAGTGAATAAATGAAGAAATGAATCATCTTCTGTAGGAGGCAGGTGTTATAAAACTGATAATGAGTAGCTAAATCATATGCGTAATAAAACAGGAAATATAATTTTACCTGATTTATTGGCATAGAACCAGCCATCACAAGGTTGATTATAAACATTAATTTTTAAGAAAATATTTCAAATATATTTTTTTCCTTTAGTCTTGGGAGTAATCACATTTTGGAACCTCGAGTTGGCATGTGTCTCCTGTCATACGATGGGGCAGTGGTGAGGGCAAGTGCCATCATGACTGACTGGGTGGATGAGCCTCAATTTGGCACAAGCAGGGGACTGGAAATATCAGTCCTGACACTCACAGATCCACAGGGATGAGCCAAGATTAAACTGAAGGGCACAATCCCGGAGCTGTGTCCAACCCACACAACACACACTGAATGCACTGAAAGGTTCCTTCTCAAATTAACCTCAAACATAACAATTTTCAAGTTTGAAAAAAAAAATTAACTGGAGAGAAATATAAATAAGAAGAGAATCGCTCTCCTCTGCTTTAGAAGCATGAACCACCCTGAAGTCGGTGTTTCTCAAGGTGGGGTTCTGACCACCACCATCAGTATCAGCTGGGCGCTTGTCTGAGATGCGTCTTCTCAGACTCCACCCAAATGTGTGGAACCAGTGGGACTCTGCAGTCTGGATTTTAAGAGGTCTGCCTGGTGATGCTGATGTACGTGCAAGCTCAGGAACCACTGCTTTAAGTCACAAGCTCTCTTTCTCACATTAAATACAATATTCAATTTACAAAAATTTTTAAAAAATTGAATCAAGTAAGATAGAGCTATGTTTGGCATTCCTATAAAATATACAAAGCCTTTGTAATGGGTCAGACACTACTCTATGTAGATTCTCACGAGGATGCTATCAGGAAGAAAAGTGCCCTTTCTACCCATTTCACAGAGGAGCAAGTGGAGGCTCAGTCATGTGTTGCCAGTCTATCTCGAGAGCCCATGTAATTCTGACTCATAGAACATGCTCTGTGCCATTCACATCTCAGCTTTGAAGACTAAAGTCCAAAGGGCTAAGCGAGAACATCCAGGGTTGTGACACCCTCACAGGTGGGTTTTGGGCATCATGCAACTTCCCTGCAGGAACCACTAGGGGTGCACAGTTCACCCCTCCCCAGAGGGACCAGCATCAACCCCAGAGCGCTGTGGTCACATGTTCACACCCACCTTCTCCACTTGGCTGCCCCCAAGACAGAGCTGGGCTGAGGTTGATCTCTGCCTCCCTAGTGATGAGTAGCCAGGGGAAACCACTCGGGTCTCAGTTCCGCCAGCGAGGACCAATGTTTCAGTTTAAACACCCTTTCTTTCATTAGAGGGCCTCTCATGATTAAAAAAAAAAAAATGACAGCCCCCACTTATATGGCTCTTCCCATGTACCAGGCTCCAGTCTGAGCTTCAATTTACTTGCAGTGACTCATTTACTCTAAAACAACCCTATGAAGTTGATTGAGCGAGTGTTAATGTCCCCATTTGATGGATGAAGAAATCAAGGCACAGAGTGGATATGTGATTTGTGCAAGCATAGCAGTGAGCTGCAGATGAGGGACCTGAGCCCATTGCTCCGGCTCCAGAGCCTTGCTGCCACCACGGTGATCCATGTTCACATGGAGGGTGACAGGAGAATTGGGTATGGAACCAAAAAACCAAAAGATGCTAATGGGGCAGGTGGTAGAAGTGAGATGCCAAAGGTTAGAAATCTAGGCTGGTGGTGACTGAAGGAGAGAATTACTTTCAGTTTTGATACATGAAGTGATATTTGCAGAGCAAGCACCTTAATTAAAAGTCAGTTCTTCCTGCTCTACAACAGAGCTGTGCCTGGGGACGCATCAGAGTTGGAGCCGGCGGGATGGGCCTGAGGGCGGGACTTAGCAATTCCTGTTTGTTGCTTTTCTCTCAGTGCCACCAGATCTTTACCGTTAACCTCATCAGTTGCTTTTATTGACTGTCCTTCCATTTTGGGTCTCAAAGAAACATCTGGGGCCCCTATCCTGGCTGGCCTGGCATTCTAACTAAGACGATGCACCATAGATTGTTATAGATCATTGTAGAAATGAATTGCATCGTAGCTGGTTGATACTGTCCCAAGGAGGGTAACACCTGAGCTGTAGGTGAGTGTGGAAACTGCAGCCTGCACAGCACGTATACTTAGCCCCTGATCCATTCCTAATGTAGGGAAACGAACCCGGTCTCCCTTCTAGCGGGCTGCCAGGGTGCGACAGGGTGGGGCGTGCTTCTCTTCCTTCACCCTTCCTTTCTCCTGCATCTCCTCAGGTCCATATGAGGAGCCTTCTGTTCTTTGCCCACTTCTGTTTGAGATGTCTCCGATAACCTGTAAGTTACCAAGTCCTGGGACCTTTCTAGACTCGCCTTCACATCTTTACTGCCTCAAGCAGTGCTGAACCATGCAATGCTTCCTCTTCCAGAAAGCTATCTCCTCTGTTCTGTAGACCCTCCCCCGCAAAACAAGCTCATCTGCTCCAGTTGGACCTTTGTTCAGGAACAGATATGTCCTCTTACTCTTCGCTCTACCACTTCTCCCTGAGAAAATTTACTGTTTATATAAATAATGATGCTGGTGAGGAGGAGGACAATGATAACAGTAGCCCCAGTTAACGTTCACTGAATGTTTACCGGGGCTGGCACTCATCTCATGCTGACTCATAGAATACTCATCGCAGCTCCGAGGAAAGGTGCTGTCACCCTGACGCCTTGGCGCAAGGGGAAAGGGAAGCTCAGAGATGTTGAGTAGCTTGTTCAAGGACACACAGCTAGGAGAGAGCAGGCCGGGAGGCTGGGGCTCTACAGGCAGCACTGTAACCTTTGTGCACAGATCTGCGGAGCCCCTCCTCCACTCTTGGTGCCCCTGCATTTGCACATCTGACTAATGTTGACCACTTCCCTCTCCCCCCACCTCATCTGAAAAAACCGAGCCTTTCCTTACTACCTTCTCTATGTATCAGTGATGCCACAATTACCCTATAGCTTTGCTTGGACCCTGGCATTAAAAAAGCACCAAAGTTTAACCCATTCAGCTCCATTATCTTCTACACAGTCAGGCAGTCCTCTTCCTATTATTTCCTCTCAGAAATACCTGGAGACAGACTTGCGTCACTGTACATGAGCTTCAAGGGCTTGGTGAGCTCTCAAGGACAGCATTCCTCATTTCAGATGAGCAATCTGGGGTCCAGAGACCTCAGAGCGAATCAAAGTGAGAACTAGAATTCGGATCAGCACGGCTTTATTCAGAAGCTTCTTGAGAGAGGAAAATGGTCTGACTCTTATTTGCATACTGCTCAAGGCCCAGTACAGTGCCTGGCACACAGTATGTGTAATTGACTTTGAAAAACCATCTATTTCCAACGTTATTTTCCTGCTTCTTTCACCCTTTTTGTATCTCATTCTTGGTTTGTTGAAGTCATCTGCTTCTTTTCACACTTCTCCTTGTCCACAGATGTGGGATTCATCTTCCTAAAGCTCTAATTTCATCTGAACCTCCTCAGCTCAAAGACTGTCAGTGGTGTTTTGTATGTGCCCATTGGATGAGCTCTCCCACATCCTGGCTCCTGTTTCTTCCCTCTAACTTCCTACAACATACATTTTTTAGGGGTGGTGGTAAGATTTATTTTCTTGAAAACATTTCCTTCCTTCTTAATCCCTTCAATGCAGGTATGATGCCACCAGGCGGCAGTAATGTATCACTAGAGCCATAGACTTGAGAAATGGCCAAACATGGTCTGTTTTTCATTTTATGATGAAACTATAACTTTTAAAAGTTCAAGCAGCATAGCTTCAAGACTTAGGGTAGGATTTGTTACATTAACTCCATAATGAAGTCATCATAGAATTCATTCATTTCTCAGCAAATCCTCTATGCAACAGACTAGACAACAGAATGTCTACTGAACTTTGTCTAAGAGGGTAGACCTCTCTATCTGGCTCCTGTTTCTTTCACTAGGGCCCGAAAGACAAGAGATGGAGAAAAGGGTTGGAATAGCCTCAGAGTTAAAAGCTGTTGAATCGTCTTGTGGGTTTCCTTCCATTGTTCAGAACAAAGAACCTCTTTACTCTGCTAATTTTAATTTTCTGCCCCTCATTTTCCTCTCTGAGGCTGGGGATGATTTAAATTATTTTGTAAAACTAGAGGAATGGGACTCTGAATGGTGGAAACTGATCTCAGTGAGTAAGTTCCATTAAAAAGGCTCGGCTGACCTGTGTCTGCTGAATCACCTATTCCTAAATTTAATTAATGTTCCCCTTTGTGTATTTTTATACCTAATAAAATACTTGGGGGTGGTAGGAAGGGGACAAAATCTTGCAAAAAACTTGAAGTTGCATTTTTGCAGCCATAGGCACAGGTATTTATGAACTATCCAATGTTTGGGCTAATTTACAGGAACCATATCTCTCCTACTTCAATGTTTTCCCAGGTACCTACATAAGAGTAGACCAGGAACCCTGAATTATACTTCTAGACTCAACTTTCCTCCCTGTCATCCTTTTGACAAATTTTGAGATGTTTATGATAACTTCTAACTGTGAAGTTTTACTCGTTCAGTTTTACTCAGCCAAGTGATGAAAGTACCCATTCTGAACTCTAAAGGTAAAAGGCAAAAAAAAAAAAAAAAAACAAGGAGAGTAAAAACATGATTATCTTTATCCCCAACAAAAATGTATGGGGAGAAATTAAAGCTAAGTGTGAAACTCTTTAATACCTTTGTGGAGTGTTAATGCAGTTGGAGAAGGCTATCAGTGTGGAATCCTGGCTCCCTTACTATTTCTGTGCCGGCTGGGTGATAAAGCCACCTCCTTAATGGCACAGAAGTGTGCACAAACTTAGGCCAAGTGTGAAAACAGCAGGATCTGATTTTCTTGGCCATAAACTTATCTTAGGGAAAATTTAGAAAGCCTTTCTGAGGTAGCTTTTTTTTCTTCTGTATAAGAAGGACTCAGCTGGGTGAAAACGATGCATTATTTAACTTGTAAAAATTATTTAGCCTCTCTCAACCTTAGTTTTTCCATCTGCAAAATGGGGATGCTGTTACCCACCTGTCCATGTTGTGTGGGAATTAAATGAGAAAGTAGTAGCTGGCATGGAAGGGGTTCATCCATGGTGAGTCTAATCAGGCTCCACTACCATGGAAAATGCTAGTTTAAAAATGAAATTAAAAATATTAAAATATAATTAATCCCCAAGAGGCAAAGTCTTAATTAACTAGCAAGGCCTCATTTCAAAAAGCCTAGCCTTTTGGATTAAGAACATGGATAAACATTGCCATCACTTCTTAAGAGCTTTAATTTCTTACCTGAAACTTGGGAATGGAGGCGTTGGGGGGGCTTTCCATGAACTTCTTGTTTCATCAGAGGAAAGTGCTGGCTTACTGATTAGGAAAGCTATAAGCCTCCGCAAATGTCGTGTACTCCTACCACCATCTCTTGAGACTCAGCATTCTAACTACTACAGACACTTAAAAAGCAGCTTGTATTTGGAATTTCATACCTCCAGGCAAAAATAGCCATAAGCATATTCTCAACAGAATAGAGTATTGTGAATGAAACTGAAATTAATTTGGTGGACAGAGATTCAAACTGGTTCTAGCACACTCCAACAAAGATAAACTATTCTACTCGAAGTACTGTGTTTCATCTTCAGCCTTATTATTGTTGAAAACATTGACGAGGGCATAGATGAGGATCACAAAAGTTCCCTGGGCACCATCACTCTGCCATGAGCCCTTCACAAAGGAAATGCCACAGAGACAGGTTCAGAGCAAGAGTCTGGCGCCTGATGGCCCGATTGTGAACCCTGGCTTGGCCACTCAACAGCTGGGCAACCTCGGACAAGTTCCTTAACCTCTGGGTTGAGAGTTTAAAAATCTTCCTGGTGACTCCAATGCACAGAAAAACTAAGAGTATCGTATTAAGGCAAGTTCCTTCATGCCTTTATGCCTCCGTTTCACTATGCATAAAATGGGAAAATCACAGCATGTAACATGCTTCACATGTTACATGAGATTAAATGAGATAGTGAATGCTCAGTGTTTAGCATACTACTTGGGACATAGCAAGGGCTCAGTAAATGTAAGTCCCTGCCATAATGACCTTCATCACAGTCACTGTGGTTGTTGTGACCACCATCACTCCTCAGCATCACCACCAATGTCATCACACCAGCAGCAGCACTGTCACTATTGCTGTTGTCACAGCTGTCCTCTTCACCACGAGCACCACCCCTGTCCTCTTCACAATCACTCAGCCCCAACACCGCCATCACCTGTCTCTATGGGAGCTGCCACTGACTCCTTTTGGGGGCCCCTAGAATACTTGGTGCTCAACACAACGATCTTGATATCCCGTTTCTTTTCTCTACCATTTGGAAAAAGTGATGCACTAGCAATCGATTGAAAATTCTTCATGAGCTAAGAATGTTGATTTCACTCTGTGTAAGTTAAGCTTTGTCATAACATTCTACACGCACTGAAAACCTGCTACTAATAATGGTCATGCCTGCAGGTCCAGTGCTCCAAGTTTGCTCCTTACAGTAATTTGTTTGGGCCCTGCACCTGCTGGGGAAGGGACTACGACCCCTTTCTCAAAGGTGTGGTCTACACAGGAGTGAAGTAGTATAAATGCAGCCAGAACTCCATCAGCCATTTTGTGCATCACTGTAGGAGTGGGTCACCCATTATATCAAATTCTGTTTTGGATGAATTCCTTTTTGCATTTGGCATGGAAGGTGATAAGTATTTTCTGAGCTATTTTTCAGCTGTGAGCTTCAGTCTGCTGAGATGAAATATGCAGATCAGGGTCTGAACAGCTGTAGCATTCCAGAGTGGTTGGTATTTTGGTGGGCTTTATTTTAAAATCTCTGACAGTTCAATCTCACTAAATAATTCAGCTGTTTAGGAAAAGCCATACGATCTTAAAATAAGTCCCTGAAGGTCAAGAATATAGGTTGAAATTTTATTTTTTGGTGAACAGCATTTGACAAAATAACAGAAATGTCCCTTGTAATATCTCTTCCTTTACATCTTTGAATAAAATTATCAAGCACACATCACTGGATGTTCATTTATAAACATTCTACATCTTCTCCATGCATTTCTGGCAGGGTATTAAGCTAACATTCTGATTTCACTGCTCCCAATGAAGTTAAGGATTCTAAAGAACAATTTCAAAACGCAGCTCAAACTTGAGGTGTCACTGATCATTTGGAAAGCTCTTTGTTACGTCTAGCCCAGGAAAAAAACAAGTCTCACATTATGAAAAAGCTAGAGTATTGACTTCATAAATCTGTTAAAAAAGTGGGGGAGGGGACGCCTTGTAAAAGTTTTGCAGGACAAAGCTGAAGCCTGCTCATCCATCATCAGTCTCTTTGAGGTGACATGCAATTCAGGAGCAGAGCATTTGCATCCAGAAAGATATTGGCCAAGGATTTCTTGTGCCCCTTGAAGATGGGTGTTTCAGCTGAGCCACCAGATTGGTAGCTTTGAATCAGTTCCTCATGGAAGTGGAGGACACAGAGTGAAGATCTTTGGGGAGATCTCATCTAAACTCATGCAGAAACCTACACTCCTTGAGGCTGATTGGATGCTAAGGTTCATCTACTTCAAGTACCTACATGTCCCATTTTACAGATGAGGAAACTGAGGCCCAGAGAGAATATATGATGTGGGCCCATTAATACACTTAATTAGTAACAAAGCCAGAGTCAGGCTGCAGGTAGCACCGGGGCATGGGGAGGATACACATCAGAGCTGGCTTGTGTGTTCCTCCAACTTGGCTGACAAGTGCAGGTATAGCCTTTTTTGTTGTGTACAAAAGACGTTTGGCTTCTGAACTGTGATCTAGCCCTTACTGTGTGACCCAGGCCAAATCCCTTAAATCTCTCAATTCCAGTCTCCTTAGATATAAAACCCCATTATTAATCCACACTTCATAAGGATGTCACATTAATGAAATCCTATATTTAAAAATACTCAGAACAAAGCCTTGTATGCAGTAGTACTCAATAAAGGCTCATGCATGGGTTTATCCCCTCTGATGCCTAAAACATTTTCTCCTGGGCTAGAGTGTGGGACCCATTGCCAAGGGAAATCTAGATTTTTCCAGCTGAATCATTATAGAGTCTGCATGTAGTGTTCTAATGAGTACTTCCATACTTTCCAGACTGTTTTCATTTTGGTGCAGGAAGGCACAGGCATTTGACACCTCACAGTGCTAACCAACCTCTTAGTAGCAGCTGTCACTGTGAGAAGAAGTCATCAGGAAAAGCATGGACTTAGCTTAGGGCCACTCACAGAGTTGCCTAACTGTAAAGAATAGCATGCGAAGAAAATTACAAACTTTTCTCATGTATCACAAGTTATTCATGTTCCTTTGAAAATTTAGAAAATATCAGTGACCAAGAAGTGAGGGGGGGGGGACCACACTTATAATTTCACCAATCTGTGAAAGTCACTGCTAATGTTTCGATAGGAACATACATTTTATATAGATTTAACAAAGTGGGTTCTCATACTCTGTTGCTTTTTGTCAATGTTGAATGTGAAGTTTTCCCCCAAGTAATTAAATAGTTATCTTTTAAATGAGTTCATAATATTCCATCATTCACACACTTAAAGTAGTGAACAACTGGTAGAACATGATTACCAACCAGTCAGAATGGGGAGAAAGAGTTGGTAGAACCATACTGGATAAACCAGATGATTACTGGCCATGGCTGTACTATAACCAGTTTCTTATTCAAATTCTTGCACTTTCATTTTTAAAAAATATTTTCTGACTGCAGCAACACTTTCCTGATGAAAAAGCAGAAGGTAAAATCCTGACATGCATCTTTAAGTATATTAAGAAGTTGAATTCCTGAAGCGTAATGGGTGTGTCAAAGGATAAACACAGATTTGGGATGCTGGCGAAGGGCAATCTTTCCAGGGTATCCATCTCCAGGTCAGTCATGGTCATGCACTCTTGTTTTCCCATGACCCCCAAATGGACAGTTAAGAAAGGTTAACAGTCATGCTGGAAGGGCACCAGGACGCCCCGCCTCCCTACCTGACTCCTGACTGCTCCAGCATAGAGGAACTCCTAGTTGCAGAGACACCCTCCCCCCAGGACAGAGAGTGACCCCTGATTTGAACAGCGCTTAGTGTACTAGGACAGAGGAAACTCCTGGGGCTTTGGTGCTGCCGCTAACTAAATAAGTCACTTTGTCCTGGTCAGGGTGACTTTCTCACATGTAAAGGGGATGACTGGGTCAGACCACTAACCTATTCCCTTTTGGTGTCATCAGTCTAAGAGTCACAATTCTGTGTCCCCACATTCTAACACTACTGCATTTTAATGATGAAAGCTTTCTTCCCTTCATGTACCACCTCTCTGATTCCTCTACACCCCCTCCACAGCCCAGTCTCCATCTGCACAGGGACCAAAGCAGCTTTTTAAAAAACATAAGTCATCAAGGGACTTCTCTATACTCTGAGACAAAAGCCAGACTCTTGTCCACGCCCTCAACAGACTTGGGCAGTCTCACCCCTGCCCACCTCTCCAGCCCCATCCTCCCCTTTGGGTGCTGTGCTGGCAGAAAAATCACACTCATTTTCAAGCTCATTCCCACTTCCAAGCCTTCGAAATCCTGTTCCTTCTGCCTGCTTACCTTAAGACCTTCCCATGGCAAAGCTCTTTTAGGACTTAGCCTTTGAAATGACTATTCCCTTTGCCTAGAACATGTGTCCCCTGATTCCAAGTGGTATCAATTTCTTCCTGCCTTCGAGGTCTCCATTCAAACGACCACACTGATTCAGGTTGCTCCTCCTCTTTGGTCATTTTCAACCTTGCTAGCTTATTTTCTTCTTTGCATTTAGCACAACAGTATCATGTTTTGTTGACCAGCTATTTATTTATTTTTATAGAATATAAACTCTGTCAGAGAGAGGACACCTGGGATTGATAACACATGAAATACCTGTTGAATGAATGGGAGGAGGAAGGGGAAAGTTGACATTGATACCGAGGAGATGGCCTGGTACTGTTAGCCGGATGCTGGCATTTTCTTGTTGCACATGAGTAACTTTGTGGATCATCAACATCAGACAAGAGCACTAAGAAACCACAGTGGACCAGGACAAGAACAGACCACTCTGCGACTGAGTCTGAGCACAGACAGACTGAGCAATGTCCACACCACCCCCTTCCTGGCTCATAAGAGTGACAGTAGCTTCTTTGCTGATCACGACTGTGGCCTCGCCCCAGTCCTCCTGCCTATAGATAGATGGATTAGGTTTCCAGAGTATCCAACTCAGAGCTCTGCTCCACTTTTATGAACCTTCTCCCAAGGCAGCTAACAGGAGCCACATCTACATCTTCCCTCAACCCTCTCACAAGGGTGCCCATCACTCCCCACAGTATGTTCTCCCTCCTTGCAATGAGCAACAAACCCAACTTGCCTAGCTACAGGTGTGTTCCTGCTGGCTTCTGGCTGAAAGACAATGACAATGGAAAAATCATAATAAATAAAACCTTCTTTTTCTTGAGCAACTGCTACATGCTGGACCACTATTTCCAATACAATAGCATTGGAATGCAGCAGTTAGTATTATTTATTCAGATTTAAAAGTAGAGGACGCTGACCTCAAATTGCAGAAGTACCTTTCTAAAGTCTCACAGCTACTGGGAGGAATCTGCAGTTTGGACTGTGCCTTCCTGACTTCAGATCTTGTATATTTTCTCACTGTTATAGTGTTTCCTTTATCTCCTTTTCCTTTAGAAGCTACGTCGGGTCCTCTAGTCTAGTAACGAGGATATGTGTGATAAATACGTTCCCCCTACTAATTTCTCCTTTGAAATGATGAACATTCCGGAAGATGTCAACCTCTGTGAACGTTTGCATTTTAGATTTCTGCTCCTTCAATGTCACTGTCACAGAAAGTTTCTGGCGCAAATATACGGAATATGTTCAGCATCAGAAGAAATATTTTAAGATGATCACTCTGTCATTTGGAGGACTACAATTGTGAAATGGAGCAAATACTTAAAAACAGATTTGTGAGAAAGCTAGTTCTCCATTTGGATTTTAGTAGGAGAGAGTTAATTAGCTGTCTCTATTTTGTGTTCTTGCTGTTTAAATAATGTCTCCCATCTTTTGCCTTTGAAATCTGACTAGTAAATGAATTTAACAGGTTCCCCAGAAATTAGAACTCTAGGTTGGTGGTAAATGAAAAAGATATATGTGTTTATATTAATACATATATGTAGACTTTACAGATCATTACTGAGAATTAGCAGTGAACTGAGCCCTAGGCTAGGTGTCTCCATCAATGCCGCTTTAAATGCTTTCATTTCAGATGCTTGAATTCCTAACTAAACTCTTAGCAAGATAAGAAGTCAGCGATATAGACCTGGTGCCATTAGGTCCAGGCAGCCTCCAGAACTTTCAGTCCCCCTTCATCCCATGATCTGAAACTTTCATGAGCTGGAAGTCCCTGCTGGAGTTGGGGTTATGGGCCTTGGTGAATATCACAGACCAAATATTCCAGTCTTATCTGGTTCTAGAAAAGCCTTTAGGACAGGTCTCAAATGCTCTCCTCTAGGTAGCTCAATATAACACCCAGGGTCACTGGTGTGGGAAAATGCCTCTTGAGCCATTACAGGGTTTTCATCAGAACATGGGCATGACCAGGTCTCTGTCATAGAGGCTGTTCTATCTGCAGGGGGAACGTGGGATGGAGGTGGGGAGGGAGGCTATAGAGAAGTTAGGGGTGGGCACCAAGGGAGTAACCAGGATGACAGAGAGATGGGAGTGTAGGAAAGACAGTCAGAAACAGATATGAGAGGGCTTGGCATTGACTGGCTATCATGGAGCAAGAAAATGCATTTATATAGAGTGAATGCTCTTTATTTGATTTTTTTAAATTTAATTTTTAATTTTTTATTTTTTCAGTGGGTCTTGTCATACATTGACATGAATCAGCCATAGAGTTACACGTATTTCCCATCCCGATCCCCCCTCCCACCTCCCTCTCCACCCGATTCCTCTGGGTTTTCCCAGTGCACCAGGCCCGAGCACTTGCCTCATGCATCCCACCTGGACTGGTGATCTGTTTCACCATAGACAATATACATGCTGTTCTTTCGAAACATCCCACCCTCACCTTCTCCCACAGAGTTCAAAGTCTGTTCTGTACTTCTGTGTCTCTTTTTCTGTTTTGCATATAGGGTTATCATTACCATCTTTCTAAATTCCATATATATGTGTTAGTATACTGTAATGTTCTTTATCTTTCTGGCTTACTTCACTCTGTATAATGGGCTCCAGTTTCATCCATCTCATTAGAACTGATTCAAATGAATTCTTTTTAACGGCTGAGTAATATTCCATGGTGTATATGTACCACAGCTTCCTTATCCATTCATCTGCTGATGGGCATCTAGGTTGCTTCCGTGTCCTGGCTATTATAAACAGTGCTGCGATGAACATTGGGTTGCACGTGTCTCTTTCAGATCTGGTTTCCTGGGTGTGTATGCCCAGAAGTGGGATTGCTGGGTCATATGGCAGTTCTATTTCCAGTTTTTTTAAGAAATCTCCACACTGTTTTCCATAGTGGCTGTACTAGTTTGCATTCCCACCAACAGTGTAAGAGGGTTCCCTTTTCTCCACAGCCTCTCCAGCATTTATTGCTTGTAGACTTTTGGATAGCAACCATCCTGACTGGCGTGTAATGGTACCTCATTGTGGTTTTGATTTGCATTTCTCTGATAATCTTTAGTTGATTTTTACCTTAAGTTGCATGCGTGTGTGTTAAGTCACTTCAGTCGTGTCCGACTCTGTGTGACCCCATGGACTCTTCTGTCCATGGGATTCTCCAAGTAAGAATACTGGAATGGGTTGCCATGCCCTCCACCAGGGGATCTTCCTTTCTCAGGGATAGAATCCATGTCTCTTAGGTCTCCTGTGTTGGTAGGCAGGTTCTTTAGCACTGAGCCACCAGGGAAGCGAATCCCACATTAATTTCTATTCTCTAATTTTTCTGTTAAGCACACTTAACATGAGAGCTACTTTCTCACCAAAATTTTAAGTGCACATATAGTATTGTTAACTATAGGTGCGATGTTGAACACATATCTCTACAGTTTACTCATTGTGTTTAACTGAGCTTTATGCTGGTTGAGCAGCAACTCTCTATTTTCCCCTACCCGCCAGCACCTGGCGACCACCATTCTTCTCCCTGCTTCTAGGAGTTCAGCTGTTTTAGGTATTTGATACAAGGGGAGTCATGCAGTATTTGTCCACGTGTGACTGGCTAGTATCACTTAGCATGGTGTCATCCATGCTGCTGCATATGACAGGACTTCCTTTTTTGTTAAGGCAAAATAGTAGTCCACTGTATGTATAAACCACATTTTCATTATCCATCCATCAGTGGACATAATAGTTCTGGTCTATTACATAGACTGGATCTAGGGTAAGTCGTAAAGATATGTGGGTCACTGAGTGAAGCCTTTATTTATTAATCAAATATGTATAACATGTTGCCTGTTCTAAGTGCTTTATCAACATCAGTTCATTTAATATTTATTATATCTCCATGAAGTAAGGACTATTATTATCTCATCCAACAGATAAAGAAACTGAGGCACAGATAGATTCAGTAACCTGCCCAAGGTCACACAGTCAATAAATGAAAGTTGGTTTCTAGGGTTTGTGCTCTTAACCATTACACACCCCAGCATCAACTTGGCGGCCAATGTCAGGATCTAATGCTCATGAATATCTGTCTACTGGTGGGAAAGGAACGGGACCCAGTATACCTCAAGGACAGCCAAGGAAAAGTTCATTTTATTGTTTTGACTTTGATTTAATTTGGTCCCAGGCATGACAATCATGAAACAGTTTCATCTTCCTAGTCTCTTACATTAAAAAAAAAAAAGGCTGTTACGTTTCTGATGGAGGCTCTGATGGAATTTTAAACATAATTATTTTAGGCCTGTTTATCCATAAGGAGCTCTACCAATGGTGCATGATGATTTATCTCTATGGATTAAATGTCATGATGGAAGAGCTGTGGTCTAAATCATACATTCACGGCAGACCTTGAGAGACTCTGAAGGTCTTCCAGCTGCACAACAGAAATTGACCAAAATTTTCAAACTTTTCTTTTTATTATCACATAACTGAAGTTGCACATGGAATACATTACTTAGTGTATCACTAATAATATACTTTAAGTTATAGGCATGTAAAAGCCCCAAGTTTTTTCAGAGATCCAAGTTTATCAGTGCAGGTGAGACTAACAGATTGACTAGCAGACTGATGAACTCATACCAACTTAAAAAAAGCATAAAGGCTTCTGAGCCAAAGAACAAAACTCAGTACTTGGGTATGTTACTATTCATTGTTCAACACTTTTTTTAAAGATAATAAACACTACACATGGTACATCACTATAAACCCCCACGTGGAGGAACATATGCAATCAGATTGCCTCAGAATGAAATAACCAATGAAATGGAATTTCAGACCAAGAAATTTGTTACACTCTTTCTTAAATTTTTTCACTTGGCAATAGCCACATTAGTCATCTCTAGAGCAGGGCTTCTCGACCTTGGCACTACTGGCATTTGGGGCTGGATAACTCTTTGTGGTGGGGCTGCCCTTGGCACTGTGGGACACCAAGGGCCATCTCTGGATCTCTGGCTAGCTGCCAGTAGTACACCTCAATCACGACAACCCCAAATGTCTCCAGACTTTGTCAAGCATCCCTTGGGGTAATGTGCAAAATCACGCCACAATAAAACCACTACTCTAGAATATGACTCTTCAGTGGGATTGGCTGTGAAAACCTATTCAGTAATGAAATGTTGGGTCTATGAGACCACATGTTGATTTATTAAATAGGCATTTATTTATTTAACTTATTTTTTAAAGGTATTCTTTTTTTAATATTCTTTTCCATTCTGGTTTATCACAGGATATTGAATACAGTTCCCTGTGCTCTACAGGAGGACCTTGGTGTTATTACACAGCTATTTATTGAGAGCCTGTTAAATGTCAGGTGAGGTGGAAGAGTCAGAGGGAACTGCTATGAGCACAATATAGTGAACGTGGGCTACAGCTTAATAATGGGGTGAATGCTGATTCGCTTCCTTTACTATCTCTTGTAGATTTGTGACTATTTAAAAGAAATTAAAACACTAAACAAAATATAATACTTTGCAAGCAGCTGATTCACAGACATAGTTCGAAATCTCTTCATTAGATGGTGCAGAAGATTCAATCTCTTCAGTACACCTTCCACCCCATACACATACACAAACGTGAAAAAGTGAAAGTGTTAGTTGCTCAGTAGTGTCTGACTCTTTGCAACCCCAAGGACTGTAACCCACCAGGCTCCTCTGTCCATGGAATTCTCCAGGCAAGAACACTGGAGTGGGTAGCCATTTCCTTCTCCAGGGGATCTTCCTGACCCAGGGATCAAACTCGGGTCTCCTACACTGCAGGTGGATTCTTTACCATCTGAGCCACCAGGAAAGCCCATACACAAATATAGCTGTATTCATTTCACACACACACCCTACTCAATAGACAGTTGAGCTGTGACAAAGTACCTCTGCAGAAAACACCAGAGTTTCTTTCTGTCTCCTGTAGATGTGTGTATGCAGACAGTCCCAAGCTGGTTCAGTATAGTTCAGTAGCTAAGTCATATCTGACTCTTTGCAACCCCATGGACTGCAGCACGCTAGGCTTCCCTGTCCTTCACTATCTCCTGGAGCTTGCCCAAACTCATGTCCATTGAGTTGGTGATGCTATTCAATCATCTCATCCTGTCATCCCCTTCTCCTCCTGCCCTCAATCTTTCCCAACATTTGTTCTGACAAAATGTGGTCCAGTGGAAACAGGAATGGCAAACCACTTCAGCATTCTTGCCCTGAGGACCTCGAGCTGGTGAGGGCCCTTTAACAGCAGAGACATTCAGACTCTGCCTTCTCGCTCTGCCTTGTGGGCCCTCTGCTCCCTGGAAGGCTGCTTATAGCTCACCTTCTTGCCTACTTCTCACCTAGCAGGAAGGAAAACAGGGATTAAAGAAGAATGACCAGGGAAAAGCACCAGCACCATATAACGGGTGCTCCCTGGGGGGACCCACATGGCCTGATGGCCCAAACTTAGTCAAAAAGGCTACATCTAGCTGCAAAGGAGGCTGAGAAATGCAGTCTTGACTCTTGGTGGACACTTGCTCAGGGATCTTTCTGTTCCTACGGAGGGAGGGAGAACAGATTGGAAGACAATGAGCAGTGTTGACCGCAGTCCCCCAGGGGCATTTTTCCTTCCTGCATTTTCTCCTCTCCATTGATATATCAACTTCACTGAAGCTCTTGATCTGGGATTCCATTTCATGTGATATGTTGGTAAATGTTTAACAACCAGCCCTTCTCAGGGTGGGAATTGGCAGCAGGGAGACACAACCTGATTTTTAAGTTTGCCGATTTTTGTGGCATAAATACTCCCACTATGGCCAATTGGTTCCAAGCTACCAAAGCGTCTGCAGGGGGTGCTGGGAAGGAACACACACGACTGACTCTCAGGTCAGGTACCAGCTGGCTTCATCACAACTCTGCTTATGAGGAAACACTCAGCACAGCGTCTGGTACAGAGTAAATTCGTGATGGCTTACTTTACTGAAAAATTTAAAATGTGTGACACGTTTATATCCCATTCATTCCCCATGTATTTATTGAGTGCCTACTATGTGCTGGGCTTGTGTTAGCCTCTTAATGGGGGTGAGATAGAGGACAAAACAGACAAGATTCCTACCTCACACAATACAGCTGGCAATATGATGAGGAAGGCAGAGAACAATCAATAACCACATCAGTAAATGCAGAAGGACAAAGGCAACGAGTGTGGAGAGAGGGAGTCACGTTTTATAAGCTGAGCATGAGTCACCTAGATCTGGAGGTGAGGTTCAGGGAACAGCATGTTGGCAGGGAGATCAGTACTAACCAAGACCCCGGGGTGGGGTGGGGAGAGCATGGCATGATGAGGAAGGCCAGGGTGGACTGCAGGAGCACAGCGGAGTAGAATGAGGAGGTAAATGGAGGAAGCAGGGGCTGGACCAGTCAGAGTTAGACACTAATTTATCTTTCAGAAGCAACAAGGAGCTTTGGAGGCTTTGAAGGCAGTGCCAAGGTACCAGTGTTTGGGAAAGAGACCGCTCTGACACATTAAGTGGGGGCTTCATAGACACAGGTGGTACAAGACAGGAATGATGGCATACCCTTGGCTAGAGTGGTGGCAGTGGACACAGAGAGAATAGATACATTTCACATGAAGGGGTGGCATTCTTAAGACTGGGGCATGAGTAAGCTCTGGGGGAAATATGGGAGAGGACTAAATGCTTTCTTACTTTGGACCCTGGATGGATGTTGGGTTTTTATTGAGTTGGGATGGAAGGAGTGGAGGAGAAATTCTAAGTGAGATTTTGAGCATGTGCACTTGGACTGCAAAGAGAACAAACCAGTCAATCCTAAAGGAAATCAACCCTGAATAGTCACTGGAAGGGCTGTTGCTAAAGCTGAAGCTCCAATGCTCTGGCCACATGATACAAAGAGGTGATTCACTGGAAAAGACCCTGATGCTGGGAAAGATTGAAGGCAAAAGGAGAAAGGAGTGGCAGAGGAAAAGATAGCTAGATAGCATCACTGACTCAATGAACATAAATTTGAGCAAACTCTAGGAGACAGTGGAGGACAGAGGAACCTGGCGGGCCACAGTCCATGGGGTTGGGAAGAGTCGGACACGACTTAGCAACTGAATGATAAGAACAGCGCTTGAGCCATTTCATCTTTTGATCATCCCTGAGGAAAGCACCCTCATCACACCAGTGGAGAAATAAGCTCAGAGCCAACGCCACACAGCTAGTGAAAGGCACGGCTAGGACTCAAACACAGATCTTGTGATGACAAACCCTACGGTCTTTCTACCATGTAACACAAACTGGCTCTAACAGGGTCCTTCTTGAACCAGCGGCAGGATGAGTGTTGTTACTGGAAAACCTCATTAACCTGAGCGGCAAGGTGGGACTTCAGCCTATGTACAAAGAAGATTGGGCTATTAACAATGCCCCTTCAAATTGCTTTGAACAATTTCTTCTGCACTGGACTAATGAGCCCTGTCCTGCACTTCTGGGAAACCTCTCACCTTGTAAAGTAAGACCATCTGATCATGCTCTGAATATTAACCTTGAATGGAAAGAAAAATAAGCAATAGAAAAGATTGATTTTCCTTCACCCCACGCAAAGAAAACACTTTTCAATGAGCCACTAAGTACAACTCATATTTTTAGATTAAGAGTGTTTTGTGATGAGGAAAAAAAAATCTTTGTGAACTATTACCAATAGCATGATGTTAAGCAATAAAGGCATGGATACCCTCTCACCTCCTGCATGGTTTCTGCATAAACAGGTGTGATGTGACATGACCGTGGCTAGAGGCGTTATCAGGAATCTATATCAGCCTGTTTGCCTCGTCTGTCACCAGGTCAACATGGCTGGATGTGGGAGGGCACACTTCTCTCGTGCCAGGCTAACCAATCTTCTGACGGTGGTGCTCCCGAGTCAAACATTTTTAGGAGAAACCACACCTGGCCACTGAACTAATGAAAATGGAGATAAGGAACTGCTTCTGGCCATGGAAAATGAAGCAAACTGCTTTTGGTAAAATTAGCAGGGTCATAAAGAGAACCATTCACGATCAGTGTAGTTTGCCATGTATTCTCACATCATGAATTCTATTACATGGAAGAGAAGTCCCTACTCACATAGAAGTTGAGATAGACGTCACAGCTTTTTTATTTTCTGCTGACTCATTGGACCCACTTCACAAGCTTAAAGAGAAGGCAGGATATGTTCTATTTCCCCCACTTTATAGGCAAGGAAAGTGAGGCCCTAAGATACTGGGTAACCAACTGATCATCACATCAAATAAATAAGAGTCAGGGCCACAATGCAGGGTGATTCTTCCCTGGTCCTCACACTCTTCCTGAAGTAAGTTCCAGAGAGCAGGGACTTGGTTTTGCTCCTTAGTATCTGGCACACAGTAGGTGCTCAATAAATATTTGTGGCTGATTTCTCTGTGCCTTTCCTTCCCTGTGGCATGGTGCCATAGAGAGACAAGGGGACTGGAAAGTGGAATGCCAAGGCTTCATTCAAGAGCATGGATAAGCAATAGAACCTCTTTCACCTTTGGTTTCTTTCCTGCAAAATGAAAATGACCCAGTCCCAACTCTGCAGGGGGGCTGTAAGGATCAAGTCAAATAGGACGGTGAGAGTTTCCTTCAAACAGCACGTGTTTAAGGTGCTGAAAACACCCCAGTGACCTGTTTGCTCTTCCTGGTCACTTGTGCAGCCTCCAAGTCTGTGTGGGAAAGGCAGCTGCAGAGACCGGCCTGCCTGTGTCATGCAACTTTGACTTCCAGAACTTTCCTGGGGAGGTGCCTTGGGGGCAGCTTGTGACATTCACATGAGCCTCAGAGTCTTCCAGACCTTTCTTCACCCATAGTCAGATAGACACGTGGTGGCCCCTGCAGGCCAGAGCCCTCTTTGACCTCACTCTAAAGGTTTCCTTTAAAGCTCAGTTTTTACTGCTATTTTTACAGCAGCCGTGATCAAAGCTGTGGGGGTGGGGTGAGGAATCCTCCTTCACTCTTCTCTCTACCACAAGAAAATATGACCCCAATCTGTCATTTGTTGACCATTCCTCTAGGGATGTATTTCCTAACATTTCTCAGCCTCAGTTACCTCATCTTTGATTAGGGACCATGAGCAAACCACTCAGGCCGGTCACAGGACTGAATGGTAGGATGCAATGAGCACAGAGTTCTGGGCCTGGAACATTCCAAAAATGTGGTATTCCAGTGGCTCATTCTGACAACTAATTCTCTCTTATTCAACATGCATGGCAGCCTTGCAGATAAGACAGAGCTCCATGTGACTGGGATTCCCATTTGCTTCCAAGCTGTGTTTGTTGCAAATCATAGATTCCCAAAGGAGCAACTGGGTTGTACCACCCACAATCACCCACTTCTCAGCAATCAGCACTCCACAACAGCCTGAGTGACTATCCCCTGGGGCATTTGAAAACTTCAGTTGGTATCCCTTCCACTCTTGCTTCCTTCAGTCCATCTCTCAACATAGTAGCCAAAAGGATCATGTTAAAACATAGGTTAGATCACATCCCTTTTCTGTTCAAAAGCCTCCAGTGCCTTCCCATGTAACTCAGAGTAAATCCAACTCTCACACAAAGTTCTACAAAGACCTCCATGGTTTGCACACCTCTGCCTTATTTCCTCTCTGCCATTGCCTCCTGCTACCATGCTTGCAGGAATAATGAAAATGGTAAGGAGACAGGACCAAGGTGGTGAAAGAACTCTAACCCATGCTTGCCTTGTGACAACTTAGCTGGTTCAATTAAACCAACAAAGTAACAAATGAAAGAAGTGTTTAGATTGAAATAGACAAGAGGAGCATGATAAAGTTTTCTCCCCCTAAGTACCTGGAACATGGAAGGGGAAACTGCTAAACAGAAATATGACTACTGGGTAGGAATATAGGAATTTCATATCAATGCTGATAAAGAATCGTCTTACAACCTCATTTGACAATGAAAGGAATGAGCTATTTGATTAGAGAGTAAATTCTCCACCACTGCAAACACTTAAGCAGAGACTGGAAAATTATGAGATAGAGAAGCAAGATTTCAAACATCAGAAGGTGGATGCAATGGGACTATGTTTAACTTAGTCTACTATAACAGAGTCTACTATTTGTAATATTGAAAAGTAGAGAGAAAATAAATAAGAATCAACTGCTTTAGCTTCACCAATGGTAAGCAATTCAATGTGAGTGCATGTCATAGAGAAATATTGCAAAGGTGTTTTACAGGAGGATCTCTGCTTGGGCCGTTACTGAAGCAAAATACTAATTTCTTGGAAAGATAAGCCTAAATTGGTCCCCTTATTCTTGGCATTCTGAGGATAAGTTGAGGTGGGGCAGAGTGAAAAATTTAAGAGTATGGTCCAGTGGAGATGTAAGTGATGGTCAATCCTATAATTAATTGTGGAAAAGGGGAGTTGCTCTAATTACCAAATGACACACTAGGCTGTTGGACAGGAAACCAGGTCACATACTTTTTTTCTTTACCTCATGCTCTTTTCTCTTTCTTTTGGATCATCGTCAAGGCTATGTATATGTGTCTATGCTTGTGTGTGTGCACGTGCATATTTCTTTATTGTCTTCTAGTGTCTAATTCAATGGGTTCATTCATCGAGTATGGTGGCAGACTGACTCGGTGTCTGGCAGGGGAATACAATGATGAACTAACTCCAGCCTGAAGGGGCTGACTGTTTTCCTTTAGGACTGGTTGTCAGAGGAGAGATTTGCAAAAGGCACCCATGCCTCATAAAGAAATTCTTTGGGTTCAACCCTAGTCAAGGAGGGGTTGAAGAGACCTGCTTTGAACTGATCATGTAAAATGGGTCTCCTTTTCCATAAATCAGGCAACGTTCTGGGTTATGAAGTGAATTCACAACACGCAATGAGACCTTTCTGTGAAAGCTGTGGTTCTGACCTCATCTTACAGACAGAAGTCACAGTTGACCCTGACAGCAATAGCCTGTCCCACTATCAATACCAGTGTCCTAAATGATAGACTTTCCACTCTCTTCCTTCTGTAACTAACTATGCCAAGAGGAAAAGACACTTGCCTCTACGAAATATTTTGAGAGCAGGTATCTGTGCCCCTTAAGAGGGAAGCTGGTAGAACGAATTTGTAGAATTGGTTACTAAAGATAAATGCAATGGATTTATGGTCCAGTGCTATGGTTATTTTAACAAATAAACCAAGAATAGTGGTTGAATGCATTGGAAAATAGGGAAATTTGTAACAACCGATTTAACCTGAAAACAACAGAATCAATGCAGCAGATAGAATTCCCCTAAAATACAAACATATGAATATGTGTGGCTTATCCCTCAACAAACAAAGGCAAGGAGAGACTGTCAAGCAGATAGAGAATCTTGTCTGTTTCCTTGTCTTACAAACTGATTTCTAATATGTCTACTTATTTCTCATTCTGGCAACAAATCTTTTGGGTGTCTTACATACCTCCTAGTTGCCAAGTGCTGAAAGTTCTGATTTTGTAGGTGAATGCTTATTTTCATGGCTGATTCAGAGAGTTATTTTGACAAAGCATTATAAATCATGAAATGTCATTGTCATCTCTATACCAGGCAGAGCTTTTTTAAAAAGTAGAGTTCTATTCTCTCATTCGACAACGTAAGAAAAAAATCTTGTCAATGAAAACACAAACAAACAAATCAAAAAACAACCCAGAAACATATTGAAGTTAAAAAAATCTAACTGCTGAGGTCAAACTAACAGGGACTTACAGCATGTTTCCAATGTTTTTAAAAATAAAAAGTGAATTTCTCATAACAGTCAACTGTTTTTGCTCCCTGCTATTTTGCAGTGTTTCCCAGGCATTGAATCCCTGCAAGTCCCATGGAAGGTCATATAAAAACTCATTTTTCCTGTCACAAGACAAATATGAGCAGTCAAAATGCAGCATTCTCCTATTAAAATGCTGATACCTAGCCACCAAAGCATTCACATTTACCTTATAAACCTGAATGACTCTTCTCTGTGTCATGCACAAATAGAAATTTACCAGAGACCACTTCTTTTGAAGGTTTTAGCTCAGGCCAGTGGGACTGACCAGAGGGTCAGCAGTAGATCACTCTGGCCTTCCTGTTGCCTTTCACAAGTGAAGTGACACAGAGCTGCCCAAGCTGTCAGGTTCTCAACTGGCTCTAAGAAATCTCCATGGCCCGGAAAGGTATGCAGAAGCATACTTATTATTGTTATTAGAGGAACATGTTAGAGGAAACTCTAATGTTGTTAGAGGTTCATGTTGTTACAAATGGGCCCTGGTCAACTGTATAGAAAAGGTGTGTGTGGGGGCAGCTGACTGTCAGTGCCTACTGCACTCAGGCCTGACAAGGTGGGGGTCCTGAGGCCCCTGCCTGCCTGCAGTGTTATCTACTGGTGTTACAACCTATATGAGTTTCCCATGGCTGCTGCAACAAATTGCCATAATGTTAATGGCTTAAAATCACTTAGATTTATGACTTTTTGGTTTAGAGGTCTGAAATGGGTCCCATGGGGCTAAAATTAAGGTGCCAGTGGGCCTGGTTCCTTCTGTAGGCTCTAGGGCATGGCCCATAAATTGCCTTTTCCATCTTCTAGGAGCTTCCCACATTCCTTGTCTTATGGTGACATCAATCTAGTCACCAGGGGATGTGGAGATGGTATAACCAGATGGCATGAGCTTCAGAGACAGAGTTGACAAAAGAGCGTGATAGAAGAAAGATTCTTCCAAGGGATCCCCAAGAATGTTGACCTTACCTCTTAGTTTTGAAATATCGGGGTTGAGAGGATTGGAAAAAGAACTAACTCCACTTGAAAAGAAAGACAATCTTCTCTACTGCATGTATCATTTGATTTATTATATATATTTTTAAACTTTGCTTATTTTCAGTCTTCTCAATAGATTATAAGCTTAATGAGTGGTTCAATGCTATATCTTAGTGCCTTTAACAGTGCTGGACAGTATTAGGTCCTTTATGTAAAAGGAAAGGAGAAAGGAAATGAGAAAAAGAAAGGAAAAGAAAGCAAAAAGGGAAGAAGTAAGGGAAAAATGAAAGATATGTGTAGATACATTTGTACACTGAAGGTTAGTTAGGCAAGGGCTGAGCTCCTCTAAAGGTGAGCAGGAAGGCTGTGCCGTAGAAGATGACTGAAAACATAAGAGAAAACAGAGGATAGAGAGGACGTTCCAAAGTCAACAGTGGAAGGGAGGATGGGGAGAGGAATTAGAAGGAGATATTTTGGAAGGAGTTATGAGCTAAGTAAGAACTATTTGGGGAGTATGATCTAAGTCGGGACACTCTTCCCTGTGAAGCTCTGGAGCACAGGGAGCTGGTTTTATTCAGGAACTGGCCCCTGGCAGAGGCCGGGCACTCAGAGGGTAAGTGGCTGGTTGGCAGGAAGAATATTAAGAGCTGTGCACCTCCAGAGCTGGACTCTCCTTCCTGAATAGCTACAAGCTTAAGGACCATCTTCCAGGGATATTCTATGGCTTAGTCGAACACTGGTTGGAACCAACATTAGATGACATCTTGGTCTCCTTTCAATTCCTAAGTCTTCAAATAGCCAGAGAGACAACCTTTCCCTCCTCCCAGTTTACACTCCAGTTATTTCATTCATTTTAATGATGGGGAAGCAGAATGACCTTTTGCAAATATCACCCACAGCTTGGAACTCGATTGGCAAAGAGTTGAATCACAGCTCTGACTGGACCCAGGTCTCAGGCATGCTATGGTGCGATAGCAGATTTGAGCCACTCAGGAGGAGGAATAGCTCCATGGATTTAATTTCCCATTACTATGGCAACCTTGAGACTTTTGTTGCAGCAAAAGGTTAAATGCAACCAAGTGTTCATTAGGACATTCTACTAATGAATCAGGCCAAACCCTTATTCGTGTGTAAATGAATGGCTGTGTGAGTATAAGGATGTAGAACAAAGAGACGGTGCACAAACCAGGGAGAGCTAACCGTCTAATCAACCTTGGGATTAAAATTGGTCTCCGACTGATACAATGGCTTCATCCTGTAACATGCATGAAATAACTATAATTGAGAAGAAAAAAAAAATCAGACATTACATAATATTATTCTGAGAGCATTTGTCTAGGGCCAAGGATTATTTTTTATTCCTGTAAAACCATTTTTGAAAATGTTTAATTTCTTCCTTTTTATCTTTGATGGCCTTAGTGATTCTTCCAAAATTAAGAAAATGGCCAAATAATATTTATATTCATTTATCTAAGTTCAGGCAATATTCCATCTGGAATTACCTCTAATGATAGCAGCTTCAAAAAGAAATAATTAGAGAGGTTTCTGAAGCGGAGGTCATGGGAGACGGACCTTAGAAATCAAACTGGCTTGTGCAGTTAGAATTAGCTGACTGTGGCTCCAAGGACGGCTTTGTGATGGAGCTCTGGGCAGTGCACATACAAAACAAATGGCTGGTACACAGAAAGTCTTCAGTCCATATTAGATCTGGGCGAAGTTCTCATTCACATCCATTACCTGTGTATGTCTAGAAGGCCAGTCATGGCATCCAACCAAGTCCTACGCTGCTTTAGCATGATGGGAAATGGGATAGGCCACCAGGATTCACTTCCCACCCAATCCCAGTGTTCCCTGGAGCCCTAAAGATTGTCAGGGGTGCTTTGGGGGACACTGGAAGAGGGGCAAAGGGACTTGTGGATTGTTCAACTCTCAAACAGAGAAATACATTTAGATCTCATATATTATTGGGGCTTCTCATGTAATCACTTATAATAAAGAATTTCCCTGCGATAGATACAAGGTTAGGACTACAGTCTTTGCGGACAGTTATAATCATGTAGACATATCCTTGTTTTTCCAATTAGAACGGATTCTGAAAATCAACTTAAAACATTTATTTCAGACTTTTAGGCAAGGTCTATCCAACACATGCTTTGTTTGTTTGTCTGCTTGTTTTTCTGATAGAGGAACCAGAAGTTCATTGGTGAATTACCCTCTGGAAAATCAGTTATAAAAGGCGAGAGGTCTAGGATTACTGGAATTTTCTCCTAAAGGCAGAAGATAGATCATTCAGTGATGCTGCTATTGAAAGGGTAAGGAGTGAGTTGCTTTAGGCCTTTTTTCCTCTTTGTGTTTTCATAAGAATCAAATAAAACAAGAACTTTCAATAATGACGCAGTTAAAAGCTGCTCTCTGGGGTAAGCACGTTCGTGTTATGTTGAAAATACCTGCAATGCTTTAGAGGCTGCCGAAAGCATACATAATTCTTAAACCTTATCCATCAGTAAAGAAAAAGAAACAAAAGACATTCTTGTGGGACCCTTGTAATTTTAAGATTCAGGGTCAGTATAGCAGAAATTCAAAGAAAAAAGTTTCCAATGATTTTGCAGTTTTATGTAAAATTATAAATGAAAACATATATTGAAGAATAAAAAAATGAAACTTTATGGAATATGAATCTTACTTGTCTAATTTATCTTTGCAATCCTAGTATCTTGCACAGTGCCAGACATATAGTGGGCATTTAGGAGATAATTGACAAATTTTCCTCCTCCTTCTCATTACTGTAGTCATCACCCTCATCCAATAATTCTGTGTGTTCGCTAGGTTTCAGGCACTATTCTAAGCATCTTATTTGTATTGTCACATGTCATCCTCAGAACAGTCTTATGTGGAAAATGCCATTATTATCCTCTTTTTAAAGAAGAGAAATCTAAGGCTGAAGTATCCCCAGTAACTTTTCTTTCCTCTCACCTCCATTTTTCCCTTCTTCCTTCCACCATTTACTGAGCACATGTTTCTAGGTACCATTTTAAGTATGAGGACAAAGAAAGAATAAGACAGTCAAAAGTTCCTGCCCTCATGGAGCTCATGGAACCATTGTAATGACCAAGACTGTTCAGCTAGTAAGTCACTGACTGAGGATTTGGACCCAGAGAGTTTGAATAGTATACCGACAATACTGGACATTATAGCCCAGTATGATATTCCTAACTATGTCTGTGTTCTGAGTGGGGCAGAAGTTCTTATTGAGAAATATAGGAAATCTGTGTTTTCTTAGAAAAACTCTATGTAGTCTCATGAGGAGATGGGTGATCGGAGGCTGACAGTCTAAAGGCCTAAAACATCTGAAAATGTGCCTTTGGGTGAGTGGAAGCTGGTTTTACCTCACTCCCTAGCACATATTCTGTACATTCTAGTGGTGACGGTTTCAATATCCCAAGCAAGAAGTGTCCTGGAAAAATGTTTCTACCATACTGGAAGTTGTCTGACTGAGCTCTCCGTGGGACGTGTTCCTCCACTGCAAAGTGTTCAGTCCTACTTCACTGGAGCACTATCGGGATCAGTTGGGACAGTGTCTGCTCTTGTGCCATTATTAGACCTAGGAGAGTCTGTGTCTGTAACTCAGATGATGGGTGAGTGAAGATGTTCAGGACGCACTCTGCTTCCCAGACTCTCCCAGGGCCAGCACCCCAACCTTGGGGCTTGGCCTCAGGGCCACGGGCACCTGGTGAGAAGAGAGGCCATCCTGCACCCTCTGCCCCAAGTTTAGGTTCCAGAACAGCTCATCTAAGTCCTAAAATCTCCACTTGCTCTGTAACCTCATGGAAAATGGTGAAACCGCTGACCTCCCTTTTCTTTCCCGTCTCCCAACTGTAACCATACTGTCACAGTTACTACTTGCAGCCAGTTTGTAAGGGATTTGGCTCATACTGCCTCCACTAGCAGGTGTTCAGGAGATAGATTCACTGACTGATCTTTGGTCTTGACTCTCAGTCCTTTCGATAATCAACTTCTTTAGGAAGAAGCAAATGAGTAAGATTAAAAGTAGTCATATTAAGATGCCCTAAGACAACAATTAGCAAATAACTTATTCTCAGTGACCAATCTCAGACACATTTTCCCCTTTCTTTTTTTTTAAATTTATTTTTAATTGGAGGATAATTGCTTTACAATACTGTGTTGGCCTCTTCCATACATCAGCATGAATCAGCCATAGCACACATATGTCCCCTCCCCCTTGACCCTCCCTCCCGCCTCCCACTCCATCCCACCCCTCTAGGTTCCCACAGAGCACCGGACTGAAGCTCTCTGAGTCATACCTTTTTTCCCTTTCAATCTCTGTCTCCTGATTTTCTATCTGGGATAAAAAGTATCGACTCTCCTGAAATACATTAAATGATGAGGTGATACCAAACTTGTCTGGTACTTAATTATCTCTCCAGTTTTGCATTTGCTCTCTCTGGACTCTGTTCTCTCTCTGGTTCCTATGCCATGGACAACTTACTAAACAACATTCAAATCAATGCAATCCTATACACAATCCTTACTCAGCATTTCTAACATTTATTAATATGCAGTCATGATAAACAATTAGCTCAGTTATTCGTGTTCCCTTCTAGGCACTAGGGAGAAACACAGTGATGAACAAGACAGGTAAGATGCCTGCTTCCTTGGCAGTTACATTCCCATGGGAGGAGACAGATGACAAATAAATAAGCAAACTAATAGCATCACATAGATATGTGAACAGCTGTGTAAAGAGTTAAAATGTGATGATGTCAAAGAGAATAACAAATGATTTCTTGTTTGTGTATCATTCAAGGTCCCAGAAGGAAATGTAAGGCACACTCAAATGGGGTACTCTGAGACACATTTATAGAGGGACTATTTACAAGTATGTAAATAGTTATATAAGACGTAGTTATATTTACTGTTCCAGCATCTGAAAGAATGGCCATCAGAACAGAATGGAGGTGGAAGGGGAGAAGGAGAAAGGAGAGAGTAGGGAGAGAAGACCTAAGAGGAGGAGGAGAAGAAAAGGAAGATGAGGAGAAATAGAAAGGAGGACAAGAGGAGGAGGAGGAACAGGAGAAGAGGGAGCAGAAGGGGTAGAGGAGAAGTGGAGAAGACGATGAGGAAGAAGAGGAGACAGGGAGAGGGAGGGGGGAGAGAGAAGACTGTTGGGTAGGAGCCGTGACCTTTGGTTAAGGGATGCAGCCACTCAGCAGTGATCCCTCTGGGATGGAGCTAGGGGGAAGGGCATCTACTGACGACCTCAGTCTTACTCCTCCCTCTTGTCTCCTGCTGTCACTCTTGACAGGCGAACACAACAGGAAGCTGGCAGGCAAAGGAGCCCATTGATACAGGGCAGACAGGTCACCCTCCTGGAGCACCCTCCTGGATCTAGATGGAAGACATCCAGCAGAGACTGACAAGGTGGACTGTCTGATAAGATGTTTAAACTGAGGCTTCAATGGCACGGAGGCCGGCAGGCAAAGATGAAAAGGGAAAGCAGAGGGAGTTTGAGGGGACATTCAGGGCAAGGGCCCTGAGCCAGGTGCATGCTGTGAGAGCAACAAAGAACCCGAGGATGCCGTGGAGCTTATCACAGAGGGGAGAATGATGGCTGGGGGGCTGGCTTTCTGAACCCTGGCAAAGGATTAGGATTTTATTCTATGGGCAATGGTAAGCCCACAAGGAGTGTCATCATCCGACTTGTGTCTTGAAGAGGAGATTCTTTAGAGTGGAGAAAGCACTGTCATTGTAGCAATCTGGGTGAGGGATGATGCAACTAGGACAGCCACGCTCATACACGGGATGGGAAGAGGACAGACTCAAGATGCACACTGGATGGGCTGGATGTGGGACAGGAGAGAAAGTAAGGAAAGAAGGACTTTTAGGTTTTGGGGGCAAGTGGTTCCGTTTATACTGAGCTGGCATTGCACTCAGAGTTCCTATTAGACATGCAAGTGAGATGTCATATCAGCAAATGGTTATTTGATTTTGGAGGTCAGGGCAGAAGTCAAACATTCTTTAATTCACTGATCATTTTAGCAGCACAGTGACTCAACCTTTTCCTGCTTTTCCATTTGAAAGAAAATTAATAGATCTGAAGAAGAGCTATTTTTGATCAGGCATCAGAAAAGGCTTTAAAGGATCTATCATAAGTATTCATTAATTCATGCAAGAAATTAAAATCTATTCTGCTTCAAATTATAAGCCTTGATACTGTAAGAAACCGGCTGATTCATCATCTCAAACACTCTCCCAGGCCGTCACTTTTCTTCTGAAATACTGGCCCAACTTAGAATCATTGATGCTCCAGTTTACGATGACTGAAACTCCCTGAATGTCTCCTAAATGCAATAGAAATGGCCCTGGCTTTAAGTTTCTCTGATAAAGAGAATGACTTTATGATTTCTTAAGTGAGTGTAAATATGATTTTTAGATCAATGATATGATATCTTCAAAACAAATTATTTTTACACAATACAATATAACTTATGAAAATAGTACTATGAAAAATCCTAAGGTCCTAAAATATTTGACTGAGGAGGAAATGGCCTCCAAACTATAATAAATTCTCAGTTAAGTAGCTCACACATAAATCCACAAAATCTACCAACTTCCCTGAATGATTGATTTTTAAAAACTGAGGCTCCTACCATAAGTGAGTTATGACCTAACTTTTATGTCAGAAAAATGAGCTAAGTGCTTTTTCAGATGGTGACAGTTTTAAAAAAAAATACTTTTATTTATTTGGCTAAGCTGGGTCTTTGTTGCTGCGTGGGCTTTTCTTTAGTTGTGGCGAGTGGGGACTACTCTCTAGGTGTGGTGCACGCGCTTCTCATTGCGGTGGCTTCTCTTGTGGCCAAGAATGGGCTCTAGGGTGTGTCGGCTTCAGTAGTTGTGGCTCTTGGCTCTAGAGCACAGGTTCAGTAGTTGTGGTGTATGGGCTTAATTGATCTTCCTGGATCAGGGATGGAATACTTGTCTCCTGCATGGGCAGGTAGATTCTTTACCACTGAGCCACAGTTTTTAACAAAAAAGAAGTGCCATCAATTTTAACAACTGAAATATCATGGTTGAGGATTACCCAAACTTAGTTTACTGCTTTTATGAGAAGGTACTCTGGGTGATATTGCCTATTTTATTAGCTTATTTAAAAGAACTAACTTAAGGGAAGAAGCATTTCACCTCCATGAAGAACACTGATACTGTTATATTAATGACAGAGCAGTCTCTAACCCTAACCACGAAGCTGTTTCCCTACTTCCTCCTTCCTACTGCACACCAGGAAAAGGGCCCAGATAAGTCAGAGACTTCACTAGTCCCCTTTGCGAGTAGGAGTGCCTATGTGATTGATTCCGGACAATTAAAAGTTATGAAAAGTCTGCAGGAGTTTCTGAATAGCTTTTCTTTCCCAAAAGAAGAAGCAAGCACCTTGAACCTTCTCTTCACTGCCTACTCTCATCTCACTCTCCTTGAACGTGACCTTGATGTGTCAGGAGCTGCAGCAGCCATCTTGCCTCCCTTATGCAACAAGCTCAGGATGCTGACTTGGAAAGATGCAGAGCACTTACATTCTGAATGTCATGATGAGCTGCTGAGATACCTTTAAACACCTACCTCTAGTCACTTTATGTAAATTCATTAAATGTATTTATTGTTTAATCTATGGTGGACTGGATTCCTTTACTTGAAGCTCAATGTATCCTGAACATCAACCCTCTTCCTGATATTCATTCTTCTCTTGGCTTTCCCGATCCTGAACTCTTCTGAGCTTTTTGTTCTTCATTGAAAGGATTTTGAATCAGTTCCTCTTTGCCCTCCCACCCCACAACATGTGTGTTTCCCCATGTTCCATATGTAGCCATTGATCTCACTTTCCTTCACATTCTTCCTTATTAATTATATCCATTCCAACAGCTTTAATTATCACCTACATGCAGGTTAACTTTTCAAACCTGACTTATTTCCTTAATCACAATGGTGTAAACCATAAAGCTGTCATGCCCTATCCTATTAGAAGACACAGGGCCCCTGGAGCCTCCTGCCATAGCTGAAGGTGTGGCCATTGCTGAAACACTCAGGATAATGGTGACATCTGCCGTTCAGTCAACACCTAATATGTGCCGAGCTGTGGGCATATGCTGTCACGTGAGAACCCTGAACCATGAACTACCTTGAGAGAGAACACAGTCTACTGACACTCCTGGGGGCTGTATCCAGAGACCTCTTGGGATCATAGCTTCGTTGGGAGCTATCCCGGGTGCTGAATTGTTTCTTCTCTAATCAGTGCTCATCTCTGGGCGTGAAAGCTGCTTGAGACTTCAAATAATTTTAATTTTCCAAATCTGTGTCCAACCAGATATCCTGCTCCAAACTACACATTACTTGATCTTAACTGATGCTTATCTCCTGGTGGTGTTCAGTGATGTTTTCCATCACCTGCACAGTTCCTTGGCAGAGACTGTGATAGCTGGACTTCATTCCCTGAGAGTGAGGGTCAAGCTAACATTTACAGCACCTCGTTCCATGCCCTAGTTATGAGGGTTTCTCTTCTATTATATATATTTCTATCCTGTCCATCTGTAGTAGGAAAATCATTGTCTTCTATTTAAATATCATTCTTTAAAACTGATGTCTAGTTAATCTACCTTCTAAGATGAAATTTGAGTCATCAATTTTCTCAAGCTGGGATTTAGGTATAGAGTATTCATAACTAAAAAAACTCTTTAAATAGATTGGACTATTCAGAGAAAAGAAATTCCTGTTATTACATAGAGCTGAGTGTGCAATATAGTTTATTTGGATTGGAAGTAAAGTGTCTAATAATTTTAGGTGGCTCCTCAACCTACTGGAAGAAATACCCAGAGAAAAATGCCTTTTAGAACATATATTTCTTAGCATATCACCACCATATCAGTATATCTACAGAAATGCCTTGGGGTAACTTATCAGTGAAATCACCTTATATACTTCTGTGGGTTTGGGGCAGCATATCAGGAATGGGGTTGCATAAATTTCCCTCTGTATAGGAAAATTGCTATAGCCATGGTCCAGTGTGATGGATGGCCCAGTGTGATGCATGGTCCAGTGTGATGGATGGTGCAGTGTAAAAGCAGTAGTGACTGATGCCAGGAGATAATTATCAGTATCAATGGATGGTACAAATGTACCCCTAAACTACAGCATTGCTGTTCAAGCCTGGGAATGAATCCTGCCTCCATCACTTCCTAACTGTGACCTTAGACAAGACACAGAACCTCCCAAGACCTCAGTATCTTCATTGGTATAATAAGAATCTAAGAGCACTTGTCTGGTCAATGTAAAGTGATAAGCACAGTGGTTGACAGACGTTACTGACTCAACAAATATTGGATATGTTTAATAGTAGAGTGTGACAGTTGCTCTGCTATTCCCAGTTCAGTTGAGTCACTCAGTCGTGTCCAACTGTTTGCAACTCCATGGACTGCAGCATGCCAGACCTCCCTGTCCATCATCAACTCCCAGAGTTTACTCAAACTCATGTCCATTGAGTCAGTGAAGCCATCCAACCATCTCATCCTCTGTTGTCCTCTTCTTCTCCTGCTTTCAATCTTTCCCAGCATCAGGGTCTTTTCAAATGAGTCAGTTCTTTGCACCAGGTGACCAAAGTATTGGAGTTTCAGCTTTAGTATCAGTCCTTCCAATGAATATTAACGACTGATTTCTTTTAGGATGGACTGGTTGGATCTCCTTGCAGTCCAAGGGACTCTCAAGAGTCTTCTCCAACACCACAGTTCAAAAGCATCAATTCTTTGGTGCTCAGCTTTCTTTATAGTCCAACTCTCACATCCATCCATACATGACTACTGGAAAAACCATAGCTTTGACTAGATGGACCTTTGTTGGCAAAGTAATGTCTATGCTTTTTAATATGCTGCCTCGGTTGGTCATAATTTTTCTTCCAAGGAGCAAGTGTCTTTTAATTTTATGGCTGCAATCACCATCTGTAGTGATTTTAGAGCCTACCACTGTTTCCACTGTTTCTCCATCTCTTTGCCATGAAGTGATGGTACCGGATGCCATGATCTTAGTTTTATGAATGTTGAGTTTTAAGCCAACTTTTTCACTCTCCTCTTTCACTTTCATCAAGAGGTTCTTTAGTTCTTCTTCACTTTCTGCTGTAAATGTGGTGTCATCTGCATATCTGAAGTTATTGATATTTCTCCCAACAATCTTGATTCTAGCTTGTGCTTCATTCAGCCCAAGCGTTTCTCATGATGTACTCTGCATATAAGTTAAATAAGCAGGGTGACAATATACAGCCTTGATGTACTGCTTTCCCTATTTGGAACCAGTCTGTTGTTTCATGTCCAGGTCGAACTGTTGCTTCCTGACCTGCATACAGATTTCTCAAGAGGCAGGTCAAGTGGTCTGGGATTTCCATCTCTTTAAGAATTTTCCACAGTTTGTTGTGATCCACACAGTCAAAGGCTTTGGCATAGTCAACAAAGCAGAAGTAGATGTTTTTACAGAGCTCTCTTGCTTTTTCCCAGTTCAGTTGCTATTAATAAAGGACTTGGAATCCTGCCCCTGATGCCTCCTCCATCCCTGCAGGCAGGATGTGGTGCACAGTTGTTACTCAGAAGGGTACCTGATCTCACATACAAGAGACTGTCATTTCTTTGCTGGGTATCCAGTAATTGGTCATGCACAGTTAGTGGCAGAAATGACTGACTGTTTCCAACAACTGTTTTCCCTTTTTTCCTTCAATAATAATATAATTCTTAGCCAGATGTATGACTGTCCAGAATAAATATTTCATTTTCCAGATCTTTTGTATCTAATTGTAGTCATATAATTAAATTTTGGCCAATAAAATGTGCACACAATTATAATACACAATTTCTATGTTATTCCCTTAAAGGGGGGATGCCATCCTCTTGACTCTTTCCTGCTCCTGCTTTCTAGAATACAGATGTTGTGGACAGCCATCATGGACCATGTGGATGGTCCATGTGCCACGACCATATGTACAATAAGATGGAAGGAAGCTGAGTTCCTATCCTATGGAGCTGCCATACTAGCCCTGAGCTTCCTTGCCAGAGTGGTAGTCCATGAGAGAGGAGAGGAATACATCTCTATCTCTTGAAGTTACTGTTGTTTTAGGTCATGAGTAGAGTAATTGGACTTATAACTAATATTCACATGTATAAATGATTGGTTTAATTGATTAATTTTTATGAGTGCCACATGTAAGTGAGGCTCACACATTTCATTCATCTGTCCATCCATCCATCCACACAGTATTTACTCTGATCACTGTGGCAGGCATCAGAGGACACAGTGATGAATGAATCACTGGCATGTCACAGATGACTCTTCACAATCTGCCTCTGACCTTCCTTTCCAGCTGGCAGTCCTACAGGGTGGCCTGCCATTCCAAACATCCGGGCATTTGTACGTGTGCTTTCTCTAACAAGGACTGCCTCTTCTCCCAGCAAACTCCTACCTCATTCTTCAGGACAAATGCCAGCCCCTGTGAAAACTTCCCACAATCTTCTGCATCCCGCCCACAGGGAGGACTGCCTGGCCCTCTGTGCGTACACCTATAGCACTTCGTGTGTCCAGACTGTAAGGTTTTGTGTGGAGCAGAGGAAAGGAACACCTGGATTTGAATCCTAGTCCTTCCCCTACTGACAGTGAGATCAAGCAAGTTATTTAATTTTGTTCATGTTCATTTTTCTGATCTGAAAAAAGAAGTATAAACAGAATTTACTTCCTGGGTTGCTGAGGAGTTAAATGACATAACCCACACAGGCCTGAGAGCCCAGAATGAGACATAAAGTAAAATCTCAGTAGGGTGTGTCTGCTGAGCTGCCATCATCCACATGCCTGGATTTCCCACTATCCTGGAAGCCTCCTGAGGGCAGGGACAGCAACTTAGCATCTTATTGGCATCCAGTACTTGGCACAACACCACTGGCACACCAATGGATGCTTTCGGAATGCACCCAACAAATGAATCAGTGAAGGATAGTTTCCTCGGCTAAAAGAAATTCAAGTGGAACATATCATTTGGCATTTCCTAGATGTGTCTGGGCTGGGTAGGTAGTAGACTTCCAAAGACAGCATGAGTGAAGAACTCAATGTCATTTTAACAAATCTACATGTGGGCTCAAAAGCCTTGCCACAGGGGGAGGGGTGAGGGTGATGCGGATGGAGCTGGCCACAGGTATCACAGGAGGGAAGGGCCTGTATCCAAGAAGGACAGCTTCTAGGGAGGCCAGCAGGTACTTCCACACAGCGCCCACCCTGTTCTGCACACTTCTCTAGGGCACAGTGCACTCTTTGCTATTTTAGAAAACATGTGAAGTGTCAGGAAGGCAGTCAGAAGTTGGGTGGCATCTGTAGGTGTTTCATGAATTTAGGGAACTTTCGTCACTCCTTATCAGAATGGAAGCATCTGCTACACAGTCTCCACATGACACCTCGCTTGCCCAGCGGGCCTGGAACCCCCCAGAGAGGTAAAGTAACCTTCACAGAGGGAAGAACGGAAAGCAGGACTCCAGTCTGACCTGCAGTGCCTCTTCCTGTCTGCCTGTCTTTCCTACTGCCACCTGGTGAGTCACCCTTGACAAAGCCACGAAGGTGTCCTAGTTCTCATCACTGTGATTCCCTCTTCTTTTTAAACACTAATTCCTGGGAGGCAGACATCACAGGCCAAGTTCTAACAGTACTTCCTCTTCAAAGGAGGTCTTGAACAGAATCTTGGTTTGTATAGATACAATCAAATGCCCGTGACACTGGATCGAGTCCTAACCTGTGACTGGAAACCTGCCCCACTCTGTCCCTCTCTCCCCCGCTGCAGGGATGACCTACTGACTCACACGCTGTTAGAAAGTCGGACATCTTCTTTTTTCTTTAAGAAAAATGGAAACTCAGATGGCTACATCTTTTTTTTTGATTTGGGGAAAAAACCTCAATACTTGCTATTGCTGTTATAATCTTCCAGGATGTCTGTACTTATTTTAGGCTTTAACTTTCAGTGGGTAACAGTTACTGCATACTTCCAAAATGCCAGGCTAAATGCTTTTCATGAAAAATGTAAAACATCTTCCCAATAATCCTATGAAGCTAGAGCTAGCACAGCCTTCCGTTTTCAAGATGTGGAAAGTACAGCCCAGAAAGGTGAACTAACTCACTGAAGACCACACAGGATGATTAGCGGTAAAACCGTAGTATTTGAACCTTGGCTCTTGCCACAGAGCCCATTTTCCTAGCTGCCATGCTCAGCTGCATGATTAAAAAAAAAAAGAACAAAAACTGTCTGGCAGAGCTCACAAAAGGCTTCATCGGGAAAGGTACATTTTTCCTGGACTTTGAAGGATGTGCAGAAGTTTTCCAAGTCAAGGGGTTGAGAAGGATGCTAGGGAAGGGAAGGGGAAAGTTATTACTTCTCTTTCTCTCTGCAGATGACTAGAACTATTTTACTGTGAGACAGATTTTTTATTTCAGTGACACCTTAGGATCCCCATCAAGGCAGAGAGGGATTTGTCCAAATTGAAGAGAGAATCCTGACTGCTTACATGCTAGGGAAAATGGGATATGTCTACAGAGTCCGAAATCCTATCTCTCTGGCCTGTCTGCTTCAGATGAAACATCTCTGGTGATGGGTGTTAATCACTGACTGCTACTTTAGAATTTCTCTGGCTGCTGCAGAAATATTTAAAGTGTATTTGTCTTGCCTGCTCAAGTGTTGGTTTGCTGCAGCCTCTCTGCCTTAATCCTGTAAAGCTGGAGACTTTCTCCATTTCCTTTTCTAAACAGTCCTGCAGTGTCAGTGAGAAGGATGAATTGTAAACAGCGAGAGAGCAAGGGCAGTGTGACCAGAAAGGCGGTGTCACAGCAGGTGAAGCTGGAGAGGGAAGTTCAACTGGTCAGCGGTAGTGGGAACAGGATGGGGAAAAGGTGAAGGAAATACTCTGGGTATAGCATGTGATGATTGGCAGGTTAAGAGAAAGGGGGCATAAAGGTGGTCTCTGGGAGGGGAGAGAAAATGGGAGGATGACAGTCTAACAAAGAAGAAAATAACTTGATTTCAACCTTCAATGGAGCAGGGCAGGTGGTACAGTGAAGGGGTTAGAAGTCTGGGTCTGAAGTCAGACTGCACCAGCTGAAATCATGGCTCTACCACTTACAATGTTACCTTGAGAAAGCTGTGTGTCCTTGAGTTAACGAATTAACCTCTCTGTGTCTACGTTATCTCATCCGTAAAGTGAAAATAATAATAATGGCTGCCTCAGAGGATTGTTTTAAGGATAAATAGAATAATTAATGCATGTAAGGCACTTGGATGATACTCAGAAAAAGTTAGCTAATAATATTATTGATAAAAATAACTTCTAAATTTAATTACAGCCAAAACTTCAAGACTATTTAGCATGTGCCAGGCATTGTTCCAAAGAGGTGTACATGTTATTTAGTGGAACTAATAAAAGAATCCTATAAGAAACACAAGAATCCTATAAGACAAGTATTATTTTTTACCTGTTTTACTGATCAGGAAACTGAGGCATAGACAGGTTACTCAGGTGGCCCAAGGACACACAGCTAGTTAGTGGCAAAACAAGGATTCAAACCCAGGCACCCTGGCTCCTACACCTGAGCTGTTATTTACCTCTGTACATTATTTTCCCAAGCTATTAACAGTGCTTCAAGAACATCTGTGTGAAGATGCTAATAGGAAGTTAGAAATTAAACCTGGACACTCAGCAGTGAGGTCAGAGCAGTGGCAGGGATTGGTATAGATGGTTTACTTCAAACTGTTGGGTGGGATTTTCACCTGTGGAGAAAAGAAAGCATTGCTCCCTGAAAGCTGGGGGATACTTATACAAGGAGGAAGATGATCCAGTGACGAACATGGAGGTGTAGTAGAAGTGATGCAGGGGAGAGCAGGTAAAATAAAATGCTCAAGAAGATGTGATTGTTCTTATGGAGAGGTCAAAACAAATGAGTGGCTACTGGATTAAGCAGTCAGGACATCTGTGGAACTTTCTGGAAAGTACTTTCACTAAAGCATACAGGTTGAAAATGGGTACTTGTTAAAGGAAGTGAACTGTTAGCTTTTCTGGAGTTTTCCAAGGACAAAAAGAGAGGGTGGCAAGGTGGATGAGGTGAGCAAGGCGAGGCAGGGCCGCTCTGCAGATATGTGGGAGAAGCGGTCTGTTTATGGGCTGCACGACCAGGGGACCGTTTCTCTTCAAAGTGCACATGTTTTAATCCTTTCGTGACTTTCCCCAAGATCATTCCACCCCGATTTCTAGCTGGGGAACATGACTGCATTGCATAGTGAAATGTGTTCTGTTCCATTTATAAAGAAGGCTTGGCAAATAGATGATTAGTTGACTGGTGAGGAATGGAAGTTGCTCTGTCTTATCATGATGTTGTCTGGAGGAGGAGTGACTGATAATAATTGGGGGGAAATTCTGTTTTTATTATGGCCTGAGGCTGTGATTACATTAAAGCGAAATACTCTTATGTGTTGTTTTAAAACATCACTTGTTGTGAGATCTGAAGCCATTTGTAGGGGACCTCTAGATGGAAGAGAATTCACATTACAAAATTTAATGGGTTTTAAAATAATTTTACACAAAACGGAGACCAATGTTCATTGCATCACCGAGCTTTGCATTTGAATATTACAATAACATTATGCTGAAACACTTCCAATTAAATACTGATTGTGAAACGCTGTTACAATTGCTTGATGCTATGTGTGTTAAGTTAAAAAAGCCAAATGTATAACTGTGCACAATGAAATAAAATGTCAATATATCAGAGAAAGGAAAATAGTAGCTAGGTTATGATGACAGACTTTTTTCTTTTTTCCCCAAATGTGTGTATGGGTTGTAAAACACAGTTAAATTTCCTTTAAAAGAAGATAACATGAACTGTCACTTCTTTTATTTAAAAATTTCCACTGTTCATAGTTTTGGGGATTTTTGAAGGCTGGAGTTCTTACTCTGGGTTCATAATGCCCTGAAATCATAAAGGCATGGCTGTATGCACACCGGATGGTTCTGCTTTCCATCAGCTCTCAAACGGGCCCATGACCTCACAGTGGATGAGAACTCACAGATGACAAGCAGTTAGAGCAGCCTTCGTATTCCAGTCCTGACACCCATCTGCAATGAGCTCATGTGCCCCGTCCCCTCCCCTGGGTTCATCCTCCCTTGTGAAACCATAAGTACAAAAGGGTGACCTGCCTCCCATTCCCCACCACTATGGTGGCCCCATCCAAATGGCTATGGTGGCAACATACATCTGACTTCCCAATAATCTTTTTGTTTGTAGACATCCTTACAGTGTGAAAACAGACCCATTGATAAAGTGCATTTAGTTCTTTATCAAGGGCTCATTGTTGGAATGAAGTTCCAGTGACAGAGTCTTGAACTTGTTTCTTGATGTAAAAATATGGAATGCTTCACGAATTTGCGTGTCATCCTTGCGCAGGGGCCATGAAAAAAAGCCAAATAAATAACCTAACTCTACACCTAAAGCAATTAGAGAAGGAAGAAATGAAGAACCCCAGGGTTAGCAGAAGGAAAGAAATCTTAAAAATTAGGGCAGAAATAAATGCAAAAGAAACTAAAGAGACCATAGCAAAAATCAACAAAGCTAAAAGCTGGTTTTTTGAAAAAATAAACAAAATTGACAAACCATTAGCAAGACTCATTAAGAAACAAAGAGAGAAGAACCAAATTAACCAAATAAGAAATGAAAAGGGTGAGATCACAACAGACAACACTGAAATCCAAAGGATCATAAGAGACTACTACCAGCAGCTCTATGCCAATAAAATGGACAACTTGGATGAAATGGACAAATTCTTAGAAAAGTATAACTTTCCAAAACTGAACCAGGAAGAAATAGAAGATCTTAACAGAACCATCACAAGCAAGGAAATCAAAACTGTAATCAAAAATCTTCCAGCAAACAAAAGCCCAGGACCAGATGG
Source organism: Muntiacus reevesi (assembly GCF_963930625.1). NCBI lineage: Eukaryota > Metazoa > Chordata > Mammalia > Artiodactyla > Cervidae > Muntiacus > Muntiacus reevesi. The sequence continues at coordinate 223,312,432 of NC_089250.1, read as the reverse complement.
CTTCACAGCTGAATTCTACCAAAAATTTAGAGAAGAGCTAACACCTATCTTACTCAAACTCTTCCAGAAAATTGCAGATGAAGGTAAACTTCCAAACTCATTCTATGAGGCCACCATCACCCTAATTCCAAAACCAGACAAAGATGCCACAAAAAAAGAAAACTACAGGCCAATATCACTGATGGACATAGATGCAAAAATCCTTAACAAAATTCTAGCAAACAGAATCCAACAACATATTAAAAAAATCATACACCATGACCAAGTGGGCTTTATCCCAGGAATGCAAGGATTCTTTAATATCCGCAAATCGATCAACGTAATACACCACATTAACAAATTGGAAGATAAAAACCATATGATTATCTCAATAGATGCAGAGAAAGCCTTTGACAAAATTCAACACTCATTTATGATTAAAACTCTCCAGAAAGCAGGAATAGAGGGAACATACCTCAACATAATAAAAGCTATATATGACAAACCCACAGCAAGCATCACCCTCAATGGTGAAAAATTGAAAGCATTTCCTCTGAAATCAGGAACAAGACAAGGATGCCCACTCTCACCATTACTATTCAACATAGTGTTGGAAGTTTTGGCCACAGCAATCAGAGCAGAAAAAGATGTAAAAGGAATCCAGATAGGAAAAGAGGAAGTGAAACTCTCGCTGTTTGCAGATGACATGATCCTCTACATAGAAAACCCTAAAGACTCTTCCAGAAAATTACTAGAGCTAATCAATGAATATAGTAAAGTTGCAGGATATAAAATTAACACACAGAAATCCCTTGCATTCCTATATACTAACAATGAAAAAACAGAAAGAGAAATTAAGGAAACAATACCATTCACCATTGCAACAAAAAGAATAAAATACTTAGGAGTATATCTACCTAAAGAAACAAAAGACCTATACACAGAAAACTATAAAACATTGATGAAAGAAATCAAAGAGGACACAAACAGATGGAGAAACATACCGTGTTCATGGATTGGAAGAATCAATATTGTCAAAATGGCTATTCTACCCAAAGCAATCTATAGATTCAATGCAATCCCTATCAAGCTACCAACGGTATTTTTCACAGAACTAGAACAAATAATTTCACAATTTGTATGGAAAAACAAAAAACCTCGAATAGCCAAAGTAATCTTGAGAAAGAAGAATGGAACTGGAGGAATCAACCTGCCTGACTTCAGACTCTACTACAAAGCCACAGTCATCAAGACAGTATGGTACTGGCACAAAGACAGAAATATAGATCAATGGAACAGAATAGAAAGCCCAGAGATAAATCCACGAACCTATGGACACCTTATCTTTGACAAAGGAGGCAAGGATATACAATGGAAAAAAGACAATCTCTTTAACAAGTGGTGCTGGGAAAACTGGTCAACCACTTGTAAAAGAATGAAACTAGAACACTTTCTAACACCGTACACAAAAATAAACTCAAAATGGATTAAAGATCTAAATGTAAGACCAGAAACTATAAAACTCCTAGAGGAGAACATAGGCAAAACACTCTGACATAAATCACAGCAAGAACTTCTATGACCCACCTCCCAGAATATTGGAAATAAAAGCAAAGATAAACAAATGGGACCTAATGAAACTTAAAAGCTTTTGCACAACAAAGGAAACTATAAGTAAGGTGAAAAGACAGCCCTCAGATTGGGAGAAAATAATATCAAATGAGGAAACAGACAAAGGTTTAATCTCAAAAATATATAAGCAACTCCTGAAGCTCAATTCCAGAAAAATAAATGACCCAATCAAAAAATGGGCCAAAGAAATAAACAGACATTGCTCCAAAGAAGACATACAGATGGCTAACAAACACATGAAAAGATGCTCCACATCGCTCATTATCAGAGAAATGCAAATCAAAACCACAATGAGGTACCATTACACGCCAGTCAGGATGGTTGCTATCCAAAAGTCTACAAGCAATAAATGCTGGAGAGGGTGTGGAGAAAAGGGAACCCTCTTACACTGTTGGTGGGAATGCAAACTAGTACAGCCGCTATGGAGAACAGTGTGGAGATTTCTTAAAAAACTGGAATTAGAACTGCCATATGACCCAGCAATCCCACTTCTGGGCATACACACCCAGGAAACCAGATCTGAAAGAGACACGTGCACCCCAATGTTCATCGCAGCACTGTTTATAATAGCCAGGACATGGAAGCAACCTAGATGCCCATCAGCAGATGAATGGATAAGGAAGCTGTGGTACATATACACCATGGAATATTACTCAGCCGTTAAAAAGAATTCATTTGAATCAGTTCTAATGAGATGGATGAAACTGGAGCCCATTATACAGAGTGAGGTGAGCCAGAAAGATAAAGAACATCACAGTATACTAACACATATATACGGAATTTAGAAAGATGGTAACGATGGCCCTATATGCAGGGCAGAAGAAGAGACGCAGAAGAACAGAACAGACTTTTGAACTCTGTGGGAGAAGGGGAGGGTGGGATGTTTCGAAAGAACAGCATGTATATTATCTGTGGTGAAACAGATCACCAGTCCAGGTGGGATGCATGAGTCAAGTGCTCGGGCCTGTTGGGCTGGGAAGATCCAGGGGAATCGGGTGGAGAGGGAGGTGGGATGGGGGACCAGGATGGGGAATTCGTGTAACTCTATGGCTGATTCATATCAATGTATGACAAAACCCACTGAAAAATTAAAAAAATAAATAAATAAATAAAAATATAAAACCATTAAAAAAAAAAAAAAAACCAAAACAGAGTCTTGAACTTACAGCTCCACTTGCTTTCCTCTGCCTCCTTCACAAACATTCACAGAGACCCCACTCCTAGCAGTCTGTGAGCAGTGTGATTGAGCACTGCTCGGAATTTGGATTTGGACTCCAATTTGCCCTGATGTGCTGTGTGGTCGCAGGCTTGGTCTTCTTGTCTGTAACACATGGATGCCACTATCCACTTTATGTGACTTGTCATGGGGATTAAATGAGAAGCAGATGCCAGCAAGCATACAGATGCTCGGCACACATTAGCTTCCTTCCCTGTATGTGATTTCCTTGCGTTTTCACATACTCGCTAACCTGTACATTTGAGCACCTACTATGTATGAGACTCTGTACTAGGTGCCAAGGACATGAAGGGATCAAAAATGGTCTTTGTGGTGTCATAGGTTATTTGAGACATCACCTTTAAAAATAGCATGTGCTAAGTGCTAAAGGGATTGTAAATGTGTCTCAGTTTTTTATTTACAAATGTATTCAGTCTTTCAAAAACTTGTTGAGCACCCATGATGATGTGCTAAGTCCTATTTGGGGCCACTGATGATTTTACTGAGAACAAGAGAGACAAAGTCTCTGTTGTCATCAGGCTTTTTATGTGGCACAGGGAGGCTGGCCAGAGACCAGGTGGTGCTTATACAGCTTGGGTGCTTTTGGTTGGTGGGAAACACTACAGAGAAAACACAAGTGAGAGATCTGACAGAGTGCAGCTGAGTGGGAAGCTAATCCAGGTAAGGTAACCAGAAAAGACCTCTGCAAGGAAGCACTGACCCCTTCAGAGGTCAGTAGGTACTTGTTTTAAAGAGTATCTTGGGCAAAGCCCCCTGAGATGGGTATGAGCTTGGTACTTTTCAGCAACAGACAGTCTGGTGTGTCTGGAAGATGCTAAAGTCAGGAAGGAGTGTGGAACATCACTGTTGTGGATGGAATTAGCATGAACCAACTGACCTATTACATGGGGAAGAGAAAAAGGATGCTCTACCATGAACTGACTTTTGAATTTCAATACTGCATATCTGGGAAAAGACTGAAAGCATTCATAGATGAAAAGATTGGTTTGATCATAAATGACTGCTCCAATCCTTATGTTCCCACACCTGTAGCCTGACATCATCGGGGTCTGAGTGGGTGTAGCAGGTAGTATTGGTGAGTACTCAACACCCTGACTGAACTTGGCAAGAAAACAGTCAAAATTTTGGTGGTGAATTTTCCACAATTCTGTTGCTTGAATGTGATCAAATCAAACTTTCTTTGTAATATTTTTCAAAAAAGTTCAATGTGGAATAAAAAAAGAATTTCTAAGAGTAGTATATATAAATGAAGCATATTTAAAGCAACCTACAAAGACATAAAAGAAGAAAGAAAGAATATCCTATGACTGCAGTATAGCTAGAACTTACAAAAGATCCTAACACAAAATATGGGGGTTTGTATTGCATTCAACATAGTACTTTTTTCTCCTTTCTCAAAGGCCATTAGCCAATAACCTTTACCCTCCTGAACACTGAAATTAGAGTCTGGCATTATCTGGGTCTATAGACTGTGGTCAGACACTTCAAAATGCAACATGAGTTTTCATATTTGGTTCATTTTCTGACATTTTCAGAAGATGGGAGAAAATTACAGTATAAGAGAGGGAAAAAAAGGTTAGAAAGCAAAAAAGCTTTCTGTTTTTCATGAGTAGAAGAAATAAACAAATACCCACTCCACACTTGGATATAGCTTTGATTCTATTGGTAATTTGGATAGGAATGAACTTTGTCTATTTAGAAACCCATGAAAGACAGAGAAGCTGAATTCCATTAGCAACTTGGCATCTCAGTGCTCCGCTTCAGCTGATAAAACCATGTGTTCTACATGGATTGTGTTCATAATCTTATTACCTGTTAACAGGATTTGTGCTTGGAACTCCCAGGGACCCCTTCACCAACTTACTCACATGCCCATTGTCAAATGCATTTTGATAACAGTTCCTTCAGACAGAATATAAGACTCTAACCTGCTTAAGCAGGCTTTAAATACCTTCCAGAAACATTCCTCAACTTGTAATTTAGAAATTCTCTGTTAACATGTATAAGCAACCAGACACAAGTCGGGATTTAGAAGCAGCCAGTTAAACAACTTGAACTTAATGATATTCCTAGAATCAAATCCCTTCTGTCTTGTTGAGAAATGACATGGCACAGATTGTACCACTCAAGAACCTACTTCTGGGGAAAAGATGGATGAGTTACTGGCCATGTGAGTCATATACAATGAAGGAGGGGGTTTCATTGTGAGAGATGTCATTTTCAAGAAGGAAATAGGCTAGAGAAATGTATGAAAGTCAAAGCCGCTCACTAGTGTCCAACTTTTTGCTACCCCATGGACTATACAGTCGATGGAATTCTCCAGGTCAGAACACTGGAATGGGTAGCCTTTCCCTTCTCCAGTTGATCTTCCCAACCCAGGGATAGAACCTAGGTCTCCCACATTGCAGGCGGATTCTTTGAACCAGCTAAGACACAAGGGAAACCCAAGAATACTGGAGTGGGTAGCCTATTCCTTCTTCAGCAAAGCTTTGCAATCCAGGAATTGAACTGGGGTCTCCTGCATTACAGGCAGATTCTTTACCAACTTGAGCTACCAGGGAAGCCCGTTAGAGAAATGGATGGTGGTAATTTAGTCCTCATGCGGCACAAGCAATGGGTAGATTACTTGACAGATCAAGGTCAATAGTGAAACTCAAGTCAGTGTTTACTGAGATCTGAGTCTAGTCACTTAGGTGCCTCTAGCATGGCTTGAGCTCTCGCATCCCAAGCTGAACTAATTTCATCCCTGTACAGGCTGTTGGCCCCATCAGGTCTTATCAGTCCCTTCCTGCAGACTTCTGACTTGGAAACCTTCATTCTTGCCCTGAGGGCTTTCTTCAGATGCAGAGGAGGCCACTCTACTTAGCACCTGGCAGGCCAGGAGGACTGTGGAATTAACACCCCTAAGTTGAGGAGCAGCCCTCAATCAGTCACTGATGGGAACTGGTGCATAAACACCCCAGCTCCCACATTACTCTCTCTAAAGCCTTAGTTTTAAAAACTGTTTTCCAGTGTTTCCTAGTGGGATTGCACGTTCGGCATCCATGGAAGTAAATGGCTAGATAATCACCCATCATTGGTTGCTTTTCTTTTCCTGTCTTATTTCTTTACTTTCCTAATGTGAATTAGATTCCTGCACCTTCAAAATAAACCAAATTCTCTTGAAATTCTTGCCTGCATCAACATGGAGATGGAGACCAAGAATAAGACACCACCTCCACACCCTGATTCAATCAAGTTACTGAAAAGCATCAGTCACCTATTTTCCCCAAGTGAAACACCTGAATTAAGTAGAGAAGCCTTGTGTTCCTAATTTTGGCTTAGTATTTGCATTGCTCTTTCTCTTTAGCCCTGGTCCTTGCTTCCTGTTGCAAGAGTCCTCTTTATACAGGGTGCAGATATGGGTTTATATCCATGCAAGGCAGCAGGAGCAGCAACAGTCACTTCTAAGTCTGCTCACTTTAACTAAATACTATCTTTAGAAAGTCCTTTTTCAAATCACAGATGCCATACTCTTTATGCCTTTTCTAAAGTTACTTAAAGTGTATAGTTTGTGCGTGTGTATGTGTTTGTGTGTGTTTATCTGTACTTGTGACTAGGGTTTTCGGTTTGCCAACTGAAACTCAACTGTTGCAGTTCAGTTCAGTTGCTCAGTTGTGTCCGACTCCTTTGTGACCCCATGGACTGAAGCACACCAGGCTTCCCTGTCCATCACCAACTCCTGGAGCTTGCTCAAACTCATGTCCATCGAGTCAGTGATGCCATCCACTCATCTCATCCTCTGTTGTCCCCTTCTCCTCCTGCCTTCAACCTCTCCCAGCATAAGGGTCTTTTCCAGAGTTGCTTCTTTGCATCAGATGGCCAAAGTATTGGAGTTTCATTCTAACGATGATTGCAGTGATAATTTATAGTTACATGACTCATGAAAGAATTGTCCACGTGTCAGAAGAATGAGGCCAGGAGCATTTTCAGTTGCAAATAAGGACTCTGAAAATTGTCCCCAATGAGTGCCAATATTGCTAAGAACAGAGGTGAAATGATCCCTCCATTAAGATGCCGGCAAGATGGTGCTATCAGTGGAGAAGACTCAAGGAATCACTTGGAATACTGTTGGAGGAGGGCTTAGGAAAATGGAGAAACTCCAAAGAAATCAAGAAGCAAATGGAAACTTTGCCCTTTTAAAATGCCATGCATAGTCAATTATGCATTTGTGAGTCAATTATGCATTTGTAAGTCAATTACAAAAAAGAAAACAGATGAGTTTTAAGACTTCTTATGTGGATTGCTGGAAAGGGCTTCAGTTTAGGAGAACAATAATTTTAAAAAATGGTTTGGGTCAAATGAGAAGGGAAGGCTTCCAAAATGCCTTCTGGGAATTAAAAATTAGTAAACTAATTTTATTTGCAGCTTAAATAAAACTCCCCTGAATTGCTTAATGGGCACCTACCTCCTTTAGGTACATTCTAGAGAAAACCCAATTTGCAATTATAGGCTAAGGAGATTAATGAATCACTACAGTTTATTTGTATTAGAACCAGTGATTAGAATAATTTTTTTTTTTTTTTTTTTTTTTAAGTTAGAGTCAAAGTAAGCTAGCTAGAAAAAGTGGTGGTGGTGGTTTAGTTGCTAAGTCATATCCAACTCTTGTGACCCAGTAGACTGTAGCCCATCAGGCCCCTCTGTCCATGGGATTTTCCAGGCAAGAGTATTGGACTGGGTTGTCATCTTCCCAACCCAGGGATCAAACCCAAGTCTCCTGCATCTCCTGCATTGGCAGGTGAATTTTTTACCACTAGCTCCCACCTGGTAAGTCCCTAAGTTAAGGTTTAGGAGAAAGACTGAAGAGTCCTCAGCTAGAAAAAAAGAGTTGGCACTTAACTTTGGCTTCCCCTGGAGCTGAGTCTGGGACAAGACTCTGAGAGCAGGTGACTTATTTGGGGAATTAAATTCAGGAAGTAGGAATGAGGGTTCGGAGGAAGATAAGGAAGGAAAGAAGTCTATAGATGTGTGTTACCGAGCTGGGTACCACCTGGGGAACAGCCCCAGTCCCAAAGGGCACCACCAAGAAAGCAGGCAGAGTTAGTCTCAGAACTCCCTTCCATAGACGGGGCTGGACATCGACCCCCCAACCCCTTTACCTGACTAGCTTGCAGCTAGCTACCTCTGGAGATACTAACTCTCCACATTCTAAGCTGTCTTGTACTGGTATGCAACACCCTTAGCTTTGGAAGAGGACTTGATGCTGGTGTGGAGGGTGGGGAGACCGCTGGAGCTGGAGCTGAGATCCAGGAGGGGTGAGGGCTCCTGCCACAGGGACACTGAGCAAGTCTACAGCCTGCTCCAACTTCATCCATGTCCTTTTAAGTTGTAACTAAGCAGCTATATTGCCTCCTGAGAAGGCAGGGAAGCCAAGAGGATGACTATGTGACCCACCAAGCACAGCCTCTACCTCCCAGGTGCTTGTAAACCTAACTTAGGGAAAGACCTGGGCCAGTGAAAAACTAGGTGACAAGGTGCTATATTAGTAAAGAATAACTGAGTCCACGTGCAGACTATGGCCCTTAAGCAAATAAAATTGAATTTGCTAGATTATCCGTTTCGTATGGCTACTGTAACAAGTGACCCTGAATGCTTAAAACAATACAAATTTACTCCCTAATAGTTCTGGAGTCCAGAATTCTGCAGTGGTTCCAGGGGGCTGCATTCTTTCCCGCAGGCTCGAGAGGAGAATCTGTTTCCTTGTCTTTTGCATCTTCTAAGAGATCATTGGCACTTGATCCCCTTTCTACATTTTAAAAAATTTTATTTTAAATTAAAATATAATTAATTTACAGTGTTGTGTTAGATTTAGGTGTAGAGCAAAGTGGCTCAGTCATATATTCTTTTTTCAGATTCTTTCCCATTATAGGTGATTATAAGATACTGAATATAGTTTCCTGCACTATATAGGAGGTCCTTGTTGGTTATCTATTTTATATAGAGTAGTATATATCTGTTAATCCAAACTCCTAATTTATCCCTGCTTGCCCTTTCCTCTTTGGTAAACAAAATTTCTTTTCTATCTCTGTGAGTCTATTTCTGTTTTATAAATAAGTTCATTTGTATCATCTCTTTTAGATTCCATGTATCAGTGATATCATACGAAACTTTTTTCTTTCTGACTTAATTCACTTAGTATGATAATCTCTAAGTCCATCCATGTTGCTGTAAATGGCATTATTTCATTCCTCTGTTGTATGTATGTACCACATCTTCTTTACCCATTTGTCTCTCTACGGACGTTTATCCTTCCTCCGTTTTTAAGACCAGCAGCACAGAACCTTCTTTCTTCTCTGAGCACTTGCATCTGTCTTAATAAGAGATCACATTGGGATCATGAGGATAACCTCTCTAAATCAAGCTCCCTAACCTAATCATGTCTTCACAGTCCCCCTTACCACCTAGGGTAACATCCTCACAGGTTTCTGGGACTGGGATGCATGCATCTTGGTGGGGTTGGGGTGGGGGACTTTGCTTACCCTACAGAGCTAGTGTTATCTCTATTCTTTCTTTTTTTTTCTGGAAGAATACACAGGGCACTTACTGTTAATACAGTTGTTTCAGGGGAGAGGGATCGGGGCTGGAGGAGAGGAAAGCAGAGCCTGACTTTTCATACTGTGCTGTTGCCTGCCCCCTTCTCCTTCTTAGTTTTTACCATCTGCATCTATTTCCTTTTGCTAAAAGAAAAATGTTAACTTGCTTTTCTGGATCTTGGGGTTATGGTCTACTTTGTTTTCTGCTTTAGACATTTCTGTATTATAAAAACAACAACCTAACTGATTTTTTAAAAAAATTATGGTTCATTCATAAAATGAACTACCACGTAACCATTAAAGAGAATGAGGAAGATTCATACACAGTCCCCAGAAGGAAGGGTTGTGGAAATGTAGGGTGCAGAACTGGCTGTAGAGAAGGCTTTCATCACTGGAAAAACACTGCAAAAGGGATATATATATATTTGCCTCTAAACAAAGATTGCAGGGCACACATACAATACACCACAGCTGCCCTGGGGAGGGGTAATGAGGAGGATTCTGGCACAAGACTTTTCACTGTCTACTCCAATGAGATATTTAATCGTGCCCATGTCAATGATCCTATAAAGGAAGAAAGTACTGAGTGATGCATTCAGAAGAGCCTAATACCGTCTATACCAAGCTCTTCTCCTGGCCCAGTCTCTGTGTTAACTAAGCATTTCATGTGGATAATGAATTCTTCCTGACCCAAAAGCTTCTGTATAATTCTCTGAGTCAAGGACCTACTGTATGTAAACAGAAGGCCTTTCGTGTGATTTTAATCTACACTGTTTCATCTTCACGTTCATGTGTACCTCTGCTTTTCCAGGATCTCGTCTACAGAATGGATTCTTAGTCCTCTTGCTTCTCCCAAATCCAATCTGATTCATTGCAAATAGGTGTAAACATCTTCCCCTATAGTCATGTCTATTTATATTTTAAATATACACTATTTAGTGTAAATTACTTCCCTTTTATTTCTCCTTTATAACTGTATTAGAGTCATGGTATAATACTGAGAATTGTTTCCAAATCACATGTGTCAGTAGTAATGTTATCTATGGATTTCATTTTGGGAGAAGAAAGGAACACTGAGATGCTCTTCACCAAGTGGTTCAAAGTCAGACATCTCTGGGGGCCAGGCGGGCCTGTGTGAGGTGACCTGGGAATGATACTGCCGGTTGTGGATGCCCTACTCCACCCCAAAGTACCCAACTTTACAAAGTGTTTAAAGATTGCTGGGCAAACCAAATGTGGCAGCTCTTCGCCTCGACCTAGGACTCCTAGGTGGACCTTCAACTGGAAAACAATAAGCCACTGAAAACCAAAGGATGGCTAGGACAATTCCTGCTTTGCTAATCTGTCTTGAAGCAGCAGTTTTTCTCCAAAGCACTCACCTCATGGAGCACACCTCAGCTTTTCATTCTTGGAAGACATTATTTCATTATAACAAAATGGGGCTAAACTCTACTGTTAGCAATTGCATTTATGTGGTTGCTAGGTAACCAATTTGCCCCTTGGGTTTTAGAAGCAGCTGAGGGCACCAAATGTCACACTGTAAATCAGATTGGCAAAGGGAGCTCAGACATGCTTAAGAAGGGGCGTCCTCCCAAAGGGCAGATTGTAACTGGTTATTGGTGAGATTAAAAAATTAGGATCTAAATTGAATTTAAACATTTGGACACACAAACAAGGAGAAGGGCACATATTATATCTAAGTTTAAAGGGAATGGGGTAAAAAGAGAAAATATAGTCTTATTTAATATAGTCTTAAATTAGGTAGTATGATTTAATTCAAAGAAGACTAAGACTCAAATTGCTTATTAATTTATTAATCATTAATGTCATTATCAATGACAGTGATAGATGTAACTTTTGACTTCCTGCTGGCTCTTATGTGTCAGGCACAATGCTGATGCCTGACTTGCATCCCAGCACCTAAATGGCACCAGTCTACACGGTGGTTAGTATCTCTGTTTCCCAAGTGAGAAAAACTAGGTGCAGGAGCCAACCTGAGTTCACTATACACAAATCATGATAAACAGGCCATGCTTTCTGGAGAGAATCACTGGGTTAGGTGTATGTTAGTTGCAGCAAAAGGAACTGGTATGTAGTATTTCTGTGGATTGATACCTGTGATTTGGCTAATAAAACCTGGTGGAGTTAAGGCATCCTAGATAATCATGTTCCCCCTGGTGCAATGACATGCCAGTGGCAACTCTTTTGAGGGTGGGTCACTATTCTCTGCCCTGTTGTACAACTTATTGATAACTGGTGAGGATGAGCTTGTATAAGACACAAAGCTGAGAGGTGGTAGAACATACGGATCAATAGGAGGCATTCTGGGAGGTAGATGGTTCAGCTGAATTGATAATAACAAAAATACCAGTGATAACGATGATAGTAGTGGGTTAGTTTACAGCATCAAAGTTCACAGTAACCCTCAAGGTGACAGAAAACCAAAAATTTGATCTCAAACACCTGTGTGTGCTATGAGGAAACACACAACAACAAGAAAAAAATGATAGCAGCATTCACATTCTGGGACCTCCCTTCTCTAGTTTTTTTACAAAGTGATTCCTTAGATGGCCCCCAGAGGGCCGGGGCTCCTCAAGATCTTAAGCTCTGGGTTCTCAAGATCTTAAGGCTGGGTTCAGACTTGAGCTCTACTACATAACCATGTGACTAGTAAAATTTCTGAACCTCTGTCTGCCTCTGTTTTTCTAATCCCTAAAATGGGAAAGTTATTAGTATATGTATTTCATAGGATTGTTGTGAGATCATTTATCTAAAGAATTTAGTGTAATTACTACCATCATTAGTCCCAGGAATGATAGTAATAGACTGGCTTACAGTACCAACATTTAAAATCATCTCAGTAGGCTTGAGTGGATCTCAAGTGAAGGCCGCCAGTCATGCAAGGCAACATGGATAATTTGTGGGCCAAATGGAAAGATTATGGATTTATGGGACCCAATTCTACCCAATTCAAGTCATCATCTTATATCTGCCTATAAATCTATGTTTTCAGGGACCTATTAGAGCCTCACTGTGGTGAAGAACCAAAGGATGGATAACACACAGGTATGGGATGACTTGTACATCTTTGAAGCAGTGGGGAAGACACAGATTGACAAGTGATGCATTAGTTTATGAGGCTCTATTCACATGGCAACTGTCCCCCCTGGGGGCATCATTTACATAACTGGTGCCCTAACTGGTGTTAGGCCAGCTGATACCCCTCCCAGCTCACAGGCTACAGGTCAAGAAATGAGAAGCCTGCCTAAGAAAGCAGACAAACTTCCTGCATCTGAATTCCAGAAAACCAATCACTCCCTCTCCAATATCTGTGTTCACTGTGAGGAAATTTACAACAAGAAAAAGGGCAGCCATGCAGACAGTCCTGGATCGATTTATTTAAAAGTCATTCCTTTTGCAGCCATGAAGGGGTCCCAAGATGCACTCTAAGTTTTTTCAACTATCTGTTAATCCTTTTGAAAGAAACCCTTCTGAATTCTCCCGGCCTGAGGATGTTCCTTCCCTTCTGATTTCTTGCAGGATCTCAAGGCAGGCATTATAAGGGAGCAACTGAGAACACAAATGTTGCCTTTAGGCAGTACACAATCATAGGGTGCTGTATCGCACACTACATTTTTGGCATTTGTTCATATTTATATCCTTTATATAAACTTGAGAATATGTTTCAATGAATTGGGTACAATCCTCATTTGCTTGTTCATTCTTCAACAATGGCTATTTATTTGAATGCCTACTAGGTGCCAGGCACTATTCTAGGTAAAAGGGGATAGAAAGGTGAGGACAAACCAACAGAGCCCCTGTCATTGGAGCCCAGAGTCCAGGGGAAGAGACATAGCACTAATTAATTTACTCAAAGAAAAGCTTTAACATAAACTGAAAGTAAGGCTGGGAGCAGAGAATAGCACTTGCTTATTAGCACAAAAGGGAATCACACCTAGAGTGTTACTAGAAGGATAAGTAAGTAGCCAAAGGGCCGTGCGTGGGGGTGTGTGGGGCTAGAAGGGATGGCACATTTGTTAACTACTATGTCAACAGTTTTTCCAACCCGTCATTGATAATCAGACCACTGGTTCCATTATTAGATTTATACGGGACGTTTCAGTTATCTTTTGTGTAATAAACTATCCTGCAGCTTGGATGATAACAAAGGCTCAAGAGGATGACAAGGTTTGTAATTACTTCCTAGGGTTTCTGTGGCTCAGAAATCCAGAAAGGGCTCAGCTGGATTGGTTCTAGGGTTCTGGCTTGGGGTCTTGGGTGCAGCTGGAGGATGGATGTAGCTGGGGTGGTGGGGTGGGGACTGGCTGGCTTAGTACCAGTTTCTTGCTTTCTCCGTGTGGTCTCAGGGTTTCTCCATGTGGTCTGTCTGTGTGGGTTAGTCTGGGCTTCCAAACAACATGGTGGCCCCATTGTGGAAAGGACAACAGAAGTAAGATTCCCAGGGAACAAAGTGAAAGCTGCTTGGCCTTTTACAACCTTGTTTCAGAAGTCATCTCTGCATTTTACTGTGTACAAGTGAGTCCCTAGTCAACTTAGATCCAAGAAGATATGATAAAGTCCCCATAACCATGAAAGGAGTATAAAGGTCATTGAAGAAGACTACACGTGATAGTAAATATTGTGGTCATCTTCGTAAAATGCAATACATGGGAGAAGCCAAATTAACATATTTTTTGGTTAGAATTCTTCTTAAGAACTAACTTTAGTACAGAGATTTCCACAAATTATTTGTGGAAATTAGCTATTAGCTAGCTATACTTTATATTTATTCTCTACCTTATCATTATAGAGAAAACATATTTCAAAACACTTGACAGTTTACAAAGTGCTCTTAATTGATCATCATAATAAACTTGCTAATTATTAAGACAAAATATTATCGCCCACACTGTTTAGACAAGAAAACAAAGACCCAACTTTTCACTAACAAAAAAGGAGCACATTCAGGATCTGAATCCAGAATTAAGTGTTCTTTCTTCAGAAACACAACATTTTTCTGAAACATGCCATGGCAAAGAAAAATCACTGTCTACAGTCTGATGATCCTCGTATACTTTTTAGGGTACAAAGCACTTGAACAGTCTGCACCTTTGAATGTTAGCAGCATCATTTATATGAGAATACGAAAAGCCATTGTTTTAAATAGCATCCATTATAGACTGAATAGAAAGACTATTTCCAAATTGCTTCCAACATTTTTTGTACTATCTTCTACAAATAATTAAGGGTTAGCAACTTAAAAATTAATTCCAGTGGTAGAGTTATGCATCCTGCTTAATGGATACCATAAATCAATCCCATGAGATAAAATCTATTTTAAGAAGTCTAAAGAAAAGGTGCTATTTCAAAGAAGGCATTGTATTATTTCTCTCTCTTTTCAGAGTAGCAGCCCAGCCCTCATATTCCAACCTCTGAGCTACTTACAGTATCAATGGTGAACATGTTAAAAATGCAAAAAATGTGACTCTTTTCAAGATTCACTCCAGGTCTGCTGTAGTGGGCTGAAGAACGATAGCTTCCTAAAAGCTATGTGAGGTCCTAATCCCTACAATCTGTGAATGCACCTTATTTTAAAAATGAGTCTTTGCAGGTTTAAAATATCTCAAAAAGAGATCATCATGGATTATCAAGGTAGACCCTAAATTCAGGGCAAGTGTCCTTATAAGAGAAAAGCAGAGGGAGATTTGAGACAGAGAGAGAAGTCTATGTGGAGATGGAGGTAGAGTCTTCAGTGATGCAGCCACAAGCCACGGCAGCCCTGGAGACACCAAAGGCTGGAAGAGGCAGGAAGGATGCTTCCTTGGAGCCTCTGGAGGGAGTGCGGCCCTGCCCACACCTTGATTTTGAACTTCTGGCTTCCAGAACTGTTAGGGAATAAATTTCTGTTGTTTTAAACCACCAACTTTATGGCGATTTGTTACGGCAGTCCTAAGAAATGAATACCTAGGGAATAAGAGGCCCAGGTAGTGGGCCCCACAGTCAGTATTTCAGCAAGCCTCCTTGTGACCGTGATGCTCGCTCAGGTTGAAAACCACCCGTCAAGGTTGAGAACCGCTGATTCACTGATAAATGCCTCTATATGTGACTGGCTAAAGACGTGGACACCTTTTTTCCCTGCATGACAGCAGAGGCCTTTCTTAATCTGTTCAGAGACCAAGTGTGGACATTGAGCACCTGGGGGAAAGCTGGAGTCTCAGAAGGGAGGTGAACTGCTGTGGGTTGGTTCTCCAAGGCTTGCTTTCTTGGGGCTTGTCTCATTTACAACAAAAATTTCTTTTGCCCTGAAGATGCACAGGGTAAAGTGCCAGGCACTGCAGTTATAGGCAGGTATAACACTTTACTCTTACTATTAAGAGTTCTGCCATCTCACTGGAGAAACAGGATAAGAAGATATAAACAATTCCATCTCCAGCTTCACATGGGCATAATGTCTTCAAAACACCTCTCATAACTTATCAAATAAGCAACTCTTCAGGCTACAAGTGTATCTGTAACTGAATTCCTCCTAAGCACTGGGGTGGTATTAAATCAACACTGGCATGCTCTCATTTCTAAAATACAAGATACTGTTTCCCAATGAATAATGCATCCTGCTTCTCTCCCAGGCTCTCATTCCTTACAGATTAGTTTGCATATCAAGAACAACTAGACTTTCTAAAAGTCACATCAGAGCAGAAGAATGTTTGCTTGTGGATACACTTTCTAGTGTATTTTCCTCAAATTTGAGCATTTGAGGGGACCCTGAGAGAAATCGAGATACATCACAGCCTGTGCAAGAACACATGTCGGCTGATGAGAAGTGACCCTGCCACTGACTGAAGGGCTGAGCTTCTTGACTGGTTAGAATTCAGGAGGAAGGTGCTTCCACCAGCTGTATCTCTTTAATCAAAGTGACATTTGTACCACTGGATCCCCAGAGTTCTTTGGGGACACACAACCTAAACTGGGAGAGGCATGCCCTGGGAAGAAGGAGGGGGTGCCCATGACCATGAAGGGAAGTGCTAGGGGATATGACCAGGAGATTATGAACAGATGGCACCCCAAGGCTGGCACCCCAGCATAGCATCAATGCTTAGGCTTCATACACCAGGCCTCTCGGATTCTGAGCCCTGCATCTCCACCCAGTGGCTGTGTGACACTCACAGAGCTTCAGTTTCCTCAGCTGTTAATGGGGCAATAATAGAGGCAACCTCTAAAGGTCATAGTAAGGATTAGTCAAAACACAGGACATCCTAATAACAAAGTCTGGCAGTCTATCTATGTTATTTCTTTTTTTCCTCTCTTCCGCCTCCACCATCCTCTACTTATCATCATCACCATTGCCTCTTCTTCATCACCATCATCACTCATGGTGTAACCTCACACCCTCAGTCCAGGGTGTAAGTCTGATTTTCCCTCCTAAATGACCTAACCTTAGAGAAGTCATTCATCTCAAGAGCCTCCCTGTGCATTAGTAGCATGCCTCTCACTTTACCAGCAGGTGAGGATTACAGAGAGCTCACCTGAAGTCCCTAAGAAAGGGCTTGACTCTTCATGAAGTGAAGTCGCTCAGTCGTGTCCGACTCTTTGCAACCCCATGAACTGTAGCCTGGCGGGCTTCTCCGTCCTTGGGATTTTCCAGGCAAGAGTACTGGAGTGGGTTGCCATTTCCTTCTCCAAGTGTCTATGACTCTTCATAGACACTCAATAAAAAGTGCTGCTGTGATTAAAAAAATAACTATGACCTGATACAGAGGAGATGGGTTTGAGGGAGGACACGAGCAAAACAGCAGAGGAAGGAGGGACTTGGGCTCCTTCTGCGTCTCCTGAGATGACAGGAGGGAGTTAGCTGATGTGTGACAGATGAAGGCCATCGGTTCACTTATGTCATAACCAGACATTGCAGTCAGTGTTTATCCTTCTTGAAGTGGTCCAGTGAGGTAGAGAATGGATCACCCCATCTTACAGATCAGGAAACTGATGTTCAGAATGATAATACTGGGAATTCCCTGGCTCTCCTGTGGTTAGGACTCTGTGCTTTCACTGCCAAGGGCCTGGCTTCCCTAGTCAGGGAACGAAGATCCTACAAGTCATGTTGCACAGCCAAACAAAACAAATTTGGCTGATTTAATTAATAATCTATTACTTAATTTGTTAGTTTTCCATGTGGAAACCATTTGGAATTCTTGTTCCAACTGACTTCAACTTTTAATAACTATAAGATTCCTACTTTATTGCATCAACAGCTGCAGCCTGCTGGTACTACTGACATAGGTCTATATTCTATCATCTTTGAACAGTGATGGGGCTGAAATGAAACTCTGGGAGGACCCTCTGCACCACCCTTCAATGTGGGAGGGCTGGGCAGAGGATCTTCCAGAAGAGTAAATCATCACACACTACCTCACACCCCAAGCCTTCAGGAGGTCAAGCTTTGCAGGTGTTGGTACCACCAGGAGAAGGAAGTCACCCTGAAAGAAAGTAACTTCTAACTATCAAAACTTCCAGGTGTCACTTCTGGAGGGGGTGGCGATATACCTGCCATGGAGAACTTGGGTCTCTAACTGGTTGCTGGGGTCACAGGCATCGGATGTTCTTTGACTTTTTCTCTCATGGCATGCGTACAATTCATCAGCAAATCTGGCAGCTCTGCCTCCCAAATACATGCAGAACTGCCCTGTCACTCACCACTGCCATGGCACCCGACCTGGCTGGATTCACCAGTCTGCCCCAACAGCCTCCTCACTGTTCCCTTACATTTTCTTCCACTTCAGTCTCTTTCCCAGACCCCAGCCAGGGAGGCCCTACAAACTGATAGTCAGGCTGTGGCGCTCTGCTGCTCGGATTCCTCATTGGCTCGCCTTTCCATGTGAGTAAACCTGGCCCCTTACAATGCCTTATGGATGGAGAGCATCTGCTCCCCCGACTTCTCCCAGATACCTCCTCCTGCTTCTCTCTGCCATCTCACTTTACTTCACCCTCTCTGCCTTCTTATAGTCCTTTTCCAACAAGCTGGCATGCCCATGCCTCAGGACCTTTGCACAAACCATTTCCTCTGTCTGGAATGCTCTTCCTCCAGTGACAGATGTCACTCACTCCTTTCAGGCTGCGCTCACATCTTACTTGCCAAAAAAACCCCTCCTTGACTACTCTGTTGAAAATGTCCCATTGCCATCCTTACACCAGTGCCATGCATCCATTTTCAGGCTGATTTTCTCTTGGACTCTCATCACCTAATACACTCCACGTCTTATTTGTTGTTTAGTTGCTAAGTTGTCTCTGAGTCTTTTGCGATCCCATGGACTATAGCCCACCAGGTTCTTCTGTCCGTGGGATTTTCCAGGCAAGAATACTAGAGCGGGTTACCATTTCCTCCTCCAGGGAATCTTCCTGACCCAGGGATTGAACCCATGTCTTCTGCATTGTCAGGCAGATTCTTTACCGCTGAGCCAGGAGCAAAGATCACATCTTATGTACCTTGTTTATTGTTTGTCTTCTTCCACTAGAGGGAGACCTCTACTCCATGAGGTCTGAAGCCCAGCATTAACATGTATTTGTTGAATGAATGAATGCATATAATCAGCATGATGCGTGGACTTGAGGGAGACACCAATGTTGTCACAGGCTTGCACGCTCTCCACCCAAAACTCTGGGCCAGGGAACAGCGGCCTAGCAGCACCCTGGTTCCTTGTGGACGCAGCGTTTCAGTAAACATGAATCTTGCCTCCGAGTCATGATGTCTGGCAGTGGCTCCTAGCAGGAATCCCGGGCAGGATTCTCATGCCACCTCCAGAAAAGAAATTGCTTTGGCTGAGTCCTGAACCCATCATTCATCATCATCGTAAACCAGCATGTACGCTCAGAAAGTTCCCCCAGCAGTAACTGTGTGTTCCCACAGCCCCTCCCAAAGGCAAGGATAACATTCCCATGAGAACACTTCCTTTCCCAGACTACAGAAGCCCGTGCAGAGCTGAATGCTCCTTCCCGGCCAGAGGCAGCATTTCCACGGGCACCACTTGCCACCAGCTTAGCACCAGCTCTGGATGACCTGTCTCAGGAAACATCACCAGGTGAATCCCTGGGGACACACTTTCAGCATCTGTGGCACATTGACTTTGCCTTATGTCCTATATATGTATTTTCCCTAGTTGGAGTTTTCTCTGGCTCTTGAACGGGTTGTGGGCCAGGCCTGGGCACCGCTCTCCATCCAGGCCACCCAGGCCTCATTCCTCCGCCCTCCCCTGACCCAGATGCCCTCCCACCCTCGAGGGCCAGCTCCAGCTTCCCTCCTTCTAGAAGCTTTCTCCCACCTACACTGAGGCTTTCCTTTTTCTATTTCTTACATAATTTAAAGATGGCACCAAATAATTTAGTGTGTAATTGCAGAAGCTCTTACATTGCTATTCTTTTACATATGCTGCATCTGTCTTTGAACTAGGCTGTATTTTTAGCATCTTTTGTTGTTTTATATCTCAACTTAGGGCCTAGTCTGGGGACACTGTGGTCCTGTGTGAAGGCCTGCACCCATTCAGTGACAAAGGCCAAGTGATTCCGGAGCACAGGTCTAAGACAAGGTGAGCCTTCCTGTGAAATCCTTGCTGTGAATTCTTGAGAAACAGCTTCAGAGCTCCAGCAGCAGAACCATGATGATGATAACTAGGCTCTAGAATCTAATTTGGTTCTCTAAAATCCATGAAATAGCATTCAGAATACTAGCTCATTGCTTTAAAGCACTTGTTTACTCATGGTGATTTTAAGAACACTCATAAATAATACATAATATAAATTATAGGTATTAACTAACATTCGTTTAATACTTCTACTTTATTAAGCACTGTGCTAAGTGGCCTTTGAGATAGGAGCTGCTATTGAACTTCCTCTGTGCACCCATTCTGTAGATGAGGAAACCGAGGCTTGCAAAGGGCCAGGGGTTACTAGGCAGTAGAGTCAGGATGGGAATTCAGGTTGTTGAAGTCATTCAAAGAAGACAATAGAAGCAATATGCTCAGGGGTGAATGTGAGTAGGGGGTGTTTTTGGTTCTCACAATAGTTAGGGATGTTAGTGGAAGGTGGCAACGGACACCAGGCGTCCTGTGGTCCATGGGGCCTTATACCATATAGAATTGCCCATACAAATGTTGAAGGACCCTGGTGGCCAGACTCTGATGGGAATAAAGCAACTCTCATCTATTTGTGACCATCTGAGTCTTGCACTTGACTCAAGTCTCACAGGTAGGCCCCGAACACTCTGGCATACACTCTGCATTCCATCAGGATGCAGATACTGGGGCAACATAGCAGGACTTTTTTATTTGTGCCAGAACCAGTTCTGAAAAATCACGTAACTGATGGTGTCTCTGAGTGTCATTTGAGTGACTTGTGGCCATCTGCATCTGTAGCTGATGCTTTTGTGGTGATCGAGCTCAGGTAAGGATTCTCCCCTCGGATAAACTTTATCTCTCCAGGGTGGTCACACCTGAGCATTTACATATTAACTTAGACATTCTATTATTTTTCCTTTATATTTATTATACTTGATGTTCATCATTAAAAAAAAAACTTGCAGAGACGGGTTAAGATGTTTATGAATTTCACAGAGGGGGATTAAAGAATATCTTAGGTACTAGTTTCTCAGGGCCCCTGGGGTCAGATGCTGAAGAGGCCACTCCCACCCTGGGGGTTCTGTACCCGCATATCCAACGCCACCAGCAGGTGTCACTGCACAATTTGAGTTAGGAATGAAATCTTCTGAAAGTGAAGAAGAACAAGCCGGGCACAGTCTGCTAAGAGTCAGGTCACTGGATCAGCCTGGGGTCAGCTCCGGTGGGTTTTCCTGGCACCTGCTCACAGCAGGTGGTGAGAGCAGACCTCCCTGACTCCAGGTTCTCCCTCCCTTGCTTCAGAGACCCCTGTAAGGAGCCATCTCCACCAGAGGGTGGATTGCCTGTGTTCTGAGAACCCTGGCGGGCTGCAAGAGTCCCAGAGCTGTGGAGCTGGACACGGAAAGTGTGCATGACCCAGCTTGTCACCACAGTGTCTGGAGGGCACATGCGTTCCTTGGCTTTTATCACTTAAGAGAAGCCAACTGGAAACAGATTTGCTGGCACTTCCATCTTGGACTTCCAGCCTCCAGAATCACAGGAATTAGATGTTGCTGCTTACGCCACTCAATCTATGGTATTTTGTTATAGAGCCTGAGCTAAGACAGCTGCTGTGCAATTCTGAGATGAGGAGGAAGTCCCAGCTAGAAGCAAGTGGAAAGGAAAGTACCCAAGGGATGAAAATCCCCTTGGATCATGGCCGCATACTGGCTGCGGTCACCTGGCATGCTGTGGTTACCACTCTGTAGAGCCAAAAGGAAAGCTGGCCTTTCAGACGATTCATCCAGACCCTGGGAGGGTGAGCCCACGGTGTGAGCTCCTTGAGAGGGAAGCTGCAGTGAGATGGAGAAAACTCTTCACCAAGAAGAAAATACAAAACAGAGGCTGATCCATATATATGCACACATAAATCTGCTTAGAAAATTGTCTACAAAGACATTCACTGAGCTGTTAATAGCTGTCATTTCTGGGTGGCATGACCACGGTGATTTCATGTTAGTATTGCTTATCTGACTTTTCTAAATTTCTACAACACACATAATGTCTTTCTAATAATATTTTCCTTTAATTAAAAGATAAAAAGTAATCCAGGTGATGCCCAAGTTTGAGAACCAAGTCCCAGAACAAAGTTTTCTTAACTTTTCAAGCATTAGAATCAATGGAGACAGACTGATCTCTGGGTGTGGCTGTCAGGGAAGCGGAGGTGGGGGGTGAGCTAAGTCTTAGAGTTGGGGGTCCTATTAAGTGACTGCTAACTGTTCCTTTTGGTGACATTCGTTGTGGGAATGGTAATTCCTGATCACATCTCAATATCAGACACTACCTTCGGGCAAACTAAAAATCTTTGTGGCTGTTGACATATTCATCATGGGGATGCGAAACAAAATCCACTGTACCAGGGTACTGCCTCCCAAGTATGCATGTAGATTTTGGGATACACGGGGCTTCAGAACCTAGTTCCTGGCTTGAGACCACTGTCCACTGGCCTTCTGGGAGACCAGAAGGCCACTCAGAGCCCTCATATCTCTGAGCCCACAGACATCACCTGCTTGAAACCATGTGAAAAGACTTAGGCCGTGGCAAGTGTTTTTGAGTGTTTTAGCTTCAGACCAAGTATCTGAAAATGTTTTGGAGTGCTCCAGGTTTCCTGTATCCCAACTCAGTCACACATCGCCTGTTATCATGAGCCGGAACTCAGAGTGAAATTTGACGGGAAAATTACAAGCATAGCTAAAGGCTTAGAAAATGTCCCAGCTGCCAGCCTCAGATAGAGGCTCCTTCCAGCAAAGTTGACTTTCTTATCACAGAAAAAGGATAAACAAACAGCCATGCTCAGATCCTATTAGTCAAAGCATCACAGAGAGACTCCAGACTTTGATGTCATAGTATCTCTGTTAGTGTCTGACTTCAATGTGTGTGTGTGTGTGTGTGTGTGTGTGTGTGTGTGTGTGTTGGGGTGTTCGCCACACATTCACCAAACAGTTCTTGGACCGCAGCAGGGGGCCCAAGAATTCAACTCAGTTCTGACCCTGTCCATCCAAAGACAGCATCTCATTCCACAGGTTGAGGGAACAGACTTACAAAACTGTTTCTTCCCCCAGTTGCAAACCTAAGTTGCTACCTGTACTTCTGATTAACAGGCTATTAATCAGGGGTTCCCACGATCCTCTCCTTGGGTTCAATTAATTTGTTAGAGCAGTTCACAGAATCCAGAGAAACAGTTACTAGATCACAGTTTACTGTAAAATGTTGTAACTCAGGAACAGACAGATAGAAAAGATGAAGAGGGAAAGTGCAAGGTGCTGGGAAAGGGCGTGGCCTTCCCAGGCTCTCAGAGTGTGCCCTTTCCCCAAATCTCCCCCTGTCCCCTGACTGGAAGCTCTCTGAAGCCCATCCTTCTGGTTTTATGGAGGCATCATCACATAGGAATGACTGGTTAAATCATTGCCCACTGCCACTGAACTCCATCTCCAGCTGCCCTCCCCTCTCCAGAGGTCAGAGGGTGGTACTGAAAATTCCAACCTTCTAGTCACAGGGCTGGCTCCACTGTTAACTACATCTCATTTTTAGGAGCTGTCCAAAAGTCACCTCCTGTACATGACAAATGACACCTTGATCACTCTCACCACTTAGGAAATTCCAAGGGATTGGGGAGCTATGAGCCAGGAACCTCAGAGGAAGACCAAATATATATGAGGAAAATACTTTGGTCATCCAGATAATAAAATGTATATTTTTATTGTATATCACAATTCAGTACCCTATCTGAATCCAGATCCACGAGGCAAGGTTCCTGATAAATTTGGGGGCCAAGTCATCTTTCCCTGCTGAGTGAATCTGGATGACTTAGTTCTCAAACTCAGACCCACCTGGGGAAACTACAAACACTACAGATTTCCGGACCCTACCCCCTGAAGACTTTAATTCAGGAAGTTCTAGTGGAGTCCATAGGCATTAAGGAAAAATCACTCTAGAACGGCAACAAGCTAAGTGACCCCATGAGGAAGTGACTGGATAAGAAGTCCAAAAGCTGAGACTTTCTCTTGACGAGTCAGTATTTCGCAGAGGAAAAAAAAATGGGGGAGGGGGAAGAATGTGCTGGATTATAAAAGACATAAGGAATGGAACAGTCAGAGCCATGTGTGGAACCTGGACTGGATCTCAGTTTAGATAGAACAATTAAGTATAAAGAACACTTTTGGGTCAACTGGGGAAAATTAAAAAAAAAATTTTTTTTCTTTTAAAAAACTGGAGATTGTTAACTGAGAGAAACAGGTTTGAAAATAACATGCATGGTACTATCACACTTGGGTTAAAATGGATAAAAAATGTATATTTTCCTGGAAAAATAGGTCATACAATAAGGTGTTAAGATTGTTAGTCTCTGGGTAGGATGACCATGATGTTTTTAATGTTTTTATTTTTGCTTATCTGACTTTTCTAAATTTCTAAATAAAGTGCTCATGTGGTGATTTTGTAACAATGTAATGTTTTATCAAACAATAACAGGCCATCTGGGTGATTCTGATGCATATCCACCTTTGAGAACAAGCTCTTTCAGCAGCGCTTTCCTAACTTATCTCAGCAACAGAGTGACCCGGAGTGCTGTGAAATGTGTGTGTTCTCAGGTGCCGGCCCTGCAGGATGACAGATTTTGAGGTGCAGCCTGGGAGGTAGATTTTTCACAAGTGTCCTGGTGATTCCTCATCAGCCAAGGATGAAGGCTCTGCTTTAGACCAGGGCTTCTCCCACTTTTAGAGCACAGGAGACCCCCGCAGATCTTGTTAAAAGGCAGATTCTGATTTTGTGTAGCTAGCAGATCCTGGGAGAGTGAACAGGAGACCCAGGCAGAGTGCAGGGTGGCAGGGCGTGGTGGGGGCTGTGGCAGCCTGGATCTAAACAGGTAGTTGCCGCTCAGTTCCTGCCCGTTGGTGACACGTGCAAACACTTGTCTGGTGTCATCAAGTCTTCCCATTTTTTCAAAAAAAGCCAGAAATGTGATCCAGAAAGGAAATCTCCTATTTTCAAAACACAGCATGGGCCAAACAAAACACTTCTGCCAGCTTGATGCAGCCTGGGGCCGTCAGTGCTACCCTGTTGGCCTCACCCAGAGTAGGAGTCACACCCCGGTCCTGATAACTCCACGCCAGTGAGTCTACAGGGTAAAGGTTACCCGATAATTATTTCTGCTGACACCAATGGCAAAATCCCACACATAACAGAAATTCCTGAATATTCAACTCTCTTGGGTTAGAATGAGCACAAAGAGAATTAACTCCAGCTAGCACTTTGACATGCTGCGTAAACACTGTCCCAAGGCAGATAAAAGAATCAGAAGGTTAAGTTGCCAAGAGGGCAGTTGGTAGGGGCCAGCAGGCATTGTAAAATGGGCATATTGAGAACCTTCTCTCATCGGCACCCCCGTCCACTAAACCCACTCATAAGTCAGACAGTGTCAACCATATCTCAAACTCATTGCGAACTAAAGTTCTTGAGATTTGCAAGGAAAACATATCAAAGCTCCACAAGAAAGCTAATTCTGCAGCTCTTAATGAATCCCATTTACATTTTTTTCAGCTCTTTGACTTCTGAGCACTATTTAAGGGTGAGGTTTCTTCAGTTCATTTACTTTGGGTTTTTAACTGGCCAGGGTGACAATCCTCAGCAGTATAATTTCCCTCCTGTGCCCAAATCAATAAAATGCACCCAAGAGCTAACATCCATTTTGAGCTCCACTGAGGCCCAATACTTGCCAGAATCACAGTGCCTTGGACAACAGTAAACAACTAGAAGTGAACTGGGGCTTGCCAGAGGCATTTAGTTCTCAGTGGAGAAGCAGAAGCATCTCAGGCTTTCTTCCTGCAGAAGACCTGACCCTCAAGTTGAGGAATTACGGATTCAAGTGAACCAACCACAGAATTTTCAGGTGATCGAAGGAATGGATGCTATGCCTCCTCTCCCTCACACATAACCTATTTGGATAAGTTCGTGGGGCAAACATTATGGGTTGGTTGACCTAACACCCTTTTCCAGACATATGTATTTGTAAGAAAACAAGTGTTTAATTTTCCCATCCTTCCTTGCAATCAGAGGTGGCTGTGTGACACATTTCTGGCCAATGAAATGTAGGTGGAAATTTATCATAGCAGTGGGCTAAGGATGATATTTCAGGGAATCTTTGGCTTTCTGGATGCAATGGATAAATGGGATAGACATGACTCCTTCTCCTTCTTTCTACCTTGAATACAGATGCGATTGTTGGAGCTGAGGCAGCCATCTTGGAGTATTGAGGGAAAAGATTAAGAGAGTTATGTCAGGCCAACCCTGACATCACTGTGAAACTGAATGTCATGTGTGCTAAGTTGCTTCAGTCGTGTCCAACTCTTTGTGAATCTATGGACTGTAACTTCCAGGCTTCTCTGTCCATGGGACTCTCCAGGCAAGAATCCTGGAGTGGGTTGCCATTCCCTTCTCCAGGGGATCTTCCTGACCCAGGGATCAAACCCACATCTCTTATGTCTCCTGCATTTGCAGGAGGGTTCTTTACAACTAGCACCACCTGAGAAGCCCGTGAAGCTGAACAGCAGCTACCAAATAACCCACAAATTACTTAAGCCACAGTGGCTATATTTCCTATTATAAACATAAAACCCAAATGTACAATTACTCACAAAATTAGAACAGAAATACAAAATCTTATATGAAGTGAAATGGCCAACCATAGATTGGGAAGCCATATTTCATTGTTACTTAAATTGCAGATTTTTACACATGAGTTTTAGCATCATACTAGAAGAACTTACACAAGAAATAGAGTTTCTTCCATCTAAGAAAGTTGTTATTCTTAGATCCCATCTTGAGGCATGGGAATAAAGCAGGGTAGTGTCCAGGTGTCTTTGAATAATACCTGCCTCCAACATTCTCTCATCAGAATCTCCATCAGAATCTCATTCCCCTGTGGCCAATGGCCCAGTGTTGGTTTATCTGGATGGTTCTGTTTCTGGATTTGGCCAGGAGACTGTGGCCACACACCCCTCCGCCCCACACTGAGACTGATCAATTCCTGTCACAGGATTACACGCGGTTCTGGATCCAGCCTCACTTGACTCGCATGTGCTTACTGAACATATACATGTCTCCAACTGATGAATCCTCAAAGCCCTGTGAGGTAGATACTACTGTTTCCTGTTTCAGATGCGGAGACTAAGACTGAGAAAGCTAAAGTGATTGTCCTAGCACCCACAGCTAGAATGGAGATGCTGGGGCTGCTGCTGTCAAAGCTTATTCTCTATACTGTCAAGATAAACTGCATATTGATAACTACTCAAGCACCTTCAGGTGGGGTCCAGGTTAGAAACAAGTCAATAAGAGGGTGTCTCAGTTCTCTTTCCTTTTCTCAGTCCAAGGGGGCGGAGTGGTGGTGGTTAGGCATGCCTGGGATGGCAGGGATGATAAGCAGTCACAAGTAGTCCACTCGCTTCCCTGTGTTTCCTGCCTCCCTTGTGGTCAGGTTGGGACCACATGCCTAGTATTGGTCACTGGATGGAGAATGGAATTGATGTTTCTTTCCTGGGCTGAGGAAAGTAAAAGCCAAATGTCACCTCTGTCCCCCTTCCTCTGTGGTAAGTGACCTTGGAGACCATGGAGATGTTTTAGATGTGTTAACTACAAGATGAAGTAGGGCAGCCCTATTCATATCCCAGATTTCAGTATGAAGAAGTCACTTTATGTTATTAAGACACTGAGATTATGAGGTTTGTTTATTACTATAGCATAGCTGAGCTTATCCTGACTAGTAAAAACGGGATCAGGCCACCTTGCTTGTAGCAACTTTGCAAAAAGGGGGAATTGCAATGTGGACACTATTGTGATACAGGAGATTCATTTATAACTGGGGCTATTCTGTATCCAAATCATAGAATGCCTTATCTGCCTAATGAGGCAGGCAGTTTCTTAGAATTAACATGAAGATGTTACTTGCATTACAAAATTTGGCACTGCTTAATGGAAATGATGATCCTCTCTCTAATTTCAACTAATACTTCCAGCTGCTGCCTCTCAAGGATTTTGTAGTTTGGCCCCATATTTTTATAGGGTGAAATGTTTGCAAAATATATGTATAAGCCTCTGCTAACGGATGCAATTTTATGGCCCATTACACTTTCCATGCGAATGTAGAAACAGTGGGACTGCCTGAGCTGGGAGTTGGCTGAGATTTGCCAACTGTGTGGTTTTGAACAGGGACCAGAAGAGCCTATTTGAAATAAAAATGTGCGTCAAATACTTATTGAGCAAATACTGTGTGCCAGGGCCTTTCTTGGAGGTTGGAGACACAGTAGTAGACCGGACAAGAGTCCTTGCCTCATGAGATTTGCATCTGATAGATGAAACTGAACTTTGGAAATGACAGGTGGGTTCACTTCAGGGTATTTAGAGAATCCAAAAGTGTGTCTGAAGAGAGAGAAATGAAAGCGTTCACTGTTATCCTAAACTGATGCGTGTGATGCTTTTCACCATCTGGCCCTGCTCACCTGTCCAGCTTTCTCTCCACCTTGCCCACACTCCCCCACTGACTTCGCTGCTGCTCCACTGACCCACATGCATTTCTCAGGCATCACCAAGCTTTCCACCCAATGCCTCTGTCTAAGATGTTCTCTCTGCCTAGAATACACATTCTACCCCTGCTTTCTTTGTTCCTGAGATAGTTCAAGGTGTTGACTCTTGTAGGGAGCCTTCTTGGATTACCTCTAGTTCACCTTCACCCTCTTGTGATCCCATGTTATTTATCTATAAATTTGCCTGATTAACCTTTTCCTTCTCCTCACTGGCATGGAGGAGCTGATGGAGACCTGATGGAATCCTGGCTTCCCATGGGATGAAGGGAGGGGCCAGTGCCTGCTAGGGGCAGAGAGCTGATGGCATACTGATACGATAAATAAGTAAAGAAATGAATACACGGAGAATACATGTTATATACATTTTCTCTTCTTAATTGAAAAGACAAAACAACACACACAGAAATTTGGGTAATATTCCCTAATGAGACATGATATTTCCCTGTTTCCCTTGCAGTTATGTGGTTATGTGATTGGTTCTGGTTCATGTGATGCGAGCAGAAGCATGGATTAGGAAGGGAAGGGGCTGGTGGTCCAGAATCTCAATGTGAAGGCTGGAGTTCCATCCACTATCTAGAACCCTGAAGTGGCCTTGAGGGTGGAAATCATGTGTTTAGATGACTGAATCTAGTTCCAAATGGCATCTTGAGGCTGCCCTGTATGACCTCTTGGTGTCTTTCCTGTGAGAAACATAAAGTTCTCACTGTTATTTCAGATGGTTTTATGTTACATGTAGCTGAGCTTAATCCTAAATGATGTAGGTACAGAGGAAGGTTTCAACTGTATCTGTCATATCTTATATCTTAAAAAAAAACAAAAAGAAAAACTGCAGACAAAAATAGAAAAAAATGGGCTGATTATCAGTAACCAGTGAAGGTTAACTTCCTTCTCCAGTTCTGTATTTTGAGAATCTTAAGAAAACAAAGAAAAGCACAAAGAACAATAGACTAAAAATCTGTACACCCGCCATCTGGAACTGCCAACTGTTAACATTTTGTCATATTTGCTTTGTCTTTATTTTATTCAAAGAAACAAAAGACTGCAAATCTAGCTTAAGTCCTTATCTGCCATTCATTCCCTGTTCTATCCCCATCAACCTTATCACCAAAAAGAATCACTGCATAGAGTGTGCAAGCTTCCAGTCCATTTCAGGTCATCTTAGGCATATATTTGTTTCCATGAATAATGTATTATATTAGATATATACTGTTAATTTTTAAATATATTGCATCATATGGAATACACACTAAAATTGGTTTTCTTGTTTCTGAGCTCAACCTTCACTGAATATATATGTCTATGTATACATAAAATACACAAACTATTACAGTTTAATATTTATTTAATTTTATCTAACCATACCCCATTGCTGTAAATTAGATGATTTTCAATTTATTGACTTTTTTTCCAAGTTAAGATTAATCTCTTATTTCAACACCCAATATACTCATTATTCTCAGAAACATAAAAGAATTCAATAGATGTTTAGATTATTACATTCTGTGTGTAAAATAGATAAATTTTAAAATATGTAAACAATATGTTGTTTTATTAGAACTTACACCCACAAGGTGTTATGTGAGGTTAATCCATAGCAACTCTTATGATGATTTAAAGATCCAGAGAGAATTAGTAGAACATAGCATATTAACAGGAAAATACCTTTTTAAACAAGCTATTCTTTTTGTGTGACATTCTACTCCATGCAAAAATTATTTTTTCCAGCCTTATTAAGGTATAATCAACAAACACAAACTGTATATATTTAAGGTTCAGAATGTGATGTTTTCATATATATATCATGCTGCTGCTGCTGCTAAGTCGCTTCAGTCATGTCCGACTCTGTGCGACCCCATAGATGGCAGTCCACCAGGCTCCCCTGTCCCTGGGATTCTCCAGGCAAGAACACTGGAGTGGGTTGCCATTTCCTTCTCCAATGCATGAAAGTGAAAAGTGAAAGTGAAATCGCTCAGTCGTGTCCGACTCATAGCGATCCCATGGACTGCAGCCCACAAGACTCCTCCATCCATGGGATTTGCCAGGCAAGAGTATTGGAGTGGGTTTCCATTGCCTTCTCTGATACATATCATAAAGATATGTATATTTCATATACATATCACCATCATAGTCAAGCTGATGAACGTATGCAGCAATGGACATCCTCATATATATCTCCTGGTACACACACATGTTAACTTCCTTCTTGTAGCCTGTTGTTACTAACTGATGAACTAGAAAAGTATCAAAGATATTGTATAATTACTTGAGAAAAGCACATGAAAACTCCTTTTATGATCACATTATAGATACAATGTGGGAACACGTGGGCTGGGTGATCATATTCTCAGGTGAATTTATAACTTGTTGATTGACTTCACCTAAACAGTGTATAACTGATTTCTAGGGAAAGATTTTTGTGGTAAGACAGAGATCTAGAACTTTATTCTATTCAGTAATATTCCTAGATATTCATTCATCCATCCATCCAATGTTTTTGAATAACATTGTACCAGGGGCCATGGTAGACACTGGATGTTGAAGAGTCAACAGCACTCAGCACAATTCTTAACACATGGTTGGTATCTAATTAATATTTGTTAGCTGACACTTGAGAGAGATGTGGTTAGTACTCTCCCAGATTTATATAGTTGCTGTGACTTTGGTGAAAATTCAGGATGCAAGCATATGATTTTTTAAAAAGAAGGAACTGGGAACACTTGACAATAAGTCTGTTTAATGAGATAAGACATCAAATTCCACAGCATAAAGCTGATTAAATAAAACTTATAATTGGCAAATGTGACATCAGGAGTAAGCATATGTGTATACACATACCAATATATACACAAACATATGTATACACTAGTTCTAAGTTTGATAGATCTATTTTGGCAAAATCGTATGAATTATGTATTCAGGTTTAGGTTCAGCACAAGTTCACCACAAGTCGACGCTTTGAGCTTAGTTAGAAGCCTAAGAACACCAGGTGGACCCTAAGCTGAGCTGAGGTGTTTGTACTAACCTCCAGGCAATGGTAAGCAACAGCTCAGCTGTTTAATAGGTGTCTACTGCAAATCAAAGTCACTATCAGCAGCATACTTATAACTAATTGCAACATCCCAACTTAAAGAGGAAGTAACTGAGGCTTAGAGAGGTCAAGTAATTTGCCTAAAAGCTTGCAAATATAAGAGATGGAAAAGGAATTCAAATCCAGCCATATTTGGCATCAGAGTCTGAACCATTCCACTATGTCATGTTACCTTCTTACCTATGTAGATGGACCCACAGTTGCATCCTACCTGAAGAATATGACCAATTCTAATGCCACAGGATCCATTTTTGAGGAATGGGAAACAAAATCACATGCATTATTTTAAATCACTACTAAGCAAAATAATGTCCCTATGAGATCCAATAGTGCCACAAATTCATGGTCACAGTGCATGCTTTCCTCTCAAGAAACTGCCAAAGAGGAAGGCATGCTTGGGATAGAAAGCCAAGTTTGTCACATAGCCCTCTCACTCCTGGTCCTAGTACATTTCAGGGCAAGACAGGGATTTCCAGTCTCTGTTTCATAATCAGTAGTGGCATCTATATCACATGGTTCTTTCACAGATTAGAATTAATATATGCAGAGCCAGCCATGACGTCCACCGCATAGTTGGGACTCAATAAACAGTAGCGGTGACAGAGAAACTGCTGCCGCTGTGAGGGTGCTTCAAGGAAGCAGAGACCTGGGTCTTCCCTGTGGCTCTGGGGGCCAGCAGGCGCTTAGTGAGCAGCCTGCCTTCCTCTCACTGCCTGGAGCAAGGGGTGTACCTTTTCTTTATACCAACTCACCTGTCACTCATCAAACCAGGACCTCAGTGGTTTGCTTCTACTCAGAGGGGTACTTTTTGCAATGCATCTTCCCAGAAGGGACATCTTTTTCTGATATTTACAGAGTGCCTCCTTGGTTAGCTGTGTACTTGAAACTCTTCAAGAGCTCTCACTGAAGCTTCTTCATGTGTTAGTCATCTATTTCTCTTTCTGCCCTTTGCTCTTGGTAACAGCATTCTCATTTTCCCTTGAGTTATCCCCAGCTTTTTTCACTCTTAGTCCCTATAGTTCAGGAAGAGCTGACATCACCTCTCCCTCAGACCTGGTGCTAGGTGTGGGCATATGACTCAGATTTGGCCACTTAGAATCTACCATACCTGTACATACTCTGATCATTTCAGAGATGGGCACGCAAACTAGGCTTTCAATGGAATTAAGTATGTGTGTGTGGGGGGGGGTAGGTGGTTGAAATTATTAAGATAGTAGGGAAAATGCCAGGCGAACATTGCTATTTGCTGCCATCTGGAGAAAGCCAACATTAGAAAAAGGGGAGTGAGGGAATAGGGTGAGAAACATTCCTGACAATACAATTAGCTCACCTAGGTAGAGCTATTCCTGAAGTCCTTTTTGGATTTTTAAACGAATGTACCAAATACACCCAACCCTTTTTCTGCCTAAATTCACTGGAGCTGAGCCTCTGTCCCTATGAGACAAAAGTGTCCTATAATGTCTACTTTGAATCATGGTTGCCTTTCTTTATTCCATGTTCACTTTGCTCTCAGTGTTCTCCAGGGGTAATTTGCTCATCTCTCTTTCAGCATTTAGCTTTTCAGTAAGAACTGTATGAGCTTGTTTCCTTCATCTATCCTGAGCCCCATTAAGGGTCTGACTTTGATGCAATCATCTTAGAGTTCTCAGAGTCCTCTGGCACAGTTCCTCAGACACAAAAGATATTCATCAGATGTTAATGGAAAGTTTACAATTTTAAATCCACAAATATTTGATTTCAAAGTTGTTGTTGGCTATGTCACCACACACTTTAGACCCTTCTTGCAAAGACTTACACAGACAACCACAGACCACGTGTTCAGTCCCTTATCTGCCTTAACCCAAGGGGGTCTCAGCACTTCTTTAAAAATTAATTTGCTCCTTAATTAAGAGACATGATTATTTCTAATTAACCAACCTTCTATGTAATGTAAACAGATTGCAAGTAACTGCACAGCTTTGCCTAGCTTGTTACCTGTCTGAGAGCAGTACAGGGAGGCCATTTTTAGCACTTCATCTGGGAGGCTGGGGAATACGCAGAATGCACTGACTTGCAGAGATGGAATTAAAGGAACTTAAAGAGATGGACTTTGTCAGCTCTTAATCCCTACCTAGCAAATTAAATTGCTGCTATATTATATCATGACATCATTTTCAGAATTTGTTGAGATGCAAGAAATTGACTCAAATTCTATATTTGACTCTAAACTCTCATACATACATATGTATGCATACGAATGTTACCTGCAAGGAAATGTGGCAGAAAATAGATATTCTGAATAGGATCCAGCTGGTTTGCAGCAGGTTTTGTGAAGCTGTATACTCTTTACACGAGGATAAGTTGGGGTTTGAGAGGAGAGAGGAGGCAAGATATTATGCATCTGTAATGAGAGACCTGTCATTCTCTGACGCCATCAGGTGTGGGGGAAAGCATCTGGAGACAGACGAATGGTTCTGTAATAATGCTAATTGAGGAACACACAGCCCAAGCTGTGTTTGTTAAACTTCTACCTTGAAACAATTCACTGACCTGGATCCTCTTATATCCTGAAGACAGTGTGGATTCCAACTCAGACGCTCTTCACGCCTTGACAATGCAGAAATGCACAACCCAGGAAAATTCCAGCAAGAGTCCTGTTCTCTACATTAGTTAATCAACTATTAGTGAGCACAGCAGCACGTACACTGATAGTTGACTTCAGCAGCACAGAAAACATGCTTTCTTTAAAGGTATGAATAAAAAAATTAGTAACACTCTTTGTCGAAAGCAAGTCCCTCTAACAGTTTAGGAACCAATGGAATATGGCCTGAAATCTTCCCAAAGGTTAATGGTTATTCATTCACAGTGATTAAAGGGATACGAACAAATGCTTTACCTTAGGTAAAATGTAATTATATTTAAATGGGCATATGGCACACTCTTGATTCTTTCAAAATTCCAGAATCTGCAGGTCAAGGGGTAGGACTAAAACTTATCTCCACTGAAATCACGTGGGTCTAGTCTTTGCTGTAAGGAATGGCAGCAAGAATGTGCAAGAAGTTTATATTGTCTACGGAATATCTTTAGCACATGCACATCACCCTTTCTCACCCTGCTCTCTGTCCTTGGCACATGGCTTGAATGGACTGCACAAGCCCTCCAACTTCCTGTTGGGTTTGGAGATGGGAAGATGTGGGAGCTGAGTGAGATTAGGTTGTTTATCCCCCTGGGTCCCTCCCTTCTGGGTTGCCCTATGTTGTACCCCAGCTGAGGGGCTCTGCTCCTCTGAAGGCGGCCACCACCACAGGACTCCCTTCTTCCAACTCACTCCCCAGGACCAGCTCGGTTCTTCCTGGTTTGAGGGTTACACCTCTGTCCTCTGCATTTCTCCTTTTAGATAGGGTCTTTGTAAAACGGGCTCTCCTACAACTGTCTTAATTTGAGTTTACCATCTGTTCCTTAGTGAGATGTGGTTATACACAGCAAACATGTTCAATATCATTTTTTAGATATTTGCTCAATATCATGGAAAGCTCCAAACACTCCCAAACTCTAATCCTGGAAAAGCTGTCAAAGCCAAGATTAAAATCGGTAATGTAGACGAGCAGTACTATTGCTATGACCACAAACTATTTAGGGAAAGTGATTTTAGAGTTTCATTTCTGCAATATTTCTGTTGATCATTATGCTTACATTAGTGGTTACTACACTCTCGAGAAATCTATATGCAGGTCAGGAAGCAACAATTAGAACTGGACATGGAACAACAGACTGGTTCCAAATAGGAAAAGGAGTACGTCAAGACTGTATCTTGTCACCCTGCTTATTTAACTTGTATGCAGAGTACATGAGAAACGCTGGGCTGGAAGAAGCACAAGCTGCAATCAAGATTGCCGGGAGAAATATCAATAACCTTAGATATGCAGATGACACCACCCTTATGGCAGAAAGTGAAGAGGAACTAAAGAGCCTCTTGATGAAAGTGAAAGAGGAGAGTGAAAAAGTTGACTTAAAGCCCAACATTCAGAAGACTAAGATCATGGCATCTGGTCCCATCACTTCATGAGAAATAGATGGGGAAACAGTGGAAGCAGTGTCAGACTTTATTTTTTTGGGGCTCCAAAATCACTGCAGATGGTGACTGCAGCCATGAAATTAAAAGACACTTACTCCTTGGAAGGATAGTTATGATCAACAATTAGATAGCATATTATAAAGCAGAAACATCACTTTGCCAACAAAGGTCCATCTAGTCAAGGCTATGGTTTTTCCAGTGGTTGTGTATGGATGTGAGAGTTGGACTGTGAAGAAAGCTGAGCACCGAAAAATTGATGCTTTTGAACTGTGGTGTTGGAGAAGATTCTTGAGAGTCCCTTGGGCTGCAAGGAGATCCAACCAGTCCATCCTAAAGGAGACCAGTCCTGGGTGTTCATTGGAAGGACTGATGCTGAAGCCGAAACTCCAGTACTTTGACCACCTCATGCGAAGAGTTGACTCACTGGAAAAGACCCTAATGCTGGGAAAGATTGAAGGGCAGGAGGAGAAGGGGACGACAGAGGATGAGATGGCTGGATGTCATCACCGACTCAATGGACATGAGTTTGAGTAAGCTCCGGGAATTGGTGATGGACAGGGAGGCCTGGTGTGCTGTGATTCATGGGGTCACAAAGAATCGGACATGACTGAGCGACTGAAATGAACTGAACTGAACTGAACACTCCCGAGAAGGTCATGCTGTGATCCTTTCTGATCTGTGATTCAGGTATCCGAGGAATTCCAGGATGGAAAACAGATCAGTTTGCTAAGAGACCTCGCAGGAGGGGTCACTTTCCACACATGGGGTCCCTGTGCATTTTGCAAGAGAATATCAAGGGAGATAGTGAAAGGCCACCCGGTCGGTCCTCAGACAGCTGACTAGCGTGCTGTTAAGTCATTGAGGTCTTGTTGAACTTCATTAAAAACAGAAGTTTAACCCAACTGCAAGGATAACGCTGCTTTTTCAGTGTTGTTTTCTTTTCAAGTTCCAGCGTCTTATGAAAGATTCTACTCTGGGAAAATGGGGTGAACTGTGGCAAGTGGAGATGTTACTTCTGAAAGCTGAATGGGTATGGGACCCACCAGTAAAGCTCCTTAATGCAGTCAGTGTGACCTCCTCAAAGGAGAGTTCATTGTAATTAGTGGCATCACATGAATATCAAAAGAATTCATAATTATGGGAGCTTCATTAGGTTGTATTGCTAAACATGTCCTGAAAATCATTTTGATGTTGTTTTAATTTAAGAATGATATTGGTATTGGGAATATTTGACAATTATGGGTTGGTAATTCATGTGAAATTGAACTTTTGACAGTTGTTGAACAGTTGACTAGTTTGTGTGTTTTTCTTTCTGTTATTCAGTTAATTCTTATGGTTTTCATCCTTGGGAAATGCAACTTCACTCACAACTGACTGTATGAAAATGCAAACCACATACTGTCCTAGTTTTCTAGTTCTAAGTGCCACCAATCTAGTGGATTAAAAGAACAACTGTTTATTATTTCACAGTACCTGTGGGTCAGAAGTCCAGGAACAGTGGAACTCACCTGGGTTTCCTGCTTAGGGTCTCAAAGGGCTGAAATCAAAGTGTCTAAAGAGCTGTGTTTCTCACTGAAGGCTCAGAGGAAGAATCCTTTCCACCTTATTTAGGATGTTGACTGAACAGAGTTCCTCCTCATGATTCCCGTTCTACCCAACTCTCTCCTCAAGCCAACAACAAGTTGAATCCTTCTTAAACTTTGAAACTCCACGAACTAATTCCTGCCTTGCCTCTCTAATCTTCTCCAGTTGCCTCATCTTTCTTGCTCTCCTGCCTTACGTTTTTTCTTTTCTGGGCTCATATGATTATTTTGATCTCCCAGATAGATTTAGAATAATCTCTCTATGTTAAAGTCAGCTGATGAGTAACCTTAATTGCATTGCAAACACAATGTAATCTTTTTTTCTTTATTTTAATTGGAAGCTAATTACTTTACAATATTGTAGTGGTTTTTGCCATATATTGACATGAATCAGCCATGGGTGTACATGTGTTCCCCATTCTGAACCCCCCTCTCACCTCCCTCCCCCTCCCATCCCTCCGGGTCATCCTAGTGCACCAGCCCTGAGCACCCTGTCTCATGCATCAAACCTGGACTGGTGATCTGTTTCACATATGATAATATACATGTTTCAATGCTATTCTCTCAAATCATCTCACTGTCGCCTTCTCCCACAGAGTCCTAAAGACTGTTCTATACATCTGTGTCTCTTTTGCTGTCTCGTATATAGGGTCATTGTTACCATCTTTCTAAATTCCATATATATGCTTTAATATACTGTATTGGTGTTTTTCTTTCTGACTTACTTCACTCTGTATATCAGGCTCCAGTTTCATCCATCTCATTAGAACTGATTCAAATGTATTCTTTTTAATGACTGGGTAATATTCCATTGTGTATATGTACCACAGCTTTCTTATCCATTCATCTGCCAATGGACATCTAGGTTGCTTCCATGTCCTGGATATTATAAACAGTGCTGCAATGAACATTGGGGTACAAGTGTCTCTTTCAGTTCTGGTTTCCTTGGTGTGTATGCCCAGCAGTGGGATTGCTGGGTTGTATGGCAGTTCTATTTCCAGTTTTTTAAGGAATCTCCACACTGTGCTCCATAGTGGCTGTACTAGTTTGCATTCCCTCCAACAGTGTAAGAGGGTTCCCTTTTCTCCACACCCTCTCCAGTATTTATTGTTTGTAGACCTTTGGATAGCAGCCATTTTGACCGGCATGAAATGGTACCTCATTGTGGTTTTGATTTGCATTTCTCTGATAATGAGTGACGTTGAGCATCTTTTCATGTGTTTGTTAGCCAGCTGTATATCTTCTTTGGAGAAATGTCTGTTTAGTTCTTTGACCCATTTTTTGATTGGGTTGTTTATTTTTCTGGAATTGAGCTGCAGCAGTTGCTTGTATATTTTTGAGATTAATTCTGTGTCTGTTGCTTCGTTTGCTATTACTTTCTCCCATTCTGAAGGCTGTCTTTTTACATGGCTTATAGTTTCATTCGTTGTGCAAAAGCTTTTAAATTTAATTAGGTTCCATTTGTTTATTTTTGCTTTTATTTCCATTACTCTGGGAGTTGGGTCATAGAGGATCCTGCTGTGATTTATGTCAGAGAGTGTTTTGGCTATGTTTTCCTCTAGGAGTTTTATAGTTTCTGGTCTTAGGTTTAGATCTTTAATCCACTTTGAGTTTATTTTTGTGTATGGTGTTAGAAAGTGTTCTAGTTTCATTCTTTTACAAGTGGTTGACCAGTTTTCCCAGCACCACTTGTTTTTTTTTTTGCTTGTCTTTTTTAAAAATTTTGATTGCATCACATGGCCAGCATCACTTGTTAAAGAGATTGTCTTTTCTCCATTGTATACTCTTCAATATACAATCTTAATTGAAATGTAGGATAATATAACCACAGGGGTAAGACCTGAGAGTAGGGCTCGTGAAGGCCAGAATTCTGTCTACAACATTGTGATGGTGGATTTTATGTCAACTTGACTGGGCCATTGGGTGCCCAGACATGTCATCAAACATTGCTCTGGGTGTGTCTGTTAGGATGTTTCTGGATGAGGTTAATATTTGAATCAGTAGACTGAGCAAAGCAGAGTGCCTGCCCCCAAATGGGCTCATACAGTCAGTTGAAGATAAGAATAATAGTATAGAAAAGAAGGACTGAATAAGAGGGAATTCCTCTTGTCTGACTGCTTTGAGCTGGGACACTGGTCTTTCCCAAATACTTTACATTTGAACTGAAACACTGGTGCTTTTTGGACCTCATGCTGGCTGCCTTTTGGGCTGGAACTACACCACTGGCTCTCCTGCATGCTAACTGCAGATTTTGGGACTTCTAACCCTCTATTAATGTGTGAGCCAATTCCTTGTTTTATCTATCTATCTATCTATCTATCCATCTATCTCCTACTGGTTGTTTTTCTTTGGAGAATCCTGACTAATAAAAATAGGCATAAAATAAAATCCAGTTACCTGTTGACTTTCTTTGGTCCCTAGAAGCAACAAGGTAACTGCAGTTTGGGCCCATTTTTCTTATGTGCCAAATGGTAAAAGCTACCATGAATTTAAAGTCATCTCTTCCACCCTGAAAAACAATTCTCAGCTAGATGCTCTATTTTATACTGATGTGTTCACATGGTATAAGGGAAGATAGGGAAGGAAGTTGTGAAATTCTGGTAAGTTGCCTTTCCACCAAGTTCCAGGTCCTTATCTATAAATAAAAATTCCTTTATCTATTTTTTGGAGGGGTAAGGCTGAAAAGAAGTGATATGTATGAAACTTATAGCTCTACATCTTGCATGTTATAGATATAGCAAAGCTGGGCACTTACTATTAATAGTAAGTAAGAAAGTGAGGCAGAGGCTACCTGGAAGGTCAAAACACATCTACCAATAGTTCTGATTAGACCCATGTCTGACAGACCCATATCTGACAGACCCATCAAAAGTGTCTGTCACTTTTCATTTGGGTATTATGTCTTCCTTCAGGATCCTAGACAGTCAGTTTCCTACCAAGGACCTGGCCAAAAGGTTGGTCTTCATGAGAAGAGTGAGGTGATCCTCCTCCAAAACAAATGAAAATCTAAAATTCTTGGCTAAGATTTACACAATATTTTAGTTCACTCAGCAAAGTTCTTATTTTTTGAGCTTTGGCTCTGTGAAGGAGGCTGGCTAAATCCAGAGGGGTGGGTGTGGAGGCATTGAGAGTCAGGAAGTGTCAATAGTGTGGTCCCTACTCTCAGGTTACTCACAAGCTCCCCTCCCCCCATTGCTTGTCCTGACAGTCCCAAGGTCAGATGTCAGCCTGACACTCGGCAACCCTCACTGGGTTCATTGTCTTGCTCTCAGACCATCTTGCATTTAACCTGGGTCTCTAACTGCCACTCTGTGGAGGGGAGCATAACTACTCGGCTATCTCATGATGACCCAGCAGTTCAGTACCAAGAGCTGCCCTTCAAAGTGTCCACCATCTCTTGTATGCCAGGCTCATAGAACATCCTGCTTGTGAAAGATTCTGTGGTGCTGCTTCATCTTGGTGGTTGACATGACCCTTGGCATCTTGAAGCCTCTGAGAACTTGAGCAGTGAAGAAACCAATTTGACTTTGTTTCCTTCATTTACTTAACCAAGAAATCCTTTGAGTGGTGCCTTCCCCTCCAGCTAATTCTCACCTCCAGTTAATTCTCAAACTTATAAACTTACAACAAAATCTTGGAAGATGCTGGTTTCTCTTGCATTTTAACCTTTTAAAAGTTAAACAATCCCTTAAACTTTGGCTACTGTGTGGGGACCAGTCACTGGCTAATCCTAACTCTGTTCCCAAATCTATTCCCAATTCCCTTCTCTCTAGCCCGCCATACATGCATGAGCATGCACACACACACATATGTATACATATACACATTCATATACAGATAAATACCAGCTTGTAAGTCATTCTTCCTGCAACTAGGGGTAACCATATGACTCAGTTCTGTTCAGGGCATTGGTTAATGAAAGACTATCGATGGCTGTGGTAAAGACTTTGCATTCCTAGTGAAAAGCATAGACACTGTCTCCTTACCCTTCTTTCTTCTTCCTTGAACACAGATGTAGCTGTGTATATATTAATGGGTGTTGAGCTAAACATGGATGTTTAGCACCATGACAAGTCTTGCAGCCACAAGAGAA
The DNA here is from genome assembly GCF_963930625.1 of Muntiacus reevesi. Taxonomy (NCBI): domain Eukaryota; kingdom Metazoa; phylum Chordata; class Mammalia; order Artiodactyla; family Cervidae; genus Muntiacus; species Muntiacus reevesi. The sequence continues at coordinate 223,270,978 of NC_089250.1, read as the reverse complement.
AGGCCAAAGACTCACAAAGACATTGGCTGTCAGATCACTAAAGCACAAGGAGCAGCCACCCACCTCTCAGCTTCAGGAAATATGAGAAAAGTCAACTCGAGGCGTTTAAGCCACTTTAATTTCTATTTTGTTACCTGCAGCAAAAAGTGTTCCTGATTGATATTTTACTGGATGAATTTAATGGTTAGATTCCCGGTTATGGTTTTTCTAACTCTCAAATGTTTCTTCCAGTGGTAGAAAGAGGCTGCCTTTTGTAATGCAACCCGATCTTATCCTTTGATTTGTGATTTAGGACCAGGCACAGCTGGACTGTCTCAGACTATAAGGAAAATCCATGTGGATAGTCATAACCTGGAGCAGCTTCTTAGCCTAAAAAACTCTCAGCTGAAATGGCACTGTAGTTTTTGTTGCTTGTCTGTTGCATCTCCCACAAGCAATAAAATAAGCATTTCTTATTTAGATGCACAGCCTTGGCTGGGGAACAGCACTGACTACTTACATCAGAGACCACCAAATAATGGTAAATAAGTCTTAACTGTGGAGGACAAGCAGACATACTAAGAAGTAATTATCCCACACCGAGACAGAGGAAATGCTGTCTCCTTAAAGGAAGGTGGGATTTGAGGTCAGACACACCCAGACTTACATAGTTTCTCTTCTGATTATCTGTGCCAATATCTCTGAGCTTTTATTTCCTCACCTGAAACATGGAGATAATAACACTTAGCATCACTGGAAGGATGAAGAGGAATGATGAATGTGAAAGTACGCATCCTGATGTCTCTCTCCTGGGAAGCAAGCCGTGATGGCTCAGTGAAGGAGCAAAGACGTCTGTGATGTGACACTTAGTCGCCAAGGGCAAAGGGAGCGGGTAAAGGGTGGAGGATGCCTGAATGCCTTTCATTTACACAGCTTGCTGAAATACATCAAGACCGGTAGTGTGGCTGTTTTCAGAATCCATCTTTCACTAAATCTCACATGCCTGATGATGACAATGCCATAATAGAAATGTATTCAGGTTGGCAAAAGTAAAGGTCTCAGATTACTTCATGAATATATGGATACTGGTGGAAATTTATGAAGGGGTATCTAACTTGAACTATTGATGTGTTTCTTAACACTTCATATTCTAAATACTTAACATTTTAGTGGAAAATGGATTTTTTAAAAAATAATTTTTAGGATAACTGGTAAGCAATCGTCTTAGGAAATACTTATGAGTAGTTCTTTTACTTAATTGACTTGAGTCTTTATTGACAGCAATTCCTTAGGGTGAGAGAAATACACAAGTTGATGAGAAATAAAAGCGCTATGAAACTAACAACCCCAAACAGGGAGGGACCATTTCTTGAGGGGACACTATATACTGGGCCCTGGCAAGAACTTATGTATATAATCTCATTTAATTCTTAAAACAAAACTGCAAGATAAGTAGAGCACAGGTATAACTTACGTAAGGGACATATTCTCAAATATCTAAAATAATTGAAAAGGCACATGATTCAAGACTCATCTTGACAAAGAGCAGTATATATTCATCTTTATAAGTTAAAACAGCATCAACTGTGGTAAGTACAGATTTATTTAAAAACAAGCCCTGTCATTGGCAATAAAAAGGAATGAAGTACTGCTACCTGGTACATGTGACACAGTTGAACCTTGGAAACATTCCGCTAAGTGAAACCAGCCAGTCACAACACTCCATGGAGAGTGATTCTGTTTAAAGAGACAGATCTATAGAGGAAGAAAGTAGATTTGCGGTCTCCTAGGCCTAATGAGTTTGTGGAGGGGGGCAGGGAATGGAAAATGACTTTGAATGAATTCAGAGTTTCCTTTAGGGATGACAGAAATGTTTTAAAATTGATTGTGGTGATAACTGTACAATTTTGTGAATATACTAAAGACCATTGAATCAAACACTTTAAACGGGTGAATCAGTGAATTCTGTGGGATATGAACTGATTTCATTGAAGTTTATATTAAACCCTGCCATCCACTTTGAAAATTATGTAATCCTTGGCAAATGCTTCAAATTTGGGAGATCACATTGTGCTCAATTTGTGCACAAATGAGATTTCGTTAATATTTCCATATCACAGCATTTCAATTTGTCTAATTCAACACATACAAAATGCTGCCACAGTGGATGATCATCAATTCAGAACAAGGAAATAAAGGCTCAAGTTCACACAGCTGATAAGAGAAGGAGCCAGGATTGGAATTCTGTTTTGCTGGTTGGCAGAGTTCCTCTCTCCCATGAAAGACTAAGGTGATGGCACCATGACCCTCTTGAGTATACTGCCATCGAAAAAATACCAATCAGTAGCTGCTAATGGCACAGGCAGTATTTCATCAGGCAAGGGGCTCACAGACCGACATCTACTTTCTCAGTGAGCCTCCCAGCTTCCCTTTGGAGGCATTATGGTTATCCTCATCTTGCAGAGGAGTTACTCAAAGTTCAGAAGGTAAAACAGCATGTTCAAGGTATTGCAATTAGTAGAGAAAAAATAACTGAAAACCAAGTCTTTGGGACACAGGAGTCAGTGGTCTCAACCCTCATGCTGTGCTCTTGTCAGACATGTTGATATTCTTGGTGAGCCAGCAAGCATATCCTCATAATGCATTTTCAGTTGACTCATGAGCAAGGGGAAAAAAAAAAAAGTTCTCTAAAAACTTTCTGGAACCCTCTGAACAGTCTCTGTACCTTTCCCCTCCCCCACACGAGTCCTTGGGAAGTGGACAGGAGGCCAGCGCACTAATGTAAATGGCAGTCAGATGATGATGTGCGTTCTTGGAGCATTTTCAGATAATCACTACTGGCCTATGATCTGAAATTACTGAGGTAGGATGGAGTCAAAACCACCACACTAAGAAAGATGCCATCACAAGGCATTAAGTATGTTTCTAATCTAATATCTAATGACAAATAGACCTCAGGAGGCTTTCTGGAAAGAATTCGAAGATAATGGAAGAGACAAAGACCATTTTTGTTCCAGTAAAGGCTCTATTTTCTGATTACCATACAAAATTGGTGACATGAAATGCATACAGAGGAGTAAGTGGGTTTGAATGTCTTGAGAAGCATAGCACAGTAGTTAAAAAGCATGGCTTGGAGTCACATTGTCTGGATTATAGTTCTTATTGTTTGAGTGATACCATATATTGACATATTAGATTATTGTTATTAGATTTGGCAACAAATACAGAGAATCCAATGTAATAGTGAGTTAAATAAGACAGAAGTTCATTATTGTCTTATGTAAAATAATTCTCTAGGTGTAGCCCATGGCTAACATGATATTCCACAAGCAATAGAATCTAATCTCTATCTTTGTACACCTTCTTAGGACATAGTTTCCATTCTCAAAGCCACCTTACAAAGCACAGTGGCTGCATGAGTTCCACCCATCATATGCCCATTCCAGATAGCAATAGAAATAGGTGGTAGAAGGAGGACAAAAGAAAACTCTTCCCAGCTGACTTGGCTCCCAGCTCATCCCAGAAATCCAGCTCCCTGGCTCACAAGGCCATTTCTAGCTGCAAGAGAGGATGGACAGTAGAGTTTGTATATGAACACACTGTCACTGTAGTATGCTGGGGTCTGTTACTAAATGTGACCAGCATGGATACTAAGGAAGAGGTCTCTTTCTCCTGGAAAAATTGTTTTCTCACTTTAAGTTTCAATGTCCTCACTGGAGACATGGAGATGATCACTGATGCCTGAGGTGAGTCTGTGAGGTGATGTAGAGGAATCCCTTAGCACAGGGAGCACAGGGCCCAGCACAAGCTCCTGCTAACAGGGCACTCACTGTTACCCTACGTGCTACCTGACCACCCCTACAGGAGGAGGTTCTGGCCATCACTCACGCCCTCAAGCTCACCACAGACTGGTGCTGACCAATGCCCACACATGTAGCATCTCCCCTCCAGACTTTACATTTGGTCTTCCTAACTGATAGGGCAGGGTTTCCTAACCCTGGCACTGTTGATATTTTTGAATGAAATAATCTTAGGCTGTGGGGGTTGTGCTCTGTCTGCTCTGTCTGCATTCACAGATTATGCTTCCTGGACAGACACGGCATGGGTCTCTCTCTCAGTCATGTTTCAGTGGCACAGGTCAGCATTTCATGTTCAACTACGTCAAACGTACTTTTCCAAACTAGTGGAAAACCACCCAGTCACTTTCAAATAATGTGTCACATGCAGAAAGAACCTGATTAACTTAACTTTGCATGTCTAGGTTACTATTCAAGTTGTCACCTCTAGCCCTGGCTTAGGACTTTGGTATGAGCCAATGAGCATGGAATCTCCAAACGAGATGGAAGGTGAAGTTGCAGAATGGAAAAGAGAAACAGAGGAATGGATGGCAAGCAGCTCATTGAGTTTTGATGGCCAAGGGAACAGGACTGTGAGGTCCTCCATTGTTCTGAAAAGTGACCAAGAGATCAATTGCAGAAGCACCTGCCTCCTCCACAAAGTGGGTATCCCTATCAGCAGCCCATTCTTAATCAGGAACACAGCAGATTAAAAATTGGCATATTAACCAAAAGTTTAAAAAAAAGAAGAGAAAAACAGAGCAGCAGGAATACATTAAAATTCCCCAAACCAAACTTTTAAGAAATTTTTGAAAAGAGCCAGGCTTCTGAATAATAAAATAGCTTTGGGTACTATGATTGGTTTTAAAAAATGCAGCCATAATTAAAGCAAGAAAGCTGAAAGTCTATTAAAATTTTTTCTTTGATACTGGAAAACTCAATTCATGACCTATATTTTATAAGAACATACACTTGAAAGGGATTTTATATGCCCTCTTCCCATTGAACTTAGAATACTGAATCTCTTCCATTTACTTAAGGAGGGAGGTGGTTCTATACATAAATTACTCAGGACTTCTTTTAGAATACTGTTCATATATTAAGGTGGAGTGATTCAAAGGTATTTGTATGGATGGATGGAAGTGGCCGCTCTAGACTCTGCCCTCAGAGGGGATGGGATTCTTACTGCAACAGTGCTGCAGTAAAAGCTGGTTTATCCAGCTCTCTGCTGATTATAAATCTTTTCTAACTGACATTTGTGGACTGTCTTGATTGATGGCCAGCATGCCTTATGAATCTTGGAGAAGAGTTCTTAAGTGATCCCCGGACTACCGCTAGGGGGAGGACCTGCCCCTGTTTGAGAAACCACCGCCTTAACTGTGGGCTGCAGGGTTACCTGACAAGCAGGGCTATAACCAAGTACAGAACAGACTTTTGGACTCTGTGGGAGAAGGCAAGGGTGGGATGTTTTGAGAGAACAGCATCGAAACATGTATATTATCAAGGGTGAAACAGATCACCAGCCCGGGTTGGATGCATGAGACAAGTGCTCGGGGCTGGTGCACTGGGAATACCCAGAGGGATGGGGTGGGGAGGGAGGCGGGAGGGGGGATCGGGATGGGGAATACATGCAAATCCATGGCTGATTCATGTCAATGTATGGCAAAAACCACTACAATATTGTAAAGTAATTAGCCTCCAACTAATAAAAATAAATGGAAAAAAAAAAAAACAATAAAATGAATCAGTCCAAAATAGAAAAAAAAAAAGAGAAGGTTGGGAGTGTTCACTTTCTCCCTCCCACCTTCCATCTCTCTCTCTCTCACCTACTACACACACATACACATATGCATGCCTACATACATGTGTATATGTGTGCACACACATACATACACACTCACACGTATACACACTAGGCAATGCTCCCTAAACTCAGGGTAGCAGATTTGGATAGATGGTAGCATTTTCATGGGTGAAGTGGTAAAAGGGCAGTAGATGTTATGGGCAGACGGAGGGAAATGAAAGGGCATGGAGGTTAGGCAGAATTGAATCCCAGCTTTATCACTCACCAACTGTGTGACTTTGGGGAAGTAAACAACCTCCATGAGCTTGTTTCCTTGATTCTAAAAGAATTGCAAAGATTCCATTAAGAGATAGCATAGACCCTAAACCAGCACCTGGTCCTGGAGACATTATACAGGTGGTTATCACGGCTTCTGTCTGAAGGGCCGGCACTGTTTCCCTCCCCTGGTCCTGGTGAGACGCTCCTGGCCCCCGCCTTCCCTGTGCAGCAATAATGGGGACTCAGGATGTGTGTATCGTCCGCCTTCCTTCCTCCTCTGCACACTCACTCCTCTGACTCAGGGTCCATGTCTGCTTCACGCATCCTTCCCTTCCTGAGCCCATCCTTACTGAACACCAGAGGATCTGGCAGTGAACACACTCTTGAGATACTTGTTCAAAGAGGAATAGATTACTAATAAAGGTAACGTTTATTTAAAAATCCAATAAAAAGGGAAATTTATTGTGATTCACGCTTTCTGCCGTTTGGGGCCATTTGTTCATTGAATGGAATTTATTGAGGGGCTACCACGTGCCTGGAACTCTGCTGAATGCTGACAGTTGAAGATGAAAAGACAATGTGATCCCTTGGGTTTAAGCTTAAGCCATAGAGAGAAAACCAAAGGTAAAATCCAGTTCATACTTGAGGAAAATTTATAAATCTATTCTTCCCTGATAGCTCAGTTGGTAAAGAATCTGTAGTTTATGGCATTACCATAATTCCAAATAGATGGCACTGGTTACAATAATCATGCACCATAAAATGAGTCAATATTTAGTGTTCTCCCATTCATCCTGAGCTCATCACAAAAATCTTATGTGACCTCTTCTTGTCACCTCCACTGTTACCACCCCGGCCCAGGCCATGGTCCTCCAGTGCCTGGAATGCCAGCATGTCCCTACTTCTGTTCTCCACTGAGTAGCACAGGTCATCTATTAACAGTAAAATCAGATTTTACCACTTTCCTGCTCAAAACCACCCAAAGGCTTCCTATTAAATTCAAAACGAAATCTTACAGAGCTCTAACCCAGGGATCTGCAAACTTTTTTCTGTAAATGGTCAATTTACATTAAAGAATGTACATATTTAATACAGTTTAAATATTTAAACTATTTAACATGTTTAATATATTTTAAATATATATTTAGGTAGCTTATATATACATACTTAAGTAGGTTGTCATTGTTGTCCAGTTGCTAATTCGTGTCTGACTCTTTTCAAATCCATGGGCTGTAAGATGCCAGGCTCCCCTGTCTTTCACCACCTCCTTGAGTTTGCTCAAACCCATGTCCATCGAGTCAGTGATGCCATCCAACCATCTCATCCTCTGCTGCCCCCTTCTCCTCCTGCCCTCAATCTTTCCCACCATCGAGGTTTTTTCCAGTGACTCATCTCTTTTCATCAGGTGGCCAAAGTATTGGAGATTCAGCTTCAGCATCAATCCTTCCAATGAATATTCAGGGTTGTTTTCCTTTTGGATTAACTGGTTTGATCTCCTTATAGTTCAAGGGACTCTCAAGAGTATTCTCCAGCACCACAGATTGAAAGCATAGGTTCTTCTGTGCTCAGCCTTCTTTATGGTCCAACTTTCACATGACTACTAGAAAAACTATACAAGGAAACCAGATCTGAAAGAGACACGTGCACCCCAATGTTCATTGCAGCACTGTTTATAATAGCCAGGACATGGAAGCAACCTAGATGCCCATCAGCAGACGAATGGATAAAGAAGCTGTGATACATATACACCATGGAATATTACTCAGCCGTTAAAAAGAATTCATTTGAATCAGTTCTAATAAGATGGATGAAACTGGAGCCCATTATACAGAGTGAAGTAAGCCAGAAAGATAAAGAACATTACAGCATACTAACACATATATATGGAATTTAGAAAGATGGTAACGATAACCCTATATGCAAAACAGAAGAAGAGACGCAGAAGTACAGAACAGACTTTTGAACTCTGTGGGAGAAGGTGAGGGTGAGATGTTTCGAAAGAACAGCATGTATATTGTCTATAGTGTAACAGATCACCAGCCCAAGTGGGATGCATGAGACAAGTGCTCGGGCCTGGTGCACTGGGAAGACCCAGAGGAATCGGGTGGAGAGGGAGGTGGGAGGGGGGATCGGGATGGGAAATACGTGTAACTCTATGACTGATTCATATCAATATATGACAAAACCCACGGAAATGTTGTAAAGTAATTAGCCTCCAACTAATTAAAAAACAAACAAACAAACAAAAAGAAAAACTATAGCTTTGGCTATACGGGCCTTTGTGGGTAAGGTGATGTCTCTGCTTTTCAACAGGCTGTCTAGGTTTGTCTTGGCTTTTCCTCCAAGGAGCAAGAATCTTTTAATTTCAAGGCTGCAGTCACTGTCCACAGTGATTTTGAAGCCCAAGAAAATAAAATCTGTCACTGCTTTCACTTTTTCCCCTTCTCTTTGCCCTGAAGTGATGGAACCACATGCCATAATCTTAGTTTTTTGAATGTTGAGTTTTAAGCCAACTTTTTCACTCTCCTCTTTCACCCTCAGGAGATATATAAATATACATTTAAACTTTAAAAAAAATTTTACAAATTTAAAAATTATAGTTAGGTGGTATATATTTTTGGCGTTGTGGGACATTCAGTCTCAGTTCCAACTACCTACCCAGTTCTAAGAACATCATGTGAAAACAGCCTTTGTCAATGCTTGGATAAATGGACATGGTTGTATTTCAATAAAACTTTATTAACTTAAAAAGAAACAGTCAGTGGGACAGATTTGGCCCATGGCCCACACTCTGCTGACTCCTGCTGGCCGTTCCCCTGGACCTTACCTGGTACCCTTCTTTGTGCTCACATTCTCCCACCACCATGGCCCCCTCTCTGTCCCACCCTCTTCTTTCCTACCTCAGACCTTTGCACTTTCTGATCCCTCCACCTGGAAGGTCCTCGCTTGGTCTCTAGACACTGCGACTCTTGCATTCACACTGGTCTCAGCTTAAATGTCACATGTTTAGAGAGGCCTTCCTTGACCTCGTTGTCATTCTATCACATCACCTGGTTCTATTTTATCAAAAGGACTTAAGTTATCTTGCTTATTCCATTCATCATTAATTATCTCTCTCCTCCCAGTGAAAAGCAAATGTCTTCAGAGTAGAGAGCTAACTGGTCATGGCAACTACAGCATCTCCAAAACTTAGAACACTATCTGGTTCACAGATGCTGACCAATAAATAGCCTTTGAATGATTCTGCTGAATGAAGTGTCATCAGGAATTGATTTAAAATAAGAATTTCCCTGAAATTATAACTGTTTGGTGCTGTGGTGGGTCTGCCACCCTGTTGTATTAAGGTAATACTAAGAATTCCTGGACTACTCAGAGTGGATCCTCGGGCATCAGGGATGGATTTCAATGGTGCTAGAGTCCACCATGCTCGCTGCCATAACAACTTAGAAGTTTTCTTTTTTATTTTGTAGCTGCTCATCTGATTTTCATTTTAACTGGAAACCCACATTAGAGTTATTTTTTCAAAATGCAGAATGACCACTAGGATTCTGAAGCTATCAACGCCTCTTTACCTTCCCTTAACTTTAACCTATTATGCTGTTTTGGTTGAGTTAGTTAATTTTTATTTGATTTTTGATAGTTGATGTCACAGATCCTTCTGTCTCCCAAATGGGGAAGGATGACTCCCAGCCGGAGCCTAAAATACACCAAGCAAACAAGTGGGGCGGGGGCTATCAAGGGTTTGTTTTTATGAAGGAGTAACTTCCGTGAGCACAGGAGCCAATCCGTCCAGCTCAATGGGTTACCCTCAGTGCCTAGAAGATCTGGCATGAATGAGAATAAGGGTGGGTGATGGGCAGAGGGGAGACAGACAAGTAAGGAACCAAGACTTCATGGTTAGAGAGAAGAGTGATATAAAAACAACATGGTGTCTATTTTCTTGAATTGGTCTCTAGTCCCAAGGACTCATATAAGAATTCAGGTGAAGCAAGGGCTACGAATAAAAATGGGAAGAACTGTTTTCAAAGACCCCCACATTAAAGATGCAGCACATAGCTTCACTGGTTGGGTATCCTCTTAACAGAATACAGGGCTCCAGGCATCCTCCATGTCTCACCAAGCCCCACAGTATCTCCAAGGCACCAGTGGACGAGCAGCAATGGTGTCTCCATCAGAGAGGGGCTGGGGTACAAAGGAGGGAAAAATGTGCCTACGACAAGGCTGTTGACTGACTTGGTTTACAGCCTCTGTAGACACCACATGGGGACCCCAGATGTGGTTAGGAGCAAGTTGGCAGACATTCAGCTTCTGAGTAGTAGCAAGGTTCAGGTAACTCAACAGTTTTGATACATCTTATTCTGGAATTTTCCCTTTGGGAAAATGTCTCTGATTAGCTTATGCAACTCTTTCATAAATTTTGTTTTATGGTCAGCTGTACTGGAGTGATTTATATCATAATTCAATCTGAATAGCACTGTAGCCTGTTAATGGGTTCCTGGGCAACTTATCTCAGCTAAGACTCTGATGATGACTCCAGGAGAGGGGTCAGGATAAACAATTTCAGTCCTCTTCCTCAACCATGCAATCTGGGGAGACGTTTAGTGCAAGACAGTTCACAGTCTACAGATATAGCTAGTGAAATGACCACAAGACTTAGAGATATTGGGTATAATCCAGAAATGCAAATAAAGGTCCAGCAGTATGCTCATCCGTGAAAGGCAAGGCTGTTATATCTTCCTACATGAGTTTAGCCTAGATACCTATATAATACTCTGATTAAAAGTGTCACCTCAATATACATGAAAATGTAATAAGCATATCATTTATCCTATCAATTCCACTTATATGAATTTACCCAAAAGAAACTGTCACACAAGTAGGAAGAGATGTGTCCTCCCTTGCAGAATTGATTGCAAATAGGGAAAGGTGAAAACAACTTAAGTCAATATGGGATTGGCTAACTAGATAATGGTAGATCTAAGCATTAGCTGTTTAAAACAGTGATGTAACTTGATATTTACTGACTTACAAAATTGTCCACAGGACCGTGCAGAGTGAAGAATGAGAGACACAGACGAGCACAGAGAGCTCCGTTTCTGTGGGATGTGCTGCGTGTGAGCATCCTTGTGTGTGGAGGTGCCCGGGGAGAGCCCTAGGACCATGCTCCTGGATGGCAACTGTGGTTTGCTCTGAATGCTGAGACTGGAGTGCACCTGCACTTTTTCTCTTTAGTAAAGCTGAGGGGAAAGTGGAAGTGCTTTATTTTTAAAGGAAATTTACTTAAGAAAAAAAATAGCCCTGTGCCCAATATGAAGCATATGGGACTGGGTGGGATTGTTGAGAATGGAAGAACCTTTGATGTGAGAGTCTAAACATCAGCAGAGGAAAATTGGACAGCTGGTGAACCAGAAGCCACATGTAGTTATGGCAACAAGTAAACAGGTGACCAGAAAAGGGACTTTACCACCAACAAGCTGAGGGTGCATGCTGAGTGAGGTCTCAAATACCAACTCTCAAATATCAAAATCATCTGTATTTAGTCCAAGCTGTTTTAGAAAATATCAACTGCAGAGCAAAGTTGAGCTCCTGAGACAATCATTTTTTGGTCCCAAAGGTCATTTTGGGAACCAGATTGGCTGGTTCCCTCTGTCTGCCATGATAGAACTTATTTAAACATTAAAGTACCTGAGACTAGAAGAACAGAAGCTCAGGTGGATGCCAGAGATACAATAAGAGACAACTCCCCTCCCGCTCCCAATCTTCTCACATCACCTCTTCAAGGGAGGCCGGCTTCCCACCCTCCTGGGATGAGTGGTCCCTATGGCTGCACTGCCTCTCCTACCAACTGCAATTCTGATTTATTTGTTGCTGTCCCCCCGCCTGGCTGTCAGGAGGAAATGTGCAGCATCTAGCAAGATGCTGGCACAGAGTAGATGCTTAATAAAAATACTGGGTGAAAAAAAATAAAGGGAGCAAGAGAGGGCATGGTCCTTGGGCTCTCAGAAGTTAGAAGATTAAGATTTAGCCACTAATCTCTGCCTCTGTTCAACAGCCTCAAGAAGGGTGAGCAGGCAGGTAAGCAACGGGTATCTCTCAAGACTCAGAGCCTGCCCCTCTAGGTCCTGTGGTCCTGTCCTCTCTCTGAAGAAAGGTCAGTGTTGCATTCATCTTTCTCAGTCACACAGTGTGGTAACTAAGATATTCTCCCCATTACCTCCCTCCCCTGATGGCTCTCAAAGCTGCCTCTCCTGTCTAGATGATGGGTGCCCTTCTCCCAGCTGCCCCTGCTAACATCAGGGCAGCCAATAGCATGGAGGAAGAGCACAGCTGAGGCCAACCCAACAGCTAGCTTCTGGATCTTGTTGGAGGGCTGCTGGGCTGCTAGAACCCAGAGTGTGGTCCCAGCTGAGCAGAAGTGTCTGGGAACCGAAGTCCCCCTGGGGAGAGCACGGAGGATGGATAGCATAGCTTCCTGGATCCAGAGCTGGAGTAACTCCAGTGCATGTGTTTTATGTCATTCCTGGAGCCCTCCCTCCCCAGGGGATCGAGCTCAGATGTGCCTACCCTGGTAACTGACTTAATGCGGTGCCTCAAGTTGGCCAGCTTCTCTTTCCTGCAGTGCTCCCCACTCATGATCCTGTACCTGTCAGGTAGACCACCTGCCCTCAGTCCTCACCTCAGGGTTTCTTTTGGAGGAAGCCCTGAACACCAGTCCTCATGGATAGCCCTTCTCAATGGTGCCCAGAGGCCAGTGGTGACAAAACATGGGGGAGCTGGTGCCAGGAGGCACTGAGGGGCCCTTGTGTGTGTCCTCCAGGAACTTCAAGGGTCTCAGCCTCTACCTACCCACCCCCCTCACACTTGTGAGGTCCTGGCACTGGGCACTCACAGAACATCAGACTCACACGGAGTTCTTGTTGGTTCCGAGGAGCAGCCAGGGCCTCAGTTCGGGTCCCATAAATCAATGCCTTGAGGCTCCACAAAAGGGACGGTATGTAATCTACAAAGTTCAAAGGCTGTTATTTTCTGTTGATCTTCCTTCATCTAGTAATGATTCCCTAAAACAATACCCTGGAGTTTATGCTGAGCAGCTAGAAATGGCCTCCTGTCTGCACATAGAGATCAATATGGGTGACCTTGTTTGGTGATGGATTGGTGCTGATGGCATCTGGGTACACTGCAACATGAAAATGATGCTTGGTTGGTTGGGAGATGGATGTTCCTTCACACAAACTGCAGGTCTTTCTGCCTTACTTTCCCTAAAGGGTAGGCCACCAGAATAGTAAGAATAATTGCAGCATTAACAATACACTGGCATTTCTTAAACATTTCCAAGCACTGAGTGAAGCACATGGCCTACGTTAATCATTGCATAGAGCTTTCTAGGGTAGGTACTATTCTATACCCACCCTACCTGTTAATACAGACAAGGTGACTGAGGCTTCTAGAAGGTTTGGTAACCTGTTCGCAGTCTCACCTTGTTAAGGAGTTGAACAGAGCATCAATCCCAGCTCCAGGCCACAGTGCTATGTGTAGGACCAGCTACACAAAATGGGCCTTCCCTGATAGCTCAGTTGGTAAAGAATCCACCTTCAATATGGGAGACCTGGGTTCTATTCCTGGGTTGGGAAGATCTTCTGGAGAAGGGATAGGCTACCCACTCCAGTATTCTGGCCTGGGAAATTCCATAGACTGTATAGTCCATGGGGTCATGACTGAGTGACTTTCTTTTTCACTTTCACTTTCAGTGCAAAATGAAGTTGCCAGGTCCCTTGTTGAACAATTATTAAGAATTTTAAGATGGCGACAACAGATCATTAAACCAAGTGTGGAGCCCTTTGGAGCCTGGGGCTCTGTGAGGCTGTGCAGGTCCCAACCCATGAAGCTGGCTCTGGTTATGTGGATGTAGAAGAAAGTGATGTGAGTGATGACAAGGGCCCCCCACGCTTAACATCGTTTAACCCTAGAAACTGAGCAACAGCTCACATTAAATGAAAAGTGACTCAGGGTGCCTGGCTCTTTGATCAGAAAAGCTGGTTATTTTCTGTCAGGAGTTAACTCAGTTCATCTGACAGATTACACAAATAATTCCCTTTAGCTGGGCCTGCAAAGAGTCCATGTGAGAGAAGATGGCCACGTACAATCCAGTGTCTGGGAAAGAGCCTGTGGCTTGAGGCCAGACACAGACACTGATTCTAGGTCATCCACCAGCCTTAGCTGGTTCAAGTTCCCAGATCTCTCTGAGATTCAGCCTTCTCAACTGTATGATGGGAAAAGTGGTACCCACACCTCAGGGCAGAGTGGAGGAAATGACACAGTTAGAGAAAGCTCTCGGCACACAGCAGTGCTCCCCTAAATGTGATAATCATTTAATGGCTATTTGCACAGGGAAGTTTGTGGGTCAGGTGGAAGAGCACATGATTTGAAGGTTGATGCTGCGGGTTGAGTCGTGAACAGTGTACCCATCTGTCATTTATGTGAACTGGGCAAGGTCAATGAACTCCTGAGGTTGGGATTCCTCTCTGTGAAATGGATGCAATACAGTGTCTACAGTGCATAGGATTCCATGAGCCACAGATGAGCAGGACATTGTGGAAACAGAAGAGGTGATCATTTTTCCAGCCTGTCACAGATTGTTAGGACTTACAAGTAGCTTAGGCTGGGAGGGGACTGGAAAACAGGCCCCACCTTCTTTCCCAGATTTCCACTGTCCTCACAGACATCAGGTGCCATCTGCTTGAGCTCTCTCACAGGGTGCAAAGTAATATAAGCGTTTTTTCTGCTGAAACTTTTACACAACATTGTCACATTTTTGACCTCAAATTTGACTGACTCCCTATTTCAAATCCTGTTTTATAATCAAACCCAGAGGGTGTAGAAAAAGAAAACTATGAATCAGGCCAAATTCTGCATAACTGGAAGAAACTATTCCATATAGATATCCAAGTCTTTATGTATTTTTATAGGATAATACCAATCATAAATAGAAGTTTAAGGTGGTTTATGTTTTGCTGGGTATACGTTCACGCTAACCAAATTGCTTTGTGCTTTAAGAAATTCAATGTGCATAAAGGATTCCATTTTTCTCTGAAAATATGACATGTATATAAAAGCAATAAAATTTGAAACTCTTTCTGAAACTTTAAAGAAGGGCACAGTGGGAGAAAAACTGGACATCGTCTAATCATACACGCATATACTATACAAAGACATGTACAAGCTCACAGCCGCCTCACAGCCGCCTCGGATGTAACCACTGTCATTTACATTTAGAACACTTCTTGGGCCCATCTCGAATTCCAGTCACTCACAAACAGGGCCCGGGTACCACACATGGGAACTGGGAATCATTTTTCTGCTCTGCTCAAACTCCAGTTCCTTGAATAGCTTTCCCCATCAGTTCTTCTAACTCATTCTGAAAATCAGCTTAAAATTTCTGTAAACTTCTAACCCAAATTCCAGGGTGTGTCTCCTTGGAAGTCATCTCTCCATCAAAAGCAGCCTACTGAGCGATGCCGAAGGGAAGGTCTGCCCTGAGGTGATCTGCCCCACCTTCACCAGCCTGCTGTCTGTCTCTCCAGGCTGCTGCCAACAGTGCCCACCCTGTTTTACAGAATGCCTTCAAATCCCAGAAGAGAGAGGGCTGCTCCTGCCCCTGGGGTTCTATCTAAGTGCAGGAGGCCTAGTTCCTGAAGGCTGAAGGGAGGTTTTAGGCTCCTTGCATACAACTAGTCACCTGGTAGGCTAGATGGTTGCCATGACAATGCTTCCAGAGCCTCTGGTAACTACATGTTATTGATACATTCCATCCATTCAGCAAAGGAAAAAAGAACCAGCCGAGCAGCCCCTGAGGTCCAAGTCCTACTGGCCTTTGTTACAAGTGTTTGGGCATAATCCAGACAATTGTATTCACTCAACGTATGTGAAAGCTTAAAATTAAAGTCTACCTTTAAAATAGGGATTTTTCTACTGCTCTTCACTTTCGAAAGCATTATGCTCGGGAGTGACTACTTCTGCTGCTGGCCACAGAATGCTTTAATTAGTATCTATGGGCCAAAAAGGGAGCTCTCAATTCTAAAACTTTCACTGATAGAAAGGTTAAAACCAGGGAAAAGATGACAGGACTTCTGTAGTAACCTTGAATGATTTCCATAGAGTAGAAACATGTATTGCCAGAGAGGGAAATAAAATGTCTTGCCTTTGCCCCTTTGAACAAGGACAAAAGTTTTCTCCATCCACGTCTTCTAAGGAAAGGGGGGGAAATGTCCTACACATTTCCCCCAAACGGTTCTTATTAAAAGGCAGTTATGAAGAGAAATATTAATTGAGGAGCTGCACTAAGGTCCTTAATTTCCCTGCTGGACACCAAGCTCAGCCTTGGGCCCTCACAAGGGGAGCTAGATATTTACATGGTGTCCAATATCAACCATATGTCGGAGACTGAGATGTTGGTCACCCTTAAAGGTCACCTCTGCACACAAGGGAAGACGTTTTCACAGCATGCAGCTCCCCAGTCATGTTCTGAGTTGCAGTTTTCTAGGGCGTGCTTCTGTCCAGGGAAATAATACATCAGTGTTGACGCACACCAACAGTAAGTCAGAATGGTGGCGATTAAACAGTCTCCAGAATCCCCAGAGATCACAGTAGGCCACCTCCCAAGCCTTTATGTGAACCGTGAGCCGACTTAACATACCTGTAGGTGACCCCTCCATGACGTGGCCAATGTAGGGGCCTTCCCGGAAGATGGGTCTGTTGTCATTCTGATCAATCACGATGACTTCCAGAGGGACCGGCCCCTCGAGAGTCCTGCCGTTGACATCTACGGTCTCCACAAATAGCTATTGGAGCAGAGATTGGGGGAGAAAAAAGGCATTCATTCATTAGGAAAATTGAAGTTGGGTTCTCTGGAGAAAGTAGGTTATGTCAGCAATTTTATGAGCCCTTGGCAATATTCAAACTTTGGGCTCAATGGATAGTCACCAGGACTAGAATGGAAACTAAACATTACAGAATAAAAGACAAAGATCAGTTCATGCTAGTTCCCCTTGGGAAATTTACAATTAATTCATCAAATCTGCAAAGGAAGTCCACAAAAAAAAAAAAAAAAAGAAGAAGGAAAACACCAGCAATCAACCACAGCTGAGGAAATGCACTTACATTGTTTCTGTTTTTCCAACATCATTATGCTTAAAAGGAATGTTATGCTAATAAAAATAATTGACTAAGCAGTTATGAACAGAGTATATTAAGAAATAACTGGAAGTGTTTATGGTGGTATTTAGGGGAAATTCAGGTCAGTAAAAATTTGTAGAGAACCTTCCTGAGGCAAGAAAGGAGCTTCCTGAGGCAAGAAAGGAGCTTGTGGGGGTCCTAAGCAGGACCTCAGGACTCCTGCTCATGAGGCATTTACAGTCTAGGGGGCATTTCACAGTTCCCTGCCTTCAGATCCCAAGGATGAAGGAAACAGCATCAAAAGACCAGCTGCCTTGTTGCTTGGAAACAAGGAATTACATCTTGGCTTTTCCAGTGAAACATGGGGTCCCAATGCTCTCATTTCTAGACCTGAATCTGCCTTGATTTAACTCATGGGCAACAGTCACACTTCTTAGATATCAGTGTTGTTCCCCTCTTGGGAACTGGTTGAATAGTTATATCAGAAAAAGATGTCTGCAGTCGTAATCCTTGGGAAATGGTCTCTGCAATTGGAATCTCAGCACAATCTCTCACTAGTTGTGTGACCTCGACCCACGCAGTTAACCTCTTAGTTTTACTGTCTGTAAAATGGGTTCATAAAATAATCATTATTAGCAATAATAGTAACCAGAATTACCCAGGGCTTATTGAGGTTCTCTATCATGTTAATTCACTTGAGGTTCACAGTGCCTCTATGAACCATTTGTAAGGAGGGAACAGAGCCAGTTAGACAACAGGTCGGTAGAGTTTGGAGTTGGCCTTGTGAAGTCAGTTTGCAGATTTACATTTTTAACCATTACAAACAATGCTTGCAGATCACTTAATGTAATGCCTGTCACATAACTCATCTCAAGAATATTAGCTGCTACTATTGTTGTTACTGTTGTTATTATCAACACCGTCGTCAAAACTAGCCTACATTAGGAAAAGAAAAGAGAAACACATTTGTTATACCTTACCTGAATATGTTGTAAATTGATTTCACCCTTATCAACAACATGGCATGTGTGTGCATTTTCAGTCATGCCCAACTCTTTGTGACTCCATGGCGCCTCTGTCTATGGGATTTCCCAGGCAAGAACATTGGAGTGGGTTCCCATTTCCTTCTCCAAGGGATCTTCCTGACCTAGGGATCGAAGCCATGTCTCCTGCATTGGCAGGTGGATTCTTTACCACTGAACCCCCTGGGAAGCCCAAATTCATCAAATCTACGAAGGACACACACTCTTTATTCCGTCTGGATACCTCTCCTGTTAGTGTTTGAAACACGCTGCCCTTACGTACCTGGGAATATTCACTGGAGTGTTGTTTCTAATAATGAGATAACACTGGTGTCCACTAAGCATCCAGCTGAAAGGGATGAATTAAATGAGTATTTATGTAGTAAGACACTAAAATATAGCCATTAGATAAAATCACTATTCAGCCTTGTGGATCGGCTTGAACGCTGTATGAGAAAACACAGAGCAGCATGTCCACGATGCGTGTGCTGCAGATAACGGGGCACAGAGTTAGATGCGACCTATGACTGAGCAGCAACAACGGCCCAAGTGTGATGTACACACATGGACAGAATGTGAAAACAGTACACAGGCATGGAACCAGGTATGTTTGAGTAGAGGAGTTTTTTTCATTAAGACTGTCTCATCTTTTCACTAGTAAATTCACACACACACACACACACACACACACACACACACACACACATACTTTGATTTCTGGGACAGATAAAATAAAGCACAAGGATTCCTTTGTAGCTCAGATGGTAAAGCGTCTGCCTGCAGTGCGGGAGACCCGGGTTTGATCCCTAGGTTGGGAAGATCCCCTGGAGAAGGAAATGGCAACCCACTCCAGTACTCTTGCCTAGAAAATTCCATGGATGGAGGAGCCTGGTGGGCTACAGTCCATGGGGTTGCAAAGAGTCGGACACGACTGAGTGACTTCACTTTCACTTTCACTTTCACCATAGCTAAGAAGAAATTATGTAGACAGAGTCTTTTAACATCTGCACACAAAGGAGATCTTACAGAGAGTGAACATTTTATGCCAATTTTTAAAGCTACTGTGAGAATACTGCTAAACAAAGAAAATAAAAATCAAGCTTTGGAAGCAATTTCTTCCAATAATGAAGGTCTGGCCTTTTGTCTTCCCAAAATAGCCGAGGACTTGATTTTATTTCAACCAAAAACCTGTCTCAAAAGACACCAGATAACTTGGATTTGAATCCTAAGTCCCCACAGCATACAAGACTTGTCTAGTGTCATAAACCACAAGTAAAAGGAATAGAATTCACATTTTTGCCAAATATGCAAGCATGCCACACTGGGAGGGGCAGACTCTAGATCTCACCTCAACATAATGGAAAGACAGACGGATACTAAGCAGATATAACTGATCAGGATGAATGCCAAGTGTTGAGCTGAATCTTATAAAACCAAAGGTATCAACGTGGCAGTATGTTATGTTACAATACTATCCAGTGTTTGACTCCTGAATTTTGTATTGAAAACAATAATGCTAGAAATCAAGGCCACTAGAACAGAACTGAAAGCGAACAAAGTGCTCCTAGGATGCATTTATTAATTTTAGCTAATTTAACAGAAATCCATTGAAGACTGTCCTCAGCCCTGTCCTCCCCTATCCTCAGTCCTGTCCTCCCCTGTCCTCCCCCGTCCTCAGCCCTGTCCTCCCCTATCCTCAGTCCTATCCTCCCCCGACCTCACTCCTGTCCTCAGCCCCGTCCTCCCCCGACCTCACTCCTGTCCTCAGCCCCGTCCTCCCCATCCTCAGTTCTGTCCTCCCCTGTCCTCAGTCCTGCCTCCCCTGTCCTCAGTCTTGTCCTCTCCTATCCTCAGTCTTGTCCTCCCCCGTCCTCACTCCTGTCCTCAGCCCCGTCCTCCCCTATCCTCAGCCCCGTCCTCCCCTATCCTCAGTTCTGTCCTGCCCTGCCCTCAGTCCTGTCCTCCCCTGTCCTCAGTCCCGTCCTCCTCCGTCCTCAGCCCTGTCCTCCCCTGTTTTCAGCCCCGTCCTCCCCCGTCCTCAGTCCCATCCTCCCCCGTCCTCAGCCCTGTCCTCCCCCGTCCTCAGTCCTGTCTTCCCCCGTCCTCAGCCCTGTCCTCCCCCGTCCTCAGTCCTGTCCTCAGTCCTGTCCTCCCCCGTCCTCAGCTCTGTCCTCCCCTGTCCTCAGTCCTGTCCTCCTTGGTCCTCAACTCCGTCCTCCCCTGTCCTCAGTCCTGTCCTCCCCCGTCCTCAGCCCCGTCCTCAGTCCCGACCTCCCCTGTCCTCAGCTCCGTCCTCCCCTATCCTCAGTCCTGTCCTCCCCTGCCCTCAGCTCCATCCTCCCATCCTCAGTCCTGTCCTCCCCCGTCCTCAGTCCTGTCCTCCCCCGTCCTCAGCTCCGTCCTCCCCTGTCCTCAGTCCTGTCCTCCCATGTCCTCAGCTCCATCCTCCCCTGTCCTCAGTCCTGTCCTCCCCCGTCCTCAGCTCTGTCCTCCCCTGTCCTCAGTCCTGTCCTCCCCCGTCCTCAGCTCCGTCCTCCCCTATCCTCAGTCCTGCTCTCAGCTCTGTCCTCCCATCCTCAGTCCTGTCCTCCCCTGTCCTCAGCCTCGTCCTCCCCTGTCCTCAGCTCCGTCCTCTCCTGTCCTCAGCTCCATCCTCCCCTGTCCTCAGCCACACCATCAACAAGTCCTGTCTATACTGCTTGCTCTACTTCCTGGATCTCTCTTAAATCCACCTGCTTCTCTCCAAACTCATCATCACCTCCAGAGAGTAGGTTCTGTCAATTCTTTCCTGTGCCTCTGCAATAGGCACCTGATGACTGGCCTGAACCCAAGAGGTTATTTTGATGTGTTGACTTGACTGCCATGGAGTGCTCAGATTAAGCATAATTTCTTGGTGTGTCTGGATGAGATTAACACTGGAGTCTGTGGACTCAGGGAAGTAAGTCCACTCTCCCTAGCATATGTGGGCACCATCTAATCCCCTGAGGGCCTGCATTGAAAGAGGCAGAGGAGGGTGGGATTCACCCTTCATCCTCCTGCCTGACTGCAGACTGGGGACCTCCATCCTCTGCTGCCATCAGGGGTCATGCTTCTCAGGTTTCTGGACCTGGACTGGAATCTATATCATCGGCCTCCCTGGTGCTCAGGCCTTTGGACCTGGACTGGATCACACCACCAGCTTCCCTGGGGCTCCAGCCAACAGACAGCAGATTGTGGGCTTTCTCAGCCTCCATAATGGTGTGAGTCAGTTCCTTATCGCAGACTCCTACTGCTTCTGTGTCTCTGGAGAAGGCTGACCAATATAGGTGGTGTTCATTGTGTCTTTTCAAAATTTTAATTTATTAATGTCACCCCAGAATGGATACCTTTCTATCTCTTCTCATCCCTCATAAGATAAGAGCACATTCCTTTACTGTGAAGAGTCTTTTATAATCTGGCCCAGCCTAATTCTCCAAATTCATTTCACATCACAAGAGATCTCCTTCATTCCTCATTATCCAGGTATACCAGTCTTTTCTCAGTTCTTCCAACTTATTCCGTTCCTTCCCAACACAGGTATCTTCTTGTGCAGCCCTTCTAGTAAGCATGGACATCCCATCGGCCATCCCGGTCAGCTCCCATCTGTCTCTCAGATCTCAGCTCAGATGTCACTGGCAGAGAAGATCCTTCATTACCGATTCAGTCTCCCCTGGGTGTCCCTGGTTCATGCTCCCATGGCACTGGTACCCTGCCTTTATAATGCTTTCCATAATGTGTAATTGCTTATTTATTTATGTGACAATTTGACTAACGTCTGCCTCCCTGGCCCCATCAAGACAGAGGTGAGGTAGGTGTTCAGGCCCTATAGCAAACCCCCAAGGTTGAGAGTCAGTGCTCAGCACAGGGCAGGTACTCGATTCAACACTGATGGCATAAAGTCCTCTCCAGAAGAGGCAACAGCTCTTTAAGAGACTGGAGCCCAGTGTTTTGGCCCCAACTTTGGCCATCTATCCTGTCTTTCCATCCCTGGCACAGGAGGTGACAGCTGGTCCCAGGTTTCATGGACCAAGACCAGTTGACTCTGTGCAGTCTTAATTCATGAACAAGAACCACAGTAAACCTGGGTAAACAACACCCATGTACATCACATCTTGATTTCTTTCCTTCTGAAAGAAGGGAACTAACATTTACTTGGTGTCCAATATATATCTGGGCTTTCTATGCATTGCCTCACTTGGATCAAGACATCATGGAGAAATACTCAGAGAAATTTAAGTACCTAATCTGAAAACTAGTTTGTGATTCAGTTGACTCCACACTTAGATCTGACTTGAAAATTTGTGCTTTCCCCACTACACCCTTGTCTGCTAAACACTCTTTCATGAACTTCCCTTACACTTTTGTTTTATTCTCTTTACTGTGTTATTCACTTAATAGTTTTGCTGAATGTTGATTGCTATGTTTCACTGATGCCTTATTCACAGTAAAATTATCCATGAATTTACGGGTATGGTGAAGTTATTTTAAATTTTTCCTAGCACCCATGAAAATACACATTAAAACACACTATGAACCTTTGCATATAATGTGACACCCTGCCACAAGTGACAGGTTGGGGAATATCACAGCATTGGCCTAGATACAACATGCTCCCTTCCGGAATGTCACAGACTTTTGGAAAAGAAAAGAAAAGAGAAGAGAAGGCTTGTATCTCTCATAAATGTAGCTCTCAAATGACCAAGGTGAATGAAATGGGGAGGTGAATGAAATGCAAGTCACTCTTAACTCTGTTTAAGGCAAAATTACTTTATCCAAGATTGGAGATATGAAGGTACCGCATGGACGTGAACTAATCATTTCCACTTTAGGAGCCATGAGAGGTGAACACCAGGTCAGTGAGTCTTGTGTGTTGGGGCAGAGAGGCCTTGACCTCTAAAATGGGGAGGAGGTGAAGAAAAACCACAGGAGCCAAAATGGAAGCTGTGTTGCTAGAATAGCTCTAGTGGAAGTGCATAGGGTTTCCCTGGCCACTGTTCCTGTGAACCCCACTTCTTAGGTTCTCTATTCCCCTTCCATATTGTGGGGGTGTCTCCACCAGAGGTGGGAACTATCAAGTCACAACCTGTAAACTGATGACTCTTTAAGCCAGTTAATGTGCTGTAATAATGGAGATGGGCTATGCACACACATAGAAAAGAATTCCTTTAAACAACAGCACAACATGAATATAATGAGCCACATTACAAAGCACGAACAAGCACACTGGCCTTTGGTGCCACAGCAAACTATTAACATCTTGTCTTTCATTTGGCATATCCTCTCACTTCTGTTTAGGAAAGACACAGTTTATCAAGGGAAAATTTGATGCTGTGATCTAATCCAAAGGGATGAACTGATGAAAAACAAATGCTACAAGGTTTTTTGGGTGAATGCCAAAATGAAGACACTGGCTAGTAATTTTTCTATGAAATGACCCTGGTAACAGATGTCAAATTTGGATCAATAGGATAAGAAACAAAGTGTCTGACACACAGTCTATGGACTCATGAATTATTTTGAAGTAAAATGATTTAGAAAACACTTCAGTGATCTTTTTGAATTCTGATAATTCTGCTTTGTGCTAAATATTCAAATGAAGTAAGACATATATGAAGTAAGACATATATGAAGTAGTAAATTACTTATTTGAGATGGTATTATTCAACGTCTAGTTATCAGTGGAATTTGTGTTCACACGCTTTTAAACCAATGTTTTTATATCACAGGAAATGAAAATTTAGGATCTATGACTCTAGCATAATGTGACTCAGTTTCTCTTTTGGACACAAACATGACATGTCCTACCCTAATGAGTACGTTCCCTCCAAGTGACCTCTTTGGGACATTAAAACATTTTCTGATATGGATGCTGCTTTGAAATACTTGTTTAGAAGCTTCTACTTGGACCAGTTTATAAGTCAAAAAGATGGGCCTTGTTCCTTTCATTCCAGACACCATCTTTTATAATGAGAATGGTTATAATGCTAGAAATGTAAAATGATAACTAGAAGCTTGCTGCCTGCAATTAGGGATATACAAATATTAGATATAACAATATGTCTAATTTGTTAGGCCTAGCAAATATTAGACATATTAAGTTGTACATGGGGCTGCAAGTTTAGACATAGAAACTTACACAAAACCTTGAAACACATGTGAAAAATACAATGCTTGGAGTTGCCTCCACAGAGGACAGGGATAAAGAAAAGATGGGACTCAATGACTATGAAGGTGCTGTGAAATAAGTACCAGGTTCCATGATAGAGTCTAAACTTGACGTAATACTCCTGGAAGGCAGTTGAACCTATGTCTAGAGAACCTCAGGGATGTCCACAACTTTAAAACAGTTCCATAAAAATTTCATGGATATCAAGAAGCATACAGAGATTTTCTATAAGTAGGCCTCTATGATTATTTATACCAGATGATCTCCAAAATTAAGTGCCTTGAGTCAAGAAAGAATTGATAGGTATTTTTTCTTGAGTTTTTATTTGCAATTCTTATATCCTCACTACCTATCAACATCTCATAAAGACTGAAAGTCTTTTCCACCATAGACATCCTCACTGATCACTGAAATTACACTAGACTTTGAATCAGAAAGCCTGCCTTCAGGTTTTACCTCTGCTACCTGTTGGCAGAATAATGACCCTCCTAAAGAATATTACGTCTCAATTCTGGAACCTGTGGATATGTAAGGTTACTTGGTAAAGGGGAATTAAGGTTGCAAATGGAATTAAGATTGCTGATCAGCTCACCTTAAAACAGAGATATCAGTATGAATTGTTCCGGTGGGTTCAATGTGATTATGAGGGTCCTTAAGAGAGGAGGAGAAAAAGGTCTGGCTGATTTGACTCGAAAAGATACTTGACCAGCCACTGCTGTCTTTGAAGATGGAAGAAGACCCCAAAAGCCAAGGAGAGTGAGCAGCAACCAGAAACTGGAGACGCCAAGGCCCCTGCTCTACAGCCTCCCGGAGTGGATGCAGGCCTGCTGGCATGAGTTTCAGCCCTGTGAGTTCCATGCTGGACTCTAAACCTACAGATGTACATGATACCAGATTATGTCATTTTGAGACACTACATTTATGGTAACTTATTACAGCAGCAATAGAAAATTGATACTGTGGTCATATTATTAATTATTCAAACTGGAACACCTTTAAGAACCGAAGCAGAACAATTAAGAACAATTAAGCCACAATGAAAGGTGAAACCAAGACTGTCCCAGGTTAACTTAGTGACACAGTGAGCCTATCTTATTAAGAAACCTCAGTTCTCTGTATCTAAGTTGGCACATGTAACAAATGACATTTAGAATGTCATCTCCCTTTTTGTTAAAGGAACAAAAAGATAAGCAAGTGTGTGTAGCACATAAATAGGAAATTCTAAACAAAGCTTTGTTACATCAGATAAAGTCTGGTGACTTGGGCGTTCGTTTACTCCAACAGACCTCTCTTTAGACTTTTGCAAATGTGGATGCAGTACCCTCGATTCAATTCTTCTGTGTCAGCCATTACCCTGAAAAATTGCTTTCCTGTTACAGTAATTTAGATTTTTCTTTGACACCAATCATTTGCATATTCAAGTTATTTTTCTTAGCTTTATTCATTTAGTGAAGTTGAATCCCATTATGGACCAGCTCCTGGAGAGCTCCCAGGGAAAAGATGTAACATTCTTCTCCCTTCATTTACACTGCTCTGTGTGTGATCCCC
Organism: Muntiacus reevesi; assembly: GCF_963930625.1. NCBI lineage: Eukaryota > Metazoa > Chordata > Mammalia > Artiodactyla > Cervidae > Muntiacus > Muntiacus reevesi. The sequence goes on along the minus strand of NC_089250.1, from coordinate 223,245,175 downwards.
TCCTCGACAGACTGGATGCAGTGTTTACAGCTCCCTCAGAAAAACGATCAAAGGGGCGATAAAAGTTTCCCACTTGTTAGATTATTAATTAAAGGTCTTGATATTATTATCAAATGTTCTTTGAAAAGCTTGCTTAGCTTAGAGACATAATATTTCCTTTGTTGATGTGAAATTTTACTTTTAAAGTATGATTTCCACCAACACAATGAAAACACTTTTTTTTTTTTTTTGCTTATGTATGTATGCTCATAACCACGCTGGACTTTGAGGGCATTTTTCTATTTAACTTTTGAAGTAATTTTAATTATGTGAAAGAAATTCATGCAGATATTCAAAATAATTTTACTTAAGCAGCTTGGGTAAAGTCCCAGTGAATATCCCCTACCCCAAGAGGGGGTCAGAGGCTGAAAATTTTAATTGGTTCAAGTAGAATTTATATAAATCATGGATGCTGGAATTATGCCAGATCCATTAAGGATATGTACAAGGGTTAAGGGGATTTTTGTGCAAAGATGAGAAATATAATACATTTGAAAACAAAGCTGTAGGAGAATATTACAGGGGATTTTATTTTCACTTGCCTTTCTCCCTTCCTAAAGTGAAATTCAGAGGAATAGAATGCAATGAAATGCTTTTCTTTCTTTCTTTTTTTAAGTTTATAGATCTAAAGTCACTTAGTTAAATAAGTATTAAAATGTGTTTTGTAAAACATTATGTTCTTCAAAATTAAGGTTGATACATAAAATTTAAATTATTGCCTAATAAATCCAGATAGATTAAAGAATTAGGAAAAAAAAGTCTTTTTAAAATATTTGAATATTTATATAATAGAGTAGGCAAGGTCTTTCTAAGTCAGCATTAAAGGCATAAGTTATTATGTGAATTACTAAGAGATTAAACTACTTAAATGTGAAGTTTTTTATATGACTAAAATACAATAAACAAACAAAACTCAGAAAATGTTTGCATCATATAAAAGATGCCTACTATCCTGAATATACAAAGAGATGGTTAAAAATCAATAGATAAAAACAGCAATTAGCAAAGCAAGGAAACTAAAAGGCAATAAACATTATAACTTTAAAATGAGATAGCTTTTTGCTTATGTAATTGCCAAAATAATTGGAAAACCTGAATAGTCAATCTTTGACAAACTTGTCAGGAAAAAACATTTTCACACATTACTGATGATATTAAAATATCTTTCTGAAATGCCATTTGTCAATATGCATTACAAGCCTTGAAAACATGTGATTTTTACTTGTTCTGTAAGTGTGTCAGGAAATTAGGGCTGTTTGGTAACATGTATACTCATTTCAATATTACTTAAAATTAGGAAAAATTACAAACAACACAAAGTTCTACCTTGATATTGATGAAGTAGACTATGGTATCTGCACAAAGCAGAACACTACATTGCAGAAACACTTTGGTGTTTAGTCACTAAGTCGAGTCCAACTCTTGGAGACCCCATGGGACTGTAGCCTGTCAGGCTGCTCTCCAAGAGATTTCCCAGGCAAGAATGCTGGACTGGGTTGCCGTTTCCTACTCCAAAAACACTTTAGGGAATGGAAAAATATATTAATGTTATATGGTATTCATAGTATGAATTAAATAATCCGATTGCTAAGTAGCACTACTGAATTTTTTTGAAAAATAGACAGACACTACACTATTAAGATTTTATTAAAATATTAACAGTGGTTTTATTGTAGGTAACTTTTTTTACTTTGCTTCCCTACACTTTTCTGGATTTCCTATAATGGGCATGTGTTAGTTTCACAGTTAAAAAAGAACCTATAAAATTTATCTTGAAATTGACTACAGACTGGTTGTAATTTATTACAAACAGGGATCTATGGGAACCTGTGAAACTTTGGGATATCTAGCATCTCTCAGTATTAATGAGATGATTAATGAGAAACACGGCAACATTCTGTAATAAGAGATGATCAGTACTGTGGTAGAACATAGAGAGTGGTTGGCTTTACCCCGTGTCATGGGTCTCTGATTTTTGGATGAAAAACTGACTCATGCACTTGACAGAACTTTAGAATATGGAACTTGGTCTCATCAACTTTATTTTTTGAACCACCACTGTTATCAACGTCTGCTTTGTCTCCGAAGCTCACTTTTAATTTCACCAATAAATTCTGAGAACCAGAAAAGAGCTGAGGCTCAGACGGTGGATTGTGGGTTGAGAGAAACTTGACTTCAAGCCCCAATTTTACCCCTTATCAACTTTGTGATTTTAAATCTATTCAATTACCTTCCTAGAATCTCAACAACTTCATCTTTAAAATGAATGATACCTGTCTCATGGGGTTGTCATGTGTAAAATATATGAGGTTGATAAAACATTTAGCAAAACACTTGGCATATAGCAAGTGCTAACTAAATAGTAGCTGCCAGTCTCCCTAAAGTATTTTTTGTAAATTAAGAAAGATATCCTTATAACATTATGGTCTTGATGAGGGTTCACAAACTCAAGCATCTCAGGGAAGTCTCTGATATGCTGTAGAAGCTGCCTGTAAGCTATTCTTCAGTTGCTCAGTCATGTCCAACTCTTTGTGACCCCATGGACTGCAGCACGCCAGGCTTCCCTGTCCCCACCACCTCCCAGAGCTTACTCAAACCCATGTTCATTGAGTCAGTGATGCCATCCAACCATTTCATCCTCTGCCACCCCCTTCTCTTGCCTTCAATGTTTCCCAGCATCAGGATCTTTTCCAAAGAGTTGGCTCTTTGCATCAGGTGGCCAAAGTACAGCAGCTTCAGCAACAGTCCCTCCAATGAATACTCAGGACAGATTTCCTTTAGGATGAACTGGTTGGATCTCCTTGCAGTCCAAGGGACTCTCAAGAGTCTTCTCAAACATCACAGTTCAAAAGCATCAATTCTTTGACACTCAGCCTTCTTCATGGTCCAACTCTCACATCCATACATGACTACTAGAAAAACCATAGATTTGACCATACAGACCTCTGTCGGCAAGTAGCTGAAGCTATCCAGAACTTTGTTGGCAAGTAGCTTACTGCCTGTAAGTAACTGAAGCTCATTTAGGATCAAGAAGATACATACATCAACATCTTGGTGCCAAGACCCCCGTTCAGATCTCTGTGTGAGGAGTAGATTAGGCGAAAGGCAAGGGCCCCAGCCAGATCTCTCCTCTCGCACTCATTCCTGCCCTGTACTCAGAACCAATGTGACCTGAGGGAGGTGATCAGTGCCCAGTTCCAGGCCCACATGCTAGAGTGTGAGATGACCTCATTGTTGTTCTGGGTCTCCTCAAACATCCAGGTGCCCACTGCTGCTATGCTGGTCCTACTGCCTGGGCTCTGGACTGCTGTGCCCCGGGTCTACTTAGCCCTCGGGGCTAGCCTCAGTTCCTGCTCCACTTGCTTCTTGAGAACAAAGCCTAGGATTATTTCCCCTCCCAGGTGGACCCTTATCAGCCTCTGTTTCCAGACTGGGTCTTCCCTCTTGGTGGCATACTCTAACCTTCAGGGCAGTGAGGGCAAGACTTTTGTTTTTAAATTCAACTTTTATTTTGAAATAATTTTTTATTTATATGAAGGCATGAGAAATAGCACAGAGAGAAGCCACACTCCCTTGATCCAATTTCCCCCATTGGTAACATCTTGTAAAACTGTGGTGCAGGATTGCAAGTGGAACACTGATGTAAATACAGTCCTGGATCTTATTCAGATTTCATGATTTTACTTGTATTTTTGTGTGTGTGCATGCATGTGTGCCTGTGTATTTAGTTCTATGCTTATATCCATCACCCCAATCAAGATATAGAACACTTCCATTTCTGAAAGTTTTCTCTTGTGTTAGAGAACAAGGCTTTTAAAATTTTAATGTATTTGTGCACTTGTAATTCATAATATCATTCACTATAGCCAAGAGGTGGGAGCAACCCTAGGGCTCACTGTCAGATGAATGAATATGCAAAATGGAGTATATGCATACAATGGAAGATGATTCAGTTTTAAAAAGGAATGGAATATTGCTATGTGCTGCAACATGGATAGACCATGAAGACATTGTGTTCAGTGAAATAAACCAATCACAAAAGACAAATGCTGTATGATTCCTCTTATATGAAGTGTCTAAAGTCATCAAATTCACAGAAATGGAGAGGAGAATGACAGTTATTAGGAGCTGAGGGGAGAGGAAAAGGGGTTTGTTATTTAAGTGGAACAGAGTTTCAGATTTGCAAGATCAAAAAGTTCTGGAGATTCTCCTGCTAGAATGTCAGCTCATGAGGACAAAGAGCATCTGTCTGGTTCCCACAGCACAGTAGGACAGTGCCTTCCACATAGTAGTTTTCCAATATAAGTAACAAATGATCAAAGGATGAGTTGAGGACTTTGAGTTTACAGAGAAGCTTTTTTTCCCAGAGGACAGGCCAATAGACAAGAAATAAATAACAGGTGTCTTTTCAGAATTCCTTGAGGGTGAACTCAGCTAAAAGGCAGTGCGTGAACAATTCAACAGAAGCACATTCTGTCTATTTCAGAGGAAGAAACTGAGTTCAGTGAAGTTGTTACAACTGTTTAAAGTATGCAAACATATTTTACATGGGATTATTCACTGTTTGGCAATGACTGATAGAAAATGATTTTGTTCTGACACACATATTACTAATAAGCATATTTAAATGAAAGAAAATAAAGCAACTGGAACTTAATACAAATTCTAGCTCGCCAAAATGATCCCATCTGTCCCTGCCTTTATAAATGAGGCAAGTGCAAGTTACAGGAATTGACTCATATTTCTTACATAAATCCCTCTTTACCATTCTCATAACCCTAGCTCAGCATCTCTGCTCTGATTTTTTGCTTGTACACAAAAATGCCTCATACAGCCAGACACGACTATGTCCTCATCAGATGCTTCCTGTTAGATTCTTCTGGACTTTCCTCCAGATTATTCCATCTTCCTCCTCTGGCCAGAGGCCCCCACTCCACAGGGGTGCACAGGTTCTGAGCATCAGACTGTCCATACTGCAGTGCTCCCGCATTTGGCTTTGTGCTGGGCCACCCAGCTTCCCCCTGGTACAGAGACACCCAACTTCCTTAAGCATCCTGACCAGCCCAGAGTGAAAGTGCCAATGCAGCTCATTACTTTGCTCATGACATCCCTTTCTGCATCTCTGGGCCTGCAGAGATGAGCAGGCATATAGATCTCCCTGCTACCTCCCTGCAAATGGCCCAGGAGGTCTGCCACTGCTGTGTGAAGGGTAAGTGCTAATGAACCATGACTTAATCTGCCATCTCTCTTTTCTTATGAGTCTTGGTACGTTGAACCACAAGAAGCTGCAGATTTTGTCGGTCAAAGATAATCAAATATTGGTAATTCCAGCTCAAACCCAGCCTGCTGTCTGTTTTTGTAAATGAAGTACTGGAATACAGCCATGCTCACGCATTCACCCTTCACACTAGAACAGCAGGTTTGAGTAGCTGCATAAGAGTCTGTGTAGATGAAAGAGACACGTGCACCCCAATGTTCATCGCAGCACTGTTTATAATAGCCAGGACATGGAAGCAACCTAGATGCCCATCAGCAGATGAATGGATAAGGAAGCTGTGGTACATATACACCATGGAATATTACTCAGCCGTTAAAAAGAATTCATTTGAATCAGTTCTAATGAGATGGATGAAACTGGAGCCCATTATACAGAGTGAAGTAAGTCAGAAAGATAAAGAACATTACAGTATACTAACACATATATACGGAATTTAGATAGATGGTGGCGATAACCCTATATGCAAAACAGAAAAAGAGACACAGAAATACAGAACAGACTTTTGAACTCTGGGGGAGAACGTGAGGGTGGGATGTTTTGAAAGAACAGCATGTATATTATCTATGGTGAAACGGACCACCAGCCCAGGTGGGATACATGAGTCAGGTGCTCGGGCCTGGTGCACTGGGAGGACCCTGAGGAGTCGGGTGGGGAGGGAGGTGGGAGGGGGGATCGGGATGGGGAATACATGTAACTATATGGCTGATTCATGTCAATGTATGACAAAACCCACTGAAATGTTGTAAAGTGATTGGCCTCCAACTAATAAAATAATATTAAAAAAAAAAAAAAAAAAAAAAAAAAAAAAGAGTCTGTGTAGATCACAAAGCCAGATGTAGTTACTATCTACCCTTTAAAGAGAAAGCTTTCTGACCATATTCTAGAACATTCAGCACAAAAGGAAAACGCAGGAGTCTATCCAGGGAGAAATAAGAATTTTGATGTAGATGATAAGGCCTGCTTGACACCTTTGAGGTCTCCTTAACTAAACTCTCTCCTATCACATATTCATTCGACACATATGCTTGTGCCCCTACTATACTTTGAGTTCTACACAAGATCCTTTAATTACAGTAGTTTAAAAACAGAGTCTTAAGATAAATATATATATATACATACATACATATATATATATAAACTCATCTAGAGCCTCTATTTTGGCGGAAATAAATTAGCATTATGTAAATAATTATTTACATTACAAAGAATTGATGCTTTTGAACTGTGGTATTGGAGAAGACTCTTGAGAGTCCCTTGGACTGCAAGAAGATCCAACCAGTCCATCCTAAAGGAGATCAGTCCTGGGTGTTCATTAGAAGGACTGATGTTGAAGCTGAAACTCCAATACTTTGGCCACCTCATGCGAAGAGTTGATCATTGGAAAAGATCCTAATGCTGGGAAGGATTGGGGGCAGGAGGAAAAAGGGGACGACAGGATGAGATGGCTGGATGGCATCACCGACTCGATGGATATGGATTTAGGTGGACTCTGGGAGTTGGTGATGGACAGGGAGGCCTGGCGTGCTGCAATTCATGGGGTCGCAAAGAGTCGGACACAACTGAGTGACTGAACTGAACTGAACTGAAATAATTATTAAATCAGGATGGATATAATCAGAAGATTCCACTTAGATTGTGGGTGGGTGGGCACTCAGGGAAGGCCGCTCTGGGGGCAATGGACAGGGAAGAGGGGAGAGAGAGTGTGGTCAGAGAAACTGCCCAGAAGCCAGAGGGACCGAGCAGATGAGAAAAGAGGTGAGAGTCACAAGGGCTGGGGCTGAACAGGTGGGGCCCTAGACGACGTGAGGCATTTTGGTCTCTTTCCTAAGAGCGACTTAACACCATTAACACCCTCATGGAGCAACTCTGGGAAACAACCTGGCAGTTCCTCAAATGGTAGTCACCCCTAACTATATACCCAAGAGAAATGAAACACAGGTCCACACAAAAACATGTACATGAACATCCACAGCAGATTTATTCACAAAAACCAAAAGGTGGAGACAACCCAAATGTCTCTCAACAGTGAATGGCTAAATGCAATGCAGTCTATCCATACAGTGGAACATTATTCAGCCATAAAAAGGAACAAGGCACTGACACAGGCCACAACAGGGGCGGACACATTATACTGAGTGAAAGAAGCCATTCATAAAAGACCACATGTTATATGATCCCATTTATATGAAATGGAGACTGGTGGCTGCTCAGGGTGGAGAGGACAGAGACTGCTAATGGGGACAGAGTCTCTTTTGAGGTGATGAAACCATTCTAAAAATGACTGTGGTGGTGGTTATGCAGCTCCATGAGTATAATGAACACCACTGAACTGTATACTTTTAATGAGTGAACTGTATGGTGTCAAGACCATTAAAATATAGTTTGTTAAGAATGAAGACAGAAAGCAATGGGACCTGGGGCACAAGCCTTTGCTAAGAAAAGGAAGCGAAGTGGTTTGGGGTTCCTGGGCTTAAGGCCAGACTGGCAAATTCAGATCCAAACAGCAGGGTTTTGGTAACTTCCCAGGGGTCTTATCTAAGAGGTGAGTGAGGGGAGAGCACTGACCCGTGGGCTGCGGGGAAGTCACACCAGGAACTCACAGGCGCAGTGACTGTGGGCTGTTACCCAGGGCGCACACCTGCCTGAGCACCAGGTGTCAGGGTAAGGTCACCGCGGGCTGCTTGGTCAAACAAAACAGATGCCGAGGAGGCAGCGGTACCATGGAGCAGCTTAGCTAAACTCTCAGCATATGGTGTAGGAATTTATACCTCAATAAAGCCATTAAAAAAAACCCTTGTATGGATCAGGAGGTAGGGGATGGTGGTGAGGGAATAACTCAGACTTGAATTTTAAAAGATCATTCTGGAAGATGTGGGGATATTGGACTGAAGGGTAAAAGTGGGGCTGGGCAGCTTGGTTGGGAATCTTCTGAAGGTGTCCAGGGGCGAGCTGATGATCACAGACAATGTGGTAGTAATTTCCACTATGGAACAGCAGTGTGGAAAACTCAAAGTTCATTCAGAACATTTACAGAATGGTAGATCCCACTTAACTTTGTGTTTTGGAGACAGAGGTTGAGAGGAGGAGATTCTGGCTTTAATCCTGGATCTATCACAGCTATACCTGGTTTGGGACCTCTCGGCCAATCATCACCTCCATTCTCTCATTTGCAATGGTCATGGTAACACTCGACCGACCTCCTCTGTGGGGCAAATTAGATAAATGGATATAAAATTATTTTTCAGGATAAAGCAGTATGTTCCATGTGTATGTCAGGTTTCAGAGAATTAAAACTCAAGGACAAACACTCAATACCAACTAAATTAAACAAACTGTAATCCTTCTCTGAAAATTCAGGAAGCAGTTATCAATTCCAGAGGGGCTTGGAATCATTGTGATGAATGAATATCTGTGCTTAATTATAACCTGTGGGTACTGAGAGAGTAGGAGACGGTCCTGACATTATAATGACTGCAGTCTCCAGGCTGGATGAAGTTTTTAAAAATGGACCCATTAGTAAAAGCGAGTCTAGATGCTACATCCTCTGGCAGGTTTCTTGACTCAGATCCCTCCTCGCGTGCCCACAGCTCCCTGCAGAGACTCTGGGCATTGTTTTGTGTGCAGGCTATACTGCCATGACTCCCTCGGACCCTGAACTATTTGAGTGTAAAGACTGATTTGGTGTTCATATCTGTCTCCCCAGTTTTAGCATATACTAGGTGTTCAGTATTTGTTGATTGAATGAATGAAATCAATCAATCAGTGAACAAACGAACACTCACTGGACGATGAATGCACCAGAGGGCATTTGTGCTTGTCTTCTTGAGGACAGACATGACCAATACACCCAAAGCTAGCCATTCAGTTATGTTTTCCGGCTGCCCCACGACTACTCACCACAGGTGCCCTGTGTGCCTCCCTCATCACTCCCGTCCAGCAGCCAGCGCTGCTTCCCCTGTGCCGGAGGCTTCTCCAGGGACATGTTGGCTCGCAAATGTCACAGGCTCCCATTTCATCTCCAGTCGCATCGACAGACTTAATGTGTCTGTAGCTGGAGGCCTTGGTTTCACTCCTCAGGTGTTTCTGAGCCCTCTCAATTATCCCAGGGTGCTGAGCCCCTTATTTTCCTGAGACTGGCTATTTTTTCTCTAGGTGAGTTTCTGGTCTACAGCCAGCCATGCTGAACGTCCTGCCCTCTGTGATGGCCTGACCTGGCTCACTCAGAACACCTGAGCCAGGCTCCTCCTGCTGGCCACTCACAGGCTGAAGCTCGCCCTAACGCATTCACATGGAGCTAGTCCTTACAATGTCTAAAACCCTGTTTGCCAACATCTTAAAGCAGGAGTGTTTAAATAAGATTCCAGATTCCCAGATTTTCTAGGAAAAAAGAAAGTAGAGAAGGTATTACAGCCTTGGGGCTGTTCTACATGGCAACCTGCTAAGGTGGCAGTAACTCACATGTAAACAGTTCTTTATTTACCCGTTTTCTATCCCAAACTAAGGCAGAGTGAGACTGTCCTTCATTTCTATGCTTGCCCTGTGGTTTTCTTATATCTGCACTCATTTGCAATAACTTCCCAAGTCATGGGTATTCACACTCATAACACTTGTGACCAGTGGTTCCAAGCCAATCTTCACATCCTTTCACTTCCAAAGTTAGGAAATCTTTCTATTGTTTGGGTTCAAGAAGTTGTTTGTCCTTTCCCTTTTTACTACCTTAGCATTTTGCAAGAAATATAGCTGTGTAGCTGTTAGCAGTCAACACCAATTTAAATAATTCCTTTGCCAATGAATGATGTGTGACATGCTTGCAAACTGATCAATTTTCTGTGCTATTAATTAATTCTGTGAAATTGCACATTGCCAAGAGCTTTCTGGCCAACTCTGTCAAGAAACTGGTGTAAGACAAAGTCAACTTTAGAAAGGTAATTTTAGGTGAGCAGACTTAAATTAGCATATTAATAATGGACAATGGTTCCTTGTGGGCACAGATGCCTGTTTTTGCAACTTTAGGCCGAGCCCTTCAGAAGCTAGTTTTCAAAGCTTAAGGTGAGAGGCAGCAGAGTCCTTTACTTTCAATCTCCTTCTATTTGGATTCCATGCACTTTGTCAGTGAATTACCAAATGTTTCATTAACCTTCAGTTCTCATTAAAGTATTACCTGGTAGCATCATATGGCTTACGTTTCTTTTAGCACATTTTTAATAACTTTGAGCTTTGTAAAGACTTCAAATTCAAACTAGGTTATTGGCTTTGAGCTATTGTTTCTTTTCAGATTTATTCCATAACAGTTCCTAAACCCTTGCATCCCTAACTCAGTCCAGTAACTCCTAACTTTTATTAACCAAGCCAAAGATCTGTTGGGCTTTGATATGGGCCTGCCTGCCTGCCTGCCTGGCAGTGGGAGGTTTTTATTCTCCTTCCTTACACTTGGTCTTCCTTACACTTCCTCTCATCTGCAACTGAAATTAATGGCAAGAGAATCTCAAAAGTAGCTGGATTTCTTACTTTTTTTTTTTTTTTTGCTTTCCAGCACTGCTTATCTGAAAAACATATCTTCAGAATATTTTATCAGGAGAAAAATCACTTCTCATAGAAATAAAAGAAGGCTTTTTTTTTTTTTTTTTTTTTTAATACTGCTTACTTTAATTGAGGTGAGCAGGACAACACTCTCACAGGTGATAAACATTTAAAACTTATTTTCTGATTTCTGTCATTTGTTCGGACCTATTTGTTTTACTGCTACATCAGACAAAGGCTTCATCCTAACATCAGACAAATGCTTCATCCCATATGCGGCCTACCACATGCTAGCAAGTCTGAGTCTCAAAGGTTTCTGCTTTCCCCAAATGGATCTTGGCTGAGAAGTCCTGTTTTTTTGGACTGATTCTTACAAAGAGTATATGGTTCAAGATGGCCAAAGTTCAATTCAGGTATGACCAGTTTTGCCACATGCAGTGGTCTCCAAAGCCTAGTCCCCATGCCTATCTCCTGCTGCTGGTGGGCAGCAAGAGTCACTTCATTCCCTTAGAGTTTTGGAAGGTTTTGAATGAGCTGGTGAAGAACTGGAAACAGTGATCCATTCAATTATTACCTAAATTTTAACCTTGACCCAGTCATTAACTTAGAGCCTGTTAAAGCTTTTCCTGTCCTTTCATTCTTAGATCCATCAACAATTTCTTTCTCTTCACCTGCCTTCTCCCTTACCTGGTATTTTTGTTTTGTTTTGTTTTTGTGCTTCTCCCATTCTGTTTCAGCTTTGCATAGATGACACAATGTTTAATGAAACTTGCTTCACTCCTTTATCACTTGTTTTGTCAAATAATTTAAATCTTCTTCTCTTAATGAAACGTATTGATGATTATAATGTTTTATACTTCCTCAAGAAATAAATTGTGAAGAAATGACTTCCTGTTCTCCTATACCCAATTCATTCTGATTTTCACAAAACCAGGACCAGAAGGGGGTGCTCATAGTAGGGCAAGAGGAACAACCTCACTGGAACGAGATTCATCTACTTTCCATCCACAACTTTGATGACTTCTAGGGGTCTACTTTGCAAAGAGAAAAACTGGAATGTTGCCTTTGCTGGGAAGAAAACATTGGGCAATGAACAGAGGGAATATCTAAGAAAATTCTAGAAGTCAAGCCCTTGACACTGGAACATGCAAAGATTTTTAATGGAGAACGGAAGTTATGTTAGTAGGTAAATATGTGCCCCCAAATAAAACATATCCCAGTCCACCATTAGCAAGAGACAATGAGGCAGGAAAGAAGGCTGAGCTTGCAAGGTGCCTATCTAGAGAACTCTTCTCCATCCTACCCACTCTGTCCAGACCCTACTGTCTCTCTGAAGTCTGCCTATTACTCTGCCTTCTGTATATACCTTAAAGAGCAATGATGCAATAATGATTTTTGCTTTTGAGTTTTCTTGTTGTCTCTGGGGACCCTTCAGAGGTAGGGACAAGGTCTTACCCATTTCCAATGTTTCAGTGCCCAGCACAGGGTCTGGAACAATAATTTGGATTACCCGAATGTGTCCAAAGATGCCAGCAGTGACTTTAAGGGGTAGTCACATCACTGTCTGACCTCTGACAGAGAAGACTGCTCGTATACAAGAGTGCCGACACCTGGCCTTTCGTTCCTGGCATACAGTCCCAGGGTTCAGAAGGATGACACCAGAACTTAACAAGAAGCCCTTTCCTTTGATTCCATGCAACCATACAGGGAAGATGCTAAAGCAACAAACTCACTGAGACTGGTAACCACCTCTAAGCGGAGTCAGGGAGCCATGCTGGGATTACTGAGCTTGTGTTCAGGATGTCCTCAAGACCCAGTGAGAACCACAGAATGAAAGCAGTGACTTGTGTTAGACAGAATCACAAGGTTTCACTTGGGATCTTTCTTTTAAATCAAACCTCAAAAAGTTTTGATTGTCTAAATTCCATGTGAATCCCTAGCTTATTGCCTTTAGAAGATGAAAGACAGATGACTCAGTTTTAACAGTAGGCATGACTTCTAACCAACAGTTGAAGGTCAGACAGTCTCTAAACGCTAGAGTTCACCAAAAAGATACACAAAATGGGATGATTTAAAGCCTGGAAAAAAGAGCTGGTAGATCAATTTCCCCAGACAACTCACATTCAAAGAGCATCCTCAATGGGAAGAAACCCACCTCACCTTGTCTTTTTCAACAATAGCAACAGCAGTACCTCACGTTTATCAATTACTCAGCATGCTCTAGGCACTGTAGTATCATCCACACTGCAATCTTCTCAACCTCTCCAGCTACTCTCAATATCCTCATTACACAGAGAGGAAGGTGAGGCTGATGGCAGCTGCCTCCAGTGCCCTCTCCTTTGGCTAAAAACCTCCAAATCCACACAGAAGCAGTGCAGACCACCTAGAATGGGACTAGGACAGAGCCTGGGTTCCAGCTATTAGCTGGGTGACCTTGAACACATTACTCAGTCTTTCTGGGCCTTGGTTCCTTCATTTGTGAGTGGGAGCATCGCTACAGTAGACAGGATTCTTTGTGATTCTTGACCAGCTCTCACTGACATGTACCTCCAGGGAAGTTGGAAGAGTACACAGTCTGACCCCAGTGACTTTGGACTTGGCCATATGATTTGCTTTGGTGAATGAAATTCAACCATATGTGACACGAGCAAAAGTTTTAAATGTGTTCATATAGCTTAGCTTGGCCTTTGGGGCTTCTGCCATCCATTATGACAGAGTTTCTCAACCTCAGCACTATTGACACTAGGGGCCAAATAATTCTTCATTGAAGGGGACCATCCTGAACACTGTGGGATGTCTAGTAGCATCCCTGGCCTATATCCATTAGATACCAGGAATTACTCCCTTCTCTAACTTGTGACAACCAAACACATCTCCAGGCATTGCCAGATGACCCCTAAAAACCTTGGATTGAGATCCGCTCTGCTAGGTTCTTATAGCTGGGTGGCCACTTGCTCAAGGAGAAGGAGGAAGTACATGGGACTTCCTGGAATCCAAACCAACCTAGAATACAGCCCAGTAGATGGACCTCCACTGACCAGCAGACATGGGGACAAGAAAATATAAATACATATTGCTGTAAACCACTGTGATTTTGTTTTGCAGTAAAACCCCCAACTAAACAATCGTGCCATGATCAAATGTATGGTAGAATTCCATGCAGAGTGCCTGAGTACAGTGAGGGTGCACACTGCTGGTATTACTATTATTAGACTCTGGTCAGAGCACCAAATGCAGTGAGTTAGCTTGTGAGGCATTTCACCTCTCCCGCAGAGCTGTCCCCCTGTATCTTTTCAGCAGCCGTCACTACTCTGCACTATGACCATGTTCCCTAGTACATCTATGAATGTGTCCAACTGCCCTCCACCTGCCCCACTTCCACCCTTGTTGTTGGGGTGAGGCTGATTCCCTCCAACTCTAGGTAGTAGCCTTGTCTGTCTTTGACGCTGTTCCTTTTTTTCTCCCAGTTTATGATGAAATGAAAATCCAGAGCCTTGACATATATGAAATAGTTTAAACTAGATCCCCATCGAACTTGGTCAGCGTGCCAATTACTGGCAGTTATTCAGTATTTGTATATATGTTTTAATATATGACTTCCAAGTAATAACCTCTCACAAGGGCAAAGACCATTTTGTGTCTGTTCTTCTATGTTAAGTTGGAATCTACCACAGTTCTGGCATGGAATCCTGACCAACCGGATGGATAAATGAGTAAATGAGCTGAAAGAACATACACTAGGATAACAGGCACACCAATAATGTAGATATAAATTGATGGTCACCTAAGAACATTGTTTGAAACCACAAGATTTAAATGAGTGACCCAGGATAAACATCACTAGGTAATATGAAAAGAAACACTTAGAACTCCATGATAAAGAGAAAGTATTGAGAAAAGGATTAAAGTTTTCTTAAAGCTTAGGTTAACTCTTTTTTAAATCCAGAGTTTCTAATACATTCAGTGATTTGTTTGTTTCCCTCAAAAGGAAATCTTTCAGAGGGCACAAAGTGATGGTCAAGTGCATGTCTATAGGTCCTGTGTAGTATTACTAAGCCAAATGATGCCTATCACTACTTAGTCATTCAGACAGAGGAAAGATTGATGACAAAGAAATAATTAGCATACACACAGTGGACTTGGAGGTGAGTTTATATACACACAACTCTGACTCCAAGGTTCTGTACTATTGTTCTGGATTTGTTTCTTTGTCCCCAGCACAGTTAGCTAAGACACTGAAGTTCAGTGTAATCAGTCAGACTTCAGATATGTCAGCTCCACCCAAATACAGTTCTCAGCACTATGGACCTCACCCTGCTGAAGAAGCTAAGGGTCTGCCTTGGATTCAGTAGAAGTGCTGAATCTTGGGCTTCCACATAAGAATTTAGGATGCATGACGGTCACAGTTATACGAGGCATCATGCGTGGTCAGGCTGCCTCTGTGGTGGACATGCTTCTGCATTTTGGAACTCTGTTATTCCCCACTGATGCTTTGTCACACTGGCAGGAGTGTCCGTTTTGTGGTTGAGGGTAAGTGTCCAAGGACACACAGGGTGGATTATGGATTCAAACTCCCACATCCTTTCTAGGATAGACCACGCTGCTGCCCAGAGTAGCGGCTGAAGATGAGAAGGAAAATGCCCAAGAACCTACAGGCAACATCAAACAAAGTTGAAGACACTATGAAAGAGCTGTGCACAGACCCCACTTCAGGTACAGGGCCCCAAAGCTCTAAGAGTGAGGTTGTGTCTTATGTAATGTTTAGGATGTAAAATCAACACATGAAGTGAAGACTACCGCAAAACTTCCTTCTGAAATCAGTACATTCACACAGAGATACAGTGCGGAAGCATCTCCCCGTTTCTGTCCCTATGGTCAGAACAGATGGCTGACCTTCCGGAGCCTCAGATGAAGTGTGGGCTTATCTCCACGGGGTGTGGATGAACATGATCTGACATACAGCTTTGAAATAGTCTCACCCTGAGATCACAGCAGTGGTTCGGGCTGCTCCTCCCCTCACTCAAGGCAGGTGTCTACTGAGCAGAAAGGGGAGGAACCAGTCACACAGATGACGTGGCTTTCCGTGGCTCTCTCGCTCCCTTTTTCCAAGCAAAACATTTGCCGTTGCATAAACTCAGTGTGCACATGATCTAACTAACTCCTCGTGATCTGGGGGATTGGATTTCTGCCTGTAATGAAGGGTAGAAGGCATCCACTGGGGGTACACTGCTAGAAACGGCCACAGAAAGGTGAAGTGTGCCTGTGCTATGAGCTACCCACTTAGGCACAGCTGTATGATTTGAGCAAATGGAAACAGCTTCAATAACTTGCACAGCTAAACACACTGACATGCAGTCTCAGGGGATACTCTGCCCAGGATGGGACATACAGACTGCATTTCACAAACCAGCCAAGGCTCCCCAAACCCAACAGTACTTTCCATCCTTGAGGTCTGCTGATCTAACTTTACCGCAGCTATCTTAGTTCAGTAAATCACTTGTCTTATTAACCACCAGTTTTGTTTTTAACACTGAATCATGTTGATATTCCTTCCATGTATTTCTCTAGTCAGCTGTTTTCCATTAAGCCACATTGGGGAAGAACAAAAATATTCACTTTTTGTGTGTGTGTGTGTGAATCATTACCCCAGTTGGGAAGATAATTGGTTTAAAAAAGAAGAAGAAGAACATAGAAAACATTATAGATTGTCAGTTTCCCAAAGTGTGGTGGGGGGTGAACAAAAGTTCATTAGAAATAAATAATACTAGACACAACACGCATAGCTCATTACACTTGGGCATGTTTTTGATTAGAGCAATGCCAGACAACAGCTCTTCAAATGAGATTTGACAGCAGGTAAATTACACTGTGCAAGGGTTTAAGTTGATCTACAGAACAACAATGTCTTGATCATAAATAGGATTTGTGTGCTGGAAAATATATTCCATCATTAATGCAACAGACAAATGAACTGAAAAACATTATATTGCACCATAGTTTTAAGTAGCTTACCTTAGCAATGTAATATGGGTAGTAAGTCATGCATAAAACCCTGTAAAAGCTCATTAAGTCAGGATCAGTTTATTCAAAACAGCACATATTTCAAATAACTGTTCTTCCTTAGCCAATTCCAGATTCTGTTGTTTAACAACATCAACTAAAATAATGGAATATCAGGCAATTATAATTCATTATAAGTTGTGTCCCTCTAAAGCCCCCGCTTTGTAAATTGGTAATGCCAAGGACTTCAAACATTTTATGCTCGTGAAAATCCTTGAAAGTCATCTGCCGGCACAGCCCACCCAACACTCTACGCCAATATTTCTTCTGAAAATCTCCCAAGGTCTGAGTTCTTCAACTTTGGGCTGAAAACTTCTGAAAATGACAGCTTCACTCTTTTTTGAGGAGTCTGACTGCTTTTTTGGGCTATGAGTATGGAACAGTCTTTGAAAAGGCAGTTGTTGGCTGAAACGTTAGAGGCAGTACGCATGTGAAGGATGGCTGGGTTACACTGGGCAGTGTGTAGAAAGGGCCGCGTATATCAGGCAGGTTATCAACACCCACAGTTGCAGTATCCGCAATTTCAAAGACAACCGCACTCAAAGATTTCAAGTCACCAACACATCTGTCAAGATATCAGTAGCTGTGAAATCTGCTAGTCCTTCAGAATTCAAAACTCCCCTTTAAAATAAAGACTTATTTATTCACTGTTCCCAACTATACAAAAGTAAATGGCCCAGGAGAGATATTTACAAGTGCTTCAAACAGAGTGTAAACATGTGAATGTGCTCCTGGGCTTCGTTTGCTATCTGAGACCCTAATGTCAGTACTTCCTCCTTAGACCCAGATGGGCTGAGTATGGGCTGCCCACGCACTTTGAGAAGCTGTGTCATCTGTGATCCCACAGTGACCCCCGGGAGATGTGCTGGGATAACTTGCACTCCACAGCAGGGTCTGGCACGATGTACCCTTAACCCAAGGTAGCACAGTGAGTGGTGCCAGGCTGGGGTCTAAGTGCAGATTTTCTGAGGTGAACTCCTGGCTTTTGTCACACTCACGAGCTGTGCCTGCAGATTTGCAGCTTAGGTTTGGAAGCCACAGATAGGCAATTAAGTTTGTTTGGTTTTATTTTGTTTCATGGTACATTGGGGGGATATCTGGAAGTCTGACCTCCTTAGATGCTGGAATAAGTAACAGCACTCTGCTTATCCTTGGATCATTAACTCTTCCCCCAGTCTCCTGTCGTTCTGGAGGGAGTATTAATCACAATGTTATTTCCCCCAGTCCTGCCCATGAGAGACAGGCTCATGATCTACCCTGAGCCATTCAGAAGTTCTCTCCCCAAAATGATGCAAAGGGAGCTTAGATGGAAGGTGGGTGGCAAAAATTTATTCTACTGGTTCTGCCTTAAAAAAAGTCTTCAAGTTTCTGGCTGGAATTCCCAGAACTGAGCTTATTTCTGAGACCCAGCTGTCAGGTTTTAAATGTGTAGAGTACAGCCAGCCTCATCCAGCGCTTTTCTTACAGCCTAAGTTGGCCAGTGCTTGTCTGTCCTTCAATCAAACAGAGAGCCCTGAGCAGCTCACGAGAGCACGTTACTCGGAACTGGGCCACATCGGTGTGTGTACGCGCTTGGCCAGCTCCTCTGCATCTGCCTGCAGTGGGTGGACCAGGGACAGAAGTGGATTGTGCAGCCAAGGGCAGAAAACACAAAAAGGACCTTGGAATAGGAATCTGTCAGTCAGCCAGTAGAAATCAAAATGCAGGGGCATATTATTTTGCAAGAGTTTTTCCTTTATTAGGAAAAGGTTCTATTTTTCCCAGCTGAGGAGGTTAGTCGTGAAGAAATAACCCTTCAGGGTAGCACACAGGGCACAAGTCAGATTGACTGGGTTCAAGCCCCAAGTCAGTCCTGAAGGGGTGGCCTCCCACAACTCACGTCCCCTCAGTTTCTGACTCTGTAAAGAGGAGATCCTACTTTATCACGTGCTTGTGCGTGCACGTGAGAATATGTGTGTATACATACTGTGCGCACAAAGACACAGTTCATGTGCCTTTGGAAGTTCCCTGACAAGAGGGAGACAGAAGGACACAGTCTAGGGGAAGGAACAGGACTTGGTAAAAAAACATTTGCCCCACACACATATGTGTGCTGGGCTCTGGTGTTCATATGAATATAACAACTTTTACTAAAAAAATGTTTTTTTTACCAATTCTCCTTGCTACAAAGCAGCCTCATTTCACACATGGGGAGCACACATCCTGATAAGAGAGTGGACTGGCTCCAAGTCTCACAAAGGTCTTGGAGGGATGGGGACAAGCAACCAAGACCTCAAATGAATTTTTAGCTCTGCTGATTCATATGGCAGACGGGAACTTTGGACGCAGTCAAGGATCTAACTGGCATGAGCAGGATATCACAGCCACGACAAGGTTCTGATGAAGGAAACTGTGATGTCAGAGGAGCTGGGGGGATAGAGGGGGGGGCTGGCCACAGCTGTGTCTTCCCTGGCAGAGGATGGCCTTTCTCCAAGCACACCTTGTGTTTGTGTGTGTGTTGTGGCCTTTCTGGAACTGTCTGGGCTATGCATTGGGTTGAAAATAGCCATGGAATCAGCCTGCCATAGCTATAAACTGGGTCCAATTGGGTCTGTTTCCCTGGTACTTCTATAGCCTTGAGGCAAATGTACAGCAGAGAAAAAGCCTCAACTTCAGTTCAGTTCCCTCCTTCGGGGGTTCAGTTTCAGCTCCATGAGGGTGGAAGCAACTATGCCTGTCCAGGGACAAAGACACTGTCCAGCCCAGAGCACGTACGCAGGGACTAATTTTGAAGGCCCGAGGGGAAGAGATGCAAATGACTGAAAGGGGGGCTCAGTGAGGAGAGGAGAGAGCGGTGGGAGTCGGTGCGGTACCTGAAGGAGAACAGCCTTGGGGGAGGAACTAGGGATGGGCCTGGCTAAGGAGTGCAGACCTATCTTACTAAAACTTCCAATCTGAACCTTCATATGACTGTCCTCTCTGCCTCGCTGTACATGTATGTGCATTCAGAGGTATACAGACATCCACTACCCACACCTACTTATGTGCACACATGCAAATTCACACATGCGATTTTAAAATCTTCAGTACTTCCATGATTCATTTCCTGTTACTCAAAACAACAATCGTGGAAACTAATTTCCCTTATCAAAAATGCAATTACTCAGTATCTTAGACTGTTATTTATTTGACAGCCTTCTAATTTTCTCACTTTTCCCTAATTTGACAGGGAATATTATAGACATAACTAGTCTTTCAAAATGACTTTCACAAGGTTAGTTCACTTGTTAATTGACCCTCCGTGATGGCAATTTATGAAGCATATTAATTTCATCTGTCACTTCCAACACAAAGTAAATGTGGAAAATAGTCTATCTTTCATAAGGGACCTTGTAAAAGAAGTATGTCAGAATTCTTAATTAATATATGCATATTCTTTCAACCACTGATATTGTGCAGAACTTTTATACCCACTCATCTGAAGCTCTGTCTCCCTTTTATAAATGTTTTGTTATTCCTTTATGATGAAGGAGAGACACCTTCACTGAGAATTATTCCTTCAGGGACATAAATCACCACCTCAGAAATGAACCAGCCATTTGTCTGGAAGGATTTCTGGAGCTCACAAAAGCAAAGTTTAAAAAAAAAATCCCATGGGAGTCATATGGAGAGAAAAGACCTTTCCAGAAGGCTGAAGCCAATGCACCCATGAGTTATTTCATACTCTTGGTATAGGTTCTCTATGTGATGGAATCAGACATACCACTTGCCCACTTTAAGAAAGGCAGGTGATGCCTTTAGAGGTTGAGTCGGGCCTCAAAGGACATCTGCTGAAGACAGGGAACTCACCTCTTAGATCTGACTTTGATATGGATCTTCTCTGAACTTCCTATACCCCTGATTCAAATCTCAGCCTTAATCATGGCAAAATCACTGTGGAGCCTACCAGTAGGCAAGTGTTTGATATAAGCTATAAACAAAACAGACACAAATTCAATGCTCACAGGGCTCACATTCATGCAGGAGAAATGGCAAAATTAACAGAAAACAGAAGAGAATTATAATATGGACTGATAAGCACCTAGACCAAGTGAGGGGTGGTTCTGGGGACTGTCGTAGTGAGGAGAGAGGAGGAGGGGATTCAGGAACAGAGAAAGGGGCTTTTGTTGGCAACTAACACAGCAGGACTTGCGCTGGTTCCCTCTTCCCTCCCTTGTTGTGGAGTCCCTGGAAACTGAAAGTGAAAGTTGCTCAGTCATGTCTCACTCTTTGCAACCCCATGAACTATGCCATCTATAGAGTTCTCCAGGTCAGAATACTGGAGTGGGTAGCTGTTCCCTTCTCCAGGGGATCTTCCCGACCCAGGGATAGAACCCAGATCTCCCGCATGGCAGAGATTCTTTACCAGCTGAGCTACCAGGGAAGCCCAAGAATACTGGAATGGTTAGCCTATTCCTTCTCCAGGGGATCTTTCTGACCCAGGAATTGAATAGGGGGTCTCCTGAATTGCAGGCGGATTTTGGGGCCTTCCCCAATTCCTGACTCCTCCACTCCAGCTTATGGATTTGATCCTTGAAGTTCCAACAGCTTAGTAAGTGTCTGTTCTAGTTTCAGCTCTAACAAAGATGCACAGTTTCCTCATTGGCCTGTGTTTTTAGAGTCTAAGTCCCCTTCACCCCGCCCCTGGCTTCTACCCAACTCTGAACTTTCCATATACCAGGGGAATCTCCTATAACCAAGGAGATTATAGATTCTGTTTCTTCATCCACCCAGAGCCCTAGTTGAAATGGTGGCTTAGGAATGCTTTTCTTCATGGATTTCCATCTTAAATCATCCAGGTTCAGCATTAACATTTTCTTAAAGCCTTTTAAAGTAACAGTGTCTTTGCCTTTGTGAGCTCAAGTGTCTTTTTCCTGCCATTTGCCTCATACCGAAAAACTCCTACTCCCTTTATGAAGAGATTAAATGCAATTTTCAAATTTGAAGGTCTTTTTATAGTAGATCTCCAGATAAGACCAGAATCCTCTTTTGGGGCTTGAAATCTTACAAAAAAAAAAAAGTCAAGACTTATTAAAGCTGAATTTATCCTCAACATTTGTTTTCTCTGATCAAATAGAGAATTTCTATTTTCCATCAGGTATCTTGTTAAATACCCTAAAATGTCATTCCTGGCTTTGAGCTAAGCACAAAATATATGTTTGGGAAGAGAAAGGCTAATCTTTAATTTGATAGTAATGATATTATAAGAATTGGCATTTTCTTTGTTAAAGTAGCAAAATGTATATATTGAATAGTAACAAAACATAAAAAGTATGTAAAGGTAGATTTCTCCCTGATTTTTCCACAATTGACTTAAAAGCATATTTTAGAACACTTAAATGAGAACCATTTGACTTACAATTGAGATAATCCATACCAGTGATTTACACACAGAACTATTTTTTTAAAAATGCAAATTATGAAGGTGGCACAGTGCCATGTCTTCATCAATCATAAAAGTACATATTTTGAATAAGTGTTGGAATGCATAATCTATACTTCATAGATCTCAGCATGGAAGCCCTGCCACAACCAGCTAAAGTGCAGCATACATATTATCAGAAAATAATTACTCCTCGCTCTGATGTTATCACACGATAATAGTGCTAAAATGCTGTTCTGAGTGATAACACTTCTGGGGAAAAGAAAATTTCTTCTTCATTTAATCTCATAGCCAGAGAAAAGATGACGAAGAAGAAGGCAGATAGGTGAGTGAGTGTGTGTGTGTGTGTGTGTGTGTGTGTGTGTGTATGTGTGTGTGTTGGGCTATCTTTTCTTTCTAAGGTTAAAAAAACACTTTTTATAATCCTCCTCCATTTCTATTAATAAGTGGCTGAATTATGCCCCCACACCTTTCCAGACACTGAAGAAGTGTAGTTTTTAATTTTATTTTTTACCAACACAATGAAACCTTGAAGGAGGAAATCATGGTTAAATAAAGTTTTCATGGTCCAAAGAAATGAATGTTCCAATCAGAAAAATAAATTTAAAATAAGTTTAAAAGTAAAGTCAGAGTACTTCAAAACTATGTAGACATCTGTGGATATGTGCAATTAGCTCTTATGATGGGGTAGAGAAATTTTGAAACATTACTGTTACTTTAAAATTTGATCAATGACTAGAAAGTGATAATAGGTGTGAAGTGACCTTTCCTCTCCAAGGGGAAGAGAGAGAAAAAAATAATAATAACTGGATAGGAAAAAAATCATGCCAAAGATAAAACAGATATGTGCTTACAAAGGAAGTCAATCCGATCTATGTAATCATCCAAAGGGGCACAATGAAGGGGCTGGAGAGTGGGGGTCACCGTTTTCAATCCCTGAACACATCGGGCTATAGCAGAAATGATTGCAAATCCCATTACCACAACTGCTCTCTTAAGGTTGGTGGCATGACTCAACAGTGGTTTGTATTGGAGTTGAACTTGGGAGAGTTCAACTGCCAACATCAGTTGGATCATAAAAAAAAGCAAGAGGAATTCCAGAAAAACATCCAATTCTGCTTCACTGACTATGATAAAGTCTTTGACTGTAGATCACAACAAACTGGAAAATTCTTAAAGAGATGGGAATACCATACCACCTTACCTGCCTCCTGAGAAACCTGTATACAGGTCAAGAAGCAACAGTTAGAACTGGACATGGAACAATGAACTGGTTTATAATTGGGAAAGGAGCACCTCAAAGATATATATTGTCACTGTGTTTATTTAACTTACATGCAGAGTACATCGTGCAAAATGCTAGACTGGATGAACCACAAGCTGGAATCAAGAAATGCTGGGAGAAATATCAACAATCTCAGATATGCCAATGATACCACTCTAATAGCAGAAAGTAAAGAGGAACTAAGGAGTTTCTTGATGAGGGTGAAAGAGGAGAGTGAAAAAGCTGGCTTAAACTCAACATTCAAAAATCAAGACATCTGGTTGCATCACTTCATGACAAATAGGCAGGGAAAAAGTTGAAACAACGACAGATTTCATTTTCTTGGTTTCCAAAATCACTGTGGACAGTGACTGCAGCCACAAAACTAAAAGACACTTGCTTCTTGGAAGAAAATCTGGGACAAACCTAGACAGCATATTAAAAAGCAGAGACATCACTTTGCTGACAAAGGTTCGTATAGTAAAAACTATGGTTTTTCCAGTAGTCATATATGGATGTCAGAGTCGGACCATAGTAGTTGTGTATGGATGTCAGAGTTGGACCATAAAAAAGTCTGAGCGCTGAAGAATTGATGCTTTTGAATTGTGATGTGGGAGAAGACTCTTGAGAGTCCCTTGGACAGCAGGGGGATCGAACAAGCAAGGAGATCAAACCAGTCAATCCTAAAGGAAATCCATCCTGAATACTAACTGAAAGGACTGATGCTGAAGCTGAAGCTCCAGTACTTTGGCTACCTGATGCAAAGAGCCAACTCACTGGAAAAACGCTGATGCTGGGAAAGATTGAGGGCAGAAGAAGGGGGTGACAGAGGATGAGGCGGTTGGATGGTATCATTGACTCAAAGGACATGAGTTTGACGAAACTCTGGGAGATCGTGAAGGATGGAGAAGCCTGGCAGTCCATGAGGTTGCAAAGAGGCAGACACGACTTAGCAACTGAACAACAATCATGCTGAAAAAAGTTTAATTTTTTCCACTATTCTCACTTTTGCATTACCATCTAGAGGTTCAGAAAACAAATACAATATTTTGCTTCCTATACTTCTTTTCATGGTCTTATAGATAGGTTAGAAATAGGGCTACTCTTC
This sequence comes from Muntiacus reevesi, assembly GCF_963930625.1. Taxonomy (NCBI): domain Eukaryota; kingdom Metazoa; phylum Chordata; class Mammalia; order Artiodactyla; family Cervidae; genus Muntiacus; species Muntiacus reevesi. The sequence continues at coordinate 223,220,505 of NC_089250.1, read as the reverse complement.
TTTATGAAACACTTCCCAAGGGCTTGGTGCTGCTTCTATATTCTAGAACCATTGTTCTCAAGTAGAGGGAATCCACTCCCCCACCAAGGACACTTGGCAATATCTGGAGATGCTCTTGGCTGCTGCACCTGGGGTTGGTGGATGCTATTGGCATCTGGAGGGTATCAACTTACAAGGAAGAATTAGGATGCCCCGAATGTCAGGAGTGCCGAGGGTGAGGATGAGAAACCCTGTTCTAGAAGTATTACTGTAGTGCTCATATCAAACATGCAGGTTGGGTGTTTTTATTATTCCTATGTTTCAGATTAGGACACAGGGCCTAAGAGGTCAATAATTGCAATAGCTGTAATATATGGAGTTGCTCTTACGTGATTGCATCTCTACCAATCACTTTATTGAATGGCATCACCTTGTCGACACTAAAATCAAGCAGTATTAACCCCATTTTACAGACGAAGGAAAATGGACCATTAACTGTCCAGATTCACATACCTAATCACTGGCAGAACTAAGATATAAACTCTCTTCTGCCAGGTACAAAATCACATACCCTTTCCCCTATAGGCAGGGAGTCAAGGTTATGGTTGCTAAGGGGCAGAGCTAGGATTCAAGCTCAGAAGGGACAAGTCCAACTTCTAGACTTTTTCCATGCTATTTTGTCGCTACAAAAGGAAAGACAAACTCTTTCCAAGGCATATGATGTATAAATACTCTGGGGTTAGATTGAAAACTTCAAGACATCAGAACTCCTTGGTACATATTTAGATGAAAAGGTCCTTTGAGAGAAGAGAGGTTGGGCAGAAGTGCCCGGGCAGGAGGTTCTCTGTGGCCACCAGTACCCACCTACACACAGCAGGATGCCTAGGAACAGATGTGGGTAATCATGTCAAGGGATTGCTCCACTCCTTGCTTCTGTTTGAACCATGCTTACACAGTGGGATCAAAAGGAGTGAAGTTCTCTGACTACAAATGAGTCAGCTGTGATTGAATCAGCGACCCTCACATGAGGACTAAAACTGGCAGGTCTGGGGGAATGCACAGTTCATTCCAGTTATACACACTTGAAGTTTCAAGAAAAGGCTCCTTTGCAAAATATGCAAAGTGGGAAAGTTCTGTCCTGTACGCTTTAAGACTTGGTGAGCATGCACGTGTGCGCGCGCGCACACACACACACACACACAGACACCAAACACATACCAGCGAGGGAGAAATTGCTTCTGAAGCCTAACTCACCTTATTAGCAGCTTCACCAAGGTGCTTAAATCATGCGAATTTAATTATTAGACTATTAACTCACATGATATCTGCTCAATGCCTTGCTGGCAAATATCATATCCACGTTCATGCTTGTACAACACAAGTATTATCACTAGTCCCCATTTCAGTCAATAATGTGTGCCTATGGGCATTTATAAAAGATTTTCAGCCAGCCCACTGGCCAATATCCTGTAAGTATTGAGAACCAGTATCTATCATTTCAGTCTGTATTATTGTGTCTGATCTATGTAGCCAGCTGTTAGAGTCTGACTTTTCCAAATGTGTTATCATGTTTATCTAGTCCTCTACGGAAACTTGGAAGCCCTAGGAAAAACCAGAATCACCCCTTTGAGCTTCCTTCTTTCCCCTCAACTCATCCACTGAACCAGGTACCTGGAGACATTCAGACTCCTTCCAACTTCACTCTCTAGGACTCAGACCTTGCCCTACCCTCCAACCCTTTCCATGGATTTTTCCATGGAATCTTATTGCTTCAAATCTTTCAGTGGTCTGCCAGCTCCTTCAAGAAAGAACCTACCTTTCTTAGTGTGGCTTGTACTGTCCTTCATAATTCATTCCCACATTCCCTGGCAGCCTAATCTCATCACTCATCTGGTCTCTACGCCACTTCTCCAGTCCAGTCAAGGAAGAGTACTTGGGACTCCCAGAACAACTGTGATCTTCTGTGCCCACAGTATTTGCACATTCCAAGATGGTTCTCTCTCCATCTCTAACAGTCAGAGACCAGAAAAGGCCCTATTCATCTTATAAGACAGGCTGGGTCTAAAGTCCTTGGGGAAAACCTTTCTTGATACTTGCTAAAGCTGACCCTTGATCTTGCCCAAGATGCCCATCTAAGCCCCTGTGAGAATCCTGGCCGCTGTGCCCCTCTTCGTCTCTCTGATGTCATTGTCTCTGACGTGACTGCTAAAGCCAACCACAACACCAGCTATGTGCTGGTGTTAGACTGGGGATGACACTTGCCACCAAAGAAGGAAAGAACTGAGATGGTGATGGAATTTCTGAACCACTGTAGTTACTGCACCTCGGAGCTTGCTCTTCTTCTGACCTCCCAGTTTGATGAAAGTTTTCCTCACTCAGGTTTATATCAGTCTGAGTTAGAGGTCTGCTACTTGAAGCTAAGAGCGTCCTTGCTTCACTGCCTTCTCTGACTTTCCTCTTCTTGCCTCCACTTGGCTTGATGGCCCCTCCTCTGTTTCACCCCAGCTTTGCCTCTCATGGCATTTATTTTGAAATTCTCCTCTGGCCTGTCAGATCCCACTTATTAGGCTATGAATCCTCTAACATCAGGGAGCACAATCTTATTAGTCTGTCCTCGCCAGGTTCCTGGTAAATAGCAGATATTTATAACATTTTGCAAAACTGATTTTGCTGAATAGCCACCAGTTGATCAAGTTGGGAGGAAATGTACATGAATCTTCCCTTATACTTACTCATCTTCAGGGACATAAGGAGTTCTGACTGTACAGTGTGAAAAATACCTTCTTGACTTAAATTATGTGTTTGGGGAAGCAGAATTAAAATTTGGCTTTTGAAATAACTTAAAATTAATTTGAGCTGTGAAATTATAATTTAATCCACGAAAAGGTGACTGATGGTTGTTTTAGCCCTATTTTTAAAAGATCACTTTATTGAGGCACAATTGACATTAAACAGCTGTATATGTTTACTGCATACAACCTGATGAATTTGGAAATAAGTATATACCCATGGAACCATCACCACCATCTATGCTGTGAACACGCCTGTCACCTCTGAAGTAATAATATATGAAGAGGGTGGCAGCTATGCTTTCTTTAACAAACTTAGTACCTTTCCTTCTTAGAAGGTCCTAGAAACATCACACACTTAGTCAAGTGTACAAATTTTAAGAGTGTGGAGGATGACTTTTTATATGTAAACACTGCACAAACCATGATCTTTTCATCCACTGCAGAATTTTAAAGTCTGAGACTTTATTTTGGGGGAGATTATTTGATTCATGTTTTACTCTGACAAGAACCAGGTCTGGGAAGGAAAAAGCCACGGTGATTTTGTCCAGCATTACACACCACATGCTGCCTGGTCTGGTGCTGAGCACGTAATACTTGCTCGAACGTGTTTGTTGAACCAACAAATGAACTGGGAGCAAGATGCAGCTGGCTCAGCTGGTCACTTGCTAGGGCTCAGTTCATCCATTTCTAATTTGAGATAATATCTTCCTGTTCCTACTTTCCCAGTTTGAGAAAACCAAATGAAAATATTGACATGGAAGTGTATGTAGCAAGCTACAAAAACCCATACAAATAACATTAAGTGCACAGTTAGGAAATATAAATATGTCAACCTATTTCTTCATATCCCTAAACTTAAAAGTGAGACTAAACGTGAAGCTTTGTGAATTTCCAGAACATCAGATTGCAGAGTGCTTTAGAAGTTTTTTTCTTTAAACAGTTTTGCTTTCATCACTAACTGTGTTCTATAAGAACAACACTGATTTCAAAGATGGTCTTTAATGATCTCTGCTTCTTGGTATTTACACCATTGGGTAATCTCCTCCCCATAACTGCTTCCAATGAACAGAATAAGGCAAAGTGATGGTATGTCACTCCTGAGATTAGGTTACAAAGACTGGGACTGCCATCTCATTGGCACTCTCTGTTTACTAACTGGCTTGCACACTTTGATGAAGCTAGATGCCACACAGGAGAGGCTCACATGGCAGGGAACAGAAGGTGATGTCCAGCCAAAACACAGCAAGGACCTGAGGGCCTCACTCTGACAGTCCACGGGGAATTTGGTTCCTCTAAAAACAACATGAGCTCAGAAGTGGACCCTCCTTCACTTGAGCCTGGAGGTGGTTGACACTTTGGTTGCAGCCTGTGAGAGACCCCAAAAAATAGTTAAGCCCTGGCCAGGCACCTGATCTAAAAAACTTGGAAGTGTATGTAGCACCTGATCTAAATTAACTATTGTGTTGTTGTTTTAAGTTAATAAGTGTTGGGATAATTTCTAACTATTGTGTTGTTGTTTTAAGTTACCAAGTGTTGGGATAATTTGTTATTCAGCACTAGCTAGCTAATAAAACTTCCATGGATTTCTAGGACTTTAGATTATAGTAATAGGGACTGGCATATTCTGAATTAGCCTTTTTGGTTAGTGACTCTGGTTTTATCATTCGTTTATAACCTTAATGAGAGCAGGATCATAGATAGTTTAATATCTAAATAAAGTGAGGGTCTTGCAAAGTGCTGACACATAATGAATACTTGATAAATGTTTGTGCAATGAATGATAATAATTAAGTCAAGCAAGATAATCTCTGGTGAAGCTGAATGACATACCAGGGAAAAGCAAGTAAATGATGGGGACCTAGGGGGAAGATGGAGGAATCCTCCTCTAAAAAATGAAAACAGCAAGAGCGCAGGCACAGTAACCAGTAAGTCTATGTCCTCCGGGCTATGGCAAGAGCGAGGAAGTTTACAACAGGGCAGCTCCATCTTTATGTACTTTCCCTTACAATGTTCTGCAGTTTCATCTTTTTTTCTCATAGCCTAAAATGGAAAGTTAAAGAACTCAAACATCAAAAATAAGGGAATAATAAAATAAAGAAGAACATCCACAATGTGGTATACTCTGTAATCACTAAAAAGTGACAATATACATGACTTAGAAAGATATCACCTCCATTCAAACAGGATAAAACAGGTTGCAAAACAGCGATTCCATTTTGGTAAAAGTTTATGTGTATTCACACACTAAAAAGTCTGGAAGGAGATATATGGCCAGTGATTATCTTTTTCTGGTAGGACTATGGGTAATTTTTACTCTTTTTATGCTTTTTAGAATTTTCTAATTTTTTTAAACAACAAACATGTATTACTTTTACACTCAGAAACAGTAAAGGTTATATAAATTTATTGCTAAACACATAAAACAAAGAAGATGCCCTAAAGATAATACTTTCCTGTTAATATTACTATTGGAAAAGACATCACAGTGTGTAGGGTAAAAATCCCCTCCACTCTTCTTACTTAAGGATACTGGGGCTGCGACACCCTCACACAATAGTCAGTAAGGCTGGTGTGTTGCAGGGTTCATGCTGGGGTCACCTGGGCCCCTGAAACTTAGGTCCTTTTGGCTCAAAGGTTAACCAAGAGAGACTGGTGTCCCTGATGTTTTAAAAGATTTTCAGAGGCAATTCAGCCAGCTCGTATTAGCTGCTTCCACAACAGATCTTTAATGCCTGGGGTCTTAAGTCCTCAGAAAACTGGGCTTTAACTCTAGAATAGTGATTCTCACCATTTTTCAGTGCAACAGAATGAATTGAGGAGCTTGTTCAAAGTTCTCTTTCCCTTTGTGAGGGGTTAACTTTGTAGGTTTGGGGTAGGACCTAGGAATCCATACTTTGACATATGCACTCCAGAAATTTTGGTACTTGATATCTAAGGGCTATATATGGAAGAATACTACTTTCATTTTTGTTGACTTGGTTACATTCTACAATAAAAAATATTTTTATCCATACAGGTATCTTCCACCTTTTCCCCTTATTTTCAACTACTGTACAGATTGGAATACAGAAATATATTTTCTCAAGAAGAGTCTAGAGCTCACCGTGAAATAGTTTCAAACATATAAAAGTTGAGTTTCAATGTCCTTCTAGTACTCTCTTTACTCCTCTCCTTCGGTCACGTGTCAATGTGTCCACCATGGGATACTTGTTAAGCATTTATGTGCTATGCACGGTGCAGAAGGCAAACCTCCCAAGGATTCACACCAAAGCCCTATTTGACATTGAAATCCCCTTGACTAATAGAAGTATGTCAGTTCTATCTGACTGAAAGCAACTCTGGCATATATCAAGAGCTCTCTCCAACATGCTGGCAAAGGCACTGAGTTTAAAAACCTGTGAGAACAGTGACTAGCATCTAGTAGGCATGCAGAAAGTGTTCAAGGAGAAACAGCATCCTGGCGTTAGAGCTATTTGAGAACATGTTCGTGCATGCATCCCCTCCCATTAGATCTCCCTGTTCTTACCCACGCATTTCCTGTCAGTATCATTGCCATGAAAACCACAGCCTACCGGGCATGCTCTCTCCTTCGGTCTGTCTGCCCCAGAGCTATTTCAAAACACATATCTCATTTCATCATTTATTCAGGGAGCTTCCAGTGGCTCCCCACTTTTTTCAGCAACTGTTCTTAGTGTATGGAATGTTCCAAATCATCACAGAACTGGGATCCATCATGATGGAAACACAAAGGACCCTCTCTGCCCAGGGGAAGGTATACTTATGTGCTACTGGGTCTAAATGTAATCTGTTATTGGACTTACCTGGAATATGTTGCAGAATATTCAAACTACAGGAAGATTGGTGAAAAACTATTACCTCTGCTAGAAAACTATTACAAAACTATTACCTCTGCTTGAAAACTGTGTGCCCTACTAAATGACAGGGAAGTATCACGAGTGTCTGTATAGTGTTCATTGAGAACTGCGAACTTGTAGTCTGGAGGGTAAATACCTGATACTTCTGCTACAACACCCTCTACTTCCCTTTTTTTGACAGACATCACTAGAAGAATCACAGACTCCTTCCACGTTCCCACTCTCATGTCTTTTACCCTTCCCTTTTCTAAACACATCTGGCCTTAAACCATTCTTACTGCTTATGGTCAGGCTTATTCCTCCCCACCCTGAACTCCTATGATTGGTCCCGTTTCTTGACACTTATCTTCCAGGAACTGACCACAGAATAAACCTGACTGCGGCACTGCCCATCTGACCAAGGGTAGGGAACTGAATCTCAGTACAAATTGATTTTCTTATCTGTAAGATGGGAGTGTAATGTAAGTCACAGGGAAATTATGAAGATTAAAAGAGAAAAGGCAAATGAAATGCTTGGCATGATTAGTAAGGCCACAATTGAAGGAAAGAAGCAAAAGGATCAGGGGACGCATATCTTGAAACTATGGACACGTGTTAGGATTGAAAGCACCACCGGTGAGGAAAAAATGCTCAGAAAGTGAAGAGCTGCTGGTCAGAGCAATTCACCCTATGAATCCATCTGGACATAGAAAGTTATACAAATTTCTGCAATAGGCAGATTTCATTCAATGACCAGAGTTTAGTTTTTACAAGATTAATGAACTCCTCCAGACATAACTTTAATTCTCTGAATTAGAATTATGGGGGCTTCCCTCATGGCTCAGACAGTAAAGAATCTGTCTATACACAGAAGCCAGCTAATCTTTGGTTTCTTACTATAAATGACTACATTTGCATTCTGGCTTACATCTCTCATGAGTTTAATTAGTAAAAGCCCATCTCTAAGATACAAGTCACCTCTGGATGGAGACACCGAGTCAGGCGTTTCCATCTATAAGGAAGAGGACTGCTGACACGGAATGGCGTATAGCCTTGTCTCAGGAAATGACCGCCCTTCCCCAGGTGGAAACTGGGGATTTGAGCTTCTCCTTCAGACAGCAAGGCGGCCACATCTCCCTTTCTTTGCACATGCAGTGGCTCCCAAGTTAGATTGTGAGCCCCTGAAGGCACGGGTCAGATTGCAGTCTCTGTGTCTCCAGCCCCTAACACACCTATCATTTAACAAATGTTTGTTGTTAAAAATGACCTAATGAAGTTATTAATATTACATGGCAAGGTAGTTCCCTGACCTCTTATCAGAGGATATGGTCCTTATCAGAAATGTGCAGTACAAAAGCCTGTAATAAAAGTTCAATGCATTTTCCATTGCTAATGACCTATTCTTTAAAGAGTGTTTTAAAACAGAATATAATACTGCACAGTAATCACTGCTGTGATACCATCTGAAGCAATGTTCATTGTTGTTGTGTGCTGTGCTGTGTTGTGTTACCAACTACCTGCTTAGTAATTTCAGTCCAAGGGACGTGTTTAATTATAGATTCAATCATTTATTCAATACCAAAAACCACACATCAAGGATTGGGACCTAATTACCCAACAGGAACTGTAAAACTGTTTTCCAAAAGCAAACTCATTTGTTTTGTTAAAAAAATTACTCAATTCTTATTAATGCATTATTCCATGTAAGTATAAATAAAGAAAAAAGAATCAGTATACAATCAAGTAAAACTAATATAACTGTTCGAGCTTCTATAATACTGATCTTCTGAATATGCCCTGAGGGAATTTACAGAAACACAGTACTAATTGATAGTGGTTTTTTTTTTTCCTAATGAGCATCCAAATGATTTCAATTCAAATATTCATAATCATGTTTTATCATCCAAAAGAAATTGTCAGCTTGGTGAGGATATTTGATAGGCCTTACTCAGGAGAGCTCTTGCTTTTTGTATCGGGCAGATTTGTTCAAAACAGAAATAGAGGTGGCAAGATACAGATAGAGTTGAACTTGGTGTCATTGTGGCTGAGAGCTGCTCACTTTAATGACACATGCCAAGCAATTGTGGGGGGTGGGGGGGAGGGGAGAGACTGAGGGTTCTTGGACAGCAGGAATAACAGAAAGACATCAGCTCTAGAAAAGCTTCATATGAGAAGGACCCAATGATAGAGGACAGATAATTTCAGAGTGGGGTAAAATCAGAACAAAATCAGTAACACAATGTTAATGAAGCTACTTCTAAGAGCATCATTGGGTGGAAGAGAAAATACCACTGTTGTGATTATGACTGTAGTATTTTAATTGGGATTTACTGATGTCTGCATTCATGCTTCAGTTGACAGCTACTGAGTTGTTAAAGCTTAAATGGAAACTCACTGCATTGATCTTCTATCTAGTTACCACCTGTCACTTCTTAAATTTGTACTTCCTGAACTAAATGTAAACAAAGGCGGTGACATAAGCCAGCCAGGTGAAAAATACCTGGAAGGACATTTTAAGTTAACTCTGTTATGTAGATGACTCAATCACTTATATCCACTGAGAGCAAGTATGATTAAAAGGGATGTAATAAATTTGTATATTAAAAAATAACTGTGGGGAACTTTGATCTGGCCAAGGTGACATTAGCTACATGGAAAACAATCACAGAAAACACTTTTTGAATATACATGGGTACCAGATGCATTGAGGGGCAATGTGGGGCATTTTTCTGAATAATTCAGGCAAAAGTTGCATTTTGCATAAATTCAGGTCAAAATAAGTTGGAGTTTAAATTTTTACCCATGTTTCCTATGCCATAACCTCCACGGGTTTTGAGTTATGAGTAGTCATGGCTAGTTTTATTTTTAGTTATATCAAAAAGTGTGAGGCCACCAGAAAAATTTTCTTTGCCCCTGTGGAAATAAACCTACTAGGCTCAGACAGTAAAGAATTTATCTGCAATGCAGGAGACCTGGGTTCGATCCCAGGGTAGGGAAGATCCCCTGGAGGAGGGCATGGCAACCCACTCCAGTATTCTTGCCTGGAGAATCGCCATGGACAGAGAAGCCTAGTGGGCTATAGTCCATGGGCTCGCAAGGAGTTGAACACGACTGAAGCGCTGAGCACAGCAAAATATCTACTAAAAGTCTACCTTGAATTGTCTTTCCATTGGGTTAACAAAGCAGTCTTTGAAAATGTAAATGAATATCTGGGTCTAACACTTAAATGGGACTCCAGCATCTGCATTCTGAACAAGCATACCACATGTGCACTCACAGCTGATAAATTAGCAGACACCAAAACAGTGAGATTAATATTGATATGGTTTCTAGCAGTGGAGGCCAATAGGGTCCAAGGTTGGGTTATGTACTGTTCATTGTCTGACAACCAAATTAATGCACATTCATATGCAGACAGCGAGACTTACTGGTCCTGGCCTCGGGCAGAAATTTGTCTTGTTGGTTCTTGCAGATGGGGGAGCAGGCACCAGCTCATGACAGGTTTCACTCCTGTTTCACTGAAGACTCACTGGAATGTAGGAGTTACATACTTTTCTCTTTCAAAAGGGCAGGGCATGGTGGTGTTTCACCCTGTGAGGGAGCTATATCTAGCAGGCAGAATTACTGTGAGCCCAGGTAGGCTGATTTTCCTCCTGCAATACAATTGACATCTCCATTATGCAAATCTGCGTGGATGTTCAATCGGATGCAAATGCCATTGTGTTCTCAGCCCAATATCCTTTAATGTTTTAGACCGCTGGTTTCATCAACAGCATTAATTTCCATTCAGACCTTGCATTTCGAGTGATTGCACGGCAGCTGTTCTTTTTGCAGAGAAATGGAGATGCGTCCACTTGAGTTTTATGAAAGGAAAAATAATTTATTTGGGGGTATGCGATATTTGTCGAAGACTCTTTGGGAAAAGGTTAAGTAATCAGCTTCCATACACACACAGTCCTGGATGCGCAAGTTCTTGGTAACACTCAGCTTGGGAAATGTCACCTTCAAGAAGCCTGTGTGCACAGCTGGCTGTGTGGGACCCCTTTAGCTCGGGGTGGGGTAGCTTCCACGCAGCTAAGGGACCTGCCTTCTGCTCATCCCAACGCATTTGCACTTGCTCTTACTTCCTCCCTGCCTTTCTTTCCCTTGTTAGTAAACATTGCTAAAGAAATTGACTTTAGACCCAATTCTCTTCCCTCCTCCTCCACCTAGTGTGGACCTTGGGCAAATTATTTAACTTGTCTGCTCATCCATTAATAAGAGATCTCATATCTTACAGCTGTTAGGAATTAAAAGTAGCTGATGCAACGCTCAATTCCTAGCACAGTGTCAGGGGCAGCCCTCAATGATGGGGACAAACTGGCAGTTAGCGGTCAGGGCTGGATGAGGCTGAGAGGAGTGCAGAAGCTGCTTTTCATGACAATGGAAAGGAGGTACCAAAACACTCAGCCTTTGAGACAAACCATAGTTTAGTGTCATATTTTGCAAGTTCAAAATGAATGCAAAAATCCCATGATGAACAAATCTTCAAAATTTTAAGACAGGATCTGTCATGGTGCTAAGGTGAACCATATCAGAGCCTGAGGCTAAAAGGAAAATCCAGTTATACTGATGCTGCCATTATGTAAAATTCTGATCTTTTGTTCATTATGGATTTTCTGCATTCATTTGATCTGCTTTTACTTAAATTTTTGATACTTTATTCATCATGAATTTTGCATTAAATTTGAGGTTTTAAAATGTTGCATTAAAATGTTATTTCTCTTGATGACTGAGAACTTTGGCTTCAAGATGAGTATCTCAGGGGTCTCCTTCATCTCACCTTAATCTGGGTTCCTCTGGTAGTCACCATGTCCCTTGAGAAATCTCTGATTTCACCCCACCAGTTTTGGGGTCCTTCTCTGTGCTGGGCTTCCTGAGTGCTCCACTGGTTCTGGCTGAATGAGCATGACCTCTAAGGTAATCTGTGGGTTTGCAGGCACTAATGGCTTTTCACACATGTACCTTAGCCTCCCAGGATAACTAGTCTGTCTCATGTAGGTGATCCTAAATTGGAAGAAAAACACCCCCAAGATGAAGGAAAGAACAGGTGTCATCAGGGGTAACCATTTGTAGTTTTAGAGATTATAACATGCACAAGAGGGTGGACATGCCAAGGGAACTGAAAATCCAGACTACTGGTGTGAGTCTACCCATAAGTAAAAGACATATTTTAAAATTTGACAATATAAACCTATGAGGCTGCCTGTACCCAAAGGTGGCATTATTATTATTTTTTTTTTAATATATCTGCACAGAGACAACACATGGAATGGCAGAAGCCCTGAAGACAGGACTCTTTGGGTTCACCACAAATATGGACAAGATATCTGTCAAAGAAATAACAACTGTAGTATAGTAAGTAACTGGCAGCATGTCAGGAAGGTCCCCTGGGGCTGACAGGGGAAGAATGGAGGCTCACCCAGGTCCTGGACTGAGGGGAAACTGCTAGAAGTGTCTTGGTGAGTGGTCGCTTGGCATCCAGGTCACACTTCCAACACCGGGAATGGGGGAGAGGTAGGGAAGAAGGTACTCAGACAGACTTGCCAGGTAAGTGGACTCAGACTCGAGTCAGGGTGAAGGCTGGGTTGGAGGGGTCTTCTGCAACAACTCTTGGCTCCCTTGAAGCCCAGGGCAGAAAGGAGGGGAAAGGAGGCCCCCCCCACCCAAGCCTTCACATTCTTCTTGGTCGGCCTCTTTGATCACCCTCTCTTCCCAGAGTCCTCTGATGCCTGGCAGCAAGGAATGGTATTAATTTTTTTCAATAGTTCTTTGGATATTTTAATGCAAATCTGGCTATTAAATTTGGCAACCAACCCAGGACATATTCTAAAATCCAGTTCCTTCAGTTATTTTCTGAGGCACTAAGGTAGAACCCTATCCCTTAATGAATCACAGGAAGTCAGCTCAGTCATGCCCCTGAAAGGCCATTTGAGTCTCTCAAACAACCACATAATTACTTTCTCAAGACTGCACTTCTAGTAGAGAGAGGTAATTAAAGCAGCGATGAGAAAGTGACCAGGATCAGTAGGAGCCCAGAGAAAACCATGTAATGACATTTCCACGAGAACTTGTTTTCATTTCGTGTAGGACTTTGCACATTAATATAGAATTTTTTCTCTTTCTGAGAGAGAGAAGCTGTAGATAGATCACATGAATATCCTGGTTCCCCAGACAAAATGTACTTCCTCTAAAGGTTAAGGAGCCATTCCAAAGTCATATAAAAACCAAAGGAGATCACTTGTGAGAATAACTGGAGGTAAAAAGAAGGACTCTGAGCTGGGGGCTAACATTTGTGCAGAGAGGATGTGTGGGGAAGCTGGTAAGACCTTTTATAATTAAAATGCTATCACGAAACAGCTGCAACCAGCTCAACAGAACTTATCTGGTTTCCTCACTTTATCACCAAAATCATTTCTCTACCACACTCTGGTCTTTGCTTTTTTCAGCTTAGTCTGAAAAAGATTTTAAAAAGGCATGTACATTTTATACTATGCAACCATATATTATACTATATTACTTTATGTTAGCTTAATCATATACTAATTATTTTATATCTAATATCTATTAAGTATACTATCTATTATGTTAATCATACTCATTACATTTTTATATTGTTATGTTATATGTTACACACTTAAATAATTTGTCATTTTCCAGCACTAAATTTATCAGAGATGTTCCTAGACTGGAACATGGTTGGGTCAGGAAATGTTAGTTCCTACCTCTTTACACTGAAAAATTCTCTTCCAATTCTCTTCAGAGTGGCCTGTGTTCTTTTAATCCTAGTTTTATTTCCTATAGGCCATCATTTTTCTGAGTGTTCATGACATGTCGGGTAGTATGATAAATATACTCATGTGGATGGTCTTATTTTGCTCTTACCTGTGAGGCAGGCAATGGCACTCCATTCCTTTGCTCAGATGTGGAGACTGAGTTCTAAGAGGCGACTTGCCCAAAGTCAAATAGCTAGTGATTCCAGCACCGTCTAGAACCGCCCCCACCTTTTGACTGCCTAAATCTCCTCCCTGCTAGGGGACCTCTTTGTTCAAGATTGAAAATCCCAAATGAGAAGCCAACAGAGAGGGTTTTACAAAGATCCCAGAACCGTAATGAATCTGATTCAACCACACAATGGACAACAACTCCATGATCAACAGTAAAGCCCCATGCTGCCAAGTGTCAGTTGAGTTGGCTGATAAGGCTGTCTCTATAAAGATGAGCATTTGATAACTTAGGGATGACAGGGACTTGGTTTCAGATCCCATCCCAGGGAGCATGAGCACGGTGACTGGTCCTAAGCTTGGGTAAATACATGTGTCTGTCCTAACTCACTTACATTCAGTTATCCAATAGTTTGTGAGCTCTTAATGTTTGTCATGTGCTGAAACAGACATCAGATAGATGCAGTAAAGAGTAAAGTACTATCCTTGGCCCCCAGGAGCTCACAATTTTGAACAGAAAGGTGATTCACAAGCATATGTTATCACAACAAAAGAGGATTTAAAGGTACATGTATGGGGGTGGATGCAAATGCTAAAGAAGTTCAGAGAAGACATTATTTCCAACTGAAACTAAGAATTCATTAGGCAGAGAGGCAGATAATGGCAAGGAGGGATAAAAGTAACCTCAAGGATAAATTAAACCACACTGAGAATCCCAAGGCATGTTTAAGGTAGAGTGCCTCTTCTGGCCGCATGTTAGACTGTCATGGGGAGCTCATCTAAATGCACTGGGCTGCACAAGCAGAGGTTCAGATCCTACTTGTCTAGGGTGGAGTTCAGGCATTGGTGTGTCCAGTAGCTCAGCAAGTGATCCAAATGTGCAATTGGTGTGAAGGACCCCTGATGAAGCCTGAATGAATGAGGGCCTTAAGGAAGGGGACTAACATTTATGGAACAGACTCACTATGTGGTGGGACCTTTGCTGCTTCTGAACACAATCTTCTCAACAATCCTACTATGAAGAACTTGAATTCACTGGGAGCTTACCATAGCTGCAACTGTGCTAGGAGCATTAATTATCTCATTTATCTGAATGCCAAGTTTATGAGGTTTCATGTTGGTCTGTCAACACTGAGGCCACAGACAGGATGAAAATGAGCTTTGATGAAAATCTATCCATCAGCAGCCCTGACTGAAAGACAAACAAAGCAATGAGAAGCTCCTGTGATTCGCTGGATTGACTGGAAGGAAAGACTCTCTCAAGGGCACTAGGGTAATAACGTTTCTATGCAAAATTTTCTTCCATGTTACTTGTCAATTTCTTATTGATTCACAGGAGCTCTTTTTATAATAAGGAGAGTAGCTATCTGTTATTGCAAAATTTTCCTGTCATCTTCTCATTTGTCTTGTAACCTTATGGTCTCCCAAATACACAGGAGTTTTAGTTGCTTTTATATTTTCTTTTATAGTTTCTGGGGTTGGAGCCTTGCTTAGGGAGGCTTTCTTTAATCCAAAATTATATTTTTAGCATCTTCTATATTATCTTTTGGTATATTCTATGGTTTACATTTCATCTTAGACCTCATATCCATCTAAAAGTGCATGTTGCTATATATCCTAAAGTAGGAAGCTGTTATTTTTCCTAGATATACAGACAATTGTCCCAACACATGTATTTGAACAGCCAGCTCCTTCAAGGGTAATTTAGATCCATTATTAAGAACAGGTAAATTGCCCCTGACCTTTAAGGTGAGATTTAATACCAGTTTTTAGCAATGATCTCCAGAATGTGGGAGCTATGTGTGGTTTTTGAATCATGTTTATGTTCTCCCTAACCCCTGGCATTTTCAGTTCAGCTATTGTGCTGTGGTTTTCCCCTAATAGAATTTTAAAACAATTATTTTGTATGTGCATCCAGGAGCCCTGTGGCACTGGGAATATTTTAAATTCAAACTCAAGAGTGGAAGGGAGGCATGTAAATCCCTCTAACAAATCCTCCGGGATGGCGTCTTTACTTTCTCTTCTGCCTCAGATCTATAAAAATATGTGGCTTACAACGACTTAATTAGAATAAATCTAGCCCTGACATTAGACCCGTTTGTATCTACTATATAGAATTCTTACTTTTGGACTCCCAGAGAACTTAAAGCAATTTTCTGTGACTAAATATTCAATTCAAATCTAACGATGTGAAGAAAAAAAATGCTAAAATTAGATGAACCTGCACAAAAGTAGTCAGAACCTGAATTCAGAATGAGTTGATTCATTCTGCCAAGAAGAGCATCCATTACAATAAAAAATGCAAATAAAAAGGACTTTACCATACTATGAGCCAGACAGAGCGCCATGGGCATTCTATTAGTACATTTATGTCTAGTCCTCACAGTGGCCCGGCATGCTAGCTGTTATTCTAAGACTGATGAAGAAACTGGGGCTCAACATTTCGTCCATGCCCTTCTCCTGGCAAGGCAGTGTCAGGTCTCAATCTTGGTCTCAGTCTCCCTTCTTGGTCAGCCACATTTACTGTTAAAGGTGCAGAAAAGGGTGTCCTCGAGGAGCTTCCTCAGGCCTCTAATGTGTTGTCCTACACCTGCACTCCTGTCTTCTTTGTTCACATATGAAAGACAACCCTGGAAAATGCCACATGCACTGGCTTTGCCAAGATCCAGGTGTAGAGCCATTGGGGGATGGAGCTTCCTGTTTCCTCCTCCAGAGCCTGTTTCTGTGCCTCCCTTCCCACACTGTCATGCCAAGAATATTTACCCTATGGAAACTGACAAATGCTACAGTCCAGGGCTTTGTTTTCTACTTGCTCTGACCAATTATTCAATACCGTCCGTGCACAAGACACACTGCTCTGAATGGAAGGTCCATTCATATCCGTAGGCAGCAGGCACTGTGGGTTCAGAGCTGACATATAACCAGAGATTTTAATTGCTCATCCCTGAGTTTTCACTAACACCAGTGAGGAAAATAGCACCCCTTCCCTTTGAGCCCTGCCTGCTTGCTTTGCTGGTTCAGCCATCCTGCCCAGTTATTTCAACATATCAAGACAATAAAACACATCTCTTCATCAGAGAAAAGTTAGGAAGACTGGACGAGGATTAATTGCAGCGTTGTCTTGTTTACTCTAAAGAGGAACTGTGTGCTCACCATCTGAATTCAATTAATCTGATCAGACAGGAAATTAGCAGCCAAAATTGCCTTTCTATTAGGTGGACATGACCCAACAACATTTGGAGAGAAAGTATGACGGCTGCCCTAATTTCTCAAGTGTCATCTAATCAAAAGAAAAAAATGAAAAAAGAATGTCAATATTATCTCAAGCTCCAGGGGGCTCAGCCTCTCTCCTTTCCCAGCTCCATAGGGCCTTGAATATTTTAAATGTTGTATGGGGCAAACTGTTTATTCAAACATTTATTGGGGGCCTACTATGCACCAGGTGCTATTTAGGGAATGGGGATGTAGCAGGAGTTTATACACTATCGGGTAGTGACAGGCAAGTTCTCCGGATAAAAGCAGGGGATGCTGGGTGAGGTGGGGGAGGGTGAAGGGTAGAAACTGGACTCACCGAGAGCACACGATGAGCTCACCTGAACAGAACAAATGTGTGCAGAGGCTGCCAAGATGGATGTCCTCAAACTCTCATCCAATTTGGGTACAGCCTGGGAGCTTTCTTACAAACACTTTGCAGCACACACTTCAGGAGTTTCCAATTAATAAATCCTGGGTGGATCCCGGAATCTGCATATTTAACAAAACACTCCCTAACCTCAGATTGTTTGGGAACCTCAGCTTCAGGAGTGGGACATCCTTTGAATAAATTTACATAATAATTAACTTTTTTTTGGGCGGGGTGCATTCACAAATCAGTCTATTTGCTGGGAGGGGGATTTCTCTGGGAGAAAAGACAGACTCTATTTCTTGAAGGAGTGCATGTTTACAGGGGTTTATAGAAATTAAATAGCCACACAAACATAAGTTCAAATGCAGCAGGGGATTTAAGCAGAAGCAGAATAAAGGACTGGAACCTGTGGCAGTGTCCTGAGCAGGTTGTCAGTCACGAGCTGCTTCCTTTAGCCTGGGAGTCAAATGATAAGTGGGAGGAAGACCATTCTACAAAGAGAAAAAAACCACATACCAAGGGCCTGAGATAAACGAGAGGTCTTTAACACCTCTCTCCACCAGTATGAACTTTCCCAAACATTCTCTCCACCTCCAACCTGAAATGAACCCAGCCCTTCCCTTGAGGCTACCTCTCTGCCCAAAACCCTGCCCAGCAGCACTGGTTGTCACTGAGGCTTCTAAGCAGGACTGGGCTGGTTGGGCCTCTCCTTGAGAAGCTCTGTGGTACTGGCTACACAGAAGGAGTGCCTTGGAGGAAGCCTCAAAGTTGTAGACTGGCCTTCACAGACTGTCCTGATGGATTAACCTCGTGAAAAGAGGGCCTAATTCCAGGTGAACAATTCAGAGGAAGATTAGAAAATGTGAGCAATGTGGTTGAAGGAAAGTTACATGGCTCAAAGTAGCCTGGAGTTAAAACTCCCCTCCAGGTCCTCTCCACCATTCTATGCAAAACAAAGAACTCTCTCACCCGAATTAAAAAACGGACATTAAGGCTGATTACGCCCAGCTGCCAGCCGGTCCAGCCTCTGGCCTATCTCCAGAATTCCTTGCCCCAGCCGTTTAAGAGATAACTACTCCGAACAACCTTGGAGAAGAACAGGCCCCCTTAAGAGAGTAGCTTTCCACACGTATGCCTACATACAACTTCCTCTTTTCTTGGGTTAGTGCAGCAGCTCACTGATCTGACTGCTGCCCCTTCTCGCCTCATTAAAGGTGATCTGTTCCTGTAAAGTGCTGGTCTCATTCTTTTTCAGAACCTCGCCTTCTCTAACTCCCTTACCCTACAGTGGTCAGGGGTGACAGTCATACTTCAACATACAACAGCCTGACAAAGGTCAATGCTTAAGATCCTTGATGTCTAGACATGGGATTAAGCTCCAGGTTCTGTACCAACTGTTCAACAAAGGGCAGTTTTTGTCACCCCTCTACAACTCTATGTTCTCATTTGTTCAACATGGAGATAACCAACTCTGCCTCAGTGGATAGTTGTGAAAAGGAGGTGTTCCTCCCAGGGAGGCCACAAGAGATCAACAAACAGCAGAGGAACTTGAAACCATAGCCTTAAGACAGTCTTCACTTTTACACAGCACTTTGTTGCTGCTTTCAGATAGACCACCATGTAGGCTTAATAACTGATATTGTTTTACAGTCATTTAGCTCAATTAAAAAAGTGATGCACACCATAACCAGGATGAAGAATGCTCAACAAACATAATCTTTGCGGTGTGCTGAAAAAACAGGCACTGGAGATTTGAGACCAAAGCCTGTCCTTTAAGCACCAGTCCCAAGCACTGGGCACAGCCACGGCACCAGAGACTGGGTTACCGAAGGCAGTGTGATTATGGTCAAATATTAACAACTGCATATGGAAATGGAAAAACTTCTCCCAGAAATCTCACTGGCTGGCTCTGTGGTGAAATCCCCTAATACCTGCACATAGTAGACTGGTCCACACAGAAACTCCTAGGCACTCAGTGGATCCCATTTCTCCATCATTTCTTCCACAGCTTATCCTTTTGTGCGCCAGCCACCCCCCAAACCCGATTTTGAGAAAAGCTAGTTAAGTGTGTCCAGCCCAATCCCTAGGCTTTGGAGGTAGTTTCTCAAGCTTAGTAAATCTTTAAGGGCCACACAGGTCTATTAACCCAAATGATTTATGATTTGTTCGTTGTTTCTGTGCAGCTTGGTGGGAGATGAGAGATTTGATGAGCTCTCAACTTTAACTTTTGGACATCTATAAAATCTATAAGGAAATCATAAAACAGAATATTTTTCAGCTTTAGAAAATTCACCTTTTAACAACGCGGGAAAATACTCATGTGATATTAAGTTCTAAGTGCAAAAGGCAATACTGTATGTGAGGCAGGAACCAAGGATTCTCTTTGCCTGAAATGCCATCCTTCAGTTCATTCTCACATCGCTCAGGGTTACTCACCCTTTCCCTCTGCAGAGGTACAAGAATTCCTTGTCAATCTCTATCCCTTGGCCTCTCAGTCCTTACCACTACCCAACATTAGGCCATATATTTGTGTAATTTTTAAATTTATCACCTGTATCCTTCACTAGAACATAGTTTCTGTATGACTGAGGACCTTGTCTTATTTGCTCTGCATCCCCAGTGGTTAGGACTGGGCCTGACACAGAAAGGTGCTTCATAAATTTTTTTTGAATGAATAAACAAGAAGCATTCAAATATTGCTTAAATAAATTAACTATCCTGAATATACAGATGAACTTATTTACAAAACAGGAACAGACCTGAAATACTGAAAACAAACTTATGGTTACCAATGGGGGGAAACACGGGGGGTGGGGGATGGATCGGGAGCCTGGGGTGAACACACACACACTTCCACGTGTGAGACAGATAACCAGGAAGGATGCACTGCGTAAGTACAGAGAACTCTACTCAAAATTCTGTGGTAACCTGTATGAGGAGAGAATCTAACAGAGAATACACGAGAGAACACACGTATATGTGTAACTGAAGCACCTTGCTGTGCACCTGAAACTAACACAACACTGTCAATCAGCTATATTCCTGTGAAATAAAAATTTTAAAATGAATTAACTATCTAAAAATCATTATGGAAATTAATAGATAATGGATGGGAAAGCACTTTCAAAGTCTGAGACACAACCCAAATATTTATTTGTTACCATTGTGATATGTGGGCTATGTCAGATCAAAAATAATTTGCAGTGACAATATCTTCATATGGATCATTTAGGTTAGAAGAGATTAATCCAGCTAAAGAGGCTTGAATGTAAATTATTACCTCCCAAACGCACTGGCACAGATGATTGGACAGTAGCATTTTTATTGGAATTGATTTGTAATCAATACTCACATAGGATTTATTACAGAATTTTCCTCTAATTATCCTAAGTGAACAATTCTGGTTAAAGGCTTTGCAGGGAAAGATAAGAGAAGGGGTTCTATAAATAAGGCTGACTCGTAAGTGCTATATTCCACTCAAGTATCAAGAGTTATTTCTTTATTTTTAATGAAAAACTAGCAATTTTATGATTTCCAGTATTTTATGGTCTTGGGTATGCATTAAGTCCTTTGTTTCTTTTTTTTTTTTTTTTTTTTTTTTACTTCTTTATTTATTTATTTATTTTTTTAAAATATATACTTCTTTTTTTTATTATTATTATTTTTTATTTATTTTTTTTTATTTTTCAGTGGGTTTTGTCATACATTGATGTGAATCAGCCATAGAGTTACACGAATTCCCCATCCCGGTCTCCCATCCCACCTCCCTCTCCACCCGATTCCTCTGGATCTTCCCAGCCCAACAGGCCCGAGCACTTGACTCAACTGTTACTTCCAGCTACCCCTTTTTTCATAGAAGCATACTATTCTAGATCAGGGCTCAACAATGGCATAATTCTGGTCAATTTTGCCTCACTGTTGGGGTGAAGTGCGAGTTGCTATCTAAATCCAATTCAAGAACATTGCTAGCAGTCTTAAGACAAAATAATAAACAGCCTAGTTTGAGAGCTGCCTTGAACGTTCACCTATAAGATTTACTAAAATATCATTTATAAAAGCCCTTTGGGGCTTCCCTGGTGGTTCAGGGGTAAAGAATCCAATGCAAGGAGACATGGGTTCAATCCCTGATTCTGGATGATCCCACACGCTGCGGAGCAACTAAGCCTGTGTGCCACAACTACTGAGCCGGTGCTCCAGAGCTTTGGAGCCACAACAAGAGAAGCTGTTGCAATGAGAAACCAGAACATCCCGACTAGAGAGCAACCCCAACCTGCCACAATTAGGGAAAAGCCCACGCAGCAACGAAGACTCAGCACAGCCAAAAATAAATTTAAAAAACGCAATTACTTTTAAAAATGATAATATCCTATTGTTCATGAGATGATTGTTTTAGCTCATAGACTTCTCAGGCAGAATATGGTATGCAATTGAGAGGTACTATGTTTTCTTTGAAAAACTGTTGGGGATGGAACTTAAGCTCTCAACGGAAGTGTATCAGTGGTAGCAATCAACAAACTGCCTTCCAAGGAGAAGTAACTGCAGGATTTTATTTGCCAAACGGAACAGGATGCATGCCTCCTGAGGGCAAGGATGTAGTACTGTTCCCATAGGACTCCCAGCACCTGGAGCAGACCTGGTCACTGCAGGCACAGAGCAGATCTTAGTGGAAGGAACGTTTTGAAGTTCAAGGCTCGAGTTGAGTTGCTCAAGGCAAGGGGGATATGGAGAGAGTACCCCAAGAGAGTCCCCTTCTTTTCCCACATACTTTCCCCACAAAGGGCTCACTCTTTCCCTAATAAACATCCAACATCACTAAAGAAGATCAGTCTGAAATAATACCAAATTATTAGTCTGTCCAGGGTACACATAGCTCTATTCAATCCTATTTGCTCAACCCAATTTTATCACTTCCTGCAAGGATCAATTCCTCTAACCATCAAGTCTTATTTGAATCTGATACGCCAAGAGCCTATAAGTAAACAATGAATCATTTGATAATGCAGGTCTCCTGGTTCAAGGCATGTTTTCAAATATGTGGGCTCTGGTTCATTGTCATGCCTGTGCTTTAGTTTCCCAGTTAGCAAAGAGGCATAACTACCTCTTCCGTCTCCTGTCCCATCTCAGAGTCCTCTGGAAGTTCTGTGTGTTGTGCGCTGACCTGGTTTTCAGACAGAAACAAGAACAGAGGAAGGATGTGACTTGAGGCTGACCCATGGGAGAATCCTAAAACCAGCCATTTAACACCCAACCCAGAAGGAATCTAGTAGTTGTTTGTTTTGGTGGTATGCAAGTTTATTTTAGATACTGTAAGGATGAAATTTTGAGATTTATTGTTTATGTGTGATAAGACAACAATAACTATTACACAAAATCTATGTTCATACAGGTATATGAGAATTAGGATCAGGTAAAGCTGGACCCAAATGGAGCAAAACTCATGAATTTGGGAAGTGAATGACTGACGTTGGAGAACATCAGGGATAACAGCAAGCCTATCTCAAATGCAGCATTAAATGCCTCATGTTAGGGCCTCCAGTTGCCTGAACTGATTCAGGGTGAACAAACCTTGCACACCTCCGCCCAGGACCCGCCCTGTGAGAAGTACAGGCTGCCTTGTCCTGTTACGCTGCCAATTTCAGAAATTCTATTTTGCCTATTTAAAAATATTATTGGAGCTGGATCTGGGGCTGCCTCTGAATAAAGAGGTTTTGTTTGCAGAAAATTCATAAGCAGAATGACTCACAATGCAGTGGAAATGTGGAAGAAGGAACAGGTAAAGGGAAAATGTGATTGTGTTACTGTTCAGATAAAAGAAAAGGGGGAAGGGAAGGGAAGAGGAAGGGAGGGAGAAGAGAAACACAGAGTCTGTAAAAATGTCTTTGGCACAAGGAAAAGCGGCAAATCTATAAATGTAAATGATGTGTAAATAATTCTTATCATGAGAAAACACGCCTGGGAGGATAGAAGATGATAGATAGGAACTCATCTTGAAAAGCATGAAGCATCCTCTGAACTTGAAGGAGAATGATTAAGTGCTAAATCTGCATAGATGAATGCCTCCATGCATACAGACAGGATCTGCCTTCATACATGGATTCACACCTGCACAAGTGCCTTGTGCAGAAGCCCAAGGAAGTACACACTCACATGTTTTCCACAGATACCAGCATCCATAATTCATTTTCTCTACTTCATCATGTAAATATTTTAAATTTCACAATGGGGGTGGCTTAATAAGGAAGGCTCCCCATTGTATAGCGGTGGTTGTAATTCTCAGCTGCCCAAAACAAGCCATATTTCCTCGTGGGTATATTACTGTAATGAAACACGGCCACATTCCAAACTGTAAAACCTGAGCTCGTAGACTTTTCCATATAGAGCTGTTTCCTAAATACACATTTTATTCCACCCAAACACAGCATGACAGGGCCATCTTAGCACTAAGAGAGTCATTAAATACTCGTGTTATACGGTTTTAATTACAAGCTGCCCCTTTTTCGGGCTTATTTCAATAGATTGTTGCCCTGCTGTGTAATAGTGTATAAAGAAACAGCAGTATCTCTTGCTGGTATATTGTGGAAATTAAAATTCTCAATGCTACTTCAGTAATTAATTTCCAAAGAGAAACCAGTTTAGTTTAATAAAGAGATTAATGAAAATGTTGCAGAAGATATATTTCTCAGGAGGTGTAGTACATTATTTTCTTGCATTCGAAATAATAGAACCATTTCAAAGGACTTAGTAAATCCAGCCTCAATCAATTCTCTTTAACTCAGCATAGAAATGCTTTCCAGGGGCTGTAAAGAAGTAGGGCAGACACACCAGATCAGACCATCCCCGAGGCACAGAGGACTGAACGGTTCCCCACAGCCAGGTTTTCTGGACGGTGAGCTGCCGTGTGCCTAGGGCTAAATGGTGAAGAGCAAGTTTAGAAGGAAGTCGGTCACAGGTCAAAGATGAAGTCATGGGAAACTACGCAGGGCCTCAGGTAGAGATGGGCAGTGTGGTCCCAGGTAGAGGCGGGCAGTGTATGAACCATAGGACTTAACTTACTACTATCCCCCCAACACTGAGGTCAATGGAATGAACCCTTTTTCTTTTATATAGTGCTTTTTACAAACTGTATAGTATTACATTTATTCTTTACAACATCCCTAGGACTTGTGTATTTTCTTTTTTAGTATTTTTTGTTTATTTGTTTGTTTTTTTCCATTTATTTTTATTAGTTGGAGGCTAATTACTTTACAATATTGTAGTGGTTTTGGCATACACTGACATGAATCAGCCATGGATTTACATGTATTCCCCATCTCCATCCCCCCTCTCATCCCTCCCTCTCTACCTGATCCCTCTGGGTCTTCCCAGTGCACCAGGCCTGAGCACTTGTCTCATGCATCCAACCTGGGCTGGTGATCTGTTTCACCCTAGATAATATATATGTTTTGATGCTGTTCTCTCGAAACATCCCACCCTCGCCTTCTCCCACAGAGTCCAAAAGTTTGTTCTGTACATCTGTGTCTCTTTTTCTGTTTTGCATATAGGGTTATCGTTACCATCTTTCTAAATTCCATATATATCTCATTAGAACTGATTCAAATGAATTCTTTTTAATGGCTGAGTAATATTCCATGGTATTTTTCCATGTTTTTTTTCCAGTTTTTTAAGAAATCTCCACACTGCCCATTATACAGAGTGAAGTAACCCAGAAAGATAAAGGCCATTACAGTATACTAACACATATATATGGCATTTAGAAAGGTAATGATGACCCTATATGTGAGATAGCAAAAGAGACACAGATGTAAAGAACAGACTTTTGGG
This sequence comes from Muntiacus reevesi, assembly GCF_963930625.1. NCBI lineage: Eukaryota > Metazoa > Chordata > Mammalia > Artiodactyla > Cervidae > Muntiacus > Muntiacus reevesi. The sequence goes on along the minus strand of NC_089250.1, from coordinate 223,195,451 downwards.
CTCTGTGGGAGAAGGTGAGGGTGGGATGTTTCGAGAGAACAGCATTGAAACATATATATTATCTATGGTGAAACAGATCACCAGCCCAGGTTGGATGCGTGAGACAAGTGCTCAGGCCTGGTGCACTGGGAAGACCCAGAGGGATCGGGTAGAGAGGGAGGTGGGAGGGGGGATCGGGATGGGGAATACATGTAAATCCATGGCTGATTCATGTCAATGTATGACAAAAACCACTACAATATTGTAAAGTAATTAGCCTCCAACTAATAAAAATAAATGAAAAAAAATAAATTCCACATATATGTGTTAGTATACTGTATTGGTGTTTATCTTTATAATTATCAGAAAAATGCAAATCAAAACCTCAATGAGGTACCATTACACGCCAGTCAGGATGGCTGCTATCCAAAAGTCTACAAGCAATGAATGCTGGAGAGGGTGTGGAGAAAAGGGAACCCTCTTACACTGTTGGTGGGAATGCAAACTAGTACAGCCGCTATGGAGAACAGTGTGGAGATTTCTTTAAAAACTGGAAATAGAACTGCCATATGACCCAGCAATCCCACTTCTGGGCATACACACCAAGGAAACCAGATCTGAAAGAGACACGTGCACCCCAGTGTTCATCACAGCACTGTTTATAATAGCCAGGACATGGAAGCAACCTAGATGCCCATCAGCAGACGAATGGATAAAGAAGCTGTGGTACATATACACCATGAAATATTACTCAACCATTAAAAAGAATTCATTTGAATCAGTTCTAATGAGATGGATGAAACTGGAGCCCATTATACAAAGTGAAGTAAGTCAGGGAGTTGTGTATTATAATCATCAAGCTTGTTTAGTACATAAGGAAATTTACAGTATGGTGAAATCAGGTGATTTCCCCAACATCATAGCTAGTGAATTAGAAAGCTGGACTCAAATTCAAAACTCATTCCAGATTCCATGTTCTTATAACATACCATATTCGCTTTATCAAATCCCCATTAAGGATTTTCTGGGGTGGTGTCATGCTACACCAACTATGGAATGAGATCCAGAGGGTTCAATGGACTCAGAAAGGGTTCTTTGGGACAAGAATAAAAGGATAGATGAGCGAGATAATGTTAACAAAAATAAAGGGATTTTGCTCTCTCTCAGCGATCCAATGGAGTAACAAGAGATACAGAGACACAGAATGTTGTGAAGAAAAGTCAGCTATTTAAACTATACATGGGATGGTAGATTAACTAGAGGTAGCAACCTTGACTGATACCATTTAGTTGCAAGGATCTTCCTGGTGCCAACATGATTAGCTATTTTATAGTTGGGATCAGATGCATTTGGCAGCACTATGTAGCCAGAACCACGAAGGGCTCACATGTCCATTTTCTCTGCAGGCTTTCTGGACTGAGGTGACAGCAGACTTCTTAGAGGCTAGGGATCCTTCAGCTGCGTTCCCACAGCACCTGGTATCCTTCTGCAACACTTTCCATATTGTTTTAGTAACTGGTCAGGAGTTTCATTCTCTCACCAGATTGCATCTTTATATCTTCCATCCCCAGGTATGAAAAATGACCTGGTGTAATTTTGATACTTAATATTTGAGACATAAAGGACAGTGTGTCTATTTAATATTCTTATAGAAATAACATGTTACCTAATATTTTAATGAAATTTCATAATACAAATCTGTGGCAACAGTATTTGTCCTGCGCAGTAGATATTCTCAGGAACCCTGAGAAGGGGGACTGTGACACGGGGGTGTGCTATCCCAGCAGTTCTCTGCAATGATGTGAATCACGCTAGGCTATACAACAACAGTTGAATTTCTAACATACCTCAGCTTTCAAAAATTGCTTTCTTAAAAGAAAAAGAGATGCTAAAGAGTTCTGGACTCACTAATTGTTTCTCTGTTTAAAATATTAACAATAAAGGCATCTTTCCAGATAAAATGTATTGATTACTGAAAGCTAAAGCCAAGGAAGTTGGCTGGTCAGACTGGAATAACACAAACCTAAGATCCTCTTGACCCTCCAAACTTTCTGCTTTGGCCTTGTTCTTTCAGTTCACCTCCAACAATGAGGGAGAACCTAAGAATGTCAGACAGAAAGAACAAATGGGACAGGTGAGTGGAACAGTTCTAGAACTCTGTTGTGTTCTCAGCCTTCATTTTCTGTGCACCTGTGCCCAGTGTCCACTGTTTACCCAAATGTAAATCGTGGAATAGAAATAATATTCCTTAGTCAATCACACTGTGTTCTTTTCAATTTTTTGCTAACCTTTTAGTGTGGGAGGAATGCCTACACCTGGGAAAACTATTGAGACCAGGTTGCTACACACAGTGAAATCTGTGTTTCATGTCTTGAATGATATATAGATATGTATCTATATTTATAAAGCTACGTAGTTTATATAGATCTAGAATATAGTTTCCATATCTATAAGTATATATATATAGTTTATATATATAGTTTACATATATAAATATAGATATAATTGATATATAATTAAACCCAATCTGGAATGTTTTTGTAATTGGTACCACAGAAACGAATGCACAAAGAAAAAACTATCTAACAGATTGTGTGTCCTGACTATTAGTTTGTAAAAAATGTGGTAACTGTAGGAACAGCTGTGGTGCCTGCCCTGGCATTCTTGAGCCAACTGGCGGCAGCATTTCTGTGAACAGAATCAAGATGTGCCAGACACGTCAGCTGCACACAGCTCATGCATAGGCGGTTACCATCCAGTTGGTCTCGTTTGTGTTCCTGTGAATTTCTGAAATTCCTTTCTGCATATTGCAAAGATTACATATAACATGGATATGGATACAAACATATGTGTGTGCGAGCTGTGCCAAGCTAAGTTGCTTCAGTCGTGTCCAACTCTTTGTGACCGTATGAACTGTAGCCTACCAGGCTCCTCTGTCCATGGGATTCTCCAGAGCAGGTTGCTGCGCCCTCCTCCAGGGGATCTTTCCATCCCAGGGGTTGAATCCTGTCTACTGCATCATCTGCACTGTAGGTGGATTCTTTACGACTGAGCTTCTGGGGAAGCCCTTATGTATGTGTATGTATACATATATTAATTCATGTATATCACTGTATTTTTATTATTTTTATGTCAATTACTATTATCAGGGATTTGCTCTGGTCCTACCACAGCGTGACTTATCCATGTGTGAGTGTGCATGTAATGCTCATGTGTGTATGTATGTGTGTATGCCTACCTACCTATTTTATTTGTACAATAGCTCTGGAAAGGAGACAGTATCATTATCAAATTTTGGGGGGGATAAGTAGTCAACAAAGCTCTGAGAGTTGAAATAACTTGCTCAAGGTTACACAGCTGGAATGAACTGAGGTGGCATTAATGATCAGAGCTGCTGCCCACCAAAGTCTGGGCAATTAGCCATCACTTTGTAGGCTTCCTTTTCATGAACAGAGGTCGTGCCTTATTTATGATTGCATTTTTGATGCCTAACACAATGCCTAGAATAGAAAGCAGATTGATGGTTTGTTGAACATTTGGGCAAACACATTAGTGAAGGAAGGAAGTTGAGGTGATATAAACGTAGCAGGCACTTCTCATTACGCACTTGAAATCCTTCCTTTCTGGCAGAATAACTGGTTACAGCCCTGTGGCCACAGAAGGCATCCCCACCCAAACAAAGGGATAAATCATGACACTCTACTATCCATGGTCACCCTACCTCCCTTGAGAGCAACTGGTGTAGGGTTGATGTTTCACCTGATGTGGCCACTGAGACATGAGGGTAACATGCTGGGGGTGGGGGCTCCTGGGGATGGAGACAGAAGAGATGCAAAGGGAGAGAAGCTCTCTCCTCCCCTAAAGCTGATGTGCCTGACTGTGACGTGTGGCTTTGCAGCTGCCCTGCACACGTGGAGGGAGGCAGCCTGAGGATGATGCAGCAGGCTAAAAGCGACAGAGCAGAAAGCGGGAAGGAACCCGATCCTCAATACTAGTGAGATGAACTAGCCATCCTTGGAGTGTTTTTGCACTCCAAGCCTTTGTTTTACGAGATGATAAATTTTTCTCACGGTTTACAACAGTAGGATTGAGGTCCCCCCCCCTTATTTTTAAAGATGAAGAAGGGCATTATATAAAGAGGTCAGTCCAACTAAGAGGATATAACACTTGTAAACATTTGTGTATCCAACATGGGACCACTTAAATATATACAGCAAATAGTAACATAAATAAAGAAAGAAAAACACAGTAATACAATAATAGTAGGGGACTTAATACTCCACTTATATCAATGGATAGATCATGGGTTGGGGTCGTCTGTTACTGGTTTCCAGCAGCTTTCCGTATCAACCAACAATGCAGGCCCTTGCTACATTTTTGGGTTTCACCAGCTCCCCCTACACCCGCACTCCCAAGTCCTTTCTGCTGAGGAGGAAAGTGAGGTTGGAAATACTGGTAAATGAAGATACTGAGGTAGACTAGGAGATCTGGAGTAAGAGCGATCACAAGTGCTGGCAGCTGCCATCAGAGCGTGACTTAGAGAAGGGATGTCGGCTGAAGGTTCAGCTGAGAGCTGGAGGTCCCTGTGAGTTACAACAGAAGGCTACAAGGAGACACCTCCACCTGTGACCAGGAACAGCCAGTGAAGGCTGAGAAGCACTTAGAAAACTTGAGAAGCACTTAGAAGACTCATCGGCCACCATGAGTGAGGCGAAGGGCAGCCGTGGTTTGTGATGTCTGTGGTGTGGGGACCTTGGACACTCCTATGGGATCTACTGGCTTAATGCTTGCCAGATAATTTCCCCTTCCTTAGGCTTCTTGGTTTGGACTCAGAGACCTGGAAAAGGGCCAAGACTGCCTTTCCATTTTTTAAAGGTGTTCCCAGGAGTTTTGAGAGGGGAGACTGTGCCAGCAGAAGCCAGTTTCTGGAAAGGCACTGTCTGGGCACACATGGATGAGCACACAGACATGCCTGTTATAAACAGACTAGCTGTCAGTAATGAATTTTAATAACATCTGATATTTTGGCCAAGCCACATGCTGAAGATCATATCAACCATCTAGTGGAGGGTGGCTAGGAAAGAGTCAAGATCTTTCATTTGAAGGATGGTCAAAGAATCTGCCCTGAAATATGTGGGGTCTGTCTTGTGGAATGCCTGGGAGATTTTTGTGTGTCTCAAAAGGGAAGAACCAGGAGAAGAAGCATAGTTTTGTAAAGACAGATTTGAGCTCAGTACAAGGCAGTTTGGCTTCCCAAGTGGCTCCTCCAATGCAGGAGGCACAGAAGACGCAGGTTCAATCTCTGGGTCGAACTGCAGGAGGAAACGGCTACTCACTCCAGTATTCTTGCCTGGGAAATCCCACAGAAGAGCCTGGTAGGCTATATAGTCCATGGGGTCACAAGGAGTCAGACAAGACTGAGTACGTATGCACAAGACAGTTACTTACAGCCTGATTTTCTGAAAATGAAAGGTTACTGTTACATTCTCATCAATCACTGGGAATGGTCCAAATGTTTGGGAAGAAACTGGACAACCACCTCAAGCATGAGAATATTGTATGCAAAAAGTAGAGAGAGTTGATTTCTGTAATTATTTCCTACCTGTAATTATTTCCAATATCCTTGAATCCATAGGAATGAAAGCATTCCTTTAGGAGTCATGACACCTTCTCCTTTCTCATGTATCACATTCAACTCATCCATCTTTTCCTTCCTTCCTTATTTATATCTATTTCTATAGTGTACTCATTTATTTAACAAAATGTTATTGAATACCAGGCACTATACCAAAATCCAAGAATATAAAGTGTAAAAAAATCCATCCTCATTTCCTATCAGTCACTTAGTCACTCTTAGGACAAACAACATGCTATCAGTTTAAGTGGTTGGTTTGAAATATAATACCATCAGGCCTAATGAATTTAGACTAATTGGCAAAAACATCATCATTTGCTTGTCTAAGTAGGCAACACAAAAAACAAACGGAGAAAACAGAAAATACCAACCATCAAAAACCACCCCAAAGAGTTCAGAAATATCTGCCAAAAAATCCAAAAAAGTTGATGTTCTTGTTTCAAGTTATCCCAAGTCTCTTTATTACAGCCCATCTCATGAATTTTTTAGGAAACTCTTTCACTTGAAAGTTACGAATTTTTTTGATATTCTTTATCATTTTTCTTTATACATTTTTTTTCCTGCTTCAAATTTCCTTTTTAACTCAGATAGTTCTTCCTGAGGTGAAGATGGGGCACTTCAGTGAGAACATTCCCCAGGGTCTTCAAGAAAACTCAGGTCTTTTAATGTGCAAAACATGTTCACATTTCTCAATGGCTCAAAGCATAATTAGAAAAACACTGGGCTCTTCACCTGGACCATACAGCATTTGAAAGGAAGTGAAATTTTCTCTTTTCAAACAAAATGCCTGCCCAAGTCTACTCTTACTGACAAGCATTTCAGGGGAGACAGCGTGGGGAAAGTTTCCTCCAGTTCTATCTCCCTGCACCTCTGATTACAGCACAGCCATGCAGACTTCATGTCCTCTTCCCCATGGATAAACCCAAGAGATGGAGCCCTTTAGCCACCATGTGGTCTGGAGAAATTACACTAAGAGAAGGTCACATGAGGCTAAACCTCATGCCCAGGTCTCCAGGGGCACCTGCTGTTACCCTGCTCTGTTCAATTTATACAACTGGATATGAAAAGAGAAGAAGCCAGTTGTGTTTTCCACCTGGATGTTTCAGGAAGCTCCATGGCTATTAATCACTCAGTAACTCCTCACTGGGCCAGCAAGGAGACAGCTGTAGGCAGGTAACCTCAGACACAGAGCCTTTCCACATGTTACTGTTAAATTAAAACCAGGTAGGCTGGAATGACTCCAGCATAGGACAGGACAAATCTGATTAGTGACTGTCACCTAACTTTCTGTCCTCCACAAAATGAAGAAAAGAGCAAAACACAACTGTCTTTCAGGTTCATTGCAGGTTTCTCAGCTCAGCATTTGTGACATTTTGGACCAGATAACTTCTTTGTTGTTGTGTGTGGAGGTGGCTATCCTGTGTGCATTGTAGAACATTTAGCAGCATCTCTGGCCCCTACCCAATAGATGCCAGTAAAGCTCCCAAACCAGGTGTGGCAACCAAAAATGTGTGGTAAACAAAAATATGCCCCGCAGTGGGCAGTGTCTTTAGTGGGATTCTGGGTCAGGCAGATAGATCCCATGCCATGCTGGGGAGGAGACAGAGAAGGAACAAACACTAATAAAAAATTTATTCTTTCCAAAACCCCAGATACCCAGCCCCATTCATCCCTGTCCCTACACTTTCAGAAATATGTTCTTCCCTAAAACCTTGGATCAGTGTTTTTAAAACTGGATGTCACAACTCATTTTCAGATTATGAAATCAATTCATAGGTCACAGTCAGCACTTCAGATAAGAGATAAAGGTAGAGCAGAAACGGGAAGGCAAGCATCATCCGTAATAAAGAGTGCGTGTTACTTTAAAACCTTGTCATATGTCTGTGGTATCCGTGTGTACGTTTGCGTCTGTGTGTATTGAGAGTACTAGACTGTGATATAAAACCTTTCTCTTTCTTTTTTTTACTGTGGATTTCAATCAAAAAAGTTTAAAAGTCACCATATTTGACTTTCACCAAGAGTTGTCCCGTGAAAGAGCCATATAAGAATTGTTTCATTTCTCTATCTCTTAACTGCTAAAAAAAAATTACTCAAAAATTATGTTCACTGGGTTCCGTGATGACCCATCACAGATTCCCCTCGGAATTTAGGCTCCTGAAGAAGTTTGTCTCTTCCTTTGGACGTGTCCTCTGGTTCACGGCACAGGAAATGTGAGGGCTGAGTCAGCTGTTAGCAGGCCTGGAGCTCAGTTTCAAGCCAACAGGTGAGTTCCTTAGGATTCCAGGCTGAGACTTGTGTTCTTAGGTGTTGCCCTGTTCACATGAGTGATTCTAAAGTGCTTCTCCACCTGGACTACCTGTGTGTATGTTGCACATCCCTTTTCGGAGGTATCCGTAACAAAAATCAATAAAGCAACCCAACATGTAAAAACCAACCCACAGAACACCCTTGGCTGCCCAAACCAGGGCAGAAGGCATAGTAAAACAGGGCCGTTTTGTTTTCCTCATGTATGCAAGACTCTCCAATCAGCACCATCTAACCTTTACTGAAGACTCACTATGTGCTCAACACGGTGTCAAGTGCTCCAGAGAAAGATTCTCCTATTTCATCAGGAGAAGCAGCCAATAATGTGAATACTGAATCCTCTTATCTCCATTCCACAAATAAGAAAAGGAAGCTCAGAGAGGCTTTCCCGCCTTGTAAGATCTGCACCAACCCACCTAACCTCTGCCTCGGGCAGGCACCCTTCTCCCTGTCCCACTGCAGCCGTTAGGAGGAGTTCACTTTGTTCCCGTTTCCAATGAGATGCTTAAGTCCGTGGCTGGTGATTATGGTGATGTTATGACATAGCACACAAGCTTCCTTTTATCTTTTCCAGTTCCCTTTGTTTATGTATCAAATGGAACAGCACTCCCCCTCTTCAAAGGGAGCAAGAGAGGCAGTGATGTGGAAGGAGACTCTCAGAAGTGGAACTTGACGGTGGGAGAAGGATCTAGTGCAATGAGAGGGTATGGGGACTGGTCACGTGCCTGTCAGTTACAGCACCGTGACGTGCTCTGTGCCATTAACTTTTCATTAACTCAATTAGAGCAGGATGTCTGACACCACAACGAGCACATTTAAATACCCCTGTTGGTGTCATGTTAAATTAATGTCTCTGAATAGCAGATTCCCTTCTCACTTTAATGTGTTTGCGCCCTGGCTCTGTTCATTGTCCCTGGCACTATGGGTTGGTCACATCTAAGATGTGCCAGTGGTTCCCGTGCAACTCCAGAAAGCCACGCGGCAGGCAGACACCGCACCCGAGCTTTCACGGGATGCCTTTCTCCCATCGTGATTAGCAGCAGACAGAATATTTTCAGCATTAAGGCTTCACTGGCATATTCCTCCTCGTGCAGCCACTAAAGCTGGCTAGGTATCTTTGAGTCTGATTTTTATTGGGTACATTAAGAAGGTTCATCTTAATAATCAGGAACCGGAACTATTAAAGCAGACCATTCTCAATAGGATGTTGCAATTTCAAATATGCTACTCCTTTTTTGGCTCCTTCAGCTGAAAATATCAGCAGTAGACTTTTTCTGTTAATAGTCAGACTTTGGCTAATGCCTCTGTAGAGCTATGCTATTCAGCTAAATCAATGCCTTTGGTCATCTCAATGAACATTATTGGTACAATTCATAGCTTGCATCAAAAACAGCCCCCAAACAACCACCAACTTGTGCTTGGTTGTAAAGGTGCTTGGCTTAACCTATCACCTCACACATTTCATCGTGAGCATGCAATGATAAATCTTTAAATCTTTAACACAATCAGTGTTGCTGGTGTTTGGCCCATCCACTGGGGCTCAGCTTGCGAACAGATTCACAGAGGTGCCTTCCCCTGACAGGTTTCCTTTTGTAAACTTCTCATGTCAAGGGCCCAACATCAGGGAATTGGGGCTCACGGAGACAACAAATTCAACCTAAAATCTGAAGGGAATGGGGAAGGGAAGACTAATGCTCTTATTTATTTATTTTTTTTTAGTTCTACCACTTTATTGCTACCAACCCATCTCCCTCCACCCTTGTGCACACATGCTCAGTCATGTAACCCCATGGACTGCAGCCTGCCAGGCTCCTCTGTCCATGGACTTTTCCAGGCAAGAATACTGGAGTGGGTTGCCATTTCCTTCTCCAAGGACTAATGTTCTTAAATCTTGGCTTTTAATATTGGTTTAAATGCTCCTTATATTAATTTTGTCATTTCAGTTTTAGTAAAGAAAATAGAGATGGATTCTGCCTAAGCTGCAGCTGTACTGGGTTGCTTTGAATTGATCACTTTCCCTCCTTTAGCCTTTGCACATGCTGTCCCTTTGTCCATGATGTACCCCTTCCTGGTGTGGCTCACTCTAGCTCACCATCAGGCAAGAAGGACTGAACATCTCTTCTTCAGGGAAGCCTTCTTCCATCCCCAGACTTGGTTAAGGCCTCCATTCTGTGTTCTGATGATGCCCTATAATTCTCCTTCAAAAACCTCATCACTTACTGTTTCTGTTTCAATGTCTGCTTCCTTACCGGATAATAAACTCCAAGGGGAATCCTTTTGCCTACTCTTTCCCATAACACAGGACATACAGGCCCTGAGAGAAATATAACAGGTCAGCAATAAATATTTGTAGGAGAGAGGGAAGTTAGGGAGTGTGAACTACATCAGAGTCCATCACAGCTCCCCAAGGGCAAGGCCAGGCTGCAGACCCCTGAGGGACTGAGGAAGGACGGGGAACTACCCAGGGGCAGGGACCATAATCTCTTCATTGCAGGTGCCTAAGATATTTTACGGCTGAGCGACTTCACTTTCACTTTTCACTTTCATGCATTGGAGAATAAATGGCAACCCACTCCAGTGTTCTTGCCTGGAGAATCCCAGGGATGGCAGAGCCTGTTGTCTATGGGGTTGCACAGAGTCGGACACGACTGACGCGACTTAGCAGCAGCAGCAGGATGTTTTTAATGCTTTGAAAGATTGTCTTGAATCTCCTGTGGCCTGGAAGGGTTCTGGGTAGGTGGCAATATTTAAAATGAAAGCACCATTGGTCTCTGATCATCTTGGAGCAACAACTTTTCAAAAATATGTAAAGTTTTTTAAAAATTTCAGTTATATTGAGCTAATTGACATACACCTGGTTAGTCCTCAACAGCCCTTTAAGGCTGGGTCAAGGTTAAGTTCTTCCAAGTTTGATCATCATCAGACTGTGAACTTCTTCCTGACACCTACTAAGTGCTTAGTATATAGTTGCTTTCACCATAAAGTGTTTTACCAGCATTGTCACCTGTCATCCTCAGAAAAAGCTTATGATTTAGGAACTGATATTCTCATTTCACAGATAAAGAGAAAGAAAAGCTACAAAGCTTGCTCAGTTTGGCAGAGGCAGAGTTGGGCTTTGAAACCAGTCCTGTCCACACCACAGCACCATTCTCTGACAAATATTACAAATATCACAACCACAGTTGTCCCAGATTGCTGAATCCATCCTGCTATTGGGTCAGGGAAGCAACGAATCTAAATGCCAAGAAGGGGACTCTCAGGGGTTAAGTGAGGCTTGGACATCTGGGCCAGCACAGCCCTGGCAGGAGGAGCTAAGCGGGGGCAGGATGCACGTGCCAGTCTTTGCTGGGCATGATGGCAGGGATGCTGTCACAGGGAGTCAGTGCCAAGTCCCCGAATATGCTCATGAAGATATTTTCCAACGTGTAAGAGGCTGAATCGTCTTTATCAGCAGGAAAGCCATTTTCTACAAGCAATCCTAATTTTCTAATGTGAATCAAAATAGGCACGTTGCAACTGACCTTGGTTTAGAGCTGGGGAATTTGGGGGAGTTCTGGCCTTTGGAGGTGCATCTTTACTTCTCTTTTGTAATTGCAAAGCCCACTGCCATAGTCACGCTAGCCCACGCTGAGCAAGTCTTATTTAATGTGCCCCAACTTGGCACAGTTTCAACAACTTAATGCTCAATCTTTCTGATAGTCAATTTCCTCTATAGTCAGTATTTTTTATTAAAAATAATAGCAAGAGCTTTTGTGCATGCCCGCTGCTTCACGAGCCATCTGTCACAGACACCTTGGGCAAGAAGCTACAATGGCAGAGGGAACACTTTGATCAGCTGCAAAAACACAGGAAAGAGCTGGCCTCCTGCTTTCGGACAGAAGCATTTCAGCGTCTCACCCAGCATTTCCCCTACTAGAGACATTTTTACAAGGAATTTAATTGATCCTATTAGACTCGGTATAGGAATCAGTTCTCTTTAAAGTTACAGTAAGCCAATAAGAGAAGCTGGGCCAGTCACTCTTATTGTGGGTCTCAAATTGGAAGAAGCACCAAAAAGCTAAGCAAAAACCTTGAGAATTACTGAACAGACTTAAGGCTTGGGTTTTTTTTTTTTTTTTTTAAGATTATTTATACCTCATGTGGACCCACACTGGATTTGAGGGAGCTTGCAAAACTAAGCACAATAATGCGGAATTACAAATAGGAGAAAAGAAAAGTCAGCGAAAAAAGGAGGGAAAGATGGATACAGCAGGCTGTCTGCAGATGTAATTATTATTCTTGACCCACAGATTTGATACCGTGTGTCTAGTTAGCCAAAGTGGAAAGGAGAAATAATAAATGACTGATGGTGACAGAGAACACAAGTCACTTTTATCAAAGGGACTCCTGAGTCTCAGGTCAGGAGTCTTCCGAGAGGGTCCTGGACCACAGACCCTCAATTCCATTTCAAGTAATGACCAGGTGGTGAGTTACAAACTTACGCACACTTCATGCTACAGCCACGAGCTGTAGCTGTGGTTGCATCTGCAGATGGGGGGTGGTTAGCCTCAAAGTAGTGACACAACTTGCACCAGGTCACATAACTAACAACCCCACACTCAGAGCTGACCTCTTCCACCTCCATCTTCGAGTCAGGGAAACACTGGGGTGTCCCCTCCTTGTCTTAGGAATCTGATCAGATCCGGGACATTCTCCCTCTTGGCCTCGGTGGGCTCCATCTACAGATGGCTTCTGAGCAGAATGCCACTGCCACAGAGGTTTGAGTGTGTGTGTGTGTGTGCTCAGTCCTATCTGACTCTTGGTGATCCCATGGACTGGAGCCTGCCAGGCTCCTCTCTCCATGGGATTCTCTAGACAAGAATACTGGAGTGGTTGCCATTTCCTCCTCCAGGGGATCTTCCCAACCCAGGGATCAAACCCGTTTCTCCTGGGTCTCCTGAATTGGCAGGCAGGATCTTTACCACTTGAACCACCTGGGAAGCCACAGAGGTTTGGGAGAGTTCAGTTTTATTGCATCTACATGTACTCTGTGTGTGTGTGTGTGTGTGTGTGTGTGTGCGTGTGTATGTTAGAGAGTAGAGGTCCTTAAATATGCGAATCTATGAACAGATGTACCTGCATGTGTGCACAGGCAGTGGTGCACACACACAGAAATGGCAATTCGAGGTGGAAACAATAATATTAATGGTGTAGCTGACACTCAGAGCACTGAGTGTGGCCAGGCTCTGTGCTGCGTACTGTGGGATGGTGAAGAGAACCCCTGTACCTAAGATGCCTGCAGCACTCCCCTCTCGTCCATAATGAGCAAAAATGTCTCCAGGCGTTGCCAACTGTCCCCTGGGGGGGAAATCACCCTCATCTCAGGGTGAGTCTTAGTCCATGTGCTCTGCTTCCAGCGTGGCTGAGATGCCAATATCCACACTCAGCTATGTCACACAACTGCTTGTCACACCTGACTTGGCTCCGCCTAAGTCCCAAAGAGTCCCCAGAACCAGAAAGGAGGATAAGATTTGCTCTTAAGAACAGGTGTACTCCTAAAATGTTTTGCATAAACACAACTTTATAATGGCTTCAAGATGATCATCCTTGCTTAATAAAATCTTATTTCCCTATTTGCATTCATTAGAAAGTTATGGCCATGATTATATTAACCATAACATCCTAATAAATACTTGCCTAAAGATACAGCAAACACATCAAGAGAAATTAAAACTTTCTCTTCAAATTTTAAAAATGCCACTCATATCCTACAACAAATATACTAGGGGTGGGAAGGCACAGAAGTGGAAAGATATAAAGGAGGAGACTGTAAAACCTGCGATAACGTCGGGACTCAACCTCCCCTCCTACTCATGGATCAGTCCACACAGGCACACCCAACCTTGGAGGGTCTTCCTGTGAATTAGAAAGAGGTGTGCCCACTGGTCTGCAGATCAAATGCATATAAAGCTCAGTTTGGCCAAGTCAGGTGCCTTTCTTTGTGTGTCTCTCCCTCCAGGCAAGCTCAGCTCTGGTGTCCCAGCCAGTCGGTGTCACAGAGTGCTGGAACCTACTACAGACAAAGCCTCCTCCTTGGATGAAACAAAGCCTCCAGCAGTGGTCACCAAGGTGGGCAGACAGGGTCTCTATCTTTCAGACCATCCATCTAGATCTTAGAGGCCTGGCCTTTCCGCTAAGACACCAGAGACAGTTGACTTGCCTCCTAATATTTCTTCAGATTTATAGTTATGGGAAGCCTACCTTAGATCAGAAGCATTATATCTTAAAGGCAGTGATAGCTCACAATTACTATCACTCTAACACCCCATGGGCACAGTCATTTAGCTGAAGGGTTTGCTACTAGTGCTCTCTCTTGTCTCTACTGCAAAGAAAGAACTACTTGGGTGGTCAATAACAGTGCTGTTTTTAGAGGCTGTTAGCTAAGCATTTACTATATTCTTAGACTCTGTTTGGACTTCCCTGGTGGCTCAGATGGTAGAGTGTCTGCCTACAATGTGGAAGAACCAGGTTTGATTCCTGGATTGGGAAGATCCTCTGGAGAAGGAAATGGCAACCCACTTCAGTACTCTTGCCTGGAAAATCCCATGGATGGAGGAGTGCGGTAGGCTACAGTCCATGGGGTCGCAAAGAGTCAGACACGACTGAGCAACTTCACTTCACTTCACTTCACTTTAGACTCTGTTTAAGATGAAAAGGAAAGAAGCTCATGGGTGTTTTTTTTGGGAAAAGTTTTGAGAGACAGAAAAGTGAATGGGGTATGTTAATGTTTCAGCACCAGGGTGAAAAGAGAGTTTTGGATTCTCTTGACTTACCACTGGCTATGATTCCTTAGTCTTATTTTTCATCTTAAGCTATTAACCTTGTGAATCCATTTTTAATGCCATAAAAAATGGCATTAAATAATGCCATATTATACCTGCCTATGACGGTACTTCCTGCTGGTCACTTGGTGCTGTGGATCCAGGTCTCCCATAAGCTCCTGAGGACTTAGGAGAGGCTGGGACTACACAAATACACACCTACTCCTGAAGGATACAGTCTCAGGTTAGGATTTTCATTTCTCTTCTCTCTCCTCCTCACCTGCACACAAACACACACACTGCTCTCTCCCTTCCTGACTTTCCAGTCCCCTCCTCGCAGCTTTACCTCCCCTTGTCCCTGCGGATGGTAGCAAATCTGGGGCTGCTAGTGGGTCCTCACAGGGTTCAATCCCTCCCCCAGTCTTGTGAGCACCTCTTGATTAGGAGGGTCCCATGGAAATGAGAAAACATCTGCCTTCCCCTCCAGATTCATCCAGATTCTCCCCCCTCCTCAGCAGCCTGCACTTATTACACAGAGATGTGGAGACAGAGCAGAACGAAGGACCCTAATCCATGGGTGACATTTAAAGAGCAGCAGCTCTCTTTGAGAAACATCTGTCCTTTGGAAGCCTCTTTTATTATTTGCTGTGACTCACTAGCTCATATTTAAGGGGTGCATTTAGGCTCGATTTCTGGATTTGACATTGAAGCATTGTTTGGTTTGCCCATTGAAAGGATTTAGAATTTAAACAATAAGGCAAGTATTTAAGAGTGAACTCATGCAGGGTGGTGGTGAGGAGTGATATGCAAATCTGAATGATGTACATGTGTAACAAATGTTTTACAGGTAGTATGCTACAGGGGTCATCTTTTTTTTTTTTAATAAAAATGATTATAGCCTGAATTCCACTGTCAAAATGTCTAGACTGAAGCTGAGAAGTGGGGGGGGGGGGGTCACTAGCTTCTGACACAGAGCAGGGTATGTGCCACACCAAAGCACATGCAAAGCTGAGCCCTCATCAAATCATTTAACATTTCCAGCTCTTTACAACTCAGCCACAGAGATCCTCATCTGGACACTTATTCTCCCCAAGTGCCCAAGTAAATCATAACTGGTACAGAATACACTGCCACAGGTTCTGTCCCCAACTCCCATCTTCCTGTGGACTTAAATGACCTGCCAGACCCTATCTCTCTTTTCCATAAAATTAAATCTGTGAACTGGTTCTTCTCTCCTTCTTGGGATGACATAGATCAAATGATCGCTAATCCTAAATCCACAGGATCCCTTTGTTTAGAGCTGAAGACTCAGCACAAATATTCCTACACCCATTTTCACCTTTCCCATCCCCCTAATCAAATCAGATGTCCTTCCTGGTTCATCCTGTCATCACCCAGAATGTTGTAGCCATCCATCAACCCTGTAGATACTGATGTGCACAGGTACTGAGGCAGTGAGATGCAGTGAGGCCATGATGAGAAGCTCAACATGGCAGAGCAGAAGTGGTATCCAGAAGGAAAGCTGATGAAGGAGACAGATGGCAGAGGGTGTGTGTCCCACTGGAACTCATCCTGAAGTCAACAGAGAAGTACTGATGGTTCGAGCAAGGGAGCGTCCAGATCCAGCGGTGAGCCTCTGGTGGCAACACTGGGGAGGAGCAGAGACAGTGCCTCAAAGCCAAAGGGGAGAGTCTCACCTGATCAGATGAAAGTGAAAATTAGAACTGAGAAAGTAATGCTACAGATGGACCAAGGAGGAACTATTTCACAGATCAAACCAAAAGGAATTAGTGATCACTTCTAAAAGTGTACATTCCAGAAAAAAGCAGAAATGAGTGGAGATGGATGAAGCATAGAGATGAAGAAGCAGGCCAACCCAGACCAGGGGTGGGACTGACAGGTTCCAGGGCATCACAGAGGGAAGTCACAAGGAAACAGACAACATGAGGTCCTGATGCAGGTGAGATTAGGAACCTGATATCTGCAAGTGCCAATGGAAGCAGAAGTCAAGGAAGAACATAATCGTACACCACTTGGACAAGGGACAAAACCTATTTACTTTTTCAAGATTTCACACACAAATTTCTTGAAGATCTCTATTGGAAATGTTAGTGGAAATTAGGTTCCTGTCTTATCAATAATTCCCAAAGTTAATGCATCTGGAGAATGATTAACTTCTAGTCTCAATATTTAACTGAATAAAAGCCTATTCTAAAATCTTTATTGTAACAATAGATAAAAACTTACTAGTGAGAGAAGAAACAAGAATTAGATTAGGTTTTCAACATGCTGAAAAATATGTTTATATTATATTTCAGAGTTCAGGATCTAACCCTGGTTAAAGTCCTTCAGATGCACAAACAATTCTGAATTTCTTTTTTTTTTTTTGACTGTGCTGGATTCTTCTTTGTTACTTGGGCTTTTTTTTCTCTAGCTGTGGTGAGTAGGGGCTACTCTCTAGTGGTAGTGCACATGCTTCTCATTGTCGTGGCTTTTCTTGTTGTAGAGTATGGGCTCTAGACCATTCAGGCTTCACTATCTGTGGCTCATGGGTTCGTTAGCTGCAGTTCCCGGGGGCTCGAGGGTACAGGTTCAATAGTTGTGGCACACAGGCTGAGTTTCTCCATGACATGTGGGATCCTCTCAGACCAGGGATTAAACACATGCACTGGCAGGTAGATTCTTTACCACTGAGCCACCGTGGAAGCCCAAATAATTTCAAATAGAACAAGCTAATTATTTAGTTAACAGATGACCCCTTGATTAGTTTGTAAAGACCACAACTAAGAATTCTGAATCTAAATGGATTTCTTAGGTTCTATAGCCCAAGGAGGCTAGCTCAGTTTTAGCACTCTTCTCTCTTGGTACCTCTGACCGCCATCTGAGAAGTTACTTAAAAATTATCTGTCAGTGCTGAAAAGTAAAGTAAAAGATAAATCATACATTTTAAAATTACTTTTTTTTTTTTTTTTTGCTGTATTCGACTTCAATGAGACCAATGCCATCTTTCCATCAAAACTTCTTGAGGTCATTTCCTACAAAGCAGAGTTCATTTAAGATGCTCTGCTGAGAGATGATGGGAGTGGCCCCTAGTCAAGTAAGTCTGGACTACTGAAATCCAGGTGTAAAGAAATCAGCTTAACTGTGGTCAACTTGTTTTGGATATGTATGTATGTATCCTTCTATCTATGGCACAGTGTGCAGTAAAGAGGTAACCAACAGAGACTGCTGTCCCTAGAAAGGCCTGCTTCCAAGGTCAGCCCTTGGTTGGCATCTGGGAACCTGGATTTTGGGAGAGTCTCTACTCTTCCCTAACTGATGATGGTGGTTAACTGTGTACGGCCTGTGTGTACAGAAATATCTGGTTTATGCTGAACATCTTTCTTTCTGGAAGTCCAGAGTTTTGCTTCATACCAGACAGAATGCCTATGTGACCTTAGGAACTGAGTCTCTGACGAGCTTTCCTGGTGGACATTTCACACGTGTTGTCATAAGTCGTTGTGGGAGAGATGAGCACGTCCTGTGTGACTCCATTAGGAAACGAAGCTTGGAGCTTGGGCCTAGTTTCCTTCCCACTCCACACTGAGCACATTTTTCCTGTGCTAATTTTGCTTGGAATCCTTTCACTGTGGTAAATCTTAGCCTTAAGTATGACTACATGCTGAGTCTGTGAGTTCTTCTAGGGAATTACCAAAAGCAAGGGTGGTCCTGGGATGCCTGATGCACATAGTATTCATCAACATTTTGCCACACAGCGTTCTGAGGAAGACATTTAGGAAACAATTGCTTAATAATATAGGTTAATTAAGAGAATATATGTAAAAAATGGAACACAGTTCTGGAAGATGAGATGGGCTCTATAAACAGTAGTCCTTAATATTGCTACTCTAACATTCTTAATATAATTGTGAGAACACAGACACCCTCTCTGCTGCACCCTTGAGTATTAGCCACATGCCCTACATACTGCCCCCCACACAGCAACTGCTCACTAGATGTTTGTTGAATGAATTATTGGGCCTCTATTTACAAAGTGCTGTGCCAACACAGAGAAGCCCATTTACAGCATGCTGTCTTAGCTCTTTTGGAGCTCACAAATCTAAAAAAAAATCACTATCAGTAAAGACAGAGGTACAGACGAAGATACAGATAGAAAACTCAGCAATAAAAACTAATGGATGCAGAAAAAGAGTGGTCAATACGCTTTTACAAAGTAGAAAGTTTGACACTTCCCTATGCTTTTAATTTCAGAAGAAGACATGGGCAGACTTTGGATTCTCCATTTCTACAGATGTGAATCAGGTGGTCCCATGAAAGCTTTTTTCTATAAAGCTGGTAAACCCACATGGAAGAAAGCTTTGTAGTTAATGAAGAACATGCTTAAAATGGTGATGCTACACTTCCAAAAGTCTATGTCTAAGCCAGTTGGATAAAATGTTTGTTTGCTAGTTTCCTTATTTCAAATGACTTTCACTGAGGCCCAGATCACATAAGAGAACTGAATGTAAGTTTGATGTCTCATATTGACCTTCACGTCAATGACTCTGGTTCTCTTTCCTGTTGATCTGGAGGCAGCTTCAAAATCTTCATCAACAGATGTCTCTGTCATGGACTGAATTGTGTCTCTTTGATTTACACGTTGATGTCTGAACCCCCGATATGAATGTATTTGGAGACTTAGATAGGGACTTTAAAGGAAATAGTTGAGGTGAAATGAAGTCATAAAGTGGTGGGCTCTAATCCAGTCCAGCTGGTCCTTATAAGGACAGGGAGAGATATCCTGACTGCATGAATAGAGAAAAGGATGTCTGAACACAGAGAAGACAACTCTCTGCAAGGCAAGGAGAGAGGCCTCAACAGGCAGCCTCCAAGCTGCCAATTCTTCAACCTTGGATTCTGGCCTCCAGAACTCTGGTACTAAGTCCCCCAGTCTGTGGTATTTTGTTGCTGACAGCTCGAGCTGACTAATCCCCAAGAAGGCACTCTCCTAACACAGGGACTTTCTGGGAGTTCTCCCAAGTGTTGCTGCTATCCCTAGGGCAGAGACTTCTGCCTATTCCATGGGGATCCTCTGGTGCTGCTCTAAGTCCCTGAAACCACAGGGTCTAGTGACTGTGGTTATAGACTTGCTCTGCCTGGGCCTCCTCACCACCCTATAAGCCCAGTCCCTCCTGACTGGGCCATTTACCTGCTCCAAGCACATTTGATTTAGAAAAACTTGGCTTGGATTTACACTGGTTGTAACTCAGAAAATTTTGGAAAAACTCCTTTAGCACTCGAAGATGACCAACCTATTTTTCTAGTGGCATCTGCATATGGCATGAGATTATTCTGGCCCACTGTTCTTTTCAGACATCCCCACCTCAGTAGATGATAACCTGGCCTCCCTTTTGGCTCAAGACAAAAGTCTCCTAATCACAGTAAATACTTCTTTCTTTTACATTCTACTTTTAATTCAGCAATGAATTCTGTTGTCTCTCTTTTCAAGAGGTCATATCCAACTCTTTATCACCTCTTCCTGGCCCACCTTAATCCAAGCTCCACCCTCTTTCACCTGGCTCACTGCTGTAGCCTACTGCATAGGTCTGTTTCTTCTACAGCCTATTACTGTGGCCCTGTCAGGATTCCTGGAGAAAGGTATGTTAGATTGCATCCTGCCTCTGCTCAAAACCTCCAGTGCGTCCCATCTTACCCAGAATCTAGAGTCTGTGCATGATCTACCCCCTCCCATATCTTCCTCAAACATAAAAAGCTCACTTCCATCCAAGGGCCTTTGCACTTGTTATCATGACTATTTTCCCCCAGACCCTGGGGGGAAAAAATGGTGGCAGCCAGCAAAGGCAGAGTTGCTAAAAATCTTTGCATAAGCTTTCCCCTGAGCTCCTTCCTAGACTGAAGGACCCTGTATTTCCGTAACACTCTCCACCCCCAACCTGGTAACTGTTAATCTGTGCAGCTCTCTTTTCCTGCAGGTATCTGCACTGCTCACATCCTTCTCCTGCATCAGGTCTCTGCTGAAATGACTCCTCTTTACAAAGCTCAGCCAGGACCATCTCATGTGAATAGGAGATTGCTCATTCCCTGCATCCCCATGCTCCTCACACTGTTTAATTTCATTCAGGGGCATTTATCATCCCTTGTAGCTCTGCTATGGTAAGTTCCCTGAGAGCAGGAACTTGGGTCATTGCTTAGTGCTTTGAACAGTATCTGACAGGTAGTAACAGCTGAGTAATCACCTGCTGAATTAACGAGTGTGTGAATGACTGAATGTGTGTGGCAAGTGGAAAAGGCAAGTACACTTCAGAATAAGCAGATCAGTCACAGGAAGTAGAGAGACTGCAATGATGCCACACGGTTCTGTCTTCTTGACAGGTTGGGAACCCCAGAATCTTTGGAAACGGTTTATAGTTCCACGTGGCCACTATGTGAGCCAGCATAAAGCCCCCAGCTTTATAAGTCATAAAATAAGACCATGCTGGGGTCATGGTATTGGAGAGAGGTCTGTGAATCTTAACATGGCAAGTGGATCTTTTGTAGGTTAAATAATTGTAATTGCCTTTGGTATACAGTCTGTGTTTAGAAAGAGCTTTCCTCTCTCTTCTCAAGCATCATGGTAGAGCATCCGAGTGGTGAAGCACTAACTTCATTTCCTCTTCACATTCATCTTTTTTATTTTCAACTTGAGGAGCTAACCCTGCTGCTCTCCCTCTGCAGTGCTAACTTATAACTGAACTACTGCTGATCTCTCCTGTTAATGAAACCTCACTCTATTTCTGTTAAGAATGACATGGGCAGGGCTGTTAAAGAGCCAGTGTGACAAGACAGTTACTGTATTTAGAGTGGGAAGTGAAGCCTTAGACCCTAGACCAGCACTGATTCTTCAGCTCCTTAAGCTTTCCTGAGAATTCAAACAAGATGAGAACAAGAGCACATGTAAGGGCATTTTGCAGTGGCTGATTCATCTTTGAGATCTGAATGTAATTCACTCCAAACCGACTCTAAGCTCTGAGGTGTGGACAGCAGGATATAGATGTTCTTTACAACTAAAGTTGGAACTAAAGGAGAGTGTTTGCCTCTATGCCAGACTTTGCTTTCTAGGACTTAGAGGCAATTTATATACAATGACAAAAAAGCAGTCAAAAGGGGATGTTCAAGGTCTTAAACATGAACCAAGACTGGCTGAATAAATAGTGTCAACAGTTTGTCTGAAAAGTTTGACTTAACCAGAACCTTCAGGTGGCTGAGATGACAGAGACTGGGGTCTCTTTTGCTAGTCCAGCCTGGAACCTGGCTAGAGCCAACCTGGCCAAGGAATAAAGACCACTGCGGAGACAGACACCCATTCACACATTTACGTGTTTTCCCTAGGACTTCAGTCCCTCCTGTAGATGTGCTGTCAACAAAAAACTGAGCCTCTCATACTTAATGAAGCAGTTTATAGGGAAAAGAAAGACCCTTCCCTCATTCCCCATCTCAATCTCCAGTGTAGATGAACTTGGGAACCAGGCCTCCAAAGGGAGGAAGCACAGGGCAAAAACAAGCCAATGGACTTTGATTTTAGAAGACGTGGACCTAAATTCCCACTTCTCTATCTTCTGGTTATATGACACTGAGCATAATCATTTCACCTCTCTAACTCTCATTTATTCAAAGTACTGCTGTGTAAAGCAGTATCATCAAACCAATATCAAAGCCAATATCAAAAGGCACAATATCAAAAGGCACAAATAATGTTTATTAAAGCACTTATTAGATGCCCAGTTCTGTGCACTTAATGGGCAATATCTCATTTCATCTCAACAACACTCCTTGCAAGTAGGTCCTCCCATCTCTATCTTTTTATTGATGAGGAAACCAAAGCTTACAGATTAAACAACTTGCCCCAAAGTATAGAGCTATTGAGAGGTGAAACTAATATTCAAACACAGGTCTGTATGATGTTAAAGATAGCATTTTCACTCATACTTCTTCCTATACCTGCACTTTCCAATACCATAACCATCAGCCAAGTGGCTATTTAAATTAAAACTCATTAAAAAAGAAGTAAAAAAATGTTCAGTTTCATAGTTGCACTGGCCATAGTTCTAGAATTCAATAGTCACCATATCAGACTATCATCTATGTGGTTCCAGTATTGGGAAGCATAATATAGATCACTTCCATTGCTACAGAAGGTTCTAATGGACTACACTGGTCTAGTCCTTCTCTGATATATAAGATGCTTGAATTTCAATAGGCAGTAATGAATGTGATGGTTGACCATGTTCAAACAGAAATGGGATGGCTCCTTAGCCGGCTCCACTAGGCTATGGTCACAGAAGCTGATTCAGGTTGTGAAGAAGTTGAAGATTATGCAATCAGTGGGGGCAGGGAGTGACCTCTAAGCAGAAGAGCATGCAGTCACAAAACAACATTGGGAACAGGGATCCAGAAGGGGCCAGGCTAGAGGAAGGACCTTGAAAGTACAGCTTAGTTTCATGGTCACTTGCTTCCACCTTGGAAGCAAAGATAAGTGTGGGTCACCAGGCTCCAGTGATTGAAACATCACCTCGGTGTGGATCAGCTCTCTGTTGATCTGGGCAGAAGCTGCCTTCTTTCTCTCAGTGGCCACTCCTTTGTACTCATCATCTACTTCCTTGGGCTGTAATTTCTTCACACTGTTGTCAGATGTTGACAAGGTGCCCATGCTGCCTTGGAGAGTGTGCAGGACATACCCACCCGCTTGATTTTCTCCATTTTCTTCTGCCCTGCCCTCTCCCTCCTGGTATTTACACCTGGGTTTCCCTGTCCTCTCACTTTTACAGCTTTTCCTGTCCCCCTATTATTTCTCATTATTAAAAGATTCAGGTCAAATTCACATAATATACAAGCAATCACTTTAAAGTGAACAATTCAATGGCATTTAGTGCATTCATAATGTTGTGCAACCACCATTACTATCTAGTTCCAAAACGTTTTCATCATCCCAAAAGGAAACCCCAGTACTCATGAGCTGTGCCCAGTAATTTGCTTTCTGTTTTTATAATTTACCTATTCTAGACATTTCCTGTCAATGTGGTCATGCAAAAATGTAACCTTTTGTGTCTGGTTTCTTTCACTCAGCATCTTGTTTCTGGGGTTCATGCACATTATACCATGTATCAGTACTGCAGTCCACTTCTATGGCTCAGTAATAACCCACAGAGTGGATGACCAACATGTGTTTGTCCATCTATCAGTTCACAGACTCCTTACCTCTTGATTAGCTAAAACAACAGGAAGGGGGAGGAGCCTGGTTTCCACTACATTACTGAAGAATGTTGATGCCAGATTGTCTACAGAACGGTTTTTCCAGAATGGCAGAGCACATAGCATCTCAGGAAAGCAGGTTGCCTCTATCAGGTATTTCCAACCCTGACCAGTTCTTTCAGTTCTCATTACTCACATTTTTTTTCTCACTAAACATTAACCAGAATGTGATTTCTATAATGGTTAATATTTCTTCTAGGAGATTATTGTTGCAAGATTCAGTTTTCAAAGGTGTGGAATATGCTGGCTTAAACAGGTTCTCATCTCTGGGCCTTCAAAATGTCTGTGCTGCGTCAAAGGCGCATTGTGAATTTCAAAGAAGCAATTACAGTTTTTCAGTGCTTCCCAATTGTTCCCCAGGGAGCACAGAACTCCCTTTTGTGAGTGTCTGTGTGTGTATGTGTATGTTGGGCCATCTCTTAGTTCTTCTGTTTTTCACAAACAGTTTGAAAAAGCTATTCTCTATTAATATCCAAATCCTTCTCAGGTCTATGCAATGGCAGTGGGAGGTTGTCCACATAATTTAGAGACTGGAGTGCTTCTGCCAGTCTTAAAATAGGAAATCACAAGTTAAACATCTTAAATGCATTTAAATGCAAATTATTTCTGAATTAATCATATAGGCTATATAAAGTGTCATGAGTTTGAGCTGCAGTCAAATGGTAACAGTTCATAACTTATAACACAATTTTCATTTGAAAATATCTTAATCCTTCAGCACTTCATAGCATACAAGTTTGAGGATCTCAAAGGCAGAGAGTCATAAAAAATAAAGGTATCTTTAAGAAATGCACATTCCAGCATATATCCTCAGTGTATGCATTAGCACTTAAAATATAATCTGTTTGAAAGTGCCATATAGCTGGAAATTGTGTTTCAGAATAATATCTACATAATTTTCAATAAAAATAAACTTGCAGTAAATTATCTAGATCTTAAGGTACCAAAGACAAATGGCCTTTGCTGGAATTAGTTTTCCCTCAGGAGTAAGAGAATGGAATTTTTCTTCCACAATGAGAAAAAAAATTAAAACCCCATGCAGAATGAAAAATGAGCCTTGGGTGAGTTCTTCTACAACCCTGTTATGGTGTGCTTCTCAGAATTAAGTGGGGTGTCTGGATGTGTGGAGCCCCAGCCTGCCAACATTCCAGCTAGAAGGACATCTGGTTGGTGGGACAGGACTTTTAGATAGAAGGTTTACCATGCTGCAGCACATACATTACCACTTTCAAAGCTCACAGCAACCCTACAGGGTCAGTTTGACTATTCTCATCTTACACCAGAGTTTGTCAGCAGTGATACTTAGGACATTTGGGCCTTGATCATCCCTTCCAGTGGGGGCTGCCCCGTGCATTGGCGGGTGTTTAGTAGCATTCCCAGCCTCTAACTATGAGGTGTCAGTAGCACCCTCCCTCCAAGTTGTTAACCAAAAACGTCTCCCATCATGGTCAATTGTCCCTGGGGGCACCATGATTCCTGATTGAAAACCACTGGTTTACAGCAAGCAAGCCCCATGCTGTGTGGAAGAGCCAGTGGGTGGCGCTTGGACTCTGGATAGAAAAGACATGGTTTTGTCATCTGACTCTCACCTATCAGCTGTGTTACTTGCTTCCTGATACTTCCTTAAGATTTAGCTTCTCCAAATGAAAACAGTCTCTTCCTTCAAGGTTCCTGAGAGAGCTACACATGTGCTTCGTCATTCTCAAATCCCTAGCATGCTAGGGGAGAAGAGATCATCCAAAAAAAGGACTTCATCTGAGTCATAGTCAGTTCAGTTCAGTTGCTCAGTCATGTCTGACTCGTTGTGACCCCATGGACTGCAACATACCAGGCCTCCCTGTCCATCACCAATTCTTGGAGCTTACTCAAACTCATGTCCATGGAGTTGGTGATGCCATCCAACTATCTCATCCTCTGTCATCCCCTTCTCCTCCTGCCTTCAATCTTTCCCAGCATTAGGGTCTTTTCCAATGAGTCAACTCTTCGCATGAGGTGGCCAAAGTATTGGAGTTTCAGCTTCAGCATCAGCCCTTCCAAAGAATACTCAGGACTGATTTCCTTTAGGATGGACTGGTTGGATCTCCTTGCAGTCCAAGGGACTCTCAATCGTCTTCTCCAACATCACAGTTCAAAAGCATCAATTCTTCATTAATCAGCTTTCTTTATAGTCCAACTCTCACATCCATACATGACTACTGGAAAAACCATAGCTTTGACTAGACAGACCTTTGTTGGCAAAGTAATGTCTGCTTTTTTAATATGCTGTCTAGGTTGATCATAACTTTTCTTCCAAGGAGCAAGTATCCTTAAATTTCATGGCTGCAGTCACCATCTGCAATGATTTTGGAGCCAAAAAGAATAAAGTCTGTCACTGTTTCCCCATCTATTTGCCATGAAGTGATGGGGCTAGATGCCATGATCTTAGTTTTCTGAATGTTGAGTTTTAAGCCAACTTTTTCACTCTCCTCTTTTACTTTCATCAAGAGGCTCTTTAGTTCTTCTTCGCTTTCTGCCATAAGGGTGGTGTCATCTGCATATCTGAGGTTATTGATATTTCTCCCAGGAATCTTGATTCCTGCTTGTGCTTCATCCAGTCCAGCATTTCTCATAATGTACTCTACATATAAGTTAAATAAGCAGGGTGACAATATACAGCCTCGATGTACTCCTTTCCCTATTTGGAATCAGTCTGTTGTTCCATGTCCAGTTCTAACTGTTGCTTCCTGACCTGTATACAGATTTCTCAAGAGGCCCGTAAAGTGGTCTGGTATTCCCATCTCTTTAAAAATTTTCCAGAGCTTGTTGTGGGCCACACAATCAAAGGCTTTGACACAGTCAATAAAGCAGAAGTAGATATTTTTCTGGAACTCTCTTGCTTTTTCTATGATCCAACAGATCATAGATGTTGGCAATTTGATCTCTGGTTCCTCTACCTTTTCTGCCTTGTACATCTGGAAGTTCACAGTTCACATACTGTTGAAGCCTGGCTTGAAGAATTTTGAGCATTACTTTACTAGCATGTGAGATGAGTGCAATTGTGTGGCAGTTTGAGCATCTTTGGCTTTGCCTTTCTTTGGAATTGGAATGAAAACTGACTTTTTCCAGTTCTGTGGCCACTGCTGAGCTTTCCAAATTTGCTGGCATATTGAGGGCAGAACTTTCAAAACATCATCTTTTAGGATTCTTTTAGGAGGTCAAGCCTGACTGTTGCTATTTTGTATGAGTTGCACAGGGTCAGGAACCTGGACTGAGTGGGTCCAGCACTAGGGTGCTCTCCTGTGAGGTGAAAACTAGCTTAGAGTTGGGACCAGGTATGCTGGGACCTGCCTCCTTAGGCTGAGGCATCCACACTCCACCCAGTGCCCTGCCTTGCTCATGGATGAGAGGCCTCAGAGCAGTATCTCAAGCTCAGTGATAGATCCAAGGTAGCTCTGAGCCCGAGACTACTCCAAACACAAGAATCAAGCGTCTAACTGTTCCTTGATTCTCACTTGTTCTGAAGAAAATGATCACCATAAAACACCAAGATGACACTTCAAGAAGAGAAACGAGCCAAGTGAGAAATAGGCTTGGACATTTATGTTCTGGTAGGAAAACATATCAGAGAAACGACAAGCTACTTCCGATGTTAAGAAAGGGAATCACACAGGTGTAACCAAGGGTTGACTGAGTTACCTCTCCCTCTAGTTGTCACCCTATTTACAGCCAAAGAGGGGTTGGCTCACACTGCTGGCTATACCCTCTGTCCCCAGGTTCTAGAGTGACTGTGCATGCTAAGTCACTTCAGTCATGTCTGACTCTTGGACTGTAGCTCACCAGGCTCCTCTGTCCATGAGATTCTCCAGGCAAGAATACTGGAGGTGGGTTGCCATGCCCTCCTCCAGAGGATCTTCCCAACCCAGGGATCACACCGACATCTCCTATGCTGCAGGCATATTCTTCACCCACTGGGCCACCGGGGAAGCCCCAGAGTGACTGTAGCTGGGGCCAAGGTAAGATCATCTATCACTTACTTACCAGCTATAACATTGGCTCAATTACTAACCTGCTCTGTGCCTCTACTGTCAATCAGCTGAATTTAAAGTAAGATCTTCCTGGATCATCCAGATAGATTCAATGTTGTCACAGGGTCATTACAAGTTGGAAGAGGGATGGGCAAGAGAGAATGGTATAAGCAGGACTCAATTCACCCTTGCCAGCTGTGAAGATGGAGGAAGAGGCCATAGGCTAAGCAAGGTCATGGTCTCTTGAAGCTGAAAAAGGCAAAGAAAGAGATTCTCCCTCAAGACTCCAGAAGGAGCCAGCCCTTCCTGCTGACACCTTGATTTTAGTTAGCCCAGGGAGTCTCCCATTTGACTTCTGACCTTGAGAACTATAGTAACAGATCTGTGTTGTTTTAAGCCACCAAACTTGTGATCATACGTTATGGCAGAAACAGGAAACCAAGGAAGGTTACTTAATGCATTGAGTCAATGCCAGGGTTAGTGAGGGCAGAGCAAAACCCAGAAAGCAATATTCTCATCATTATCACGGTGGTGGTGGTGATTCTATTAGAGAGAGTAGGGGTTGGCCTCAGGTGTAGCCCAAGTGCAGGACAGCTTGGGCCTGCCTCCAGCTCCCCGAGTGCTGCAATGCTCTGAAGGGAAACTTGCTAGGAAAGGGAAGCAAGGATATGCTCCATTCTGTATGGGACATCTATACAAAGCCTTTTCCAACCACTACTGAATTTACTCAGGAAGCAGCGTGCAGATATGATCAGGTAGCCCCTGCCCTTAATCTGATAGTGGGGTTCACTGCATCTCCAAGAAAATGCCTCTGGGGAGCCCATCCCGGTGGCGTTAGTTCACCTCTGGGCCTGACAGCATCCCCACAGGGTCAACCTCTCCTTGGGAATCTTCTGAAAAGGGAAACGTATAAGCTCCCTTTTGGGACTGACTGTGTTTCATCTTCTAGGGATGTCAAAGGACTATGGAGCTGACTATTCCTAAGGACCATGAGGGCTCTTCTTGTTCAGGGGTCAGCAAATCTTTAATGGTGACCAGCAGAAACTAAATACATCTGGTAATTAGCAGAGCTTCACTTAACAGAAAGTAAGAAACACTAAATAGGAGCTAAGGTGATGTAGGTTCATGATTAGGTTCTGCATTAAAAGCTCAAAAGGAATAGAAAATGCATTCCCAGTTGTAAAATGCCTGTTCCCTGGGTTTCTGAGCCTTTATGACCAGCTAGTGAAGACCTTAGCCTTGGGTCTACTACTTTTGCCTGAGGGGCCCCCCAGGTGTTAGCCACCAACTCAATGTGTACCACAAGCCAGGAGGGTATGATCAACTTTGAAAGAGCACAGGGTTCTCCTCCCGACTTCTTATACTCAAACATCCTCAATCTAGCCTATGAGCTAAGCCATCACTTAATGACGATGCCTTCTCACCTGTCTTGCACTTTACCCAATTTCTGCTTCATGGCACTTCTGGACCAAGGGTCAGTTTGGCCCCAGCTGCAGGCAGGGAATGAGCGCCTACAAGTGACAGAGCACAATCAAGTCCCTTTAGCAAGCATATCATCTTTCCAACATGGAACCAAGAAGACCAACTTTGCTTAAAGGAGCCCATTATGCAAATATCTGTACCTTCAGAAGAAAGAAAAGTAATATGGAAATGATCTTAGGGCACCGAATGCCTTACTGCAACAACAAGATAAGCCTTCTTCATAATAAAGATCTTAAAACAGATGGCAATCAAACAAATCAACAGCTAACAGCTCTAGCCAACTATGTTTAATAAATAATTTTGAGATAGCCTGCTGATAAACTCACAAAGAAGAAAGAACTAAAAGCATGGAATTTTAACAGAGAATGTTCTCTTAGCCTGGAGATTGAGCCAAACTAAATGAGAAGGACCAGGCAAATACATAAAGTACTCTCCACCCTCCATGTGTAGATTTAGAATAAAGGGAGATTTCTGGCTTCCTCTGTCCAGAAGGCAGGGTTTATCTTTTATCTCTCTCCCCCAGTGCCTGCTAGATAGTGGGTTCTCAACAAATGAATGCATTTTTAAATTAATTTCTACTTCATGGCAATTTGAATGTTATTGTTGATTTTCTTGAATAAATCTTATCTTCCCGGAATGCAAATTGGGTATAACTCCCTTGCTTAAAG
Organism: Muntiacus reevesi; assembly: GCF_963930625.1. Classification (NCBI taxonomy): domain Eukaryota; kingdom Metazoa; phylum Chordata; class Mammalia; order Artiodactyla; family Cervidae; genus Muntiacus; species Muntiacus reevesi. The sequence goes on along the minus strand of NC_089250.1, from coordinate 223,165,291 downwards.
TCCTCCTAGGTGTCCTTAGAATAAAATCCAAGCTCCTAGTCTGCAAGGCCTAGTGGGATTGGGTCTCCCAATTCTTACTGCTTATTTCACCCAAAGGTATATTGATATCTTTACTATGAGTGTGGACTCAAAGCCCAGGTCTTCCAGTGGGGTGGGAGGAGGATGCCATTAATTTGGTATGTGTCACTCTGACTTCAGAGAACCAGAGACAGGACTCCCCTGCCTTTCATTGTCCTCCACTGGCAAATAGAGCAGTCTGTGCAAAATCCAGATCTGATTATGTCACTCTTCAGCCTGAAATCCTATAACATCTACCTGTCACTGAGGGGTATACCATCTAAGCTCATTCCTTGGCACTTGGTCCTCCCCTCCTTGCTAGTCAAGTTCATTTCCTGTTTCCCCCAGGAGTCTCACTCTCCCTCCTATCCAGAGCTGTCTCAAGCTCTTTTGTGCCCCTCCCTGAAACAATCTCTTGCCCTGCCCCGCTCCTGTCACTTGACTCCTCCTCATTCTTCAGCACTTGCTTTGATCACAGTACCATAGAAGGTTGTTCCTGGCCCTGCCCCTGTCCCATGGTAGTGTAGATGTCTTATTGCTAATCATCCCCAGCTAGACCAAGAACTTCTCAAAGACAGGGATGTTTACCATCCTGTGGTGACCCATTCAAACCTGACAAACATCTGAGTGAACAAACCAGACCCTCTAAGAGGCCAGCTCCATGCTGGTAGCTGCAGAGCATGACATGTAGGGTCTGTCCTGTGCCTTGTAGGATGCTGAGCAATATCCCTCACCTTGACCCACTAGATGCCAGTTGTACTTAGTAGCACTAAGACCAAAAGTGTCTCCAGGCACTGCCAGAAGTCCCCTGGATGGCACAATCACCTGAATGAGAGCTCCTGATGCCAAGGACACCTGAGAGGGAAGGACAGCATTTCTGCCTTCAGACCTTCCATCAGGCCTCCCACAAATGCCAACTCTGGGTGAGGCCTGCTTGGGTCATGTGGCTGCTTCCATCACTCTCTGCATCTTTAATCTGTTCCATTTTTATTCTCAACACGTATAATCACCTGATGTGTTACATATACACTAATGTCTATGTATTGACAGAGTTCCATGAAACAGAAACTTGGTGGTAATTTGCTGCTCTTTCCCCAGGACCTTGAGACAATGGCTGGCATGAATTAAGCATTGATGTCTGCTGATTAAATCAATATTGTATATGATCTGAATCATGCTTGATGGGGCTGCTGGATTCGAGCTGGCCTTGGTGCGTGCACATCCTTTGGGCAGTCCAGGTCACCTCTCCATAAATGCTGTCCATTTTCCTACATTGCTCTTGACTGGAACAGAAGCACAACTGGCAGAAGATCAGGCTTCTTCATGTTCTCCTTTTCATCCTGGGATTTTGCTCAGAGATTCACTCCATTTCAAATCTGCAATTGCTGCAGTCTATTTCAATTAGACATTAAGCAGGGGGCTGACCAGGATGGAGGTGGACAACCTGAGGTTGGTAGCTCCCCAGTCCCGGTGAGGACATGGGTCACCTGTGCACTTATTCCCTGTCACAGGATTCTGGGTCCTCACCTCCTCAAGAGGAATTGAGCCCTATTACAACATCACTCCAGGTATTTCCTGGGAAAACCAAAGCTGACTTTATGAGTGCCTCCTGGTTAGTGTTAGCTTCTTCTTCCCTCATCTGGGCCACCATGGGAACCTCATCATGGTGATCCACCCCCTAATTACCAGCCCTTCCATGCCAAGCTGCTGTGGGAGTCTCTGGGCAGGGGATGGCTTGCTTTATTTATTTTTTTAATTTATTTATTTTAATTGTAGGCTAATTACTTTACAGTATTGTAGTGGTTCTGCCATACGTTGATATGAATTAGCCATGGGTGTACATCTGTTCCCCATCCTGAACCCCCCTCCCACCTCCCTCCCCATCCCATCAGCTCAGGGGTGGTGCATGGGGACGACCCTGAGGGATGGCTTGCTTTAGAACCGTGTCATCCTTTGTCAGTTGGCCTCACAGCTGTAGTGCTTGAACCTGGAATCTTACCCAGTCTTTTGTCATTGATTTAATTAGCTTCTGGTCTTCACCTTCAACTTTGCATAGTATCTCATAAAAGCATAATTTCCATCATTTTCTGCCCTCTAACCCTAAAGTGTCAAACCCACTTTAAGGAGCCAGAAGAGGAGGACAGCCTGTTTTCATTGTCTCCTTTGCTCCTTCCTCCTCCTAGTCCCTGCCCCCGACAAATACCTCCCTTCCTTCTCCCCCACCACCCTGCTCATTTTTACAAAATGGGGAAAAAAACCCAGTATGCTTATTGATGTTGAAAATAAATGAAGATTGGGTAGTAGAAGCTAGAATGGGTGTCTTATCTGTGTTTGCAGAACCTAGTTCCAGGGGTTGGGGGCAGCCACAATGCCTGCTTTGGAGGGATAACAAAACAGCAGCAGCACTTTTTTTTTAGTACTGAGAGTCAAAACCATTGGTTAATTATTGAGCTTGCTCTTGTAAATTTAGCAGGTTAGATAAAATGGGTCTAAAAGATCTTGCAGTCCTGATATTTTGTGATTCTTCAGCATCTTGGGGGGAAAAAGCCCCCAACTCATTTGAAAAACAGCTGTAAGGAAATAGGTATGGCTGTAGCTAGATAACTAAAACAAACACATAAACAAGAAAAAAAAATTAAAATTGATCCTCAAACATTTATTCATCCTATAAACGTTTGGTGGGCCCAGGCTGTGTGGGCCAGGTGCCGGGGGATGAGAAAGTTGAGGAAGGAATGTGGGGTCCTCTCACTTGCCAAGATTGAAGGTGAACCTCTTCTGAGGAGTTTGTGCTAATGAAGTTTAGAAAATAACGTTTCCGTAGCCTCGAGTGAGGAAGCGGCTTTGCTTAGTGGACCAAATAAGTAATCAGTCAGGAGTGACTCGGTGGTCTAATCCAGGTATGTGGCTGCTTTGGGGCGTCGGGTAGCCTCTTCATGCCTCAGTTTCACCAGGTGCACCTGACAGATAAGGACAGGTCGCAAAATGAGGTGCTTGGAAACATGAAGAACCAATTGGAAAAGAGTAGAACAGAGATACTCGGAGGTACTGGCGTGGGGAGACGCTGCAAGCAAATCCTGAATTATTTTTTTCTAAAGTGAGTTGGAAGACAATCCGTTTATTTATTTATCAAATTGTGTTTCTCTACATTTTAATCTTTTAAGTACTTGTGTCGAAAGAGACATGAGAAAGGCATTCATTTCAGATATTCACTCAGAGTGAAGCAGTTGGTTGAGGGAGATCAGATTTTTGAATCTTGCCTACTGTGTCATTAACCCCAACCCTAGTGATGAATAAACTGGGGCATCAATGAGTTGTTTCAACTCCATGGTTCTCAAACTTGGCTTCACAGAGGAAACACCTGGGGAGTTTGATAAACGGACTGATGTTTGGTCCCACTCCAACGCATTCTGATTTAATTGGTTTGTAGTGCAGCTTGGGCAGCAGAGGTTTTAAAAGCTCTCCAGGTGATTTTTTTTTAAGTGGAGCAAAGTCTGAGAACCACAAAAAACTTAGTCAAGGTTACAGATCTAGTGTGGCAGAAAAGCTGGTTCTGCTGAGCCCAGGGCCAGCTTCATCCTGTCAGGGATTATCTTTGCCTGTACTGGCTAAAATCTTCTGAAGACACTTTCATCTCTGGCCTAAAAGGTTGGTTTCGGAGAAATAAGCAAAGGCTCGGTAACATGGTATTATGTTTAACAGCCATCCAAAGCTGAGAGACGAGAGAGTGAAGAAACCTGGGACAAATTTGTCCGCTCTCAGGAGCCATTAAGGAAATAAAAACGAAGGTGATTGTGAAGAGCGTGGGCTGGACTGAGAGGGCTTTCACATGGCATGCTAGGGCACCTGGAGAAATAAGCACCTTTCAGGCACAAACCCATGACCCCACCAGCAGCACTGCGATGGGATTGGCTCAAAGGCTACCTTCACTGAGGCAAATTAACAAGCCATCTGCTCTGGAGGTTAATACTTAGCGTATTTAGATCTGGGCTTCTCAAACACCTGCCAGCATCAGAACCATCCGCAGGACTTGTTAGGTCTGAGGAGGAACCTGAGAATTTGCACTTCTACCAGGTTCCCAGATGATGCTCCTGGTCTGGGAGCCATGCTTTGAAAACCACCCATTTGGATGATTCCCTTCTCGGGAGCAACACATGGTACTACTGACATCCAACCATTGGACTGCTCGCTGGATGTTCAATCACTGAGTGTCTGCTTTCACCTCTATTTCCCCTGCAGGGAGTTCCAGCTACAAAACGACATGTGAAGCGATGGCTCCCAATTCCAGAACACTCAGGAAGAGACTGTAACTAGCATTATGCGAACACCTCCTGCTCACCACCTACAACACCACTAGGAGATGATCCTGCAATCTCACCCTCATTCTAAAGATGAGAAACAGTTGAGAAGAAAATAACTTGCCAACGGTGATACAGTATCAGGACAAACCATGAAATGGCTGATATTTACCCTTCTTTCAACTATAAAAATGACAATTTCATATGGTTCCCTTAATAGCAGAGTATAACCTCAGTAGGTCTCATTGCAAAGCCTGAGCTTTCAACTCAAGTTCTCTATCTCCTCCCAATTAGGACTCTTTTGCAGGCCACGTGTCTTACTGATAGATAGGACCGAAGTATGGAGACGAGTTAAGAGCATAGGTGTGAAGCCAACTCTCCAAGAAAATACTGGTCACTGGCCCTCAACTAGGTGTGATTGTCACTGACTGCCTCTCACCTGCAATAAACTGTACTTGTGGCATGGCTGACCCCATGGGTGGCAGCTCCCACCCCAGGCCCCTTGCTAGCTCAGCTGGAGTGCTTCAGATGACAGAGGTTCTCCTCTACATATATCCTAGCATGAGATTCAGTGAGGGAATGAAAGACATAGGCAGTGGGTCTGATTTGGGGATCTGAGGTTCCAGAAAGCATGGGATCAGAGTCATCCAGGATTTCAGGGCTGCCAAGGCAGAGTCTCTACCACCCAGTTCTGAGCATCACAGGAGCACGGTGATAGGAAGAGGTGGCAGCGATGATGGCTCCTCTAGAGCAGTCAGTGCTTATTGGCTGGGGGCAATTTTGCCCCTGTGGGATGACTGGCAGTATCTGGAGACATTTTTGATTGTCAAGACTGGGATGGGGGGATACTATTGTCATCTATTAGTAAGAGGCCATGTGCATTTCTAAACACCCTACGATGCACAGCCCCCATAACACAGCATCATCCAGCCCTAGATGTCAACAGTACTAAGATTGGGAACCCTTACACTAGAACTGTATCATAAATGGCTGGGTATTTCCTGTAGTACCAGTTTCCAGTATTTTGCATGCAATACAGGTTGTTGGGTCTTTTTGGCAATTCTAGAAGCTACCTGCTGTTGTTTAGTCGCTAAGTCATGTCCGACTCTTTGTGACCCCATGGACTGTAAACCTACCAGGCTCCTCTGTCCATGGGATTTCCCAGGCAAGAATACTGGAGTGGGTTGCCATTTCCTTCTCCAGGGGATCTTCCCAACCCAGGGACTGAACCCACGTCTCCTGCTTGGCAGGCGGGTTCTTTACCACTGAGCCACCTGGGAAGCCCCAAGCTACCTATACTCTTAAATAAATCCCTTTCTTTGCATATTAGTTGGAGGGGATTTTGTTGACTACTATCAAGAATCCTACCTAAAAATGACATCCATGGGAAAGACCAGACTAGAGGATGAAGAAAGAAGTAGCTTGTTCCCACAGTTGAGAATCGGGGAGCATTCCAAATACAAATGTCAGCCAGGGCAGCACACGTCTGCCACGGTAAAGTGTGCATCACCATGTACAATATAGACATGTTATAAGGAGGTTAACCACCTCAGTCACTCCCTAATCTGGGTAAATCTACATCTCCCAATTGTCTTACCATCACTAATGTTGTGATACACTATTTCCACATGACAGCAGCATTTTTCATCTTAACATATTTTCTGATAAACTGTCATGTGGATTAGAATCGGGGTGGAGTCATGAATGAAGGGAAACATAGGAGCAAGAATACCCTTTGTCTATCTGGTATTTTCCAATTTCACAGTAATACTCCTAATTACGAAGTCAAAACTTATCCAAGAAATTGGCTCAAACGAGAGCACGTTATATCCCAGAAAATGTGAACAACTTTTCAGAAGGACACAATGAAATCCTACTCAGTTTCTGAGGCCAAGACTACAGATGGTTCCCGTTACCAGTTCTGTAGTTGAGAATGATAAACGTGTTAAGCTCACCTTTAAAAAGATCAAATGAGATCATCACTTAGGTATTTAGCACAGAGCCCTGGCACGTTGTAAATGTTCAATAAATGTTAACATCCACATTAAACAATAATATATCTTGAGAACCACTTTGGCCCTCAGCTAACACATCGGTAAGGACAAGATAATAAACCAGTTTCAGGTTTGTGTGTGTACAACTCTAGAGAGTTCTTGGGGACCTAATAGGTGCTCAGGAAATGTCAGTTCTTTCCCTCTCTCCACATGCTCCCCTTCTCCCACTAAACTCTGACACCTCAGCCCTTGCTGGATCTCCCATAGTGGACAACAGAGCAGGTAAAGGTCTCCTGACCATGACACCGGTCCACTACCACAGTCCTGCTTCCTATTTCGCCTTTCACCCCCCACTGGGCCCCACCCCAACCCCCCACCTGCCTAATAGACTCTGTCTCCCACTCCACTCCCGTCCTCCTATATTGACAAATTTGCAGCCAGCAGATTATAGTCACAGTGTGAGGGAATCATTACCACCTGCTAATATTTTTATAGAATTTCATAAACTTGGTCATTCATGAATCATTTACAGTACTTTATTCCAATGAAGAGTTCACAAATCACTCAAACACTGGCAAAATGCATAATAATGAGTAATATTTCAGGAGGCTTTGCATTAATATGTCAGCTTCCAATACTTGCAAGAGCTAAATTATTTTGCCAGGTGCCACTTCGGGTCAGAAGCATAGAAAGCCCTATGGGGGCTGCAGTAGGGAGAGTGGGCAGGAGGCAGTGGGCCTTGGGAAAAGATAGTAAAAGTATTTAAGAAGAAGTAGATCATTCAGCAAGTCAAGTTCCCTTTAAACCCTTGGAGTTCCTGGCAAAGAGGCCTAGGCATTTGCAGACTAGACACCAAAGACTAGTTGCGGGTAAAAGAGAAAGAAGTGATTCTTAGTAACTGAAAATGCAGGGCTTTGGAGGTGTAGAGAAACAGACAGGGTTCCCAGATTCTGTACACACCAGCTGCGAGACCGTGAAAAAGTTACTTAACAGTTATTTGCTTATCTGTAAAATGGTGTTAACACCTAACTTTTGAAGTCTCTCATGTGAAATGGATTAAGTAAGAGAATGTATATGTATTGTTTAGCACAATATCAGCTGTGTACAGTTCAATAAACAGCTTCAGTGATCACACACATCCAGGGACCCAAGGACAAATTTATCCCAGATTATTTCTCATTGTGCAAATCTCTGAGGTTTAGTTAATGACGCTTTCTTGTTGAATTTGGGGTGTGTTAGCATCTTGTAAGTAAACAGCATTTACCTTTAAAATGAATAACAACACTGAAGCAATTGTAATGGCAACCCATTCACCCACGTGCTCTCTGCTTTTTAAACCTGCAGGAGGGAAAAGTAAAACATGGGAATTGGAGACCTAGGATTCTGCTCTTTGAAGAAGCAGGTTTGCAACCAACCACAATAACCACGAGGGACATGATGGATCCAACTGCACTAGTAAGACAGTAAATCATTTCTAAAGAGCTGCTTGAAATGAGCCAGATTTGCAACATTGTTGTGCCCAAAGTATATTAAGAAGAGAGGAACCCAGTTCTCATAAAATCCAGAAACAGAAGAGATAGGAAGAAACAGGAAGCCAGGAAGAAAATGACAAAGGCTGGGGAGTTGGCATTAGAAACTGGGCCATTGCGAGGCTGGTGAAGAGAGGCTCAAGCCCAGGCCATGTTTGCCACTAGCACACACTGACCTGCGCAGGAGTAAACCAAGCCACACAATGAACATGGCACAACTCCCTGAAATATCACCTGTACACAAACAAAGCCTAGACATTAAAATGAGAGCTACATGAGGGCAGGGAACTGGGTGTGTCTGGTTTCCCACTCTATTCCTCACCCTACTGGTCTTCAATGAAATATACTTAGAATGAATGACTCAATGAGTTAGGTCACATGCCGTGGAGTACATTATGAAATTACAAATAAACCCAAGATTATCTAAGAGAAGTTCACAGTTGAGATGAGAAGACTGGGCCACAACTCACAGCTCCAGAGACCATGGAGCTTTCATTCATCTCCTGTGCTTTCCCCATGATGAATTCTTACATATGGTGAGACCATGCTTACTCTGTTCCTGGTACTCTTTCAAATGCTTGACACGCATTAACTCCTTTAGCCCCTTCATCCTATGAGATCATTGTTATTACTGTTCCCATTTCACAGATGAGAAAATCGAGGTAGATTGTCTGCTCAAGCTTCCATAGCTAGTTGTAAAAACTGTGCTTTAATTCAGCCAACATGGGTACATGCAAAACTATGTTTTTAACTGCTATAGGCTACCTGACCTCACTTTAAGGAAATATATGAGAATCTCTGTGGTACAGACCAGACTTTATTTTACTAGCTGTTTGCAGTTATTAGTTAATAAAAACTAGTAACTTCATCTTTTATAATCATTAAAGGTGCTAGTAACTATCCACATTTTATGGATGAGAATCACAAGATCAGAGAAGGTAAGTGGGTTGCCCAAGATCACACAGCTCACTAAGCAGCAGTGCTGAGACTTGAACAATTTTCTGACTCCAGAGCCATTGATAATTAATCACTATATCATTTAGATAAAGGATTCCCTGGTGGCTCAGAAGGTAAAGAGTCTGCCTGCAATGCAGGAGACCTGGATTTGATCCTTGGGTTGGGAAGATTCCCTGGAGAAGGAAACGGCAACCCACTCCAGTATTCTTGCCTGGGAAATCCCATGGATGGAGAGGAGCCTGGTGGGCTACAGTCCATGGGGTCACAAAGGGCCGAAAACAACTGAGCGACTTCACTTTCATCATTTAGATAAAACTAAAAATGAGCTAATTAAAAAAAAAAAAGGTGGGGTTTTCATGCAAGCCTCCTTCGGATACCCTATGAGCGTTAGAAAAGGGCTGTCCTCTACCTGTGGATGCAGCTCTGAATGCAGTGTGGCTTTTGGATAGTAAGTGGGGGGCTGAGTCAGGCCTTTCTCATCCTTCAGCCATCCGCCTCCCCCTTGTGCAGTGAAATCCCTGCACAGCCATACCCGACAGCCCTGTGCTCAGCTTGTGGAAGTCAGAGGAAAGAGGCACCTCATGAATCAAAAATCCTCATTAAAGAAGTCTCTGACTGGGACCCTTGACAACATCAAAACCAAGCCACCTGACTGACCAAAGGCCACCTTCTCATCCCAATTAGTCCCTGAACGTTGGTGTTTGAGTTTTTCCTGTGTGACTGCCCTGAGGTATCTTTCCCTCACTGTCCCTGGTGATCAAGGTTACTGCCATCTAAGGAGAGTACTCACACTGAGGTGGGCCCTTGTTTATGAAAACCCAGAAATCTCTCTATGAATGTGGAACGTTGACTTTTTTGAAACCAATTTTGGATCCCACAAACAACAGATAGGATCAGGTAGCCAAGCATGCACCTAAACTCTCACTTAGCTCTTAAACTAGCTCCTAAGGGGTCACTCTAAAAAGGGATCGTTCAGTCTCTCATTTACCAATTCTTACTCCTGGCAACCAGCTTTTTCCAGTTTCTCTGATTCATGCTAGTCCTATTTCCAGGCTACAGAACACTTCCAAGAAAAATTCTGCCTCTTTATTCTTTGTCTTTTACCCCTTCCATCTCCTAGGAAATTCTAGAGCTCAGCTTCCTCCAGGAATCTCTCTTTATTACTTAAAAGAGGGGCAGAAAATGCTATGATGTTTGGCTCCTGTGAGGATATAGAAGGGAAAAACCACAAGTCTGTTGTCTATGTCAACCTTCTCACAGTTGAAGGCAGGAAACTGATGTTAAAAACTTGTGGAGCTTAACAAAAAAATTAAATCATCTTACAGGAAGAAAATGAATAAGAGCAGCTTTAATTTACTGAATGCTTGCTAGGTTCTGGGCATTATGCTAAGAATTTGTAACGATAATTGTATTTCATTTCATACAATCCTTAGACATCCTGGTACTATCCCCACTTTGTGGAAGAGAATCACAAGATCCTCAGAGAGGGTGAGTGGGCTGCCCAAGATGAAAACAGCATAGTCAACAGCAGTGCTGAGACCTGAATGGCAATTTGCTGACCCCAGAGCTCTGTATCACTGTGCTATGAAATTATGAGATGTATCATGTCTTTAGTTCCTTATGTCTGAAAATTAATAGATATTCCCATGATAGGCAGGGAAAACGAAGAGGGGATTTACCAACAGTCCTGCAGCAGCTGGACATTGACAGCTGCCAGGTCACCTGTGGTCACCGGCAGGTCTGGCTGGACCTGGGAATTTCAGGTCCAACATTCAATTTCTACAACAACCAGATTCCCCAAGGGTGTACACTGAAGATGCGCCGGTCACCCCTTGGCATCCTCTGACGGACAGTAACCCCTGCCAATGCTCACGGCATCTGCCTTTTGGTGACACTTCCGAGAGGAAGGTCCTCTCAGGACTGGGGACCCTGGACCACACTGCTCAGCATGAGGCTGGATGGGCCTTCCCCCGACCCCCGCTGCCCTGTATTTGTCCAGCATTTCAATGCCTTGAGTGTGTTCCTCTATCTTCTCCTCACTGGAAACCCACAGCACTCCTGTTATTAAGTCAGCAAGTGTTATCTACATTTTATAGACAAGAAACTGAGGACTGACACCCACATGGTCTTCCCAAGGTCAGCATCTCATGGTGACAGAGGAGGCTACGCCCAGGGAATCAATTCCCCAGCCAGAGCACTTGACTCTCCAGTGCAATGTCCCTCCACCCTTTGTCCTTAGGAAAGGAAGAATATGGGATTTTTTTTTTTTAAGGGAAGAGATGGTCATGTTGTTGAAGTGGGATTAGGATGCTCTTACATGGTGTTTTGATGAAGATAAATGCTAAGTGCAGGCCTAGAAACTGGTCCTTCCATCCTCCCCGAATCTAATCCAGGGGATGTGTGATGGGCAATGGCCTGGAAAGCAGACCCTGGTGGCTGGGCCTTGTTCCCAAGTACCTGCTTTCAACTCAGTGCACTGCATCCTGCTAAGAGCCTTCCCTGAAAATGATTTGGAATTCTGTCTCCTCAAAAATTGAGCTACTACCCCCAGAGGCTTGGTCCTTAACACAGCTGTGAGAAGGGGATTCTTGGGGGTGTGGCAGAGAGGGGATAGGAGGGACCCACAGCCTACGTGAGATTTGATGTTCCCCCAATATCTTCATGCAGCTACTTTGCTCTCTGAATCTTGAATGAGTGTCAACTTCTGAAGCTATCTTTTACAAATAGGCTTTTGTTTCTCCATATAAAAAGCAAGTGCATTGTAGAAAAATCAGAAAGAAAAAACCAAAATATCAGTAACACCAAATGCAACCACTAAGACTCTGATTTTCCTCTATCATGCTTCTTCACAAACACGTACCCATCACGATATGTGTAAACACTCCATCTGTAATGAGGACACCATATGTGCTGGTGTGTCTGTTTCATTCAATATATTGAAAATCTCCCGTGTAACTAGAACTTCTTCAAAAATATTTTAAATGGTTGTAGAAAGCTTCCTTGAAAAATTGTGCCATAATTTAACCATTATACATTGCTGAATATTTAGCAACTGTTTCCATTTTAAGGATTGTGTCCGGCTATAACATCATTATAAAAAATCTGACTGAATTTCTCCCTATTTCCTTAGGATGAATTTCTCTAAGTAGAATGAGCAGGTCCAGGGGTTTATTCTTTTTACAGTTCTTTATTATCAAGCTGGTTTCTGGAAAACCAACATTAACGTAGAGTTTGTGACCTCCTCTGAGATCCCCCAGGGGCCCCTTCTTGGTTTTTCATGCCCAAAGTTTTGCGCAAACCCGGAGGGCTCTACTGATGAGACAGGGGCCCTCACTGCTGCTCTGTCAGGGTTCAATGCCACTCGGCTCCCACAGACACACACTTGCCGTCGTGCAGCCCCGGGTTGATGAGGCACAGAAATAATGAGCTCAGCGGGAGGAGAGCAGTCTCTGAAAGACACGTCTCCGTGTGGGGGTGGGCACTTGGGGGTACTCACTTGATAGGTAGCGATGGTTTCTCTGTCCAAGTTCCGTGTCACAGAGACACTACCCGTGTTCTCATTGATTCTGAAAATTCCTTTAGGCTCTTGATCCACTCCCTTTCCAGTGAGCCGGAACTTGGACCCTTCCAGTCTGTCACTATCGACTACCTGGTCAGAGAAACAGAGTGACATTTATGATTCTGGCTGGAAAACAGACAAAACACAGGGCCAACACACCGCAGTGACCAGTCCCCTAGTCACAGGTGCTAATGCAGAGGTGCTGGATGAACTTGACTAAAGCAGCATCACCAAAAGTAGTGTCATTGGTTTAACACCTTTCATTCTAACATGCAAATCTCTGCAGTTTTCAGCTGGGAAAGTGTACCAGCCCTGGGGTGACATATAATGATGGATCTGGGAGGGAAGTAACTTTATGAACTTCAAGGTTGGACATTTATATTATCTTTAACTCCTGGGAAACAGACTTTTTCCTACAAGTAAGACCAAATAAGCAATGGAAAACACTGGACAGTCCTATACTAGGCAGGCATTAATCAGGATTCTAGCTAGGTGTTCACATGAGTCTAGTCACCAGCAGCACCACCTATACCCTTGCTTCTACCAGGTATTCAATACCAGACATTTTGCTGAGAAGGCATTTTACACGCACTTTTTTTTTTTAAACTCTGACAACAATGCTGGGGGCAGAGAACATTATTATTCATACTTAATGAATGAAATCAATGAGACTCAAAGAGATTAAGCAAGTTTGCCACAGTCACAGTTATTAAAGAAACAAGGAGGGTATTCAGAACCCATCTTCCATGTCTTTAGAGGCACACTGCAATATCGCTGTGTCTGGATTTACTTCAAGGGAATTCCCTATTGATGGTCAGCCTTGATTAGACATTTAAAGAATAAATTGAAAAGGTAAAGATATAGGAAAGCAATTTCAGGCAGACATAGCAACACAGACAGGCAACAGACAGGTGAGAGAGCTTAGAAAATTCCAGAATGGTTTGAGAAGAGGTGAGGTTGAGAGGTAATTAGAAGCCAAACTATGTTGCTTTGTTTTGATGTCATCTGAAAGTATCCAACTAAAGAGAAAACCATTATTTGCATAGGTTAGTTCTAAAGTTTTACCAAGTATTCATGTATATGTAATATCAATTTTCCATAGATTATCTGCAAACAAATTTGATTATAACATTTTAAAGGTCACAAACATAATAGACATTCAGAACATACCGATAAAAGAAAGCTAATACTGATCTGGCTGTCATCAATTCACAACTAAACAGGTACCTATTGGGCTGTAGTCAACTGAGCTTGGAGGGTTTAGGCGGCTGAACCAGAAATGTGCCTTCTAGTGGAATGAGGAAGAGGTGTGGTGGTGGGGTCGGGTGCATTTCTGGGATCACCATGCCTGCAATTCTGATGGGCGCCACCAGGTGGCAGTGGCGTCTAAGGCAGCATGAGCCTCATGATAAGGTTCCTCTGCCAGGACTGGTGGAGTAGGAGCACAGTTCCATATGGCAGTACAGCTTTTCCTCCCCCCCCCCCCCCCCCGATTTAAGATATTCTTTATTAAAATACACTGAGTGTTCTGATTAAACATCAATTACCTCTGTTTGCATTTTTTAAATTAACAGAAAATATCATCCAAAGCAAGACTAAAAATAAGGTATGTGATATCTTCTGATGAAAAGAATTTTCACTGTCACTGCTTGACTAGATTTAATCCAAATGACATTATCCCCACTGCTTGGAAGCTCCACGAGGTCAACAGCCTCAGCATATCGGGCTCGCCACTGGATCCCAGTGCCTGGCAAAGTGCCTGGCATACAGTGGAACCAAGGCCAATATCTGTTTAATGAGGAGCTCACTGATTAGACAAACATATGTCCCCATCCTGGCTCGGCCAATGATCAGCCTGTGGCCCTGAATGTCATTTTTTGCCTCTTTGGCTCTTGATTTCCTTATCTGTAAAATGAGGATAATGCCACTTATTTCCCAGGGTTGGATGAGATAGCGTGTGCAAAATACATTCCCGGCACATAGAAGGGGTTCAATAAACCAGAGTTAACAATTAGAGTATTAAGATGAGACATGGGTTCGATCCCCGATCTGGGAAGATCCTCTAGAGTAGGAAACGGCAACCCACCCAGTATTCTTGCTTGGAAAATCCTGTTGATAGAGGAGCCTGACAGGCTACAGTCCACGGGGTCGCAAAGAGTTGGAGACGACTAAGGGACTGAACAACAGCAACAAATTATGCTGTTGTTAACAGGTTAAGACTGACACCTCCAGGCATAAAACATAACTTAGCTACAATTTTTAAAGAAAATCCCTTTCTAAGGGAGCACATTTCCTTTTCAAAAACAAAACTCACAGAACTCTCTGGTTTCTGGAGAGAAGTGTTCTGGAGGCAGCTTTACTGTGGGGATGGGCCCATCTTGTTTCTTTATCTCGGACATATTTGCCGCTGTCCCCCTCCCTCGCTTACCACTTTGGCCCAACTGTGGATTAAAACCTTCCCCTACTCTACACATGAACTGGTCCTCTCCAAAGACTTCTGTTGGGAAAAAGGCTGGATCTCTTTGCCATCTCTCTTCCAGACTTATTTTAAACACAAAACACTATTAGGAACTCTTAAAAACCTGTTTTCTAGAAAGCCAGTAAAGCAAAGTTGGCATTTCTCCAAGTCCCACACTTCCATGAGTTTCAAAGGCACTCCAGGGCTTGGAGAAACCTTGGAGAATAAAGCATGGAAGTTGGTGTCATTCACCAGGGAAAAGATGGGAGTCTGGGCTCAATTTAGATTTAGAAATTAACCATCAGCTCTCCAGCTTCTTGGTCCCCAGGTGGGGCTTCAGAGAGATCCTGGCCCACTCCAGCCTGAACTGGAGAGATAGGAGGTATGCAATGGCCACAAAGGAGGCCTCAGCCACACACCAAAGCAAGTCAGGTGGGTTTCCAGACGACCTTTATTATACTGGGTAAACTCCTAAGATTTGTCCAAGTGCTCCTGCAGGGCTGTGGTCCCTAAGGCTGTGGTCCTTTTCCTGGTGTTTAAAGTGATGGAATATAAGAAATCCAGTGCACTCCTGCCCAGAACAAATCCTGCCACGAGTCTCTGCCCCTGCTGCAGCTGTTAACACCCATTATACCACATAGGAGGGCTTCACAATTAGCTGGTCTTTCCTATTATTCTCTGTAATTCAACACTTCTTTTCACAGTGGGTTTTTTTTTTCCTCCTTATCCTCTGAGTTGAAATGAAAAAAATAGCTAGTGATGCCAAAGAACTTGGACCCTGGGTGCCAACCCTCTGAGAAGTGTGTGTACATAGCATGCAGGTCCTGCTGCATATCTGGGTAAGGCCACTTCCCCAGCAGCAGTGGGGGCCGCCGGCATGCCAGCTGTGCTGGGAGTGGGAGCATGGCGCAGGTGGCACCAGAGTCCTCTGCGCCCTGCCAGGGGCAGGGAGTGCAGGGGCTTGGAGCAGCCAGTGCTGCTTTCTCTGAGCTTCAAAGGGCATCCTCACTGCCTACTTCCTACAGAGTGTGGTGCATTACAGACAAAGCTGGAGCCCCCTAGGAATCCCATTCCCACATCCACTCTCTGTTGCCAATGACACCAAGTCATATGTGTTTTAAAGATACTCTGTGAATTTATATACACATTTATGTGCTCATAGACTATACAGCAATTTGGAATGTTTTCACACTGAGAGGATCATTTTGTATCAGTTCAGTTCAGTCGTTCAGTTGTGTCTGACTCTTTGCGACCCCATGTACTGCAGCATTCCAGGCCTCCCTGTCCATCACCAACTCCCGGAGTTTACTCAAATTCACAACCATTGAGTCAGTGAAGCCATCCAACAGTCTCACCCTCTGTCATCCCCTTCTCCTCCTGCCTTCAATCTTTCCCGGCATCAGGGTCTTTTCAAATGAGTTGGTTCATCAGCTGGCCAAAGTATTGAAGTTTCAGCTTCAGCATCAGTCCTTCCAATGAATATTCAGGACTGATTTCCTTTAGGATGGACTGGTTGGATCTCCTAGCTGTCCAAGGGACTCTCAAGAGTCTTCCCCAACACCACAGTTCAAAAGCATCAATGCTTTGGTGCTCAGTTTTCTTTATAGTCAAACTCTCATATCTGTACATGACTACTGGAAAAACAATAGCCTTGACTAGACGGGCTTTGTTGGCGAAGTAATGTCTCTGCTTTTTAACATGCTGTCTAGGTTGGTCATAACTTTTCTTCCAAGCAGGAAGTGTCTTTTAATTTCATGGCTGCAGTCACCATCTACAGTGATTTTGGAGCCCCCCAAAGTCTGTCACTGTTTCCCCATCTATTTACCATGAAGTGATAGCTGTGAAAAGAAGAGAAGTGAAAAGAAAAGGAGAAAAGGAAAATCTTCCCATTTGAATGCAGAGTCCCAAAGAATGGCAAGGAGAGATAAGAAAGCCTTCCTAAGTGACCAGTGCAAAGAAATAGAGGAAAACAACAGAATGGGAAAGACTAGAGATCTCTTCTAGAAAATTAGAGATACCAAGGGAACATTTCATGCAAAGATGGGTTCAATAAAGGACAGAAATGGTATGGACCTAACAAAAGCAGAAGATATTAAGAAGAGGTGGCAAGAATACACAGAAGAACTGTACAAAAAAAGATCTTCATGACCCAGATAATCACAGTGGTGTGATCACTCACCTAGAGCCAGACATCCTGGAATGTGAAGTCAAGTGGGTCTTAGAAAGCATCACTATGGACAAAGCTAGTGGAGGTGATGGAATTCCAGTTGAGCTATTTCAAATCCTAAAAGATGATGCTGTGAAAGTGCTGCACTCAATATGCCAGCAAATTTGGAAAGCTCAGCAGTGGCCACAGAACTGGAAAAGGTCAATTTTCATTCCAATCCCCCAAAAAGACAATCCCAAAGAATGCTCAAACTACCACACAATTGCACTCATCTCATATGCCAGTAAAGTAATGCTCAAAATTCTCCAAGACAGGCTTCAGCAATATGTGAACTGTGAACTTCCAGATGTTCAAGCTGGTTTTAGAAAAGGCAGAGGAACCAGAGATCAAATTGCCAACATCTGCTGGATCATCGAAAAGGCAAGAGAGTTTTAGAAAAACATCTATTTCTGCTTTCTTGACTATGCCAAAGCCTTTGACTGTCTGGATCACAATAAACTGTGGAAAATTCTGAAAGAGATGGGAATACCAGACCACCTGACCTACCTCTTGAGAAACCTATATGCAGGTCAGGAAGCAACAGTTAGAACTGGACATGGAACAACAGACTGGTTCCAATTGGAAAAGGAGTACGTCAAGACTGTATATTGTCACCCTGCTTATTTAACTTATATGCAGAGTACATCATGAGAAACGCTGGGCTGGAGGAAGCACAAGCTGGAATCAAGATTGTTGGGAGAAATATCAATAACCTCAGATATGCAGATGAAACCACCCTTATGGCAGAAAGTGAAGAGGAACTAAAAAGCCTCTTGATGAAAGTGAAAGAGGAGAGTGAAAAAGTTGGCTTAACGCTGAACATTCAGAAAACTAATATCATGGCATCTGGTCCCATCACTTCATGGCAAATAGATGGGGAAACAGTGCAAACAGTGGCTGACTTTATTTTTCTGGGTTCCAAAATCACTGTAGATGGTGATTGTAGCCATGAAATTAAAAGACGCTTACTCCCTGTGAGGAAAGTTATGACCAACCTAGACAGCATATTAAAAAGCAGAGACATTACTTTGCCAACAAAGGTCCATTTAGTCAAGGCTATGGTTTTTCCAGTAGTCATGTATGGATGTGAGAGTTGGACTGTGAAGAAAGCTGAGTGCTGAAGAATTGATGCTTTTGAACTGTGGTGTTGAAGACTCTTGAGAGTCCCTTGGACTGCAGGGAGATCCAACCAGTCCATTCTAAAAGAGATCAGTCCTGGATGTTCATTGGAAGGACTGATGCTGAAGCTGAAACTCCAGTACTTTGGCCACCTCATGTGAAGAGTTGACTCACTGGAAAAGACCCTGATGCTGGGAGGAATTGGGGGCAGGAGGAGAAGGGAATGACAGAGGATGAGATGGCTGGATGGCATCACCGACTCGATTTTGAGTTTGAGTAAACTCATGAGGACATGAGTTTGAGTAAACTCTGTGAGTTGGTGATGGACAGGGAGGTCTCGTGTGCTGCGATTCATGGGATTGCAAAGAGTCAGACACGACTGAGCGACTGCACTGACTGACTGATGGGACTGAATGCCATGATCTTAGTTTCCTGAATGTTGAGAACTCCATGAACAGTATCATTTTGTATAGTATTTTATAATTTTTATATTCAATGTGGTTGGAGGTTCTACAAAATATGCAACACTTTATATGTATTATTACATTTGTATGATATAAATATATTTTATACTTCATAGTTAGAGAGATACAGACTTTGGGGGGAAGAGTAACTTTCCACTTATAGAAACACTGCCTGGATACCATAGAGCTCCCACATACTTTTCATCCAATTTCCCCTAATATTCACATCTTTTATAACCATGGAACATTGGTCACAACTGAGAAATTAAAATTGACATGTGACTATTAACTAACAACCTCCAGATTTTATGTATTCAGATTTCACCACACCAATTTTTCTACTTCTGTCATTTTTCTGACCCAAAATCTAACCTGGAACCCTGTTACTTTTAGTGTGTTTGCCTCCCTATGGGTTCAGACATTTCCTTAATTATGCTGACATCAGTTTCTACCCACTCATGGAAAATATATTTGATATATCAAAATGCCATAGTCACCAAGTTCTATATATTCTCTTTAAGACCTTCTAGCCCTGCCTCCCTGCCAGTCTCCAGTACCTGTAATTTAACTCAGATCCTCACTAAGGTTTTTGACTGTCTTGTTGTTGGGGCCCAGAACAGTGCAAGGTACAGAGTAAGCTTTCACTAAATATTTGCTTTAAGTAAATGAATATTACGGTAGTCTCCTAATAGGCCTCTACGTTTCTGATTCTCTCTTTTCCCCTCCTGTCCTAAATGCAACCAGAATGATCATTGCAAAATGCAAACACAAATATGGCCAAGACAGTTTCCAGATTAAGACTTTCACAGGTTCCCCATTGCTCCCAGGTTAATTACCTCAGGGCCCTCCTTGATGGGCCTCCACCTGCTTCTTCAGTTCTCTCTCTTGCCACCACCAACTGTGAGCCAACCACAAACTGAACTTTGCCCACTTTCTCTGGACCTGGGTTAGTCAGACTCCTATCTTTCATCCTGTCTGCTGGAGTCCCTCCAGGTCTTCCTGGACTCAGCACCACCAGGGACTGCCTGCTCACTGGAGCTTCTTCTGACTCTCTGCCCCATCTCCAAGGAGACCAGCCTCATCTTCTGGTCCCAGCCCTGCTCACCACTGAGGTCTGTTAAAGCACAGAGAGCAGATGGCCCCTTGGTTGGGGGTGGTAATTGTCCCTTGGGCTATTTGTTTCTTATTCTTTTAACATTTCCTGGGTTTGGAACGTAGAAGACACTTGACTAGAGCTTTGAAAAAAAATACAACTTTGTTTGCATGTTTTTATATGACCGTAAAACGCTTCATAAACTCATAAATTAAAATCTGTTGTACTAACTTTTTTGTATGTGTGAAAATGTGGTCACTTTATCTATGTAACATTAGTATCTTCTCATTTCTCTT
Source organism: Muntiacus reevesi (assembly GCF_963930625.1). Taxonomy (NCBI): domain Eukaryota; kingdom Metazoa; phylum Chordata; class Mammalia; order Artiodactyla; family Cervidae; genus Muntiacus; species Muntiacus reevesi. Next base: position 223,145,264 of record NC_089250.1, on the reverse strand, counting down.
TTTACAAGCCCTCAGGCAGTGGTAATGCCCAGGAATCATGAAGGGACCTGGGACACTTCCCCATCCTTACAACCTGCAAAGGGCCCCCTTATGTGAGACCCTCTGTCTGAGCAAACACCGTGCTCATGGTGTAAAGTGACTCCAACACAAATACCACAGCACTTCTTCACTGTCACAGCCAACTAAATGGATACTCTAATTCTAGCTATTTAGAAAATCAGGATATACTTATTTTCAAAGGATAGACGACTCTATCTATATAAGCAATATGGTCAAAAGGATAAAAAACTAGAAAATAATCAAACCCCTTGCCCACAAATTTTCAAAGGGAAATGAATCACATGTGAACAGTACAGGTCTTTGGGAGATAGAGTTAATAGGGTAATATTTTTTTTTCCTTCACTTTAGGATACTTTTGACTTCATAAGATGAGCCTATATTACTTGCTATACAGTAAAGAAATTAACCCAAAAACAAAACAACTTTTTTAAACATGTAAGACTAATTGCTGGAGCTTGGGGTATACACTAATTTAGAAGATATTTTCTGCTCCATATTAAGTAGGAAAAAACTCATGTATAGCCTTTACCTATAGTTATTAGAAGACATTTGTTTTGTCCAGTAGGTTGGTTCTCTAAGGTGATTTGTAAGCAGCAATTAATTCTCTACTGTGGTTTAGTCCTTGACATGCCTTTGAACTTGAAGATACTTAGCCATTCAGCAATCCAGGCAGCTGTTAGATTCACGCCCTTCTCTCACTCTCATGGTGCTCAATGACTTTCAGCCATTAGGTCATAAATCAACAAGGGGAACTAAAGAAAACCCAAGGCCAAGAGTTTCAAAATTCTTGGTGGATAATCATAGAACCCACACTCTGGCAATCCACTGAGGGAGGATGAGAAGCAGAGACCCACAGCACAGACCAGGGGTTCTTGTACCAGCAGGCTGTGCTCACCACCAAATTCAAATGGCTTATGCCCTCCCATGGAGGGGGTTAAAGGTATGAGCAGGATGGAACACTCAGGAAGGAAAAACAAACCCTAGTAACACATGATGAGGGGAAATCTGAAACCACTACCCCGACCCTTCATTTACCAGCACTGTCATTGCACCAGCTTTGATACCCTTCTTTTTTAAGAAAGGATTTAAGATTATGCCTAAACTCAGTTTAAGCCAGAGTTCCATAGGATTCATTGTTAGCTGGAGAGGTGGGTAGGTTAGCTTTATTTTCTGATAGTTACAATTTTTTGGTTACTTTCTACAGTCTATAGAAAAATTTTTAAGGATAATATTTCTTAATTTACAAGTATTTCCAACATTTTAATTTTTTACTTCCACCTTACCAGAGAATAATGTGGTTTATGAAATTTCTACTCTTGAGGACTTTTTAAAACTTTATTCACAGCCAAGTACAATGTCATCTTTACTAAATGATCCACTAATACATGGAAAGAATGAATATTCTGCAGCATTATTCATGATAGCCAAAAAATGGAAGGAAACTAAGTGTCCAACAATGGACAAATGGATGAATAAAATGTGGTACGTCCATAAAATGGAATATTATTATTCAAACTTAAAAATGAAGAGAATTCTAATACATGCTACCATATGGATAGAACTTGAAGACACTATGTTAAGTGAAATTATTCAGCCACAAGAGGACAAATATTATATGTATATTTAAATACATGCATAATTGGCACAATGCTATTCTCACTGAGGGAACTCAGTTTATATTTAATATATCCCAAACTGATAGTACCGCTCACCCTGATGGTCTGTTTCTCTGCCATGATTTTTTTAAATTAATTTTTATTGGAGTATTTCCGTGACTTTTAATAAGATGCTTCCTTCTTGATTACAACTTCCTCTATTACCTCCCTACCTTCTTTTCTTCTGTTCACAATATTTATTGACCATTCATGAGTTCCAGAGTGTTTAAGGGTCATAGTTCAATAATCTATGAAGTCCACATTATGCGATATTGGAGATTTGCTGAAAGAAGCTACAGCAGATCAGAGAAAGCAGAAGTCATCTTTGGGTCACTGGGTCACTGTGCCTTGTCTGGACCCAAAGTCCATTCACTACCCATCAGTATCACACTTCCACATCTCTTTATTGTCCAAGAGAATAACTGGGATCCTTATATGTCCCTTTCTAAATTTCTCGTTTCTTAGTGCAGACTATGAGTTTCACCCCCCTGCTCATTGGACCCCTTGACTTTGCCTTTTGTGGTTCTACCAAAAATCAAGATGTTCCACACTGCCTCACCTCCAAAATCAAGATAGTCCTGAAACCTCTGGTTAGAAATCTAGATTTTCTATACCTGCTGTCTCTATTAATGAATCAGATTTATAGTAGTGGGGAGTAGTCACCAAGGCTGTTCCTAAATAATCTGCTCCTCTTCTAGGACTATACTTTCACACTAAAGTTGATTGTGGCCATAGGACTTACTTTAGCTAATGAAGTGAGAGTGAAAGTGTTATCAAAACACCAGTGCATGTGCCCAATTCACAGTAGAGGCCAAACAATACCAAAACGTCAGAATCTGAAAACAAAAATGTTTACTGCAGGACTCTGCAAGGAAACAGGTGGCTCATACCTTAAAAACCCCAAACTGCCTGAAAGCTGTCAGCAAAGCCCTTTTATAGGAAAGGTGAGGGAGAGGCATGGTTATTTGTTGCAAACATCTTGGTGTCAGATCTTTTGTTTTTTCTTTTTTTAATTTATTTTTTTAGCTAGCGGAAAATTACTTTACAATGTTGTATTGGTTTCTGCCATACAACAATGCAAATCATGGTCAGGTGACAACATTCCTCTAAACTCCCACCAAAACAAATGCTATTCTCTGTTCTGATAAGTACGGGCCAGGTCCCTCAGCACAACTTTCACCCTCCAAGGTCTAGGCCTGGCTGAGAGGAGAGGGTCCCTGCAGGCACTGGTTACCCTGCCCCAAATTGTTTGCCCAGCACCCAGTCTGGGTCTTCCCACCAGTGCCCAGGCCTGGCTGAAGAGGCAAATCTCAGCTGGCAGCTCCCTCAGGGCCAGGTCCCCAGATCTGCCAAGCCACCACTGTTGAGGGAGCCAGGTGCCCAGGACCCAACTGGCCTCAGGCTCCTCACACCACCCAGTGGGGGTTGGTCCCAGAGATGGCCGCTGCCATTAGGTCACTGAGGCAGGAATGGGGAAGAGGGTCATCGCCACCTCAAGGCCTGGGACCCAGCCAGTGGGCAGCCTTGGTGAGGGCTCTGGACCCCCCAGGACACACAGTCTGTTCCCTGGGCCCCCAACTCACCCGCTGCGCAAGGCTGGGACTCGCCTCTCACCTCACTCTTTGTATGAGGACCACCACTCTGACGACCTTTGACTGAATACTCCACTAACGGTCGCTCACTGGCTGTTGCTGGCTTGGGGGAGGGGCCCACTGCAGCACTGACCAATGGCTGAGCAGGATCACTAACGGTCACTCAGTGACAGTTGCTGGCTTGGGGGAGGAGCCCATTGCAGCGCCGACCAATGGGTGTAAGACCATTAGTACTCTTGAGGTAATCATTGGCTGGTAATGGGCTGCGAGGTAATGGTGCATGCAGCAGCAGCAGTGCTAAGGGCTGCACAAGGCATAGTACCACTTCACAGCTTAACTTATCCTGACTAATGCACAGAGTGGTTAGGACAATCGGGTCCTAACAGCAGCTCGGAGCTCTAACCATGTGGACTTATAGCGAGTCACGTGGCCTCTCTGAGCCTCTTTCCATTCTTCTGCCAAATGGGGAAAATGATGCTTGTTCTATAAAGGGTTGTGGTGGATAAGGGTCTGAGAGATATGACAGGCTTAAGTACATAAACATGCTCAAGAATGTAAGGCTATTGTTCATTTTATGATTATTAAATAGTGGTGATGATGATGACTATGACAGGCAATTGTTTATCAAATGCTGACACTCTGTCACACACTAGTCTAAGCAACTTACACACATTAATCATTTAATCCTTACAACGACTCTGTGGGGTAGGTAGTGGTGTTAATCCCCACTTTACAGAGAAAGAAACCGCATCACACAGACCTCGCCAAGTGAGGTATTATCAGTGAGATAATGGCCCTGCATTTGAACCCAAGTATCTAGAGTCTGTGGCTTTAACTCCTTTAACTCCTACTCCACATGGCCGACCGGTCAGAGTGCCGGGTGGTGTGGGTGGCCACAGGAGTAGGATCAACAAAGCATCCGAACCTGGCACTGCTGGAAGGTGCTCCTGCTCTGGACTCCTGCTGACATACCCACCCCTGAAGACTAGGAGCACTGATATTCATCTCAGGTCTCTGTCAAAGGCAGAGCCAAGATTAAGGGCTTCCAAGTCTCAATTCCCAGATTTATACTTACCCAAGGGGTCACCTGTTCCCTCTGTACATCAAATTCCTGGCAGGAACATCTTTACCTTCTCACATGCTCAGAGTTTTGTCACAGTAATGGTACAATTTGGTGGGGGGGGGGGGTGGTGGTGGTGTTAGCATGCATTCTGCCATCTAAAAGGATAATAAATTAATCATGCCCTTGGGCACTCTTGAAATACACACTTGTAATCTCTTACTAACTTGCCGAACTTTCCTTCCTGGTCACTGCTCTGCTCCTCTCCCTTCTATCAGCTTAGATTTTTATGGTTTCCAAAGAAATATTAAACCAAATATTTATGCACTCATCTGAACCACAGTTCAGAGAAAGCAATGTAACAAAATCAGCATTGTGAACCTGGAGCTAGTCCCATTTGGAAGTAATAAACACGAACAATTGAACAATTTCTCCCTGGAAATGCATGTTGGCTGCCCTTTCACTGAGGATTTCAACACTTATTCTTATTATTCTTATAATTCAGGGAAAATTTTAATGTTAAGTCTGATGCTTGGAAACACAAGCAGTGTCAAACATAAATATACAATTTCAATCATTTTCAACTGAAAGCCTGACATTCTATTTGGCTTTGCATGGGTTTCAGTTAGAAGAACCTGTGCAAACCGGGCTTTCAAGTGTCCCATTCTCTGAAGTAGCTACTCTTTCCCACAATAGGATCACACCTGACTAAAATCTTTCAAGGCACATACCATCACTTTCAGGAAAAATACAGGCTCCCCCAGAAATGCATTCAAGGCTGTTTATAGCCTGTTCCCTGCCTGTGTCTTCAGCCTCGAGTGTCACTGTGTCTGTACACTTCTCCTCTACTGTCATTTCCCCAATTGCCAGGTTTGAGTCCACCCATCTCAGCCCTGGGCTTGCCTCTTCTAACCCACAGGCTCCTATATAAAAGCAGAGCCTTGTCAAACACATCATCTCTTTCTGGATCCTGGGGTTGGGACAGGAAGAGATGGAGTCAGTTGGCTGAGGGCTGCAAACCCTTAATGTCTTATCAGCTTGAAAGCTGAGTCTATGTTTTGGGAAGACCCAGTTGGGCCATAAGTGCAGACCTTGACAAAGAAAACAATCCACTTGGGAAATTAAAAAAGAGAGTAATGAATAATTGTGTGTACGTGAAACCAGTTCAGGCTCAAGCATGGTACGTGTTACTACCCTGCATCTGGTAAATGACCCACTTCAGCATGACTTAATCTGATGCCTTAGCCTTGGTCTCCAAATTACACTGGCAGACTGAACTATCACAGTCCCCTTTCCCAGTGGTGGCTGGTGAATGGCTATAATTCACCAGGACCCTACCAAATGGAACTTATATGACTCATTCCTTCATTCTCAATTCTTTAATTACATTCATCTCTTCAGAGAAGACTTCTGTGACCAGTGAAAGACTTCTGTGAAAACAGTGGCTCCTCCCAACATCATCCTCTATAACCATTTTGGTTTTCTTCACAGAATCATCACCTGACATAGTTATCTGTTTGTTATATTTTTTTTTACCATTAAAATATATGCTCCATGGTATCCGGGACTTCTGTTTGTTGTTGTGAACAGTGCATGGTGCATAATAGACACTTACTTAGTAATAAAGAAGTTATGTAAAGGGAAGATGAATGAGAGACTATATGGTCAGAGAAAAAAAGAAAATTCTAAAACTTCATAAATCAGTGAACTTGCAAAGCTACCTGGTTTCAAAATGGCTTATCAGTTTCTGGTTAAGGACCATCTTTGGTCCTGGGCTTGGGTTCTGAGGGGTGCTCTGGTATCCTCCAAATAAAGTCATCTCCTAATTAAATCATTCCAATGAAACATCTGAATTTAAAAATAGAGCAGTGTGCTCTCTAAACACAGGCCCATTGATATGATGAGATCAACTTAGGTAAACATCTTTCTTCTGGAGCTTCCAACTGCATAAAGTATGGATTTTCCAAAGGAAGCCCAACAAGAGAGGATCATACAAGCTGAGTCATTGAAGACTCTGGCAGAGCATTTTAGAAGATCGCAATCAATGGAAAAATCTTGGTGGGCTTCAGGCTCCTCTCAAGTCATGATAACAAATCCTCTAAACAGCCATGGGTCAACACAACTGCCCAGTAACTTCCCTGTGGGTGATGACCCCTAGGCAGATGATACTGTAAAGAGTATTCCATCTGAGGGACACTTGTGAGGAAGAGATCCATGAGGAAGCATGTTTTTGAGAGAGAAGCCAGGTGGTTTGTTCTCTAGAAGATGAACAAGGTGGAGCCCCTTAAGTGACTAGAATGTAGGAAGATGGGGGTGGGAAGCACAGTTTGGGGCATCATCTAAATACCTGCAGAAAAAGAGATTGGCTTCATTCTGTTGCTTTTGAAAGAGTCAAGATACAGAACAGACAGATTTCAGCTCAAAAGAAGGAACATGTCCAGAGTTTAAAGAGCTAAGCTGACGGCACGGGCAGCCTGGTGATAGAGAAGGCTGCCACTGATGTGTCCAAGCTCACACCCCATCTGGTGAATAGGGTAGAGGGTGATCAATATCAGATGGACTCTGAGGTGCTTTCTTACTTATGGCTGCTGCGATTCCTTGAGTCTGAACTCAGAGAGGCTCTGAGCATGTGGATCAGCACTCTGTGAGGTAGGCAAGAGATGAGGTGCTGTCCAGGGATCTCTGTTTAAACCAAGTTCAGCTACTCTCTAGACAGTGTATTAAAAAACAGAGATATCACTTGCTGACAAAGGTCCATCTAGTCAAAACTTGGTTTTTCCAGTAGTCATGTATGGATGTGAGAGTTGGACCACCAAGAAGGTTGAGCACTGAAGAATTAGTGCTTTTGAAATGTGGTGCTGAAGAAGACTCTTGAGAGTCCCTTGGACAACAAGGAGATCAAATCAGTCAACCATAAAGGAAATCGACCCTGACTATTCATTGGAAGGACTGATGCTTAAGCTTATACCCCAATACTTTGGCCATCTGATGCGAAGAGCCAACTCATTTGAAAAGACCCTGATGCTGGGAAAGATTGAGGGCAGGAGGAGAAGGGGACAATAGAGGATGAAACGGTTAGATAGCATCACCAACTCAATGGACGTGAATTTGAGCAAACTCTGGGAGCTAGTGGAGGACAGAGGAGCTTGGTTTGCTGCAGTCCATAGGGTTGCAAAGAGTCAGACATGACTTAGTGACTGAACAACAACAGCTGCTCTCTCTCCATCGGGTGGGCAAGGATTCTGTTTCACTCCCCATTGCCTCCATTTCTCTAGGTGCTGCGTGGTATGTATCATTTTCCTTCTGTGGTTCGGTGGTTTAGAAAACGGTTTCTGGGTCAGTTTGAACTCTGGCTCTAATATGTCCTTGGTTTTTGACCTTAAGCAAATCTTTTCACCCATCAGTTACCTCCTAGATAACTGAGGACAAGAGATCCACACCTGAGGTTCTGAGGTTCTGGTGAGTAGACAGTACTGTGGCTGGCAAACACCAGGCATTCAATCAATGCCAACAATTCTCTTCTGAACACATCTAGCCACAACACCATGTCAGTATCAGGATGACTTTTAATAATTATAAATTACTAATTTTAATGATTACATGCATTTTAAAAAACCTTTGAGTTGGTTTCCTAGGTAATAGCTGCCTTAATTTGAGATCTTAAAATGTCAGGTACCACGCTAGAGCTTTATGTACATTCTGCCAGGAAGTTAATTATTATTTCTATTTTATAGATGGGGAAAGGGAGACTCAGAAAGGTGAAGTCATCTGTCCAACTAGATTACATAGCTGGTGTGGGGACAGGGTGGAACAGGGACATTTCTGAGACCAGCTGAGCCAAACCAGAACTCCAGGTGTTGGTCTGATGCCAACTCCTGGCTGCTGGGTTCCTCATGGCTCAGCCAGATGCCTCCACAAGGAGTGAGGCCGGCTGTTCTGAGGCTGGGGCTGGACTATGACAGGGATGACTGGGCCTTCTTTGCGGGGCTCCAGTTCAACAGACCAGCCGGCTCAGACCCCACACCACGTGGCACAGTGGGTTCTCCCTGTTACAGGGCCCAGGGCTCCGGCCCATATGTGCAGATGCACATGCTACAAGATGGAAAATGAATGCCCACACAATCCTGGGGCTTTCTGACTTGAAGCCAAATAAATTTACTCAGGCTCATTTGTCAGCTGCCTTAACCCACCTCCCTCCCATCCTAGCTTATCCCGCCTTCCAAGTTCCTTAGTTGTTATAAGCTTATCACAAAAGTAAATCAAAATGTTCTCAAGAGGAGAAGAAAAGATAAAAGCAAAAAATGCAATATCCCCAAGAGAGGAATATTTTTTATAGTTCCACAACTCTAGCAATTCTGTCTTTAAAAAAAATCCATTATTTAATTTTAGTACCATGGAGGTGCTAGTGATGAATAATGGCTCCTCTTCTACCTTCTAGTATTTCTAAAATATTAATACTGGTTGGATACCTCTCCTAAGGGGAAGCGGGAGTTGAATCTTTTATAGGCTCCTGAGCCCTGTTCACATACTATGCATTTATTCCATTACTACCAATCATACAATCTGGGCTTTTCAAATTATATCTGTACCAAAGGACGGAGACCACACAGTAGGTGGAAAGTGTAAAATGTGTTGCTAAATAGTCCATTTCTCATTATTTTCTTCGCCTAAGTCTTTACTCTTTTATTGTCCATTGAGACATACCTCTTGACTACACTAGACTTGGACTGTGAATCATGAAAAGAATCTGCAGTGAGGCATCCAACTTCATAGCTGCCTCCGCTTATGTCAAATGCCCATCAAAGCTAATGACAGTTCATTTCATCGGTAGCTGCAAATTGTCGATGTGAATCTTTGAACACTGAGTCCCAACCTATTTACTCTTGAGTGGGTCAAAATTTTGTGTCTGTGTGTGTGGCATGTGCACATAGTGTATGTATGTGTGCCTCACCTATCTTTATACTCAGGGTAAAAGAGAAGAAATAAGGAGATTGTTTCAGAATAAACTAAACATGGTACTGTAAATAACTGCACTTAGCAAATGAACTATTTTTAAATGAAAATCAGGTTTGTTTTATACCTCTTTATAAAAATAACACATGTGTACTAAGAAAAAGTTGGAAAGAAAAGCTAAGATAAAAGGTAAAAACCAGGGCAAAGGAAAAAGAGATATTTGATGATGATGTCCCCCTCAATAGCTACAATTATTTTACCACTATAAATTAGTGACTCCCTTCTAGTCTTTTAAATGCACACAATTGCATAAATATATTTTAGTGAAGTTTTTTAAAATTTTGGGATAATTATAGATTCACATGCAGTTGCAAGAAATACTCTTTACCCCTTTTCCCCCAAAGGTACCATTTCATAAAACTATTGTACAATCACACAATCAGGATACTGACATTGATGCAACTCAGTGATCTTATCAGAGCTCCACTTTATTTGTGTGTCTGTGTGTTCATTTAGTTCTGTGTCATTTTGTCACATGTATAGGTACATGTATCTGTCACCACCATTAAGCTACAGAACAACTCCATCACCTGGGGATCAAAGTTGCTGTTTTATAAACACGCTCACCTCTCTCCCATATATCACTTCTCCCCCACATCCATAGATCCTACAACCACTAACCTGTTCCCTGTTTCCATAATTCTGTCATTTAGGAAATATCATATAAATGAATTCATACTCAGCATGATTCTCTGGAGATTCTTCCAGTTGTTGTGTATCAGTAATTCATTAATTTTACTGCTGAGCAGTGTTCTGTGGATCAATGTATAGAGACCATACTTTAACCTTTCACCTGTTGAAAGACATCTGGGTTGCTTGCAGTTTTTGGCAATTATGAACAAAGCTACTATCAGGTGCTACAAACATACATAGACACATTTTTACAGGAACCTAAGCATTCATTTCTCTGGGATAACTATCCAGGAGTGCAACCATTGTGTCTTATGGTAACTGCATGTTTTACAACAAACTGTTAAACTGGTTTCCAGAGTGGCTGCACTATTTCACATCCCCACCAGCCATGTCTGAATGATCCAGTTTCTTGCATCCTCACTAGCAATTGTTGTAGTTACTATTTTTTTTAATCTATTCTAGAAGATGTGTACTGACAGCTTATTGTGGCTTTAATTTGTACTTCCCTCATGGATAATGAGGTAGAATATCCTTCCATGTGCCTATTTGCCATCTGTATATCCTCTTTGGTGAAATGTCTGTTAGTGTTTTTTGCCCATTTTCTGATTAGGTTGATTGGGATTTTGCTGTTGAATTTTGAAAGTTCTTTGTATATTCTAGATGCTAATCCTTTGTTGGATATGCAATTTGTAGCTATTTTATTTTATAGTTTATCTTTTTCATCCTCTTCAAAGAACCTTTCATAGGCCAGAAGTTTAATATTATGAAAACTACAATCACATAAAATTAACTAATCTGTTCACATGGACCACAGCCTTGTCTAACTCAATGAAACTATGAGCCATGCCATGTAGGGCCACCCAAGACAAATGGGTCATGGTGAAGAGTTCTGACAAAACGTGGTCCACTGGAGAAGGGAATGGCAAACTACTTCAGTATTCTTGCCTTGAGAACCCCATGAACAATATGAAAAGGCAAAAAGATAGGACACTGAAAGATGAACTCCCCAGGTCTGGAGGTGCCCAATATGCTTCTGGAGATCAGTGGAGAAATAACTCCAGAAAGAATGAAAAGACGGAGCCAAAGCAAAACAATGCCCAGTTATGGATGTCACTGGTGATGGAAGTAAAGTCCAATGCTGTAAAGAGCAATATTGCATAGGAACCTGGAATATTTGATTCATGAATCAAGGCAAATTGGAAGTGGTCAAACAGGAGATGGCAAGAGTGAACATCGACATTTTAGGAATCAACAAACTAAAATGGACTGGAATGGGTGAATTTAATTCAGATGATCACTATATCTATGACTGTCAGCAAGAATCCCATAGAAGAAATGGAGCAGCCATCACAGTCAACAAAAGAGTCCAAAATGCAGTACTTGGGTGCAGTCTCAAAAATGACAGAGTGATCTCTGTTCATTATCAAAGCAAACCATTCAATATCACAGTAATCCAAGTCTATGCCCTGACCAATAATGCTGTAGAAGTTGAAGTTCTATGAAGCTGAATGGTTCTATGAAGACCTACAAGATCTTCTAGAACTAACACCCCAAAAATATGTCCTTTTCATTACAGGGGACTAAAATGCAAATGGAAGTCAAGAAATACCTGGAGTAATGGGCAAATATGGCCTTGGAGTACAAAATAAAGCAGGGCAAAGCTTAACAGAGTTTTGCCAAGAGATCGCACTGGTCATAGCAAACACACTCTTCCAGCAACACAAGAGAAGACTCTACACATGGACATCACGAGATGGTCAATACAGAAATCAGATTGATTATATTCTTTGCAGCCAAAGATGGAGAAGCTCTATACAGTCAGCAAAAACAAGACCAGCAGCTGACTGTGGCTCAGATCATGAACTCCTTACTGAAAAATTCAGACTTAAATGAAGAAAGTAGGGAAAACCACTAGACCATTCAGGTATGACCTAAATCAAATCCCTCACAATTATACAGTGGAAGTGACAAATAGATTCAAGGGATTAGATCTGATAGAGTGCCTGAAGAACTATGGATGGAGGTTTGTGACATTGTACAGGAGGCAGTGATCAAGACCATCCCCAAGAAAAAGAAATGCAAAAAGGAATAATGGTTGTTTGAGGAGGCCTTGCAGCTATGAAAAGAAGAGAAGCAAAAAGCAAAGGAGAAAAGGAAAGATAGACCCATTGGAATGCAGAGTTCCAAAGAATAGCAAGGAGAGATAAGAAAACCTTCCTCAGTGATCAATGCAAAGAAATAGAGGAAAACAATAGAATGGGAAAGACTAGAGATCTCTTCAAGAAACTCACAGATATCAAGGGAATATTTCATGCAAAGATGGGCTCAATAAAGGACAGAAATGGTATGGACCTAATAGAAGCAGAAGATATTAAGAAGAGATGGCAAGAATACACAGAAGAACTATACAAAAAAAATCTTCACAACTCAGATAATCATGATGGTGTGATCAATCACCTAGAGCCAGACATTCTGGAATGTGAAGTCAAGTGGGCCTTAGGAAACATCATTATGAACAAAGCTAGTGGAAGTGATGGAATTCCAGTTGAGCTATTTCAAATCCTAAAAGATGATGCTGTGAAAGTGCTGCACTCAATATGCCAGCAAATTTGGAAAACTCAGCAGTGGCCACAGAACTAGAAAAGGTCAATTTTCATTCCAATCCTAAAGAAGGGCAATGCCAAAGAATGCTCATACTACCACAAAATTGCACTCATCCCATATCCTAGCAAAGTAATGTTCAAGATTCTCCAAGCCAGGCTTCAAGAGTACATGAACCATGGACTTCCAGATGTTCAAGCTGGATTTAGGAAAGGCAGAGGAACTGGAGGTCAAATTGCCAACATTTGTTGGTTCACTGAATAAGCAAGTGAATTCCAGAAAAACCTCTACTTCTGCTTTACTAACTATGCCAAAGCCTTTGACTATATAAATCACAACAAACTGTGGAAAATTCTTAAATAGATGGGAATACCAGACCACCTGACCTGCCTCCTGAGAAATCTGTATGCAGGTCAAGAAGCAACAGTTAGAACTGGACATGGAACAACAGACTGGTTCCAAATTGGAAAAGGAGTACGTCAAGGTTGTATATTGTCACTCTGATTATTTAACTTATAGGGAGAGTACATCATGTGAAATGCCAGGCTGGATGAAGCACAAGCTGGAATCAAGATTGCTGGGAGAAATATCAGTATTCTTGATATGCAGATGACACCACCCTTATGGCAGAAAGTGAAGACGAACCAAAGTGCCTCTTAATGAAAGTGAAAGAGGAGAGTGAAAAAGTTGACTTAAAACTACACATTCAGAAAAATAAGATCATGGCATCTGGTCCAATCACTTCATGGCAAATAGATGGGGAAATAATGGAAACAGTGACAGACTTTATTTTAGGGGGCTCCAAAATCACTGTAGATGAAATTAAAAAGATGCTTGCTCCTTGGAAGAAAAGCTATGACCAACCTAGACAACATGTTAAAAAGCAGAGACATTACTTTACCAACAAAGGTCCGTCTTGTCAAACTATGGTTTTCCCAGTAGTCATGTATGGATATGAGAGTTGGACTATAAAGAAAGCTGAGTGCTGAAGAATTGATGCTTTTCAACTGTGGTGTTGGAAAAGACTCTTGAGAGTCCCTTGGACAGCTAGGAGATCCAACCAGTCAATCCTAAAGGAAATCAGTCCTGAATATTCATTGGAAAGACTGATGCTGAAGTGAAACTCCAAAAATTTGGCCACCTGATGTGAAGAACTGACTCATTGGAAAAGATCCTGATGCCGGGAAGAATTGAAGGCGGGAGGAGAGGGGCACGACAGAGTACGATAGTTGGATGGCATCACCGACTTAATGGATATGAGAGTGAGTAAACTCTGGAGTTGGTGATGGACTGGGAGGCCTGGTGTGTTGCAGTCCATGGTGCAAAGAGTCAGACAGGACTGAGTGCCTGAACTGAAACTGAAAGGTTCTGTTTGCCAAATTTTATTTTTAGGAATCTTGTCCTTTGTGTCAAGTCTAAGAACTTTTTACCTGCCCTTCAATCCATAAAGTTTCCTTCCATTTTTTTCTTAAAGATTTAAAGCCTTACATTTTACATTTACACCCATAATCTCTTCTGAGTTAACTTTGTGTTAGGCATGAGGCTTAAACTGAAATTCATCTTCTGCCTACAGATGTCCAATGGCCTCTGCACCATGTGCTGAAGGAGCTAACTCTCCTCTACTGAGCTGCTTTTACATCTCTATTAAGAATCAGTCAGCCATGTGTGTGACTCTTTCCTGGTTCTCTATTCTGTTCCATCAATCTATGTGTCTTTTCCCGTGCTTTACCATCTTGTCTTGATTACTCTGGCTACATAGTCTTAACATTGGGGTGATTGAATAAAGAGCGATTCCTCCCACTTCACTCGTTTTTTTCAAGATTGTTTAGTTCTCCTAAACAATCTCTAAAAGGGGCCTGTGCCTCTCCATATCAATTTTAGAATGAGCTTGTCTATGCCTAGAGAAAAGCTTGCTGGAATTTTTTAAAAACAAAAATTGCATTAAAGCATAAACAGATCTTTATATTTTTAACATATGATATCATGAGCCTTTTCCCTCTTATTATAACTCCTTTTTATGCATCCTCATTTAACAACCATTTTGGTAATAAGGGGCATTTGATTCTTTTCAGTTATGAATACTGTGAACGAAGCTACCAAGAATTATCTTGCAAAAGAAGAAATTCTCTGCATCTTGGAGTATATCCTTAGGTTAGATTCCCAGAAGTGGCCTTACTCAAATAAAGAGGAAAAACATTCTTACAGTTACTTCTATTTGGCTATTCTCTCATATATGTTTCCTTATACGTCAAAACATTACCATTAGCTTTAACATTTCATTTTGTTGTGAGTTTGAATGTCACGGTAGGGAAGATGTCCATCAGTGAAGAAAAGGGACACTGTAGGAATGGTGAATAACATAGCAATCATGCCTGCCAGAGGATGCTGACTGTAACGCCACCTGGCTCAACTCTTCAATGTGGTGCCAAACACGCCTGCTCTCAGGTGATCCTCCCAAATACTCAGAGAAGGCAGGTAAGGAAAATCAATTCCTGTTTCACCTACTTTAGGACAATGATTTGTTACTAAAATGTTTTTAAAGTCTCTTTTTATCCTGAAGAAGAAAGATTTAGTTAAGTCATTTTCTTTTTACCCATGAAAAGAGACAGGGACAAATGGACCAGCCTCATCTATCTCCTTATTGTTTTGGCTGTGAAAATGGCTGTTATCGGAGATGGCCCTGAATGGGAGGCAAGAAATACCGGCCCGGCACAGTAATCAATGACAACTTGGGAGGGCTGACACAGTTCCATTTATGTTTCTATCCTTCCTAATCGGGTTTTCTCCTTTTTCTCTAATGGAAGCAGAGGTTCCATGGAGCGATAGAAAAACAACATGTTTTCTTTTCATGCAGTCACTTTGCTTTTAAAACTGTGTTGGACCTACATTGCTAACAGCAAGCATGATCAGCCTTGCATTGTCAGTCTTAAAAGCCCAAGTTTTCCTTCTGAGGACTCGGAACAGGGCTGACCCCTGAGGCCATGTCAGGGTGCACTTAAATCCCTGTACCCTACATGGCTGCAGCAGAAGAAAGCCCAAGGCCACCCATGGGCCATACCAACATAGCTCTGTGAAAAACATGTCTTCATACATGCAAATGTTGGGATCAGATGTTCTTGAGGATTGTAGGGTGGAGAATCCCTCAAACCATAAATATCAGAAATGCACGAAAACACCAGATGCATGGAAAAAACCTCTTGTGTGAAAGGCAGCTTTTAATGGAAATATTCAGTGCTCCCTCTCCATTGTGGGGGGAGGGGGCAAGGAGTGGAGAAGTTGGTATTAGTAAAGTGCCTGCTTTGGGACACACACCTTAGCAGGGGCTTATCTTATGTATGAATTTTCATATTCTAAAGAGGCATTGTTAGTCCCATTTCACAGAGGACACAGTGGAACTAAAAAGCTGGAGTGAATTTTCCAAGAAAAACTGTCAAACAAAGTGAGGCTGGTCTGATGTCAGGTTGAGTTCTTTTTCCTACCACTCCTTGGTGAAGATGTGGAGAGAGACAGAAAAGAAGCCAGTGGTTTGAGTTAGAAGAGCAGCTAGAACAATAATAAATCTGTGAAGTGACAAACACAGGCACCCTCAAGTTCTCTGCTTTTGAATATCACCTCTTGCACAAATGAATGGATTTAGAGGTTGTGGGAAAGGGTCTCAGGGACACTTGCTGGCTCCCACTGAGGAGATAAGTTTCCTACTGTGCACCCTGCAGAGAACCAGAGTCTTCTCTCAAAGAATAGCACCCCCACCCCCAGCAGAGAAGAGGGACACAGAAACCATCCCTGTTCTGGGATCAGGGTGCACAACCAGCATGCAGAACTGGGATTCAAGTTCTTGCTCAGCCACTTAACTGTGTGTATGTCAGAACACATGCTGCAAAATCTCTCTAAGCCACAGCTCTCCCCCATTGTAAATGGGGATAATCCCCACCTGGGCAAATAAGAATGAGATAATGCAGGAAAAGAGCTGGAACCTAGAGTGGCTCAACATGGCCGAGCAGGGTAGCTGTCATCTATGCTGCTGCCTTTCCTCAAGCACAGCTTCCACCGCTGCCTGCTTGCTGAGGATGCACCAGTTCACAGTGCCGCCCGTCAGAGCAGAGCGCGTGCACTCACTAGGTGACCTAGGTGGCTAGCTATGTGCCCTCTGACACATACACCCCCCATGGATACCCCTATTTTGGCCAAATCTCCTTCTACAAAGCCCAAGTACACAGCTCCATTCTCTCTTTAAGAGAAGTGGTTTCTGTGTTCTTTGTGAGGACACATGCACCATTTAAACTCTGCACAGAAAATCAGACTTTCATCTTTCAGATGCATGATTTCCTCTGTGACTGATGCAAGTCTCTTCTTGTCCACTCACTGGGCACCTGTCAGGGCAACAGGGCATGGTGTACACATTTGGTGCCACCCAGAAATGGAAATTCCATCAGTCTCTTGGAATTTACTGCCTTGAGAGGGCTCAGGTGACACAACAAATATCCACTGAGGAAGGCATTTCAAGCTCGCTGCAAAATGTGGCAATCGGGAGCAGCAAAATGTAGTCCTGTCCCTGCGATTAACCAGGGACACTCGGGTCCTGCCAGGGCCTCTTCAATATTTCCTCTTTGGATTTGGTTCAGGGGAAATAACTTCTCTGAGATGTGTTCTGTATGTATCAGAGGGCATGTAGCTAGCCATATGGGTCACCTAGTGAGTGCATGCGATCTGCCCTAATGGGCGGCGCTATCCTCTTTGTGTGGAGAGAGGGTTGGAAATCACACAAAGCATCATATGCAAGATTCTGTCCTGTGACGATAGCCAGAAATGTCAAAAAGACACTGGGATCATTTTGAGCAACTCTTCCAAAAGCCACAGCTCCAAAGAGCGTGAGGAAGAACACTCCACGTTCCCTGTTTCCTCCCATCCTCCTCGGAGGTGAGCCCACTGACCGGCCCAGGCATGTAACTGGTTCTGAGCAGTTCTCCAGCGGTTACTGGGGGCATGCAGGGGAGGAACACTGTGGGTGCAGAAGCAGCCCAGCCCTGCATTTACAAAGTGTTTCCAAGGGCTCAGGAGTGCAAGGGAGGGCTGTCACCTGGCATGTGCCTGTGCCAGGTGCTGAACACAACGCAATAGTGAGCAAGGCGGTGTGCTGGTTGGTGTCGGGCTCAAGGTTTTAGGTGGCTTTACCGTCACTTTTGACTATCACTTTTATCCTATATGTTTTTCTCTTTCCTTCATCAAATAAACTCCACGGGGTCACCCATATTTTACAGAATGGGGAATTTATCCCAGTTTTATAGAACAGGAAACTGAGGCTCAAGACAGTTAAGAATTTTGACCAAGTTCCTATCAGCAATAGCCTAGATGAAATGCCTTTGATTTATTACACACTTATTCCCTTGTAGCTCAGTCGGTAAAGAATCTGCCTGCAGTGCAGGAAACCTGGGTTCGATCCCTGGGTTGGGAAGATCCCCTGGAGAAGGAAATGGCAACCCACTCCAGTATACTTGCCTGGAAAATCCCATGGATGGGGGAGCCTGGCAGGCTGCAGTCCATGGGGAAACAAAGAGTCGGACACAACTGAGCGACTTCACTTTTCACCTTCTTATGTCCCAGCAGAGCTAAATACTTAAAATGTGCTACCTCATATGACCCTGCCCAAAACTTTATCAACTAGAGTCATTATCTCGATCTTACAGGCCAAAAACACTGAGGCTTAGGTTAAGAAAATTTCCCTGAGTTTCACTTAAGCCTTTCTACCCACTGAATTTTTGCTCTGAATCACTATCTTAACCAATCAGATCAATAACCTGCAACAAGATTAACCAAATAAGGATAGTCCTACCCCAAACCTGCCCTTGAGGTCACCAAAATGAGAAGACTGAGAAATGGTCAGGGCAGTTGTTTCAGCAAGCTTAGTAATTATGTGGTAACAAAAGGGGATCTAATCAATTGCCCAGCAATTAGCCATTATGAGAAGATGGGGGAAAAAAATCCAATTGACTGTTTGGTAGAGCAGGAAGCATTTTAAATGTCACCACAGTGAGAGAAATATTTAGAGATTTGTCTTCATAATGGTTAACTAATTGCAAATCTTCAAATTTTATTGCCTTGGAAAAATAACTCAATTCAAGAGACAGAGTATTAACACTTGAGGCTATTTCCTCCTTTGTCTTAGTTAGCGTCAAAGGGAGGCATATGGATGGATCAAATCCCTATAATCTAAGGAGAGCCCCCTCTCAATGACAGCCCCTTGAGGCAGCGTCAATGCACTATCCATCATTTTATCATCTGTATGAACTTAGCACTGTGTGGGGACATACGGGATGTACTCAAAACACATTGGTTAAATTGAACTTGAATTGAAATGGAATGTTGGGGTCTGTCCCCCAACATTGTGTTCCCTTCAAGTGAAACACTAGAGATGTACATGCATCATGACTTTGGTGCAAATATATCGAGGGGAGCAGTAGATTTCTTCAGTTAGAAGAGGCTTCTTCTGTGATCAGCCCTCCCACCTGTCCCATGACAAAGAACTAGTTGCTGCAGGCCTCCTGTCGTGACAGCCCTCCACTTGCATGGGTTGTGCTTCTGGCCAAATGACACCTGTTTCTCTAGCCTCAGTATTTCTCTGACCATGGATAGATGGCTTCAGTTCAGTTCAGTTGCTCAGTGGTGTCTGACTCTTTGCGACCCCACTGACTGAAGAACACCAGGCTTCCCTGTCCATCACCAACACCCAAAGCTTGCTCAAACTCATGTCCATCTAGTTGGTGATGCCATCCAACCATCTCATCCTCTGTCATCCCCTTCTTCTCTGGCTTTCAATCTTTCCCAGTATTGGGTCTTTTCCAATGAGTCAGTTCTTCACATCAGGTGGCCAAATTTTTGGAGTTTCACTTCAGCATCAGTCCTTCCAGTGAATACTCAGGACTGATTCCTTTAGGATTGACTGGTTGGATCTCCTTGCAGTCCAAGGGACGCTCAAGAGTCTTTTCCAAAACCACAGTTCAAAGGCATCAATTCTTTGGCACTCAGCTTTCTTTATAGTCCAACTCTCACATCCATACATGGCTCCCGGAAAAACCATAGCTTTGACTAGATGGGTCTTTGTCAGCAAAGTAATGTCTCTGCTTTTTAATGTGCTCTCTAGGTTGGTCATAGCTTTTCTTCCAAGGAATGGCGCCTTTTAATTTCATGGCTATAGTCACCATCTGCAGTGATTTTAGAGTAAAAAAATATAAAGTCTGTCACTGTTTCCATTATTTCCCCATCTATTTGCCATGAAGTGATTGAACTGGATGCCATGATATTAGTTTTCTGAATGTTGAGTTTTAAGCCAGAGTTTCCACTCTCCTCTTTCACTTTCAACAAGAGGCTCTTTAGTTCTTTGGTTTCTGCGATAGGGGTGGTGTCATCTGCGTATCAAGATTACTGATATTTCTCCCAGCAATCTTGATTCCAGCTTGTGCTTCATCCAGGCCAGTATTTCGAATGATGTACTCTGCATAAAAGTTAAATAAGCAGGGTGACAAGATAGAGCCTTGACGTACTCCTTTCCCAATTTGGAACCAGTCTGTTGTTCCATATCCAGTTCTAACTGCTGCTTCTTGACCTGCATACAGATTTCTCAGGAGACAGGTAAGGTGGTCTGGTATTCCCATCTCTTCAAGAATTTTCCACAGTTTGTTGTGATTTGTACAGTCCAAGGCTTTGGTGTAATCAATAAAGTAGAAGTGGATGTTTTTCTGGAATTCTCTTGCTTTTTCTATGATCTGATGGATGTTGGCAATTTGATCTCTGGTTCCTCTGCCTTTCCTAAATCCAGCTTGAACATCTGGAAGTTCATGGTTCACATACTCTTGAAGCCTGCCTTGGAGAATCTTGAACATTACTTTGCCAGGATGTGAGATGAGTACAACTGTGTGATAGTTTGAACATTCTTTGGCATTGCCCTTCTTTGGGACTGGAATGAAAACTGACCTTTTTGAGCCCTGTGGCCTCTGCTGAGTTTTCTAAATTTGCTGGCATATTGAATGCAGCACTCTCACAGCATCATCTTTTAGGATTTGAAATAGCTCAGCTGGAATTCCATCGCCTCCATGAGTTTTGTTCATACTGATGCTTCCTAAGGCCCATTTGACTTCACATTCCAGGATGTCTGGCTCTAGATGAGCAATCACACCATCGTGGTTATCTGGGTCATGAAGCTCTTTTTGGTATAGTCTTCTGAGTATTCTTGCCATCTCTTCTTAATATCTTCTGCTTCTATTAGGTCCATACCATTTCTGTCCTTTATTGAGCCCATCTTTGCATGAAATATTCCCTTGATATCTGTGAGTTTCTTGGAGAGATCTCTAGTCTTTCCCATTCTATTGTTTTCCTCTATTTCTTTGCATTGATCACTGAGGAAGGTTTTCTTATCTCTCCTTGCTATTCTTTGGAACTCTGCATTCCAATGGGTCTGTCTTTCCTTTTCTCACTTGCCTTTCACTTCTCTCCTTTTCGCAGCTATTTGTAAGGCCTCCTCAGACAGCCATTTTGCTTTTTTTCATTTCTTTTTCTTGGGGATGGTCTTGATCACTGCCTCCTGTACAATGTCACAAACCTCCATCCATAGTTCTTCAGGCACTCTATCAGATCTAATCCCTTGAATCTATTTGTCACTTCCACTGTATAATTGTGAGGGATTTGATTTAGGTCATACCTGAATAGTCTAGTGGTTTTCCCTACTTTCTTCCATTTAAGTCTGAATTTTTCAGTAAGGAGTTCATGATCTGAGCCACAGTCAGCTGCTGGTCTTGTTTTTGCTGACTGTATAGAGCTTCTCCATCTTTGGCTGCAAAGAATATAATCAATCTGATTTCTGTATTGACCATCTCGTGATGTCCATGTGTAGAGTCTTCTCTTGTGCTGTTGGAAGAGGGTGTTTGCTGTGACCAGTGCGTTCTCTTGGCAAAACTCTGTTAAGCTTTGCCCTGCTTCATTTTGTACTCAAGGCCATATTTGCTCATTACTCCAGGTATCTCTTGACTTCCTACTTTTACATTCTAGTCCCCTATGATGAAAAGGACATCTTTTTTGGGTATTTGTTCTAAAAGGTCTTGTATGTCTTCATAGAATCATTCAACTTCAGCTTCTTCAGCATTACTGGTTGGGGCATAGACTTGGATTACTGTGATATTGAATGGTTTGCTTTGATAATGAACAGAGATCACTCTGTCATTTTTGAGACTGCACCCAAGTACTGCATTTTGGACTCTTTTGTTGACTCTGAGGGCTACTCCATTTCTTAGAAGAAATGGAATTCTTGCCCACGGTTGTAGATATAGTGGTCATCTGAATTAAATTCACCCATACCAGTCCATTTCAGTTCACTGATTGCTAAAATGTCGATGTTCACTCTTACCATCTCCTGTTTGATCACTTCCAATTTGCCTTGATTCATGGACATAACATTCCAGGTTCCTATGTAATACTGCTCTTTATAACATTTGATTTTACTTCCATCACCAGTCACATCCACAACTGTGTTTTGTTTTCACTTTGCTTCTGTCTATTCATTCTTTCTGGAGTTATTTTTCCACTCTTCTCCAGTAGCATATTGGTCACCTACTGACCTGGGGAGTTCATCTTTCAGTGTCCTATCTTTTTGCCTTTTCATACTCATCATAGGCTTTTCAAGGCAAGAGTACTGAAGTGTTTTGCTGTTCCCTTCTCCAGTGGATCACATTTTATCAGAACTTCCCACCATGACCTGTCTGTCTTGGGTGGCCCTACAGGGCATGGTTCATAATTTCATTGAGTTAGACAAGACTGTGGTCCATGTGCTCAGTTTGATTAGTTTTCTTTGACTGTGGTTTTCATTCTATCCAACCTCTGATGGATAAGAGGCTTATGGAAGCTTCCTGATGGGAGAGACTGACTGTGGGGGAAACTGGGTTTTGTTCTGATGGGTGGGACCATGCTCAGTAAATCTTTAATCCAATTTTCTGTTGATGGGCGGGGCTGTGTTCCCTCCCTGTTCTTTGACCTGAGACCAAACTATGTTGCAGGTAATGAAGATAATGGTGACCTCCTTCACAAGGTCCCGTGCATGGACTGCCACATTCAGTGTCTCCGACCCTCCAGCAGACCACTGCTGACCTCTGCCTCTGCCAGAGACTCCTGGACACTCACAGGCAAATCTGGGTCAGTCTGTTGTGGAGGTCACTTCTCCTTTCTCCTGGGTCCTGGTGGGCACAAGGTTTTGTTTGTGCCCTCCAAGAGTCTGTTTCCCAGTCCTGTGTAAGTTCTGTAATCAAATCCCACTGGCCTCCAAAGTCAAATTCTCTGGGGGTTCTCAGTCCCTTTGCCAGATCCCTAGGGTGGGAAATCTGTTGTGGGTCCTAGAACTTTTTTTAACAGTGCAAGAATTTCTTTGGTATAATTGTTCTGCAATTTGTGGGTCATCTGCTTGGTGACTGTATGGTGGGGTTAATGGCAACCTCCTCCAAGAGTGCTTATGCCATAGGCTGTGTGACCCAGGTTCAGTTCAGTTCAGTCACTCAGTTGTGTCCAACTCTTTGCAACCCCATGGACTACAGCACTCCAGGCTTCCCTGTCCATCACCAACTCCCAGAGTTTATTGAGTCAGTGATGCCATCCAACCATCTCACCCTCTGTCATCCCCTTCTCCTCCCACCTTCAATATTTCCCTGCATCAGGGTCTTTTCCAATGAGTCAGTTCTTCACATCAGGTGGCCAAAGTATGAGAGTTTCAGCTTCAGCATTAGTCCTTCTAATGAATATTCAGGACTGATTTCCTTTAGGATGGACTGGTTGGATCTCCTTGCAGTCCAAGGGACTCTCAAGAGTCTTCTCTAACACCACAGTTCAAAAGCAACAATTCTCTGGTGCGACCTCCTGCCCCTGCAACAGGCCACTGCTGACCTGTACCTCCGCAGGAGACTCAAACACAGATCTGGCTCAGTCTGTGGGGTCTCTGCATCCTGGTGTGCACAAGGCTTCAGTACTGGGTATTTGCCCAAACTTGGACCAAATGACATTTTCCCTTGGAATTTTCTGCTATAGCTGATGGGAGGCCTTCTTGCCTTTGAGTGATCCTAGAGGGAGGCTATTTGTGTTGCTTGGAGAAAGTCCATGTACAGAAAGTGAGAATGAGGTCAATGTACAAAGGAGGAGCAGAAAGAGCAATTCTTTGGATCTGGGATTCAGCTGTTCTAGAGCCAGAGGCACCCTGGGATTTCCTGGTTGTGAGAGTCAATAAATGGCCTTTTAGTTCAGCAATGTGAATGTGTTTCTGTCACATACAATCTCCAAGTCCTGACTAATAGAATTCCCTTCCAGCTACTACAGCAACTTTACCTTCAGTTTGCTAAAATGGGGACAATCAGAAAAAGTAAGAACCTGAGGTCTTGAGTGGAATGAGGAGCTAGGCTGTAGATGGGGGCTAAAAACTTGAGATGGGACTTTGGGGAATCTCAGAGAAGCTGGGCACAGAGCAATCCTGCTTGGAAGGATGACTCTTCATGAGGAGCTGGAGGGATGGGCTGAGTGTCTGGCATGCTGGGAGAACACGGGAGGCAGGGGTCCACAGAATCCTAAAGTTCTCAATCAGGATGAGAGCCCCCGCCTCCAACAGACAAAAGAAACCCTTTATATTACCTGTCACAAAGCAAAAGCTGCATTTACTTTGTTGAACCAGAGAACTGACTTCCTTTCTAAAGATTCCATCAAACACAGCTAATGAAAATGGAAAATGCACCATGCTGTATTACTAACACAAGGTGAGTAAATGCTAATAAACTTCTATCACTGACAGACCATCATTACAGAGGAAGTTAAAAAGACAGGTTCACCAATGACCTGGCTCTACACTCTCCCTATTCCAAGTTCTTGGTCAGTGCTGTGCAAACCCACTTTGACAAACAAGGAAAGGAAAGAAAGGCAGAGTGTCAAGCAGCTGAAGGAAGCACAGTAAACCGTAATAATTGCTTATAAAATTTTATGGTTGGTCATTAATCTTAATCACCTCAATTTCTAAAAAGAAAGATCTATGGTCTTTTTAAACAGACAAAATTCGAGTTTACGGGAAATTTAATAATATTCATACTGATGCAATAAGAAATTCCGAAAGTCTTAAATTTTCTGCAGACTTGGAACAGATATAGCCTGTTAGAGTAGACAAAGGACAGCAGTGAGAGCCAGATGCTTGGCCAAAGCTGGACACGGGGCTTTAAGCAAGTAATAGCATCTCTCTGAGCTGATGTCAGCTTCCCTGCAAAACCACCAGGAGGACCAGGGAAGAAGGTAGGAAATTTCACAGAGGTATATGGCTGGGCAGGCAGAGCTGCCATTATCATTCCAGAACACTGTCCACACATGCCCAGGATCTGATTACTCTTCTCCCCTCCCACCACCATGGCCCTGGGTTGAGCCCCGTATGTTCTGAGTAATTACAAGTGCTACCCACTTGCCTACCTCATTTCCCTCTCCCCGCAGCCTATTCTCCGTCCATCAGAGAATAAGTTATGCTTATGAAACAGCATGTTACAATGTCGGTTTAAAATCACCATCTGTCTTCTCTTTCCTTGGGGACATCTATCTGCTTTGATGGGCAATGCCTCGTTCTCTAGCCCATGCTCCCCATCAAAACTCATCCTCATGTCCTGCTCGTTCAAGTCAAGCTTTTGATTTTCCCAGGTTGCAATGAACTCATCTGATATAACTTTTGCACCCAGAAATGTAACTTTCCTAATCCTGAAGCCGGTGGTTCTCAATCTTGACCATATACTATGAACTTCTGCACAGGTGGGCTGCTAGGGCTGCAGCAGGACAGGGGTGCCAGAATTTTTCTAGAATCTGGATTGGTTCTAATGTGCTATTGGATCCAGAATCACTGGTGTTAACCCTGGCAGGAAAGGTATTTAGATGTCAGTGGAGCCTCTTGGAGATAAGGCACCATAATATAGAACTTTCCCAAAGGTGAAAACTTGAAGGCCTTTTGGGGGCAGTTTAGACTTTCTGCTTTATTTAAAAATCCACCTAATTGTGCTTGTCCAGCTACTGATATGCAGAGGCAGCTGTGAAGGCAAAAGGTGAATCAGTAATGGACACCTTGGGGTTCGCAGAGTCTATCTAGATGTCGAGGGGGTGCATTTGAGCCTCTGATGAGTCTGAATCCACAGTGAGCACCCAGAAGAACAGTGAGCAAGACGTGGGGCTCACAGCAGATGTGCCAGTTAAACCTGGAGGCGTGTTTCACCCATTTACCTTGTGAATATGCCTGCAACAGCATGCCTATGTATGTGACACTGACATACATGTGATAAGAGCCATGCATAGGATTTATATTTTCTCAACTTGATTGTTCTTCTCTGAATGTATCATGGGTCTTTTTGTTTTTCCTTAATACATTCCTAAATGGTATTCAACAAATAAGCAAAAAGAAAACAACAACAAAACAAAACAAGAGAACCCAAACCACCAGGGGCAGATCATAAGGCTGTCTCGAGAAGTCCAACAACTAGGATGTCTTTCAGAATGCAATAAAATTTTAAAAGCACTAATTTAATGATGAAATACTATTTTATTTTAAAAAAAATCTGCTCTAAGGTATAACTTCTTTTCTTCTATAAGAAAGTACAGGAACAAAAGGGAAACGATAATTGTTTTCCAGACACTTTCCATGGATGAGAGGTAGAGATTCTCAGGGCACACATGAATGGAAGATGCCAGGAAATTAGTGGAAAATGTGTCAAGTGCATGAATCAGTGATGGGAAGAAATGAGAAATTGGCTGTTCTGAGCTGCTGCCATTTATGATCTTGTTCCTAGTGACTAAAGCAAACAACTGTGCCTGTTTATTTTACTGATTATTCCTGTTCTTGTTTTGATAACCTATAAAACATTCCAGAAATAGGCTGGGTCAACATTTAAGTGGTAGAAATAGTATTAGTATTAGTCTCTCAGTTGTGTCTGACTTTTTGTGACCCCATGGACTGTAGCCCACCAGACTTCTCTGTCCATGGAATTCTCCAGGCAAGGATACTGGAGTAGGTTGCCATTCCCTTCTCTAGGAAATCTTCCCGATCCAGAGTCTGAACCTGGGTCTCCTGCATTGAGGGCAGATTCTTTATGGTCTGAGCTACCATGAAGTGGTAGAAATAGATTTAACTAAACATCTTACAGGATATCAGTTGGAGTGCCTTGTATTCAGGAATATTTCTCAGATGAAGTGATATTGTCGAAATATGAAAAATCATAATTTACCATTGAGAGAAATTAAACTATCTATAGAATTTTAAATTCTCAGAGAAAATATTGTGTTGAGCATCAGATTTCATAAGCTGTTCCTAAAGTCTATCATTTTAAGTTACTTGGAATTTTTTAGAAGATCTACTTAGGCACATGGTTGATGATTTCTACAGCAACACAACAATTTATTGAAAATTTGCTATGTTTGGTAATGGGCTAGGTGCTTTCCATTTGCTCCCTTTATTCTGAGAGTGAGCTTCTGAACTATTATTTTTATTTCACTTTCCCAGGAGGAATTTTATGGAGACTTAGTGATTTGCCCAAGGTCACACAGTTTGTACTCCAAGAAAAAGGAGTCAATGTAGAACAGCAAAGAGTACAAATTCAGGAGCCAGCTGCTTGAATACGGACCTCACCTCTGCCACCACTAGCTGGAAAATCTTTAGGATTCTGTGCCTCAGTGTCTTATCTGTAAAATGGGAACAATAATACTACTACCTCATGAGGTTGTTTGGAAGACACAGATGGATGTACATATTGATAGATATTATATATACAACCCTTTGCCTTTTCATACTGTTCATGTGGCTCTTAAGGCAAGAATACTGAAGTGGTTTGCCATTCCCTTCTCCAGTCATGTACAGATGTGAGAGTTGGACCATAAAAAAAGCTAAGTGGCAAAGAATTGATGCTTTTGAACTGCAGTGCTGGAGAAGACTCTTGAGAATCCCTTGGACTGCAAGGAGATCAAATTGGTCAATCTTAAAGGAAATCAACCCTGAACATTCATTGGATGGAATGATGGTGAAGCTGAAGCTCCAATACTCTGCTCACCTGATGCAAAGGGCCGACTCATTGAAAAAGACCCTGATGCTGGGAAATATTGAGGGGAGGAGGAGGAGAAGGAGGTGATAGAGAATGAGATGGTTGGATGGCATCACTGACTCAATGGACATGAGTTTAAGCAAACTCTGGGAGATAGTGAAATTCAGGGAAGCCTGGCACACTGCTGTCCATGGGGTCACAAAGGGTCAGACGCACCTTAGCAATGAAACAGCAACCATATAGACAACTCACAACACAACTTAGATATATGTACATATCTAAATATATAAAATATATATAAAGTGTTTAGACATCACAGATACTAAATGAGTTAATAAATGTATACCACAGAGTAGGTATATGATCATCAACATCCACTTCACTGTATCTTTACATTTACACTCAACCCTTGATATCTATGGAGAAGGAAATGGCAACCCACTCCAGTATTCTTGCCTAGAGAATCCCATGGACAGAGAAGTCTGGTGGGCTGCTGTCCATGGGGTTGCACAGTCAGACACGACTGAAGCAACTTAGCATGTATGCATGCATTGGAGAAGGAAATGGCAACCCACTCCAGTATTCTTGCCTGGAGAATCCCAGGGACGGGGGAGCCTGGTTGTCTGCCGTCTATGGGTTCGCACAGAGTCGGACACGACAGAAGCGACTTAGCAGCAGCAGCAGCTTGATATCTATAAGTATCTCCTCTCCCACAGTCCTGTCTTCACTTTTGTGAGATCCTTCTTGATTGTGGGGTGATATAGGGACCACAATCCCACTGAAAAAAGGAGTCAACAGTTTTATTTTTTAAGAGTTAAAGTAAAAGGTCTATTATTGGATAGAACAGAGGAGGAAAAAGAAAAAAAAAAAGCACTACAGTCGAAGCTTGGCTCTCATGAGCCTCCACATAGAGAAAGAAAAGATATTCAAGCCAGGTTTGGAAACAATTACTCATGTTGCTGACCTTTTACATTTTTTTCCTGAGTGTTCAACTCCAGAAGTTGTGACCTGACCAATGAGACTGCAATTATTTCTAATTAGAGACTTGGTTTGAATGGTTGATGCTCAAAATCAGATGTATATCTTCCCTGACTTCCGGGTTGTGGGGTGGACTGGGGTGGAGTAGCTGAAAGGCCTAAAAGAATTGGCCTTTTCCTCTACCCTTCTTCTTCCCTTACTTCCAGACAAAACTAATCCTGTATCTGCTTCCTCTACTGGATTTTTGGATGGGATTTCATTTAAAGAACAAATGTTGAAGCTCAGAAAACTTCTGACAACCACTGACTTGCTCCCTCCCAGCTTCAACACTGGGATGCTCTAAGATCGGATGGCTGGTTTCTGACGTGCCCTTGACATTCCACAAGGGGTGCCCTCTTGGACAGCAGTGAGAGTTGCTGTTCTGTGGGGGAGGGACATGGGGGCCAGCCTGAATACACACTGACATTGGAAAGAAACACAGAGCTTTCTAGTATTTAGATTCTAAATGATGCTGCTAAAAACATCCCGAGAAAAGCTGACTTTAATTCCTCCAGTTGAAGCTGTAGTAATATTACTGGATTTTTCTAAAGGACTTGGTGTGTACCCAATTCCCATGTGTAGCATATAACTCACAGATTTAATTATAGATCTTCCTCAGTCACTAGTTCCCTAGGAAACAAATCCATGGCTCATGTCTTGTGCATGGAAGGTCATAGCAAGAAGATAAATATTTCCTACATTTTGAAACTTTATCTAGAGGTCACAGGTCTGCAACTCAGCAGATGAGAGCTCTTCAGACAATAGTCAAGAGCTGCTGTGTTTGACGAGTATCAGCGATACTTAAAATCTTTTGTGTTTATCTAATATAAAGCACTTCCCATTTAAATGATTGAAAATCTTCACTGTATCTCTTTTCCTTTTTTAAGGTTGAAATACAAATAAAAATGGAAGTTTCCCTAAATGTTTCTTCCTGTTCAATTAAGATAAAAGATGTGTTTGTAATAAAAATGGGAACATTATCTAAAAAATCCAAGTTAATTTTAACCATGTGGACTCTCCAGGTGAGAGATTTTTTTTTTGTCTTAAATCAGGATGGAACTGGCCAGTTACATTGAGAAACTAAGACAGGAGGGCAAACTCAAAGTAGAGCATTCAGAAAAGTGAGAAGGCAAATACCTTAAAATATATGAAGAAAGATCGCAAAGGCAAGTTTTTCCTTGTGACTAGAGGAAGTCAGTCTCATTTTACTTGATAATTTTGTGTATTTAACACTCTCTGAAATTGGTTCCTGCTTGTTCCCATTAGTGCCATTAACCCTTTTTTTTTTTCCCAGTCTTATGTGAGGATTAAATGGAAAAACATTAGAAAAGTACTTTGTGAACCTCAAAGAGCTACACAAATGTTAGCTGTCTCAATTAGTGTCTATAGCATAAATTCTCAAATGAAACCCTCCTGGTCACCGAGGGGCAGTACTGAGGCAGGCTTTCAGGTGTCCGCAGACTTTGACGAAGTGTGGAGAGGAACGGCAGTCTCGCTCTTTTGCACCTTTCATGCAGAGATCATAAAGTAAACAGAAACATCCCAGAGGGGCTCAAAAGATGAGTTATTTTCCCAGCAGAGCACAGCAAACCCATGGCAGAGAGAAGACCTAGAGGCCTAAAACTGGCGATATTTTCAGTTTCTCCTGCAGCCTCGACAATACAGAGTTTATGGCTTTGGTATCCAAAGGCATGAGGATAAAGCAAGCTTTATTTGTTATTCTTTAGTGAAAGCTCCAGGTCAGGAGAAAAAGATTATAAAGTGACATAAGGCACGACTAGCAGGAGGTGGGGAGGAAATTAGCTAGTCATCACTTCCTTTCTCGATGTATCACACATAAATTGCTTTTTCTCTGTTTATGGGCCTCCATAAAATATTAATTAGGATATAGCTAATATTTATTGAGACATTTCTAAGTACCAGGTACCATATACTTTTCACATGTTCTCATGCAGAGCCACAAACGGCACTGTGAAGTTGGTGACCTGTGCCTGTAGAGTGATTCAGCTCTTTTTGAACTAATGACCAGAACAGATGGCCCCAAATTCAGGGTGTCTATGCCCGAAGGCTGTGATTCAAGCCATCACACAGTCACGACGGACGGTTCTAACCATTCTGTGGTCAATATCTCCTTGGGGAATCTGTGCATATTGTGATCCTTCTCTCTTGAGATAAACACACACACATAGAGCCCATGATTTCAGCTGTTCACAGACTTCCTAACATCCATCCGTGGATCAAGGGTCAGACACACCAGGTTAAGAGCTTATGTTCCACAAACCTCACTGGCTCCTGGTCGCCCTCATATTTTCCCTCCCTCTTTTCAACAATAAGCTAGACTCAACCTCCCTTGATTTCTCCCAGTGTGGGCTCACAGAACCAGCCAGATGCAAGATTCCTCTTAAGTTTATTTTAATGGTGACTTAACTGTAGGACGTTTTTGCTTTACTGAAGAAAAAAAGCATACATGCCAAGTACTGCCATCCAAAAGGTGGTCAGAGAGGTTTCAAGCGGGATGGGGCTTGTGGCATTATCCGTTAACAACTGGGGTTCCGTCACGTAGGTCCCTGGGCACCTGAGCCAGAATCACCCAGGGCTTCCTGTCAGGGTCTCTGGACCCACAATGAACCTACTGAATGAACCTACATTCATGTGGGGCTGGGGATGGGGCAGCACTCAAGCTGCAAAAAAAAATTCCTTTAATCAATTCAGGTCACGCTGCAGCTAAACACACCCTGTGACTGAGAAAAACTAAGTACCCAAGTACTAAATGTCTTGCCTGAGGTCTCACTTCTTGTTGATGGCAGAGCCAGGCCTAGACACAATGACTCCTGACAACCGTTCACACATTTTTATCTCAAATATCCAGTAGTGTGATCAAAATTCAGTCGACAGAACAATTCATTTAAACACATCATTGTGCTGAGAAAATGGATTTGAAATACTCAATGCTTGTGCGAAAAGAAATGTTTGTGATTTATTTCTTTAAACCACTAATGTCCCCAAATAGGATGTTTATTAAATCACCAAAACACATGAATTTAAATCTGCTGTAATGGCTTCATTTTAGGGAAGAAGTCGCTTATAATAGAATTTTCTCTGACAGGAGAAAAAAAAAAAAGAGTCCCATTTTGTTGTAAATTGCGGATTAAAATAAACCAACAAATGACTATGGTTACATGGATTAAGCAGCCTTTGTTTGTTTTACGGAACCCATTAACTGGAGTGACCAATTTTGTGGAATTAAGGTTGGCATGCATTGTCTAACCACTGTGCATAGGAAAAATGGGACACAGATTTAGGGATCTGGCCAGCGGTGGGGTAATCTGCAGCGCCAGGACCCTGTGGGTTTTCTGTAGCATGCACAGCGCACACACTCCTACCAGGTGACTCCTTTCAGAATATAACTACTGTAGTTGTGAAACACTCACGAATGGGACACTTCTCTGCGGATCTGCTGATGCCTTGGCATCCATGTGGCTATGCCCTAGCTGTGCTCCTGGAATAAAGATCTGATGCTCTGAGGCGTTTACATTGGTTTCTTTCCTTGAAACTCTTTTTCTTTTTTAAGGAAACAGAATATGATATTCTTTATTAAAAATGTTTCTAGTGAGTCTTTTTTCCCCTAACCTCATTTTCATGAGGAAAAAGACACAGTAGGGAATACACAGATGATCTGATTTTAACTGATTTTTCCATTTGCATTTATTTTTTCCAAAGATAACACCAGCAAAAATAAGCTCACCTGAAGACCATTCCAATTCTGTTTAAAAATGTTCATTGATTTAGCACTGTGTGATGAAGAGAGTGCTTTCATATATATAAAAAGCTTACTTCTAAGCTACCATGAACCTAATGAAATTTAAAAATACATAATTGCCATTCACCAAAATCACTGTGTTTTGGCAAAGTTGTATTTTCCCACTAAATAAACCAAGGCTTACTTTTAAGGGAGGCAAATCACACTCTCAAAGCTACAGATGCTCAACTCCAATAAATCTATCTATGGATTAAAATCTTGTGACTAAAGAAATCATTAAAAGTTACTTATTTTCCAATCATGTACCATTTTTATCATTATTTTTGCATTAAAAAATTTAACTTGCTTTGCTATAAATAGGTTGAACCAATTTTATTTTGATGCTAAGGATGTGTCTGTTAAGTGGGAAAAGCAATTTTCAATTTATCCAATGTTTGAATAGGATCTTCATGACCCAGATAACCACAATGGTGTTAGAGCCAGACATCCTGGAATACAGTCAAGTGGGCCTTAGGAAGCATCACTACAAACTGTAAAAGATGATGCTGTGAAAGTGCTGCACTCAATATGCCAGCAAATTTAGAACACTCAGCAGTGGCCACAGGACTGGAAAAGATTTGTTTTCATTCCAAACCCAAAGAAAGGCAACACCAAAGAATGTTCAGACAACACATAATTGCACTCATCTCAGACTCTAGCAAAGTAATACTCAAAATTCTCCAAGCCAGGTTTCAACAGTATGTGAACCACGAACTTCCAGATGTTCAAGCTGCTTTTAGAAAAGACAGAGGAACCAGAGATCAAATTGCCAACATCTGCTGGATCATCAAAAAAGCAAGAGAGTTCCAGAGAAACATCTACTTCTGCTTTATTGATTACAGCAAAGCCTTTGACTGTGTGGATCACAACAAACTGGAAAATTCTGAAAGAGATGGGCATAGCAGAACACCTCACCTGCCTCCTGAGAAATCTGTATGCAGATCAAGAAGCAACAGTTAGAACTGGACATGAAACAACAGACTGGTTCCAAATTGGAAAAGGAGTACGTCAAGGCTGTATATTGTCACCCTGCTTATTTAACTTATATGCAGAGTGTATCATATGAAACGCTGGGCTGGATGAAGCACAAGCTGCAGTCAAGATGGCCAGGAGAAATATCAATAACCTCAGGTATGCCGATGACACCACACTATGGCAGAAAGCGAAGAAGAACTAAAGAGCCTCTTGATGAAAGTGAAAGAGGAGAGTGAAAAAGTTGGCTTAAAACTCAACATTCAGAAAATTAAGATCATGGCTTCCAGTCCAATCACTTCATGGCAAATAGATGGGGAAATAATGGAAATAGTGAGAAACTTTATTTTTGGGGGGCTCCAAATCACTGTAGATAGTGACTGCAGCCATGAAATTAAAAGATGCTTGCTCCTTAGAAGAAAAGCTATGACCAACCTAGATAGCATATTAAAAAGCAAAGACATTACTTTGCCAGCAAAGGTCCATCTAGTCAAAGCTATGGTTTTTCCAAGTCATGAGTCGGACTATAAAGAAATCTGAGTACTGAAGAAGTGATGCTTTTGAGCTGTGGTGTTGGAGGAAACTCCTGCGAGTCCCATGGACTGCAAGGAGATCCAACCCGTCAATCCTAAGGTAAGTCAGTCATGAATATTCATTGGAAGGACTGATGATGAAGCTGAAACTCCAATACTTTGGCCATTTGATGGCGAAGAACTGACTCATTTGATAAGACCCTGATGCTGGGAAAGATTGAAGGTGGGAGGAGAAAGGGATGACAGAGGATGAGATGGTTGGATGACATCACCGACTTGAAGGACATGAGCTTGAGCAAACTCATGGCGTTGGTGATGGATGGGAAAGCCTGGTGTGCTGCAGTCCATGGGGTCGAAAAGTTCGACTGAGTGACTGAACTGACTGACTGACTGACTAAATCTAAATACAATATAAGAGCATTTTGGAGAATCATGTGGATTCCAGAGAGTTGAATTCATACTCGGGCTCAGGGACATCCCAGGTCTGTTACTTTAGGTGAGTTACTCAAAATTGCTAGTGAGACTCTTTTCTTATTAGTCAGATGGTGGGAATGACAGTACTTGTCTGACAGGGTTGAGAGAGTTAATGAGATGGAAGAAGGTAGTGCTTGAGACATTGTCAGGGACATAGTAAGTACTTTGATCTTGTGGGAAATACTGATTTCACATCAGTGGGACCCACACATTTCAAAGGTCACTCTCAGTTTCTTGGACACCCTGACCCCCTTATTAAGGTGGTTTTCCAATGAAGAGGCTTAAACTTCCTGCCAGGTCACCATCACACTAGCTCTGACGGGAGGTTCCAACTCTATAATCACTAAAATAACGGCACACTTATTGAGACTTGATGTTCACAGGTTCTATGGAACAAATATTCCTGCAAAATATACCTCCTTATTGGGTCAAAGTATATTTTCTCTGTACACTAAAATGCATGAACATACTGTTCATGAAAATAGATGCATGTCTGTTTGTGGTTTCCAGAAACAACTTTAATAAGTTAAAGGGGGTAAACTAAGTATGCAGGATATTTGCTTATCTTAATGAGAACTAGTTAAAGGTCTTATTCAGGGGAAAGCAGTGGAAGATGAACAACGTAAAGCCAACCTGTCAGTGGCTATATGGATTCTATAGCCATGAGCTATGATTATTAGGGTCATTAGCAGACCTTCTGACATTCAAGTGTAAAGCATTATTCATGAACACAGAGTGGGCAAAATTATACAATCCATTTAAATAAAATCAACACCATAACAGTTATAATTTCACAAAGTGATCATTTTTAAAAATAGAAAATTGAATTTCAAATCAGCATTTTAATGGCCCAGTGATCCAAATATTAAATTGATAATCAGGCCACAGTGATTTGCATGAGTAGCTGGAAATATTCTTATAATTCTGTAATGATCTATGAAATGCCAGAAAATTCACAGCTCAGAAATATATTGTCCCCAGGAGAATCTTAGACTATCAATGCTGGAGGGAACCTCAGTGATGTTTTAAACCAGTGGTTCTCAGCTGGGGGTTACCTGGCCTCTACCCCTTCTCTCGTCCCTCCCCGCCCCCAGCCTCGCTCCTTAGGACATTCCACAATGCCTGGAGATATTTTTGGTTGTTGCAAGTGGAGAGAGGGTGCTTCTGGCAACTAGTGGGTCAAGGCCAGGTGTGCTGCTAAATATTCTGCGAAGACCAGGACAGCACCCCACGACAAAGAATTTTTCAGTCCCAAATGCCAGCAGTGCTGAGTTTAGAAACTAGTTTTCTCTTTACAGAGTAGAGAGGCTGAGACCATGACTTTTCACTGGACCAAAAGTAAGCTGTTGACTAGATTTCAGGACTCCTGTGCTAATTTTCACTTCTCCCCGAGGTTTCTTATAGCCCCATCATTCCTGCCTTCTGCCCACTTACCTTCAATCTATCATTCATGATTTATTAAATGCTTACTATGTGTTTGGCACAGTGAATGCAGCAGCAAACAAGATAAATACAATCTTTCTCCTTTGTTTTTATAGCATGGTGGGAAAGGTAGATCTAACACAGATAATAACCATCCATATCATTGTGATAAGCATCCAACCAGGTGAACCCAGTTCAATTGGACATATCTTTGCTCTCAAGCCAAGAATCCTAATACAAATTCTTTATCATGCATTTAAATATCCTTGAAAGAGATTTTGGGTACAAGGCATAGGTTCTGACAATTAATCCTATATCTTGGAGGGAAACTTGCAACAAGGTTGGTGGTAATAAGTGATGGCCATCCCTCACTGGAGACTTACTATGTGCCAGGCACTGTACTAAATTCTCTTCTTACATTTAATCCTTGTGACAACATTAATGGATAGCAACTATTGCCATCACAACCCCCAATCAACAAAACCTCCATACTTAGGATGAGGGCTTGGCTTGGGGATATGCCATAGTCTGTCACAGCTGAGTTAAACTTTAAGGAAGGTGATTGTCTTAGACTTATTCATCCAGTGAGGGCCTCCTTTGTGATGTAGTAGGCTTGGTGGGGGGGTCAAGGTGTAATTGTTGATTAGGTGATTAGTCTGACCCTGAGGAGATATGGAGGAAGTAAAGGCAGTTTAATTTGGAAATTCCAGATGTACAAGCTGGATATAGAAAAGGCAGAGGAACCAGAAATCAAATTGCCAACATCTGTTGAATCAGAAAAAGCAACGGAATTCCAGAAAAACATCTACTTTTGTTTCATTGATTACACTAAAGCTTTTGACTCTATGGATTACAAAAAACTGTGTAAAATTCTTAAAGAGATGGGAATACCAGATCACCTTACTTATCTCCTGAGAAACCTGTAGGCAGGTTAAGAAGCAACAGTTAGAACTAGACATGGAACAATGAACTGGTTCAAAATTGGGAAAGGAGTACATTAAGGCTGTGTATTGTCACCCTGCTTATTTAACTACTATGCAGAGTATATCATGTGAAATGCTGGGCTAGCTTACCAGGAGAAATATAAAAAATCTCAGATATCCAGATGATGCCAATCTGATGGCATAAAGCAAAGAGGAACAAAAGAACCTCTTGATGAGTGTGAAAGAGGAGAGTGAAAAAGCTGGCTTAAAACTCAGCATTCAAAAAACTAAGATCATGGCATCTGGACCCATCATTTCATAGCAAACAGAAGGATGAAAAGTGGAAACATTGGCAGATTTTATTTTCTTGGGTTCCAAAATCACTGCAGACCATGATTGCAGCTATGAAATTAAAAGACGATTGCTCCTTGGAAGAAAAGCTATGACAAACCTAGACAGCATATTAAAAAGCAGAGACAAGACATCACTTTGCCAACAAAGATCTGTATAGTCAGAGTTATGGTTTTACCAGTAGTTATGTATGGATGTGAGAATTGGACCATAAGAAGGCTGAGCACCAAAGAATTGATGCTTTTGAAATGTGGTGTTGAAGAAAACTCTTGAGAGTCCCTTGGACAGCAAGGAGATCAAACAGGTCAATCCTAAAGGAAATTGGCCCTGAATTGTCATAGGAAGGACTGATGTTGAAGTTGAAGTTCCAATACTTGGGACACCTAATGTGAAGAGACAACTCATTGGAAAAGACCCTGACGCTGGGAAAGATTGAAGGCAGGAGAAGAAGGGAACGACAGAGGATGAGATGATAGAATGCCATTACCCACTCATTGGACACGAGTTTGAGCAAACTCCAGGAGACAGTGAAGGACAGGGAAGCCTGGTGTTTTATAGTCCATGGAATTGCAAAGAGTCAAACACAACTTAGCCACTGAACAACAAAGGCAGTTGAAGCAAGCAACTGTGCATGTCATGAAGTTATGGGCAATATTACCAATTGCCATTTTTTTTAAGAAAGTGATAAAGACTATATCCGAGGCTTAAAAAATATGTCCTTAGAACTGCTCTGTCCAAAATAGTAGCAGACACACATGGCTATTAAAATCAAGTAAGATTAAAGATCCAGTTCTTTGGTCACATCAGCCATGTTTCAAGTGCTCAACAACTAGCTGTGGCTGGTGGTTGCTACATTGGATGTGCAGTAACAGAACATTTCCATCAGCACAAATAGTTCTAGCAGACAGGGCTACCTTAGATCTTAATGTAGCATCTAGGGGTAAGGAATCCTTTAATAGTCGTGCTCAGGGTGACTTTCTCCTGATCTTGGGACCTAAGATTATTTCTAATTGAAACTGTTTGGAGAAGAAGGGAGCTGAGGGCTTGCTACACTCAGACTCCCAGGGACAACAGAACTACTAATCAGGAATCCAGTAACTGTGGAAGGACAACTATGACACGTTCTACCCTCAGACCTCTTTTTATGCAAGTAATTCCTTTTCCAGAAATTTATGAACATGAAGTTGAGGATGTTAAGTGGAATGGTATTTATAATTATGAAAAACCTGTAAACCAAAAGATTTCTGTGTTTGTGTGTGTGTGTGTTTCTGTGTTAGTCAATCAGTCATGTCCAACTCTTTGCGACCCTGTAGACTGTAGCCCTCAGGCTCCTCTGTTCGTGGAATCCTCCAGGCAAGAATACTGGAGTGGGTAGCCATTCCCTTCTCCAGGGGATCTTCCCAACCCAGGGATCAAACCTGGGTCTCCTGCATTGCTTCTCTGGTGGCTCAGGTGATAAAGAGTCTGCCTGCAATGCAGAAGACCCAGGTTCGATTCCCGGGTCAGGAAGATCCCCTGGAGAAGGGAATGGCAATGCACTTCAGTATTCTTGTCTGGAAAATCCCAAGGACAGAGGAGCCTGGCAGGCTACAGTCCATGGGGCAGCAAAGAGTCAAACACAACTGAATGACAAACACTTTCACTTTCCAAGTCAAGAGGAAAGATATTGAAGGATATTCATTGAAAAATCAAGTTACAAAACAGTATGAATATATGATCACAGCTTTGTGAATATAAAACATACATATGCATAAATGAAGTTGTAGAAATCTCTAATGCATTTGGTGTATTGGTGATCCATCTGGCTGGCAGAGTAAGAAGTATGTATAATATGTGTGTGTGTGTGTGTGTGTGTGTGTGTGTGTGTGTGTGTATACACTTTTTCTTTTACTTACCTTCATCCTTAAGCTTTCTTAGTGAACAAGTCTACCTGTTCAAAGCTATTCTCAAAGCTAATGATCAGCAAGATAGGGGTTTGTTCAGTCACTTAGTGGTCATCTAGTGCAAATTAAGATCTCTTAGCTGGTCAATGGTGCCCCTCCACCCCACACAACCTCTCCTGGCTCCTCTGTTCTTTTCAGTCAACCTTTGCCTTGCCCCTGTCTCTGTGCTGGCTCATTAGAAAAAGAAATGGAATCATATTCATAGTGTTTGTGAAATTCTGCCTTCACCAGTGGGTAACAGTGTGGGTTAAGTTAGCTATAATGTTATTTTATATATAAGGTATAAAACAATCTAAATTTTCTCTGATTCAGAAACATCTATCCTGATTTCTTCTGTGCAAACCAAACAGAACAGATATTCATGGCCCAAAGTCACATGCATTATTCTTTGGTAACTTCTAAAGTAAAATGAGACTCTGGAATAGGTCTGCCCAATAGAACTTCCTGTGATGACGGAATTAGTCTTTACTGGATCTAATACAGTAGCCATGAGCTACACGTGGATCTTGAATACTTAAAATATGGCTAGTGTGGCTGGGTAAGTAAAGTTTTAATTTTAATTAAGTATAAATTTAAGAAGCCACATGTGGCTAGTGGGTACCTTGATGGACTGAGCAAGGTTGGAAGGTGAGTTGAGCTCACATACACTAGCGGGAGGAGCCCCCTTCTTGGTCAGGAAGGGCAAAGTTCATCTGGTTTGGAGAGGTTCTGAATGACACAAGCGGCCACTTGTTTCAAATCTGCTTCAGCCCATAAAGATTTAAGGTATTCTGCAGTATTGGTCAAGATAACTGAAACACACTGGAAAGACAACTGAATCTTTTTTTTGTAAAAAGATAATGCCAAGTAAGAAGATGTGACTTATGAATGTCTCTGAGCAATATCATTAGATGCTGCGTTAATAAGAAGGGATGGATCCTGAAGTAAGATGGATGATAGGATTCAGGATTCAAGACATGCTCTAGTAATTTGACAGTCACTGAGCTGACCTGATCTTTTTTAGAAACCCATTTCCTCCTAAACTCAATAAGCCTCCAACTTCCCTGGAATGGAAATGTAGCAGAGAGATGCTGCAGCAGAGATTTCATACAAACCAACCAACCTCAGTGCATCAGGTTTTGGGCTTATGGGAATCTATCCTGATAAATCCACATTTTGGGGGTGACTGGGAGAGTGTTATGATTTTTCTGGCCATACCTCTATGTTCTGGGGTGATGGTCACTGGAATAATCAAGGATGTGCCTGTTCCCAGGATCTGTGATAGCATGTCCTAGGTCAGAGAAGATAAGGATCAGCTTGTAATCTTAACTCCAACTGATGGAGGGATGTGGCTTAATGAGGTGTATGCTGGGAAAGGAACAGGGCAGGACCTTAGTTTGGGCAGATCTTTTTTGTTTACTTCCTAAAGACAGATGTCACTAGAAGATAGGCAGAGTCATGAAGTTTTGGCTGTGGATCATGTATTTTTCAAAGCATCTTTTAAGGAAGTTTCTGGATTTAGCAAATAAAAATACAAGATGTCCATGTGAAATATTTGGGACATACTCATACTAAAATATTAGTCACTGTTTATCTGAAATTCCAGTGTAACTGAATCTTATATTTTATCTGGCAACTCTCTCATGAAATACCAGTCCCAAGAGAACTCCCATGGCAAAAAGTTCTCTGTAGTTAACCACACACTGGAAGTGCTGCTAACTTTACCACCCTCTTGGAGAGGTCCAGGGGAACCAGTAGATGCAATCTAGGACATGTGGAAGGTAAATCCAAGGAAGGTAGGGAGAGTGTTGGTGTGGTCCAGCATGGAATGAATCTCCTTCACTCTTAGACCAGCTGGCCTTGAACTCACTGTGCTTATTGTGGCTGATGAAATGAGAATTTCTGGTACAGCAGAAGGTTCAGTCAATCAAACTGTCTAAAGAAACCATGCCTTGCTCTGGGGAGCTACTTAGCCTTCTCTGTCTTTTATTAGCTACTGTATTAGTTTCCCAGGATCACCAAAGCAAAGCACCAGAAACTAGGTGGCTTAAACAACAGGAGTGTATTGTCTTATAGTTCTGGAGCCAGAACTGAAAAGTTAAGGTGTTTGTAGGGCTGATTCCTTCTTTGGGCTGAGAAGACGAATCTGTGCCAAGTCTTTGACCTGGCTTCAGGTGGTTTGTAGGCAATTTTTGGCCTTCCTGGGAGTGCAGACATATCACCCTGATCTCCACTTTTACATTCAGCTGGCATTCTCCCTGTGTGAGTGTGTCTGTCTCTGTCCAAACTGCTTCCCTTTATAAGGGCACCCATCTTACTGGATTAGGGCCCACGGTAATGACCTCATTTTAACCTGATTACCTCTATAAAGACTCTATCTCCAAATAAGGTCACATTCTGAGGTATGCACTGGGGGAAGGGTAGGACTTAACATATGAATTTTGTTTGGAATTACTGCAAAATTTAATAGATGAGCGGAGAACAAACTCTGATGTATTATAATTTAACATCACACAAAAACTATATTATACAAGAAAAGGATTGGATATTAAAAAAAGAAAAAAAAAACAGTTGTAAGGAAAACGAACTTGAGAGGTAAAAACTCAAAATGGGCCTTTACAATAATACATACATTAAAATACATTCTAGATCAACTGAAAAATCAAATGTGAACATGAAGCCACAAAAATTTAGAAAAACATATGTATTAGCATGACTTAAATCTCGGAATAGTCAAGGATGTTAATTATAAAAACAAGGGAAAATGTCATAAAGGAAAATGATACTGTGTCTGACTAAAGATTTTAAGAAAATCAGTGTCTCAAAACATCAAGCAAAATTAATTCAAATAACAAGCTGGCAAAAATAGTTGCAACAAATGTATGGCTGGCAAGAGATTAATACCCACAATAAGTAATGAGCCCTGACAAATCAATAGGGAAGTTATTTATAAAAAAGCAAATGGGGCTCAAGAAGGAGCTACTTCACAAACCATGGAGGAAAGAAAGAGAGAGAGAGACAGGAAGTCACTAGCATTTTTAAATAGCAGAAAATAATAATCATA
Organism: Muntiacus reevesi; assembly: GCF_963930625.1. NCBI lineage: Eukaryota > Metazoa > Chordata > Mammalia > Artiodactyla > Cervidae > Muntiacus > Muntiacus reevesi. The sequence goes on along the minus strand of NC_089250.1, from coordinate 223,103,105 downwards.
TTTTATCATTTTCACTTATCAGAGTGACAGATTTAAGCAAACCTTAGTACTTAACACTGGCAAGGAAAAGGTAAACAGGGACTTTCATGTACTGTAGGTGGGAATAAAGCTCTGTGCTACATTTTGGCAAAGCATTTAGATAATTGTGTATTAATTGTTAAAGGAATTTATTTTTTTCCAATACAATTTCAACTTCTAAGGATCAGTGCTACAGAATTAGATAATGATGAATACATATGCATGTACCTTAGCTATCATCACAGAATTGTTTTAAAAAAGAGTTTTTTGGTAAAAAAATTAAATAATATACAATAGGTAGCAGCTTAAGTAAATTGATAGTCTGTAAAATATTTTCTTACACAGACATTAAATATCACAGTGTTTAATAACACAATGAAAAGAACATTCCCATAAAATACAGTGAAATTTTAATCACATAGTACAACCTGGATATATTTAATTTGATCCTACACACACACATAAATGTAAATGTGTGAAAGTGAAAGTGCAGTTGTTCGGTTGTGTCTGACTCTTTGGGACCCCATGGACTGTAGCCTACCAGGCTCCTCCATCCATGGGATTTTCCAGGCAAGAGTACTGGAGTGGGGTGCCATTGCCTTCTCCAGGGGATCTCCCTGACCCAGGGATCAAACCCCAGTCTCCCACATAGCAGGCAGATGCTCTACTGTCTGAGTCACCAGGGAAGCCCATACCCACACTAGTGCATGTATATATATGTGTGTGTGTGAATATATATATATATTCACATATATATATATATATGTGTATGTGTGTGTGTGAATGTATGGGTGTGTATATATATATACACACATACATACATATATGCATATATGTATGTATGTGTGTGTGTGAATGTATGGGCGTATATATATACACATATATATGCATATATATATTTGTATGTGTGTGTGTGTGAATGTATGGGTATATATATATACACATACAAATATATATGCATATATATATTTGTATGTGTGTGTGTGAATGTATGGGTGTATATATATACACACACATACATATATGCATATATATATATGTATGTATGTGTGTGAATGTATGGGTATGTGTATATATTAATTACTCATATAGATAGAAAAAACAGACACAAAAACACTAAAATGCTATCAAAGACTTTCTGGTAAAACTACTAGCTAATTTCATTTTTCTCTTCGTTCAGTCATTCTTCCATTCATTCATTCAGCAATAAGTATGCATTGCTTTTACAGTCAGAATAAATTTATTTAAAAATAAAATGCTGGAGTCAACATCTATGGGATACTAACATTTATTCTGTCATTTTATAAATATTTATGAAATGGCTACTGTTATCTTAGCAATGTACTAGAGAAGAGTGAAAACATTTGGAGACTTTCTGCTGGAAAGAATTATATAGTCATTCATAGCATTTTAGTTTATTCTTTTACATTTTACATTCACAGCATTTAGTTTATTTTTTGGGTGGTATCATCCATTAGATATCCAACTGAATATCCAACTGAACTATTTGACAATGGGAATCAGAGGGAAGGAGACAAATTTTGAAAGCATTGTAATTAGGAAAAAGCAATAAAAAATGAAGTTTGCCTGAAAGAGTCTGGAAAGAGACTTCGGGAGAGGAGAAGGAACACGATAAAGCGGAACTCAGAAAGATGAGGCAACACATGCACAGGCATCCAGCCCAGTAATAAAACCGATGTTTGAGACCAGGTTTCTCCAAATCTTAACGCCTCTTTTGTTTGTTTCCTTTCACTACTACCAATTGTACCTATGGACAAGAATCTACTGCCCAATCAAAGCCTAGGTACACAGCTGGAACATAGCATTGTAAATCTGTTTGCCGATAACTATGTTAAAATATTCATAAACCTTAATGGGATTATTAAAACACTAGGAAAAAGCCGCCATGTTTCCTTACATGGTGCATTTATTTTCATGTTGATTCCCACTTCTAGAAATAAAAGTGCAGCAAATGGAGGAGTTTTAAAATGCCAGAATTCAATTGCTTCATTCGTAAAATCTTAGGGAGATAATTATTGGGTGCAAGAGACAACTACTCTGATTTTTTTCAAATAGTTGAGGGATTTGCAACCTTGTGAATATGTTTCACGAATGGCAGTAATATGTGTTTGCTCCTACTTCATAGTAAGCCTGAAAACGCCTCCTCCTGAAACGCTATTTGGTGCCCAATGGACATTTTTTCAAAAATCTGAATTGGAAAATGGTATTTTATCAATGCAAAGTTGAATGTGAACTTCAAAAGACGCAAAGTTGGTTATAAACATAGGATGCACTCTCATAACTGCACCTGAATGCATTAAATATGGAAATGAGGCTGGGTGAGCACACAGCCTGCAGCTCTCTGAACTGCTTGCCCAACCACATAAATTAAGCAAATGGCATGTCAGTGGAAGTTGGCGCGGAAAGCCTGTGTTCCTCACAATTTCTTGACGTTTAAATGTTTCTGAGATAATAAAAATCTGATCTTGGAAGGAGGGGAGGGAAGAATCAAGAGGTTAATTATCTGCTGACTCGGATGGCTCTGGAGATGTGCTTGGTTTTAGCCGGCTCTCATCTTAGCCCAATTACTCTTCCAGTCAAGGCTGACAGGTCCTCAAAACCCATTTCCGCTTCAGACCCTTCTTCCTCTTGCTTAAATACTGCTTTAGACATTTACATAAAATCCTCAGGTTGGCTATTTCACTCCTCACTGTACCGGGGCAGCACTTGGTTATTCATTTACAGTAGGAAGAATTCACACCCTTAATGCCAGGGAATAACTGTTGAGAATTAGTCTGTTAAATGCATTTTTTTTCTCCCCCCAATATAGTTTAAGATTTGGTCACCAACTGCAAACTGTCAGCATTGCTGCGCACTGCTATGGCAAGATGCTTCCTGACTGAGGAAGATTTGATCTTTCCACAAACAAAGCACACTCCTCATTTCCCCCATAACTTCATTTGTCCACATTCAAAAAGTGAACCTTTGAGCTTATGACTTGGGATTCTATGTGGACCTCTCTCCTGACCCATCACTCTTATTTCAGCCTCCCGTCCTGTCTTCTGTGTCCTGTAGAAAGGTCTCACTGGAGGCTCTTGGCAAAGTCCCCTTTGAGGTTAGCTTTTCTCTGCAGTCCGTCCAGGAGGACCTAAAGACCATTTTTCTCCTCAATCCCAAGGCTATAATATCTAGTTTAAGGTCAACCTGGCACCTAATGCTTATATCTAAGCTATCCTGAAAACAAGCTCCACATCCATCTTTCATTTATGCCTACGCCACCAACACTCACTGCCTGAGCCTTCTCTGCGGAAACCACCAGCTCAGGGTCTTATTACCTAGTCTGCTTGTGCTCACTGCATCCTCCACAACAAACTGTTTTGGCACAGACCCTGGCTCCCTGCTCTGGAGTCTTCAAATACTCCTTCCTCAAAGGCTTCCTTGATGGCTGTCCAAAGTTCCTTCTAGAAGAGGGTGATAGATTTTGAATAATAAAAAGGATGCTGTAGCCAAAAGCAAATTAGAAGTGAAGAGTTAAGCACACAAACTAGTCTCTTCACTAAACAAGTCTTAGAATATCCATCAATTGCTGTGAATTTTGAATCTTCAAGAAGAAGAGGGTCAAGCAGCATTGTCTTCAATGTTTGCCAGCAGAATCCTAGGGTTCTGGAAAGGGTGTCTGTCATGGGGGATCAGTTTTAGGGTTGTGCTCTGGATATCCTAGGTAACCTGAGAGGTCCCCATTTGTTGTTTGTAATCATTTGCTAGACTTGGCCATTTTTCCTTTCGTCTGCAGGACCTCTTCTCTAGGGATCCCTCAATTCCTCCAGCCCTCCAGGCCTTAACCAGCTCTTTATGGTCTCCTCTTTGCTCCCACTGGACACCCCTGTCCAACCCCTGATACTGGGTAAATTATCTGAGGTTTAGCACCTGAGAAAGCCAGATCCAATTTCCAGCTCTGCCATTTACTTGCTGCGTATTCTTGAGCAAACCACTCGGTAGCCCTGCACTTAATTTTACTCATCTGTAAAATATGTACAAAACAATGGCCTGGTATTTTGATGGAAGGATTCAGGGATACCATGCAAATATAAAAAGCATCATGATGATTATGACAATGACAGTGACAACAAAAATGATTATGATGATGACAATGGGGATGAAAACCTTCAGTGGTTGGACCTCACATATGTAATAGATGGGAAATAGGGCACTTTTTAATTGTCTGTAAAATGGAGTGTGGGATTTAATTATATGATGGGTAAGGAAGTGTTAGGAATATATGCAATGTTATATCTGAAATACAGTTCATATTTAATCAGTGTTGGTTCTATTTTCCTTTGCTGCTGCTGCTGCTAAGTCGCTTCAGTTGTGTCCGACTCTGTGCGACCCCATAGACAGCGGCCCACCAGGCTCCTCAGTCTCTGAGATTCTCCAGGCAAGAATACTGGAGTGGGTTGCCATTTCCTTTAGTTTCTTGTAAAACAGACCTAAGCTCTGAACTAAAGAGTTAGCTGGCTTTACTTCTGAATTAGAGCCAGGAAAGTGGAGAAAGAAATTGGTATTGATAGAAAAACATGGATTCCTAAGTAGAGGAGAGTCATATTAATAAAGATCAATTTGTTCTCTGGTTCGATTGCTACCTCATTTTGAGTTGCAATGTCCTCTAACAACCATGATGGGTTATTTGACATAATATCTCAGCTTTTTGAAACTCCTATCTTGGGCAGAATTTTACAGTTGGTGTTTGTTGTTGTTGATTAATGTAATTAGTTGGGGAGAGCTGTATTGTGAGAGTGACAGAGATGGATGGGTAAGAAATAAAGAATGTGGATAAGAAATGGAACCATGGTGTGTGGCCCTTTTAACTCTATAAATATGCAAACTCATGCAGAGTCAAGGTAGGGAGAGAAATACTGGTGATTTGCCAAGACAAGAGGTATGAATAAGTGGCAGGCAGAATGAAAAGCCCATAATGCTCAGTTTGCCTATTTAGTATCTGTGTTTGAACTAAATCTGCTTCTAGCTCCAAGTAGTTAATAGAAATCTTTTATTATAATCTGCCTCTTAAAATGCCCTCTCCCTATATCCAGTTCAAATAGAATTATAATTGTTTAAAAATAAAATAAAAATTGACTATTAAGAACACCTTATTTACTCATTTGAGGATTTCTTCAGTGTTGAAGTTCACTGTTCAAATACCTAACACTGCATGATTATTGTCCTTTATCTTCTACTGAAATGCAGCACTTTATGGAGATATTAGCACATGGCTCTAGAAATTTGAGGTCTTTCTTAATTTATTCTAGAATATATAGCAGTCCAATAGAGCCTTTAAAAATCACATGGAACAAATGACATCAAAAATTCAGAAGCTTTCAGGCAGAGTCACCAATCTTTTTCATGTATAATATATAAGAATGCTAGGCATGCTGACACTGAGTATTGGCCCAAAGGCAAGCCTCACTTCCACAGAAATGCAGTCATCTCAAGATTTGTGACTGCCCCGGATTGTCAAATATTTTCTCCAAAAGGAAAACTTCTAGCATCGTATCAAGTCCCAGTAAAGGAAAAACAAGTGTACCGGCAGAATTAGACATCAGGTCCCAGGTAAACATTTGTGTAGAAACTGCTTTTCTTACCTTATGTTTAAAAACATCTTCAACATCCTTTAAAACAGAGGTTGCCATAGTTACAGTTGTTCAGGGAGGGAGGTTTCCAAGCATCTCTGAGCTCATCAGTTAATGCCAACAGATCAGAGATTTATGAAAATTGATATTTATAAACGATCACATCTTTTTCTTCCCCTCCACATCATAAGTCACATCATCAAAGGCAGCTAGCTAGGTTTACAGAATTATCAATGGTGGTGATTACTGTGGGTCTGGCCTTTTGAAAGACCACATCAGTGTCACATGGACCACATGCTAAAGGTGACCTTTGATCTAAGTCCACATGTGGTGGGTCAATTTCATTTGCTGATGTGCACAAAAATGAAGAATTGTCATTCTGATAAATCAAAGCCATCATCCTTCACCTCCATTGTCATAGATCTGTCCCTATGTAGTTGCTACTGCTTGGAAAAAAAAACACACTGATCAAACTTTTAAAAAATATGTGGCTTTCTATAAAATTCATAATTTAAATTATGGTATATCTAAAGTCATGTGCTATCATACTTTATAGAAGACCCTTCAAACCAATCTAGCTCAACTTCATGGTATTTTACGTGCTTGAAAGTCCATGCTGTTAATGAATTGGTTAAATCAATACCGTAAATGTTCAAGTAAGAAATTAAAGTTACATCCCTTTTAGTGACTATAGTCATTAAAATATACTTTTTTTTAATGTGTCTATTTTAACAAGAGCCCAAAAATTCATGGGAGAAATTCAGACATCAATGTCTACATTTTGACCAGTTTTATTCTGTAATCAGCCTGACTATCTTTCTCATACAGACCTTAGTCCATCATTACAAAATCATAAACCCCACAATACAGACGTCATGGTATCCATTAATTGTTTAGAAACTATTTTTGAAATATCAAAATGTGTTTGACTAAAACAAAGTCATCAATTCAGCAACTTCACCAGAATGCAGTCTTTGTAATAATCTCTTTGGTTTTTCCTTGGCTGCATTTTAATAAGCTAGGAATAAATTTAACTCAACTAGAGCCACAGGAATTTAGTGTTGCTTGGAGATATAGAATCAGCAAACTGATGAATGGTCTATTTTTTTCTGGGGCATTTTTAAAAGCCAGATTATTTTCAGTCTCTACGTTGGGCAAATGGGAGATTTTACCAAGACAGAGAAAATAGTTAGACTACCAGACATGGAAGGGAAAACTAAGAGTCAAAATTGGACCATGTTAAGTTCATATATCTGACCATCCAGGGATTCAGAGTGAAAATAGATTTGGAGCTCAACTGAGAGGTGAAGGCTGAAATTCAGATTTCTGAATTATTAATATATATGTAGTAATGTAGGCAGGCCCTGAGAGTAAATGGTGTTATCCAGGAGGAGTGAACAAAGTGAAGACAGAAGGTGCTTGAGAAGAAACCACAGCAAGTCTCATAGTCGATTATCCCAGGGTAAAAGGCATCCGAAAGAAGGATGAGAAGAGGCAACATTTAGGAGGTCGCTGGGGTAGCAGGCAAACACCTTGCTGAAGAAGCCAAAAGCAAAGAATAACAAGGAGGAGAAATGTTTCTCTAACGTAAGAGAAGGATGGAGGCTGGAACTGCCGTTTGCCTGTTTCCCTAAGAGACTGTGGGCTCCCAGAACAAGAAAAGGAGCTCTGCTTTCTTTATCATATTCCCAGAATTTACCTAACTCCACGCCTGGAAAAGAGAACGCACCTTATAGCTGTTTGATTCAATGGAGGAATGAGAAGATCAAGGTGCAGGATGCCCCAGAAGAGTCAACTCCATGTGTTGGTTGGGGGCTGCAGGTGACCTTTCCTTTAAAAATCTGAGAGGGTGTTGAGGCAGGCTTTCTCTCTTTCACTGCTCGGGTAATGTGGTATTATCCTGAGGGGTCCTTTAGCATTTCCATAAAAAGACAACTCCAGTTCCCTTAAATGATGTGACACAGTTTTCACAATCAACTGCATTTAGACTTTAAAATGCAATTAAAATGTAACTATAATGTAAATTGGGTTAGCATGAAGATGCTTCCAAAATCTCTCTGACTCACCCAAAATGGGAAATGATACCAAATTGTAGCATCCTTAATAACTCAAGGCCGCCCACACCCTGCCCAGTGAATCCACACATGGTTCATTACGGGGCTGGTGATCATTATAGGAGAACACCCAACTGATAACGTTGGCCTGTTATCTGTAATCATCTCAATGGTTGATATGAATCACAATACTGTTAATGAGATGGACTCCGTGGCAATTAACTATTAAAAAGCAATAAAAAAGGCTCAAATTAATCTAAAAAGTCAATTCCGTGACTATCCATGGTATCAGGATTAGATAATAAGCAAGCTGATTGAGAGCAGCATTTTGAAGGAACACAGTGCCTGACGTCATTCGAGTCCCGGTACCCACTGTCCTTGATTTGCATAAGATGGTAAGAAAAAGAAAAGGATAGAGCCATCTTATGAATTATGACACCTTTGTTTAAATTTTAGAAAATTGCTCCTTTGAAAGTCACCGTGGGGAAGAAAGCAGCCCTTATTTTCACCTGCGGTATCCGAGGCAGAGGTTCTGCTACCTCCCAGATGAGAGTGATGTCTATCAGCTTGATGGCAAGCCTCTGAATTAGTATAAATGTGTGACGGCCACAGAAACATCTGTGCTGAATGAATAAGGCGTAAAACAGCATAAGACTTATGGAGGGAGGCAATGAAAAGGAATGCTGTCTTAGCTTGCTTTCTTGTCACCAAGATGCCAAAGTCAAGCCTTAGAAGCAGGTGAGTAAAACTTGATCTAGTCCCATTAGGAGCTTGTTAGCTGCCTGTGGTGCCTTTTATCTGGAGTCTTTGAAAACATCAACCTTTGTGCAACAACCAAAACAAAATCAATTTTCTTCAACTTAAAAGAGCACCCTTGATCAGCGTGGGCACCTAGGCAACCACTCCCCTAAAGGAAATGCTTTTACCATAGAGGACATGTCACTTTTGTAGAGCAGTGTATATTTTAGAGTGCCATAGATGGTGCACAGTACCAGGATTAGACCCGAGAAAGGAAGGTGCTTCCAATATCCTGGTTAGGATGCATATCGGGACTGTGGATTGAATCATAATCAGTCAGAACTCATTAGTACTTGTGCTTTTAAAGAACCAGTGATGCTAAACAAACAGAGATGCAAAAGTCTTGGTGTGCTGAGGCAAGCCGGTGTATCCTGACTGTTTTCATTCAACTCCAAGGGCTTTGTAATTCTTCAAATTACACCAACACTGTCTTCAAGACACAAACAAAACCACTTTTGATTGATGGATCTTTCCTAATAGAGTTATCATAATCTGGAATGCTCTTCTTCCTTGGCTAATTTCGACCTACCCTTCACATTCACCTCATACCTGTAAGTCCCTGGTCTCAACTTTGGCTGCACAGTGACTCATCTGGTCAGCTTCAAGCCACATGATACCCAAGTCCGCCCCACAGATTCACATGCAGTTGGTGTTGGGGTGTGCTCCAGATGAGTTTTGGACTTTGAGATCTGGAAAAGCTGAGATGCTCCTAAAGCGCAGGCAAGTTTTGAGAACTACTGTTTATAGGACCTCATGCTTATCTCCGATGAGGATGGCCTTCTTGTTCCCCCTCATTGGTTTCTTCCTAACTATGTGCCCTCGAACCCTTTTTTCTCAAGAAATTTACTTTGTTTTTGTTGTTCAGTTGCTAAGTCCTGTCTAACTCTTTTTGACTCATTTACTTTAGAAAACTTAAAATTTTTACTCTTTTTTTAAAATTCTTTCTTGGCCTTTTGAAATGTAAATCCTCTCCCAGGTTCTGCTAGTTTTACTGCTAGTTTTATCTTTCTCAAAAACCTGTAAACCATCCCTTCTAAATGTCATCATTGAAGGAGACTGCTCCCTTATCTCTCTGTCTCAGTGGGAGGGAAGGAGACCAAGAGACCAACACCTGTAAGTTCGAATTAGCAAAGAGGTGGCCCAGTCACTGACCAACCTGCCAGTATGTTTCCACTAGCTCATCCTGGTGCTTAAAATCCCTCCCACCTTTTGTTTCATCAGAGTTGAGTTCCATCTCTCTCCTCTACTGGGTGTGAGTGTGTGTTCACGCTCAGTTGCTCAGTCATGTCCAGCTCTCTGTGACCCTATGGACTGTAGCCTGCTAGGCTCCTCTATCCATGGAATTTCTAAGGCAAGAATACTGGAGTGGGTTGCCATATTCTCCTCCAGGGGTCTTCCCAAACTTCCAAGAATGGAACCCATATCTCCTGCATCTCCAATACAGGAGGATTCTTTACCAGCATGCCACCTGGCAAGCCCCCTCCCTCCTCTACTACAGTGATCTTAAATAAAGTCTTCTTTGCCTATTTGACCCTGTCTGATGAAATTTTAATTTGACCTCTTTTAACTGACCTGAATTGGATGAGTCTGTATTCACATTTTCTATCTGTATGTCAGTTTTCCCCACTCCATCAAGCTCTCCTTTTCGTTTTTGTTTGTTTGTTTGTCTGTCTGTTTGTTTTTTACCTCCTCAGCATCTACCCTAGGGCAGGGTACGTGATGGGCCTCCGATACATTTCCTTTTATATTTAAAACCCTAGTAAGGACTGTAGCTGCTTGATGTGAACAAGTACCTTATTTGACTTCAGCTCTGGGCACTACTGAGGGGAAGAGGCAGGAGAGAGGCACTGACAGGAGAGTCACCCAGAGAAAGAACAGAAGACTGCAAGAGAACTGAGAAAAATGAGAATCGTCCTTTGCCCCTTTCAAATTAGACCTTGGCCTTCACTGCCCCAGACAAACAAAAGATATTAATTCTTGGCTTTTGAACTTCTAAAGGCTTGGGTCTTGGCATTTTAAATGCCATGTAAGGGACTTTCAAGGATAATTTTGACACCATGTAATTTTTGCTTTATGATGGTGACTTTAGGAACTGACCCTCTGCCTCTACCTGGACCTCTGTTTGAGATGAGTCTCCACTCTATCCTTTCCTTGTCCAGTATGCTGCTTTCAAACATTTCTCAGTGAGAGATCACTTGCCTTACATTGCTTATTTGGTTACTTTCAAAGCTAGTTCCTGGGAATCAATATTCTTGAAAAGTAAATGAAATATAAACTTGACAATTTCTACAAAATGGGTCTCAACCCCTTTAATATAACTTTTAATGGTATATGAACATCTCTTTCCCAAATAAGAATTAAATAACTGAATAATTAACTTAAGTTTATTTTTCACAGGAGTTTCTTTCCCTAAGTCATAAAATTTTAATTGGCAAACTTTACACATGTATATGTAGTTCAAGATCCCAAGAACCACCTTGAATATGAGAGCATTTAGAGACCTTTTTTTTTAATAGAAAAACCAAATGAAGTAGCATGATTTAGCATTTACTTGCAGGTATTACCAAAAATATACAGAACACACGGGCCAAAACCCTTCATATTTTAAAGGTAAATGATACACAGTTTAACATTAGCTCCTGGTTGGCAAGATCTGTGTATAATTTATTATTTGTCTACATGACATGGCCTTTCAAGCTCCTACTTCTACATGGCATGGGTGACTCCCACTCACATTTCATAGGCTAAAGCAAGTCACACATTCAAGCCTGACTCTACTAGGGCAGGGCTTCCTAGGGACAGGCCAGGAAAGGAAAGGAGAAAATAATTTTTAATAATAATACAGTTTTTCACAGTGACAGTTAAGTGAACAAGCTTTTTTTTTATTATCATTTTTATGTAGAACTTCCTTCTACTCTACTCGCCCTGGAATTTTTCCTGTTTTCCTAATATAAAACAGTTACAATGCTCATCCTGTTAATGTTCTAGGGCTACCATTAAAAAGTACCACAATGTAGGTAGTATAATCAACAGAATTTTCCTGTCCCGTGGTTCTGATGATCAAGGTGATGGCAGGGTTGGTTCCTTCTAAGGCCCCGAGAGAGTCTTTGTTTTATGCCTCTCCACTAGCTTTTGATGATTTCCGAGCAATCTCTGACTTCCCTTGGCTCAGTCTCTGTCTCTGCATTCACATACTCTTCACCCTATGTGTATGCCTATGTCCAAATTTCTACTTTTTATGAGGAAATCAGTTATACTGCATTAGCGACAAACCCTAATCCAGTATGATTTTTTTGCCTGCATGCTGTATGCTTAGTCATGTCCGACTCTTTGTGACCCCTGTGGACTGTAGCCTGCCAGGCTCCTCTGTCTATAGGATTTCCCAGGCAAGAATACTGGAGTGGGTTGTTATTTCCTCCTCCAGGTGGTCTTCCCAATCCAGGGATCAAATCTGTGTCTCCTGCATCTCCTGCATTTCAGTCAGATTCTTCACCAGCGAGCCGCTGGGAGAGCCAGAGTCCAGTGTGGTGTTGGTGGTGTTGGTGATGGTTTAGTCACTAAGTTGTATCCGACTATTACAATCCCGTGGACTATAGCCTGCTACGCTCCTCTTTTCATGGGATTCTCCAGGTGAGAATACTGGAGTGGGTTGCCATTTTCTTCTCCAAAGGATCTTCCCAACCCAGGAAATGAACCTGGGTCTCCTGCGTTGCAGGCAGATTCTTTACCGACTGAGTTATGAGGGAAGCCCAATCCAGTGTGACCTCATCCCAATTATTTGTAATTGCAATGACATTGTTTCTAAAGAAGGTCACATTCTGAGGTACTAAGATTTGGAACTCTAACATATGAATTTTGAAGGACAGTTCAACCCGTAACAACCATGCATCATGTTTATCCAAAATAGTCCCATTTCCTGCTGTGGTCCTGGTAACATTATTACCAGGGATCCCTCTTTCACTTTCAAGAATGTCCTGGATTGGACAGTCCATTAAATGGCTACCCTAAAAGTAATACATGGTCATTATAGAGAATTTGAGTAAGTATATAAATAGTTAAAGTAGGAAATTTAAAAGGAATCACCTTTAAGTACCAGTGCATTTGAAATCCTACTATCAACATTTTGGTGTATACACAAAATTTTTTAATAAAATTGGAACAATGCTATAATGCTGCTTTTGTAACCTGTATTTTTCTTTAATAATATTTTTGTGCATTTTCCTATATACTTAAAAAATTACTTGGAAGCATGATTCTTAATGACTGCATAATAGTCCATCATGACCACCCTGAAATTTATTTAATGACTTCCTTATTGTGGGTCATTTAGGTGGTTTCCAAGAGAACACTATTTCACAAAGTCACTGTTGGCATATAAAACATCAAACAGTGATTTTAGAAAGACGTGGCCAGAATTTCCCACAGTTCTGAGTATGTTTCTCATGACAGTTTAATCAAAAGTGATATTCCTCATGCACATTTCAAAAGGCGCTGGCGTTCTTTATTTGTCTCCTTTTCCTTAGGAAGGAAAGGGTTTCTGAAAGTCGACTGCTGTAGACTGAATCACAGATCTCCTCTTCGTTTGTTTTGCAAAAACCTTACTGATTTTACTTCTACCAGACCAAGTAGCTTGGGCTTTTTTTTTTTTTTTAATTTTTCTAAACCTATACTGGAAAAAAGTGGCTGTATCCTTGCAACGTATCAACACCTCTTAGAAAACACTCCTTGGAATTACCAGTTCAAATCCCAATTCATTTCACATGTGCTGGGTTAGAAGAGTCAGTTTCCAGGTTTAGGCAATGATGGTCATCACCTCAGTGATGCACTTTACAGGAATGTGTGCACTGTTGGAAGGAACAGTGACTGAGTAACTTGGACAAGAATGACAGGAAAGCGTATGAGGGACTATTTCAGAGACCTTAATACACTGGGTGGGTAGGTGGGGGGCAGTGTGGAAATCTCTGTTGGAGCTTCCCAGGTAATTCTAATGCAGCTGCTCTGTGGATGACCTCAGTCATAGATTATAGTGTATCACTATTGTTCAACTATTTGTCTGTCTCCCTGAAGGGGCTGTGAATTTCCTACAAGAATACTCTATTCTTTTTCCATCTTTCTAAGCATCTGGGATAAAGCAGGGTTTGATAATTTCCTGAGTCACTAAGAATAGTAAAGTTGAATGGTATAGAAATAGGATTGATTTTGCTTTATTACAATCTTTGTGCTCATACTACATATTTGTCACTAGACTAAGCATCAAGATGAATAAGACACTATCACTGATGTTGGAAAATGTACAGTTTGCTACAAGAGATAACACAGCAAGGAAATCTTTTCAGTTCAAAAGTGATGTTTCAAGAGCAGAGTTGCATGAAAAGTACTCTAGGATTTAAATAATGTTAGTTCCTGGTAAACTTGGTAAAAATCTTTATAAGAAGAAGTTTGTACATTCATTAAGCCCCATTAAATAAGAGGTTTATTTGTTTGCTCATTAATTCATTTATTTCTTCAGAGTCAACTATATATTTAGCATCAAATTCACATCAGGTCAAGGGCTGGGCACTAGAAATACACATGGAATGTAAACAACAGAAAGGGCTTATAATCTAGTGGGGATTAGAAGCAGGTAATAGAGACAAATATACAATATGCTAAGTGCTGTGATGGGGAACAGGACTATAATGGAGATGGTTAAGAGGCAGGGCCAACTGTATAGGTTCTTCATGTCACAAGGCAGTTGGAAAGGGGAGATTAAAATCTCACCTAAGTGTCCTTAATCAAGTATTTGTCCTACCTTGAAGATTTGTCTTACAAGATGGGAAACTTTTTCCTGGTTCCTAAAAGCTGCTCTGTGGGACAGAAACAACTCTGTAAGGTGAGATATCTGAACAGGACCAGGAGGTTCAGTGACAGTTTCCTGGAGGAAGTAATTTCAAAGCTGAGAGCTGCATCGACAAGACACAGGCAGGTGTGAATCAGTGCCGTAGGTGTGAGTCAGTGTGTGAGTGTGTGAGCAAATCTGGAGCTGAAGCTGACAATGATGTCGCTAGAGAAGTGAAGGGTTTTCCAGACGTGGGAAGCAGCATAGGCAGAGACCCAGAATGTGAGGCATGAAGAGACACATTCTGAGAACCAAAATTATGAGACAGGGAAGGGGGAAAGATGGGGGAGAGAGTTAGAAAGAGAAGATGAGGGAGCAACAGAAAGGGGACAAAAATATGAAGAGGAAAACAAAAGGGAAAAGGGAAAAAGAGCAGGGGTAAAAGACAAAAGTAAAGAAATAAGTGGAAGGGAGAAAGTAAGAGGGAAACAGTGAAAGAGATGGGAAGAGAAAGAAACGGGGTGTTGGGAGAGAAAGAGATAGAGGCAGGGGAGATTAGAGAAGGAGGGCTAGCAGCCACATTAAGAGTTTGGTCTTTCTCTGGTGGGCAGCAGGGAGCCACTGGAATGCTTTATGGAGGGGAGCGATTGGATTAGACATGTGGTATGGAGAGCTCCATCTGACTGCTGGGTGTGCAGGGGATTTAAGGGAGAACAAGACTGGAAGATAAGATCTACAGGGCACCAAGGCTTTTCACCGCCCTCCATTGGGGTCTTCAGTGAGACCAAGTAGAGAAGGGGGATGCAGATACTCAGGTGGAGAGAACATGCATCCGGGTGTGCGGCAGCATCCCAGGTGGAGAGCCCATATGGGACTCTGGCATCACAGGCAGATAGGATGGGGCAGGAATGCTGGAAATCAAGATGGCAGGAATTAGGGTGCCCAGGTGAGACTGAGAGGCTGCAGGACCACGAAAGGGCTTAAACCTCATCCTCAGTATCAGCCCACTGGAGGCAGTAAACAGGAGACTGGTATATATTTTGAGTTTTAGTAAAATTGAATTAAATTCTACCATATTCTTTCTCAGTGTTTGCCTATATAAAACTGATTTTCTTACAGTGGTGATCCCATCATGGGATCCCATCATGGACCCAATGAATAAGGGATACTGAACACAGGAGTTAAAGTTAGCACCTCCCCATGAGACGTCATTGCCACCTCTTTTTAAGGGCTTCTTTGTACTTCCTGGTCAAATGAGTATAAATGTGTCTTTTCTGCTTTGTTTAATGGAATGACCCTAGGCATGGAGGTGATCTTAGCACCTTGGTTTCTACCTTCATTAACATGATTTATTGTGAAGCTACAGGAAATCAGTTGCTGAATATTTCAATGTGGACAGGAAATAATGTAATTCCATTGTTACCATAGAACCATTGTATCTTGGAGTAACCTGTAGCCATAGTAACAAGATAAGGACATACTTCTTCAATGTTCAACAATGAGTCTATACTTCATGCACATTCAAGTACAGTGAATTCCTGTTATTTATAATTGAATTAATTTTCTGATACATCTGGGGTTCACTTTTCAACAGTGGTTTTCAATTACCTTAATTTAAGATGATGAGGATAATAAGATTTTCTTTAGGGCATTTCTTTTAGGGAATTTGGTTTGAGAATTTACCACATGCCAGAATATTCTCAATGACCATTTTATTTAATCCACGGGAAATACTATTAGGTAGGCACTGTTATCATGTCCCTTGTGTGGATGTGGAGACTGAGGCACAGAGTCATCACATACACTGACCAAAGTCATCTGGCTGCAAACAGCAGGGGTGGGAACTGAACCCATGTTGTCCTACTCCACAGTCCATGATTTTATCCCCTGCTCCTACTGCTCTCCTAGCTCTCCCAGACCATCACAAAGGCCTCTGAGTGCACATACTGCTGACTATGTTCTCTCAGCCCTTGTGCTTATAGTCTTCTCTCTGATCCCTGAAAGGGTAAAGCTGCAAAGAATAGCCAATGCCTACTGGCTCCTGACCTCCCTATCCATTCCACTGGACCATAGCTATGGCTTAGATTGGTGTGCAGCTGTTGGACCTAGAACCATAGAACCAAGGTAGTAAGGTGAGGTGTCAGCTCCTTACAACTTCAGATGCCAGTGGGAAGAAGACACCAGGTAAACAGATAGACTCCCCCTAGTGGGATGTGTACCTTCCAAGAAGGAAGCTCAGAGGAGGGCACTTGCCCTAATGTGAATTTACCAGAAGAAAAGCACTTTTGGATAGCAGCCATCCTGACTGGCGTGTAATGGTACCTCATTGTGGTTTTGATTTGCATTTCTCTGATGATGAGTGATGTTGAGCATCTTTTCATGTGTTTGTTAGCCATCAGTATGTCTTCTTTGGAGAAATGTCTGTTTAGTTCTTTGGCCCATGTTTTGATTGGGTAATTTATTTTTCTGGAATTGAGCTGCAAGAGTTGCTTGTATATTTTTGAGATTAATCCTTTGTCTGTTGCTTCGTTTGCTATTATTTTCTCCCATTTTGAGGGCTGTCTTTTCACCTTGCTTATAGTTTCCTTTGTTGTGCAAAAGCTTTTAGGTTTCATTAGGTCCCATTTGTTTATTTTTGCTTTTATTTCCAATATTCTGGGAGGTGGGTCATAGAGGATCCTGCTGTGATTTATGTCAGAGAGTGTGTTGTCTATGTTCTCCTCTAGGCGTTTTATAGTTTCTGGTCTTACATTTAGATCTTTAATCCATTTTGAGTTTACTTTTGTGTATGGTGTTAGAAAGTGTTCTAGTTTCATTCTTTTACAAGTGGTTGACCAGTTGTCCCAGCACCACTTGTTAAAGACATTGTCTTTTTTCCATTGTATATTCTTGCCTCCTTTGTCGAAGATAAGGTGTCCATAGGTTCATGGATTTATCTCTGGACTTTCTATTCTGTTCCATTGATCTATATTTCTGTCTTTGTGCCAGTACCATACTGTCTTGATGACTGTGGCTTTGTAGTAGAGTCTGAAGTCAGGCAGGTTGATTCCTCCAGTTCCATTCTTCTTTCTCAAGATTACTTTGGCTATTCGAGGTTTTTTGTATTTCCATACAAATTGTGAAATTATTTGTTCTAGTTCTGTGAAAAATACCGTTGGTAGCTTGATAGGGATTGCATTGAATCTATAGATTGCTTTGGGTACTATAGTCATTTTGACAACATTGATTCTTCCAATCCATGAACACAGTATATTTCTCCATTTGTTTGTGTCCTCTTTGATTTCTTTCTTCAGTGTTTTATAGTTCTCTATGTATAGGTCTTTTGTTTCTTTAGGTAGATATGCTCCTAAGTATTTTATTCTTTTTGTTGCAATGGTGAATGGTATTGTTTCCTTAATTTCTCTTTCTGTTTTCTCATTGTTAGTGTCATGGAAGCAACTTAGATGTCCATCAGCAGACAAATGGATAAGGAAACTGTGGTACATATACACCATGGAATATTACCCAGCCATTAGAAAGAATTCATTTGAATCAATTCTAATGAGATGGATGAAACTGGAGCCCATTATACAGAGTGAAATAAGCCAGAAAAATAAAGACCATTACAGTATACTAACACATATATATGGAATTTAGAAAGATGGTAATGATAACCCTATGTACAAAACAGGAAAAGAGACACAGATGTACAGAACAGACATTTGGACTCTGTGGGAGAAGGCGAGGGTGGGATGTTTCGAGAGAACAGCATCGAAACATGCATATTATCAAGGGTGAAACAGATTACCAGCCCAGGTTGGATGCATGAGACAAGTGCTCAGGGCTGGTGCACTGGGAAGACCCAGAGGGATCGGGTGGAGAGGGAGGTGGGAGGGGGGATTGGGATGGGGAATAAATGTAAATCCATGGCTGATTCATGTCAATGTATGACAAAAACCACTACAATATTGTAAAGTAATTAGCCTCCAACTAATAAAAGTAAATGGAAAGAAAATTCAAAAAAAAAAAAGAAAAGCACTTGATGGAGGGGGAAATATTCATGCTGAGTATTTCTAGAACACAGCATATGAAGGCTGTGACAAGTTGTGGAAAGATGAAGTGATAGGAAATGAGGCTGAAGTACAAGTTCAGTTCAGTTTAGTCGCTCAGTCATGTCCGACTCTTTGTGGCCCCATGAACTGCAGCATGCCAGGCTTCCCTGTCCATCATCAACTCCTGAAGCTTGCTCAAACTCATGTCCATTGAGTTGGTGATGACATCCAACCATCTCATCCTCTGTTGCCCCTTTTCCTCCTGCCTTCAATCTTGCCCAGCATCAGGGTCTTTTCCAATGAGTCAGTTTTTTGCATCAGGTGGCCAAAGAATTGGAGCTTCAACTTTAACATCAGTCATTCCAATGAATATTCATGATTGATTTCCTCTTGGATTGATTGGTTGGATCTCTTTGTTGTCCAAGGGACTCTCAAGAGTCTTCTCCAACATCACAGTTTGAGATCAATTCTTCACCGCTCAGCTTTCTTTATAGTCCAACTCTCACATCCATGCATGACTACTGGAAAAACCATTACTTTGACTAGATGGACCTAGGTGAGTGATCACATCATCATGGTTATCTGGGTCATGAAGATCTTTTTTGTATAGTTCTTCTGTGTACCCTTACCACCTCTTCTTAATATCTTCTGCTTCTGTTAGGTCTGTACTGTTTCTGTCCTTTATTGTGTCCATCTTTGCATGAAATATTCCCTTGATATCTCTAATTTTCTTGAAGAGATCTCTAGTCTTTTCCATTCTATTATTTTCCTCTATTTCTTTGCATTGATCACTCAGGAAAACTACAAGAGACCAGATCAAAAATGGCTTGAAGTTCACATGGAGAAGCTCAGAACGTTTGTAGCAGGTAGCCCTAATGAACTTTAAAGAGTTTTACGTATTTTTATTGGTTTTATTTTTTAGAGATGTTTTAGGTTCATCACAGCAAAATTAAACAAATGTAGAGAGATTTTCCATATACTCACCCCCATCCTCCTAGACATGTGGAGCCCCTTCCATTACAAACATCACTATTGAAGTGGAATATGTGTTACTACTCATGAAACCACTCTGGCACATCATTGTCATCCAAAGTCCATAGTTCACCTAATAGATTTACTTTTAAAAGGCCACTGACAGTAACCGGATTAGAGCAGACAGGAAATAGAGGCAAAGAAGCCAAGTTAGAAAACTACCACCAGTCTCCGGAAGGCCAGATCAACCCTTAAACTGGAACCTTTAGAGAGAATGTGGAGGAGCTAAGTCTTGCTTTTCTAGTTACCCCTGCAACTTGAGATGCCCATGGAATACCATTCTGGTCAATGAAATATAAGCAGATATCTACTGGAAGTTTCTGGACAAACATTTACTCCCCCCCCCCCACCATGATTAAAAAAAAAGTGACACAAATGGTTGTCTCATAACCTTCTCGTCACTCTTGACTTGACCTTGGTGTGATGGATATGCTAAGTTTCTGCAGCAGCCATTTTGTGACCAGGAGGGAAAGACTAAAAGAACTGCAGACTCACTGGCTCTGACATAGCTGAAAGGGTAAAGTCTTTGCCCACATTTAAGCTTCTTGCTCCGTGAGATAAACAACCCCCTGCATTACATAGGACACAATGGCTGAATTTCCTATTATACTATTTTACACAACCATCCGGGCCTCAGTAGATTCTGTACCTCCACCTGGAACATTCTTTTATCGGTGGCAAGTATGACTTTTTCATCCTTCGAGTCTCAGTTTCAATTTCACAGCATTTGAGGAATCTTCTCTGATCACTCTGTCCAAAAGTGGGGCCTTCTGAGTGAAATGTGAATGATAGCCTTGAGGGCAGAGTACAAGTCAGCCTGTTGCTGAGATCTAGTGTAATAACTACTCGATAAATATTGAACGAATGAATAAATGAATAAGGGAGGGAGAGCAGGATGTCTAAAGTGAATCAGAGATCTGGAGTAATTCTTTCAATCTGTAGTCATTTCTTCAGGAAAAAAAAAATTAAAACAAATGTAAAGCAGCAAGGCAACAGGATGTTTGCTGAACTGTGTTGACATGCCTCTTGGTGTCTGTTCAACAATTAAGCCAACTCAGAAATAATGACTGCATTGTTGCTGCCTATAATGACAACACCATCCATGACATACCAGGAATGCTCCCAGCACCGTGACTTCTCCCACCACCGTGACTTCTTTCCAAAGCTCCGGTTTTCAAAATTGCACACCCTCTTTGATAGTGACTCTCTCCTTTTCATTAAGCTTGGCAGAGTCATAAGTGTTGGGTTTCAAACAGTTAGTATCAAACCAAACACTACTGCTGCTGAGGCCAGCTACTGGGGGCCCACATGGGGTCAGTGTCAACCTGCTCTGAGCGTGTTCGGTAACAAGGCAGCAAGGCAGCTTGTGGCACCCGGACAAACAGCCTCTCACTGTAATGAAAGCAGAATTGGCCATCCTACTGCTTTGTGCTGCATCTCCCTTCATGTGGACAAATAAATAAATCAGATGAGCAACATACGGACAGAGACCAAAAATTGAATATAATGTCCCCATGCTCATATCAGCTTCCCTGATAGTTCAGTTGGTAAAGAATCTGCCTGCAATGCAGGAGACCCCAATTCATTCCTGGGTTGGGAAGATCTGCTGGAGAAGGGCTAGACTACCCACTCCAGTATTCTTGGGCTTCCCTTGTGGCTCATCTGGTAAAGAATCTGCCTGCAACACAGAAGACCTGGGTTCAATCCCTGGGTTGGGAAGATCCCCTGGAGAAAGGAAAGGATACCCACTCCAGTATTCCGGCCAGGAGAATTCCATGGGCTATATAGTTCATGGGATCGCAAAGAGTTCGACATGACTGAGTGACATTCACTCACTCACTCAGGGAGGACCATCTGCAGCAACTCTGTTTGTGACCAGGTCACCTGTATCGCTAACCTTGTGATGTCAGAATAGAGTGGAATCATGTTCCTGCCACTGTTCTCCAGGCAATGTGGGGGCTGCTCTGTCTCCACTACCTACCCTGCACAGCACAGGGGAAACAGGCTCCCTAGCTGCTGTTACTGGGGGAGAGGGCCATTTCTACCAACAGTTTGCAAAAGAGGATGCTGTTCTTAAAACAGACACTTGATTGGATGGAGCCTTCCACTCATGGGAAGTGAACTCATTCTGACAGCAGGCATCTTGTGCAATTTTTCATGGAAAAATAGACAAATAGATGGTCTGGGTGTCTCTCTTTTTGCCTTTTATTTTTCCTTTGCTAGGATCTAGGCATAGTATAAGTGATGTGATATAACAGCTGCAGGGAATAGATATTTATTCAGTCAAAACATCATGATGTGCCCGAAATGTCCCAGGTCCAGAGCTCATGGTGCCTATCTTTGAATTTATTGCTGATCATATGTTCCTACTGCCTTAAATTGAACATAGAAAATGTCAAATGGGTAGGCTAGATTGTGGCCTTAATTATTTTTATATTCTGCCAGGACAATGCATAATCAAGTCAGCATCATTTATAAATAAAGTATAATGTTGATTAATTTGTGTTCACTTATGTGGTAACTTTGACTCTTTAAAAGGTTATGAACTACAGGAAAAAAAGAAGACAACATCAACATCCAAATAAGTAAAAGCCTATCTGGCTTCCTCATGGAAGAAATCTTCACACCCACTCAGTACCTCTGTAGGCTGATTTTGGCTAGGAAGGGAGACAAAAAAGGAAGGCCTTGTTGGCCAAACAATTGCCATATGCTCACAATGATCAAGCAGGTGATTTCATTTTATCCTTCCCCAAAATGGATGGAAGATGTTACCAGCCTTGCCTCATATAAGAAGACACAGAACCCAGAGGGTTTAAGTGACTAAAAGTCAAGCAGCTGGTCACCAACAGAACAGTAACCAAATGCAGGTCCGTCTCACTCCATTTTTCTGAGTCACAGGATTGGGCCATACCTGCATCCTAGCTTCCCAGCCCACAGCAGTTTCAAAGCAGCAAATTCCAAGGGCTAGCTAATCTTGTTAGAAGTAGACAGAGGGACAGCAAGGATGAGTGGCAGCTGAGAGAGTCTTGAAGTGGAGAAGGAGATAAGAAAAGTATAAAAAGCACACAGAAAAATACACAGCAGAATGAAGTCACTGAACATAGGGAGCATATGATCTGTCCATACCCCTCAGTCTCAAAGAGTTTAACACAATTCGGCTTGGAAAACCATGATGACAAAAACCACCTTTCCAGTAATAAAAGACTGCCTCATTCTCAGAGTCTTGGGGGTGGGAGGGAGTCTGCTTCCTCCCACCAGAGTCTGATTCCTTTGAATGGACACCAGAATCCTGGACATGGACCAGTGTCCTGAGGACCAACACAGGTGGAGAACCGGAAACTCCATGAGTACATGACTGTGAATGCAGATGGTTCCAGTGTGAGCCAAAGGACAGGCCCCTACCCTGGCTGGTACTGACAGTCGTCACTCCTGGGTGGGAAACTAAATGGATATATTTTCTTTACAAAAAAAAAAAGAAAAAAGAAAAAACTATACCATCTATCCTGCTTGCATAACTTATTGTGGAGTCAGAATAATGGACTTAAACTTCAACTTCTATACAACCCACTCTTGATGAAAGTGAAAGAAGAGAGTGAAAAGTTGGCTTAAAGCTCAACATTCAGAAAACTAAGATCATGGCATCCGGTCCCATCACTTCATGGCAGATAGATGGGGAAACAGTGGAAACAGTGGCTGACTTTATTTTTCTGGGCTCCAAAATCACTGCAGATGGTGACTGTAGCCATGAAATTAAAAGACGCTTACTCCTTGGCAGGAAAGTTATGACCAACCTAGACAGCATATTAAAAAGCAGAGACATTACTTTGCCAACAAAGGTCCGTCTAGTCAAGGCTATGGTTTTTCCAGTGGTCATGTATGGATGTGACAGTTGGACTGTAAAGAAAGATGAGCACCGAAGAATTGATGCTTTTGAACTGTGGTGTTGGAGAAGACTCTTGAGAGTCCCTTGGACTGCAAGGAGATCCAACCAGTCCATCCTAAAGGAGATGAGTCCTGAATATTCATTGGAAGGACTGATGCTGAAGCTGAAACTCCAATACTTTGGCCACCTGATGTGAAGAGCTGACTCATTGGAAAAGACTCTGATGCTGGGAAAGATTGAGGGCAGGAGGAGAAGGGGATGACAGAGGATGAGATGGTTGGATGGCATCACCGACTCGATGGACATGGGTTTGGATGGACTCTGGGAGTTGGTGATGGACGGGGAGGCCTGGTGTGCTGCGGTTCATGGGGCTGCAAAGAGTTGGACACAACTGAGTGACTGAACTGAACTGATATAATCCACTGAGGCAACTGTTTGGCAGAATCTAGTAAAAGTGAGCCATTAATTCCATGGCTAGGTATATACCCAACAGAAATGTGTATATATTAGTATGTCCACTCAAACACACTTTCAAGAATGTTAGTGTAATACTACTTGTAATGGGCAAAAATTGAAAATGATCTCAACTGTTCTCAACACCAGAAAGGACAGAGTGTGGTATATTCAGAGATGGAACCACTATGATCTGTGATCCTACACATGTGCCAAACAATATAGACAGATCTCACCAACTTAATGCTGAGCCAAATACAAAATGTGTGTTGTATGATTCCCGTTATGTTATGTGTAGAATGGCCAAACTAACACATGACGATAGAGGTCAGGGTTGATCACACTTGGGGGATGTGGAGTTAGTGCCTGGAAGATGACGTGAAGGGCACTCTGGGGAGAGGGGTGTCTTCCTTGTGATCTAAGTGCTGACCTCATGGGTGTATTCCATCTGTAAAAGGAATCATTGAGCTCCTGGATGGTTATAATTTTTCACTATTGCATCTTCAAGAAAGAATTTCTAAAAATCTCAGCTTCACCACTCTGCAGCATCAGAGAAATGTACCAGTGACTCTTTTCCTCCTCTGTAATGACCATGAAAACACGTTCTTGGCACAGCTATTGGGAGAATTAGTGATGGGGTACACACAGCACTGAACCAGTGCCCTTCTCAGGTGGGAAGAAAGCAACGGAAATGAGGCTGTTTTTAACATTGGAGGAACCACACGTAGAACTAGAAGGCTTCAGGCCTGTCCTTTCATATTTCCAAGAGTGTATGGAATGCATATACCCAATTAGCTGTATTGTTTACCCCTCAACAGCGTTGAGGATATATTTCCCCAGATGACAGCTGCACAGCACACTGAGAACAGAGATGTTCTAGACCTAGAGGGTATGAGACGGGTGGAGAGGGGAAGCTCGAAGCAGATGGGAGCAGAGATGAAGTGGAAATGGACAAAGAAACTACCAGAACAGGGACATTGGATTTAAGCCTATCCGGTGTAGAGAGAGTAAGCTTGCTTTCCTGAAATGTGCTGCTAGACCAGTTTTGACTGTTTGTGTGGAGGTTGAAGTTTCATACAGGGTAACCATTGTCGTCATATATAATACATGTATACACATATGTACACATATCTATGCTTATGTACACATATATTCATGTAAAGATTTATAAATGGTGATGCTCAGGGCAGCATGATTTACAGCTGGGAGCTGGTAGAGGGAAACAACTAAATGCCATTCACTGGGGAAAGCATAAGAGGTTTTTAACAGTTTTTGTGTCACAGACTCCTCTGGCAGGTGGTAAACCTCGTGGCATCCTACTCAGAAAAATATTTTAAATGCAAAAAAAAAAAAAAGATACATTGGATTACAAGTGGAGTCGATCTCTCTGTGAACCCCTCTGGGGTCTGTAGTCTCCATGTTAAGAACCCCTCGAACTCAAGGATGGCCACTCCAGTAGCATGTCATGCCACACAGCCTTTCCATATGATGCTGAAGAAAGGTACTTGGGGACATGACAGAGGTTTCTGAGATACTGGTGAGTACCAGACGGTCATGTGTGGGTAGTGCACGTTTAGGACAGAGCTTCTCACAGTGTGGACCCCAGAACTGGGGGCGTCAGCAGAACCAGGGTGCTGGCTAGGATGATAGCTCTCAGACTCCACTCCAGACTCGGCAACTCCAGATCTCTGAAGATGAGGCTCATGAATGTGCATTTTCACAAATCTGTATGTACTTCAAAGAATAAGAAGCATGGTTCTGGGATGTCAACAACAGTTATCTCAAGTGGGTGAAACTAGGGAGACTTTTCTTTTATTAAATACATGCTTTTTCTTTAAAGTTTTTACAATGAACATCTATTATTCTTATAATAAGGGGGGAAAAGTCACTAAAAAAAGACCAGACAAATTTATTCTGTGGGATTTTAGGAATGATTTCCAGATGCAAATAACAAAATAAAAGCACCACTCATGAGGAATTTCAAGTTGTCAAATAAATCAGCCAAAAATTGAGCAACACGAAGCCTGTGAATTGTGTATACTAACACACAAATATATCAGCATTCAAAGAAGAAATTACTAAGAAAATTTGTATTTGGAATGAATTTGAGGCTAGAAGGCCAACAGTGAATACAGCTGTTATGCATTTCTGAGCTGCCAGGAAAAAAAAAAAAAAGAAAGATTTTAAATCCACAGCAAGGAAGGACTAAACTAAAAATCCCTAGGCATGGATCTGGCAGGATTTGTGTTCAAATTGGGAAAGACACGGAAAGCGACTTCTGAGAGTCTGGTGTTCCCTCAAGCCTGTTGCTGGTGCAAAATCAACCCATTCCCTGAGAGAGAGCTCCTCCATCCAGTCTGCACGTCCCCCTCTATCTATATGACATGCAGAATTTCCTCTGGGACGCGTGGTCTTTTTCGAAGGAGGCAAGCACAGCAGCTTCAGTAAAGAGGAAACTGTCGAGGGGGGAGAAAATCATCCCCTTAGTTTCACAAAAGGTCTCCTGACCCACAGATACACCCAACACCCAGGTGGCTTTCCTCAGCACCCTCCAGAGGCACAATGCTCCCGGCTCAGAAGGATTTTCCTCTGCTTCCTTCATCCCTGCCACACAACTACCCGCCAATGCCGCCTCGTCTCCCCATAGGCACTGCCGACCCCGAGTCTTCTCTCTAGTCCACCTGCTGTCCCCTGCTCAGGCAGCATTCATTGCCCACCCGACTGTTGTCCCAGCCTCCATCGGGGTCTCTCTTGCTCCTGGTTTCCTGAGCCCTCAGGTATGACCCACTGAAACCAGACTAATCGTCCTAAAACACAAACTTGGTCACACCATTCCACTCCCTATCTATACCTCTGTCACCGTAGAGGAAGGCGCAGAATCCCTGAAGCTGTTTTTACAGCTCCTTTATTTCCAGCTGTTAATTGTCTAATTTTACATCTGAGGTGTTGTCCTTGTCACACACCACCCTCTCTCCTGCCTTCAGACACTGGATCATGCTTTTGCCACTGCCTGGAAGATTCTCCTTCCATCTACTTGCCTACTGGTACACATTAGTCAGGAATCCTCTTGGCAATCAATTCTTCTATCTCCTCAGTGTCTCCTCACTCCCATGGTTCTCTATCATGGTGCTTATCTGCCTGGTCATTGGTCTGTGTCTCCTCTGGGACAGATGTTCTTTGAGGGGGAATATATGGGCAGCAGTCAGTGCAACGCTGAACACATACTTGCTCGATAAACATTTCTGAGTGAACGAATGAGTGAAGCCCAATTGTTCAGCACAGGGTGAATATTTGCCTGCCCAAGAGGCCTAAACTGAGGCTTTTCTTCATGTCATCACCTAAATCACCCAAGACAACAGGAGATGCTAGTGTCTCAAATGAAAGACTCACAGATGAAATCGCCTTGCAGGTAGGAGTCTCATGTCCTCCATCTCCCCACTACTGCCTACACAGGCAGGCCAAACCCAGATGCCTGCCAGAGCCCCACCGTAAAGTCTCTCTCCCATAACTCAACTTGGAATGAGTCTTAGTTTCAAGATAGAAAGGGAAATAGATGTGGGTTTTACATTCATCCCCCACTGTCTTCAGAAAACTATCTGTTGGCCTGTTGCTGTCTCCATCCATTTCTGGCTCGATCTTCGTCCCAGCTAGGACTGGAGGGCTGATCATGAAAGCGCCAATCCATTCCCCATGGTGCCTGGGCCTGATTCTATACAGCCCTTATTGACTGACTCGGCTGTGGTCCTGGGGCTGAGAAAAACTAGCAGTGATAATCTCTTAATTACACCAAAGTTGGCCCTTCCTGCTTTCGCTTTGTTCCTCGTGGATCCCTTTGAAGGGGGTTGTCAGCAGACATACTGACCAAAAAAAAAAAAAAAAAAAAACGTGTAGTCTGAAGTGAGAAAGTAACTTTCCTTACAGAGACGGGAGTCCTTTTCTGCTTGTCAACACGTGGTCTACTAAGACATGACCTCTGGCCTCCGCTCAGTGTGCAAACATGCACATCAAATAAACGTCTGTGAGGTTAGCTTCATTTCTCTGCACTTCACAGAGAATTTTATCTCTGCCTTTCTCATTTTCCAGGTAGAACTGGCACAACTGTCAGAGGATTTCTCAGCCTTGGGAAACTGATTTGGAATTTTTGTGCAAAGGAGAAGAGGCATGGAGGAGCTCAAAGAGCACAGATTCAAGGTCTGAGTCCACTTTTAACTGGTTGTGGGAACTTACACAAATTATTTCATGCCCTGAAAGGAGCAGAGTTGTCCAAAAATGACCCCTGGTGCCCACTCTGGACAAGAAACAAGCTAAAGCCTAGGGTGAATGGGTATACCATGTCCCCGAGTGGAGGTTCCACACCAGCACTACTCCCCAGGGAGCCAGGCACCCTCGCCCCATCCAAGGTCACATTCTATGGGCCCCAAGGTCACTGCTATGCTGGAGCCAGCTCTTAACTGCTTCATGAAAGCCAAGTGTTAAATGTCAAATATGCAATAATTTTGCAAGTTGGCAGCTTGCAATTGGCCACTGCAGGGGTATTTACACCAGAGAAATTAGCAAACATTACATACAAGTCATAGAAGTTAGTGCTCCCTTGCCCCAAGAGTCAGTTTACCAGTATACCTCTGCCCCAGGCATCATGTGTGGGAATCTGGAATCTTAGATGACTATAAATATGGGTACCTGCCCTCAGGCTGCCAGATACCCCCGGACGTCTGATTACCTGTCCACTGTCCGACTGAGAAGGGAGAGCTATAGGAACAGAGCGTATCTCTTGGCAAAGCTCTCGGATGTGCTCAGTTGTCTGACCAGTCCTGGCATCACTCTCTGCAGGATAATGGGGAAAGGGGAGCAATGCTTCTCATCTTTGGCTGACCCCCAGCTTTTATGTGTCCACTGCCTCCAAGGGCCTCCCCCTCCCCCCATGCCATGTGCTGCTTTGAAATTCATCTGGAGCTCCAGTGCACGGCAGATGGCAAGGCTGTAGGAGCTCGACTCACACAACGACTCAGTCTGAGCCACAAGTGGACTGTCCTGCACGGTGCTCGGCCTCCATTTCCTCAGTGGTACAATGGGGACATAATATTGGTTTCTGAGAATATGTGTGGTTTCTGCATGTGAGTGCATATGCAAATGGAAAAGACCCATGAAAATGAAACATTCACTTATGTCACTGTGCCGAAATCATTTACGAGTCCTATTCCAGTACTGTCACTCTTTTACCTGTGTTACCTTGAGCAAGTAACTTAATTGCTCTCAATTTCAATTTCCCCATCCAAGAAACGGTTGTTACAAGGCCTGCCCTGGACAACAAGGAGAGTCATGCTTGGCTTAGATCCTGACACTCATTTGATGTTGAAGATTTCTAGCTGAATTTGAAAATTCCTCAACTCTCCTATCTCTAGGGTGATAATTTAAGCTGAAATGCCAGATCCTTTAATGTTCACAAATAAATATAAATTCAGTCTGAGGCCAAATGTACATAACAATAAAGCCCTGGGACGCTTTCACATTGAGAACTGAAAGGGTGATAAACTCAGGGCTAAAAATATTGCTTCCTCTACAGGGTAAGATGCCTTTATTTGCTGGATGTATATCATGGAGGAGATTTTTGCATATATATGTATTTGGCAAACAACCAAAACAACTCAATTATGTTTTACCATTAATTAAACTTTGCAGAAAGAGGGCAACACTTGCTAATAGTGAATATAAGCTTTTATTAGACTTAGTCAAAATAAGTTAGAATTAACTCTGTTCAGTTGTGATCAGTTTTGAGTTTTTTATTTGAGTAGATTTAAAATATCATAGCATATATAAGCAGATGCAGAAATACAGGCACTATCTTTGCTCGCTTTTCCCCCCTCTTTCTCTCTCTCTCTCCCCTATGCCCTTTTACTCTTTCTCTTTCTACACACACATACACACACACACACACAAAATCCATCAGCATCAAATCTATTACAATCTGCTGAGGATGCTTATATGACCTGACATAATGGTTGACTGCCAAGCAATTTATCTGGTAGCCTCTCTGCCACTGTGGAAAATTAAAATTTGTTGGAAACATACAGACTGGTCATATAATGCTCTGTTAGCTCCTTTCTAACAACCAACCAGCTATGATCACTTAAATTAGTAACCAGTGAATACTTTAGTCAACCAGCCATAGACCTGGCTAGAATTCAAATCAAAGAATATTTGAGTCCCTATTATGTGTTAATAGATCATTCACTATTCTTGGTAAATTACAGTTAATGTGAAGATAAAAAAAAAAAATACAAAAGAAACCATACTGTTGCCCAAAATGCATTGTGTCATCTAAGAGGTATAAACAGATGTGTAAAGGAGATCAAAGACAAACTTTCATGGAGGAGACTGTATCAAAAATAGGCTTTAGACCAGCACTGCACAACAGAAATATAACATGCACCATATAAATAAGTTAAAATGTTCTGGTAGACACATTAAAAAAATAAAGAAAAAAAATATGAGGTTAATTTTAATTATACCAATATATCCAAAATAATTTTATTGCAATATGACATCTATATAAGGATTATTAACGAGATATGTTCCATTGTTTCACGTGTGTGTGTGTACTATTTTAAAATTCTACACTTACATTTCAATTTAGACATCATATTTTCAACAAAATACTTTATCTGTATCTAGATTAAAATTTACAAGATAGATTCAATATCTTATAATCACCTATAATGGAAAATAATCTGAAAAAATATGTACATGTAACTGAATCACTTTGCTATACCCCTGAAACTAACACTATATTCTATTAGTAAATCAATTAGGTGTGTGTGTGTACGTGTGTGCTCAGTCGTGTCTGACTCTTTGCAACCCCATGAACTGGAGACTGCCAGGCTCCTCTCTCCATGGAATTTTCCAGGCAAGAGTACTGGAGTGGGTTGTCATTTCCTACTCCAGGGGATCTTCTGACCCAGAGATCAAATCCATGTCTCTTGTGTCTCCTGCTATACTTCATTAAAAAAAAAAAATTACAGTTGAAAAGTTGCATTCACATGAGAAGTTGTTTGAATAACTGGATCAAGTAGTAGTTTTCAAGTTCAAAATAAAATTAATTATATTTTGGAACTTCCCTGGAAGTCCAGTGGTTAAGACTCTGTGCTCCCGATATAGGGGGCACAGGTTCGATCCATGGTCAAAGAGTTAAGATCCCGCATGCCTCATGGTACAGCCAAAAATAAATCAATAAGTGGATATATAAATAAATAAATATGTTAAAATTTAGCGAAGTATAAAAATCCAGTTCATCAATTGCAGCAGCAGCCACACTGCAAGTGCTCAGCACCTGTGGTTAGACGCCATCACGCTGCAGAGTAGACGTGGGACTTCCTGCAGTGGAGCAAGTGTTCCACCGGATGTGTTGCCTCAGAGGGTAAACGGGGTGGCCATAAGGAGTGAGGATGAAGAAGGTGTGTCCCAGGAAGTGAGAAGAGTTCAGTCATGGAAATCTGAAAGGAGTATGTACAGTTGGGGTCTCTGAATGTAGAAATCACTTCTTCAGCTCATCTCACCAAGAAATTTTTAGCACTGAGGTTTTGGACATCTTATATCGCCAATATTAAAATTTCTCTCCTATACAACAAAGCTAGCAGAGGTGATGGAATTCCAGTTGAGCTATTTCAAATCCTAAAAGATAATGCTGTGAAAGTGCTACACTCAATATGCCAGCAAGTATGGAAAACTCAGCAGTGGCCACAGAACTGGAAGAGATCAGTTTTCATTCCAATCCCAAAGAAAGGCAATGCCAAAGAATGCTCAAACTACCACAAAATTGCACTCATCTCATATCCTAGCAAATTAATGCTCAAAATTCTCCAAGCCAGGCTTCAACAGTACGTGAACCATGAACTTCCAGATGTTCAAACTGGATTTAGAAAAGGCAGAGGAGCCAGAGATCAAATTGTCAACATCCGCTGGATCATTGAAAAAGCAAGAGATTTCCAGAAAATCATCTGCTTTATTGACTACACCAAAGCCTTTGAGTATGTGGATCATAACAAAATGTGGAAAATTCTAAAAGAGATGGGATTACCATCTCTGAGAAATCTGCCTCCTGAGAAATCTGTAAACAGGTAAAGAAGCAACAGTTAGAATCGGACATAGAACAACAGACTGGTTCCAAATCGGGAAAGGAGTATGTCAAGGCTGTATATTGTCACCCAGCTTATTTAACTTATATGCAGAGTATATCATACAAAATGCCAGACTGGAAGAAGCCAAGCAGGAATCAAGATTGCTGGGAGAAACATCAATAACTTCAGATATGCAGATGACACCACCCTTATGGCAGAAAGTGAAGAACTAAAGAGCCTCTTGATTAAAATGAAAGAGGAGAATGAGAAAGTTGGCTTAAAACTCAACATTCAGAAAACTAACATCATGGCAACCGGTACCATCACTTCATGGGAATAGATGGGGAAACAATGGAAACAGTGACAGACTTTATTTTTTTTGGACTCCAAAATCACTGCAGATGGTGACTGCAGCCATGAAATTGAAAGATGCGTGCTCCTTGGAAGAAAAGCTATGACCAACCCAAGAAAGCATATTAAAAAGCAGAGACATTACTTTGCCAACAAAGGTCCATCTAGTCAAAGCTATGGTTTTTCCAGTAGTCATGTATGGATGTGAGAGTTGGACTATAAAGAAAGCTGAGCACCGAAGAATTGATGCTTTTGAACTGTGGTGTTGGAGAAGACTCTTGAGAGTCCCTTGGACTGCGAGGAGATCCAACCAGTCCATCCTAAAGGAAATCAGTCTTGAATATTCACTGGAAGGACTGATGATGAAGCTGAAACTCCAATACTCTGGCCACCTGATGCGAAGAACTGACTCATTGGAAAAGACCCTGATGCTGGGAAAGATTGAAGGTGGGAGGGGAAGGGGACAACAGAGGATGAGATGGCTGGATGGCATCACTGGCTTGATGGACATGAGTTTGAGGAAGCTTCGGGAGTTGGTGATGGACAGGGAAGCCTGGTGTGCTGCAGTCCATGGAGTTGCAAAGAGTTGGACAAAACTGAGTGACTGAACTGAACTGATGCAAGAATCAATAAAAACTTTTAGTTACTGAATAAAACTGCTACTTGTTTTAAAATGGGGAAATCAAACAGATGTAAATTTCTGAGACGAGATATTAGTTAGACTTGTACAAGAGATGTGAAATGATGAATTTTAAAAGGCGGGTGGTGATTATACAAAACAAATCAGGCCATAGGATGGAGCAAGGCACCCTAAGTCTGCATGTTAGTGGAAAGATGAGCTGGAGCAGGGCTCAATGAAGACAGATCCAGTTATCAGCAGTCTGGTCCAGCTGCTAGGGATGCAGCTTGGCACCCATGGGTTCTCTAAGTGCTGCAAAGACTATGAAATTGAGTGAAACAAATTCAATTCCAAGACTATAAGACTCCTTAGCACCTTTTTGCACAGGTGGGCATAAGAGAGTACCTGGATGTGGGGGGACTGCTAACCAACCACACATCCAGAACTCTGAGAAATATTTAGAACCTGCTGTAAATTGTCCTCATGTGTGACTTACATTCATGACACAATCAAAGCAGGGTCCTGGTTGAGTGGTTTTCATGATTTGGTCTAATGATCTATGTTGATTCCCTTTATGAAGAGCACATGGTCCCATTACATATTTCTTCCATCATGGGTTAAAGACGTCCTTCTAAAGGCCCATTCTACCAATTTATAGTGGATATAAAAAAAGGATTTTCAGTAAAATGTACTTTCATTGGTTTTGATGAAAAGGGTTTGTGATGAAAGTAGAATCTCTAATAAGCATTTCATAAATGACTTGTCTTTCAAACTTAATATAAAACAGAATAAAATACGTCTCCCAAAGAACTCCTTGCTGCCTCACAGATTTAAAGTCCCCTGCTCTCAATCAATCGGGCCCAAGAACTCAAAAATCTCTAGAGACGCAATCAAATATTTATCAGGGAAAATTGGTAAAACTGAGAACTTATTTATGGCCCAAATTTTGAAACAGTCACACATTGAAGGGGGAGGGAAAAAAAGCATATGTTGGGAACTACATATTTCTCTCCAGGTCATAATACTCTCAGATTCTCCTTGCTGTCTAGACTTCAAAAATGGGAAGGGACTCACAGGCTTGAGAAAGTACATTCACAACCAGGATTTTTACCCTTTTCCCCCCACAAACATTGGGAGTTATGATGGAAAATAAGCCTCCAAATTTTAATAATTTAGCTAAATTATCAATTAATTAATGATTTGGCAGAAATAGATAAAATGTGCATATTTCAAAACTTTGCCTAATACTTAGAGCTGTCTGCATACCCTTTCTGTAAATACAGTGCTACACTGCACAGCCTCCAGCTGTGAAAGATCTGCCACAGGGGCTAGTTTGCTGCAGCACCTTACTTTCATTATTACCCTTTAGTGTATGGATCTTCTTTCTTTAAAGAAATTCAGACCGTGATTAAAATATGACAAAAAAGAAAATAAAGAGACATATATTTGGTCTCCATTCATTCTCTTGAATTGTAAGACCCAGTACTTTTGTGTCAATATGCCAGCTCTTGTTCCTTTTGTAATAACTTATATTTAGTTAAACTTAATGTTTCCCAACACTATAGTATGACATTTCCAAACACACAGGAAAGTTGAAAGATGTTCACAGTAATCAACTGTGCTCATCGCCTAGAGTCTACCATTAACATTTTCCTATACTTGCTTTGTCATATATCTATCCATTGACCCACCCCTCTAATCATCTTATTTTCTGGTACATTGCAAGGAATTAAGGTTAGTTTTAATGATATTTTAAAGAAAGTAATTCTCAGCAAGGATATGATTGCACTGAGTAGCCGTGAGCCCACTGGTTAAGAGCATAGACTGTGAATTGTCCAAGAGCTGGCACAAAGCCTGCCTTTGCTATTAGGTGTGGGACTGTGGACAGGTCATCCTTCAAGGTGCCAAATGAGCAAGCTCTAGGAGTTGGTGATGGACAGGGAAGCCTGACATGCTGCTGTCCACAGGGTCGCACAGAGTCGGACACGGCTGAGTGACTGAACTGACTGAATCTCGGACAGGTCACAGCATACTCAGAGCCTCGTTTGGCACCTTAGAGGATGACCGTCATGGTTTTTTTTTTTTTTTTTTTTTTTAATGAAAATTCAACACAATAGATGAAAAGTGATTACACTCTACTGTGACAAAGAATTTGTGATGACTTTTTTCTACTCATCTCTAATCCTGTGAGATCAAGGACTCTGTTTCCTTTGCCATTACATTAGCAGCCTTGTGCACAGTGCCTTGTGAATAGCAGATGTGGAATATATCCTTGTTGATATGAATTGGGTTGAATTTCAGATGTTTTCCCTCCTAGTACGTAGCAAGTACTTATTAGTGGAGAGGGGCAAGTGCAGTGGCTTCAAAGGCATGGGGCATAAGAAAGTTGAGAAATGAGCTGGAAGCAGGGGATGAGACCAAGAGAGAAAACCTAGCCTGCAGAGCAGAAGTGTTTATGGCAAGTTCAGTGATGGAGCAGAATTCATCAGTGCCCAGTCCCAGCCCCTTGGACTTCACCTTGGATCCTACCTGTTCAGTGCACACCGGCAGACTGCGATGCCTAAAGGCTCTCCTCCAGGTTTCAGAAGCCCACTGACTGTGCACACTTCACGGGGCATGGCAGAGGTGCTGAGGGAGTCACCCCTCTGGGAGCAGCCCTCAGCCAGACTGATAGGGTTGGGACAGATACCCATCTCCCTCCCTCACAGACAGGATGACCCGGAGAGTGTGCTTTACGTGGTTTCCTAGCCTTTCTCCGCGGGACTCCAGTCCAGTCCACCATAGCGGCAACAGGCCTCTCAGCTGGCTGCTGTCAGCTGCCTGCTCTCCCTCACCAGCTTCACTCCTTCATTCCCTTATCTATACTGCTGCTGTTGTTGTTGTTTAGTCGCTCAGTCATGTCTGACTCTTGCAACCCCAAGGACTGTAGCCCGCCAGGTTCCTCTGTCCATGGGATTTCCCAGGCAAGAATACCAGGATGGGTCGCCATTTATTTCTCCAGGGGACCTTCCCAGCCCAGGGATCAAACCCATGTTTCCTGCTTGGCAGGTGGATTCTCTTACCACGGAGCCCCCTGGGAGGTCCTTACCGTTACTGGTACACAAAAGACTTGTATTTGAATTCCTGTCCGAGGGAGCCCAGAGTAATACAACTCTCTTTATACTTTATGCCCACATTCTACACTAAAATCTGATTTATAGTATTTATAAAGTAAGAGCTGCCTGACTTGCAGAGTTTGGGTGGATGGGAGCGGTGATGTGTGGAGGCCAGAGCCTAGCCTCTCCTGTCTCCTTTCCCTTCTCCCAGCCTGCCCAGTACTTGTGAAGACTCCCACACCCTCCCACAGCTCCACAGAGCCTTGCTCATCAACTGTTGGTGGAACTGATTAGGATATAATACAAGATATAAAGAAAAGAATAAGAGGAATGAATAAAAACAAGCAGACACAGAGAGGAAAATATGTTCCTTCAAAGGCCTAAGAAGCATGGACAAATACATAATTTTTGCAAGGCAGTGCAGTTATTGTGTAAAAGCCATCTGGAGGCTTGGGAGGCTTTCACACCATTACGATGTTACTAGACTCCGGCACTTGGAAAAGCTGTTGTTTGTAGAGAATCCAGGTTGAAAGCCCACGTGGGCAGAAACATAGGGACTGAGGAGAGATGTCTTTGGCTAGGAAAACAAATAGTGTTTTGAGGCTGTAATAAGTAAGAAATCATGCAGAAGAATGTCCTTAGCTGCATATTTATTGATCTCAAAGAAAGGGTCTTGTGAAAACTCTCTAAATATACTCAGGAGGATGAATGTATGGGGTTGAAGGAAGCTTTAGGATGACCGCAAAAAATTTATTGTCTAAAGCTGGACAGGTTTAAGGGGATAGGTGGTGTTAGTAATAATTGTGCCAGAACAACCAAGTTTCAGAAAACTGAGATGTGAAAATTCACCCTTGTAAACTATTTAATGCTATAATAAACTAACTGAAATTCCACTACTGAAAGTATTACAGTGTAGTGGTAGGCAGAGGAGGAGAAAGTATTTTAGATTGGACCTCCATAAACTTGAGTGTGCATAACTGAATCACTTGGAAGGTAAGAAAAAACAGGTTTCTGGCTCCATCCCAAGAGTTTCTGGTTCCATGGTGCTGTGGTGGGATGGGAGAAAAGGTATGTCGAGCAAGCAGCCAGGTGATGCTGTGCTGTGGTCCACAGCTCTTAAAGGAGGGCTGGTTTAGCCTTCAAGAGCTATGGGCCAGCAGCACCAGCCTCATCTGGCTGCTTGCTCGATGTGGCTTCTCTCCCATCCCACCACAACACGGGTTGAAAATACTTAGTATACATGAAGAAAACCTACAGGACAAGGATGAAACTTGTGTCTCAAACTATCTTGGGGCAGAAACTTGCAGATTTGAGGACTCTGGCCTGTTGACTTCAGGGAAATCTCACAAAGGCCACCATAGAGGCTTGCGTTGCCCAAAGGGTCAGCACTCACCAGCCCTATCACTGCCCACTTGCAACAGCTCTGCTTCCCCTTGCATCATATCCTGGAAACCTGGGAAGATTTTGCTTAAAGAAAGATATATTTGGCACAGTGGTAGTGTAAATCATAAGCACGGTTATTATCAGGATATTGAATTATTCACACTTCTAGTTTACAATAGAAATAGATTTCTAATAACTTAAGCCACCCCAAACTCTTGCGTAGGTCACTATGAAACCTTCCTCTTGGCTGTTTCTCTGTGTCCACTCCTCCCTACATCCTGCTCCCACAGATCATTCCGAACAAGGCAGCCAGAGGGAGCAAAATATACAGACGCACACACACCTGGAAGAGTTTCCAGTGGTTTCCGGCTGCATGCACAATGAAAACCTACTCGTGACCATAGTCTCCAAGGCCCACATGACAGGCCAACTTCTCTGACTTCAACTTGTATCACTCTTCTCCTTGATTACTACATTGCAGTTAACCAAACATATCTGCTCCTCAGATACACCTCATTCTTTCCCACCTCCATATTGTTTCTATTCAACAAATAGATAAACAATCCAATAGCACCAGCCACTCAGATCATCCACTCGACTAATCACCACTGTTCCAATTCCAAGGTCCCTGAAAAATATGAACAGTTAAAATTCGATTCTCCATGTCGGTTTTTCTGAGGGGACAGAATGTGTTGACCAGGCAGCATCAGTATTTCTGGCTATTTAGCAGTAAATATTTCTTCATGGAAAAGTGGTTGCTCTGATTCATTCAATGATGCTTACTAGATCTGATTCAGTTCAGTTCAGTCGCTCGGTCATGTCCCACTCTGTGCGACCCCATGAACCGCAGCACTGCAGGCCTCCCTGTCCATCACCAACTCCCGGAGTCCACCCAAACCTATGTCCATTGAGTCAGTGATGCCATCCAACCATCTCATTCTCTGTCATCCCCTTCTCCTCCTGCCTCAATCTTTCCCAGCATCAGGGGCTTTTCCAATGAGTCAGCTCTTTGCGTCAGGCGGCCAAAGTGTTGGAGTTTCAGCTTCACCATCAGTCCTTCCAATGAATATTCAGGACTGATTTCCTTTAGGATGGACTAGTTGGATCTCCTTGCAGTCCAAGGGACTCTCAAGAGTCTTCTCCAACACCACAGTTCAAAAGCATCAATTTTTCTGTGCTCAGCTTTCTTTATAATTATAACTAGATCTGGTTAGTGTGGTTTAATTGCTTTGATATGATTTTGTTTTTAGAGAGCTGCCCCAAGGGTGTTCCTAGACCTACACATTTGAAAACTAGAATCTAAATTAAATGACACATATCATCATACTGCTATACTAAGGGGATTTATCTGGCTGATGGCCTGGACATTGTATACAAAAGCAGTGAGTCTATTCCTTAACCAATGACACCCTCATGTCACAACTATTGCATCTTTATCTACCATGTTGATCTCCAAATCACGACATTCAAAGGTGTTACTTTTTTAAAAAATCCCTTTTTCATGACCTTTTGACATTCTTTTCTTGGCAAAACCCTTTGGCCTCTGACCATAGAGGAACTGAGGCCAACTCCTGGGGTTGCTAAGCCAGCCAGAGTCAGCTTGCCTCATGTATGCTCATCTCATAATAACAACATGCTTTGGCATTTGTCTTTGTCTGACTTACCTTGCCAACATCTCTCGGGAAAGGTTGTCTCTGATTCTCTGGAATTAAAATGGGAGATACCACAATGGACCTCTTTTGTCTTGGGACAGGAGAAGTTCTTGCAAATTTAAATATATCCTAAAAGAGAAAAAACAAATCAATTGACTAAAATCCCCCAAGGAGAAGATGTATCAGTCTGCTCTGAGATATGGCTTCTTTGTTGTGAAAGCATACAGCTGTTTGGACATTGTTAATTTTATTCTATCAAACCTCATTAGCGTTAGCAAGTACATCATTAGAATTATACTAAAGCTGACATTGTGATTCACAATGACTATCATTAAGCTATTTAATCCCATCTTCTGAATCATTCTGTTCACAATGTCAGTCTTGATTTACACATCCTTCAGTGCTGTGTATTCCCGTTCTTAACCTGCCAAGTGAGGCGATTACTTGCTTGGTCACTAACCCACAGAACTCTTGCTGGATACAAAAGTGACTCTCCTCATAGTCAACTGTGTGGTCCTCACATTCACAATTGAAAAGGGATGAAGAGCAATCTCAATGTTCAAACTGTGTCCAGCATTATGGAGAATCTTAGTCAATGTTCTTTCAAAGGCCATTTGTTTTGATTAGTAGGTCTACTGCTGGAACTCATGTCCCACACAGTATGTCCCAAATTTCAATCATTGGAACAACACTGTGAGAATCTCTCATCTATCTGTAATTCACCTTTTAAATTAAATAAAATGGCTGCAAAAAAGGAACCTGTGTCATTATTTTAAATACACTACTAGTATGGCTTCACATAAAAAATAGGAAAACATAAAAATAAACATTGAGACCAATGTGTTATAAAATTTGAACTGGAAACTTAGGTGGTTGTAAAGTTCCCTCTTATTGAAAGAGAGATAAGAAAAGGCTGCTACTGCTGCTTCTAAGCCGCTGCAGTCGTGTCCGACTCTGTGCAACCCCATAGACGGCAGCCCACCAGACTCCGCCCTCCCTGGGATTCTCCAGGCAAGAACACTGGAGTGGGTTGCTATTTCCTTCTCCAGTGCATGAAAGTGAAAAGTGAAAGTGAAAGGCTAGACGGGTGTTAAAAGGTTATCATTAACAGCAAGCATCTGAGTTAGTACCAAAAGTAAGCACCTCAAACTTCAGATAATAGGTTCCTATGAAAATCATGTAGCAAATGATATTTAAATACCATCACTGACCCATGCTCCATAAAATGTGTGTGCACCTATATGTATATATTATATGACAGTGATATATATACACATAAGTATATACACACACACACATATTTGTAATAGTTGTAAAGGAAACTCTATGTAAGAAAAGTCAAATAGGAAACAAGACCAGAAGAGGCTATGAAAGCTTCTATAAAGTCTTTATCTTGATTTTGTTTGGAGTATGCTGCTGCTGCTGCTAAGTCACTTCAGTCGTGTCCGACTCTGTGTGACCCATAGACAGCAGCCCACCAGGCTCCTCTGTCCCTGGGATTCTCCAGGCAAGAACAGTGGAGTGGGTTGACATTTCCTCTCCAATGCATGAAAGTGAAAAGTGAAAGTGAAGTCACTCCATCTTGTCCGATTCCCAGCAACCACATGGACTGCAGCCTACCAGGCTCCTCTGTCCATGGGATTTTCCAGGCAAGAGTACTGGAGTGGTGCCACTGCCTTCCCCATGCTTGGAGTATAAACCGATGTTCTTATAGGAAGTAATCAGGCAGTATTTATTTATCAAGAACCTTACAAATGTACATATCCCCTCACTGTATACTCTACATACTCTATCTACAGTCTATAATT
Organism: Muntiacus reevesi; assembly: GCF_963930625.1. Lineage (NCBI taxonomy): Eukaryota > Metazoa > Chordata > Mammalia > Artiodactyla > Cervidae > Muntiacus > Muntiacus reevesi. Next base: position 223,062,369 of record NC_089250.1, on the reverse strand, counting down.
TCACTCCTAGGAATACATCCAAATGCTAAATTCAAAAGAGGAAAAATAAAAAACTGAAAGCAGGAAGATATTTAGTGAGACATTTATAAAGAGCAAAAGTGGCAAACCTCTTGAATGCTCAGTTTCAGGATAGGTTAAATTTGAGCCCATCAGCAGGAGACACTCCTAGGTGGTCACGATAAGGCAGTTGTGAAGACATGTTCTAACCATTGTGATCATCATTTGATTGCCTCCACAATCACAACCGCAAACTACTCTCATAACAACAGTCCATTAAACATGTGTTGGACCATGTGCTAGCATTTTACATGTGACTTTGCTGATATTTGTAATAAATTTCCCAAGTAACTCTTAGTTCTCCTTAACCAATGAGGAATGTCATGTTCCGAGAGGTTATATAAATTGCCCCAATTCACCTAGCCAGCAGACAGACTATGTAAGTAACATGTGTAGGAAAGTATATCTACCATATAGGTTGCCCTCTAATTTATATAAGCTATACTGAACATAGAAGAATAACATTCAAAACCTCAGTGAATAAATCCAAATAAAAGACTGCTTGATTTCTAAGATGATCAAAGACTTAATTCAAGCAAAGACAGAAAACTGGGGCATGCATACATAAAAGACAGCAAAAAGAGTCAGAAGGGTTAAAACAACAAAAACCTAACTGATACACCAACTAAATAAATAAATAAGTAATCCAACCCAACCATGCAGAAAACAGCAGAGGGAGAGAGAGAGAATGGGACACTGAAAAGATAATGAAAAACAAACTGGATTGTATTCATAAAACATTGATATATAACATCTATAAAGATTCTGTTGGCTTATTAGGGAATAGGAAAAGAACAGAAAACATGTAAAATAATGCAAAATATGTGCAATATATGACTCTTATTTACAATAAAAAATCTTGAGGTTCTTATGAAAGAAAGCCTAGGAAAGCACTTGGAAAAGATTTAAAGTCCTATGCAAATATAGGGGATTAGTGATTCTGCTCTATAATAGAGCAAACTAAGTTTCCATTATGACGATATGTGAAAATGTATCTAAAGTAATGAAAAGCATACTCACTGTCAGCAACAAACCTTCCCCTGTTTACCATAAAGAACTCATTTTTGTTTGTGAGTCTGTGAATGGTGGTACTTTTGCCCTGCTGGGTGACCAGAGTGGTCAGGTTCCCACATCTGGTGTCCTTCCAGCTCACCAGCTACTGAAGCCTGCAGCTGCCAGTTCATCTCCTCAACTCTCACATCCTGGAAGCTTGGTAGTAATAACGGTGTGAACCCCTGGGCCTAAAGTGCCTTTGAAGAGAAGCAGGAGGCTGAGTCTCAGGTTAGGAAACAGCTTCTGGAAGGGAGGGGGTTGGGAATGGACCCCCTGATTACAGAGAAGCCTCCATATGCGCTGGACTCTCTGAGCCCACTGTGGTATGCAGAGCATCCTTCTTCTTCCAACTCTTAATTTATTTGCCTTACAATGGCAGGGACTGCAACAGCAACAAAATAAAACTGGTCCATGACTGTGGTTTCACCTCTGCATTTGTGATTTATGGATATATCTATCTGTCTTTGTAATTTATGCATATATCTATTAACTGTATGTTGTCGACAAATGTTCACCTTTGGTCAGGTCTGTGCTAATGAGTTTGTCTATGTGCTCTGAAGGCAAGTGATTCTCTGTGACTGGGACCATGGAGGAGCCATAGCATCTGATTTGACTGACAATCAAAATACCATAGGCATATCTAGGCTCACATGTGTGTGTTGTATTTGTCAATCCATTGTGTGAAGCCTTTGAATGCACCATGATGTGACCATAACCTCAAGGAAAGACAAGATAGCAGCAGTGAAGTTTAAAAGTATGTGACTAATTCAAGAGATGTTTACAGAAGAAGACAGAAGTGTGGGAAAGAAGAGAACGCTAGGGTAAAGAAGAGGCTGTTGTAACTCCCTGTCTTCTGGTGTTGCCATTACCAAGTGAAGAGTAGACCACTGCCCGCTATATCAGGAAACAAAGGATCTAGCCAGCGTATTACAGTCCCCTGGATGGAACAGCATGAGTAAAACTCAGGGCGAGAAAACACAGGACACTGGCCCCCAACGGCCGAGGTGCATTTCAAAGGAACGATTTCAGTGAGCCCATTTCTATGCATATTCTCATACATAGAAAAGCACTAAATTCCTTAACTCGAGATGTCTACTTTTCTTTTATTAACAGCAACCTTTTGTTCTAGCTATCTGGTGCTATTGCAAAGACTCCTCTATATCTTGGCTTCCCTCCGAACAGTTTTCTCAGCCTTTACATGAGATGCTGTCTCCTGGGCTTGAAGTCCTAAGAATTATCCACCATATAAAGCATACCTCTCCACTTTTAGGTTGTGCCTCTTTTTTTATGTCAGCCGACACAAGACAGAGGATAAAGAGGAAAAAGGCAGTTCTGGGCACAGATGCTGGGTGCTGGTGACTTGTTGACTTTGAGGGTATCCAACATAGATTCCTAGAGGCTGTATAAACATCAGTGGTTGCATTCAGGAGGGAAGGATGAACGAGGACCAGAAAAGTCACAGTCACCCACGAACGAGAGTGGTTAGATGTGAAGGAGGAGCTGACACTCTCCAGATCATGTGGAGAGGGGAAAGGGAGAGACTCAATCATCCAGCGGGTCTCTAAAAGGCCAGCACCGGCCACAGAAAGGCTAGGTGGAAAAAGAGGGAGTGCACGGCCGTGTTACACAATGCAGACCTCCTCTCCAGCAGGCTGAACGCTGTAAGAGGGCTGCTGGGTTTGACGATGAGCAGGTAACTGGTGACTTTAGGAAGCGCATCTTTTAACAGTGTTAAACAGGGTCCAGTGTCAGAGGAGGCAAGGATTGTGGCATTGATGGAAAGGAAAGAAATGGGAAGAAGTTGGCCAGTACAAGGGGAGGCCGGGACGGGGGCTGGACTGAGAGGTGGGGTGAGAGAAAGGCAGCCACAGCATCCGGTGAATGGAGACGCACAGCCGAGCTGACCCCAAGGGGAGGGCAAGCCCGAGGGAGGAGGGGAGCAAGTGGATCAGGAGCGTGAGAGGCTAAGGGGGGTTCTCATCTGTAAAGGAGGAAGACGCGCCCGTGTTCTTGGCTATCAGAATGAAATAAGAAACGGCACATGGTGGTGGCCTGCACTCTCTAAAGAACAACAGTGTGAAGGATGGTCTTATTCATGCTGGACTGTGCAGGTGAGGAAACGGAGAGAGGCGCTCAGTGCCTCTTTGGTGTGAGTAAGTCAGCTGTGAGTGGCCTGGTGCCAGATCTTAAAGAGACACTTGCAGACTGGAAAGTCTTCCAGATTGCCAGAACAAGAGGAACACGCACACTGACATCAAAGTTCTCTCTCCCCAAACACAAACACTCATGCACATGGGCACATGTTCACACACATTCAGAATCCATCAGACATCGTCACACACACACACACACACACACACACACACACACACAGGGCGTGCAAAGGAAAGTGAGAGATTAGCCATGTGCCTCCCATGGGACCCAATCTACAGCCCCGCAGTCGGTGACCAACGGTCTGTTGGGTCTTTGAGCCTGGAACGGCCGGAGGCCCACAGCAGCCTCGTCCAATTTTGCGTAAGTCAAAGGGGCAGGACTGTGTCCTCGGGGAGGCTCGCTCATGCTACCTTCTATTACAGGGGATTGTCACCCTGACATAAACATTCCTTGTCTTCCATGGGCTGACCCAGGCCCACGTCTTTCCATTGTAGGGCGTTGGAGTTTACAATCTCATTTACTTCCCTCCCTACTTCTCGATCTCGGGAGAAACTGGCAGTGCGTTAAAAGCAAGTTTCATGCTACCTGGGGGCATCACATCACACAGTCCTAAAGAGCACCTTGGAAATAAAGGGGAGGTCCCCACAACTGTGAGGGACAGGGGAGGGGTCGAGGGACAAAGGGGAGGGTAGAGGCCAAGGGAAGAAGGAAGGCAGGAAGGTTGAAGATTTAACAAGGGGAGGAAGAGTAGATTTATATTCATTCATTTCTTCAAAAACTCTCTATGGCTCTCTTCCTTCCTGGCATCTGGGATAGTGCAGCGCAGGAGAGAGAGAAGTCCCCTGCCCTCATGCACTTGAATTCTGGAGGCAGGAAACTGACAGTGAACACAGTCCAGGGGAACAGACAGGGAGAGGGGCTGACTGTGTGCAGAGGAGTGGAGTGGAAGGGCCCGCCGGGGAGGTGGCCTTGCAGGATGAAGGAGGGAAGATGCCACATGGGCACAGGGACTGTCGGCAGCAGGAACAGACCCTGGCACTTGTGAGCTGCAGGGGCGCAGCCCGCATGGCCTGGGAGAGCAGGGGAGACCGGCCGAGGAGCTGGTAAAGGGAAGCCGGATCCCGGATGGCCAGCTGCGCCGACAGTTGAGAGGACTGAGACTCTGCATGCTACCTTCTACCTTCATTAACTTCTGCATGAAACGTGAGTCATGGGAAGGTGTTTTTATTTGTTTATGTGGGAGGGACGTAAGCTGAAGAATGACATGAGCCCACTTACAATTAAAATACACACATATTTCATGCTGGCTGCTATGTGAGGAATAGGTTTTAAGGAATAAGTAAATATTTGTTGAGTTTCTTCCTTTTTCCAACCCTGCCTTCACAGGGCACTGAAATTCTCCCTAAAATGCAAATCTGAGGTTTAATTTGGGGAAAAGAGAGTCAAGGTCAACTCTCCCTGACTGGAATCCCTCTACCTCCTTCCTCCCCACAATGTGTTTAATGTATTAATATTATCTGGGTACGATTTATGTACCTTTACAGTCACCCATCATAAGGGTGCAATGCAATGATTATCAGGAAGTGTACAGAGTTGTGCAATCATCACAAACTAATTTTAGAACATTTCCATCAGCCTCATCCCATATGCTCACTCACTCCCCTGTTCTACGCCCGCCCCAGCCGCTGGCAACCATGACTCTACTTCCTGTTGAATACATTTGCCTTCTCAGGACATTTCATAAAAGGGAATCACGGTGTGTTTTCACGGACTCCATTTCCATTTCATAACTGCTGTGAAGATCAGCAGGAAGGGACGCCGTTTTTGGTTAAGTCCTATGTAGAGCCCACTCCCTGGCCTCCGGCTGGGAGCACGCCCACATGCACCCAGACTCCCCGCTGGCCCCAGGCTGGCTGAGCCTCCCTGGAACTTTGGCCATCACTCCTCAGCTCATCTCCTCCCGCCGCCCCTCCCGCTGCCCTCACCTCTGTGTGGATGCAGACAACCGTCCCCAGTGAACCTTCTCCACACGGATCTGAGTCACAAGGTTTGTCACCAGGGAACCCGCCCAGGACACCATCAAGACAAGCTGTCCAGAGCGGAGACTAACTGGGCTGGTGCTCCAGATGCGACAGGAACAGACTGGCGCTGAGCTGAGGGCACCGTGCTCCGTGTTTCGGCTGTCACTGCTCCCTCCCACACACCCAGCTGAAGGCTGAAACGTCTTCCATGAGCCATTCCAAGAAAGCAGTGTCATCTGAGAGACATGGCCCTGCTTTCTTCACACTGAACCCAGGCCAGACAGCAGCTTGGGTCTGTCTTGCTACCTGTCAGAGGGCCTTCATGGGCCAGCACCCCGAGGGGCAGGAAGTGGCCCTGGGACATGTGTCCCCGCCCCCTCCCTCTACCCTCCCAGTTCCTGTCTCAGCATTTAGGTTATAAATGAGAGGGAAAAAGAGCAACAACTTTGTAAAGAAGCCACAGGCCACTGCCTTTGTTCTCTCTCCTACTTGGTAAATTTTGGGCAAAACGATGTGCTAGGAGAAGCTATTTTAACAGGGCAAAGCATTGCAGAAGCTGGAAGCAGCGCTCTGACTGAAGCAGGGGTGGAGGAGGGGCAGCACCAGCAGACTTGGGTGTCAGCACCGCCCGAGGGTGGACAGTTCTGTGATCCTGAAGAGAAGGTCAGATGTGCTTCTGGGGCAGCGAGGACCCTTTACTGGTTTCATACTTTGGGTCTGAATTCTGTGTCTGGTTGAAGGGTCCCGAGAATGATTCTTTTGAAGAGTTCGAAGCTTGGGTTTTGGACACAAGTCTGAAGGTCACAGCCTGTTTCTTTCTTTCTAATCCTAAGATATGCTTGGCATCTTGGCAAACTCCGTGAGTCTGCCAAAGGAAACACTACCACTGAGTGAATAGCTGCCGTGTGCCAGCACTGTCCTTGGCACACTGTGACATTACCTCATTCAATCCATTAACAACTTGCAGGTAGAAGCACCATGCCTAGTTTCCTGAGGTTCAAAGACACAAGAGACTCTAAATTCTCTGAGGGCTTGAGTGAGAGACAGGAACCCAGGCCTGGCCTCTGTGACCCCAGAGCCTGCCTGGTCCAAGCAGGATGTTACTCACCTCCCCAGGGCTGTGCCTGAAGAGAGTTCCTTACTCAATCAGAACTGGAGAATCACAACCCTAACCTTTGCAGAGGATGGGCAGCAAATCTCAATCAGCCTCAGGATAAAAGGGGCACGCTCTACCTGTGCTGCAGGGGGACAGTTTAATTGTCTGCAAATTTCTGCAAATGAATGGGGCAGCAGAAATCAATCTCCAATTTATTCCATTCTGGCGGCTGATCTCATTGTGCTGAGAGGAGGAGGGTTCTATGTTTCTCAGTTCACATTTCATATGCAATCAAACACAGGATTCAGCCAGCTTTCTGTACCTAGGGTGAAATTTAAAGTCGCTGTATTACCTCCTGGTGCTGAAGTTTGCCTACTTAAAGGAGGGACAGACCGCAAATACCAAACTTTCAGCAGGAAATTTAGGAGGTTGGAGGGCTAACACACTAAGTTTGTGTCGTTTCCAGCTATCTCTTTCCCTGATATTCTTGAGGCCAAGTATCAGCTGAACTGAGTCATCTGTTGCAGGTTTATAGGACAGTTATGCTAACAATAAAATGTGGTGACATAGAAATTGTCCATTAGTTTGCAAGTGTTATGGAGCTAATTCTAAAGCTGGGGTGGGATGGGGAGGCGATGGCTGGTGGGTTCCTAGGGTAGAGTGAAGCCAACCTGCTATTGTAAATTATGCCACCACACCTACTTGTCAAGGCCTGCTAGTGGTACAGCTGAGAGAAACGGATGCAGACCTGCTTTTCTGATACCACCAGTGATATCAGAAACAATTTCTCCAGTAGTGTCACTATCAGGGACTTTGAGGATGGCTGATCCCCAAACAAGAAACCTCACAATGAGAAGTCTACGGCAAAGCAGCTGAATGATTAGCACCAAGGAAGTAATAAGTTCCCAATAAACATGCTCCTTTGTCCATGGAATTCTCCAGGCCAGAATACTGGAGTGGGTAGCCATTCCCTTTTCCAGCAGATCTTCCCAATCCAGGAATCAATCAGGGGTCTCCTGCATTGCAGGCAGATTCTTTACCAGCTGAGCTACCAGGGAAGCTCCAAGAAAATTGCATGTGACGTATATTATCATGTGTGAAACAGATCGCCAGTCAATGTTCCATGCATGAGGCAGGGTGCTCAGGGGCAGTGCACTGGGATGACCCAGAGGGATGGGATGGGGAGGGAGGTGGGAGGGGGGTTTAGGATGGGGAACACGTACAACCATGGCTGATTCATGTCAATGTATGGCAAAACACACTACAATATTGTAAAGTAATTAGCCTTCAATTAAAATAAATAAATTAATAAAAAAATAAAATAATAATTTTAAAAAAGGACAGGGAAAAAAAAAAAAATTAAATTCAACCGCTGCAGGGCAGGGGGTGGGGTGGGGATGCATGTGACAGTTGTTTCTGTTAAGTATTCTTAGGGTAGAAAAGAAATAGCTTTGGTCAAAGCAATCAATAGAGGAAAAGAAGGTTTTGCCAGAGGAGTTTGCAATTAGAGTGGTGACTCCAGAAGTTCTCTGTCCAGCAGTCAATAGATCTTTCAGAAAGTCCTCCTTCCTCTCACTGATGCCACTGTTTGCTTCCCTTTGTGAAAGGACGAAGGCCTCCCTTTCACAAAGGGAGGCTGGGAGGGCCCGCAGGTTTGGCTCCCAGTGATACCTCCAGCTTTAGGGGCCCTCAGTGTCCTCCTGGTTCTGCTTCTGCCACTCTGGCTGCCTCAGCATCCTCGGGTGCAAATGCCTACTTCAGGGCTTTTCCTTAATGTTGCCCCTTGTCATCTCTTCTGTCTCCTGCCTGGATGGCCCTTCCCTTTCATCCACCCATCAGCTCGAGCACCCCTTCCAGGCTTCTTCAGTCTCTTCTGCTGCAGGGGTTCCTGGCAGTCTGCCCTCTAATTCCAGAGCCCACCGCTCAGCATTCTGACCAATCACACAACCATTCAGGGTTTATTACCATCTGCTTCTGCACAGACCAACAGCTCCATGGGGTCAGGCAACACAGCTTTCTCGTTTGCTGCTGTGGCACCTGGTTCCCAGCACAAGGCCGGGCATAGAGGAGGAGTCCAAAAGTATTTTTAAAGTATTTATTAAATAAAAGAACTATTAAATTAATATAGGGCTACTATAAGAATTAGGACAATCCAGGGAATGGGCTCGGCGAAGTGCCTTGTTCAGAGTATTTCTGCACAGTTGTGTCTGACAAATGCATGCGTACGATGTCTATGATTCTGCACTGACCTCTTCCTCCACAGAGACACAGCTTCTACAGCAAGACAATGGCCACACTCTGTTTGGGTTCTTTCATCCTAGGGTGTTCCGTGTTTTGGGCATTAAGTGAATCTATGGAATCTTTTTAGAACATTCACCCTTAGGACCACCCAGTATAAGACTATCGCTTTCCGGAAGAAATGAGTTAAGCTGAGACCTGAAGGCCAAGTGGGGTTCGAACCTCCAGGGAAACAAGGAAGAGAGAGAGTTCCAGGCCAGGGGGACAGCAGGCGAAAGGGCACAGGGGCAGAACATGGCCAGGGACCAGAAGGGCGGGAACAGGGAGAGTGCAGCTTAAGAAAAGGCTGGAAGGAGAGGAGAGGCAAGACCTCTTCCACCTACACAGGACTGTTCTGAATCCTGAGGGCCAGGAGAAGACCCTGAATGGTTTTAAGCAAAATTCTGGGATCTGATCTTGCCCCTGACCTTGCTCTGTCAAAGCTGAGGGGTCACCCCTACAGACCCCATTTTTTAAAATAAACTTTCCTTTCTGCTAGTTGTTATTCTTCTTTGAAAAGTTGAACTTAGAAGTAAAACACAAGTAAAACAACTCCCCCCACAGACATATTCTATCACTTACTCTAAAGCACCAATTTCCCCATGATAGAACCACTAGTTAAACAAAATAATAATAATAATAAACAAAAGAAAATGCTTGGGATGAAAATTTGCCAAATCATGCTTCCAAGACGAAATTGCCTCCGAAATATTTCATGAATCTAGCAGAAGCAGAAACAACACAAATCAGGACTTGCTGGTTTCACTGGAGGTGAAAAATGTTTTAAACATATTTAGATTCTTTAGACAGAGGTCCATTCAACCACGTGTGATGGTGATGGGATTATAATGGATACAATTTTCCTCTATCTGCTCTGGCACTGATAAAATATTCATGTTAAAGAGCTACTTCTGAACACCTGGAGGCATCTTGCAGAGTGTTACAGATGGGCTTGTTTTTGTAATACACATATGTAGTCCAGCCTCAACAGCTGTATGCATCTGAGTATGTACTCTAGATGCATGAGCACGTAGTCCAGATCCCATGCGTTCTGGTCAGCATGAGCTCATAAATGTGTGACTGGTGTTCAAAGGAAATGCCTGTTAGAAAACCCACATGTGGAAAAACAGGGCTTTCAGTTCAGTGCATACGTATCAGGTGTTTGTCGTGTGCTTTTTGGGTGGAAGTTTCACAGTTGACGCTATGTGGCTAGCCTGTGGGCACCTCAGACTCAACCTGTCTTAAGCCAAATTGAGTGCTGGCCTTCCACCCACTCCTGCCCAAACCTGCAAGGTTTCCTGTCTCTCTCTTCTCAGCTGCTGAAGGGCTAGAGGCTTGGTCCTGTGGACGGTTTACTTGTTTCTATCACACTGCACTCCCGAGTGGTTGCCGACTCCTACAGATTCCACCAGGGGGACTTTCCCTGCACGCTATCCCTTCCTTCTCAGGAACCACCTTCCCTGAACCTTGATCATCACGTTTCACCTGCTCTACTGTAGCCCACCTGCAGGTTCTTCATGACCCACCCTTCCCTCTTATACAGAAGCCCACTGGAGAGTAGATTCACAGCAACCAGGACCTCAACACTCAGTCTGGGCTCCCTGGGAGCAGACACTGAGGCAAGAATGAGAACAACTAGCATTTTTAATATATTTGTATATATTCCAAAGTTTCTACAATGAAGCTTTTCTATTTATAATCAGAAAAAAAGCCAATTTATTTACTCATAAGCCTGTATCAGACAAACAGAAATACTATTCTGAATATATACTATGCAGAACAGTATTTCTGTCTGTCTGATACAGGCTTGTGAGTAAATGAATACTTCCTTCCTAATTTTAATATACTTTTTGCTCAAGTTGAAATTTGTGTGGACAATTTTGTATCTTGCTTTTTGAACCGAATGATAAATAACAAGCTTTCTTCCCTCCCATGTAGCAAATTCTATAAACATCATTTGGTGGCTGCACAGTACATCATGTGGATGCATCAGCCCATATTTAACCATTCCCCTGGTGACCAATATGCCCATACATTTAGGTTCTTCCAGCTCTGTTATTAAAATGCAAATAAAATATCACTGTATGTAAAGTTTCCTTTGCTTACTTGTTTGTTTTTCTCTAAGAAGGATTACTTTAAATGTACTAGCAAAACTGGGAGTACTAAGTCAAAATTTATGAACACTTTAACCTCCAGTCACCACTGGAAACAGATTTGATCCTGTCAAGGCTGGGCATCCCCATAAGGTTCCAACACACCTCTCTGGCTGCAACTCCTATCACTCCAATCCAAAACCATACTCCTTTTGCCCAAACGTGCCACCCTCTCTCGTGACTTTACGCCTTCATCTGTCCTGTGTTCCTCTAACCTGGTTATTTTTCCTTCACTCACCTCTAGTCTTGTCTACCTGTGGGAGAACACACACACACATACATACACACACACACACACACACACACACACACACACCCCATAACAGATGTCTATTATATACTATGCGTGTCATGCTCCAGTCCAGGGTCCACAGTGGTTTATGGATCGCTTCTATCAACTCTGGCTTTCTTCTGCCAGGTCACACTTGAACACAAACGCATGCTTCAATTTTTAAGCTTTAATAAAGGTTATTTAATAACTATCTGTTTGTGTAACGAAAGCCATCAAATAGCAGATGGCAAGCCCATCTCTTTTCTTCTTTTTCCAAGGGAGATTTTGAGTTTTCCACTCCTTAAGGCAACCTCAGAGAAATACCTTTCACTTTTTACTTAACACCTGATGCATTTAACTATTAGATTGAAAGCGACATCCGCTCTCCCCGCCACCCACCACCCCCCTGCCCCCGACAGCCAAATTGCCTCATTAGCTGGCAGAAGGCAGCGCTGGCTGTGGCTGGCACAGCCACCCTGCAATGAGGCTTGACCTCGCAGGTGCCCAGCTCAAGGAGAGACTGGATGATGACGGATGTCACTGGGTTGTTCTAGGATGGACACAGAGGAGAACGCTGTATGACTTTATCAGGTATAAAACTAAGTGCTTCTTTGCTTTTTAAAAACAGCTTCTCAGGTAAAATTTTATAGTGATCCAGAGAAAATGACAGGGACAGAGTGAAGGGAAAAAGTAGGTGATTAAATAGTTAATCCCACTAGGGGATTATAAGTATAAAAAATATGAGAGACCCCTGTACATTAATGATTACTCAAGAAAGCAGGCTTGCTTAGCAACAAAAGCAGGCAACAGAAGCACAGGACATGCTCCAAAACAATAAAACAATGGTGGCCTGAGACCCACATCCTCTCCAGCGAGTTTAGTTAAGTTAATGATCCCAGGACATGCTCTCTGCACATAAAAAACAGTAATCTGTGGACCCAGCTTGACCATGTAGGGACAAGGAAACACTCCTGCCCGACCTGGAGGAGGAGCTGATGATGGAAATGTGACCTTTAAGAAAGCTGTCTTCAAGAAAGACAAAGCAGTTCTCCCCCTTCCCACGTTTTTGTTGATTATAGAACTGCAACCCAGTAAGTTCTTGGGCACAGCACAGTACTTCTTACCCACCCACTTGTAAGCCTCGTAAGCATCCTATTAAATCACTTCTTATCTATCACTCTGCCTCTCACTGAATTCTCTTCTGCATTGAGACATAAAGGACTATGGTACTGCAACTCTTTGGAGACCCTGAAACAACACCTAATAGTTTCAGAAAGACGGCCCCAAAGCAAACTTCCCGACAGCAGGGGTGAAACCAACCCTCCTCTTAGGAACAGCACGTTCCTTCTCAGATACAGTAAGGAGGAAGGACACTGAAGGCTATCCTTAAGAAAATGGAGAGGTACACATCTAAACCAAGGATTCACTCTCTGGATTTAGTTGATTTTTGAGACCTTGGTTCCTTCTGTTTTTATCTATTTTCTTTGTTTTTGGTCCTTAACTTCTTGATGTTATGGCTGCAAACTCTAAAATTAGAAAGCTGTTTCCTGCCCTGGCCACAATGACAATTGCCTCCTTTGTCCAACCATTTTTTAAATATCCTTTATGGCTGAAATTCAAGATTATTTTGCTTAGGAAGTTCTTCTCAAAATTTAACCTAAATCATCCTCTTCTCTTCCCCTCTGTAAATTTATTTTCTTTCATTGAGGCCTCCCCCAAACTTTCAGCACTAGTCCTCTCCCTCTTTTGTTCAAGACATTTTAATTAAGACACCAGGGCTACATTAGCCTACTTAAGCAATAATCTCTCTTTTATCTAGCGCTCTTCAGTGAAGTCCCGAATCAGCAAAGTGTCTTTCATCAGCCTGTTCCATGTCTCTCTCCTCCCTTTGTTCTGTGGTTTTTGTTGGGTTACAGATTCTCACATTTTAATTCAGTCCTGACCGCTATTCCACACTATGCCGTTTACATTAATAAATTCGTTTTCGCAGTGATGCACGCAATGTTGCGCGTCTCCCCACATCATTGATTACTGCGGCCTTTGAAGGTTCAAAGGTGTGTCAGATCTACCAGGAAAAAGCAAAAATAGACCATATTTGATATTCTCCAACATCTAAGGTTTCTCTGGGCCCAGTGGTTTGATGTTAAGATGGTAAAACAACAACTGCTTTAAAAAGAGGAGAGCGTGTTATAAATATTCAGTTACCATGTAATACTCATTCTTCCTTAAAAGACTGAAGGATCAGGCTCCTTTTTCAAAGTCAGCATTGACAGATACAGCAGCTATTTGATAATGGAGCCCAGGAAATCTATTATGGGACCAAGAGAAATGTGTTAGCAGCCCAAATAATCTGCAAAATGTGCCCCACAGGAAGGGAGAGATTTTGTTTGTTTTCAAATACTTCTCTACATTAAATTCTTTATGCATTTTACAAATAGAAAAATATCTTTGAAAGTCAGTGAGTTCTGGAAGATGAGAGAGAGCATTTTTTTGAGCACTTATTATAGGTTAGACACTGGGTCTTACAAAGCATTTTTCTTGATGCTCACACAGCCTCTAAAGGTACCCTTACACGCCCATGCTGCAGATCAGGAAACTGGAGCCCAGAAAAGTTACTTCCAGTGAGTGGAGGGGCCAGGATTTGAACCCAGACCACTTTATTTTGAGACTGGACTATTATCCCCACGTTGGCCTTCTGTGTGTGCGATCTTTTCACACTATATGTTTAACTACTGAAAGGACTGTGTTCAGGATCTCTTCTACTTAAACTTACGTGTATTACATTTATCCTTTTTCTGATCTAGGAGCTCCATCTTCAATAAACATTCAGAATTTGTTTCTCACAAAGGAGTGACATGGGTGGGGTAATCCTGCCCACACAGGGTTCCTGTGAAGGTCGTGGGGATGCTTTGTCAACTTCAATGTCTGCTCCTGCCTCAGTGACCCCTTCACCCAGGACACCAGTCGCTCTCGCGTCATATCAACGTGAAGGGCAAGTCCATTACAGTGGCCTGCGAGGCCCTACCAGTCTGCCCCGCCTCCTTCGCCCCCAGCCTTGTATCCTACAGCTCTGCCCTGTGCGGACCCCAGTCCTGCTGCACGGCCCTCCCTGGTGTTCCTTGACCACAGACAGTCCCTCCTCCGGGCCCTTGCACCCGCTGCACCTCGTCCAGGAGAGCTCTGCCTCCAGATCTCCATGGATCGTAGGCTTCTCAGCCACGTCTTCATTGTCTCCAAGATTGCATGGTATCCTCCCACACTTCCTATCTCTTCTTTGCTTTATGTATAGCCACCTCACTGTTATCATCTAAGAATCCACATATTTTACTTATTTATACTGTTTTTTTATCTGTACCCTCTCCCTCCCCATACTAGTGCATAAGATCCATGAAGCAGAGATTTTCTTTTTTACCTTTCTTAGTTACTGTTCCAACTCTGGAAAACCAGAACAGTCCTTGGCACCTGGTTAGTGCTCAAATGACATATGAATTCAGTGAGCAAGGAGTTAATCTAGTTGAGAGGCAAAATGAGCCTATATGGAGGAACACAATCAACTGAGATACTTGGCTATGCTATACTGACTGTTAGCAGGAACAGTGACTAAGCCTGAGTTGAAGGGAGCATGGTGGCAGGTTAGATGCTAACTACAGGACAGTTAAGGTTTGGAGGCTTCCCTGATAGCTCAGTGAGTAAAGAATCTGCTTGCAATGCAGGAGACCCCAGTTCAATTCCTGGGTCGGGAGGATCCACTGGAGAAGGGAAAGGCTACCTACTCTAGTATTCTTAGGCTTCCCTTGTGGCTCAGCTGGTAAAGAATCTGCCTGCAATGCAGGAGGTCTGGGTTCAATCCCTGGGTTGGGAAGATCCCCTGGAGAAGGGAAAGGCTACCTACTCTAGTATTCTTGGGCTTCCCTTTTGGCTCAGCTGGTAAAGAATCTGCCTGCAATGCAGGAGACCTGGGTTCAATCCCTGTGTTGGGAAGATCCCCTGGAGAAGAGAAAGGCTACCCACTCCAGTATTCTGGCCTGGAGAATTCCATGGACTGTATAGTCCATGGGGTTGCAAAGAGTGGGACACGACCAAGTGACTTTCACTTTCACTTCATTTAAGCTTTGGAGGGACAAAGCAGGGGTTCCCATGTAGAAGAAATGACAGGATAACACTAACATCTTATACTTACTGAATGCTTGGCAGCTATCAGCCATTATCCTAAGCACTTTATAGATACATCATCACCTCATGGCAAATAGATGGGGAAACAGTGATAGACTTTATATTTTGGGGCTCCAAAATCACTGCAGATGGTGACTGTAGCCATGAAATTAAAAGACGCTTGCTCCTTGGAAGAAAAGTTATGACCAACCTAGATAGCATGTTAAAAAGCAGAGACATTATTTTGCCAACAAAGGTGCATCTAGTCAAGGCTGTGGTTTTTCCACTAGTCATGTATGGATATGAGAGTAGGACTATAAAGAAAGCTGAGCACCAAAGAATTGATGCTTTTGAACTATGGTGTTGGAGAAGACTCTTGAGAGTCCCTTGGACTGCAAGGAGATCCAACCAGTCCATCCTAAAGGAAATCAGTCCTGAATATTCATTGGAAGGACTGATGTTGAAGCTGAAACTCCAATACTCTGGCCACCTGATGCGAAGAACTAACTCATTTGAAAAGACGCTGATGCTGGGAAAGATTGAAAGCAGGAGGAGAAGGGGACGACAAAGGATGGGATGGTTGGATGGCATCACTGACTCAATGGACCTGAGTTTGAGTAAACTCCGGGAATCGGTGATGGACAGGGAAACCTGGTGTGCTGCAGTCCATGGGGTCGCAAAGAGTCGGGCACAACTGAGCAACTGAACTGAATCAAACTGATTGTTAACTGCATGATGTGGATGAGAAAACAGAGGTATGGGGAGGCTAAGTACTGTGCACAGACTAGTTCAAAGTTCAAAGAAATACAAGGTTTGGAATAATAGCAGTGTGTGTCCTTACTCTAAGGATTAGAGGTAATAGAAATAAAGTACTTAGCTTCTAGAAGGTTCTCACTAAATAATGACTGTCATTATCAGTACAACAGGTAGGCCAGAGAGATTACAACCAGCATTTTGGTGTTATTTCCTTTCTTTCTCATGCCATAAAAATGGGATGATGCATGAGTTTAAACATGCTTGTGAACTCCTTCCCTTTGACCTGCAGAAGATTCTGTCTTGTGTTGGACTTACTGGGCAGCAACCATGAGTATTCTCTAAGATTATGGACATTCTATATTTGAAGGAACTTCAACATCTAAGTCAGAGGCTGGAAGATCAGACAAAAGATCACTGCTCTGAAAGTAGCATCTTCTAAGTCCAAGAAGTAGCACCTTCCCCCCACCCACCCTTTAATGTGGAATATTTATAACAAAGATGCCCTCTGAATCTGTCAATATCTTGTCTGCTATACCTGCCTGACATTTACTGTAAGAGGCCATTTAGAACAATGATTAAAGGCATAAATGTTAGTTTGAGGGTCTGTGTTCAAATCCCAGCTCTGCCACTTACTAGTGATGTGCTAAAACTATTCAACTATTCTGAGCAACAGTTTTAGTATAAAATGGATATTGTAATAGTATCTACATCATAGGGTTATTATGTGTGTACAAACCCACACAAATATATATAGATATAGATATAGATACATAGATAGATACATACATACATACGTACACAGTTTTCTTCAAGTGTTCGCTATTACTTTTCTTTTAGGGTCCTTGAGGGTACTTTCTATACTGATATTTCTCCTTTACCTGTAAAGATAGTTAGTTCCGAACTCAAAGAGGCAACTATCAGTTTCAATTAAACTGTGTAGGTTCACATTTATTTTTTACCTCTTTTCCCAGTGCTCACATCTTATCTGTTTCAAAACTCTCATGATTCACCCCTCAGAATTTTTATCATAATCAAAATGCTTCAAAGTAGCAGTAAAAATAAAATCTTATGAGGAGCTGCACATGGGGTGTGGGGGAAAGACATATCACACATAGAGAGGAGAAAAATAAGGATGGCAGTGGATGTCTTGTCAGAACCAACAATAGGCAGAAGACCATGGAGCAAATCTTCCAAGCACTCAAAGAAAAAATATCAACCTGGGATTCATCAATTAATCATCATTCAATCAAACCTGGTGGAAATATCTCCCAAAATTAAAAGTGAAATAAAGACGTCTTTATATAGAAAAAAGGTGAAAGAATTCAACACCAATGGAAGAATGATATTTTTAAAAAAACAAAACAGTCTTTCAGGTGGAAGGGAAAAGATATCAGATGGAAATATGGATCTATACAAACAAACAAAAAGCACAAGAGATCAATATAATAATAGTATCTGTCTTTTCCTCTATTTTTTATATAAGGTAATTGAAGAAGTAATTGGAAAATGGCCTTGAAAAGGAAACTAAACTTTATTTTGGTTAAAGCAAAAATAACCATGTATTGTAGGGTTTATTTACAACATATGATAAAGAAAAATGGATGTGGAAGTATCAATACATTGTTTGCAAGGTTGTTATACTCTGTGTGAAGTGCCACAGCATTATTTGAAGGTAAACTGTGGTAAGCTGAAAATATATATTCTAAGTCCCAATGCAGTCACTGAAATAACCAAACAAAGAATGTTACCTGAGGCCATGCTCTTCAGTTTGGTCCACAATATTACTTTTTTTTTTTTTTCTTTGCTGTGCTGCATGGCATGCGAGATCTTAGTTCCTCCACCAGGGATCAAACCTGTGCCCTGACAACATCTTACAGAAAAACCTGCATGAAATTTTTGGTAAGTCAATGCTTTTCCCTATACGTGCTAGATCCTTGGGACCAGTGATATTTCTCATCTAGACAATCCCTAAAACCTCTGAGTGGATATGAGCTGTAAGGAGAAATGAACAGATGAAGTCAAGATTCTGCTTTGGTTATGGTGTGGTCTACTCTACTCTCTTAGCCTGACATTCAAGGCCCTCTAAAATCAGAGCTCAGACAACTTTTCTCATTTTCTTTCTCTAATGAAATCAAAACTTTAGATCAAATGCTATTGCATCGTTTTCACCTAACAAGTATAATGCCTTTCTGCTTTCGTATATTACCCCACAGCATCCATTTTTCCTGAAATGTCCTTCCCACTTAAATTCCAACCTCCTCCCAAAAGCCTTACTTGATCATTCCATTGAGTGAACTGAGTAAGAAAGGGAGGGAGAAATTGTCAGCCAGGCAGTCAGATTGTACCTAGTAATTAGCAAGGTTTTGGCTGTACTGGTGAGATGACTCCTAGAACCCTGCTACAGTACCTCTGATGCAACAGTGAAATGGCTTTAATTATTTTACAGGCTTTGATCATGCATGTCTATATTGATTCTTTGACTTTTCAGCTTGCAAAGCCTAATTCACTTTTTTTTTTAAGACAAGCAATGGCAGTAATGCCATAATCTTGGACTCTATTCAGTCTTCTTGAGGTGTAAAAAGGGCCAAACTTGGGGAAAATAAAAGACTAATACTGTAGTATCTTAAAAGAAATTTCAGATTATTGGACTGCCAAGAATCATACCTTCTTATTACATGAACTATAACAGAGATGTGGGTTTGATTCCTGAGTCAGGAAGATCCCCTGGAGAAGGAAATGGCAACCCTCTCCAGTATTCGTGCCTGGGAAATCCCTTGGACAGCAGAGCCTGGTGGGCTACAGTCCGTGAGGTTGCAAATAATCGGACAGGACTGACTGACTTAAACACAACAATGACTCTCGGGCTGTGTGCATACATGCACAGGGGTGTTTCATATCTGTTAGACTAAATGCTTCTTTTTAAAGATAAAAACATCTGTGTCTCTTTTTCTGTTTTGTATATAGGGTTATCATTACCATCTTTCTAAATTCCATATATATGTGTTAGTATACTGTATTGGTTTTATCTTTCTGGCTTACTTCACTCTGTATAATGGGCTCCAGAGGGATCGGGTGGAGAGGGAGGTGGGAGGGGGGATCGGGATGGGGAATACATGTAAATCCATGATTGATTCATGTCAATGTATGACAAAAACCACTACAATATTGTAAAATAATCAGCCTCCAACTAATAAAAAAATAAATGGGAAAAAAAATAAAGATAAAAACAAAGGCAACTGAATCTTCCATCTATATGGCAGTATAAGCTTTCCTTGTGCAAAACTGAGGCTCAGAAAAGGGCTTCTCTGGTGACTCAGATGGTAGAATCCACCTGCAATGCAGGAGACCCAGGTTCACTCCGTGGGTCAGGAAGGCTCAGGAAAGCCAAGCAACTAGTCCAAAGCAAACAGAGAATCAGTGACAAGTGGAGATGTATTGATTTGAATTTATATCAATATTTCTCCAGAAGGATACTCAATCTTGACATTATTCAAAGGAGAAAATCACTTTTTTTTTTTTTAATTTACAAAGGTGTTTAGAGGATTTTGTTTTATGAGAATTGGAAAACACTTCAGCTTGGCTCTGACTTTCAAAGGCAATGGCACTTGTTCCTTTAAACTAAAACTTAGATATTAAGAACTCTGGTGTAAAAATCATCACTTTCAAGTTCAAACTGACAGTAGTCTTGAATCTAGTCTTGTGGTTGATTAGAAGTTAAAGAGAAAATATCACACTTGATTAGCACAGTATTGTTTACATATGTGACCTTGTTGGTTCCCTCCCAGCACATAACTGTGGTCAGTCCAAGGGAATTAAACCCAAATTGACTGACTCCGCGCTGACACAGGACTGTAAAGCACCGACTCTCATATTATGGATTTAAATTGGGCTTCAGCAGAGATTCTCGGTCCTGAAAATTGAAATCATGAGTCGTGATGGCAATAAAGTGATCATGAAATGTGGTCATGGCCCAGGAATAATTTTTCTGTAATTGCACTTTCATTTCTGTGGTCAGTCCTTTAGCTATGGTACAGAGAGGAGGCTTTCCATCTTGTGTTACCAGAGCTGTTGGAGAGCTTCTCCAAGAACAGGGACACTGTTGAAGTCTGCAGTTCCCTGAGTGAGCCTTCTCTCCGGGACAACGTTTAGTTTCCTGTTTGGCCTCTGGGTTATACTCAGAGAGAGCTGTGGGCTCCTATGATAATTCATTTTAGTTGGACTGATCCCCATGTTGTTAGTAAAATCAGTATATGAAAGTAACTATAGCGTTTCCTCAGAACAAATCCAAATGTGCCCAGTTGGAGAAAGTCATGTCAAAGAGTCAATTACTCCTATGATGCAGTGAGTGCTGGAGGAGACAGAAGCTGAGTAGGCAATGATGGGGAAACAGAACATGAAGTTCACTTCACCTGAAAGAGAGAAGGTGTGAGCGTTTCTTTTGTAGACAGAGGTTGAATGAGCCCCCAAATTCCTAATATAACTAAGTGAGCAATACTAAGGCCGAAGAGAAAAACAAGGTACTTTTATAGCCATTCTCACACTCACATTCATTCAGTAGATGGTAACCACAAGGCTTTCCCATACCAACTCAGAGAATTATTTGGTTTCTGTAAAAGCTTGGGCAAAAGCACTATGACCATTTATTTCATAAGTTGAAGCAGGTTTGCAAAATGTTCAGATCTTCCTCCACACAGATATTAGGCCACGTTATACTTAAGAAAAATTAATTTGCTGGATTAACAATCTCACAGCAGAGTCCAGATTTGCTCAGTGAGCCTACATAAGGTTAGCTTCCCTCTCTTCAGGGCAATAATAGGTATGTCTGAGAGAAGCTAGATGAATCTGGATTTCTAATAAAACAGAAGAGACAGTTAATGAGAAGCACAACAGTTTTAAAGTGGCAGGATAAAAAAGTTGTAATAAAAGATGAAGAAAGAGAGAAAAATAGTAACAAAAGAAGACAGATGAAGCCTGTTTAAGGTTTCTATCGATCAGCACTATTTTATTGTATCAGTACGGGGCTAAAAAGGAGCTAGGGCTGACAAGTTAATGAACTCTAGTTAGAAATTTCCAGATGAAGCTGAGGATGGCATTAGCACCTGCCTTGTCCTAATCATCTGAGACTCGCTTGCATAAACGTCTTGATCATTACAAAAGAGCCCAAATTATCTGCACTAACAATAACCATCAATCAAATGCTAAGAAGACAAAGGTTGTGCAAATCAATGCAGGGACAATGGAGGCACTCTACCCAAACGAGGTTGGACATGAATTTGAGGACCCAGTTCTAGTCCCTGCTCCCCTGGAGTCCCAGACAGGGCTCTGCATTTCCTGTGTCACTTTAAGTAAGTCTTCTGAATCTTTCTGAATCCAGCATCTTCTTCTGTTAAATGCGAATACCAATACCTATCTTGACAGACTATAATGAAGACTGAATGAGCCATCAGGTATGGATTACTACTATTTCAAAGTTCTACTTGGTAGGATGATGTCAAATGAATTAGAACTTAGAGGTTCTTTTAGATTAAGCATTCTTAATGCCAACATTGCCTGAGATCCATGGGAAAACTTCCAGATTTTTTGGACCTGTCAAAATTATTTGTAAAATTCTCTTTGTTACCCTACAGCTGTGAGGGATGCTTTTATTGTCCAAAAGTTTAAGAACTCTTTGGATTGAAGGTATCTTTCACTTTTCTACATTGTTTATGATCTTATTTTTTAATGATTCATAAAACAAATATCTATTCAGCACCTACCACATTCCATGCACTGTTCTAGGTGGTGGGGGTACAGTAGTGAACCAAACAGAAAAAAACTATGCCCCTCAATAAGCAAACAGTCTTGCATATTTATTCTTCAGGATAACCTCATGTATCTAAATTGTACATTTAGAGAGAGGTAGGAATAGACATCAGTTATGCAATAAGCATGATGATCTGGTTTGAGCTGACTAAATTTCCAGTGGAGACTCACTCCAATAGCCCAGGAATGAATGCAGGTATAAGGGATTGGAATTCAGTTCAGACCTGCCCATTTTGCCTGGTGGATACGAAACATGTTTAGGGTGTTCACCCTTTGAGGTTTTCTTAGAGAATGGCAACACCATGTTGATTTGGACACTGGGCTTCTCAGACTATACTGAAGGGGAAGAAATGATCCTCCTAACTGCTGGTTGAGAATGTGATGTGAAGAAATAATTCAATTTAAGGTAAAGAGTTATCAAGGTTCATGAAACATTGTTTTTCTGAGAGTAGAAGATGGTGAAGGAGGGAGTAGGGAGAGAGGAAGAGGCAAAGATGGAAGACAGAGAAAAGAGAGGAAGGAAGGGCAGGAGGGAGGAAGGGAGGAGACCACTGAAATATTTCACAGAGGAGAAATGTTCAGTGTTTACAAACATATTGGCTTGTCAACTTGAAGAAATACTGCGCAGCCTTTAAAAATAAGGAGATCATGGAGCAATATAGAAAATGTTCATCGTAAAATAAGTGGAAAAATTACAGCACAAACTTGTGTCTACACTATGTGCATATATGTGCAATATATTTGGATGAGAAACAGAAGGGAATGTTCACTGAATGTTTTTCTAGGGGATCATGAATTTTTTTTTTCCAAAATGTTTTTAATGCTGTTATAGATATCACAGCACACAAACTTAAAAAAAAAAAAAACCCATATGTTCCCAGATTTGTTTTTATTAGTCTGTATTGTAATGAATGTTGGTCTGGTCTGGAAACCAAATCTGCTTTGAAAATAAAGGGTCTAATTATTGTTCTAAGTTTTAATCACCAGCTTGTGCAGTCTGAGCAGACAGGCTGGGAAGACTTGCGAGTCAGTCTGACGGAATTATTGAGAGTGAAGAGACTGCACTGAAAATGCTGCTTTCTTTCCTCACTTGAACTTGAGCAGAAAAAATAGAAAGTCTCAGCATTTCCACCAGTGGGTCTAGCTCCCATGATCTTGGTTTTCATTCATGCTGGAGCTTGCCTGCTCAAATGCTGGTCTTTAAATTTGATAATCCAGCCCCTTCCCTTCCATACTTCTAGCATCAAATTTGAGAGACTTTGGAGGAAACTGGACTGTTCACTGGTATCTTGCTACTCAGAGCACAGGCCTCAGAGCATTGCCTAGAAGCTTGTCAGAACCCAATGCCCCACCCAAGAGACATGGAATCAGAACCCCAATTTTCACAGGACCCCCCCCCTCACATCAAAATCTGTATGCACATCAAAGTCTGAGATGTACTTATCTACACAATTCCTGCAGACTTTTGACTCTTGTCTGTTTACACAGATCTCACCTCCTATTTGTAGCCCTTAGGGAAAAATCATGTGAGATAGAAATACATGCAAAGAAGACATGACCCAGATATCGCCAGATATCAGGATAAGGCCAGTCTGTATCACATTCTAAAAATCAAGAATATGCCCTCAAGGAAATTTCCCACTGGACTATAAATTTCTTCTCCTACTTCCAGGGATGGGGGTAGGGAATCAATCCATGTGGTTCACTATTGTAGCAGTCAGACTTGACACCATACATGGTCATACTTGGGGAGCCAAGGTCATGGATTGGGTGAGTGTGATTAGGACCCCAGGGAACCCATGAGGTATATATACCCACAGTAGCCTAGAACATAAGCTATATGGTGGCAGGAAGTATCCACTGCGTGCCTAGTGGGTAGAACAGTGCCTGCCACACAGGAGACACTTGAGTGATGATTAACTAGCATAGTCATGGTATTAATAATACAATGGAAATCATTTTTATAAACTAAAATTGATGAAGGACTGAAAAGCTATGATGAGCTCATGACCAGATACAGGATGTGGTGATAGTGGGCTTTGCCATTTACAGGCTGTGTGTCTTGGTTCACATGTCTATACCATGGGGGGCCATGCCACATTACTTGTGGGATCTTTGTTCTTCAACCAGAGACTGAACTCAGGCCCTTGACAGTGGGAGTGCAGAGTCAGAGTCCTAACCACTGGACCATCAGGGACGTCCCCCAGGCCATAATGTTTCTGGTACAACTACTCAACTCTGCCCTGGCACCAAGAGTCATAGGCAATAAATCGATGAATGGGTGTGACTGCATTTCAATGAAACTTTGAACTTTGTTTATTAATAAAATAAATAAAATTTATTTATTTAAATTAGGTCATGGGTCACATTTGGCATGTGGGCTGTAAGTTGGTTAACCACTGTCCTAAACTTGTATGTATGTTAGTAATCATTACCCACCAGCTTCTAAATGCTAGAAAGAAACTTGGCATAAAGCTTACTTATTTGCTTGAAATATTTTCTAATCTTTAAAACTTAAGATACCAGATGAGAATATATAGAGAGTTTTAAACATGTTGAACCATGTAAAAGACCAAACTTCTTTAGAGAAGCTTTGTTACGTAGGGCATTTAAAACTCTACTCTCACCATAATACCTCTTTACTTTACAAGACAGAAACTCAGAGCAGGCACATGAAAACATGCTCATCATTTCTAGTTATTAGAGAAATGCAAATAAAAACAACAATGAAGTACTATCTCACACTAGTCAGAATGGTCGTCATTAAAAAGTCTACAAATAACATGCTGGAGAGGGTATGGAGAAAAGGAAACCCTCTTTTACCATTAGTGGAAATGTAAATTGGTATAGCCACCAAGGAAAACAACATGGGAGATACCCTGAAAAATAAAAATAGAGTTGCCATATGATCCAGCAATCCCACTCCTGGGCATATACCTAGACAAAACTTTAATTTGAAAAGATACATGCACCCCACATGGTCATAGCAGCATTATTTGCAACAGCCAAGACATGAAAAAATCTAAATGTCCATCAACAGATGAATGGATAAAGAAGATGTGGCACATTTATGCAGTGGAATATTGCTTAGGCATTAAAAAATGAAATAACGCCATTTGCAGCAACATGGATGGACTTAGAGATTATCACACTCAGTGAAGGAAGTCAGAAAGCAAAAGACAGATCCCATATGATATTACTTATATGTGAAATCTAAAATACAACACAAATCAACGTATCTTTGAAACAAGAACAGACTCACAAATATAGAGAACAGACCTGTGATTGCCAAGGGGCTGGGGGAGAGAAGGATTGGGAGCTTGGGATTAGCAGATGCAAAATATCATATATAGGATGAATATGTAAAAAAGTCTTACTGTATAGCACACACAACCACTTTCAATATCTTGTGATAAAGCATAGTGAAAAGAATATGAAAAAGAATACATATATATGTATAACTGAGTCACTCTGCTATACAGCAGAAATTAACACAATCTTGTAAATCAAATACACTTCAATGAAAAAAAAAAAAAAGACAGAGGCCCAGACTCAGAAAGGGAAACCATTTTACACAAAACTGTATCAGCAATGGCTTTCAGAACTGCAGGTTACTGATTCTAGGTCAGACACATCTCACTAAAACTCTGGGATTATCATGTGGTTCTTTGGGCAAGAGTCATCTGGAAACATGAAAGTGTTAAAAAAAAAAAAAAGTATTGCAAATTATGTGCAAAGCAAATCAACAGGCTGCTTTTTGCTCTATTGTTACAGCGACAATCCTGACATTTAAAGCCATAGCTCTGTGAGTTATACACCTAACAGGCAGCAGGGAAACAAAAATCATGAAACTCAGCAAGGTACCTTCAGCACAAGAAAAATAACAAGTCAGAATCAAACCCACCACATGTCAACACATGCTAAAGATGTAGGAATTTTGAAGAGTCTTGCTGTCGTGAGCCAAAAGGGGGTGCGCGTTTGAATTAAGGCGAAGTCAGAAGAGCAGGCTCTTCCTAAAAACTCCTATGATACCAAGTGCGTGCATGAGCTGGGAGCCATCCCTACGGAAGTCCTGCCCAAGCCTGGCGCCTGGTCCATACTGAGTGCTCAGTAAAGGTGATAACCACAGCTCTTCCTCGCCCAACTTCTCTTGTTATCAACACCATGGAACCATCCTGCTAAGCATCCCTCTGTGTACAGATACAACCATTTTTAATTAGGACCTATTTTGTGTTCAACAGTAAATGGACTTGAGTGTTTGAAGAAAATGTTCCTAGATTTAAAAGTTCCATAAATGAACAGAATATTAATAAATACTAATAGGGATTTGTACACTGTGGGTGTCATGTTAAGCTTTCTAGTTATAATAAGTGTAGAGTATTTTAATCTCATTATTTTGACCTTGCTAGTTTTTAATATATATTTCAAAACAGATAAAATGAATCAGAATTGAATTAACATTTTTTACCCGGTAACATTTCTCAAGAAAACTCTATTAAGCCAAATTAAGTCACTGTTCAGTTTTCTACACAGCATAGCCAAGCAATTTAAAATTCTAAAGTAATTCAATTTTATTGATAAAATTATTTTCATCAGGATTAATTATGCTGGGTATAAATTTTATGCCAAATATTTGATTCATTGATTGCTTTTTGCCAAATTAAAATTTTCAAACAGCAACTTTTGATTTGTGGCTTCTGTTTTGTGGCTTTATTCTATCACACCTGATTTTGCAGTTCTATATTTCTGAAAAGAAGTTTTGATTCTTACATCGATTTCTAGTAAATAATAAAATTTCCTCTTTGCAGTTCTGGCCACTGTCACTTAATTTTGTTTTCATTCTTTGACCAAGTCTAATTTTTCACCGGACAATTTTTGTGGTTTTCCATGATTCCAGCAATATTTGACTCTTCAACCAATTTTTCTTCCACAACAAATTTTACTGTTTGCAGTTTTAGCCACTGTCTGTTTTATTTTGTGTGTATCATCTCTAGCTGCAATATATTAATTGCATTCAACACTGGTGGTCTGTATCTATTTCTTGGAATAAAGAACACAAGTAAAGCAAAGACATACACCTGAGTTTAAAGCAAGGTCCAAATGCCAAAGGCAAAACAGCAGTATCAAAATGTCCTGGTTTGAAAATCAGAAGTTAAAGTTAAATAAAATATAGGAATGGAGAATCTAATTTAGACTTTAAAAGACAGAGATTCAGCTCAGATCAGATCTAGGCTGCAAATGGCTCTTTATAATCATTATCTCCTGGGGTCTTCACTACACCTCCAGCAGGCAGGAATGATCCCCATTTTACATACTGGGAAGCCAAGGTTCAGAGTATGTGGCCCAGAATCATATACTTTATAAAAGTCAGAGCTGGAATTTGAACTCTGTGACTCTCAGTCACTAACACTCTGTATTGTCTAGACTCAAGGAATTACTGAGTATTTTTAAGGAAACCAGACTGTCTTGCAGTCTCAAGGCTACCTCTAAGAAAACCTCGAACCTGATGTAACTTTAAAGAGATCAGTGCCTTGCCATCTGAGTTTGATATTTTATGTATCATTTGGTCTTGGGCCACCATCCATCCATCATGGGTCAGAGGCCCTTGTGCCTTGGTTTGTTCTCAATTAGAATAGTTGGACGCCTTTCTTGGGCTTCCCTGTCGCTCAGATGGTAAAGAATCTGCCTGCAATGCAGGAGACCTGGGTTTGACCCTTGGGTTGAGAAGATCCCCTGGAGAAGGGAATGGCAAACCACTCCAGTATTCTTGCCTGGAAAATTCCATCAGAGAAGCCTGATGGGCTACAATCCATGGGGTCGCAAAGAGTCAGACAAAGCTGAGTGACTTTCACTCACTCAGAGAAGTTGGACACGTGCCTTAGGTGTAGGAACCTGTGCTGATTTCAGACAAATGTGTTTAATTCTCCCAATAAAGGGTATGATCTGGGAACAATGCAGCTTTCACAGTGACACTCAGAATATTTCTGAATTAATAGGTATTCCAATGAAAAAAATAAAAGTTCTGTATTTAGTCTGTCAAAATGCTGAATATAGTAACTGTCCCATATCAAGGGCCTCGGTGTGTATGGAGGCTCTGAGAGAAGTCCTGCAAGTAAGAAAATAAATCCGAGTTCCCCCAAATATGGCTGGCTCACCCTTCTCAGGATAGGTGAATAACGCCACCAGTCATCCCGTTGTGGGAACAAGTATGAGGGTTAAAATCGGCAAATTAAGGATGGTGGGATAAACCAGAGGAATAAACTGACTTTCTCATGGCATTGTTGAACAGCTGAATCAGCCCCAGCAATCACCTATCTTGGGACTTCATGTTAAATAAGAAATATAACCCCTACTGAATATAAGCTATTCTTAATCAGACTTGTTGGTGGGTATTTGGAGAATCAAGCCAACCCATTGTCATTTCCACTGTAGTTATGGAAGAGTTTGAACTCCTGCAGCCGAATGCATCCCTAAGTTATATCTGTTCAACATTTATGGACTAAATGAATACGTTTTCCCACCACCTTGGAGGTTGAAACCACACTGTTTTCTGAAGGTGAGTCATGAGTTCTCCTCCACAAATATGCTCTAAGAATACGGTTTCCGTGGTCATTTCTATACAGAGCACCTCAACTCCAAAGGGAAAGTGAGTAAACATGAAAGTGAAAGGGGAAGGAAGAAACAAACAAAAACTCTTGACATTCCATATTAAAACAAATACTTTGAAAGTCACAAATTCTCTCTCTGGCTTGTTGATGCTGTTTAGCTGCTGAGTTGTATCCAACCCTTTGGTGATTGCATGGACTGTAGGTTGCCAGGCTTCTCTGTCCATGGGACTTCCTAGGTAAGAATACTGGAGTGGTTTGTTATTTCCTTCTCCAGGGTATCTTCCTGACCCAGGGAACCCACATCTGCATTGGCAGGTGGATTCTTTACTACTGAGCCATCAGGGAAGCCCCTCTCCCTGGCTGCTGCTGCTGCTACTGCTGCTAAGTCGCTTCAGTCATGTCCGACTCTGTGAGATCCCATAGACAGAAGCCCACCAGGCTCCCCCGTTCCTGGGATTCTCCAGGCAAGAACACTGGAGTGGGTTGCCATTTCCTTCTCCAATGCATGAACGTGAAAAGTGAAAGGGAAGTTGCTCAGTCGTGTCCGACACTTAGCGACCCCATGGACTACAGCCCAGCAGGCTCCTCCATCCATGGGATTTTCCAGGCGAGAGTACTGGAGTGGGGTGCTATTGCCTTTCCCGTCTCCCTGACTAGCCCTTGCTAAATCTGCCCCAGTCACGTAAATTGCCACCAGCTGGTAATACAATCAATTGGCTCTATTCTTTTGTTTACATGATCATTAGTTCAAAACCAGAGACAATTTGTTGGGTGTGAAAAATGCTACCTCTGTCACATGAATTTACATTTGAAAACTGATTTGGGTCACATTAGGCTTTTAGGACAGCCTCTTCTAGAAGTCAGTGCAGCCACAAAGCATGATAAAAATGATGACAGGTCTGCAGCAGCGTGCTAAACTCACTGTAAATTTCAGGTCTCCACAGAGCCACAGTTGGTAAAGTATTATTGATGAGATGGTGAGACTTACTTGGAGCCATCTTTCTTGATGATTTAAAATTGACAACTCAACTTAATAAAACATAACTTGAGATAGGCAGAAGGGTGTTATAATAGTCTGATGGCCTTTGTTATATTTAGCTTCTGATCAGATGATTAATATAAGGCATGCTAAACAACCAGTGAGCTGCTAAGATTTAAAAAGTTCTAAGCATTGGGGGAGTGGAAATCTCCTCAGTTCGTAGTTTGAGGTGCATGTGAAAAAGAAGTTTCCTACTGTAGTTCTAATTGAGTTTCTCTTTGACTTGGCATTTTTTCCAATACCAATTTCATTTTTCATATTATTGGAAGTTGGCAGAGAGTAGGAGAGAGAGAGAATTCCAGTGGTGCTGATGTGCTCGGGGATCTGTTGCTCAGAGGTTCTATGTCTCTGGGTGTGTCAGGAATTTCTCCAAATATCAATTTCCACATCCACAGTCTGGGGACAGTGACCGTTTCCCTCCTCCAGAGAGTGTGCAGGACCACACAGGTGAACAATGAGTGCACACATCTTCCTTCTGGCTTTCCTATCCTTAGTATCCTGACTAATTTCATCACAGCCTTGTTTATCCTGCTCAGTGTGAAGTTATGTAAATTATCCTAATGCTTTATTCTCACAGGCAGGACATACAGTGAATACACACAAAAACACCCGTCGGGAGTTCCCCTTAAGGGTATTTTGAGAATCAAGTAAGATACTGTATTTAAAATTGTGTATCCACACCAACCCATTATCACTTCCCCTTTAGTTATGGGAGAGTATGAGCTCTTATAAATATCCAATTACTATATATTTAGTGAAGAGATTTAGAGAGCATGAAAGCATATCAGCTTCTATTGTGGTTTTGAATCATTCTTATTAAGGATCAAGTTAATTGCTCCCAAACTTATTACTTATTTTCCCAGAAAAAAATAAACCATGTTACCAAAAAAAGTCTGAGGAAAAAGAAGATGCCATTCAAAACATACCATCTGGGAATAGATATAAAACATATTTTTTTCCCTTTGCATGTCTTGTAAAATGAATGTGTGAATTCATTATTGGTATTAAAACAGCAGCATCAAATGCTTTGCTAATTAATGTTGACCCTATAGTGGAGGAACATTTTCTGGTCTTTCCTATGTAAGCTGTTCTCATGCCAGATTTCCCTATTCTTGCTTGTATAACATAATTCTAGAACTGAAGTTTCATTTTCATGGCTTCAGTCCATCACTCCAGCTTAGTAAGATCTTTCTGCATTTGGAAACAATTCATCTCCAGGATTAGATAGTACTCTCTTTCTTTAAAAGCCTATTCATGCCCTTGTCTTTAACCTCTAGAAACAGGATCCTTGGTCTAGGTGGGTATCCCTGATAAGCACCCTGTAACTCCCGTTAGCAAGTTGTAATCCCCTCTTCAGTGGCTGTCTTCACCCTTGTACTATGAAGGGGCTTCCCTGGTGGCTCAGACCGTAAAGAATCTGCCTGCAGTGAAGGAAACCTGGGTTCGATCCCTGGGTTGGGAAGATCCCTTGGAGTAGGGAATGGCAGCCCACTCCAGTATTCTTGCCTAAAGAATCCCATGGACAGAGAAGCCTGATGGGCTACTATTAGGCTCACGCACCACATCTGTTTCATTTAACAATGAAACAAAAACTGGGTCTGCCACTGTGGTTGATACATAGTAAGTCCTCAATAGATACCAGCTAAAATAATCAGATTGTTTTGAATCTACTTTCTTAAAGTTAAAAAATTCTATAGACTTGGAGAGTCTTCTTTACTAATAAGGACAGTAAAACAACCCACTTTCTGCCAGGCTTCCCTTAATAATCTTCCTTACAGGTCAGAATAAAATTCTTCTCCTTGCTGCTTCTGTATTTTGAGAGACAGACTTTTCACTGCTCAAGACTGTGCTAGACACAGCAGACTTCTCTGATTTTAATAGCATCAGATTCTTTGCAAGTATGTATTAGCTGAGGACATTGAGGCTGGTTACTATCTGAATTTTAGTTTTTGCATCTTTAAAGGGGCTAATAATAGGATATATTTCACAGATTTATCATAAGAAATGCACTGGACAGTCATAGTGTATGCAAAGTGTTTAGCTGAGTACTTGGATGCAGGGGGATGAGATGTGGTTGAAATCCCTTTCCCCATTTATTCACTCATTCAGTAAATGTCTGGCATGAGCATGGGGGGAGGGGGGAGCAACACAATTTTTCCTCCGTGCTTTTCACACACTTGTGTACTAAGTCACTTCACTAATGTTTGACTCTTTGCAACTCTATGGGCCACAGCTTGCCAGGCTCCTCTGTCCATGGGATTCTCCAGGCAAGAACACTGAAGGATTTCCTTCTCCAGGGGACCTTCCCCATCCAGCGATTGAAGTTGTGTCTCTTATGTCTTCTGCAATGGGGAGCAGGTTCTTTACCACTAGCGCCATCTGGGAAGCCCAAATTTTCCCTAAATGCTTTTCACACACAGGCACTCACATTTTTCTGGGTTTGGATTTCTAGCCTCAGTTACTTGGGACAGCTGGCTGGCACCCCAGAGACCTGTGGCTGCCCTAAACCAGCTCCAAGAGTAGAGAAATCTGGAGAATGAGATAAAGGGCTCTTCCCTACCATGGGTGATCCTAGAGAGAGAACTTTATCATCATGACACTTGACACCATCTGCAAAAGGCAGAGCCTCCTTGACCTTCACCCAGGCCACAGGATTACTGTGGGGATCTTAATGAAATAAAGTTGATGAAGCACCTCAAATATGAAAATACTTTTAAATGAGCATCCTAGCTGCTGAAATTTGCTACTTAACTTCAGCTGGTTGACATTATTCTATAAGTGTCAATACTAGGCTACAATTAGAAATAAGGTTGTTTTGCAGGACTTGTACCTAGAGGAATTTATAGAACATGCATATGTATCTTTGATCTTTTTCAGAAACCATGGGTCATCCAAATAAAGAATGACATTTTTAATAGACTATTATGCAGCCTCTAAAATCATATTCTCAAAAACAACCTGACAGGCATAATAAAGCCCTCATGATACTTTTACTTATAAGAAGGGAAGAAACACATTTGCTTACATGTGATGTGCTCTCTGATCTTTCATTTATATAAGTATGACTGAGAGCAAAAGTTTAATAACAAGGATAAAGGCAACAAGGCCAACAAAAAAGAGGAGATGAGCATCTAATTTAAAATAAGTGCCAGGGTTGTGTTAGGTGTTTTAAGTATATTGTTCCATTATATTCCATTAAATATATTGTTCCATTATATTACTACTTGCATAATGAGAGACTATTACTCTCATTTCAATCTCACTAAAGCACATTTATGGTTGGTATAATTATTACCGTCCCGTTTTACAGATAGGACAACTTCAGCTCAGAGAAACTGTCCCTGGCTTCAGTTTCAAATCTGGTATGTGTCAGAGTAAGGTTGATTTTATGTCAGAGGAAAGTTATCCTAATAGTAAATAAGGAAAATAATTCAAATAACCATCAACATAAGGTCAATAAATGAAGGTGTGTCCTTACAATGGGATGCCCTGAAGCCACTGAAAACCATAGCGCAGGGGATACCACTTGAGGAGTAGCTGAGTAGCATATTTGATCAACCCTCATGTAGGTAACAGCTAGAAACTCTTGACAACATATAATATAACTACCTGGAAGGACTAGAGAGTGAACTAAAGCAGGAAGAACCTGGAAGGGAGTGAAGACTTGGAGGAAGACAACGGTACCAGGTGAGTTTCCCATTTTCATGGCTCTCGGTCTGCAAGTAGGACCATTCAAAGTCAGGTGGACAGGTCAAAGTCTCACGGACAACTCAGTGTCAGTGGCTTACAGGATATTACAGAGGGTTCAGGACGATAGTGGGCACTGGACAGCAAACGGGGAGAACCCAGAGAAGAGAGACTCGAAGATAGAGACCCCCGATTGCTGTTTATGAACTCTGCCACAAACTCTGCTGATGTGGCCCCTGAGCCATGCACGGTGAGCAGTCTGCAGGCACCAAGTATCTGAACTCCCACCCTCTGTAGGGCAGATAGATATAGAGTATGCAAGCGTGCATTTAACTGAGCTAAAACCAAAACAGAATAGACTAGCAAGCAAACAAAATGCTCTTGTGGGGAACAGAACAGAATCGAGAATTTCTAGATAACATCTTTTACAATGCTCAGTGTACAATCCAGTTTTTGATTGGCACTAAAAAGAAGACAGCAGAGAAATATGACCCATTTTCACAAGAAACTGCAACCGATGGAGACCAACTCCAAGGGCCACCAAGATTTTGGAATTAGGAGACAATGGTTTGAAAGCGGCTATTATAATTATGATTATGTATCCAAAAAAGTATGATGAAATAATAGGAAATGTTAGTAGAGAAAAAAAAAAAAAAAACCAAATGGGAATTCTAGGACTGAAAAATAAACAAAGTAAAATATTCACTGGTTAGTCTTAACAGCAAAATGAAGATGAAAGAAAGTCAGTCGACCTGAAGACAAATCAATAATAATTATTCAATCATGAAAAAAATAGCAAGAAAGAAAAAGCACAGACAGATCCTTTTAGGGGCCTGCAGGACAATATCAAAAGGTGTAACATGGGTAATTTTTGTCCCAGAGGCTAAGGCAAAAATGTTTGAAGAAATAGTGGCTGGAGATTTCTCAGATATGGTGATACAATACAATTACAGATTCATATCCAAAGAAGGATAAATACAAAGAGAACTACATGAAGGCCCATCACAGTCAAACTGCTGATGACCCAAGATGAAGAAAAAAACCTTCTCAGTAGCCAGAAATCCACCCACATGACCTCAATTTTATTCATTAAAATGAACTCTAAAAGAGTCATGAACCTAAAAGTAAAAGTTAAAGCTGTACAGATTTTGGAAGAAAAGGGAAAAATATCTTCTCTACTATGGGTGTAGGTATAGATTTCTTAGACTAGCCACAGAAAACTATACTCAAAAAGAGAGACATTAAAATTAGACTAACATTAAGAATTTCTGCCCACTGAAAAACATCATTAAAAAATGAATAGTCAATCCACAGACTGGGATAAAATACTTGCAAAACATATATCTGACTTGGGCCTGGTTCCAAGGATATGTAAAGAACTCCTATAAACCCAATGATAAAAAGGCCAAAAATAAAAAGGGGCAAAATATGGGAAAAAGCACAGTCATTAGGGTAATATAAATCTGCAATGAGAAGTCACTACATATGCACAAAGATAACTAACATTAAGGTCAGCAACACCAAATGCTTGTAAAAATGTGCAGTAACTGTCACTCTCATGCATAGTGGGGAGTGAAACAACCACCTTGGAGAAAGACTGACCGTTACTTATAATACCCAGTATGAATCTACCCAAGGACGCAACAATTTTATTTCTAGGTATTTACTCAAGATAAGTGAAAAACATATGTCCATACACTGATTTGTATGTGAGTGATTGTTTATGGTGGTTTATCCATGGCTGCCAAGGCACCCATCAATAAGGAGGGTGGACTAAAAAAATGTGCTAAATTTAGGAGACAAAATACTACTCAGTAACAAGGAAGAATGGACTACAGATACATGCAGCAACATGGGTAAAGCTCTAAAACCTTTCGCTGAGTGACAGAAGTCAAATAAAAAATACATACATACTGTGTGATTTCATTTACACTGAATTCTAAGAGCAACACAAGTAATCTATGATGGGAAAAATCAGCACAGTGGTAGCCTCTGGAATAGGGGGTGGGTTGGAGGGTGGGTTGGAGAAGGGCCAGAGGGAACTTTCTGGGGTGATGGAGATAGTTTCTATCTTGATGGGGGTTGGAGTTGCATTTATCTGAATGCAAATGTTATATATAAAATTTCTGGATGTCATAGTATCATAGTATAAGAAATTTACTTCAAAAGGAAAATAAGAACCAAAAAC
This sequence comes from Muntiacus reevesi, assembly GCF_963930625.1. NCBI lineage: Eukaryota > Metazoa > Chordata > Mammalia > Artiodactyla > Cervidae > Muntiacus > Muntiacus reevesi. The sequence goes on along the minus strand of NC_089250.1, from coordinate 223,027,055 downwards.
AAATGTTGAACTCTAATTAACAATATGCATGTGGAAGTATTTAGGGGGTGGTGTATTACATATTTGTCACTAAGAAATGAAAAGAAAATGAGATGGATTGATTAAAATATAACAGGATGGATTGATATATGTGTTACTTTATATATATATGTGTGTGTGTGTGTGTGTGTGTGTGTGTGTGTGTGTGTGTATTCATAATAAAATTTTGGAAAAAAGTTCAGAAACTATTTTATAAAATGGAAGGGCAGGCTCCTCTAATGCTGTGAACAGACCTGCATCTAGCCAAGGAGACATGAGATTTGCAGGTCTTATCATCCCTACCCCCATGATAAGCTCCAGACGAGCATGGCATGATGGTGGGCTTTGATCCAGATAAAACTTAGAAGACAGGATAAATGCTTTGGTAGTTTCCTGTTTTTATATGGAACATTTGGGAAACTTGGCTCTATTATTTTCTTTTTGGAATATTATCAAACGATGCTCAAAAGCCCTTTGTGCCAGAGGAAAAAAGCCTGGTCATGCCATCATGTTGAGTTTGATGCCCATATGGGCCACTTTGTCTCCTCGCAGTCCTTTTTCGTGTTTTCCTTCCAGTTTTCTGTTCGTTAGGCGGGATGTCTGGAATCAGCAATCTTAGTCCTGGCTCTGCCATTTACCAGCTTTCAGCCATAGACCATTTTGTCCTTCTCTTTCATGGTTTGGTCACAAAATTGATTCTGCCACTTTAAAGGTAGTGGCACAGTCTAGTTCCACAAATGTGCTGAGAGAATTTTTGCAGCAATTCTGCCTATGAATATGTTTAATATCAAAGAGTTCTAGTTGGTTTGACTTCTAAAAAATACCTTCCATCTGCAGAGTTAATTCACAAATCTACAACCTGTGCCAGAAGCGCAGGGACATCTGATCACAGAGGAGAAGAGGAAGCCTTCCTGATCAAGATCGATAGTCTCTACCGGAAAACTCAGGAAATCCCATATATAGCATTTCCTTGCAGGGACTCCTGTTATAATTCTACAGATATAGCGCCGAAACCCCCAGCAGAGAACATCGAAGGTCATCTGAGAATGCAGCCACATGACAAGGCACATAATTTATGCAGTGATCAAAAGCCACAATCTGGTTCTCTCTGCATCCAGAGTTTGCATACCAAACTCTGCCTGGGCCATTCTATCTCAAGAATGTTGCCATCCACCCCAAGGCTGAGACAGGTGAAAGCGGCTGGGAAGGAAAGGCCCAGCTCAAACACTTCCGATGAAATGTAACTTTAACGCAAAGAGGGAGATCTCAGGTGGTAAACCTTGGTTGCGCCGTTATCACAAATGTTCACAGGGCCACTTAGTCTCTCTCTTTGGGGCCCCCCCAGAGCAGACCCTGAGGAAGGACTTGGGTGAAAGTCGACTTTTGAAAAATGATGCCAGGAGTCACAAGTAGGAAGTGGGGAGGTGAGGCAGAGCAGGGAGACAGCAAATGAAGGATGCACTAGAGGGGCACATAACTCAGTCCCCCTGGGACCCTCAGAGGGACAGTGGAGAACATGCCCCAGAACTGTCCACACTAAGAGCAAGGACACCAGAGAGTCAGTCCAGAGGTCCGACCCTTCTCCTTGGCTTTCCTGACTCAGCAAGCTGCCAAGCGAGGGGCAGAAGCAGGCTCTGGAGAGGGCAGGCTGCCATGCTGAGGGTGAAGTCCAGGACTGAGCGGGGATACCACGGGGAGGGCGACAGTCTCTGCTCTACTCTTTGTCTAGTCCAGTGTTTCTCAGACGTGCTTTTAATGGCTGGGATCAGCAGATCTAGATATGAATATTGACTTATAATTGAATATTAATATCATTGAACATTGACTTAGCAACTCACTTAAGCTTTTGGCATTTATTTCCTTATCCTTTATAACAGTATCTAATGAAGATTAAGGGAGATGAGGACTGAAGGGCAGTTCCTCAGACTCCTTCACAGAGCAATCATTCTGTGATGCGCAGCTGTTACATCATACTCTATATTGTAAGTATGGCTGACCCTGGAACAACATGGGTTTGAACTGCGTAGGTTCACTTATATGCAGATTTCTTCCAATAAATGTAGTACCTACATTTTCATTTCACATGTTTCAAACATATATAACAGCTGTATATGTACACATAAGTATATACATCTTACAGTTTTGTGCATATAGAGCATATCACACTAATATATGTTATATTAACTATGTTATTGTATTTACAATTACTGTGGAGAGGTACAAAACTAGGGTAACCGATACAGGATTCTTCTGCAACCAGGCAGGCCGCAGTTTTTTCTCTCCTTCTCCAAGATCAATACATTCTCCTTATGTAAATAGGATCTTCAGTAGGGGCTCTGGGAATGGCTTCTTTAAGTCTAGTTGGTGCGTTACCAGAGGGATTTTAGGGAGGGAGATGTTAGGAATTCTCATCACCATGTGGGTGACTAACTGCTTAACATTTGTCACAGGGTTATTAAATAGTGGTTCCTAATTAAATACACAGAGGAAATCAAAGTTTCAGTGCTCTGTTTAATACAAAAGGGAGGTAATATAATACAGTAATTGAAAAAGATCAGACACACAGATGTGCATGCTTGCAAGAGCATGCCCAGGCACAGAGACACACAGACCAGCGCCCCCCTCCCCCAAGAACCCAGCTGTTGGCACTAAATATTCTTGGTCCCAGCACAGGCTCTATCCTGACCAGCACGGCGGTTTTAGTGTAAGCTCTACAACCAGCCAACTTGTATTCGGATCTCAGCTTCAAAATTACTAGCTGTGCAAGCCTAACTGAGTCATTCAACTTCTCTTCTGATTCCTTATCTGTAAAGCGGGGATCGCAACAGCACCTCACGGGTCCTATTACTAGGATGAGGAATGGATGAGCTGCTGTGAGTAAGGCGGCCAGTTCAGCACTTGACGCAGGACGTCTAAGTACAGTGGTTGTTTGAAATGGGTTTCTCTCAGATCTGAGCACATGGAACTACTCTCTGAAAGCCCACACCATCTTAAAATACCTGCATTTCACTCTTAGGGACATAAGTAGAATTTTAGAACCCAGGGAAATGCTAGAAATCCTCTAAGGCAGTGTTTCCCCAATTTATGTCCAATCTGGAGGATCTCTTTAAAATGCAGATTTCCACTCAGCAAGGGAAACCTGAGATTCTGCCTCTCTAACAGTGATGGTGATGCTGCTGGCCCTCAGAAACAAAAGTCTTACTTTTCCAAACAGGACCCAGAACACCTATGCTGAATTGGCCAAGAGCATATGACTTGTAAAAGAAGACTCATTTAGAATTCAGGTGTTTTGACTCTGAGTCTGTGGTTCCATAGGCTTCCCTGATAGCTCAGTTGGTTAAGAATCTGCCTGCAATGCAGGAGACCCTGGTTCAATTCCTGGGTCAGGAAGATCCGCTGAAGAAGGGATGGGCTACCTACTCCAGTATTCTTGACCTTCCTTTGTGGCTCAGATGTAAGAATCTGCCTGCAATTTTGGAGACCTGGGTTTGATCCCTGGGTTGGGACAATCCCCTGGAGAAGGGAAAGGCTACCCACTCCAGTATTCTGTCCTGGAGAATTCCATGGACTATATAGCCCATAGGGTAACAAAGAGTAGGACCTGACTGAGCAACTTTCACTTTCACCTGTGGTTCCACTGACTTCTAAACACAAACACCATCTGGCTTCTGACAGGAAATTCCTCCCCGTCGGAAGGCATTTCTATTGATTTTCCATAGAAGGGCGGATTCCAGATGAGTTCAAGTCCTCCGTGGAGAACTAGTTGTGTTTTCAGTCCACAGGACAAGATCATATTAAGAAGCACATGTCAGACACAGGGAGCATTGCTGGTCTTACACATGAGTGCCTCTGTGATCGAATAATTGTCAATGGATTAATCCAATTACTGGAAAACTTTTCAGTGTCTTTGGAACACCTCAGACTTACGAATCTAGTTTTTTCAATCTAGTTTTTCAATCTCATTATGAACTATGAATACTGATCAAGTGTTTCTAGTATCTAATCGAGTATCTAAATTGAGATGTGCTTAGTATCTAATTGAGATGTGCTCTACATGTAAAATACATGGACATGGTGGTAGTTTAGTCACTAGATCATGTTCAACCCTTGTGACCCCCGGGGACTGTAGCCCACCAGGCTCCTCTGTCCTTGGGATTTCCCAGGCAGGAATATCAGAGTGGGTTGCCATTTTCTTCTCCAGTAAAACACATGAAGGATTCCGAAAACTATGTACAAAAAGGGACATATTAATAATTTTATATTGATTACATGTTCAAATGATCATACTTGCATGTACCAGGTTAAATAAACCATGTTACTCAATTAATTTTACGTGTTATGTCTTCTTTCCTTTCTTTAAATGTTGATACAAAAAATTAAAATTGCATATGTGGCATAAACTATATTTCTACTGGAAATTGGTTCAGATGGATGGATAGATAAGCATATAAATTACAGATGGACAGAATAAACTCTATGCATTTAATTTACAATCTAATTTATACATGATATAATTTAGATGTGTAAAATGAATACATCTATAAATTATTTCAGAATTCTCTCATGCATTCCTATCCTCTTAAATTGGGTATATGCACATATGTATGACATGTATTTTGTTAATCTTTGTTCAAGCACTTAACATGTTAAATTTCTCTTACATACTCACATTAAAAATGCCTTTCTGTGTTTATGATGTGAAACAATGACTCTTTATTACAACATGCTTGTACTTGATAGTTGATTTCATGAATTATTAGTTTCCCAACAGCATGTGGAGAGGGCCTTCAACTCCCTGAAGAGAATACATCTCCCTCCCTCACTGACTTTGTCCTTTAACACAATAATGATGTCAGTGAACTTCTTTCTCCGTGTCAGAGAGCAAATGGTCTGGCGCTCTGGCCAAGGCTTAGGGTGCTCTCAGAGAAGAGCAGGGTGGCACAGGTTTGTAACTTGGCTTTACCACTTAATAAAAGCAAGAGAGTTCCAGAAAAACATCTATTTCTGCTTTATTGACTATGCCAAAGCCTTTGACTGTGTGGATCACAATAAACTGTGGGAAATTCTGAAAGAGATGGGAATACCAGACCACCTGACCTGCCTCTTGAGAAATCGCTATGCAGGTCAGGAAGCAACAGTTAGAACTGGACATGGAACAACAGACTGGTTCCAAATAGGAAAAGGAGTACGTCAAGGCTGTATATTGTCACCCTGCTTACTTAATTTATATGCAGAGTACATCATGAGAAACGCTGGGCTGGAAGAAGCACAAGCTGGAATCAAGACTGCCGGGAGAAATATCAATAACCTCAGATATGCAGATGGCACAACCCTTATGGCTGAAAGTGAAGAGGAACTAAAAAGCCTCTTGATGACAGTGAAAGAGGTGAGTGAAAAAGTTGACTTAGAGCTCAACATTCAGAAAACCAAGATCATGGCATCTGGTCCCATCACTTCATGGCAAATAGATGGGGAAACAGTGGAAACAATGTCAGACTTTATTTTTTTGGTCTCCAAAATCACTGCAGATAGTGATTGCAGCCATGAAATTAAAAGACGCTTACTCCTTGGAAAGAAAGTTATGACCAACCTAGATAGCATGTTAAAAAGCAGAGACATTATTTTGCCAACAGAAGTCCGTCTAGTCAAGGCTATGGTTTTTCCAGTGGTCATGTATGGATGTGAGAGTTGGACTATGAAGAAGGCTGAGGGCAGAAGAATTGATGCTTTTGAACTATGGTGTTGGAGAAGACTCTTGAGAGTCCCTCGGACTGCAAGGAGATCCAACCAGTCCATCCTAAAGGAGATCAGTCCTGGGTGTTCATTGGAAGGACTGATGTTGAAGCTGAAACTCCAATACTTTGGTCAACTCATGTGAAGAGTTGACTCATTGGAAAAGACCCTGATGCTGGGAGGGATTGGGGGCAGGAGGAGAAGGGGACAACAGAGGATGAGATGGCTGGATGGCTTCACCAACTCAATGGACATGAGTTTGAGTAAACTCCGGGAGTTGGTGGTGGATGGGGAGGCCTGGTGTGCTGCGATTCATGGGGTCATGAAGAGTGGAACTCAACTGAGCGACTGAACTGAACTGAGGCAAGTTAGTTAGCCTTCTTGATTCCTAGTCTTCTTTGTCAAGAAAAGAGACTATGAAAGAACACATCTCATAGAGTTTTGTGAGGACAGAGTTGCATGCAGCTTGCAGCAAACCTTGCCTCTTGCCTGGCTCAGATCACACACTCGGTCCACCCTGGTTCTACTGTGGGGCCTAATGCTCAGTGTCCTCAGGTCTCTCTCTTCTGAGCCTGGTGAAAATCACTCTCTCTTGTCCCCTTGGAAGTGGGAAGGGGCTATATCATTATTATAGTCAGTGGATTGCACCAAGAAGTGGGGTCTGTTACTTCCAAGACAAATCATTTAGTTATGAATGCAGAATCTGAAATGTTCTCTTCCTTTGCCATGGACAACTTACTGGTATCTTGTTAAGATGGTGCTGTCATGACATCATGGGGCATGCTTACATGGAGTAGAACACTTCTCTAACCAACATTGGTTATGGAGCATCAGCAATAATTAAGCTTTTTTGCTTAAACCATTAATTTTTGGAGGATGGTTTATTACTGCAGCACAACTTAACCCAACCTGACTAACACTCTGTTACCTAAGGCAACTTCTCGGCTGAACTAGGTCTTTTGATTTGAATTTGCAAGACTTTACCACAGTTCTTGATCTACAGCTTCCCACAGAAAAACACCAATAGTTCAGTCATTCCTCCAAAGTAATTGAAGATCACTCATTTTGGGTGTTTCCTCATCATCTGATTCCATCAACTTTTTTCCCTCCTGAACCAAGTTGCTACCAAGGCCACTAATTTATTTATTTATTTATTGGCAAAGTTGATTATTTAAGTCATGTTTGCCTTCCTAAAACAACTTCTGCTTCTAAAACAGCTTTTATGACCAAGATACTTTAAAAAAAAAATACTGCACCAAGGTTGTTAAAAAGAATGGAAACTACAGATCATAAAAATATGAATTCACATTTCACAATAGCAAAACATTCATTTCCGTGTAGATTGGGATATAAAATCAATATATGTTAACCTATTCTTTAAGAACAAAGGAAAATAAAGGGAAATATCAATGTTTTTGTTATTATTTGATCCAAATTCATGGATCTGTTGTTGCTTATGGCTATAAAGGACCCCAAAGGTCATTATATCCAATATCCTCAAACTGTCAGAATCAAATTTATAGTAGTTTATGTCAAAATATTTAGTTATAGGGACAGAGATCATATACATTTCTAATATTACATTTTTAAGGAATAGTTAATAATTTTACAGTTTTCCAGAAGCTAAGAAAGCTAAAATTTATTGCTGCAAGAGCGGAATTTCTTAGTAAGAATGCCAAGAAGCAAGAGGATCCCAGAGAAGCTCACGGGATATTTAAGGTTAATTTTTTTTTTTCCATCTAGAGAAGCATCCTGTTCCTTGGGAGAAAAGCAAAATTGTCCTCAAAGATCTGGGGAATGTTTCAAGTGTCATTGGTCCAATTTTTCCCTCCCTCCTTGACTTTCATTACCTTATCTGGTCGCCAACAACCATAATGACCGCCCACTTCACCTGTTATCTCTAGAGAGAAGATAGGAATCAGTATTTATTTCAAAAGCTCTCTTTTCTTCTAAAAGATAACTGCTTGCTCCCATAAGGGGCAGAACCCAGTTCATACAACTCGAGGTCTCGGCCCCTATCCATGATGACCAGGGTTATCACTGGAGTGGAGGTTAGAGTGAATGTTGGGGAGAGCTGATAAGGATGAGGATGGCCCCATGATGGTGAGGCTGGAGGAAGCAGTGCTAGTGTTTCTGAGTACAGTCTATGGCTAAGGTTCTGCTGCCAGACTTCTCAGGTTTAAATCATCCTGGCTCCACATTTTCCAGATAGGTGACCTCCGATGGCAACCTAGTCTCTTCGTGACTCATTTTCTCATCTTCAAGATAAGGAAAATAATTAATGGTCTCTACCTTCGAGAGCTGCTATATAAATTAAATGTGCTAATACTTGTAAAGTACATAAAACAATACCTGAAGTGTAGTAGGTGCTATCTCTATAGGTGGTTCTTAAAAAGAAAATGATGATGTTGCTGAAATGATGTGATCATATTTACAAACGGTATTTGTTAATCAAAAATCTGAAATGCACCTTCAGCTTCATAGTTCTGTTAGAGAACCACTGTATGAATTGTGGCCTGTGCAGGAACCTGAAACACAAGCTACCTTATCTGAATGAAAGTAAAACTCCTGATTACCTCTCTAATGGAAGAAGCACACTGACACAAATAATTCAGGATGCATGATTACAAAATCGGTTTGTTTGTACTGGATTTAAAAACATGCATTGTGAGTTCTGAGAATCTACCTTAAATTGAAGCAGTTACTGCCCCTTATTCTTGGATACCTGAACACTGAACTGAAGCACATGAGAAGTGAACAACTTTTGCCCCCAGTCCCACACCACACCAAACCCCAAACCCTAAAGCTTCCCCAGTGGCTCAAGTGGTAAAGAATCTGCCTGCAATGCAAGAGACACAGGAGACTCAGGTTTGATCTCTGGGTTGGGAAGATCCCTTGGAGAAGGAAATAGCAACCCACTCCAGTATTTTTGTTTGGAGATTCCCATGGACAGAGGAGCCCAGTGGGCCACAGTGCATGGGGTCTCAAAGAATTGGACACGACTATATACATGCACTGATTTCAGTCCTGAGTATTCACTGGAAGGACTAATATTGAAACTGAAGTTCCAATACTTTGGCCACCTGATGTGAAGAACTGACTCCTTGGAAAAGACCCTGATGCTGGGAAAGATTGAAGGCAGGAGGAGAAGGGGGATGACAGAGGATGAGATGATTGGATGGCATCACCGACTCAATGGACAAGAGTTTGAGCAAGCTCTGGGAGTTGGTGATGGACAGGGAAGCCTGGTGTGCTGCAGTCCATGGGGCTGCAACCTTATAAATCTCTGCAGTGAAAATATTCTAACCAGTGGGTGGCAATCATGTGTCATGACGCCAAAAACCATACCTTCTTCAAAAATTTTCAATACTGGGCAGAAATTGAAGAACAAGGGAGTAGGGGTGGAAAAGGTTGAAAAAAGTGGTGATCAAGCTGGATGGAGACCATGCCCTCAACGCTCTTGCAGGTTTCAAATCAAATGGTGCAGCTGCAGGGATGTAAAATATTCTAATCCCCCCTCCCCCAACCTGCTTAATTCCTTTCACAGAACTATTCAGAAACATATTCAGAAACAAGAGCATTAATGTTGAAGATGATGGCGGCCAGTCTCTGCTAGTGATGACAAAGGCTCATGGACCGGTCATGAGCACTGTGAGGTAGCTGATGCAGAAGACCAAACCTTTGTCTTTAAAGAGCCTATGCAACAAAAAGCAGTTGGTAAAGAATCCTCCTGCAATGCAGGAAACCCCAGTTCGATTCCTGGGTTGGGAAGGTCTGCTGGAGAAAGAATCGGCTACCCACTCCAGTATTCTTGGGCTTCCCTTGAGCAGTGCATGAGAGAGTCCTGTCTCCTCACATTTCTGTCTAATTTGACCCACCTTTGCCAGATTCTGAGTGCTATTGATGACTGGGAATGCAATATATTCCTGTGAGACTGATCTCTGACATTACAGAGGCCTGAGATGTCCCACTGAACAGTTATGTGACATTGTATCAGTTTTCATCTGTAAGCATCAGTACCTTTATCTGTAAAGTGGGGATGAACAACATTGAGACAATGTGTTAAGGAGTTTTAGACACTAAGTGAGATAATGCCTATAAAATTATTAGGACAATGTCTGGCACTTAAATAATGTATAAAATCATCATCATCATCTTCTTCTTCTTCATTCCATTGTAATCTGGAATCTGCTGATTCAACCCATAAGATCTGACCATGGCACCTATCCCTCACTGAAGCTCTTCACTTCCATTTCTGCTGAGGTTGCCATTTTGCTAAGCCCTAGTTGTGTCTTCTGCAGAACACCAGTGATGCCCCAACTAATAAACTAGCTGGGAAGATTGATATTCAACAAGATAATGGGCTGATCATGCTCTGGTAGCCCTAGAACATGATTGATGGCTTCCTAGCCCAGGCTAAGAACACTTGTGTTAGGGCTTCCTTCAACATTTTGGCTTGGGTAAGTGGTAGAATGGAGAGGCCAGGGAGAGGAGAAGGAACAAGCCAAACAGGCTGAGAAGGACAGGCCAGGGAGGAAGGAGGGGAACTGAGTCATGTTACAGCTCTGCCTTTTCTTTTACACTAAAACATGTCTCTTCATCCTGTCCTATTCCAACATTTTTCTAACATATTTTTCCTTTGATTATAACAACTCAACAGCACTAAAAATATAACAGGATATGCATTTTGTCTCTAAAGCTAAACAGTCAATCAGGCCCTTGGATCATCAATTAGTTTGTCTGGGCTGAAAAACATTGATACTCGAAAATTTTAATAGAAAATGATAGTCCTTGTATGGTTATTTGTTCTTGTTTATTAAGCATCGACTTTATCTCAAATACTAGGTGAGTCCCTTCATGTGTTTTCAGTCATTTAATCCTTGACAAAACCAAATTTGGAAGGTTCCTATTTTACAGATGGGGAAAGTGAAGTTCCCAGGGCCATGTGACTTGCTCAGGCTCTCAGTGGTAGCTGAGAAGCAGAGAGTAGGCTTTTCTGACTTGTAAGTCTGTGTTCTCCACCACTGCCCCACACAGCCTCTCTATCAACCAATCAAGATGACTGAGAGATATAGTGAGTTGCCTTCTGTAGCCCTAAGATTTAGTAGTAAGGGAATGAAGGCTGTCCTTTGGAAGGAAATCTATAAATCAATAAGTAATCAGTAAGAACAAAGATAGGCAAAACTAGAGAGATGACTCCAAAACTAGAGAAAATGACTCCAGGGATGTGAAACTCAGCCATCTGTTTGAAGGAAGGAGCACATCTAAGGAATGAGCTGGGCCTAAAGACGCTGGCCACCAATGGAAGCCCAAGCAACATGATGCCACGCTGGCAGTGCCCATTCTGGAGGCAGGAAGCGCTGCTGAGGCAAAGAGCTAATATTCGGATGGCAAAGATGGTCTGGGCCTACTGCTGGAGGGAAGTTAGTAGGCTGTCTCAGCCCTGTCTCTTTGGATATCCACTCTGACCACACTTCATGCTCACGAAGCAGTCTTCCAATCATGATCCAGCTTTCCATAAAAGGTGAGGGAGAAGCTGAAAAGTGCTGACCATGTGGACTTTGAGTATCTGGTCTCTTTGACAGTAATTTCTCTTTGTAAATTAGCAGATCAGCTCCACGCAGGGAGAGAATTTGCTGATCATTTGTGCTTTGTATATCTCAGAGCCTGTGATAGTTATTCCCCTTTTTAAATGAATAGATTGGCTTCATATAGGAAGAGAAAATGCTGATCACACTGACTTTGAACATTCCGGTCCTTGTCACGCTCATTCCTCTTTGCAAATTAATAAATTGGCATTCGAGTTTTATAATCCCTTTTGTAAGCATCAGCCATAAGAGGTGGTTCTTCTCTTTGGACTAACAGTATCAGGAGGTCCTTGGCTGGCTGGGTGAAAAATTTGTCCCCATTTCCCCAGGACTTTCTTGGTTCTAGCTCTATAAGTCTGCAAGCCTGGGAACCTCCTCTGCCTCAGGGAAACCAGGGTAGCTTGCTTAGGAATTTCTCAATTTTGAAACTGATAGATTTGCATCTCTCTAGAGAAGTTCCTCAGCCTCTGATAACCTGACAGCTTAGCCACTTGGTAAGGAAAACAACATGGCCATGTAGCTGAGAAAAAGCCACAGTGCTTCAGAAATTACCTAGACGTGCCAAATTCAAACTTCATATCTAGTTTTAGAAGGACCTTTAAGCTGTTACTGTCTTATGACTTCTAGATATTACACCACAATATAATCCATGAGTATTTTATTTTACAGCTCTTATACTTAAGACATTTTACAGAAGGCAAGCTTTACACTAACATACAGGAGTTAAGATGATTGTTTTACACCTGGAACACATCCAGACTACTGCTCTTCCTGGCTGAAGATAGTTTGCATTCTTATTTTTAGATCCCAGAGCCATTTGCTAGTTGCTCCACAGTGGTGCGGCAGAGTTTAGCTTAGGTTTTGCAGATGGAAGTCTCCCCAGCTGTATTTGCTCCTGACCCTTCCCTCTGCTGCCCAGAGGGAGCAGTAAGAGAGTGTGGGAGACAGCAGTGCATCCAAAGAACAAGCCCCACGATCAATCTTTATTCTCTATTTCTTCTAATTAGCAACAATTCCATGTTAACTCCACTGGCTCATCTGCCCTGTCTTTGTTCTAGCATCCTCCAAAGCTGACTGCAACCCCTTCTCCAGGCTTTCCTTACCACTGCAACACCACTCTCTCCTGGCTGTTCTACCATCAAATTTCTGTACCCAGCCTCTAATGTTGGGATCCCTCCTGGCTAACCTCTGAGATCTCTTCTCTAAAGCCCTGCTGTCCAGTACATAGCCAAGAGCCATCTGTGGCGGTCAAGCAGTGGGAATGTAGCCAGTCTAAACTGAAGTGTGCTATAACACACTAGATTTATAAAACTTAGCATGGAAAAAGTAGTATAAAATAGCTCATTTTAAAATACTGATTGAATGGTGGAATGATAGTTATGTGATATACTAGGCTTAAGGAATTATTACTAAAATTAACTGTATCTGTTTCTTCTTACTTTTTTGATGTGACTACCAGAAAATGTAAATGCATACATATCAGTTCAGTTCAGTTCAGTCCCTCAGTCGTGTCCGACTCTTTGCAACCGACACCATGAATCGCAGTACACCAGGCCTCCCTGTCCATCACCAACTCCCAGAGTTTACTCAAACCCATGTCCATAGAGTTGGTGATGCCATCCAACCATCTCATCCTCTGTCGTCCCCTTCTCCTCCTGCCCCCAATCCCTCCTAGCATACCTCCCATTATATTTTCATTGGATGTCATGAAGTTTCCTCCTAAATGATCTCAACAATCCTTAGGCAACTTGAGACTGACAAACCCAAAGTGTATTTCCATCTGAGAATGCAATGTTATGCATTCATCTGACATTTTCAGATATTTCCACTTGGACATCTCACAAGTTTCTCAGACTTAGCCTGTTCAAATCTTGATTCTGTCCCCTGAACTCACCTCTCCCCAGTTTATCTCATGGTTTGCAGGCCTCTCTCCAAAAAAAAAAGAATGCTACAAAATTGACTTTGAAGATGAAAGAAGGGGCATTTTCTAGAAGCCAGGTGGGAACCAGCTCCACCAATACATTATTTGAGCCTTATAAAATTTAGTCACCCCTAAAATTACAGGATGATAAATTTATGTTGCTTTAAGCCACTCCATTTGTGATGTTTGATAGCTGTAGTAGGAAGCCAACAGAGAGAAAAGGCACAGCCCCACACAGTGCTGCCATGATTTCCTCCAGTAATATTTTAAGTCAGTCTACTTCTCCCCATCTCCATCACTACATTTCTAGACTGGGTTGACTATAACAACTTCTAACTAGCTTTTCCTTAGGATGAATTGAAAATGATTGCAAATGCTTTGTCAATCTTGCCATTAAGAGGTGGAGTCTTTCTACTTCCCTTGAATTCAAGGTGGCTTTGGGCTACTTTGACCAATAGAGCACAGTAGAAGTGACAATATGTAACCTCCTGGGCTGGGCCTTAAGAGAAATGTAGCTTTGACTTTCACTTGCTTAGACTGATCCCTCTGGAAGCCAATGACCACGTCAGACCTCTGATTAGCTCTGAGGAAGCCCAAGGCAGCATTGACAAGAGGCCACACGAAGCAGCACCAGGGTGCCAGACATTAGAGTAAAGCTTTCTTGGATCTTCAACCTAAACAAGTCAGCAGCTGACAACAACTCAGGGAAAGGTTCACCCGATAAGCCGCTGAGCCCTGTCTGAATTCCTAACCTGCAGAAACATGACCAAATAGAATGGCTGCTGATTTAAGTCCCCACGTTCTGGGCAGTGTGTCACACCATGATAATGACTGAAACACTTCCCTCCCACTCACGTGAAGCCTCTAACCCACCCGTGATGCCGCAGCCAGCATGCTCGTCTTAGAGTTATTCTGAGGGTCACTCCCCTGCTTCCTGCTGCACTTGCGAGAAAACTGAACCTCCTTCCTCTGTCACTCTTCCCGTGGATCCTTGGAATCCAGTCATCAGACATCGTAAGCATCACTGGATGTTTACGGTCTAACAGCTATTCCATTAGAAATGCACTTATTAATTCAATACCTCTTTACGCGGCACTATGTACCAGGCACTGAACTCTGTGTTAAGGACACATCAGGGAACCAGTGGGAGATGGACAGAGCAATATTACAGATTGTGACAAACGCTGTGAATGGAGCACACATGTATGCGTGGGCACGCGCGCGCGCGCGCACACACACACACACACACGTCGCACTGTGATCGAAAAATAACAGGGTATGCCCAGTTTAAGTAAGGTGATAGGGAAGGCTTCTCTGAGGAGATGATGCTTAATCAGATGTTGAAAAGAGAAAGACTGTGACATCACTATTCCTAGAACAGGCTCTGTGTTTCCAGAAGCAAAGCCCAGAACCAGAGTCCAAGAGCAGCCCTGCAACTCCTCCTGGTCCTAAAGTCTCAGTCATTGTGATGCCATTTATTTTGCTAACATGTCTCCTGCTCAATTTTCCCCTGCTGCTAATGCCCCTCTGCCCAGACTCACTCACTACCTCGGCTTCCAATCTCTAATCCCAATGCCCAAAGCCTCCCTAGAGGGCCCTTGTCTCAGATCATGAAATCCTGGCCTATTGTGACACCTCGGTGCCAACATTAGCACTGACTTTAACACACACATTGGCAGACCCAAAGTCCAGTTACCTTGCAGTTCTGTTGGGCAGAGGTTACTCATAATTGTCATATTTGGGAGGTAAGTAGGGCTTCTTTATTTTTGCTCTATTCCTTTATTATTTATAAATACTACTATATAGTTTTTAAATAATGTTATAACCAGAGGTCCTTGGTTTCATTTAGCTGTGGTGGAAAATGCATTGTGAGCTCATGAGGGTTAAAGCCATTTAGTGACCAGTCTGCAGTGGGTACCCTGGACCCTTTGACTTTGGTCCCTTGGCACATGGGAGAGCCCTTCCGGAGCACACTAGTGATGGGTGTGTAAGATGAATTTCCTGGGAAAGACATTTCTCACTCATCTGCTTCTGCCACGTACTCATTCCAGGGTGGGCACAGGGAAACCGTTTTGGAGAGAAAGAGTCTACATAAACCATGATTCCGGGAACTCACATAATATGGTTTAAGTATCCCCACCCCACCACCACACACACAATGTGGCCCCTCTCCCACCCTGGTGTGGAGCCTCAGTTTTCTACTAGGGACCTCTGGATTTTGATGAACCAAAGTACAGTATTCAGAAATACGGTGAAACAAGGAGGTCTCAGTTAACTAAATATTTGCTCATTTCATGAAGGATGGTGCTTCTGTCTCCAAGTCTGCCCACTGAAGATGTATGTGTCATGGATCCAGAAGGTCAGTCCTCTAAGCCAGGCAGTTTTAGACTTGTTGTGAAACAGCCTGGCTCAAACTACATCGGTGGCTAAACAGCCTGTGCCCATTCTGCAAGAGACTGGAGTCTCTGACGAGCTGGAGCTCCCGGAGCCGTGGCAGCCCCGGCCCCCGTGCCTCGGCCCACCTCGCATCCTCTCCGCCACGCGGATGTCAGCGGCAGCTGACATGGTTCTCTGTGGACAGACTCACCCTGGGCCGGGGTCAGACTCGCCCTCACCCCAAGTTCCCGTGACTGCGAGTCCTCCTGCCCAAGACCTGCTCTGACACATGGTGGAGCTTGTTCTAAACACAAGGCATCCCCCTGGCGCAACTCTCAATCCATAGGGAGTGGGCAGTCTGTGGATGAAGCCTCCAGCATGCTGGGAGGGCTTCTGCAGGGCCCTCACAGGTCCTGTTTAACTGAAGGAGTTAATTCTGTTGCCCACAGAAGCAACCTCAACAGTTTACATTTGATCAGCTTTTTCTCCCACTCTGTCTCCTTCTATCCCTTCATCATTTCTGCTCCAGTGGACTACCTCCCAGTTATGTTTCCTACACCCAGGTCCTTGTCTCAGACTTTCTAGGGAGCCCAGACTGAAGCAGATGCAGACCGATGAGGACATTCATCTTTGAATGAGAATGGATTGGCACAGAGCAAGGGGCACTAGTGCAGGCTGGCAGCAGGGTGCGGAGGAAGCAGAGCAAAGCACAGACTGCTCCAGAGCTTTGCTAGCATCCTGCAAGAGAGCCACTCTTATCACCAGGCAGTCTCTCTGAGGACAGTGTGTGCCAGTGGCGACTCTTTTCCTTGACTGCATATTGTTTGTCGGACCATTCCAGATACTGACTTCAAAAGCCTTCTAGTTGGTGATGGGCTATATGTGTAAGACTTCTTTTGTTCTCGCCTGCATGTCCGATTCCATTTCTGGAAGACGTACAGAAAGTCTTCAACATTGTGGATATGTCATTATGCTCTTTTCCCCACTCTGGCCGGGGAGCTGGGCAGAGAAGACTGGCTCCTGAGGCCTAGCCCTGTCCTCCTGGCAGTTGGAACCCTCTGTCTGTGCCATCCCTCAGCACCATGACGGGAAGTGTGACAAGAGCATCTGTCGGAACAAAAGGTGCCCCTGTAATCTGTGAGGTCACAAGAACCTATGTTTTGGGAAAAAAAGAGAAACACATTATTTGACACTCACATGTTGGAACACAAAAACCGCAAACCATCAGGGAAGGACAAATACTTTTCTAGAAGAATTTGGCCAGTGGCATAAAGGAGAAAGCCCATTCAAATCAAACATAGAGGCCCTGCTACCCAGGTCTTTTTACTGGATGAGTGAAGTGAAACCAGTTTTTCATCAGCAAATAGTAAAAATGTAAAAAAAAAAAACAAACAAACAAACAAAAAAAACCTCTTCAGAGAGCTCTGAAGGAGAGGGGCTAAAGTCACATCCTAAACCTGATAGAGCACTTAATTGACAAAGAACAAGAAACTAAATTTGTATTAGGAGCTAAAAAATGTTGCTTTACTGATAAGTTAATGTTTAAGACAATAAATATTTCAGATTTAATAGGAATACTTTCTTTTCCTCTCCCACTTCTAGAATAGGAGGTGATTTCATCTCAATGCATTTAAACTTCACATTGCTGGACCTCAAGAAGATTCAAGATGGCACAGGCCAGAAGGAATTATCTAATGGGAGGCTGGGACCTGGTTCTCTGTTGGACTAAGGATTCAGGTTACAGCTTAAGTGCTGTGTATGCATTCCTTTTACACCTGGAGTGACAATAAGAAATACTTGCTAATTCACCAAAAGGAAGAGTCATCCAATTGCCAATTTACTTACTTTCAACTTTTTAATTAAAGCATAATAGTTATCATTCATATACTAAACTACAAAATATAAATGTACAGTTTCATGAATTTATGTGTGTATGTAGTGAATACTCCTACATAACCACCACAAAGATCAAAACGTACAATACTGACATCACTGTAAAAACATTCCCCATGCCTTCTGCAGTCATCACATATCCCAAGGTAACCACAGTTCTGATTTCTACCACCATCTGATAGTTCTGCCCACTGCTGAACTTCATTTACCTGGGTTTGAAGGTAAATGAAGTTCATATCTAGCTTCTTTCATGTGACATTATGTCTTTTAGGATCTTAAGCATAATCATATTCATTATTGCTACATATATATGTATACATATATACATTTTATGTATATATTAAAATGTATCCATTTGTATCTTTATGGACTTCTGGGATGTTTCAAGTTTTTTAAGCTATTATGAACAGTGTTCTGAACATTCTTGCAAACGTCTTTTGGTGTACTTACATACACAGTTCTTCCAGGTAGAATCTAAACATGGAATTTTGAGGTCATAGATGTTCAGTTGTCAATGTGAGGGTTCCAGTTGCTGCACATTCTTGTCAACACTTGGTTTTGTCGAAACCATTTGGTATGTGTATGTAATAATATCTCTGTATAATCTTATAGCTTTACTTTCTGTTTCCCTGATTGCTAATGACTTAAAAAAATCCTTTTAATATGTTTAGTGGTCATTTGGATATCCTCTTTTGTAAAGGGCTTGGTAAAATTCATTACCCATTTTTAATTGGCTTGTTATTATTTTGTAGGAATTGTTAATACATCTTAGACAAATGACCTATAACAGATGCTTAAATTATAAATATCTTTCCCACTCTGTAGCCTGCCTTTTCATTTGTTCAATGATGTATTTAGATGAGTACATTCTTTTTACTTTTACTGAATTCCAATTTATTTATCTTCCATTTGTATACATAGAGAAATTAGCATATAATTTTCTTTTAATGTTTGTGTCAGTTATTTTGATGAAGGTTATATTAGCCTTAATAAAAGAAGCTTTAAAAGGTTTCACTTTTTCTATTTTATGGATGATTTAAAATAATTTTTAGTTTCTTCCTTACATGTTTGGTAAATTTCACCACAAAGTCACCTGGTCTGGAGTTTTCGAAGGATATTTGTTGATGTTATTTAGTCATTAAGTTGTGTCCAACTCTTTGAAGCCCTATGGACTGCAGCCCACCAGGCTTCCCTGTCCTTCACTACCTCCCAGAGTTTACTCAAACTCTTGTCCATTGAGTCAGTGATACCATCTCACCATCTCGTCCTCTGCCACCCCCTTCTCCTTTTGCCCTCAATCTTTCCCAGCATCAGGGTCTTTTCCAATGAGTCAACACTTTGTCAGGTGGCCAAAGTACTAGAGCTTCAGGTTCAGCATCAGTCCTTCCATTGAATATTCAGGGTTGATCTCCTTTGGGATTGACTGGTTTGATCTCCTTGCAGTACAAGGGATTCTCAAGAATCTTTATCAGCACCACAATTCAAAAGCATCAATTCTGTGGTGCTCAGCCTTCTTTATGGTCCAACCTTCACATGTGTTCATGACTACTGGAAAAACCATATTGCCATTGTTCAATCATCCAGTCATGTCAGACTCTGTAATCCTATGGACTGCAGCACACCAGACTTCCCTGTCACTCATCATCTCCTGAAATTTGCCCAAATTCATGTCCATTGTTTTGGTGATGCCATACAGCTATCTCATCCTCTGATGCCCTTCTCCTTCTGCCCTCAATCTTTCCCCAGCAACAGGGATTTTTCCAATGAGTCAGCTGTTCGCATCAGATGACCAAAATGCTGGAGTTTCAACTTCAGCATCAGTCTTTCCAACGAGTATTCAGGGTCAATTTCCTTTAAGATTGACTGGTTTGATCTCATTGGTGTCCAAGGGACTCTCAGGAGTCTTCTCCAGCACCACAGTTCGAAGGCACCAATTCTTCAGCCTTCCACCTTCTTTATGGTCCAGCTCTCATAACCATATGTGACCAGTGGGAAGACCATAGCCTTGACTATATGGACCTTTGTCAGCAGAGTAATGTCTCTGCCTTTCAACACACTGGCTAGGTTTGTTCTAGCTTTCCTGCCAAGAAGTAAACATCTAATTCCACAGCTGCAGTTACCATCCATAGTGATTTTAGAACCCAAGAAGAGGAGATCTGTCACAACTTCCACCTCTTCCCCTTCTATTTGCCATGAAGTAATGGGGCCAGAAGCCATGACCTTACTTTTTTTTTTTTTAATATTCGGTTTTAAGCCAGCTATTTCACTCTCCTCCTTCACCCTCATCAGAGCTTTGACTGTACGGACCACAGATTTGACTATATGGACCTTTGTTGGCAAAGTGATGTCTCTGCTTTTTAATATGATGTCTAGGTTTGTCATGGGATTCCTGGTGGCTCAGATGGTGATCTGCCTGCAATGCAGGAGACCCAGGTTCGATACTTGGGTTGGGAAGATCCCCTGGAGAAGGACATGGCAACCCAATCCAGTATTCTTGCTAGGAAATCCCATGGACAGAGGAGCCTGGCTAGCTACTGTCCATAGGATTGCACAGAATTGGACATGACTGGGCAACTAGCAATCAGTCTAGGTTTGTCATAGCTTTTCCTCCAAGGAGCAAGTCTCTTTTAATTTCATGAGTGGAATCATAGTCCACAGTGATTTTGGAGTCCAGGAAAATAAAATCTGTCACCGTTTCTACTTTTCCCCCTTCTATTTGCTGTGAAGTGATGGGGCTGGCTGCCATGATCTTAGTTTATGTCATGTTGATCTTTAAAGCCAGGTTTTTCACTTTCCTCTTTCACTTTCATCAAGATACTCTTTAGTTCTTTTTTGTGCTCTGCTATAGAGAAGGCAATGGCACCCCACTCCAGTACTGTTGCCCAGAAAATCCCATGGATGGAGGAGCCTGGTAGGCTGCAGTCCATGGGGTCACTAAGAGTCAGACACAACTGAGCGACTTCACTTTCACTTTTCACTCTCACACATTGGAGAAGGAAATGGCAACCCACTCCAGTGTTCTTGCCTGGAGAATCCCAGTGACGGGGGAGTCTGGTGGGCTGCCGTCTATGGGATCACACAGAGTCGGACGTGACTGAAGTATCTTAGCAGCATTAGAGTGGTATCATCTGCATATCTGAGGTCATTGATATTTCCCCTGACAATCTTGATTTCAGTTTGTGCTTCATTTAGTCCAGTATTTCTTATGATGTGCTCTGCATATAAGTTAAAAAAGCAAGGTGACAATATGCAGCCTTGTCATACTCTTTCCCCAATCTTGAACCAGTCAGTTATTTCATATCTGATTTTAACTGTTCCTTCTTGAGCAGGAGACAGGTAACATGGTCTGGTATTCCCATAGCTTTAAGAATTTTCCATAGTTTGTTGTGATCCACATAATCAAGTGCTTTAGTATAGTCAATGAAACAGAAGTAGATGTTTTCCTAGAATTCCCTTGCTTTTTCTATGATCCAGTGGATGTTGGCAATTTGATCTCTGGTTCATCTGCCTTTTCTAAATTCAGATTGTACATCTCAGAGTTCTTGATTCACACACTGCTGAAGCCTAGCTTGAAGGACTGTGAGTATAACCTTGCTAGCCTGCGAATCAAGCGTAACTGTAAGATAGTTTGAACATTCTTTGACATTGCCCTTCTTTGGGACTGGAATGAAAACTGACATTTTGCAGTCCTGTGGCTATAGAGGTTTTAAATAATAGGTATCAGACTATTCAGATTTTCTGTTTCTTTTTGTGTATGTTTTGGTAAGTTTGTGTTTATTTTTTGAGAAATTTTGTCAATTTTAATTTTCAAATTGATTTTCAGAAGTGTATTCAAAATGCCCTTTTCTTGTGTGTAGGTTTTTTTTTTTTTTAATATTTGGAGGATCCCTCGTGATATCTCCTTTTACATTCATTTGATTGGTAATTGTGCCTTTTTTTCCTTGGTTATCCTCATTAAGGGCTTGGGCTTCCCTGGTAGCTCAGCTGGTAAAGAATCCACCTGCAACACAGGAGATCTGGGTTCGATCCCTGTGTTGGGAATATTCCCTGGAGGAGGGCATGGCAATCCACTCCAGTATTCTTGCCTGGAGAATCCCCATGGACAGAGGAAGCTGGCAGACAACAGCCCATGGGGTCGCAAAGAATCAGACATGACTGAGTGACTAAACACTGCACAGCACACTAGGGGCTTATCAATTTATGAATTTATCAAAGAACCAATTTGTGACTTTATTGCCTTTTTTCCTACTTATATCTACTTTCTATGTTACTAACTTCTATTTTAATCTTTATTATTTCTTTCCGTGTGTTTTCCTAGGGTGAAATTTGTCATTCTTCTTTGATTTATATCATTTATTTTCAGGTTTTCTAGTTATGAATTCAGATAAAAATTTTCATTTACTTGATATACATCTCGTAAGTTTTGTTATATTTTAAAAATATTTCATTCAAAATGCTATCTACCTCTTACTATTATTTCTTATTTCACCCACAGACTATTTCAAAGTATATTGCTTAGTTTTCAAACATGTGGGAATCTTCTGGTTTTCTTTTTATTATTGATTTCTGTTTTAAATCCACAATGGTTCAGACCACATATTCTATGTGATTTTTATCTTTCAAAAAATTTTAGATGTATCTTATGGCCAGCATATAACATACTGGTAACTATTCCATGTGTACTTGGAAAAGAGTGTACATTTTGAAAGTTTAGATGCAGTGTTCTATATATTCTATTGAGATTTCCATTAACTTTATTTCTATTTAGATTGTTTAATCAGTTACTGACAGGCAGGTTAAAATTTCTAGCTATGATTATGGGTTTTTCTATTTCTATTAGTTCTGCTTTATATCTTAGTTTTATTTTTTATTTGTTATTGAATGTATCCCAAACTAGGATTATCATATCTACCAGTCGTACAGTTTTATAATTCTGAAACAACCCTTTTTATCTGTGGTAACACTTCTTTAACATCTACATTCCTCTGATGATATCATAGCTGCACCAACTTGTTTTGGTAAACATTTATATGATATGTTTATTTAAATTTGTTCACATTTCATCTTTTTGTATCCTTACATTTAAGGTATATCTGATTTAAGCAATATATATAGCTGTTGTTCAAAATCCAGTGTGACAATATTTGCTTTTAATTGGAGTATTTATCAATTATATCCCCAGTCTTCATGTTATTCTATATTTCACCTTACCTTGGTAAATCATCTCATTGTGAATATATCTTGTTTGCATTATCCTAATAGGAGTGTCTTTTGATACATGAGAACAGAAAATTATCTAAAAATGAGGACACATGGAAAGCCAAAAAAAACAGAGAATGGAAAACTGGGTCCTTGTGACACATACTGAGTCCCTATATTAGGGATGTGATACCTATTTAGCTCATAACTAAGTTACAGTTAAAGCCAGAGCTCCAGAGCCTGCGCATTTACTGTATGCACCATATTAGGTAGGACATGGTCTTTCTCTCTTTGCTAGATAATATTATTTAGTGTTTACTTGTCTGTTAGGCACTGTTCTAAGAACTTCGCATTTCCCTTCTCATTCAACTCTCATATTAACCCTAGGAGGTACCATTTTATTCCCATTTCACAGATTTTTTTTAAAGTTAAGTTTTAAAATGATAAATAAAGAATTTGTTACAAATCACATGGTTGATGAATTCCAGAGCTGAGATTCAAACCCAGGAAATTTGACTGTCGTGGCTTAGCTATTAAAGGACTCACCCTTTGGCCTTTCCGAGTAGCCCTGTCTTAAGTGTTAGCTGCTCAGTCATGTCTGACGCTTTGCGACCCCATGGACTGTAGCCCGCCAGGCTCCTCTGTCCATGGAATTCTCCAGGCAAGAATATTGGAGTGGGTTGCCATTTCCTTCTCCAGGGGATCTTCTTGACCCAGGGATTGAACCTGGGTCTCCTGCATTGCAGGCAGATTCTTTACAGTCTAAGCTACCACCGCAGGTTGTTTTATATGGAAAGAAAAACCAGGATCTCTTTAGATTTCAGTCTAACATATACAACCTATTTATGTTGCCAAATACTATCTTAGAAAATGTCTACTTTATTAATAATTACTGATGGTCTGTCTTTTTCATTGTTCTTATCTAAAGTATTATTTCTGAAATTTCCATTTTTGCTTTTCTATGTCCTCTAAGTAAAATCTCTAAGTTACTTACAAATTTCTAAGTGTCCTTAAATGTTTTATGGGTCTTCGTAGCATATTTTATTTAAAAATATGGATTGTAGCTTTTTGCCGTGTGTGGCAGAATTCAGGGAGAGATGAAAATATATGAACCTGAATTGGTAATCTTACATCTTATTTCGATTGGATACTGTTCTCTTTCTTGCCAAAGAAATGTTGACAGTTTGGATTTATAACAATGCATTCAGAAACCTTGAGGTTTTATAACAGAAAATAATGTATCATTAGGCACTCTGAAAGGATAATGAGGCATTTACTACTTCCTGCTCATTTTGGTAAAGGTTTCTAGAAATAAACATTAATTCATATGGACTTGACATATGGATCATTCATGAAGTGAGCATAGACTGCACAATATAGTTAGCTGC
This sequence comes from Muntiacus reevesi, assembly GCF_963930625.1. NCBI lineage: Eukaryota > Metazoa > Chordata > Mammalia > Artiodactyla > Cervidae > Muntiacus > Muntiacus reevesi. Next base: position 223,002,939 of record NC_089250.1, on the reverse strand, counting down.
TTGAATTATTTCTCCATAAATTATTCATGCTTCTAATTTATCTAACCATTTTTCCTCTCTTACTGTATCTGGATTTTCCTCATTTCCACAAGACAGGAGTACATTAGCATCAACAGGGAGAAATTTAACCAAAACAAAAAAAAATTAAATGGTTGACCAAAGAAGCCATGGTGAAAATAAATCAGGGTGAAGTCCTAGGAAAGAGAGCTATCTCCCTCAGGAGAAACACTCCAATTTCGGATCTCAGTTTCTCTCAGGAACTTGAATATTTCATTCTTAATGAGATAATAAGTAACGTGATAGGAACTGTAATTCCATCTAGAGCTATGTTTGATGATCAGTGGAATAAAGCTCGTATCTGGTTGCTGCGGTCAGTAAGCCGATTCCCTGAGAATGCTCATTGCACGTGGTAAGCCTAACACGTCTGTAAAGGATCTTCAGCATGTTAATGAGATCCAGATTACAGAGCTCTTGGCACCCAATCATTGCAAATTATGTGATTTATACAACTTGCAAGTACTGTTTCATTATTAATACTGCAACATTACTTTCACCATTGATTACTTACAAATCTCAAAAAAAAAAAAAAAAATTCAGAGCAACTGATTGACCTGTTGGCATTAGCATTTATTTGGCTAAAATATACATCATTAAAAAGATAAATCAATGTTTCTGCTAACCTCACAACTCCCAATCTGGTCTTCATTTCTGTAAGCCTACTGCAACCCATTTATACCATTCTGAGAGACAGATGTAGAAGAGACCATATCATTCTAAGTGAATGCAGAGGAGAAGAGCTTACTTTGGTGGGGAAATCACATGAGTGATGAGGAGCAGTGAAGGGTGAAAATGATAAAACCAGTTTGGAGTCAATTTGAAAGCTGCTCCTTGTGGGGCAAGAGAAATCCCCAGTGGCCTCTGAATAGGGCTTGATCTGACCCCAGCTGCAGTCCATGGGGTTGCACAGAGCTGGACATGACTGAGGCAACTGAGCACGTGTGGATGCATGTTCTTTGGAAAGAACAATTCAGATGTAATAAACACGCAGACTGGGTCACATGGGAAGAGGAGAAGTTGGACTTAAGAGAGACGCTATTCACAAAGCTCTGTCACAGGCCAGGTAAGAAGATATGATACCTTGGCTAGCTGTAGCTATTATAATGGAGAAGGGCATACAGGTAAAAAACTCATGAAACAGAGAAAGAATGAGAATTGCCACTGACTTCTCAGGTGATGAGGCATCAAAGACAAATCTAAGGCTTGAATGCCTGACAAGACAAGGATGTCATTTTAAGACATAGAGAATCCAAGAAGATGAGGTCTAGAGGTTCACAAGAGTAACTATTTGCCTACACACAATAACCTTGATGGGCAAGGCATACAAATGGACATGTCATGTAGGCAGCAGACATGAGGACCCCAAGGTCAGAAATGGAGCTATGCCTTTAGAGACATCCTAAAGAGGGGATATTGAAAGTCACCAGGTTGGATGAGATTGTTGAGGCTGGTAGAAACCAGCAGAGGATAATCAAGACAGAAATCTGAAGACCACCACCAACAAAGAGCAGGAAGAGAAATTAGAGGAGAAAAAAATATAAGAGGTTGCCATATACAAGGGTTTCCCTGGTGGCTCAGATGGTAAAGAATCCACCTGCAATGTGGGAGGCCTGGGTTCAATCCCTGGGTTAGGAAGATCTCCTGGAGAAGGGAACAGCCACCCACTCCAGTATTCTTGCCTGCAGAATTCCATGGACAGAGGAGCCTGGTGGGCTACAGACCATGGGGTTGCAAAGAGTCAGACATGACTGAGTGACTTTCACTTATATATATACACACATATATATGTATGTATATGCATATGTATATGTATATATAAAGAGTCGGGTACCACGGATAGTAAAAATGTTTTTGAAGGCAGATGAGACAGCATTCCAAAACTGTCAAGTGCTCTGTTGGGAATGTAAAGTGGTTCAGCTGCTTTGGAAAGCATTTTGCTGGTTCTTCAAAAAGTTAAACAGAATGACCATATGACCTAGCAATCCCATTCCTACTTCTAGGTATAAACTCAGAAGGACTGAAAACTAGTATTGAAATGCACGTGCCTGCATTTGTAGCAGCACCATTCACAATAGTCAAAAGGTGGAAACAGCCTAAATGGCCATTGACGGATAAGCAAACAAATGGTGGTGGATCTAAACAGACTACTGTTAGTCAGTCCTAAAAATAACTACTGTGAGCATACATGCTACTGCATGAATGAACCTTGAAGGAATTATGCTAAGGGGAAGAAACCAGTCAGAAAAGACCACATTTTATATGATTATATTTATATGAAATATCCTGAATGAGTAAATTCTCAGAAACAGAATGCAGACCGGTTTTTTTCATGGACTAGGGGAATCAAATGTTTACCAAGTATGAAGGCTTTTTTTTTCTCTTTTTGCAGGGGGCAGCAAGTAATAAAATATCTTGGAATCAGAGATGGTAGTTGTATAATATCCTGAATATATTAAATGCCACTGATATATTCAAGCTAAATTGGTCATTTTTAGAAGAGTTTCACCTCAATAAAATAAAAATTAAAACAAGTTGCTAAACGCTTTAGAGAATTCTGAAGGACTGAGGGCTTAGGACTAAGAAAAAGTTTCAGGCAACCCGCTTTTTTCTTTCCATGATCTTCAAGTGAGAGTAAATTTCAGCAAAATGTTGAAGACAGGAGCCCCATCCTGGAGTATTAATATGTGAGTCTGTGGTGGAATAGAGATGGTGAGTGAAGACTTTGCTTCCAGGGAGACTGGTGAAGGGAAGGGCAGTGATGAGGGAGTGAAGTTGCCCTGTGGAAATCTGTTTCAACCTGGGGAGATGTGAGCATGTTTGAAGGCAGAGGGGAGGATTTGGAGAGGAATAAATAACTGAAGGTGTAAAATAGGGAACCACGTGATAACACAGAAACTGAAAGGGGCAAGTTCAAGGGCACAAGTGAAGGGTTAGAAAGAGAAGGGTTGCAGTTCTTCTGAGAGGGTAGGGGAAGATTGGAGGTGTGCAGAGGTGGAATCAGTTCAGCTCAGTTCAGTTGCTCAGTCGTGTCCTAATCTTCGTGACCCCATGAATCGCAGCACGCCTGGCCTCCCTGTCCATCACCAACTCCTGGAGTTTACTCAAACTCATGTCCGTCAAGTCAGTGATGCGATCCAGCCATCTCATCCTCTGCTGTGCCCTTCTCCTCCTGCCCCCAATCCCTCCCAGCATCAGGGTCTTTTCCAATGAGTCAACTCTTTACATGAGGTGGCCAAAGTGTTGGAGTTTCAGCTTCAGCATCAGTCCTTCCAATGAAAACCCAGGACTGATCTCCTTTAGGATGCACTGGTTGGATCTCCTTGCAGTCCAAGGAACTCTTAAGAGTCTTCTCCAACACCACAGTTCAAAAGCATCAATTTTTTGGCACTCAGCCTTCTTCACAGTCCAACTCTCACATCCATACATGACTCCTGGATAAACCATAGCCTTGACTAGACAGACCTTTGTTGGCAAAGTAATGTCTCTGCTTTTTAATATGCTATCTAGGTTGGTCATAACTTTCCTTCCAAGGAGTAAGCGTCTTTTAATTTCATGGCTGCAATCACCATCTGCAGCAATTTTGGAGCCCCCCCAAAATAAAGTCTGACACTGTTTCCACTGTTTCCCCATGTATTTGCCATGAAGTGATGGGACCAGATGCCATGATCTTAGTTTTCTGAATGTTGAGCTTTAAGCCAACTTTTTCACTCTCCTCTTTCACTTTCATCAAGAGAAAAGATTTCTTCATCTTAGAAGAAATGGAGTAGCCATAATGGTCAACAAAAGAGTCTGAAATGCAGTACTTGGATGCAATCTCAAAAATGACAGAATGATATCTGTTCATTTCCAAGGCAAACCATTCAATATCACTGTAATCCAAGCCTATGCTCCAATCAGTAATGTTGAAGAGCTGAAGTTGAACAGTTCTATGAAGACCTACAAGACCTTTTAGAACTAACACCCCAAAAAGATGTCCTTTTCATTATAGGGAACTGGAATGCAAAAGTAGGAAGTCAAGAAACACCTGGAATAACAGGCAAATTTGGCCTTGGAGTATGGAATGAAGCAGGACAAAGGCTAATAGAGTTTTGCCAAGAGAATGCACTGGTCATAGCAAACACCCTCCTCCAACAACACAAGAGAAGACTCTATACATGGACATCACGAGATGGTCAATACCAAAATCAGATTGATTATATTCTTTGCAGCCAAAGATGGAGAAGCTCTATACAGTCAGGAAAAACAAGACTGGGAGCTGACTGTGACTCAGATCATGAACTCCTTATTGCAAGATTCATACTTAAAATGAAGAAAGTAGGGAAAACCACTAGACAATTCAGGTATGCCCTAAATCAAATCCCTTAGGACTATGCAGTGGAAGTGAGAAATAGATTTAAGGAACTAGATCTGATAGACAGAGTGCCCGATGAACAATGGACAGAAGTTTGCGACATTGTACAGGAGACAGGGATCAAGACCATTCCCAAGGAAAAGAAATGCAAAAAGGCAAAATGGTTGTCTGAGGAGGACTTACAAATAGCTGTGAAAAAAAGAGAAGTGAAAAGCAAGGGAGAAAGGGAAAGATATTCCCATCTGAATGCAGAGTTCCAAAGAATAGCAAGGAGAGATAAGAAAGCCTTTCTCAGCAATCAATGCAAAGAAATAGAGGAAAACAACAGAATGGGAAAGACTAGAGATCGCTTCAAGAAAATTAGAGATACCAAGGGAACATCTCATGCAAAGATGAGTTCGATAAAGGACAGAAATGCTATGGACCTAACAGAAGCAGAAGATATTAAGAAGAGGTGGCAAGTATACACAGAAGAACTATACAAAAAAGATCTTCATGACCCAGATAATCACGGTGGTGTGATCACTCACCTAGAGCCAGACATCTTGGAATGTGAAGTCAAGTGGGTCTTAGAAAGCATCACTACGGACAAAGCTAGTGGAGGTGATGGAATTCCAGTTGAGCTATTTCAAATCCTAAAAGATGATGCTGTGAAAGTTCTGCACTCAATATGCCAGCAAATTTGGAAAACTCAGCAGTGGCCACAGGACTGGAAAAGGTCAGTTTTCATTCCAATCCCAAAGAAAGGCAATGCCAAAGAATGCTCAAACTACCACACAATTGGCCTCATCTCACACGCTAGTAAAGTAATGCTCAAAATTCTTCAAGCCAGGCTTCAGCAATACGTGAACCTTGAACGTCCAGATGTTCAAGCTGGTTTTAGAAAAGGCAGAGGAACCAGAGATCAAATTGCCAACATCCACTGATGAACTGAAAAAGCAAGAGAGTTCCAGAAAAACATCTATTTCTGTTTTATTAACTATGTCAAAGTCTTTGACTGTGTGAATCACAATAAACTGTGGGAAATTCTGAAAGAGATGGGAATACCAGACCACCTGACCTGCCTCTTGAGAAACCTATATGCAGGTCAGGAAGAAACAGTTAGAACCGGACATGGAACAACAGACTGGTTCCAAATAGGAAAAGGAGTATGCCAAGGCTGTATATTGTCACCCTGCTTATTTAACTTATATGCAGAGTACATCATGAGAAACGCTGGGTTGGAAGAAGCACAAGCTGGAATCAAGACTGCCGGGAGAAATATCAATAACCTCAGATATGTAGATGACACCACCCTTATGGCAGAAAGTGAAGAGGAACTAAAAAACCTCTTGATGAAAGTGAAAGAGGAGAGTGAAAAAGTTGGCTTAAAACTCAACATTCAGAAAACTAAGATCATGGCATCTGGTCCCATCACTTCATGGCAAGTAGAGGTGGAATAGGGAATCACGAAAGTTCAGGCTGCATGGCATAAACGTCACAGCAGGAAGAAATGAAGGGCCAGCTGCAGAAAAGAGCTGGCATTGGGGTTGGGCCTACTGCTTAAGGTAAATGGAAGTCTTGGAGTGGTGCTCAAGTTATGAGCAATAAATTAAGTATGAAAAATCACAGAGTAGCAATAAAGGCAGGGAGCTGTAGAGAGGAAGTTGCTACAGTTCCATGATCATGAATGTCTCATCAACCATGTCTTTTCACATCATGCCATCCTGTTATCCAGAATTTTTTTGACCTATAGATGGGGCTAATTAATTGCCTAATTAATTTTCGTACATCGTTGTAGGTACTTGAGTCCCTTTTGAATCTCGAGCCTATCATACAGTTAAGACCCCAGAGCTGTGAAAGTTACAAATTAAAAACCATGTCTTTATATCTGCATCTCCATCATTGGGATGAACACAATCAGTGAAGGCCATTGACTGCATGCAGAAGCCATTCTTTAGGCTGACACAGATTATTTTTCAGGTCTTTTAGATGCAGCTATTCAATCTGAATCTACTAATATCCAGTGATAATATTCAGCTCATATTTCTCTATCTTGACAAAAAAGGATAAAATATTTTGATAAATGCTTTTTGAACAGTCTGAGTACAAAGCAAGGCTCTGAAATATACCAGTTGTATAACCGTGGGCAAGTCACATATCTTTTCCATGTCTTACTCTATTCATCTGTAAAATGAAGATAATAGTACCTATTTCATAGGTTGCTGTAATGATTAAATGACTTAACATAAGAAATATGCTTAGAGAGGTGCCTGGCACAGAATTTGAGCTAAATAAATGTTGGCTATGATCAGCATTATTAACATTAATATTCACTCCATCTCTGGCATTTGTTTAGTTATTCAGTAAGTATTTATTCAGTGCCTGGTATTATATTATGTGCTAGATTCATAGCAATGAACAATTCAGTCACAGTCCCTACCCTAATGGAAGCATATAATTTTACTTTACCTAGTAAACTAACGTTTTTAAAATTGTAAGATTTACATAGAATTTGAAATATATATATATATATATATATATATATATATATATATATATAAGGGGACTTTCCAGGGTTTTTTGCATTTATTTTTCTTCAATTCAGTTTCTGGGTGTTTTTTTTTTCTTTTTTTTTCTATGTAGAAAAAATTATGATCCAAAGACCTGAATGAAAAAGGAAATCACAACAAAACCAGGCAAATAAGACTGATGGTCATGCTGTTAAGGGGTAGGCTTTTCTAACAAGGTCCAAATTGAATAAGAGACAAATAAAAAAGCAGTCAAGCCTCAATTATCTGCATTAACTGGGGTTTGTGAGAATGAACAGTGAAAGGAAAAAGATAATGCATCCTGATTTGCTGTCTTAAATCTCATGGCAGAGGTTAAAACAAAAAAAAGAAAGAAAAACAGTAGCATACAGGCGCAATTGGAATGAGAGTGATGATGGATAGGGGCGGTCTCTGGGAAAGCCTAGTTATAGTTATTCAAACTGTTCTTTGGGTCTCTTGGAAAACTACCATTGTTTATAGCTTTTTAACTTCAAAGGAAAGGAGCTGTAAAAAGTTGTTGTCAACAGAAGTCCAATTTGCTTGATATGATGAAGGGGTTGGTTGACAATGCACAGCTTTTGTCAAAAGGATTTGTCACACAAAGATAGGAAATTGAAGGAACCATCTTATTTCCATAAATGACTGGGAGGCAGGAGAAACCATGTAGACAACAAGGGAAGGGGAAGCCCCCTCTTGAACCGCAGGTTCAGTTTTCTCTTACGGGTGGAAGAGATAAGGAACAGTGAGGAAGACTATAACCTCCCCTTCTGAACTGGGAGAAGGTGGAGGGAAAGCACTGGGGTCAATGGAGTTAGAGCAATGTGCTCAGGTCACTGAAGGCTGCTTCTAACCCAGGAGATTTTTGAACTGTTGCTTCAAAGACAGTCTCATGTTTTTGAACCCCACTGGCCTTGAGTAGCCCTCTAATACTTGCATTTCTCTAACCCCTAGGGAGGCTCTTTCTCCATTTAAAAGATCTCTCCAACTGCCTATGTTCACCAGTATTTGGAGATTGGCAATTGTAAGAGTGTTAAGAGGCCATCTCTGTTAGCATTTGAAATTTCTCTGCCCATGTGTAAGTCTATTGATAAGTCAAATTCTGAAACTGTATATGGGGTATTATTTACAGTACTCTTTTGATATTTTATCTTTCTCTGTATGATAGAGAAAGAAAAGCAAGTGTTACCAAAATCTATTTCCTGTAAAAAAATTACTTTGACGACCACATGCACACAGTATTTGCTTTTTGATTGTTGCTATTTCTTGCCTTATTAGAAAGAAGTAATCCAGCAAATAAACATATCTGCCATTGTTGTAGACCCTACTAGAATGTAGGCACTCCTGTTGTTGTTCTGTATTATTATCACTGTTTTTATTTTTATGTTGCACCCCTAGGGGGCATGAACTAGAGGATTTCTACTTCTGTTAACAGTAATAGAAACAAATCAAAATAAGCCCTGAGGAGGTTGGGCCCTGGCCACAGGTTCAAAGTGCTTCCTGTTTGTCTGTGTGATAGCTTGAGACTAGACTTGGCTTTGTCTGAACAAGCAATTGAGTTGAGGATCAAACAGCATCAAAGTGTGGCCCAGAGGAGTTGCCACCCTGGCATCTACCACAGATCAATCCCAGCCCACAGAAACCAGCATGGGCGAAGAGAGGATATGGTTGGCTAGAGCCATAATGTTCTTCTTTGTTTGTTTTTTCCAGGTGCTCAGGATTCTCCCTTAAAAGTTTGGATGAAGATCATGTAATTTAATTAACCCATGTGCTTGGCTAAGGGAGACTGAATAAGTAATACATCCTTCAATGTTCCTTTGCTACTGAATTTTTTAAGTATTCAGACCAAAGAACTAAATGGAGACAATCCATGATCTATATCAACCTGTGTCCTCCTATCATTGAAAATTTGTTTGTTTCAATCAGAATTGAGAACCAGACTTCTACAGAGGAGCTTATGAGACATTTACATTTGAAAATCTTGTGCTATTTTCATGCAGTTATATTTCCAAAAGTTTTATTCATAAGGAAAGTTTTTTAAAAGTGTCATGACAACACAGGGCTCCAACTACCAAAAATTTCCTTGGGATATTCAGTTAGTTTTACATGACTTTTAAAATTTCTAATCAGTTTGAAATTTGCCAACAGCAATTCATCTCCAATAAGAGCAGCCATGCCAATTGGCAAAGACCATGGTGATTAGGTATCTCCATGTGCCAGACAAGAGGGGAGTTTAAACAAGAGATTAACACCCCAATATTTACACTTAGAATTCACTTGTAGTTCATTTATGGTAATAATAAAAGATAGGAGGCTAATATCTGAGAGACTAGAAAATTTCTTTCCAATGATTCTACATTCCCTTTACTTGCAAATCCCCAAGCAGCTATTGGAACGCTAACTGTGGGTAGAACACTGGACCTAGGGAATCACTGTGAATTTGAAGCTGAGGTGCCTCCTGAATTGCTCTACCACCTGAGGATGACATCTTGACTTTGTTTCCTGACTCACAAAACAAGAATAACACCATTGCTTCAAGCCTTTGCTGTGAGTATCAAATCTATATAACATATGTGGAAATAGAGTTTTAAATTATAATTTTAAAAGTATAAATCTAAGACATTCTCCCTGGACTCTAGGGCCATAAAAATCAATGAGATAAGTTTGAAACAAAGGAACTCAGGGTCTAAGAGACATTTATACTTAGAAACCTTGTGCTGGGAGCAGGGAGGTGGTTGGCAGAGTCAAGAAGGCAGAGTAGGAAGGCATGGGGTTAGCATATTTCTACAACTAGGGCACCTACTAGGTGCTGGTGGGATCCTTGGACACATAAGAGGATAGGAGGAACCCCTGCATGATCAGGTAGGACATGGGACAGAAGGAGGGAGGGAAGAAAAGTGGAGGTGGCATGGGACCCCCCAGAAGGGGTCTCGGGGAGGAGAGAGGTCCATATGCTTGAAGGGCCCCCTCAAGGCATGGGGACTGGTGGGAATGTGAGGGATGTTCAGAGGATGGGGGATTAGAGGAGTTTTTGCTCAGTTGTGTATTCATTTTTTGTTTTTTAGCCATGCTTTAATTTTCCTGTGTCATTTCACAGTCTTTACAGGAGAAGAGAAAAGCACTAGTTCTGTTGCAAATGTCAGCATTACTAAGTTAGCTATGTAGAATCAGAAGGCCCAGACCCAACTCCCAGTTCTGCCAGTTGCTGGCAGATAGGACATTGGCTAAATTAGTCAGCATCTCTGAGCCTGGGCTACTTCTGTAACTGCAAAGAAGGAACCAGATCATCAATGGCACAGGCTGGCTATGAAGATCAGAAGAAGAGGCACTTGTGAGAACATCTAAGACAACGTCCTGACATGTGGTAGGCCCCCAGGGAGTGTCCCCTTCCATTTCTCCTTCAAAATATATAAATATTTCAGCAGAATTCCATGGCAGCCCTGTCTCACTGATAGCACTTAAAACCCAGCTAATCTACATCGAGATGTGCTACAATTGTAAAATACATATTGCATTTCAAAGATTCAGTGTAAAAAGAATGTAAAAAATTATTAATAATATTCAAGCCATTACTTATTGAAATACCTTAGATAAATTATAATATGTAATGGGTTTTATATAGGTTACAATAAATTTATATATATATAATACATATGTACACACACTTCAAAGGTATATCTATATAGGTATGGAGAGTATCTATCTCTGTCTATATGTATACATATATATGTATGTATATGTAGAGAGATAGAGGTATACGTACATGTGTGTATATATATACATGTAGAGAAAGAGAAATAAAGATATACTGTAGCAATGGAGAGTATCTGTATACAGATACAGATACATAGAGATATATCTATATAGAGACCATCTATATCTACATTGATGACATTTACCCTAATATACATATTTGGTGTGTGTATGTGCGTGCTCTGTTGGACCACACTGCTTTGCAACATAAAATCTTGAGTCCTCACAAGCCAATGAAGCTACTTTTCGTTATCTAGACTTTCTATGGGATCAGTTACTTTTCCCCAAGCATTTCAATTAAAATTAATCTTCAGAATATAGTTTTCTTAGATTCTGATCCACAAAGCAATCTGTTATCTACTTAAATTAATGAATCGAAGGATGTCTTTTATCTATATTTGAATAGTATCCTGGAGCTAAGAATCATAAACATAACAATTTAGTCGTGTGTCAAAATGTAACAGCCTAATACCCTATTCTAGGCCCAATTCTTGGATCTGTACCATAATTTTCGAGCTATATATTTTCCCCAATTTGGGTGACAGTTAAATGGATACTAATTTTCCTTAATAGTAGCTAGGGACGTGTTTGCCTTGAACAGTGGTACTTTGCAGGTTTTTGAAGTTATCACACTTGTTAAATCAGAGTATATTAAGTATCTACAGCTCTAACTCCTCATTTCTTTATGGCCACAGTAAATGCACAGATTGGTTCTTCACCATGGTGTTTGTTAAACATACTTCATGGGAGCAAGATCGATACCATTGTCCAAATCAACAGACTCCAAGTCCTTCCCAGTTAGTGTGATAATATGTCAGTGTGATAACATCTGGAGACAAGACTATTACTTTTACTATAAGTTAATCACTCCTATTCTCAGAGATGCTTTAAACTAATGAAGTCAAGTTACATGGATGCCTTGTGACAGGTACTTTAGAGGTTACATGGTATCAAAGCCAAAATAGAGAAGATTCAAATGGTTAGCCCAGGGACAATAAAAACTAGAGTTTATCTCAGTAACAAAAGTACAAAATATATTTGTTTAGAAAGTGTGAGATTAGGAAAATGGAAAAAAAAATATGAATCAATGATAGCAACTTACTGGGTTCTTCAGTTAAGAGTAAACAATTTGTGATTGAGAATCCTCTGCTAGCACTGGGTTAGGTACAATATATATTTCTATACTTTCACGTACCCCATTGAGCATCTACAAGGCCAGGGTATCACTGTATGGATGAGAAAACCAAAACCCAAAGGAGCTAGGTGACTTTTCAGTGCCATATGTCTGGTAAGTAATATGAGTGTGATTAAATCCCAATTTGAAGTCATTCCAGGTCCCCGTTAACATCATCCACAACAATTCAGCTAAGTGTCACAGAGCACATGCATAGGCAGAACAGATAGGCACTCAGCCACTGCTTCTGAGCCTCTGGACTTACCATTCTAAGAGGTACTTTTCAAATGGAACCCTAAGATTCTGCAAAGCAGTGGGTTTAAAAGGTGTAATCCCCCAGAGGGTCAAGATACATAATTAACAGCAATATTAACACTGGCTTATGATCAGTTGATGACATAATTTGTCATTTTAAATACTAAAAATAAAAACAACTCTTTCTCACAAGTTGTTCCTTCCTCTAATTGCTCCTTTAATTTTACATTTTTTTTGGAACTATTTCCATCATAATTCTTGGAACTGGATTAGGAGCCAAACTTGTGTCTTTTAAATTGTATGTTTATAGTGGTAATGATTAAACATGGTAAATAAGCCTTGAATTTTGCCTTTTCAATTTCTGTCATAGCTTTCTGTTTATTTTTTCAGGGATTTTTTAAATGACCACAAAAAGGGGGAAATAATTTTTATTTTCATTTAATTTAAGCAACTTAAGAGACCAGTTTTCCTTTACTGAAGATACCAAGCATTGACTTCCAGTTAAGAAGTCTAAATTGTTTAATTAACTTCAACATACTGCCAAGCTTTTTGATGTTTGTTAAGTAAACCCACAGGAATAAAGAATCGTCTCTTGAAAGTTTAGTCAGTGTTTCACATAAAGTGGGCAGCTGAGGAGTGGGAGTGATGAATATTTAAGTTCATTTATCATCTTGAATTCTCTAGGTTGTAGAAGTGATAGCATTTGGTCATTTTGGAACAGGGGAAGGAATGGGTTTTCTGATTTTGCTTGGCTCATTCATTGTGCATGCATTACAGTCTGACTCTAATGATATGACGAGGAGGAATAACAGGTTTTTTCATGGCACTTACTTTGTGCCTGGCACTGCTCTAAATACTTTGCATATACTTATTCATTTAATCCTCACAATGGTTCTATGAAGTTGATACTATCATAAGCCCATTCTACAGCTGAGGGACCTGAAGCAGAGATGCAAGCCTGGAACTGGGAACCATGACAAGGCTTCCAGCTCCAGGGCAGTGTTCCCAGCCTCCCTGCATGGAAGCCAGGGCCCTGAATTCAGGAGCTCGGGAGAGATGTGAAAACAAATACAGATAAGTGAGACAGTTAGAGTTTAATGCTATGATGGGAGAGAGGCAGGCAGGGTTCTCTGAAGAGCATGGAGGAAAAGTCACTTTACTAGCCGGGGGGACAGAGAGGTGTCCCTGAAGAAGGGAAATCTTGGCAGGTTCAGAAGTTTCAAAAGAGTTAGTCCTGCTGACTGACTCTGGCCATGTAGCAGCTGGGGCCATGGCTAGCAGGCCATAATAAAGACAGAGGAGTGGAGGAAGAGCTCGGCCAGCTCAAGAAGCCACCCGTGGTTTGGTATTGGGAAGTGAGGGCAGATTTCAACACAGGGAATGGTATGAAGGGAGGGACTCAATCTACTCATGTGTTTATTCAGAAGATATTTACTGAATACCAACTATTGCCCACACTGTGCGGGATGCTGAGGATAGATCAGTGGACACTCCAGGAAGGAAACAAGGAAAGAAGGAAGCGGGGGTTGGGCAGGGAGGTAGAAAGGAAACAGACTATACTCCTGCCTTCAGTGAGCTTGCAGTCTTCTCAGAGGGCCAGACTTGAAATACTTAAACAAGGAAGCAAACGTTTAGTTAGCAATGGAGAAGAAGGCCAGGAAGGAAGAGAACAGGTGCTAGAAATGAGACTAGCAGAGAAGACCTTCCTTTGGTACCAGGGAGTACTCTTAGAGGAAGTAACATTTCATCAGGTCAAGCCACTTAAAAATGAAAAGGAATCTGACCTGCAGGAAGGCTGTAGAGATAAGGCTAGACTGTAAAGGACATTTTTCACACATATATAAAGACTTCAGAATTCATCACATAGGCCAGATACCCTGATGGGAAGTAAGAGACCATTAAGCCGAAGAATAATCTAATTAGATTTGCATTGATACCCCAGGCTGGGGGCAGGGAAGCCTGATTCAAGCCTGTAGTCTGTGGCCCCCACAACTCTACCATCTGTTACAAGCATGTTCCCTGTTTTGCTCATGAGATCCAGCTGTCTGGGTCACAGGAATCTAAATTCTACAGATGCTTAGAGCATGAAACCCACTTTTTAAGATGAAGTTGGTAGGTACAGTCTCTTGAGCTCCCAAACTTAATTCAAAATAAATTCCTACAAGCTCTGTGAAGTTCCCCAGCCTGACTTTATTGAGTTTTTAATTGATGTCAGAATTCAGTGCCATAATCTACAGTTGTGGAAGCTACAAATTCTTAAATTAGAAATATATAAATAAATAAGTGGCATTTTCCTCCCAGGCTTGAAACGTGTAAATGAGGTTGATGAGTCCCATTTACACAGCCCATGAAGACAACTCCATCCAAGATGCAAAAGGAATGAAACACACAGTTTTTCCATGTAAACCCTTGGAGCTCTATGTTCAAGGTAAAAATAATGAACTAATTAATAAGTAAATGGAAGCAAACACTCTGTTGTCTTCATGTTCTCCACTGCTAGGCAGCAAGCAACAACAGATTTGGTGTGGACAAGCTACAGTTCCATCCAGACGTACTCTTGTGAATCAAGTTCATGGTCACATTCCATGGGCTAGGAAACACCTTTGTGCACATATGGTTATCTTGGCCCCCACCTTAACTGTCCCCTGTAGCTGTCAAAATGAAACTGCTCCACCACCCACACAGATCTAAGATGATCTTACACAGGTCAGGCAGGCACCAGCTTCTGGGAAATCTGTTAACAATGCAGCAATAGCTTGAGCATCTATAACTAAACCATAATTAACAATCAGACTTCACAGATTTGGGCTATAGGCTTTCCTGTGAAACAGGATCACAGGAAGCAGGTAGGATGAGAAAAGCACATTCTTACATTCTTTTATTAAGGAATTGTTGGGCTCAGTTACTGAAGCTGAACGGGGCTTCAGTGGGGTTGCATTTGTCTTAGAGAATCCGTCCTTCCCTGATGCAATGATGTGAAGCCAGCCACTGTGAAGCCTCTCCTGTCTTGGTTGGGCTGGGTGCCCCAGTGCCCTTGTTTCTCTCTTTGGCCTCACTTTCTCCTTCTGCCCCTAATCTCTGGTTTCTGTGTCATGGCCTCAGCAAGGATGTTTTGCCCACAATTCCTCATCCTTTCTCAAGAGGTTCTAAAATAATGCCACTGATGGGACATGTCACCTGCTATCTGGTGCTGTCCCCAGTGGAGTGCTCCTGCGATTGAGACTATTCTTTTTTATCCCTGCTTCACAGATGAGAATGTGGAGGTTCAGGGAAGTGAGTGGCTTGCCCAGAGTCATGTGAACATTAAGTGGTAGAGCAGAAATTTGAACTCACTTAAGTCTGACACTAAAGTCAAAGTCCTACTACTATGCTATTTTCCCCCAAGGTGTTACCTGGAGATCCAACTCTGTCCCTATCCAAATGTACCCAGGAGCTGCCAACTCAACACATCCAAGCTGGACTATTCACCTTTCCCAACCACTCCTCCCCTGACTGGTGCAGTCCATCTCCGTCCTCCTAAGCTAGACAACTGGATTCATTGGGATGCTGGGTCTTGGCTCTGTTTTCCTTCAAACCACACCTTCCATTGGTTGTCTTCCCCCCATTGCCACTATACTGCTCTAACTCATGCCCTCATCCTTGGACCCATGGGAAGTCACCCAGGTGGCGCAGTTTGCCGGCAAGCAGAGTGGCAGAGGGAATGAATGAGTGGAGAGGCCAGAGTTTCAATCTTGTTTCTGCCAACTGCAATCAAGGGCATATTGGCCAAGTTCTCACATCTGTGGGGAGGGGGTGCCATTAGCAGCCTCACAGGGAGGTTGGGAGTGTTAGAAATAGCACATTAGAGCAGACCCTGAGACGCACACACTCATGAGAGTCCCGCTAAGCAGTACAAGTTCTCACTCATCTCCTCTTTGTGCCTCAGTTACCCCAGTCTGTAAAATGAGGACAGTAGCATGGGCCTCAGAGGTGGTGGGGGCATTAGGCGGATCAGCATCTGTGACCCTTGAGGGCAGCACCCAGCAAGCAGTGAGCACCAAGTAAGTGCTGGCTGTCCTCACCAGCCCTCCTCCCCCTTCTGTAAAAGCACAGAGCAGCCATCACCATCGCCTCCATATTGGTACTTAATCAACATACATGGTCACTTTCTCTCCCCAGGCAGGAGCTGGGCTTACTCTTGTACTCATTGCTTTCCTTCTCTAGCTGGCCTGCTGCACCACACACAGTAGGGCTTCAAAAATACTAACTGGGTATCTATTAAGGAGTGTGCTTTCCTTAGAGGGATTCTCTGGCTAGCTATTTTACTTTCCTAGCCTTCCCTCTTTTGTTTTTCTTTCCTTTTTTTTTTTTTTTTTTGGACCTTTCTATTATGGACACATCTGGGCAACCTCACAAGGCCCATTTTCAAATCTCATAAAATTACTGGAGGTGGGAGATAAATACCTGTTCTGCTGGAGTTGGGCAAACTGAATGGCACAACAGCCTCCCCCATACTTTACAAGAAGCAAATAATAGCAAGCAAGCTTTGTGGACAGTATGTTCAGACAGAGACAAATAGGAGATGGCCAGGGCTCCAAGGAGCTGGGTTTCTAGAAGGGGCTCTTTTTGGGACTCAAGTGATCAGCTCTTCATGGCTGAGTCTCTTGGTAACAATCCCAGGACTCCAAGCCCAGCAAGGTAAAGTTTTGTCCTAGGAAATGTGTCAAATCCCATCTGCTCTGCTTGGAGCTAAATACTATAACACTGTCTTTTCTAGATTTAGAGATGAGCTGTCAATCACAATGAACAATGTTCATCTAACTTCATTCTATCCCACATGCAAAACTCCCTTCTGTGAATCTCTGTACCATTTACTTGTTCCCAAGAAGCATTTTGTACGGCACATACCATATCAAGGTATGTTGATAGGCATGTGGAAGTCATTTATACCACGAGTTAGTGAGCTGCTGTGAAAATGACCATGGTTAAGTGAGAGATAAACTCTCTTTTGTGGTGCCAGTGGGTTTCCACACTGGTATGTGTTCACCAAGATCCTGTTTTCTTTTGAGAACATCAGTGGCACTCTGTGGATTCATGTTTAGCTTTCTACCTACACTTAACTCACAGATTCACAGATATAAAGAGGAACTATGGAGTTTTTCCAGTCCAGGGACAGCAAATATACTCCAGCCCTAGAAACATCTCTAAGTGATCAATGGATAGCAGCTTTCAGAAGCACTGTCTTGGGAGAGATACTTGGGTCAAGCAGGGTGATTAGCAATATCTGCAATGTACATGGTGGTGGAGTAGGGCAGCACACATGCCACTTATTTACCATTGCAAACTGTTTAACCCCGCTCATCTGCAATAAGGAAGCGACGTGACACTTTCAAGATCACACAGACAGCATAGGCAGGAGAGCAGTACTCATGATGCCATTTGTACTGTCTCTGCTCCCCAATGGTGGGATTGGTGTTCACTCCACCACTGAACAAAATTAGCAGATGAAGCAGGGTTATGGGGAGTGTGACAGATGGAGTAAAGCAGTGGGAATCACAGGCTTTGATAAAGTGGGGAAGAGCAGGCCAGCAGCAGGTAGGAGAAAAGGCTAGTCCAGTCGCACCAAGCTGGGGACACACCATTATTACTGTAATTATTTTGCCAAGGTCTTGCTGTGTGTCTTCCCTTTCTGTAATTGAGAAAGCCACAGAGTCTCTGAGCTCCTGGTGAAGGAGAAGTAAGCAAATTCATATTACCAAATGTCCCGGGATGACACAATCAGGAAGGCTGAAGAGCAGTTTGTGGCATTCCTAAAGTCACATGTGCGCAGGGGCAGAGATCTTCATACAGGTGCACGTAGAAGGGAATGGACACCGGTGCATGGGAAGGGAGCAGCACCACATGCCATGGGTGCCTCACATACAACTCTAGCGTGCGACTGTGCTTCTCACCTGCACAACCTCCATCTCCCTTTCTTAGATGACAGCATCCTAGTTTGAGTACCTAACTCTTTCACTCCCAGTCCGTATATTTTAGGTGGGGCTGAACTCATCCTGGTTTCAGGTCAAGGCATGTGCCTCAGGCTTAGCCAACTAGAGCGTCAGGATCCAATTGTCATAGAAACTGAATCAGGGAGGGGAGCATGTTCTGAGGAGAGCCAGTGAGACTTGATTTCAAGCTTGGGGTGGCTGTATAGGAAGAGATGCTCTTTGAGATGACTTCAGACTGGGAAGATGATGTGAGGCTGCTGAGATCACACCAGAAAGCAGGAAGGGCTGTGACTATCTACAAGCGAAGTCAGTGGAAGCAAAGTGGAACCACAGATGGAGAAAGACCAAAGCTAAAGTCATCATTTGGGCATGGATGCACAGCCATGCAAGCAGGCAAAGCTGTCCCTGAGGTCTCTGTCACATGACCCAATCAGTTCCCCTAGCCATGCTGTTTTGTTTTTTTTGACTTCGGTTTCTATCATTTGCAAACAACAAAAAGACTCTTGACCAATAATAAGCCAAAGACCCATTTTCCACATAAGACACACAAATCTGTGTTCTTCCTTGGACCAACTTATCCTAAGTGGTTACATTACCTGCAAGGAGCCCTGGATGTCTTTCCCTCCAACAATTACGAGTTCTGCCATGTCTTCTGCATGGGGAGTCCGGGCGTGGATGAACAGAGTCTTGCCCACCGCAGTTATGTTCCTCAGGGCGACTAAGCGGCCATCGCTGTGCACCTTGAAGTAAGGGCTTGAGACCTCATAGTGCAGCTTGTCATTCCCCCTGCAGTCACTGAAGGTCACTGGCAAAAGCAAAACAAATGAACAGAAACAGGAGTGTGAGTTGGCTGGGAAGTGTAACGCTACAGCTGTCTTTGACCATTAAGTATGACTTACCACTCTGCACCCCAGATCCACGAGTGCTGCCCCTCACCCACAGCACCCTCTCGTGGCCTCGTGGCTTTGACTATGTGAAGGACTCCACTCAGTGAAGACTTCCTTAATCACCTCCCCTGTCCCAGGCAGGTGCTAAGCCTTTTAATGCACAAAGACAGCCTCTTCCCTGCTTCCATACTGGGAGCAGAAGATATTGCAGACAAGGCTAGGAACTGAGACGGAAGGCCCCTTGTCACCTCTCATCTAGGTTGAGCCCAGCAGTGGAGACAGGTAGGAAATGAAGGACTCAGCCACGGCCTCCGCTTAGTTCCCCAGGCTCTATGTACAACCATTCATGACAGCACTTAGCCTCCCGTGCTCAACCTTCACTTAGCTCTTTGATGAAGTCAGAGGCGGTACATTTTCTTCCCTCAGAATCCCTATAAAGCTTTGCATAGCTGCTAAGTATGATTGGGATCTGTATGTGAGTGTTGAATGAAGTTTTGACAAAGAACAGTTATGACTTAGCATTTATTGAGTGACATCTGAGTGCCAGGCTCTGTCATAAGGACTTTACATTCAGTCTCTCATTTTAGTCTCACAACCACTCTAAGTTACAGCAGCATCTCCCAGGTTTATTTTATTATCTCCCCTGACCCAGAAGTGTTTTTGGATATTGTTGCCTAATTGTCACCACTCTCATGCATTGTCAGTGTCATAGATCTATTGTATATCTGTTTATTTACTGCACGTATATCTGTACTCTACACACGCAAAGTACAATTGTTTGTCTGTCTCCCAAGAACCCGTGTCACCCCTTTGGTGACATAGAGCCCCGCTGAGAATGCACAATCTACACACATCATTTCTATACTGTGGGAAGAAAGACTGAGCCTTGGAGAGACTGACTAACATGCTCAAGACCACACATCCAGAAAAGGCAGACACCTGTTCTCAGGCTGATCAGTCTGCATCTACAGTTCAAGCTGTCAGCATATTCATTTCCCAGAAAAGGGTTAACGAGAGGGAAAAGAGCTGATGCCCCATCCTGACCCCCTCAGACCTTTCACCAACCCCTCCAGGTCATCAGAGGTTCCAGGTGAGGACATCCTGAGAGACAGACCTGCATTTAGGACCAGACACATAGTAGGCCCTCAATATATCCCCGCTCTCTTCCCAACTTGTGGTATCAAGTAACTAGGGTTGCATGACTGGGTCTTGTATATTTTAGACACCGTTTACCAGTCCAGGAATGAGTGCTTTACACTGGGTGCATTTTTCAAGGCTATAAGGATAGTCTAGAGAATTAAAAAAAAGGAAAAAAAGCAATACCTGCCCCAACTCCCAACTGAGGTTTTGACAGAGCAGGACTGGGGTCCAGGCACTGGCATCTCTTTAAGATTTCCCAATGAATCTAATGCAGCTAGGGTCAAGCACTAGGACCTTGGACAATGGCTTGCTTGTCAAGATGCCAGGTTTCCACATTTCCCAGCGATTCCTGGCAGGGAGACAGGGTTGGGGACCTAGCATGCCAGGAACTGTTATTCCCACCATGCCCTGTGAAGGGGAAGTTTTAAGAGTAGGTATCTAAGCCCCTTTCCAATCCTGGCTCATTTGTAGCAGCCCTGAGATCGTGGGCAAATGACTGGTGCCTTGAACCTCAATGTCTTCATCTATAAAGTGGAATTGTTACAGGGAAAAGCCAATTATGGCTCCATTTCTTTTACTTTAACCTTTGCTTCTTGTTGCTTTCATTCACTAAAAGGATACTGTCCATACATAATGGCCTGCCATGGGGAACCCTGACCCTCTGCCTGAATGTTAAACCAAAATGCTTTTGTACAGGATCTTGTCTATCTGTGGATGGCTATAGGAAGGAAGAAATTAGCACATCTCTTCCCCAGGCTTGCCATTCCAGGAGATATATGCAAGATATATGCCTTTTTAGTTTGCTTTCTCAGCCCCCCAACCCCCCATTCTATAGAAGAACCTGGCATCCAGACCCAGACAAGATGGTTTTATTTTGAGATATTAGTCTGTCATCTTCTGTATGCAGGTTTTCTAAATAAAGTCATATTCTTTGCCTGAACACCCTGTCTGTAGACTTACTGGCCTGTCATGTGCTGAGTAGAGTGAGCTTGGACTCAGTAACAGAACAAATAACAGTACCTCTCCTCATAGGTACTACAATTCTTATGATAAGCATTAAATAAGATAATAACACTTAAAGCACTTCAGACAGACCCTGGTGCTCTTACTGAAATGCAATTTTGTGTGCCTGACAATACCATACCTTGGTATTGGCCTTGGTATTGTGAGGCCGAACAGTACCAAAATATCAGTGTGGAACAGAGAAAGGTTTCCTGCAGGGCCCTGCAAGGAGACAGGTGGGTCATGCCTTAAAAACCCCAAACTGCCCAAAAGCTCTCTGCAAAGCCCTTTTATAGGAAAGGTGAGGAACGGGCGTGGGTAGTTGTTGCAAACTTCTTGGTGTCAGATCCTTTGTTCTTGAACCATCAGGTCAGGGTCAGGTGACAACATTCCTCTAAACTCCCACCAAACAAATGCTATTCTCTGTTCTGATAATTCTATTCTCTATTCTCTATTCTCTGACCTGAGGGCCAGGTTCCTCAGCACAACTTTCACCCTCAGAGGTCCAGGCCTGGCTGAGAGGAGGGGGTCCCTGCAGGCACTGGTTACCCTGCTCCAGAGTGTTTGCCCAGCACCCAGTCTGGGTCTTCCTGCCAGCACCCAGGCCTGGCTGAAGAGGCAGATCTCAACTGGCGGTTCCCTCAGGGCCAGGTCCCCAGACCTGCCGAGCCACCATTGCTGAGGGAGCTAGGTGCCCAGGAGCCAACTGGCCTCAGGCTCCTCAGGCTGCCCAGTGGGGGCCAGTCCTGGAAATGGCCATCGCCATTAGGTCACTGAGGCGGGGATGGGGGAGAGTGTCACCACCACCTCAAGGCCTGGACCTGGCCAGTGGGCGACCTTGGTGAGGACTCTGGAGCCCCACAGGAGGACACAGTCCCCAGCTTGTTCCCTGGGTCCCCAACTCACCCACTGCGCCAGGCCAGGTCTGCCTCTTACCTCGCTCTCCATCTGAGGATCACCACTCTGAGAATTGTTGGCTGAATGCCCTACTAATGGTCGCTTGTGCACAGTTACTCAGGAGGAGGAGCCCACTGTGGTGCCGACCAATGGCTGAGCAGGACTACTAACGGTCATTCAGTGACAGTTGCTCGCTGGGGGGAGGGGCCCATTGCTGCACCAACCAATGGCTGAGTGACTGTTTAACCGTCTGTGGTAACCGTTTCCTGGTAAGGGGTTGGGGGTTATCGCAGGCAGCAACGGCCGTGAGAGTGCTAGGGGCTGTGGCCGGTGGCAGTGCTCTATTACAATGCTCCATGAATAAGAATTGCTATCATCAATTTTCTTGTAATTCTGACCATTGATGGAGTTCCCTTTCCTTTTCTACACAGCTTCCTTCTTCTAGCTGGTTTTCTGATTGCCTCCTGGGTCCTTCTGCCTCTGTCCAGTCAGGTACCGGTGCTCTGGCCCATGCAGTTACCATGGAGATGGTCACTACAGATATTTCTGCTGAGGCTAAAGCAATGAGGCAGATGATTCTGATCCAACCTTGCCAATCTTTGGAGCCTCCCACTTTTCTTGGCAAAGCTCTACCTATCTCACTTGAGAGATCATGAAGGGCAGATAACTTCAAAGGAGTGAAATTACAGTGTCTGCTCACAGCAGACTCCACAAAGTTGTCTAACGTATTCTTTTTTCGTAAAGAACGACACTCTGCTGAAAATTTTACATTCGTGATTGCAATGAATCCTCACATTATCTAACTGGGGTGAATACTAGTTTTTCCCTCTGGAAACTGAGACTTAAGAGAGTATGAATGAGGTCAAAGCCAGTTAGTCTAGGTCGTCTGCCTAAGCGAATGTGTTCCTTCCTTCAATCACTCAGCTTCCAGATTCACGATCTAGCCATGCTTTCATACCTGATCTGTTATTCCCTTAATATTTTTCTTTTAATTGACTCACATTTTTATTTATACAATTACTTAAAGATGATCTTTATAGTACATGATCAATGTACCAAACGTATTTTTCTAAAAATATTAAATTTAAGGAGGCAAGTAAAAACATATAGTAGTGCTTGTATGTACTAAAGATGTGTGTTCCATGCTCCAGAAATGCTGGCTTGGGCTAAATTCCTCTCATTTAAACAAATTCATGCTTAGGTCCACCAAACTCAGGTTTGCAATCTAGCAAGGCTCTGATATAATTATATTGGGTTGGCTGAAAAGTTTGCTCATGCTTTTCCTGTAACATTTTATGGAAAATCCTAAATGAATCCAATATGATTATCTGATATAATCTAGGAAAGCTTCTAATATTTGAAATAATATTTATAATAATATAATATATAATGTATATATAATATATTATATGTATTATAATGTCAGGTGAGTGTATTCTCCTTGGTTCTGTCTCGTCTCAACAAAAATTTGAAGCGACGGACCTTAAAGCCCTTGGCGTGTCACAGCTCTCAGACAGACCATGTTATAGCTCTCGGATTTTGGACAGATCAGTGTAACAGCTCTGTGTTACAGCTCAGTTTTATTTAGAAAATAACAGGAAAATATATCCTCGAGACGTGAGGGCATGCCGACCCAAAGATGTGAAGAGAAGAGAGAGAGAGAGAAAGAGAGAGAGGACATGTGCACGCGTGGGATGGAGACCCGCCCCGGCCTTTGGCTCCTCCTTTTATGTTTTGTTCCCCACCTGGGCCCGCCCTATGTAAATTGGGCTAGCCAGGAGTGCTATTTGTTCTACCTGAGGTCCTCACTCCAGTCCATGGACCTTCCTTTGTTCTATTTTCGCAGGCTGCCATTCTGGACTCCTGTTTCCTATTCTCACTACCTAACAATAATAATATAATATATTATATAAAATAATATATTATATATAACATAAGAATATATATAACATAAATAACGAGGTCTTGAGAAAGACATAAACCTCAGAGAAGGCACAATCTAGACCAAACCAACAATCACAGTTTAATACTTAATCAAAAGAAAAACAGGTGATCACACTCTCTGTTTCTTCTTCCTCCTGAAGGAAACAGACCCTACTTCCCCACTGACTGTAATCTCACCTTAAATTTCCTATTAAAGGGTACAATTGATAGCACCAGCCCTGCATCATTGTCTTACATTATGAACCTTGTCAACACAATCAAGATGTCAGTGATTCTCAGAGACTAAGCCAGTGCATGCTTCAGGGTGCAGAGTTCAAAGAACATATTAAGGATGAAATGGAATAGTTTATGTCTGTTTTGTAAAAAATAGATGTTTCTATATAGACAACCTCCTAAACTCAGAATAACACCATGAGGATAACTGAAAGGAAAAATCATAATAAACAATTAAACTTGTGAACAAATATTGAAAACCTCTATCTGAGGGGAAAAAGGAGTATCTGTGCTATTCTGCACCTACAAAGAACTTCCTTACACAGTTTATCACTATGGCATTTAAAATAGCTACTGGGGAAAAAAATTATACCTATAATACACTGTACATGGGGATTTATTGGAATCAATTGTGCAACATCATTCTTTGTGATAATCTGTGAACACCCCAGGAGAAGAAAAGGGGAAGTGAAAACTCCCCACCTGGGGGAAAAATGCAAATTAGATGAATGGCACCACTCAGCGTTTCAATTATGCTTTCAGCATGTTTCCACTCAAAATGTCCTCTGGGCTTAATGCAAATGTCACGAAGAGACAAACTTTAGCTAGGAGACAAAACCGCAACTGAAATGGGAAGTGTGGTACGTGAATTAAGGGGCTTAATCTTTCTGACCCTGATTTTATGTTTTTCTATTTCTTTCTTTTGAACATGGTTCTCAGAGATAGAAAAGGCATAGATTTCTTACCATCTAGAAATGTGTGAGGAAGCAAATTAAGCTGTATTATGATCCCAGGAAAATATAAAAATGTAGATAGATTTAAATTTATCTGCGAAATATAGAGCAGTCCTACTCATGTAGATAGGTACAGACTAAATATGGAATTTGTGCTATTCTTATAAGTGTTCTGGGGTGAGTCTGTGATCCATGCACTCACATCTGACATGGGTAAATGGTCCTAAATACATTATTCACATTTTGTGGAGACTTGCAAACTGGTCTACACCTAAGTTTCAGGCCTCTCAGAGTTGGTGGCCAGACTCTGCTTGTACACATGTGTGAGGATATGTGATGACCAGTAGTAGTGTGGGGTCAGTCATCTTGGGAGCTCTGTTCCTCCCAGAGTCAGACATGCCTGGATCTACTTCTAGCAGCCTATGCTTGGACACAGAAGAGCATGGCTTTATTTCAGCAGTATGCAGGTTTAAAAAAAAAAAGTAGATTGTACATTGCTTACTCTCTCTTAAGACTGTACCATCTATCCACATACTCATAGCTCAATTAGTCAAACAATTCAATTGTTCCATTTTGCATGAAGGACCTGCATATTGGTTGATCTGCAGAATCTTTGCTAGGGCATGGAAAGTCATGCCTTTCTAACAACTGAAATAGCACTTAGTTCAGAAACATCAGATGGACTCTCCCCAGGATACAGCACATCATTTAATTGCTTTTCGCATCTTCAGTATCCCACTGGGGTCCAAATTCCTTTGAAAGAACTCAAAGGACTTTAGTCCAGAAGATCTATGGATTCTCAAGTGAGAGAAACAGAAAACAATTCCTTTGGTTTCTCAGAACACCCTCATTACCCAAAGCTTCTAGTCAATCAAGGTTTCATTAACATATGTTCAGTGCCACCCACACTGGGACAGATCCTTGACTCATAATACATCCTCCAGCCTTCATTCTGTCTACCCTCTTGACTCCTGAATGCATGGAACCATATCCTGTGTTCCATGTTTGGCCTGGAGTCAGCACTGACATCCACAGAGCTTCTGTAAGGTTCTGGGCATGTTCCTAACCATGACTGATTATCCTAGCAGTGGATTTCACTTCCAGAGGCTTTGTAGATTTGATAGGTGCAGAATGCACATAAACTGGTCGTATACATCTCATGTGTCAATCCCAGGTTTGATATAATAGAGTTTCTATTCTATCATGTCAGCCAAAGACATCATAATGAATGATTCCATCAAGTGATATTCAGCAAAAACCCATTTTTTGCCATGTAAACCCTTAAGGGGTTTACAGAGCCCACATCTGCTTTCAGGGGATTTCCTGTGCCAACCATTAAAAATTGAACTGCTAGCTCTAGATAGTCTTTTCTGCCAGGGTCTTACATTTTCCTCTTGATGCTGATTTTTTTTAAAAACACAGCAAGTTGTTTTCTGGGGGGAAAAAGTGTTATGCATTTTCAATTCTTTGGTGGTTATAATCACTATGAATTTGTATATCAGAATGGAATTTATATGGCACAGTGACTAACACAGTACATACTCAATCCGTTTGTTGAATGAATGAATAACAGAACTGCCATTTGGCAGCAAAGCAATTTTAAATTCCTCAAACAAAAACTGAGGATGGCTCAAATTCACCTGAAGATTTGAGTAAGTCAATGGAAAGCCACCCACTCAGTGAAATAGAAATCACTGATTCAGCAACTTTGTGAATCACCAAGTCTCAGATCACTGATTCCC
Source organism: Muntiacus reevesi (assembly GCF_963930625.1). Lineage (NCBI taxonomy): Eukaryota > Metazoa > Chordata > Mammalia > Artiodactyla > Cervidae > Muntiacus > Muntiacus reevesi. The sequence goes on along the minus strand of NC_089250.1, from coordinate 222,976,293 downwards.
TCTGTTTTCATATTACTAGTCCATGGTTCTTACTTAGTCCTTAGTTTTTTATTTACCTAGCAATTATGTGCATACATGTCTCCCTTTCTGAGTGTCTATAGGGTAAGTTAATGAGAAAAGAGATTTGCTCCACTATAACTTGTATTTGGTCTTGCTGTTGGAGCTGTCTGGAGACATGAGGCAGAATGTCTTGACTAGGCCTATATTGAGATTCAGATCCTGATTGTGTGATGCTCTGGCAGTCCTGTGATTTCCCAAGCACCCCCATATTCCATGAGACGGCATACATGTGGAGGAAGGAACCTTTAAGAAGGGGGACCACATACATTGCTCTGGGGTCTTCTAGAACTAAGCAGAATAAAAGCCAAGGAAGGAAAGTGGTTTGGGATCCTACAATTGTGCAGGTGGGCGCTATACATCGCTGCAGTGCAAATATTAATATTTGCATGATCTTTTTTATTGTCCAAATACTAGAAAAGCCTGAAGAAATTCAGGGTACCATTTGGAAGGTCCAGTTATTTCTGAGTGAAATAATCTGCTGATCATTGGATACTTTCAAGTAGCACTTAAATGAATATTGAGCAGGAATGTTTTGGAAGAGATTCTAGCATCGGATGCTGTCTCTTACGCTGGGAAAGTCTATTATTCTAAATCACTATATATCCATCCATTAACCCATTAAAAGTATCATTTGATCACTTATAGTATGAAAGACAGTAGGTAGAAAGGGATAAATGCCAACATTAAGACAAATAAGGTGGATTATCTGTCTTCCAGATATTCAGAGTCCAGAAGGTTGGACCACAGTATCATTTGGAGGGCTGCCCTTTTGAAGGACAGGTGTCCCATTTCTTCATTGTGTCAAAAGGCCAAATACCACCACAGGGTAGATCTTAGAAGCAAGCAGATCATCTCTTCATATAATACATTATTTTTTACAGTAAGAAAAAGTCAGCCAATGAACAAGTTTATAATTACCAGAAACACCCAAGATAAGGGGTTATCAATAAGTATATCTCATCTTACTGAAGAGCTGTACTCTCTTTGCTTAGAAAGCAAATTTCTGTATATTTTTTCTATATTTTATTATAAATTGGATGTGTTTTTCTAGACAATGTTTTGGCCTTAAGTCCCAACAAAATTAAAGAATACAGCTACACATTAGGAGCATTTGAAGGGATGAATTATAACTTTTAAAGGTAAATATTATCCTAATCAATAAACTAGTAAAAGTATGCAAATCTTGTGAGCCAATTTTTTAATTGGCTATGAAAGTCTGAAGATCTAATTATAATGATGGCTACCATCAAGTTAGCAGAACTAACTAAGCATCGTAGACCTAAAGGTCCTTCAGTTTTGACTCACTCTCTTCTGAAGAACTGAAGCAGGATGATCAGCTATTTTCTTTCTGGGTTCCCAAAGAAGCTCTTCGGTTTTAGAAGGGATGAGGGGATGATTTGGAGATGAAGGCAGGTGGGAAAGTAGCAGTGGTAACCTGACCTTAGAAATAAATTAAAATGTCTAAGATGAATAAACAGACAAAATAAGAGTCTTCAGGGAATGTGTATTGAATCAGCTTCTGATTTAAAATCCTGAACTAGATTTCAAAATGCTATCATGAAGAGACAAGATAGTCTATAAAGAGTCCCTAGTCTGTAATCTGAAATAGCACTCAGTAAACACTGATCTATAAGTGTTCAAACCTGGAAGAAGGACCCCCCTGGTGGCTCAGTGGTAGAGAAACTGCCTGACAATGCAGGAAATGGGTTTGATCCCTGACCTGGGAAGATTCCACATGCTGCGGAGCAACCAACTGTGCGCCACCACTCCTGCCGCCATGCTCTAGAGCCCAGGAGCCACAACTATTGCGCCCGTGTGCTGCAGCTACTGAAGCCTGCACACCCTAGAGTTCACGCTCTGCAATAAGAGAAGCCACCGCAATGAGAAGACTTCACCCTGCAGTTAGAAAGTAACCCCTGCTTGCCTCGACTAGAGAAAAGCCTGTGCGGCAACCAAGAACCAGAACAGCCAAAAATGAATAAGTATATATAAATAATATAAACAAACAAACAAACAACCTGGAAGAGGAAGCAGGGAGGTTCTAAGAGAGGAGAAACTAACCACAAAGCCTTTAACAGAGTACCGGGAACATAATAGTCAATCAGTGGCGCTCCCCACCCCAATCATGTGATATTTCAACTGTTTTACAGGAGGGGAAATGCAGGCCACTTGGAGAGGTCGGGTTGCCTATGGCACAAAGGTTAGTGATAGAGTTCAAACTGAGTTCAAACCTAGTTCCACCACACTCCAGGCTTTTCACTGCACCGCTCTGCGTCCTTTGACTACTTACTATATTTGAAAAAGTCTCCAAAAGCTAGTAATTAAAGAGAGGAATTTTTCACATAAAATATAACAAATCAATCTTTATTGGGTTAGCCTTCCAATCCACTTGATGCACAAAAATGGACAAACTGACTGGGTATCAAGAATTCATAAAATGTCAGACTTTCGTTTATGACCTAGTTGAGAATGCCACGTGAATGTCATCATTCCCTCTAGTTCACACTAGTTCAGTGAACATAAATGGCTGTGGTATCAAGGGTTAAAGAGTTTTGATTCACTATCAGTGTGCATTGAGAATCACCAATGCATTTCCCTAGATCTTCAAGACATTCTACAAACCCATAATGCTGAATTTTCATGGTTGATGTCTACCTTCTCTAATAGTAACCATTTACAGCTAGATACTTGATAAATATTTCTTTCAGCTCTCTAACAGTTCCATGTAGGTAGTGTTTTATGGATGAGGAAACTAAGACTCAGAGAGATTAAGAAAACTTCTGTGGGCCACACAGCATTAAGTAGCAAAGCTGGAGCTCTGCTCTTTATATCTGCTCTAGAGTCCTGTCTCAGGTCTTGAGGGAAGAGGCAGGATGATTCCAGGATGGTGAAATTCAAAGTAAATGTTAGAAGTCTATTCTGTAGTTTAGGAGCCCATGGATTAACAGGAAGTTGATCTGCCTAAAGGTGAAAGAGGTATCAATGATAGAGGTGAGTAGAATGTTGAAACCAATAATTAAATCCATCAGGAGGAAAACTCATATAGCAGAAACCAGAAGACCCTATAGATCAAAGCTCAGGGAATACTTGAACTCTGAAAAAGGTTTAGGAAAACACATGAAGGGGACCCAGCCAGAACTTTAGGCAGCCCCAAAACATCTAAAAGTATTCAAGTGCTTTTATTAGCATGATTTCTTTAAAGGATGAAAGAAAATATATGTGGAGTTTGCTACCATTGATCTGTCTATAACTTTTATCAAAGAACTTTAGAGATTTGGACTTTCTGCAGACCAATGCTCTGCTATTCTACTACAGATTCATCACAATTCCCCAGACTACAGGAGATAAGACAACATGGGGGAGGGGAAAATAGCATGGAAGTTTGATCCATGATCTTCAGAATGGCTTGGTTTTCGCTAAGACTCATAGATGGTCTACAGCCAGTGTGTGGATGGGCCTCCTGTGTATGCAAAGTCCTGAGGCATGAGGACCCCACGCTGCACGCCCTGTGCACACCTAGAGTGTCTCCATGCAGAGATGTCCCCATGCTACCTGCAGAGTAGTGTCTGGGGCTCAAGTGTTTGTTGCCCGAGGCAAGAGTGAGTACCCTTCCCAAAGGGTCTGCCTGAGGTACTGACAGGTTGGTGACTTAATAACCAGAAGGGATGCCAATCAAACTGTAACACAGTGCCAAACACTGACTTTTGCCCCTTCCCAATTTTCTCCTGACCTAGGCTTTGCTGACCTAACCTGGGAGCTTCCTACAGCTTCATCTCCATCTCTCTGGCTATGCTCTGCACCAACCCTGGTAAAAGTTGGCAGTCAGAAATATTAGTGGACTCTCTGTGGTTGTAACCAATTAATTCACTCACCTCCTCCCTAATTGCAGTGGGTGAGATGCTCACCAGCTGTGATTACAAATTGGTTCTGTCTAGTTGACAAGACCTTATCAGGAAATTAAAATAAAGTGATCTGGCTTACAATATATGAAGCACAATTAATTATTGCATACATATATGGGTTTCTGATGTAAGCAAGGAAATGGTCAGCCCTCTAGGTCATGCCTATTCATCCTCCAGTTGCCAAGAGATTTTTACTGCATCCCTGATGCCATATGGCATCGTCTCTAGCTTTAGCCTCATGGGAATGCAGGAAGCGGCCTGCCAAGAGTATCTCATCACTTGTTAAAGGTACCCCGTTTTCCTGTGATTTCTTTTCTTGACAACAATGGCCCACATTCATTTCCTTAAGAAGTGAAAGCTAGCACAGCTGAAGGTTTTCCACCCTACCTGAATTATCAGGGGAAGTGCATGAACCAAATGTAAATCACTGCTTTCCATCAAAAGTGGCAACTTTTGCAATTGAAGGATTCTTATAGGGGATCTCAAGTACATTACTGTGATTACAGAAGTCCCCGTGTGTCTGGAAGTGTTCTTTTTGCACCTACCCACGGCAAGTCTCAGGTTCTGAGATGTATTGCTCATGCTTTTTCTTTATGTATATGTGCTGCAAGCTGAAGCATCTGGTCCCACACAACTGTGATATTTACGATAATGAATCACAGATGTTTAAAAGGATGTAATCTGAAAACACTTAAATGCTAAGATGCTGGAAACTTACTGCAAACACTACGAGGAAAGGACCTTTGAATTATGTTGGTTTTCTGATACGATCACTTACGAATAGGACTTGACATATCCTGGGAAAATACCAGACAGAAAGGAATGACTTCTTTCCACTTTGAAGAAGTGTTCAGAATAAGCAAGGAACTCCAGGGGTGTAGATTTGGTTATTCTATAGATTACTGAACTGCAGCCTCTTAGAGAATCAAGGTTGAACTTACTGTGCACACATAGTATTTTAATGGCCATTTCCAAATACTAGACAACATTTTTAATTTCACTGGAGTGAAAAGGGAAATGCACCCATTTACCCTCCTTTCCATCCCTTATGTCCCATCAGCCACACAAACTGATGTATATTCTACCAGATTAACAAGCTATACACACACAGACATGCTACAGTAGTTCCGCTCATACATCTATTACAAACTTTTTATGTCAGCCCATATAGAAGTACTTCATTCTTTTTCATGACTAGATAATACCACTTAGTATGAATACGCTATCATTAAAGCAGTCTCCTGTTGCTGGACATGGATATTTTCTGTTTCATAATTACTAACCGGTTGGTAATAAACACCTTTAGGCCTGACTTTTTGTGTATATGTGCAAGCATTTTTTTCCTACAGTTGAGACCCATCTTAGAAACTGCTGATTCAAATGAAATGCCCATTTAAAATTTAGTTAGACTTTGACAAATCATCCACCAGAAAGATTTTATGGCCTTGGACTCTAATCCAACATGTAATAGAGTTCTCTTTCCTCACACTAACAGTAGATAATATGATATTTTTTTGCCAATTTGAGAGTTGCAAAAAAGTATAGTGTTAATTTGCATTTTTCTGATGAATAGTGATGTTAGGCTTGGTCACATACTACTGGCCATTTTAATTTCCTCTCCTGCAAATCTCACGGTGTGCAGCAATACTTAGGAATTTAAATTGTTATCTCTTGTTTCTTTGTTTTTCTCTCTACTAGACAGTGAGCTTCTTGAGGCAACTATGTCTTGCTTGCCATTCTACCTTCACTGCTCCGCAGAGCCTAGGCACATGTGTTTTGTGGAATGAACACACATTTGCAAGGTTGCGGCTGATGTTTCTTCCTCCTACTACACAGCTGCCTACCAGAGTCTCACGTTCAAAGAGAAAACTCAGTTCAGTCCCCTTCTTCCCGGTTTCCTCTTATATCGCTCCCCCACCCCCAACCAGAATAAAACCTTCACATTGTCAAGGGCTTTATTAACCTAGTAACTTTTGTGTCTCTAGTATGTACTAGCACAGAACCTGAAAAATGGTAGGCACTCAGTCAATTTTTTCCAAATGAATCAGTCTTCGATGTCAGATGGTTCCTATATCAGATGCCACACTGGCACCCAACTTTGAAAAGTGGATTGGAGCTTTCGATGTTATTTCTGCTCTCCTGTTCCTCTCCTCTGCTGATGGATAGAGGGAGCCTCGGGGCTCGCTCTTAGTGAAACCCTTAATCCCACTTTGTGACCCAGGGTTTGGGGTGTGTATAGAACCTGTGAAAGGGAAATGCTATGATGACCCCAGCAGATGGGCCTCATTGCCTTGGTTTGTTTGTTTGTTTTGGGGAGGGGGGGCAGCTGTATAGAGAAAGGCGCATTGCAGACTTTCTAGAGCATGCCCAATAGAGATGTTGAATCCATGAGATGAATTCATACTGATATACTGACATACTGAATACTGAATGAATTCATACTGATATATGACATAAACCTCTAAAATCGACTGAGAGAAACAAAGAGCTTATAGGTCATCTTACGGCTACATGTCCCTCTAAACCAGGAATCAGAAACCTATGGCCGGAAGGCCAATTCCAGCCAACTCCTTCTTTTATAAATAAAGTTTTATTGGAACACAACCCTACTATTTGCTTACATATTGTCCATGTCTGCTTTTGTTCTACAACTGCAGGATTGAATAGTTGCAACAGAGATTGTCTGACTCACAAGCCTAAAATGTTTACTCTCTGGATCTTTGCTGAAAAAGTTTGCTGACCCCTGCTGTAGGCCAAGGTCGCATTTTTCTCCCCCATTTTTCAAGAGGTCTACTCTAAGCCACCTGAGTGCTAAGGCAAGTAAACCTTCCGCAATGGATTTTGTGCTCTCAGTTGCATGATTAGCCATAACGACAATCAGCAGAGTGAGGAAAATGACTCACACTCAACTAAATGTTATCTCAATGCCTGTGTGTTACTTTTAATTTTCAAAAATAAAGATCTGCTGGGAGATAATTTCTATCCAAAATAGAATCCTGAGGGGTTTAACTTTTTAAATAAACTTTTAAAATCCATTATTTGCAGTCATTAAATATGTAGACAAGCACTCATAGAGAAGATGAATATACCCAGAAGAGCAGAAGGGAATTGTGTATATCTATATTTTTTGTCTCTAAAGCAATAATTTAATTTAGAGCCAAGAAATTAGCTGAGAATCACGCTTTTGCTCAAACTCACACACAAAACTGTTTGTCTTCAAGGTCTGTTTCACACACATAAAGTGATCTGTCATTTTCCCATGTGATTTGTCATTAATTTTTGTTTCTTTCCTTGTAGATAGTCATTATCCCCAAAATGACTAAGATGTCTGATTTTCTTCACTCTGTAAGTGAAGCCATCTGAAGATTTAGCTTCCTGGAAAATGAAATGGGAATTATCCAGCCCAAAGGTGGTAAGGAAACAGTGATTTTATTTTCTCTGATGAGTGCTTGGTTCATTAGCAAGAAGCAAATCACTATTTGTTTGAGTAGAGAGTCAAAAGAAAGAAATCAAAAATCCCTCAAATTGCTTTAACATCTCCACAAAGTTAGTAGCTCTATTGAAGTGATGGAAGGGATAGTTACTGTGTATTTTAAGTAGTTAAATACCCTGCGAACTCAGAAAAGTACCACATTTGAGCTACATTGCATATTCTATAATTTTATAAGTTTGAATTGGATGCCTTTTAAGCCTGGGTATCATAGATATGAATTTTTGTTCATTTAAAGGGTACTGAGTAAGGAAGATAGAGTTCTAGGCTAGGGAGTGGGTATAAAAGTGAAATCTGGTGATAATTAACAAGTGTGCAGGAGGAATGAAGGGAAAATGAGGTAGAGTTGTTGCTCGCTCTTTCACCAGTAACAACTTTGAATACATTCCTAATAGCCGTAATGAATAAAACAGCTGCTGAGCTCAACCCAAAGCCCTCTGAGGAAGATGGGCAAGGGCAAGACCCTGGGGTCTATTGAGCCTCCCATTGGGTTAGGGTGAGGAAAACACAGTGGTTGCTAAAGAGCTCTGCCTAAATAAATAAAGGTTAGTTGGGAGAAAACAGGAAATCAAGTGAGAAAATATGAGGAGCAGAATTGTGGGGGTGGGAAGGAAGCAGAAAGCTGGAGATGTGGTAGAAGATCATGGATGACTTCCCTGATCCTCAATTCATCGGTAAAATTCAGCCTCTTCATAAATGATGTGTATGGTGTGGGCTTCTTGTGCACACTGTTTCAGGGCCATGTTTTATTGTTTGCTTGGTCTGGTCAAGAATGAGGCAGCCTCTAAAGCACAGACCCAGAGGCAAAACAGGCTCTGAAGACACAAGCCTCCAGGAAACGGTGTAAGTTAGGGAGGCGGGTTTGGATTTTCACACTGTATTGAAGTTAGGAACTCAATTCCCATTTAACTAACCCTCCAGAGGTTAGAGTGGGTCTGTGAACACTGCATTTACATCTAATATTTATTCAACTCTTTCTGTGAGTCAGGCAGTGAGTTAGGACTTTGCATGCATTATCTCAATATCTTATTAATTTTTCACAACTGTGTGTCATATTAGTATTATCTCCCCACTTTACAAATAAGGAAACTGAGTCCAAGTGGAAGCTGGTGACAGGCAAATCCGTGAAGCTGTGCCTGTGTAACAGGTGTAGAAGCACTTGAGCTCCAAACCAATCTGCCCAACTGCAAAGCTCACACCTCTTCCTACTTGCCTCTGCAGTCTCTCACCTGCTCAGGAAACTAGTCTCAAGGATTCTATGGATCCCATATGCAAAAAACAGAAGAAAGTTCAGACCCTGTCTTTAATGATAATGAGATAGTCAGTGAGTCAGTCAGCCATTTAAAATTAGGTGACAGTGCTGCATAACTGGGAATACAGGAGAAGTGGGAATTAAGTTCTCTGGGAAGGAGGAAAGAACAAGAGGTCTTGTTTGAGCCTGAGACATTAGAAGGCTTCATGGAAAAATGGCTTTGAGCTTCACCTTGAAGGATGAACCGAACCAAATAGTTGTTTCTCACAAGTGACTGCAAGCAGGCACCACTACTGGTGACCGACATCAAAAATGGACTGATAGATTTCACCAAAGGATGTGTCTAGTCTCAAATGCACAAATTATCTTTAATTCCTTTAAACAAAAAAAGAAAAGAAAAGCAACTCTTTGATTCTGTAGGGGTGTGGGCAGCTATCTAGAGCCTTCAGCAGCCATGTTTGTAACAGATCCATCCACATGATGATGTTTTTGAAAATATTCTGAGCAACTACAAAGCACAGCGCAAATTTCAAAGTGAAAAGGCAGGTTGGGGGGAGGCAGCAGAAATGGAATGTGTGTGAGGGGGCAGTTCCTCTTGATTAAATTTTCAAAAGGAGATAATAAATTAGGAGAAAATGTGAGAACAAAGACATCCTATGGTTTCTACTCTTGAATTAAAATAAGCAAAGAAGCCAACAAACCAAACTCTAAATTTCCACTTCTGAGAGTTAGTTATATATCTCTGTAGTTCAGTTCTTGCAGAGTCAATTCAGGCAGAAGGGGGAGTTTTCTGACAAGAATAGTATTACCTCCCCTCTTCAATTTGTTCATTGCAGAAATGATAGGATTGGCATAGACTAGGGATTCTCAGAATATGGTCCCAGGATCAGCAGCATCGGCACCATTGAGGAGCTTGTTAGAAATGCAGTTCCTGGTCTCCATCTAAGACTAAATCAGAGGCTCTGGGGACAGAGCCCAGTGATCTACATGTGAACACGGCCTTCAGAAGAGTCTGGTTGATACTCAAGAGTGACAACCCTCGGCAAAGATCATCTTCCAGATGACTGAACAGCTACATGACTCAGTGATTCGATTAAAAACACATTAGCCAGTATTAAATATGCACTCCTGGATACTTAATTAAAAAATACAAATATCCATTGCATACACAGAGAAAATATTGGCTTGGGAGCTGGAATGCACAGATGTGAAGAGTCCTCCCTCCCCAGCTGTACAAGATTTTGTACAGAATCTCTGACACTCAATATGCTGATCTGTAAAATGGGAATAATGATGTTTATTGTCTAGAATTATCTTGAGAAATGAAAATGTGAAGCATCTGTTACACGGGAAGGCGCCTAAAATACTTGCATGTGTAATTTTATTAAAATAACAGACTTAACTACAGTTGGTACACAGCACTTCTTTTTTAATAAACATCAAAATCTAAGCAAATGAAAAACAGCTCTTATTGATCCACTCTGCCTAAATTGAGAGGGTTGTTTTTCTGCAACACCGTCTCCCAAAGGAGATAGGTCTCTCTCAGAAAATGCAATATAATGGATGCTAATATCAAAGGGCCTAATTAACTGTCATTCAGTGACTCATCGTTCTGAATGAGATAGATATGAAAACCCAAATCTGTGAAGTCGAAAGAAAGGAGGGGGGGTCCTCTTCCTGCCCGGGCAATTGCAGTAGCTCCTACACTGGTCTCCCAGTCCCCTCTCCACCCACTTCCACCCCCAGTGGTCTCAACACAGCAAACAAAGGCCTAGACACAGTTTGATGTTTACGTCACCCTTCGACTCAAAATTTAGGGTCAAAGCGCAGCCCCTACTCTAACATAAATACCCTACATCACGTAGTTCATGCCATGCCTCATGTCTTCCTCTTGCCTTCCGTCACTTCAGCCTCACTGGCCTTTCCGCTCTTTCTCAAGCCCCCAGGCGTGCTCCTGCCCCAGGACCTCTGCATCTGTTATACCCGCCACCTGTGGTGCTCTTCCCCTGCGTACCCACAGCTCCTTTCCTCATTTCCTAACTTCTTTTAGGTGTCTACTCAAATGCCACCTTTGTCACAGGGCTTTCCCGTTTCACATTTCAATACTTCCCGCCTCGACATTTCTTTGCTTGTTTTTCCTTAGCACTTTCCATTATCAAAATCACTCATCATACATTTTCATTACTTATACTGCTTACTGTCTTCTTCTTTCTCAAGAATGCAAACTCAGGGTATCTAAAGAGCTGGTAACAGTGCCTGGCACATGATGGATCAATATATGGTGAATCAATCAATGAATTGATTAATTCCCTTCATTTTCATTCCTTTACTTAGCTATTATCATCTACCAATTACTTAATGATGAATAAAAGTAGCAAAGTAAATAGGCAGGTAACCAAATGGAAAAAAGGACAAACATAAGATGACCTTCTGTTGTCATTTTTTGGCCAGGTATGGATACGGAAAAAAGAAAAAGTTAGATGCATAATTATTTTAAGACATTTCCTCACCAGATTTCTTCTTCTTCTTTTTTTTTTTTTTTTGCTTTTCGGAAAGTTTCTCAGGGCAGGAATACAGTTTAAAGAATCAGAGCTCAGAACTTGGCAAGTCATAGAATCATAGACAAGCTATGCCACACTCTTGAACTGTAGTTTGCTCATCTGTGAAAGGGGTTGCATGTTGGTGCATGAACTCATGGGACTAGAGTGAGTCTAAGATTAAGTAGGAGAGATTTCACAGATCAGTCTCTGTGGTGGCTAGCATAAAGGGTCAGTAAACATTATTGGCTATAACCAGAACCTAAGTCACTCAAATCTGGAGAAAGTGGGACAGGCACAGCATTTTAATGCAAAATCAGATCATTCTGTTTTGACTAACTCTTAGGAACTGTAGTTAATTCTACTCCCACTCACTCAAACATCATACTGGGGTGAAACCAGCTTCTGAAAATAAAATTGCCATCATTTTGAAAAGACCCACTTTTTAAACACCAGTAATGGCTCCTGACTCCCCTCAAACTGTGGAGTTACGCCTCACTTCACTTAGTTTCTTGATTAGACACTATCAGAAGGAAACCGGGGACTACAGAAGTGAATAACCCTCATTCGGTTTTGGTCTGTTAGCAAAGACTGAGCAAATCAAGTGGCAGCGAGTGGTGTCATCAAAGTCTCACCAAGTAGTGAAGAGCTAGGCCAGCCTTCCCTGAGCCTCCCCTCCCTGCATCTTTCCCAGGCCTAGCCTTTGATTTGCTCAGAAAGATAGGCTTTGGCATTTTTCACAAAGGAGCTGCCTTGGGGAAAAGTAAGTCGTGTCAGTCAAAACTGTTTATGAGATGTTTCTGAATTTTGTTTTCTTGTGCATCAGGGAGAAGCCACCTCAGATCGCATTTTTTTCTCTTTCTGTATTAATGGAAAATTATTACTTGGGTCTAACACATACACCTAACATGACAACAAATTCCTTTATGGTAATTAACTATTACATTAAGTCTCTTTTTAATTAAAGATGTGGTTCAGACTTGAAAGTACCCCCACTTAGCATCCAGAAGATAACAGTTACTGTAGAGCGTCATGTTAAATGATACTTGAGTTCAGCACAGTGCATGTAAAATACCAGCCATCTTAAGCTACTGACCCCAAGCACATAAAATGCAATGCTGATCCTGGACTGAGTACATTTCAAAATGATTTTACATTATACTGTGAATTGAAAATTAAGGACTTTTGTTTCATTAAAAAGATCAACAAACAAACAAACACCAAATGCTAGTGAGAGGATGTTCTGAATAAAGTAGTAGAGGTCATGTTTTAATCCAAAATTTTCAGTGTCTGCTATTCATTTTGAACCACTATGGATGAGGCTGACCCTGCAACTTGCTAATTTTGTCAGGCCTTGTAAATGCCCTGGCAGGCATTATTTTAAAGATGTTGAATCCACTGCAAATATTCTAAAGAGAAACAAACCAAATCAAAACAAAGCAAAATCCACAGAAGCCAAGCCCTCCTGTCTGAGATAGAGAACCAATTAAGATGCCCCTGGTGAGAATGTGAGCATAAGCTGTGATGAGAATTCAACATTGCTGCTGAAACAAACTACTCTGTGAGACAGTTCTGTGTATCTGGGTGGAAGAGGAGGTGAACACATAGGTAATTGGAGATCCTCCTCTCTTTGTCCTTCACATGGGAAAGCATTGTTCAGTGCTCTACCTGGAATTCTGACAGGTGAAGGCCTGAGGCTGTTGGTCAGAGTAGCCAGCTCAATTTGTGAGAGACACTGAGCTATGTGGTGGGGAGGGGGTGGGGTGGTTCTCTAGCCTGCAGCTAAGGACTTTAGAACTGCTTTAGTGTGTCTATGTGTAGCAGAATGTAAGGAACTAGAAAGAAATGAGATTTGAAGAGGGAGAAAGAGTGAGAACGGGTTGGGCCCTAGAGTTTACAGGCTTAAGTATAGAACATCTCCCTTCTTCTGACCTAATATTTAAGTAGAGACAGCAAAGCAAATTACTGTGAAGTGAAAGGTGGAGTCTTTCTCTGTCTGACACACTTTGCTTAGTATGATCATCTCTAGGTCCATTCACGTTGCTGCAAATGGCATTATTTCATTCATTTGGCTTTGCCAGAAACTGTGTGTCTTCCTGTAGTAATGGAATCTTAGCAGTATTCTCTGGGTTTTCTTTGGCACATAGCTACTTGACTAGAAACTACACTTCCCACAGCTCTCTGCAGCTGAGTGTGGTCATGTGACTCAGCTCTTGGAAAGGGAGAATAAAGTGAAGTGAGACGACAACTTGTAACCAATGTCCTTTAAAAAAACAAAAAGATGTTTTTCTTCTCCTTTTCCTCCCTGTTGCCCTTTCTGAAGTTTGGATAAGGCTGGAGCATCTTTATTATAGCTATTAGCCAATTCCTTAATTAACGTAGGTGTCCAGGTTTGAACTGATATGAGTGTTGTAAATTCAGAGTTCTTCCCAACACACATCCTTTTCTTCCTTCTTATTGAAGTATAGCTGAATTACAATATTGTGTTAATTTCAAATATGTAACAGCAAAGTGATTTGGTCATACATGCATATGTATATATCTGTTGGGTTGACCAAAGGGTTTGTTTGGGCTTTGCCATGCAATGTTATAGGAAAACCCAAATGAACTTTTTGGCCCATACAATATGGTCTTCTTTTCCAATGCTTTTCCATTATAGGTTGTTAGAAGATATTGAATGCAGTTCCTTGTGTCACACAGTAAGTACGTCCTTATAGTTTATCTATTTTGTATGTGGTAGTGTGCACCTGTCCATCCTATACTCTTAATATATCCCTCCTCTCCTTTCCCTTTGGTAACCGTAAGTTTACTTTTTATGCCTGTGAGTCTGTTTTTGTTTTGTAAATAAATTCATTTGTACCATATTTTAGATTCCACAGGTAAGTTATATCATATGGTATTTGTCTTTCTCTGACTTACTTCACTTAGTATGATAATCTCTATGCCCATCTATGTTGCTGCAAATGGCATTATTTCATTCCCTTTTATGGCCAACTAATATTCCATTGTAAGATATATATATACCACATCTTCTTTATCCATTCATCTGTTGATGGACATTTAGGTTGCTTCCATGTCTTGGCTATGACCACTGGGGCATGTATCTTTTCAAACAAGAGTTTTTGTCTTTTCCGGATACATGCCCAGGAGGAGGATTGGTGGGTTATATGGCAACTCTATTTTTAGTTTCCCAAGGAACCCCCGTACTATTTTCCATAATGACAGCATCAATTTACATTCCCACAAATGGTGTAGGGGGGTTCCCTTTTCTCCACACCCTCTCCAACATTTATTATTTGTAGACTTTGTAATGAAGGCCATTCTGACTGGCCAATACACATCCTCTTGAGCCTGAAGTGCTGTTTGTTGCCTTCCCTGCACCTCTCTTTCTCCTTCCTCATCTGAGTCCCTGCCATCTACCATAATAGCTGCAAGAGAAAGCCAATATCCCTGGTTCAGGAATCAGGTCCAGCTCACCTGAGTATGTTTCTGCTTCTAGACTCAGTATTCCACTGTTGCATTAATTAGCTCATGAATACATCCTCACTAAATCCAAATTTTCCTCTCATCAATGGAGGTCATTTTTTTTTCAGAGAGTATTTATTGAGCATCTAGTCTAGGCTGACTCATTTAATTGTCTTGATTTTTCTACCTCTTCTCTTATTAATGTGATTAAGTACAGTATTTACATCAAGTGAACTCACTTGGAATTTCCTCAAAAACAAACCAAATGAAAATATAAAAGAAGTGGCAGAGATGCATCATAAATATGTAAGTTCCTGCTTATGCAGAATTATTTAGGAGATGCAGTGTACCAGTTAAGCACTGTTCACAGATCTTTACTTCCATCAAACATTCAGAGGTTCCTTTGAATGAAAGAGTAGGAGTTTCCCATGAGGCTTGGGAACCCCCTCTGTGCTCTACCACTATGTTGGAGTAGTAGGTAGAGCTTGTCTTTGGTTCCTTCACCTGTCTTTCCCTAGTTTCTTCCTGTAACACCCCAAAACAGGACATAGAGTAATCAACATGAGAGGCCAATGTGATCAAGTCTGAGCAGTTTGCAACTTGGTTACAACTGTTTGTATAAGAAATAAGGTACCTCCTCTGTTCTCTTTTCCATATTGCAGCTGCATATGTGATCATATGTGACTATTCTGACTTTACATTTATTTATTCTCCCTATACAGCATTTCTTATTTTGTCCCTGTTTATGAATCTGGCTTTTGAGATATTAAATGAAAGGAAAAACCACTTAATCCATTTAAAGAGATAAAGTATCAGCCCAATAATACCTGGAGTCAAAGTTACTGCATGATTCTAAAGACATCATGAAAGATAGCAATCCACAGCCCTTGACCTTTGCCAAAGTAACAGACCCCTCTCACCTCCTGACAGCAATTTCCCATTTAAAACATATTTGGATTAGCCTCAGGGGAAGCTGGGCTTACTTATCAAGACAGTTATATGAAGCTAAACACTTATAGGGGAATTTTAAGTGAGGTAACAGGTGTTTATCTAAATCATTTCCATGTTGGGGAAAGGGCTTTGAATTTGGATTTCTATTCCACTGCTGCCAAAAAAGAGAGGAGTAATCCTGAGCAGGGCATCATTGCTTTCATCTATGAAGTAGGAATTTTATACCTACCTCTCCAGGCTTTTGTAAGAATGTCATGAATAATATATAAAGTACATGCTCAATAAATGTGTGCTGAGTAAACAGGCACACACAAGTAAGAGCTCTGTGTGATCTGGTCCTCTCTCCCTTGCTTCCCTATAATTCCTTCAATACACCAGGCACCTCTGGTCTCAGGGCCTTTGTCCTTGCATTTCCCTCATCCACAGGGCTCTTCCCGAGGGCACCTACTCAACGTGTCCCTTCACCTCCTCCCAGTCCTGCATGAATGTCCCCTCCTTGGTAAGGCCTTGCCTGGTAATCACTTAATTCATGACCACAGCTCTTCCCCTAATCCCTGCCCCCTTGGGCTGCTTGGCTGTTCTCTACCACACTAGTCACAATCCAGCATCCATTACATTTCGTTTTTCTATCGTCTGTCTGCACCCGGATGAAGCAAGCACATCACAAAGGCAGGGGTTCTGGCCTTCCTAGTTTACTGTATCAGTTTTCTAGGGCTACTCTAATAAACTGCTAGGAACTCTGTTGCTTACAACAACAGAAACACAGATATTCTCTCATATTCTGGAGGCTTCAAAATCAACCAAGGAATTAACAGAGTCCCACTTCCTCCGAAGGCTCTGGGACGGATTCCACTCCTCGCTTGTTCTAACTTCTGGTGGCTCTCCATGTTGTTTGACTTGAGGAGGCATCACCCTCATCCCCACCTCCATCTTCACATGAGCTTCTCCTCCTGTCTGTGCTGCTTCTTTATGTGTCTCTTATACGGACACCCAGTTAGATAATCTAGGACCATCTCGTTTCAAGATCCTTAACTCAGTTACAATTGCAAAGGTCCTTTATCCAAATAAGGTCACTTTCTAGGTTCTAGGTGCTATGATATATGTGGCCATATCCTTTGGGGCCACCAATCAATAGACTATGTACCCTTTTTTAAATCTACTTATTTTTAATCAGAGGATAATTGTTTTAAAATATTGATTTGGTTCTTGCCATATATTAACATGAATCAGCCATAGGTTTGCATGAACTTCTTGCATACTCTTGCAACCTTCTTGTAAACTTCTTGCAACCTCTTGAACTTCCTTCCCACCTCCCACTCCATCCCACCCTTCTAGGTTGTCATGGAGTACCAGTTTGAGCTCCTTGCATCATATAGCAAATTCTCACTGGTTATCTGTTTTACACATGGTAATGTATATGTTTTCATGCTATGCTCTCAATTTATCCCACCCTTTCCTTCCCCTTCTGTGTCTACAAATCTGTTTTCTATGTCTGCGTATCGATTGCTGCCCTGTAAGTAGGTTCATTGGTACCATCTTTATAGATTCCATATATATTAGACAACTCAATCAGAAAGTGGACAGAAGACCTAAACAGACCTTTCTCCAAAGAAGACATACAGATGGCTAATAAACACATGAAAAGATGCTCAACATCACTCATTATTCAGTTCAATTCAGTCGCTCAGTCGTGTCCGACTCTTTGCGACCCCATGAACCACAGCACGCCAGGCCCCCCTGTCCATCACCAACTCCTGGAGTTTACCCAAACTCAGGTCCATTGAGTCGGTGATGCCATCTAACCATCTCATCCTCTGTCGTCCCCTTCTCCTCCTGCCTTCAATCTTTCCCAGCATCAGGGTCTTTTCAAATGAGTCAGCTCTTCGCATCAGGTGGCCAAAATATTGGAGTTTCAGCTTCAGCATCAGTCCTTCCAATGAACACCCAGCACTGATTTCCTTTAGGATGGACTGGTTGGATCTCCTTGCAGTCTAAGGGACTCTCAAGAGTCTTGTCCAATACCACAGTTCAAAAGCATCAATTCTTTGGTGCTCAGCTTTCTTTATAATCCAACTCTCACATCCATACATGACTACTGGAAAAACCACAGCCTTGACTAGATGCACCTTTGTTGACAAAGTAATGTCTCTGCTTTTTAATATGCTGTCTAGGGTGGTCATAACTTTCCTTCCAAGGAGCAAGCGTCTTTTAATTTCACGTCTGCAATCACCATCTGCAGTGATTTTGGAGCCCCCCAAAATAAAGTCAGCCATTATTAGAGAAATGCAAATCAAAACTACAATGAGGTATTACCTCACATCTCTCAGAATGGCCATCATTCAAAAAAAAAAATCTACAAACAATAGATGTTGGAGAGGGTGTGGAGAAAAGGGAATCATCTTGCAGTATTGGTGGGTACATACACTTTTATATCTTCAGTACCGATAAGAGAGGCACATTGAAGAGCTAGGTTCATATTTGTTGAAAAAATGCCAGCAGTGCTTGGGGCATGATTGGCACTTAAGGAGATTACTTTTCTCACCTGAAGAAGCATAGCGTCAGGTGTCTGAAATGGACAGCTGTCCTGAGAGGAATTCAGGGAGAGAACAAAGGCAGAATACAGTCATCCCTTGGTGTCCGAAGTATCTAGAGGGGACTGATTCCAGAACCCATGCCCCCACACATATCAAAACCCAGGGATACTCAGATCTTATATAAAATGGTGTAGTGTCTGTGTACAACCTGCATGCATCCTCCTGTATACTTTAAACCACCTCTAGATGACTTAGAATACCTAATAAAATGTAAATAGTAGGCAAATAATTGTACTATTTAGTTGTAAACACTAAATAGTTGTAAATACAATATAAGTAATAGGTAAGTATTTGCTAATATGCAGCAAATTTGTTGTGCTTTTTGAAATGTTTTGAATTTTTTTCTGAATATTTTTGATCTGTGGTTGGATGTGGAACCTGTGGATAGCACGATCAACCATATTCTGCCACTTGGAATGCCTTCCCATGACTGCACAATCAAAGGTGATCCCCACTGTGGCCTGCGTGATCCTCCTGACTGCACAGGACTTGGGTTCACTGGCATGTATGAAGTCCAGCAAGCATCCTCAGTCATCCACAAGCATATAGGACCACACAGACCCTGCTTCTGACAGGAAAAGCAAAAGGTGAGATTCACTTCTAAGAAAGACACGTCCATTAATGCAGTTGCCAGATAATCCCTCAGAACCCTCCTGATTTGCATAAATACCTCCCAGGCAATTTCTCTTTTTCTTAAATTAAAACGAAAGTGGCAGCTCTGTGGCTGAAGCCCGGGCCACTGTCTGGCAGCTCCACATTCATGTGAGCAATGATGGTTTGAATACTGGATCAATGGAGCAGGGAGAGATGAAAAATGTCCATTATCAGGGTTGGTCACTATTTGCTTGAACATACTGAATATCCTCACTTACATGGACAATAAACTCACCTAAATGGGTTATAGGAATTTAAACCGGCACACGATTAACTTGTGCTAAGTGGTCCAAACCAAGGGCTATAAACACATCCTCAATTGTAAGAATGATCAAAAAATGGAATTGCTAAAATGGTTCACATGGACAAACAAGTTGCTTGCCTGCTCTGCGAAGGTTTCAATGGTAAGTAGGCACTGTGGGGGTTTGAAGAATGAATATAAATCCATCTTTCCTTGTAAGGGACTTACGGTCTTTCTACAGGATGAGGACAACAGTTTTACATAATCAGGTTAAAAGTAGAAGGTTAGATTGACATGTACACACTGCTATATTTAAAATGAACAACCAACAAGGACCTACTGTAGAGCACAGGGAACTCTGCTCAACAATAGCCTAAATGGGAAAAACATCTTGAAAAAGAATAGATACATGTGTATGGATAACTGAATCAATTTGGTGTATACCTGAAACTAACACGACACTGTTGATCAACTATACTGCGACATACAGCTTTTTGAAATGTTCCAGAATTCACAATCAGGAAGTTCTCTGATTTTGAAAGGAAGACATGATTCATCTGGATGGTAGTAAAAGTCATGGAGTTTCTTAAGGGGAAATGAGAAGTGCTGAGAAAACAGAGGAAAAGACAATGGGCACAGAATGAGTAAGATGTACCTCAAGTTATGTTTTGTCCTTAAGAGAGAATGGTGGGGAGTGAAGTGCCTAGGAGGGGATGCGCGCTCAGATGCGCTGACGGGAGGAGACGCCTGATGGTGACGCTCACTAAGCACCTGCTCTGTGACAGCCACTCTGCAGTGCAGTGCCCCCCGTGCTGTTGTTGTTTAGCCCCTAAGTCGTGTCCAGCTCTGTGCAGCCCACGGACTGTAGCCCGCCAGGCTCCTCTGTCCATGGGATTTTCCGGGCAGGGATACTGGAGTGAGTTGCCATTTTCTCCTCCAGGGCATCTTCCTGACCCAGGGATTGAGCCAGCCCCTCCTGTGTCTCCTGCATTGGACACGGATTCTTTACCACTGAGCCACCAGGGAAGCCCTCCTCCATATACTCCACATAGACTGGAGTTTTTCTACCACCGAAACTATTGACATTTTGGGCTGGTGATTCTCTATTGCGAGTGGATGTTGTTCCTGTGCATCATAGGATGTTTATCATCTCTGACCTCTACCCTCAAGTCACCAGTAGTAACCCCCAGTTATGACAGTCAAAAATGTCACCAGACATTGCCGTATTCCTCTGTGGGGAACAAAAATACCACCCCCCAGTTTAGAACCACTGATAAATACTGTTTTATCCCATCTACTTCTTAGAAGAACGAAAGAGGCAGCATCACAAGCCTCATTTTATTGATGAGGAAAGAAAGCCACATAAAGGTTAAAGTGTGTGCTGGAGGACACACTCCTGGAGAAGGTTGCTTGTCCTTTGAGATATGTGGTACAAATATATATTTTTCAATATGTCATTTGCCTTCTTACTTAGTTATAGAATTTTTCTTTACTGTACAGAAACATTAAAATTTTATGTAGTCAACTATATCAATTTTTCAGCTTATAGTTTTGGCTTTTGGGTGACATGTTCAAGGTCTGCTTAACCACAGGATTATAAAAAATTCACCTCTGATGGATTTCTTCCAGTTTTTTACAGTTTCCTTGAACACTTATCTTGGTACCATCAGGAATTCATTTTGATGTGAGGATATGTATATATACATAAATGTGTATTGTATGTCTATATATGGTATTTGTTTCTTGCTTAAAATGTCAAAAAGAAAAGAGTAAGAAAAATTGGTACTGTTCTAAATCTTATTACTTGGAGATAGCTGCATGCATTTTGCTAAACATTCTTCAGATCACCTCTGTGTAGGTACATGTACCAAGAGTTGAGTCATAGGAGTTTTGGGGCTGATGAGGGAGAAAATAACCAAATACAAGTAACATTGGGGGATATTCACAATGAGGAAGTAGAAAAAGAGAAAAGTGGATTAAAAATGGAGTTGGAGTTAGAAAGCATACAGTTAGATAAGGAGGCAAGTCAAAAGAATATAACATAATGGAAACCAATAAAAGAAATATTTTCACCATAGTGACGCTCTTCAAGCATCAAATGCAGTAGTAAACTTACTGTTGGATGGAATCTGAAAGGATGTGTATTTTGGTGTCTGAAGAGATGTTTTTGAGAGAATGAAGAGAAGAGTTATCAGTGCACCAAAAGATAAAAGTAAATAGTGTGAATAAGACAAATTCTAGAGGCACAGAGCAAAATCTTCTTTATCAAGAAAAGCACTGGAGAAAGTTAGACATGAGGAGGGGAAAATGCCTTCAGGAAAAAAGGATCAAGGGAAAACCACGTATCAGAACTTCTAATCTTGGGCTCCACCAATGTCAGGGGATGCATGAATAGGATTTAAGGGACTCTGTAAAATCCCTAAAATTACATTTAATTTTTGTTTTTAAGTGTATTATTCTGCAGATATGGAATACTTTCTATTCAAGTATCAATAAGTGCTAAAAATTAATTTGTCATAGGACATGGGAAACTTCTCTTAACTTATAGGAGAGGATAACAGCCCAATAATAGGGTCTAGATGGGGAAATTGAAAGTGGTAGCAGATATCTGATTAAACAATGTCCAAGCACAGGTTAAGAGTAGATGGAGTCAAGGGTATACCCCTGGCAAAAAAGTCTAATCTGGAGATATTATTTACTCTTCTATCATCAATTTCTATTATCACCAAGAGGATAGGTTGTTCAAGAAAAAATAAATCACTCTAAACAAAAACAAAACAAAAATTAGGAAAGAACAGCATTAAATTACATCTCTGCCTATTTCTGAATGATAGAAATACTTTAAAAAAAAATCTTTTTTCATTATTTTCCAAAATATCTTCAACTAATATGCTAATTTTAAAATCACATGAGCCATAAGTTGCTATTAAAATCAATACATTAATGCAATTAAAATAATTCTAGGGAAAATAATTCATGATACAAGCAAAATGGGTTTCTCCAAAGAAGATTGCTATGTCAGAATATAAAAAGCACTGGGCTCAAGGGACAAATGTAGACAATTCTGAAGAAGTAGAAAGGACAGGATTGCATCAGCCTGGAAGATGAGCTGGCTTCACCGAGGGTTGACGATAGTTCATGACACCCCATCCTGAGACTATTTCCCCATCTGTGATATGGAACACTGATGCCTTCCATGTAGAATTTCTAAGTAGGTTACATGGATTATTTAGATGAGTGGATATTTAATAAATGCACATTCTTTAGGTTCTCTAAGTATCAGTGACACCTTAACTGACATCATTGTACTGATAAGAACTGTGGCTAATAGTCTTTATCTATACTTCACCTTTTAAAGGTGATCTAGAAAATTGCAGTGACTATTTTAATGATATGCAAAAATTTATTTTAGATACCAGGTAGAATAATGGGAAAAACCTGAACTTCTACATTGGGTAGTAGTTATTTAGTCCCTAAGTTGTGTCCAACTCTTAGTGATCCTATGGACTGAAGTCGGCCAGGCTCCTCTGTCCATGGGATTTCTCTGGCAAGAATACTGGATTACATTGCCATTTCCTTCTCCAGGGGATCTTCCTGACCCAGGGATCAAACCCAGGTCTCCTGCATTGCAGGCAGATTCTTTACCACTACGCCACAGGTGGTTTGGTAGATTGGAGCTTAAATCCCAATTCTTCTGCATATAAACTATGTTAATTGTAAACAAACCTGCTGAACCTCAATATCATCATCTGTAAAACAAAGATAACACTTGGGCTCAGACTTGCTGTGAGGATTTATTAAGATTAACATTAAATGAGAGACTGGGACAGGATTGGGTGAGATGAGTGGGCAAGTTGTACAAGTGTCTGAACTTTATTTAAAATGTTGATGTCTTGTTTACCATTTTTTGTATTACTTTTTGTTATAAAATATTGCATTAAGTATTATTTGTTTAGATAACTGAGCTTTTTGGTATCCCTTCCTAAATGTTGTGCCCCATGAAAATACCTCATTTGCCTCATCTTAGTCATGGTCCCAAAGCTGACAATTACTGAATGTGTAAAAAACACTGCAGCAAGCACTTTAATTTTCCACATTTGCCTGTAAGTAAACGGTTAGCCGGTACCATACCTACAGGGAGGTGTCATCATCACCACCACCACCATCATTATTAATGTCACTGTCATCATTGCCGTCACCATTGTAATCATTTATTATGATTCTCTGAGTCACCTTAACTAAATTTCATAATATTTCTGAGTTGTAGCTCCCTAATATTTATCATGAGGCTACCAACACCTCCTTATAAGGTGTAAAAGTTAAGCAAGGTTGTTTTAGTTGTTGCTGTCATTAGTATTATTGTTGATTCCAGTGTAGGATCTGCCTCCACAGAAAAGACAGCGAGTGTCTGCTAAGAAATCAGATGGCTCTAATGATCATGGAGACCAGTCAGGAAGGGCAATAGGGCAGGGACACTCTGTCCTAGACTGGCTTTTATAAGGCTGCCTAACGTTTTCACACAAAGCAACACACACTGTTCTCAGAACTGGTATTTCCATACTCGTAAAGCTCAGTGCTGTTCCAGTTCAGGAAACTGATGAGTCACTGGGAAGGGGGAGGGCTTACTTTGTATTGCATGTGTGTTTTCCTACAGTTTTGATTATTCCTCAAATATTTTTAGATATATAATAGGAAAAGAATATGGTAACCTCCTAGTTATTGCCCCACCTGGAAAACCTCAAGTCACTAATTGCATTTTTTTCCTAAAATGGAAGCGTTATTTCATCAGCCCAAAGATTCCATTTTCCTTTGCTATGCTTTGCTCTGTTAGTCTTTTAATCCTGTAAGCTACAACCACATAAACAAACAAGGGAGAAAACAAGGAGATGAAAACTCTTCAGGTTCACCCAATTTTGAATCCCACTTGACAAACACAGCAGTACATGGTTTTAATAAAGGCTGTGAGGATTGTGATTTGACCTTCCTCTTGCCACTGTGTGAAATGTAAACACAGTATGTTTTCTCATAATTAAAATATATTGATTCCCCAGAACCCTACAGGGGGGCTGGGTAATCTTTCTTCTCAATGGGTGCAGCACGATCCCTGTAGTCACCTAGTTGCAGCCAATCAGAAGGAAGCCATAATAGGCTGATGTGGCTTTGTACTTCAGCAAGTTGTATAATGTGGGGCGGGGGGGAAGTAGCACTTCTATTTTTGAAAACAGGTGTGTTTTTTAGGGCACACTGTTGTATTGTAATAGGAGACCACAAGATTCAGTGGTTTAAAGCAACAAAGAAGTGACTTTCTCCCTCGTATCACAGTCTGGGCTGGTGGTCCAGAATTGGAATAGTGACCTGATGGGTGTTGGGGGTCCATCTTGTTACCGTGCCATCTCCAGTATGTGCCCCTCGTGGCTTAACTGAAGATAACTTTCTACCATGTCTGCCTTCTGGCTGGAAGGGAGGGGGAAAAGAGGAAGGGAGAACATGTTTCTTTCCTTTTAAGGGCATTACCTGAAATGCACATCTCATGGGTGTTCACGCCTCAGTGGCCATCACCTGGTTGTATAGCCATACCTGGCAAAGGTGCCTGGAAGAGTTAGTCGTTAGCTGGATGATCACGTCCCTGGCTAAAATTGCTACTACTATTGGAAAAGTGGGGCTTCCCTTATGGCTCAGCTGGTAAAGAATCCACTTGCAATGCGGGAAACCTGGGTTGGGAAGATTCCCTGGAGAAGGGAAAGGCTACCTACTCTAGTATTCAGAATTCCATAGACTGGATAGTCCATGGGGTTGCAAAGAGTCAGACATGACTGAGCAACTTTCACTTTTTCATTGGAAAAGGGAGTATAGATATAGTGGGAATCTCTAGGAGTTCCAGCTAGAGTTGAGTTGAATGAGTATTTGCTCAAGAAGAGAGAGAGGGGTTCCTGATCTGGGGTCTCCATTCTCAGATATCTTGGTTTTGTGATAAAAGATGGTGTTGATAAAAATTATGAAAATGAACATAGAAGCAGCTAACATTTACTGATTTCTTGTCTCACACCTCTCTAGGGTACCCTGGGAACATGATGTGATTTTATCTTCATGATAATCCTATTGAATCAGTAGTATAATTACCCCAATTTACCCATGAAGAAACTGAGATACATTCAATTCAGAAACTTGTCCAAGGTCATGCAAGGAAGCTGTAGCCAAGTGGAACCTAAACCCATGTGTTTCTATTTCCAAAGTATTCTATTAACCACTTGGCTTAGATGCTAATGGTGGTCTGAAATGGTTCAATATATCAAAACACTGAACTAAACTGCAAACTCTTCCATAACCAGATTATCTGAATTAGCTATAAGATGTTTGTTTGGGGCTTCAGTTGAATTTAGATTGGTCCTTCCATTTGTTAAAGACTAACAAGAGTTTCTGACCCTGACACAAACTTAATTAATCTTCAAAAAATAGAAAAATGAATGAATGCCTGTTTATTAAATGCAATTTTTTTGGCATATAAGCTCTTTCCAAACATGGCTTCCAGAGTGAGGGGAAATACACAAAGGCATCATTAGTTCAGTAAAGCTGGAAAAAGAGGATTTAAAGACTTCACCGTGCAGGGCTTCTCTGCGGGTGCTGACAGAAAGAGCTGGACGGGAGGTCTCGGAGCATCCCTAAGGGAGGGGGGTGGGGCTCAGGCACCCTGATGAAGCTGATGAAGCTCAGGGCACTGACTCTGAGCAACAAGGAACCTGGGTCAGTCAAATGCTCACACTGTGTACAGAGCCACGGTGGGGGAGTCAGAGGTGTGGTCTCCAGGGTCTGGCCGCCCTGACCAAGAACTGAACGGAACAGTTAAGCCAGCTAGTGTGATGCCCACAGGGTGGACTCCGAGGTGCAGCTGCTGTGGTCTTCATGCATCAGCACCCAGAGATGCTGGGGAAGGGGTGGGACTCGAGCATCCCTTCCCTCCCCACAAACAGATGGGTAATTAGACGGAGGCCAGAGCCAGATGCTGCACTTCCCCCGAGACCAGCACCGGAGGGAATGGGCTGGCTCTGCAGAAGGTACTTCCGCTCCAGAAAAGGGATATCGTGTCAGAAAGAGAACCAGGGCTTCAGGGTTTCTTGGAGGGAGGGTGACAGGCTTTATCCTTCGCCAGCCCCTCTCTGGGCTAAGCGAGTGCTGCCCTTGAGGCGATCTCCTCTGAGCAGAACCCTGCCTACAGACATTTCAGGAAAACCAGCTTGTTAGAGCCTGTTGATGTCTGTTCTGCTAGTGTCTGTTTCCAGGCCCTGTTTTCTATGTTTTACAGTACAATGATACAGACGTTTCCCCTGATGTGAGAAGAAACGCTCAAGTAAATCCGAGTTGAGAAGCAGCTTCCTCTGAACTATGAGCCACGGTCTAACACAACATGCCTTTGAAGATGATTCAGCTGCAATTGTTTTCTATTAATCTAAAATTAGTTCTTGTGGGAAAAGTCCTCCGATTTCACCCGAAACACTGCTTTGCAATGATGATGGGTTTGGCTTGACAACAAGGATGACAAGGAAGTCTAAGATCAATTTCTAAAATCTGCACAGAGTCAGTTACATGCCTCTCTCTCCCTGGCCCTCTATTTTTTTGTTTGTTTTTTTTCAGCCGAGTCAAAAGCCAGCATTGGCTGAGACCTGCAACTATTTAAATCAGTAGTGACAGGGTAATGAGTGTAAGCATTTGTAAGATGTAAAATGCTCTCCTGATCTGAGGAACGGTGGTTTAAGCACTGCCAGTGCACTCTGGTAAGAGATTCCCAAGGCACTTGGAGGGGGGGAAACAGACTGCCCTTGGGGCATAAGATGTAAAATCAGCCCACAGAGAAGAGTCCTCCTGCAAGCTAAGCAGCAGGAAAGAGATCCCAAGACTAGGTTGTAGGCAGTTAATGAGTCAACTGTATTAAATTAGCTAAGAACCAGTGTGTGAATTAGAAAACAGGGCCAGGGAAGAGTTGAAAAAAGAAGAAAATGTGGGCCTGGCCCATGCTAAGTTCTGTTCAAAGAAGACCCCTCTTCAGACCACTAGACTTTGCTGGTCTTGGGGAAGATGGACAAATACAGTGGTGTCAGCAAGAGGGCATTAAATCTCAGAACCCAAGTTCTTCTTTGTACAAGGTCATGACTAATCAGTGCCCTACTTCTATTAATGATTTGAATATTACCCAGGCTGAACAAATTTTCTGTCCTCTAATTTCCTGCCTGTTATTGTTTACTTTACTTATGGGGTTAATTACTTATTATTTTCCTTATTTCAAAGTAAATGTTAATCTCCTATACAATAAGAACTGCAGTGCAGCACAACCTTTTTTTCCCCTATATATAACCCCCTCTGCACCTCACACTGAATTAGGCAGTTGCTTTAAAAAAAGGTATTTGTAGGTTAGCTAAATCAGATCATGCAAACATTCAGGTAGAACTTTTTGACACAGGGGCTGTAGTTCTGGAATACTGGGAACTGTGGCCTCTTAGAACATTTGACTATCTTTAAGGATCCACCTCCCACCCCGCAACTAGCCCCTCAACTAGTTCTATGACAGACCTCTCCAAGTACAGAACAAAGTCCCACTTATACAGCAGTCAAACCTGAAGATTTTCTTTCCACATATAGGTACTTAGCCCTAACTGCATATACCACAATCTCCAGTGAATGGAGTCTTTAAAAAAAAAGTATATTTTCCAAACAAGCATCCCAGGTGATCCTCATGTACAGTAAAGTTTGAAAACTACTAATTTCAATCCAAGCTCCTCATTTCACAAAGAACTGAAATTTAAACAGGAGATGTATCCACCTACAAGTGATGTATCCTCATCTAGTTTGTGACAAAGTCTACACAAGAATGTACTTTTGTGTTTCATGAACACCTGCCTGATAACATTCTGAAGTTTATCAGTTCCTACTATAGAAATTAGGACCTTAAGGAAACCCACCACTGAAGTTCCTCTTCCATAACGCTCTTCCATCCTCCAGTGCCCCTTTCCTGCCCCTTTTCATGAAAATGTACTTTTATTATATGAAATGCTTCAGCTACAATTGGCTTCCTCATCCCTTTCTGATATTTTTGTATAGCTGTATACTATATTCTTTCTGAGTAAGCTAAAATTCTCCAGTAAATTTGTACAGCCCTCCACTTACATCCTAGATAATGATATAAAGTGGGTTTGTTAAATTGGCAGAATTAAAATTTTAAATTTCTCCTTCCCTCTTCCTCTACTGGATCAAGACTGAGACTGGCTGTGCTCAAACATCTAATTCCCCCCACTGATGGACAGTTATGTCAAGGCTGTCATCAGCAGTCCTTTGAGTAGCCATGTGCCATGTTCAACATCCGTCCACCTCAGCCCCCACTCCCAGATGATGCTCTGTCCCTCGATAGCTCATTTCAGCCACCTGCATACCACAGAAAGAATGTTTATAAATTATGCCCTGGAGGTGGCCGTGGGAAGAGGGACTTGAGTGGACTGGGAAGTTTGTAAGTGCAAAAACAGACTTGAGAGGAGCAGAGAAGAGACAAAAGTCAGAGTGGAGCACAGTCTTGCAGGAGGTGGTATCTGAAGTAAGGAGATGAAATTTGAAGATGAACCAATATAATGTTGACCGACCAAGAGCAAAACTGCTTCTTCCGCTAACAAGGGGTGCATGGAGAGGAAAGTATATTAAAATACATATTTCTGAAAACACATGATTTTTGCCTTAAATGTCTCTCAGTAGTAAAAACCCAAATTATGGTAAATATGACCCATGTAATAGCTAACAAGAGTGTGTGGTCAGTTTTTCAGATGATTGGTGGCTATAGTGAGCTACTGATGAATGTGTTGCTATTCGTGTGAAAAGGTTTGCTTAGAGAATGGGAAACTGGGAGGGAAGGAACACTGGTAGAATGCAATGGAGCTTCCCAGTACAATTAAATCCCCACCCTTAAAAAAAAGAAATCTATGACTCACGCTTAAATCTCTGATGAAGACATTAAAGAGACGTTTTGAAATGGTGTGCCAGTTACCACTCTGGAGACCTTCAGAAGCCCAGGGTGCAAGGTGGGATGATTCCCCCAGATGAGAGACCAGGCACACCCACTTCTGGACTGTATCAAGCCAAGGATGGCATGGACATGGCAGAAATGCCCCACTGCTTCCTCCAGACCCATCTGTGGGAGGCGCCATTCCTGCCCTCTTTTCCAATGAGATCAACGTGGCTTCAGAGTTGTTCTCAAAGCAGGACCAGCGACTGGTGTTGGCAAATGAAATAAAGGTTATCTTTTATTCTAGCCAACAGATGTATTGGCCTTGGGGCTGAAATCTGGTAAGAGACTCAATTTTTAAAAGGCATGAGAACTTCTTGGCTTCCTTTGTTACTGTCAATATCATGCAAGTGACTTGAAATCCTGAGAAAGTACAGGAGGAACCCCGATGAATCCTCTCCTGTGACAGGCAGGAAGGAGCAAGAACCTCAGAAACATATTCCTGCTTCCTCACTGCTGACTCATTCCAAGAGAAGCAGCAGGAATATGCCATCTTCCTGGAAATGAAGTCTATAGGTCTTTTCTGGAACCCTTGCTTTTCTACAAAACAAAAGGTTGTCCATTCCAAAGGTGAACTTTGGAAATGTTGCATTTGACAGTGATTTGCAGTTGGCTTCTTAACTTCCAGATACAAGGGATTGGAGCTGGGAAGAAGAAAAAAAATTGTGTATGAGGGGAGGAACATGAATACAGAGGAAGAAAAAATCATGATGCGTTCCAGTGTACATTCACTGCAAAAGAGGGCAGTAAGGATATTCCCTTGTATGGGCTGAAATGAGATCACAGGCTGACAAGAAAGGAGCTGGGCCTCAAATCCTTGGAGACAGGAAAAGGCCCTTGAGAAGAGCTGGTCAAGGAAGATGTGATGGGGCGGGGTGTGAAGAAGAGAAATTTGCTCAACAGTTGGATAGAGAGCAGGGCCTGGAGAGAATTTATATAATTGGATCCCAGGGATTTTAACAAGGGCAGTTCCATTCAGACACTAGGGCTTTAAACTAAATTCTAAATGTAAATCACAATGCTTGGTTAGAGAGAAAACTGGCCAGGAGGGGGATAAAAGTGAATCAGTTCTAAGTAGATGGGTTAAGCTAGGAGAGCTAGTTTAAGTACAAAAAGGACACAGTATTCTGATCATAACATGAATGCTGAGAAATACTCTGTGTAATAAAAAAAGAAGTAAGTCCGTGACATTACTGGCTGATGGAGCCTAGTCTTTCTTGAGGCCTTTTCTTTTTTCAACTGCTTACACTGCTAAGTTTCAGGTACAGGTTGAATATTCATTTGCTCCCTCCCTCATTCATTCTTCATTTTCTTTCTTCCTCTCTCTCATCGACCTGGAATTTTTCTAAATGTGGGCATAGTTGCTTTACACTGGTGTGTTGGTTTCTGCTATAGAGCAAAGTGAATCAGTCGTATGCACACATACACCACCTCCCTCTGGTCTTCCCTCCCGCCCCCAGTCCCAGCCTTCTAGATCCCCGCAGAGCACTGAGCCACAGCCCCTGTGCAAGACTGCAGGCTCCTATTAGCCATCTATTCCACCCACGTGTACACGTCATCTCAATCTCCCAACGCATCCCAGCCTCCCTTACCCCCAGCCTTGTGTCCACACGTCCGTTCTCCCCATCTCCTTCTCTATTTCTGCATTGCAAATAGGTTTCTCTATGCCATTTTTTCAGATCCCACATGCATGTATTAATATTTGGTATTTGTTTTTCTCTTTCTGACTTACTTCCCTCTGTATCACAGATTCTAGGTTCATCCACATCTCTAAACATGACCCAATTTCATTCCTTTTTAAAAGCTCTATGTTTTCTGGGCAATTGTAAAGCTCATCCTAGATTTCAATTTCAAAATAACTAGCTGCTTCACTATTTAATTCATTCATCAGTCAGTTTGTTATCTAAGATCACAAGGCTCACTTAGGTCCTACTGCCCAGAGCCTGCAGCACTAGAGATAAAAAGAGGAATGAGACAGTGGGGGCCTCAAGGAGCTGATCACCCACCCGGTAACGGTCTCATCTGAGGTCATTTCTGTCTTTGCCTCTCACCTCCGAGCATTTCCTTTCCTGTGTGACATAGAAATTTACTGAGCAAGCATCCAATTTTAATCTTGAATTTGCTCTTGTTTATCTGCTCTCTTTCTGAACATTTCCAGCTTTGCTAGAAGCTTCCATGTTCTTCTAGCTCTGTCCCCATAGATCCAGCCTCCAGCTTCTCTACCTGACCTCAGGGTCACCAGTCCTATCTCCTGTTCTCCAGTGACTTGCAGAGAAAAACACCATTCCTTCTACTCTCCTTACTTTGGAGGACTCTAACCTGTTTGTTTCTCTAGAAATAGCTCCTTACATTTGAAAGAAAACACACACACACAGAGCACTTTTATTGCTACAGTTTTGGCCCAGCTGCCTTGGGTTCCCATCAATCTTCAGTGATTTAAGGAATAGGGTTGTCACTACAAGATATTAAAAACAAAAATCAAAAACTAGCTCTGCCTTATTGGGGGTGGGGCAGTGCCCTATTCTGGCAGGAACGGTCTGCTGGTTGAGATGCCCTGCTGACAGCGAGTGGCAGGAAATGATGAGATGAAGGGCTGTTGGCTCATCAGATTGTGATGAACACTTCAGAGGGAGGAAGACCTCTGTGCTCTGGAGAGAGGTTATCGTTTCAGATCACAGGACTAGGCATCATCCCAAAGAGGGATGGGGCAAAGGAATACAAAGTCCTCAAGTCTGCCTCTGTGTGACAGTGGAATCCCGCAGACCCCAGCTGAGAGATGCAGCCACCGGGAATCCCTTGCTCGTCCTTCACCATTCTTTGTGATTGAAACAGTAAAGAGCTGTGTGAAAAAGAAGCCCCCTTGTCTCTTGGCTAATTTGTGCCAAAAAGAGGCAGCAGGCCCTAAGATCTCTGTCCAACAGATTGAAAGATGGCTAATTAATTCAATAGAATCCTTCTGTTGGGAGAGTTTAAGGGGAAAAAGACAAAGGGAAAAAGAAGCCAAGCGTGAATAAAGACTGAGAAGCTGAATCATGAGGGTGGTGATGGCCACTGTGGAGGGAGCAAGGGAGGCAGCATCTGGGGAAAAGCAGGGTGACTGGAATGCTTCTGGGTGACTCATTTGTTTGTTCTTTCGAAAAACATTTACTGGACGGCCATTCGTGTACCAGACACTTTGCTGGTTGCTGTTGGTTCATGAAAAGCAAGTTACTAAGTCCTAATTCTGTCAAGCTAAGGGTGTCTAATAGGACCTTACATGGTCTGTGTGATGTTCTGATAATTTAAGTCACCAAAACCACCTAGTCTGCCCTACACAAATGCAACATACTAATTAATTAAAATGTAAAAGAACTAGGGGATTTGGAGCTCCAGGTATGGTAGAATGACATATAGCCCACATTCTTACAGCTGAGCTTAGCCTTGTGACCTGTATGACCAATAAGAGCAATTGGCTATGATGCAAGCACAGGCTTGAGATACAGTCCCAAGGCTGGCCTTGCCTCTTGCATTTCTACTTTAACCAGAAGAATGAGAGACACAGGGATCAGAACTAAGTCTTCCCCACCACAGTCCAGCACTGAACCCAGCAGTTTAGATCAACCACATTTGAGATGACCCTCAGATGCATGAGCAAGAAATAAATGCTTGCTGTGATAAAGCACTAACATTTTGAGGTACTTTTGACCCTGAGGGCACTGAAAATCTGAGAGATCTGGTGAGCTAAAGAGTCTATAAAGGGATTTTGTGACCATGGACTTCATATATTTATGATGGAAACAGTAGCTATTGGAAAATGAAAGCAAGAATGGGTGTTTCCAACAAAGTGCTCTTGTTCTCCTTGGATCAAATGTCAAAGGCTTGCTATCAAACACAGTGGAAGTCAGTTCTGGGATTCACTCTGGTCCCCCAGTGTTGCAGAGGCTCAGATGTGCCAACAGAAAAACTCACATCATCAAGAGAATATCACTAACATCTACAGAGTGTGTGGCTGGACTCTAACCCAGGCTCTAGTTGTATTGATACATTGTTGCATTTTTGTCCTCCAGCAACTCTATAATATGTATGAGAGTAATTGGCCACCTCATGCAAAGAGTTGACTCATTGGAAAAGACTGTGATGCTGGGAGGGACTGGGGACAGGAGGAGAAGGGGACAACAGAGGATGAGATGGCTGGATGGCATCACCGACTCAATGGGCATGAGTTTGAGTAAACTCCGAGAGTTGGTGATGGAGAGGGAGGCCTGGTGTGCTGCGGTTCATGGGATCTCAAAGAGTCGGACACGACTGAGCGACTGAACTGAACTGAACTGAATGTCCACACTTCAGAAAGGAGATAGAAGTTCACAGATGATAAGGGTCTTGCCCAAGATCTCACACATAGGATGTGACAAATCCTTAACCCCAGAGACTCTAAAAATTTGTACACTTATCTCTGGAGGGCCCGTGTGAGATTTCTTCTGGAAGGGAAATGAAGAGGAAAGCTGGGGAAACATCTAATGAATACAGAGTCATCCAAACACCATTTAGTATCTTCATTGGAGCCATCTGATTATAAAATTGATGGTACTTTATTTTTTCCTCCAAAAATCACTACCAAATCTTGATTATTTCAAGATCTCTGAGTTCTGCCTTCCCTACAGAATAGGATGAATCATCCTCTAACTTCTCTTTGCTGTAATAGAGATGCATTTCAACTTCCCCTCCTCTAAATTCCAAAAAAGGTTCTCCAAAGGTCTGAAAGATACTAGATGCTAGAGCTCTAAGGACACTGGTGTGTCCTACAGAAGTCAAGCAACACTGGGATCAAAGGGCTTATTACATTTTACTTCTGTAAGGACTCCTTTCCAACACTTAGGAAAAACAGAGCAAATAATATGAGTTGCTGACCTTATTCAACAGGAATAGATTTGGAATGTGATGTTCCTGGTCTCAGTAAGTCAACACTTCTGTGCATGCTGCCTTTCTATCACCCAGACAGGGCTGAGCATGCAGAGGAGGAGGGGAAATAAAGACACAGATGTTCTGGATTCACAAGTTAACTGTTGGGAATACCGTAGATGTTGGAGAGTTGTGACAACTGCACTCTAAGCCCCAGGGTAAAAGCAGTGATTATAACATTAGCTAATAGTTATTAAGCAGATACATGTTCTAAGCTCTGAGCAAGGTGCTTTATCCACATGCATTATAGCAGAGTCCTCACAAAAACATTCTCAATAAATTTCCCGGTTTAAATTTCATCTCTACCTCTTACTAGCTGTACAACTCTTAACAAGTTATTTAACCTCAGGTTTTTCATCTGTAAAATGGGAATTCGAGTTGAATCTCATTCAGAGAGTTGTTAGGAATACATGAACTAATAAAGTGCTTGAAAACAGTGACTGGCACACAGGAAGTTGAATATGAGTGGTTAGCTATCATATCAGCCCATTGAATCACTTCAATAAGCCTAGGAAATAGGTACTATTGCCATCTTTATTTTATAGCTAAAACAAAACAAGCCAAAAAATCATGAGGTTCTGGGAAGTTGAGTATCTTACTCAAGCTCACTCAGGAGATAAGTGACAGAGCCAGAAAGTAAACACATTTCTACTAGATTCTGATCTATATGTTCTTGAACACATTAAAGCAAACAACCACACTTCTGATAGCATAGAGTATTTCCAACGTGAAGACCCTGGTGAACTGTATCTAAAATCTGGGGTGTTGCTGCTGAATACAGAGGTGCGGTGTCCAGACTACACTGGCCAATAGGATTGCAAGGGAAATGATCTGTTGTAGTTTAAACCAGTTTCCTACTCCCCTTCCCTTGAGATCCTGATCTAGAACATTGCGGTGTTTTTTAATGGTTTCCCTGGTGATTCAGACAATTCACCACATTTGGAATCTACTGGAATAGGGCACTCTCATGCTGCTGAATCACCCAGATCTCTGGTATGGAAAGTCTTACGGGCTGCCCAGTCCAGCTTCCCACCCATGGCTGGAAGCCCGTGTCTCTGGCAGATGTGACTCAAAGCTATGAGGTATGTACAGGAAAAGTCCTCTTTACATGAACCCAGGTTTACTTTCACCCACTGTTCCTCTGGTTGGAAGCTGAGAGAACAAATCCATTCCCCATCACAGTTAGTTCCTGGAGGGAGGGGGTGGGGGGATGGTGCACAGAGTGGACGAGGGTAGATTCATTCAGACAGACATGCTCTGAAGTGAGGCATGGATTTATCCCTGTTGTTCAGGGTATGCAGAGCCCTTCTCTCATACACATGTTCCTGCTGAATGGCTCCAAAATCTCTAGCCAATTAACTGTCAACTTACGTCAAGCATGACAT
The DNA here is from genome assembly GCF_963930625.1 of Muntiacus reevesi. Lineage (NCBI taxonomy): Eukaryota > Metazoa > Chordata > Mammalia > Artiodactyla > Cervidae > Muntiacus > Muntiacus reevesi. The sequence goes on along the minus strand of NC_089250.1, from coordinate 222,940,785 downwards.
CAGCTCACAGAAGCCCTGTCTCATGGATGCCTCTGTTGTTCCTAAAACATCTCATTTTCCTCCCACTTTCTCCTCCTGGTGCCAGGGAGCTTGCATTGTTTGAATACTCCCTTACTGGCTGTTGCAAATTCTCCGTGTCTGCCTGGAATCCAAGGAATCCAAGGAGCTGAACTTCACCATCAGGTCTTGGCCCTTTGACCCTCTAGCTCAGAACAGGGCATGTCAGCCCAGACCCATGAAAAGCAGATGCAAGGTGGGGTTCGAGACCAATGGCTTTATTAGGGAAACACCTGGTAAGAACATGCATAGGAAGCTGGGAGCACCCGGGAAAGCCATCAGACTGAGCGGCAAGTCTGACTTGGAGTGACAGAGAGAGGGATGGAAGGCTAGTAGAGTGGTCCTAGAGTCTAAGGAGGTACCCTGAAACTAAAGGAGGCACTGCAAGGTCCTAGAGGAGTCCCAGAGCAAAGGCCAGCTGTCAGATGAGGTCTAAGACTCCCAGGAACTGGTCTGCCTTAGCACCCCTGCCTTACTGAGTCATTTATGAGAACTAATAAGAAGCACAACCTCAGCCCAAACATGGCCATGGACTTAAGAGCTCAGCAGCTGAAAATGTTGACCAGTTATTCTCCTGTGGTTAGAGGTCTGAATACATATTCTCATGGTTGCCACACTTAGTAAATGTTAACCGTCCCTGTTTAAAGGAGTATCTCTCCTGCTCAGTTGATGGAGGTATCCACCAAACATTTTTTTTCTTATTTCAACTCAAAGTGGACAGAAAGATTCCTCATTTTTCAATAAATATTGAGAAGTCTGGGCCATTCATAGAAGGAGCTTCACTAGGAGGAATAGATGCACTGGTTGTGGGAGTATGAAGAGTTGACTGTGTGGGACGCAGCCAGGAGAAGGTATCCTGATATATGCTGGGGCAAAAGACCTGAATAAAGACTGGGACTGAGCTGAAATCAAAAAGGAAAATCTTCTTTGTGGAATTCAGAGTTGCAACCATAGAAATGCAGATGGTTGTCCCAAAGAAACTGCATAAAGACAGATTCTTGAAATGGAAAGATAGCAGTAGCAGAATAGTGGCCTCCCCAAACAGGGTCTATTCTAATCCCTGAAACCCATGACAGTGGAAAGTCATATGGCAAAAGAAATTAGGGATACAGATAGAATTGAGGTTGCTAAGCACCTGACCTTGAAATGAGAAGGTTACCATGGATTAATGGATTATCTGTGTAGGCCCAATGCAATACTGAATGTCCTTGAGAGACAAAGGAAGATTTAAAGATGCTGCTGGATTTAAAGATGCTGCTGGTTTTAAAGATGGAAGGAAGAGTCATGAGTCAAGGAATGAAGGTAGCTCTAAAAGTTGGGAAAGGCAAGAAAATTGATGTTCCACTACAGTCTCCAGAAGGAACTGGATAACACCTTGATTTTTGCCCAATGAAACCTTTTTAAGACTTTTGATCTCCAGAATTAAGGTATCTTTTGTTGTTATTTTAATCCATTTAGCTTGTGCTAGCAGCCCACTCCAGTGTTCTTGCCTGGAGAATCCCAAAGACGGCGAAGCCTGGTGGGCTGCTGTCTATGGGGTCGCACAGAGTCGGACACGACTGAAGCGACTTAGCAGAAGCAGCAGCTTGTGCTAATTTGTCACACAAGCTTACACAACAGGAAATTAATACTGTTCTGATGCCAGAATCTTGAAAGAGAACTATAGATATTAATGGCATAAATTCTAATTTTCTAGAGGCTTTTATAAATGTTTTAAATCAATTCTCATATGTAACTCTCCAGAGTGGGTATCATTATCCCCATTTTACAGATGAAGATGCCAGGACTAAAAGTTTAAAATAACTTGGCTAAGATCACACAGCTAACAAGTGCAAATTCCAAAAGCTGAATCAAGGAAATATGGCTTCATAGTTCATGTCCCTAAAAACAGCACTATACTTCCTTTTTACAGAATGGAAGGATGGCAAGAAACAGCCGCCCGACAGTAAGGGAGAAGGAGGAACTGAATGTTAAGCTACAGAATCTATGGGAGGACCAATTTTGAGACTGGGGTAAGAAAAGAAGAAAATGTTATTAGAAGATGAAGCATGGGCTGTGCAATGGCCTAGACTAGGGAGCCAGTAGTGTACCCTTTGAGAGACTTACTGAAATTGGGCAGAACAGTCAGAAAGGTAGGTGCGGTGTTGCAGCGAAGGCTGGCCATGAGCACTGTATGTGGGGAGATATATTAAGAAATCAGAGTTTTCCCAAAAATGCAGAAAGTAGAATCAAACGGAAAAAAAAAATTTACATGGCTTGTTGTTTATGGGGCAAAAGATCTGAGTAAAGACTAGGCTGAGTTGACATTAAAAAAGGAAAATCTTCCTTGTGGAATTCACAGTTGAAACCATAGAAATCCAGATGGTTGTCCAAAGATGCTGTGTAAAGACAGATTTTTGTAGCAGAAAGATAGTAGTAGTGGAATAGTGGTTTCTCTGAACAGCTGTGTAATTTTTTTTTCTTTTTGACAAAAAAGAAGAAAGGAAAATACTTGAAGGGGATGGAGAGAAAGCGAAATACAGAACAGATGGCCTTAAGACTTAAGGTTAAGTCTTAGCAAAAAAAGATGGTCCTTCCTCTGAGAGGAGAGGAGGAAGGCATGCCCGGAGGTTGGAGAGGAGGATGAGGACATTCATCCGGACCTCACTGGGTTCACCACCTCACTCTGCAGAGACAGGGTGTGGGAGAACGCCTCAGGAGTGGAGAATTGGAACTGGAATTGTGGTATGTGAGCTGGGGAACTGAGGAAAGAGGAATAAATCGTGTTTCGGGGAACAAATTTATCAGGATACAAACTTTATTCACCAGCACTGAGGATTAATTTACTTTTGCGATATGCTGGTGAGAGGCAAAATGGAAGTATATTATTAGTTCCCTCCTTCTGAATTACTTTGAAGTGACTAAGTGAAAGTCTGTAACCAGCTCAATGGAAAACAACCCTGTAGAAATGGAGTCCCTTTTGAAAATTTCCCTCAGCCGATATGGCATGTAAGTCAGCCAATCACAGGAGGCTGAGCCTCGGATGATAGTGCTTCCCAGGCTCCCAGCCTTCCTGTGTGCTGAAATGACAGAATTTGGGGGAGGGAAAAAAAAATCAACTCATCAGTCATGTATTGTACTGAATCACTAACCAGAAAGCATCAGGAGGTTTTTAATACACTGGATTAAGGAGAGGAGCTGCCAACAGGAACTCCATGACAGAGACTTCAATGCAAACAGTTGTTCCCTTTTAGTGCTCATGAATGCCTGGCCATGAAACAAACAAGCAAGCAAACAAACGTTCCTTGACTATTAGGAAGTCATGAGCATGAAACATGAGGACCAGAAAAGACGAGAAGGTTCATGGATACAGTTCATGAAGTCTGAGAGCTCTGGGGCTTTGCCTGGGCAAGACACTGAAACCAAAGTCTCAGCTCCTTCTATTCCAGAGCACAGAAACCACCCCCTACCTCCCTAGCTTGTTGGGGAGGATTAAGACAGATGTTTTTTACTGGGTTTTTATGGAATGAGTCCTCAAGTATCACATTTATACTCATTCTAACATACAGCACCCAGTCGTCAGAAGTATATAATCCATATGTTACTGAGCTGTCTTCAATGCGCCCATCTCAGGTCCAACACTTCAAATGACTGGCTCAGGCTGACCTCCTCCTCCCTTCTCCATCATGAGGAATGGCCTTTGTGGACTCGGTCAGCCTGCTCCCTGGTCCTCTGACCAATGGGCAAAACATATCGGAGAGGGACGAGAGGGAAGAAATATGGGTTTTCACTCCTCTGCTCCCTTGTAGCTGGGACACTGAGGGTGGCTGTGTCTCTGAACTAAAGGTCTCCATGTCTGTGGGGTGGCCCCACACACTGGCTTATAGTCTGGCCCTGTCTGTGCCTCCCTGGGCAGGGGGCTCCCCTTTCTCAGCCAGGTTCCATCCTGCAGCCCCTGAAGGACACTGGACACATGGCTGAAACTCTACTTAGCCATCCAAGGGAGGGCAGGACCACACAATACAAAATGGAACTCAAGTTCGCAAATGGATTAACCTGATTGGTGCATATGTCTTCAGGAACATTTGAAGGGTAGGTTCTTCAAATGTATTCCAGTCGGTTATTTATTTGTTAAAAGATCCTTTAAGAGGAAAGATATATTTTTTTTCTCCCTTCTTGTCACTGCCTCATGGGGGGTGGGGGGGTCAGACTGCCCAGAATAGACGTGGCCAAGACAGACCGATGAACCAAGAGGTTCACAGCCTCTTCTTAGAGCAGGCTACTGGCCTCACCTTGGCCACCTTGCCCACCCACTAGTGGTCAGGCCTGAGGGAAGGAAATCCTGAGTCTTGGTGCCACATGACCAGCCAGCTGAGCTGCAGGTGCTGTAATGTGTTCACAAATCAAACACTTGCTCAGTCCACTCTGTGTGCCCCGCGCCATCCTCGGTTTTGGTGACAACACAACCTCAAAGGCCCTACTTGGGAGCTGAAGTGCCTGAGCGAGGGCAAATCCCATCTTCATCGGCTACCACTTGTAAGTCTATAAACAGGTCTCAATCTCCACCTTCCTGAGTTGCCGCAGTTGTTCAATAAGCATTAGTGGTTCTCGTGTGATGTATTTTCTATAATGCAGTCAAGGACTTGGCACAGGGACGGGGTAATAGGCCAATAATTATTGTTTTAATCCATGATGAGAATGACTGGAGAAATGTCTAAAGTGCAGTCAAAGTGAGGGAAAGAGACGTATGACTCCAAATTACCGTGGAAGGTAATCCACACTCATTAATGGAGGGAAGAAGAGACAGTTGGGGACCCCACGGAAGAAGAAATTGCCTACACACGAGCAAGTGAGAGAAGGCTTCAGAGGATGGTGAGTAAGTGGAGCTCCTGCTTGCTAGCTTCTTCAGAGCCCAGGCCCTTCAAAAGCCGGTCCCCGCTGGTCTGCCTCATCCGGAGCTCTTGCTTAATGAAGACTCTCCGACTGTCTCCCGAGTCATCCACTTTTCAACTCTCTGCAAATCTTATCTTGAAAAATGCCTTCCTTTCCTCCCTCATCAATGCCTTTGCATTTCTCTGTCACTTTGTTATTGGCCTTTGACCAGACGCTTTCATCTCTTCCCAACACAGAATCCTTACAGCCCTGTTTTCTGCTGTTTTTACAAACCCGATATACTCTCCTCTCCTGCATTATTTAGTGCTGAAAACTGAGGGAGGAGAGAGATCAGAAAAATATGGTGTGCCTAATTGCATTTTGCCGTGAACAACCCTAAAAGGAGATCTCTGCTTTTCAGAGATAGGTGTGTGTGTGTGTGTGTGTGTGTGTGTGAAGGGAGAAATTGAGAAAGGGGGAGTTAACTTGAAATTAATAGATAAAATTATTTATATTTAAACATGTGAAAATTTATCTCAATATATTACTCTCCAAGAGGGAGAGCAAAGTCTGCAACGATACTGTAAATTAGGAAGGACTGATTTAAGAAAGGTAGGAAACTATTTTAACTTAATAACTGTGGTAATGAGAATGTTGCTATCATTATCGGGTGCTCGCTATTTACCATTTGCTCCGTGAGGACTTTGCATCGTGACCTCATAGAGCCCTCATAGCACAGCGGTCTGTGAGCAGGGAGTATCACTATCCCCGTCACACACAGCAGAACAAAGGCTCAGAGAGGCTTAGGCAGTCGCCCGATGTCACCCAGAGCTGCCCATGCCTGGCTCTGACCACGACCCCTCCTCCCTCCTTGCTGTCTGAGGCTCTTCTCCAGGGAGGCCCCGAGCCCTGTGTCCTCAGGGGGGTACGGGTGTTGTCTCCACTTCTCCATGGAGGCCCCTGAGTGCCCTACCCTGAGTGCCCTGATGATACACACAGCCCCCCGCCCCCCGTCACTGCCCCCAGACCAGCCAATCTAGCCACAGCAGCCAGGGGCTCGAGGCCACCCCATCCCCCTCTACCCACGTCACTCTGGTCAGCCCCAGCTCTCCTTAATACTCCTCTGTGCTTTATATCCATGAGACTAACAGAAATCAGACAGGTCACCTCATGAACAGCAAAAGGGGGTGTAGCCTGCGGCAGCCATTTGGAAGAGTAATCTAGCAACATCTCAAAACAAGTCTAGTCTTACCTTATGTCTACATGTCCTCATGCTGCTGTAAGAAATTGCCACAAACTTTGTGGCTTAAAACAACAACAATGCGTTACTGTACATCTCTGGAGGTTGGAAGTCTAGCAGAGGTCTCACAAGGCTAAAATCAAGGTGTTGGCAGGGCCGTGTTCCTTCTGGAGGTTCTAGAGGGGATACTTGGGTTAGATCCCTGGGTGGGGAAGATTCCCCTGGAGAAGGGAAAAGCTACTCACTTCAGTATTCTGGCCTGGAGAATTCCATGGACTATACAGTCCATAGGGTCACAAAGAGTCGGACATGACTGAGCGACTTTCACTTTCATTACACCTTCTTGCCTTTTCTAACTTCCAGAGGCCACCTGATTCCTTGACTAATGGTCCCTTCCTCCATCTTCAGAGCCAGCAGTGTGGTGTTTTCAAATCTCTGACTCTGACTCTTCTGCCTCTCCCTTCTCTCATAAGAACTTCTGTGATGACTCTGGACCCACCTGGAAAATTCAAGTTCATCTCTCCATCGCTTAAGGTTCTTAATCATATCTGCAGAGTCCCTTTTGCCCAGTCAGGCAACACATTCATCCATTCTGGGGATTAGAAAGTAGACATCTTTGGAGCTGTTATTCTGCTTGTCATACCTGTGGCCCAATAACCATATTCTTGCATATATATGATTCAAGGAACTTCTCACACTGATCGACAAATGAGTCATAAAATGTGCGATTGCAGAGTGAGTGGGTGTTGGGAACTACAATGGATGTGCCACATGGAGACAGTGGAAAAGTGAAGTGTGAAGGGTGAGCAACCCACGGAAATTGAAAGAGATTACAGTAACAGCCTAGATGGTCACACAAAGAATGCTTAGTGAAGGAAGTTAAGAAATAAAATAAGGTATGGTAAGTAACACAGGGTCATTTACATCAATTTAAAAACTAAATCCGTGGACATAAAATGGCAATATGTATTTTGCATGAGTACTATACAAGCAAAAAAAGACATTTGTATATATTGTCAGTGGTTGCCAGTAGGACTAGAGATGGGAATGGAATGAGGTGGGTGAATACAAGGAATAAAGGAGAATAAAGTAAAAGACTTGCTCAAACACCACTTTCTCCATGAAGCCTCCTCCAGCTCCCAAGTGGAGCTGCCCAGCTCTGAGGTGCCGCTCTTTAGTGGAGTTCTTGCACACTGCCTTGCATTTGTCTTTCTGCATCTCTCGTCTCACCCTGAGCCTCTTGGAAGTGGGGACTACATCTGGTTTTCCTGTGTATCTCTGAAGTGTAACATAACACCTGCCTTACAGTGGGTACCTATTATGTGTTTTGTTAAGTTGAATAGAGAAAAAACAAGACTTCTGGAGTGGGGTGTCTCATACGAGCTGACACATAGAAAAAATTCTAAGGACACCCAAATGGGCTTTAAAACTAAGCAGAAAGTTTAGAGCAGAAAGTTGAATTGTAAAGCCAGTTTCTTCAGGTGAGCAAAAGAGAAGGATGGCAAAGAGAATGTAGACTTCCTCAGCATCTGCTTCACCTCTAACTCAAGACAAAGTGCCAAGAAGAATGAGCATCAGAATGCAAATACAGAGCTAACAGAAGGGAAGAGACACAGTATTTTGAGTCAAGGGTGTGGAAGGCTGCACCTAATGGCTCTAAATAATTCCATGCAGAAGAACAGGTGCATACTGAGACAGGGCTTGGAAAAGCATCTCCAAATATTTCAAAAGTGGCAGCGGATTCTGCAATTCTATAATAAGACTGACATTGTTCAGGGTCAAGACTCCAGAACTGATCATTAAAGCAATGGTTTGAACACTTAAAAATAAAATAAAGGGGTGACCTTTAGAAGCCTGCAAGGGTTCATTAGAGTCTAGTTGTGCCTGAGTGACCTGATTTCCTTTGTGGACATTAAATGGCAAAAGACAGACTTGTAGTAGATCTTTTATCTAAATTTCAGCAAAGACTTTGATAAACTCTTTTTTAGTGGTTTTGGGGGCAAGGTAGCAGTCTGCCTTGGTAACCACTTCAATGGACAAACCCAAAATGGCATGATGCATGCAGTGTGCCAATCCTGATGGCTATTGCTAGAATAATACCACCACCCCTGGTAGCAAAAACGGCAGAGGTGAGTTGGATGCTTTCCATGTGATAGGCACTGTCCTTGGCAATTCACGGTTAGTCATTTCCTCCCCCCGCCCCATCAACTCCATGGGGAAGGAGCCATTTTATTCCACTTTTCATGTGAGGGGAGTGAGGTACACGCAGGAGAAATATCTTCCCCAGGTGCCATGGCTCCAGAGACTAAGCCAGCCCAGCATGTAATTCTGCTAATGAGCTTTTACACTAGCTGTTGGATAATGCAATTGCAGAAAAGGAATTCAGAAATGCAGGCACCTCTGCAGAAATGGAATAAACATTTCCCCTGACTTACTTCTCAACCATTCCCCGTTTCTCACCCAAACACAGTTCTTACACTCAGGGGTTTTCCTGCCCGATCCATTTCTCGATAACAGCTCTCTATGATGTAGCCTGCTCAGGGACTGTCTTACTCCTTTGTATTGGTCTATTTCCCACACTTTTTTAACCTCTACTTAATCAGTGCCCTCTGAGTTTTGGCTTTGGGATTCAAGTTCACCTCCTGCTGCCCCTCCCCTAGACAGACTTTCTTCTGTTCCGAAATCCATCTATGCAAGGTGCTGTAAAGTACAAATCAGCTTACAGCCAGGTCTGAAAGTATGAGACTTTCTGGACTCGAGGGTTAATGCCTTAAACAACTACAGAGGTTTCATTCTCAAGTAATCCTCCGAAGAGCAGAGCAATCACTGCAAACAAAGCTAATGGTCATATGAAATCAATTGCTGCGAGACTGGGATTCAGCAGATACTCCCTGTTTAAATAGGATCTGGAAGAGGTAGCACCCAAGGGCACAAGATGCTTAGGGGGAAATAATCCAGCTGACTTAAATGTTCATGCTTTTCAGATTTCAAGCTTATCTAACTAGGACGATCTATTTTGCACTGTATTATTACTAAGAAGAAACCATCCGAATTCAGGGTTGAATCTGGGGAGGTGAGTTTATGTCACAGCTATAATCAGTTAGCCATTCGATGCACACTGGTTGAATACACGTCGGGAGTAACAAGGTCAAGCGGATGATGTTCAGGGTCTGGAGTCAGGGGGCTGGGACTTCGGTTCTGACTCTTTCATGCATGGACTAAATGGCCTCTACTCCTTAGTTTTTAAAATGCAGGTGCTGATACACACCCCACAGGGCTGTTATGAAGATTATGTTTGTCTCCTCCAGAAGGTGATCATGAAAGAGGTGCATGCGGTTTATTTGGGAAGTAAAGGGAGTACCTATAGGAATAGGAAATGAGATAAAGTAGGCAATGCAGCCGCCAAAGGTTTATCAATCAACTGTAGGTGGGGAAACAAGAGGTAGATCTCTTGCTGGGGAATCCTGGAGCCCAGGGTTTTGTCATCTGAGGGTTGAGGGAGCTGGGGTATTATTATTATACACTAGCTCCTCTGGTCTGTGATTGAGGGCTGCTCCCAGGGCTGCGTGTTCCCTGGCAAGTTAATTAGGCCTGAAGCCGGGGAGTGATAAGCAGGGATAGCGGTGGGGTGCCGGCTGTGTCTGTTGCAGACTGTGCAGCTACTCTGTGTGATGGCCCTAAGTTACTCCCTTATGCGGTCTACGTTTACAGAGCTCCAGAGAGGAGGGAACCCTGCGATGGACTGTGGGCAGAGGGAGTGAGTGACCTGCTCCTGTGATAATTTCACTGAGGGGTGAAAAGCAGACATCAGTTAACAGTGACGAGTGCTAAGGTAGGCAACTAGCGACACAGTGATGGAAAATACAGCACTGGAACTCCATCTGTTACAAGGATCAGGGGGCACCCCTCTCTCCCCAGACAGGTAAGGTCTGGGTCCTTCAGGATATGCAGGCATTAGCCTGTGAAAATTAGGGATCTCTAAGGGAAGATGATTCAAACATTGAGAACCTCCTGAGTGGGGAGAGACTAAGAGCCAACAAACTATGGCCCCAGGGCAAAATAAAATTTTATTGCAACACAGCAACACTGTGTGGTGGGGGCTTTCTCCACACAGTGGCAGAGCAGAGCAGCTGCAAGAGACATTCTATCGCCCACAATACCTACCTGGCCCTTCGATGAAAAAGGTTTGCTGACCTCTGGTTTATATTAATAATCTGGAAGTAGATTCTAATGCATTTTAAACCATTAAAAATATTCACGATTGCTTGATACAGGTATGCGTAAGAACCTATTCATGAAAAGCTCACAGCCTACTGAGGGGAACAAAATGGCCAAGTAAATAACTACAATGCCATGTGATTGATTCTATAATAAAAGTCTGTACCAAAGGTTCATCAAGCTGCCAAGCAGCGAATAATCAGCTTTGGCTAGGGAGTGGAGATGGTTTCACAGAGGAAGATATGGGTCTTGAAGTCTCAGTCCATTTCTGGGTTAATGTAAGGAGTTCAAATTAATCCAGGCAGAGCATAGAATATGTTCAAAAGGATAGAGAAGCGAGAAAGCAGAAAGCGTTCAGGAAAGACTGCCGTTTACCTCCCTTGGGCCTCCAAGCAGCTGGCAGGGCCACGAGTGTGGGCTCTGGGGAGAACTGCCACTTAACTCCCTTCACTTCTACCACCAGCTTTTTAAGCATTTTTATTTCAAGAATTAGCCAAAATAGATAGGAACGGCATCACTGGGTCTGAGGACTTTTCGGAAAATAAGAAATTCCCCACATAAAGTGTTCAAGACAGGAAAGTGGCAGACTTTAATTGCAGCAGTGAGAGTTGAAATGTTAGTATCCTTGGGCATGAAAACAGTACATTTGATCTGCTGACCAAACTGTAGACTATTGCAGCATGAGAAGAAATGATGATAGTAATAGATTGTAATCCCACAGAATAAAATAAGACTCCATAAGCCCATGCTGATACTACTCTTAAAAAAAGAAAGTAAAAAAATAAAAATAAAAAAAAACGAAAGTAATTTAACAAAGGGGGAAGAAGGGAAATTTCTTCCTTAAAACAGAATGCTAACTAATAAATGCAGAAGAAATCGTGCAAATGGAAAATCACCTCTTGGCAACTGTGACTTTAATAACAGCGCTGGGAAATGATCATTAATGAAAGCTAGAACTAGTGGATGTAAGTAGGGAAAGAAAGGGTATTTGTGAGACTAGAAATATCTCTTTATAAGATTATGTAAAAAGGAAAAACACTAAGTTTACAAAGGAGAAACTTGGCAGATACCACCCTAATTAAGAGAGCAATGTAATGTCACAGGGATGACACAGGTAGACATACTAAGTGCTTCCCATATGATGCATTAGGATTCTGTGATGCTTCTGTGGTGTTCTTGCCATGAGTGCATAACCTGGAGTAATCATAGGGAGCATCACACAAACCCAGGTTGCAATTCTAAAGTATATCAAGATCATATAAGACAGAACAAGGTGGACGAGGATACCCAGATTAAAGGGGGCCAAAGAGATGAGGTCTAAACACAGGGTAAGACCCTGAGTTGAATTCAGGATCAGAGTAATTATTTTTCCTTATGCTATGAAGAACATTAGTACCATAATTGGCTGAATTTGAATCAGGTTTGCAGATTAGATAATATTCTTTCCACAGTGTTAATTTCCTAATTTGATAATCATTCCATGGTCCTGTAACAGCAAAGAAGACTGTTTCTAGGAAATAGCTCTCAGCAGATTAAAGGTAGAGGGGCACCTGGCTTGCAGCGTAGTCTCAGATGGTTGGAGGGAAGAAGTAATAACTTAGCAGATTCGATAAGATGTTAACGCTTGGGAAATTTGGGTTGAGGGTCTGATGGGATTATTTGTATTCTTTTTGCAGTTTTTCTGTTGGTCTGAATTCATTTCAAAATAAAAAGTTAAAAATAAAACTTTATATGTTTTGGAAGGCAGACTTCCAAGACAAAGACTCTGAGTCAGACCAATCTGGACTGGAACGTTTGAGCTCGTTTTGATTAGCCGTGTGACCTTGAGCCAGTTATTTAGACTATGTAAGCCTCAATTTTCTCATGAATAAAACAGGAAGACTGATACCTACTTCTCAGGTTGAAGTAAGAATGATATTGAGTCACCGTGTGCAAAGCTCTTTACATCATGCTGGACAGCTCCTGAGCCTGGCTCAAAAGGTACCGCAGGGGGTTGGCAGAGATGCTCCGTCAACTCGTTCCCTGATTGATTGACAGGGCTTTTATGTGTCTTGCATGTTTGGGGCTTTATCTATGCACTTGGCTTCTTTAGAGGATCATGTTGTAAGTTCCAACTTTGTCTTTAAAATACTACTCCATAGAAAAACAAATGAATAATAATATAGTCAAACTAAAGGTTCAGCACCCTTTTCTTTTCCAACATGGCTCTTGTTCCCTTCAGCTGAGAACAGCATTTTGCTAACCCAGTTCCTAGAACTTTGAGAGAAAATATGGGGAGGAAGAAGGAGAAGAGTATAAATAAAAGGGTTGGTTTGACTGGGAGTAGGAATAGGCTGGGAGAAACTGCAAAGGAGAGGACAGGAGGAACTCTTTCTCTGGGTCAGAGGAGGATCAGTTTCAATATTCTCGAAGAGAAGGGAGTTACATCTTATTTGGTTTTAATTGCTGGAGACTGTCCTTTGACAGCATGTGGTGTGCCTGAAGTCACGTCACCTGCCGGGTCCATTTTCCTTTCTTCAGTCCTAGTAAGGTGATATTCTTGGAAGATGACCAAGAAGGACTTTCCTTTTGTGCCAGCTACACACCCCTCCCCCACAAAAAAACCCCTCTCCCTTGATGCACTGAAAGTTGGTGCCCCCATATTCGAACTAGGAGAATAACAAAGAAAAATCTAGTACAGGCAACAAGGCAGCACTGGATGAGGTAAACGTTGGAAGGGAAGTAGTTTAACTGTTGGATAAGCTGTAGGTGGTTATGCTTTACTTCTTTAAATGCTTGGCTTTATATTACGCTGGCTGCCCCTGACCTCCATGAACCCCTGGAAGCTTTACATACATTTCCTCTCTTTGGGAAGAAGTGCTGTGAGTTGATACCCACCTCCTACTCCAGGCAAAGAGAGTGATGCTGATGGGAGCCGCTCTCTCAGATTCCCACGGAAAATAGAAAAGAGTCATTGCCCTTACTGATACAGAAAACCCACACGACTCTTCCCCCAATGTGGGCAATTATCTCCTCTCCCTGACTCTTACTTCTCCCCGAAGGTTTAATGGGCTGAACCACTATCTGCTGTAAAGATGGCTACCTGCTGTCACAGAGCCCCCGTCCCTTATCACCAGCGTGCATTGGTGGTGTTTTGAGATTGCCGAACACTTGATATTATTTCAGCTTAGTAAGCCTTTGGGGATCTTTCAAGATAAAGCTGTTTCATAAATTTAGCTGTGTTACAGAATAAAATCCTTTATAAAGGACTTCAAGAAAATTACATCCATCTGTGTGTCTTTTCTCCTGGCGTGCTACCATCCAGGTTGTTTCATGGAAACAGAGCGGGCCCACTACGGATTTATTAGATCTCAGCCATCTCCCTTCTCTCTGGCATGTGTCTCCTTCCCAGCATTTTGAGGATTACATCGTACAAATTGAGAGACAGAGCGCTGTGACTCAAAGTGACTCAGGAGGCCTCAAACGCCCACAGCTCCACCGGGCGCTGGCTGTTCCCTGTGTGAACAGGGGAGGCGGGGACCCCCACGAAGGATGTCACACCGCCAGGCCCCACTGTGAGAACAAGCAGGCCTTCTCTGTTCTCCACGTGGCTCTCCCGCAGGAGCAGGGCTACAAGGGCTTCCAAAGCAAGGCAGGGGAAGGCTGCCCCCTCGGGTTCCTCATTTCAAGGGAAAGCGGGTACTTTGGGCATTTCACCAACACGCACAGAGCATTCAGCTCCTTTACAGATGGCTTACCATGCCCCCAGGGATGGCTCTAGGTGTTGAGGACTGGGTGGGCAAATGTAAATCAGTTACAGGCTCTGTCCCCATGAAGCTTACATACCAATGAGGCAGCTGGGGTTTAAATCAATTGTCATAGAATTTATCATATAACTATAGTTGTAATTATAAACACTAGGGAAGACAGGGTACGAGAGAACATCAGGCAGAACAGACACACCTACCGTGTATTTAGAGGCAAGTTCTGAGACGGGAAAGGGGTGAAGGCAGAGGAGGGGCAGGGGCTGGGTAGAGAGGCTGAGACAGAAGCTCACTGCAGAGCTGACCAAGGGAACGGAGGGGCAAGAGGAGGTGCGTGGGCACCCCAGGAGCACAGAGCCAAGGTCTGCAAGGAAGGGCGGCACTGGCAGGGACTGGATCTTTGTGGCAAAGTGAAGTAGTTGAACCATTTCAAGCAGAAGAGGTCATGGGCTGGAGGGGTGGGACTGACCAGCTCAATAGGGCATTTTAAGCCCTGATGCTGGTTGCTATGGGGGAAGGGGTGGAGAGGGTATGTGCAGAGAACATGGGACATTGTATCAGTAATTAAATGAAGGTGAGAGCCATCTGAATGAAGTTGACCGGAGCAGGACGCGAGACGAGTGATCGAGAGGTTTGTCGGGCACAGTGCTGGACTCTCGGGTCAGCAAGACAGAGCTCTCCGGCCCTACAGGGGGAGACAGACTAGGAAGGATGCAGAAATGAGCGTCACAGGCCCACGTGACCAGAGGGACAGAGGCTTAGCTGGACTCAGAGGTTTTAACATGTGCACTCATACTCGGCATTCTGAGAGGCTGTTTACATTTCACATAAAGCTAACTAGCTTCCTCCCATCCTTCCTTCTTTTCTCTTTTTCTTTTGCTGATTCTGTACTTTCTTTCCAGTTATTTCTCTACCACAGCTACCTCCCTATATTAATACACAGTTCCTATAAAGATCAAGATCAAGGAAGCTTTATGTCTTAACCAGAAAAATCCATTTGCACTTTGTGAATTACTTTTTTCCTCATGTATCATTTCCCTGATCTGTTTAAAGATATTTGTCCTGGATCCCAGGTCATTAGTGACCATTAGTAAATAAATTACTAAAAATGTGAAGTTTGTTTATTCATCACAGGAAACCAGGCTCAGTACTGCTATACATACTAACACCTCGAGATTCTTCTAAAAGACTTTAATGAAATAACCTATGTTCAGAAATGAAGTGCAGACAGATCATTCCCAGAAGTGTCTTCAGAACTCCCATCACATTGCCCATGTGTTTAGAGTTTTATTAATACTCACATGCTGATCAGCTTCTAGCTTGTCTTCTAGATCACCACTTGTCTTTCTCCTCTCTCAGAAATTACATGGATTCCACCCCCTTTTCATGTAACCCATCTCTCCTAATTTCCTTTGCATATTTGCAAATTAATATAGGTCTTTATTAGATTCTTATTGCTATTGTAATAAATGACCACAAACTCTGCGGCCAAAAGGCAACAGCAATGTATTTTCTCACACTTCTGGAAACCTGAGTTCAAAGTCAAGGTGTCAGCAGGGTTAGTTCTCTCCAGAGGCTCTAGAGAATTCTTCCTGCCTCTTCCAGCTCCTAGTGGTTCTTGGTGGTCCTGGGCTTGTGGCTGTTCCTCTGCTCTCCCGGTCACATCTCCCCTTCCCTGTGTCTTTGTCTTCCTCTGTGTCTCTTGGAAGGACACTTGGAGTTGGATTTAGGGTCCACGTGGACAACCCAGGATTATCTCAAGAGCCTTAACCTAATTACATCTGTCAACATACTTATTTCCAAATGAACTAACATCCCTTGGTTCCTGGGACTTTGCAAGGGAGTATCTTTTGGGAGAACACTTTCTGGCCAACCACAGCATCTCCATTATTTTAACTATGGATTTATTCTCAAGAAAGGGGGTGATTCCAGAGGTTCTGACTTAGTTGGTCCAGGATGAGGCCCAGGTACCAGTGCAGTTTTTAGTTCCCTGGGCAGTTCTCACAGACAAAAGACTGAATCACCAATGAAGACAGGGAATCCATCCCAGTATGTTGATTGCAGGGGGCTAGTTTCAACCCTTTATCATTTAAGGCCTGAACATAATACATTACATATCTAGATGATTTAGCTATTGGAAAGTAACCTAAAAAAACAGAAAAGACCACAACTTTCTATTCTTCATTTCCCCAGAACTGTGGGTTAACAGCTGCTTGTTTTTCAAGGAGCACCCTGTGGTGGGCATGGGGGAAAGAACCAGGGCTCATATTACTCAGGAGGCCTGGCTGGGCTGCTCCCTCACACTGATTATGGAAAGTCACGTCTCCTCTCTGGGCTTCAGCTCCCTTGTTGGGAAGGTTGAAGGTGAGCTGGGTGTTCTGGGGGAAGTGGAGGTGAAATTGCACATGACAAGCTACCCATCAATGGAAACGGACATCTGCTCTGGCCTCCCAGTTGCAGCCCAAAGGGTCCTCACCAAGACAACCCCAGAACCTAAAAATCCAACACTCCTGCAGCAAGGCAGTTATCTGTATGTTTATTATTCTTTTTTACTCCTGAAATTTGCAACACATTATAGAAATACATGTACTAAAAACGATTTGTATAGAGTTCCTCTTATAATTTTGAGTCACAATGGACTTATTTGCATCAACAATTGTCATTTTAAAAACAGAGAAAACCTACTGCAACCTCACTACAGACAAATGAAAGAAGAAACCTCTAAGATGTGCTTATGCAAAGGAGTTCCCTAGGAGAGAGCAGAAATAAACCAAGTGAAAACACCGGTGTCCATCACTCTTTGTCTCTGATTTGCACTTTCTTGTAGCTACAGTACTTATTATTGAAATGAAACCTAGGGTGTATTTTTCTTGTGAAGCACAGAAGGAGAAAACAATTCTTTGACGTCACATCAAGTGAACAGTTCTTGCCAGTAAACAATGCCAAGCTTTGTGTTGGGCATGTTCAGATATATTATCCTTTTCCTCTGTAGCTCCAGCCTCCCAACCCTTCCCCAGACTCCAGACTCCTATTTCTAGCCAACCACTCAACAAGTTTCCACTCAGAACTCTGACAGGCACATCAAGATCAACATGATGGACTTCACCCCTTCACCCCCTCGCCATATTCACTTCTGCCCAAGTCCATCCTGCAAGACAAATAGGAAAACTGTTCACCAACCTGCTCAAGCCCAGACTGCTGGAACCCTCCTGGGATCCTCTTCCTCTCTCTTTCCCTGGGCAATTCTGCAGTGACGTTCAATGAGCGTCCACACATGCCTCTCACAGGACTGCTTCTCACCACCCACACCTCGCCCACCCCATCTACACCACGGGTCTCACCGAGACCCCCACTGACTTCCCGCCTCTGCCCCACTTGCAGGCATGATTGACCCATCCACCAGGCAGTGGTTTTAAATCTCAGATAGGATCACATCAGTGCTCAAAATTCCCCATAGAATGTGAAATGGTCCAGCCACTCTAAAACACAGTTTGGAAGTTTTTATAAAACTGAACACACTATTTCCACATAACCCAGCCATTGCTTTTTTTTTTTTTTTTTTTGGCATCTGTCTCAGAGAACAAAAACTTCTATTCGAACAAAAACCTGTACACAAATGTCCATAGCTGCCCTGCTCAAAATTGCTAGAAGCTGAACACAATCTAGATGTCCTTTGTCAAACAGAGGATGGTACATCTGAACCATGGTAGGCAACTCAGCAACACGAAGGAATGTGTAAACTTGCATTACAAAGGGATTTTGCAGGTGGAATTAATGTGGCTAATCAGCTTGATCTTAAAATAGGGAGAATGCCGTGGGCTGTCCAGGTGAACCCAGTATAATCACAAGTTCCTTAGAAAT
Organism: Muntiacus reevesi; assembly: GCF_963930625.1. Lineage (NCBI taxonomy): Eukaryota > Metazoa > Chordata > Mammalia > Artiodactyla > Cervidae > Muntiacus > Muntiacus reevesi. Next base: position 222,922,815 of record NC_089250.1, on the reverse strand, counting down.
GGATGGAAGAGAGAAGAGAAAGTCGGGCCAGGAGAGGGGGTACTACAGAGACAGTGGTCAGAGAGATGTAGCTTTGTTGACCTTGAGGATAGAGAAAGGGGCCAGGAGCCTCTAGAAGCTAGAAAGCAAAAGGAAACAGATACTCTGCTAAAGTCTCCAGAAAGAAATACAACCCTGCAGACACCTTGGTTTTAGTCTAGGAGATCCTCTTGGGCTTCTGACTTCCAGAACCATAAGAGAATAAATCTAGGTTATTTTAAGTGATTGAGTTTGTGGTATTTTGTTACAGAGGCAAAAGGAAATTACTGCAGGGGGCAAAATACCCAGTGCCCCCCCAAAAATGTGATCCAGATTTGACTGAAATAAATGCCCTGTAATCACAAAGCCACCACCAATGCTTTCCTGTCTCTGTCTTCTCTGGAAACAAAACATGAGTTTGAAAGGTAGGAAAGATATAGGAAGATAAACACAAATTCTGAAGTAGAGGCTTTCCAAATAACAGGGAGAATTTCCTTGCTTTGTATATGCCATTGCTGTGAAAGATAATTATTTATATCCAAAAGGAAAATGTAAGGTATTGGTTACAGCTGTCAGACCATGAACACTTCTGGGAGAGCCTCGTTTCTTGCCAAAAGACCATACAATGTAGATTTCAGTGACACCAGAGAAGTCTAAGCACATTTCAATTTGATCTTTAATCTTCTCTTTTCACACTAGGCAGTTCCTGCGGTAGATTTCATTCATTTCAAGGACTTCAATATCTGCTTGGATAAAAAGTCACATTCAGCCCTGAGGCTGAATACTCCTAAAATGTGTTCATTCGTCCAGATAACAGCACCTGAAGGCCTTCAGTAGGGCTTGCCCTGACTTGTTGGCCCCGAGTTAACCATCACTCATTCCTAACTTTCACCTGACCACTGCTGACCCCTGAAGACAACTGAGCCTTGGATCTGTGCTGCTCACTTTTGAGTGACTTTAGAACATCTCCTAGGTGGGCATTTTGGGCTTAACCTTTTCTGCAAAGCTGGGGGCTCAACTATGCAATGCCTGTCTGCTATTCCCATGTGTGAATCCCTCGACCATTTGAAATCCAGCACATCTAATGTCACACACTCATTCTGTTCCCCTCATACTGCTCCTCCTCTGCATTTTCTGTGTTGGTGAACCATTCCATCAAAAAATTGATTTTCAAAAAAAAAAAATTATTGATTTTCTCGTGATATATTTGCTAGATGTCTCTAACTTTCCTTAGACACTAGACTATCCCCAGGTGTTTCATTTCTACCTTCTAAGTTTCTCTTCTCTGCATCCTCCTTTCCATCCCTACTGCCTCCACTGAAACCCATGCTTCAAGGGGGAAATTAGAGTCCATGTACATTTTCTGAGCATGGACAATATGCCAGATACTGTTTTGAACATTTGTGTGTGAATGATCTCAGTGATTCCTCCACCATCATTCTAAGGTATGTGCTCATATTATCCTCACTTTTAGAAGCAGAGAATGATGATGAGAAGTCAAGGACCTTTTCCAAGGCCAGACAGCATTTAAACTGGAGTTCCAGCTGAGGCAAGCCTCCCTCCATAGTCTGAGTACTTGGTTACTGATCTGTAAATTTACTAAGGCTGGAACAGAGCACCAGCCTCTCGATCCGATTTGCCACCCCTTAAACAAACATAGACATCTTGGGTCAGGTAGATGAAGGGAAAAGTGAAGAGGATTCTGTTACTGATTTTCTTTTGTCTGCTTTTGAAGGAATGGGCACACACAAAGCTAGGAGAACCCATTCCCTGGCTGCCATTTCTCCAACAGAGGCAATTACTGATAACAATAATGACAAAAGTGTAGGAAATGCTCACTGTAGTAACTAACGCCAGCCACCATTTATCAAGGGCTTATCACTGGCTAGCTGTTTTCCTTGGCACAGTCCATGTTATTCTCTCTAAAACACAGTCACTTAATGTGCATAACATCCTTCTGAGGAAATGAAGCTCAGGAAAGTTAAGGAATTTTATAAATATTACAATGCAGATGTTTCCAAGTCTGAAGATCATGCTCTTAGCCACTCTGATACACTGTCCGCATAGTCTGTTCACCAAAAGATAACAGGTGGTACACACATGATGTATATGTTCCTGGGCAAGTACCTCACATCTCTGTGTTCAGTTTGCTATTATTTGTAAGTATGGGTGCTACTGCCACCCCCCCCCCTCCGGTGGCCTTGGTTCACCTTGTAGTTTCAATATCTGACACCACCGGTTTGTAAATTTGTTCATTTGGCCAAAAACGGTGTGACTCCTGTGCCCTTAACTCTGCCAAGACTGCACATGACTGAAGCTAAAATATACTTTTTTCTCTAGATTAGTTTTGCATGAAAGAATGTGCCAGGAATGATTTGCCCCTCAAAGAAAGACCAACACTTTATTTCCTGATCTTCCTTGCAGCTAGATATTACTGTGTGGCCAATTGCTGGCTGATGAGATATGAGTCAAGGGGTGGATACAATTTCTCAGTTGCATACTTTATGGCAACACATCCTCCCTGTCCTTCCTTCCCACTAACTTGGATGAGACGTGATGGTGAGCCAGCTGGGACCATGGGGACAGAAACAACGTTCCACGGATGCCAGAAAATTAGAGGAGTAAGGCCTTGGGAATTTCCTAGCAGTCCAGTGGTTAGGACTTGGTGCTTTTACTGCAGTGGGTAAGATTCAATCCCTGGTTGGGGAGCTAGGATCAACCTGCAAGATCCCACAAAAAAGAAAGAGAGAGAGAAAGAGATATGGCCTTGCACAAATCTCTCAGACAGATTCTCTTCTCTGTATCCCTGTCTCCACCAGATCTCTAAGTGGGGCCGCCACATCAAGCCATAACTATTTATGCCTGTATTATCATTTGAGATAGGAATACACAACTATCTTACTGAAGCCACTGCCATTTGGGATCTTTGTGATGACATCTGGATCCACATCACAACTAATATATGGAGAGAATGGAAATCTACTGAGCCAAATGCTGTTGAAAAAATACTTTCAAAAGTTCAGCTTAAGCAAAGTCTCCAATGCAAAAGAATCTAGCACATTAAGGGGTGGTAAGGGGTTTAGTTTGGCTCTGCTCAACTTAGGACACCCAGCAAGGGGGTCAAACTTGACAAGTCATCAGGTACCAGGCCGTGAAAGTTGTGTTCCCCCAAGTTAAAGAACATGGACTTGAACATGAGGGCAATGTCTATCCACAGAAGAGAGCTAAAAGGAAATAAGAAGATCCATGTGAGCTCTAGAATGACCCATTGGTTGCCTATTGGAGCAAAGATAGTAGAGTGGACACTTAGAGTTTGGGAGAAGAGTGAAGAAGCAAGAGATGATGATGGCTTTGACACAGGGCATATATGGGAAAGGAGAGAAGTATAGATCTGTGTGAAAGATAAGTGGGAAACTAAATTAAGGCTTGATGACTGACTGGTAATCAGGTGAGGGAAGTTAGTAGAGGAACAAGAGTCATGCCCAAATTTGTGGTTTGAACCACAGCAGGGTGAACGACCCTTAATAGCTAAAATAGGAAGTATGCACGTATGCACCGGAGAAAAAGTAGACTTGGGGCTGGGTAGAGGGTGGAGCTCTGGGTTGGCTGTGAGTTGAATTTTGCACTTCAAGAGTATGACATGGTAGTGGGACATACAAGAGGTGGTGTCCAGGAGAAAGAGTTAATAATAAATTAATGACAATGACAGTGGATGTATAGACTTGCTTATGTAGAACCTTGATTTAACGTTTTTATAACCATAGGAACAGCCAAATTTTTTCTTTTCCAAGTTAAATAATACTCAGAAGACCATGAAAGCAATGACAAAACCCTTTCAACCATCACTGCTCTCGTAGGCATTAATAGGTTTTATTTACTTGATTACTCTAAGTGGAAGCCACTTTGGAAAGCCTTCTCTCTATTTAAATTTCAAACCCCTGATGTGGAAGAGGTTTTCCATTTCTCAATTGTGTGATGTATATTTAGCTGTATAACAGCATTAACTGATGATGTAGCATTTTTGAGCAAAGCCAGTCTTACATTCAGAGTGAATTATAGAGATGCAATAGCCACTTGCTATGAAGAGGTCCCCAACAGTGACTCAGAAGCGCATCTTCTGGTGCAGGTCCTCTCAAAGAGTATTTCTCTCTAACAATTGTGTCTGTTTTGCCCCCACTCCCAACTATATTCTTAGTACCAAACACAGTGCCTGACTCATAGCAGATGCCAAATAAAAACAAAAACAAATGCAGGGTTAATGAACTGCCACTTGAATATGCCTTATATTCTAGCTACTTAGAAACTGGAGGTCAAAATTACTCTTGATGAAAATATGCATTACTACACCCAGTAGGGTTAACTACCTATAATCATAAACTAAACAAATAATGGTGAAGCTAGAGTGTTAATCATTTATCAGCAGAAAGCAAGAAGTACAGGCGTGGACAGCCAAGATCAACTTAAGGTAACAGTTGACAGTGTACTGATAACATCCTCTTGAATGCTTCAGAAATTGAAATCTACCTGTGCAAGTGCATGGTGGGAGTTTTTCTCCTTTGCCAAACAATGTGAGGCAGAATGTACTCAGTTGAAGAGCAGTCTAATCATCAATAAACCCCGAGCCCATCTTGGAGAAGAGTCTAACAGTCCACTAAAGGTTTAAAACAGAGTTGTCATATAATCTAACAATTCCACTCCTAGGGAGATACCCAGAAGAAATGAAGGTGCGTGTCTATAAAGAAAGGCTAAAAACAAATTTTCATAGCAACATTATGCACGATAGCCAAAGTGGAAACAATTCAAATGCCCATCAACTGATGAATGCATAAAGAAAATATGATATATCCATGCAACAGAGAATTATTTGGCAATAAAAAGGAATGAAGTACTGGTATATGTTACATAGGGATGAATCTTTAAAACACTATGCTAAGTGAAAGAAGCCAGGCAAAATGATGATATAATGTATGATTTCATTTATATGAAACATCCAGAAAAAGCAAATCCACTGAGACAGAAAGTAGGTTATCGGTTCTCAGTTGCTGAGGGTAAGATACAGGAAATGAAGCACGATTACTAATGGATATAGGATTTCTCTGGAGCTGATTAAAGAGTTCTAAAATCAATTGTGGTCACAGTTGCACAACTCTGTGAACACACCAAAAACCATGGAATTGTAGACTTTAAATGAGTGAAATGTATGTTATTGAATCATATCTCAATAAAGCTGTTGTAAAAAAAATAAGCTCTAAGAGTAAGAATTCATTTAGCAGGCTATTGTATATTGGTAGGCTTTAGTCACGGGTAGTAATAATATTCCATGGAAGGGCACTTCATCACAAGTGCTCTGTGGCTTTGGACAAGCTTTTTCAACTCATGAAGTCTTGGCTTTCTTGTCTGCAGGACATGAATGCAGGAGATGTTTGCACCTGCCCTCATCCTTTGGCATCACCAAAGGTTTCTTTGTGCTAGCATCTGTGTCTCTAAAACCGAGGGCTTTCTCCAGCCATAGGAGCGTTCTTAGCCCTGGGGTAGGGCAAACTAGAAGTTCTTGAGAGTCAATGCCTCTGGAAGTGGCTTTCAACCAATTACAGCCAAATTTGGTGGACCAGTACCCCCTCTTCCTCGCTGATCATGCAGTGCAACTATGTGAATGTATAAATGGGGGTGTTCTCCATGTCTCCTAGACATACTGAGGATTACTGAGCCCAGCTGCCCACAGAAACAAATCTGTCCCTTCATGTATCTTGTACCGCTTTCCCTCCCTAACCAGCTCACTTCATTCCCTACCAGTGCTTCCTGGCATCACCTCCCAGTGAACAATCTGCATACAAATCGTTATCTTTGAGTCTGCTTCTGAGGAAATCCAACTTAAGACAAGAGATAATTAGGGACTTCCTGGTGGTCCAGTGGTTAAGAGTCCATGCTTCCACTGTAGGAGGTGTGAGTTTAATCCCTGGTTGGGAAACAAAGATCCCAAATACAGTGCTGCCCAAAAAGAAAAAGAAAAAAAATTTGTTTCTGTACAGTAGAAACTAACACAACATTGTAAAGTAATTATACTCCAGTAAAAATTTTAAGAAAAGACATAATTAGAAATGTTTTCTTTTTAGTACTATTGAGTAGATTAAGATATTATACATTGAACATTTCAGCACTGTGTCTGACCATGTAAGAACTGTTAGCGTTCATCACTATTATGATTAATGTTATTATTACCAAAAACAAATAATTCTCTTGAATTTTTAAGCAGATCTTGCCCCATCTAGAAGCCTGCTTTGGCCTCCCTACTCATATGAGGAACACCAAGTAGTATTGTGCTTATTATTTCACTACTGCGTATCCAGTTAATTATTTTCCCTCAATTGACTTTGGATTTTCAAAGACTTTATCTACAAACTGCACAGATTAAGTAATAATTCATTCGATCTCCCATGTTTTATTAATCAAAGACACATATAACTGCCAATCAGAGCTTCTGATCAGCATGAAATTACTAGGGTCACCTCATAGAGCTAACATCATTTCAGTAAAAGCAGAGAATCTTGATGTTTTTGTTAGTCTGTGAAGTTTTATCACTTGTAAAAAAATGATTATATTAGATTTCTCTGAAATATTTAAAATAGCTTGCAGACCTCTGTTGCTACCATTATGGTCTCCTAAGACCCAGGGACCCCAGGTGGGCAATTATTAATCTAATAAAGCAAAATTCATTAAGAGATATGCTTGTTTTTGTTGTAAAAATTGCAGCAATAAAATCTTTATTGCCATATTTGGCAGTAACCTTTCTTTATATTATGAGAAAATAAAGGATAAATGAAATTTTAGTAATGTATTTTTTTTTATCTTGACCTTTTCACAATGAAATATCCTCAAATCTAAGAGTGGTGGGATTACTCTAAGATGCCAAGCCATTTCAAGTTTCCCACTACAACATTTAGAGATCACAGCTTATGAGGAAAAATAATAGAAGAGAGAGACAGGAGGAAATGAGCAGTTTAGAACAGTAGAGCAAACGAATGATCCTCCATCGCTTAAAGAAAGTATCACTGACTCTTGCTGTGTTCACAGGTAGATGGGCTGAATTCCCTCACTTCTTCACCCTACTCTGTCCTTCAGTAGCGCGTCTGCAAGCCTCATCCGCGGCTTCCAACTGGGTTCGGCAAATGAGGAGCACCAGAGATGGAAGAGGAGGTTTCCTCCCTAAAGGTCATGAAGACTGTCTGCATCCCTCACCTGAGGACCATAGTCCTGTCACAGACAGCCCTTTTCACATGTCTCTCTGACTCTAATTTTGGTAACTGCTCTCGTCTTTTATGCTATAAGCTTTGTGGTGGTAAAGGTGTTCACTACCGCTAGGCCCAGGAAGCGTTCCTTGCAATTTCCATATACATTGCTCACCATCTTTGTCAATCAACAGTCACTTTATTGTATTCTCTTCAAGTGAACTAGCTTGATTGTGTCATCTATTCTCTGTCAGGACCCTCAGTGATACACCCAGAGAACCCAACCAGAAACTAGGGGGCAAGACAGTCAGGCTGATAAGGTCCACTCAGGTCAGTATCTTGTGGCCCCGGGAGAGAGGTGCTTTGGAGGTGCCAGTGGGCTATACATCTGGCTGATCAAGATTTCCAATACATGAGATAGATAAGTAACACAAAATTAATAGGGTTTGTATGAGAACTAAATAATATTATCCATACACACAAAACTTATTATACCATCTAGCACTTTATAAATAGACATTAGCTACTGTTGTTAGATTTAAGGGTCTGTAGAAAAATCCTGTTCACCCCCTGCTTTGTGAATAACAAAAAGTACCTTTTCCCATATGCCTAGGATCTGAATTCATGTGAGAACCATCACTGCAGTTAAAAGGACAAATTACCTGCATGAACACTAGCCAGCACTCCTTGAGAGCTTACTATTTGCCAGGCATGGTGCTAATTACTTTCCAAGTGTTGTCTCATTTAACACAACAGTACCATTAGGGAAGTAATTTAAACTCATCCTTTTACACATGAGAAAACTAAGTAGGCGAGTAGGATTAAGGAAGCTTCCCAAGCTGACACGGTGCAAAATTGGTAGAAGTAGTATTTGAACCCAAGCCCATATATCCACAGCCAGTAACCAGAATTCACTGTTTATAAAAGAGAGATTCTTCAGAGAGAATCCCGAGCAACTTGATGAGCATGGAATCAGGTTGTCTGTGAAAAAATGTCTATGCATTTATCATTGTCAAAACTCCTTTCAAGAAAATATGCCGTAATTGTACATTTAATTCAGCTCTGGCACAACACAATGTTCCAGTGGAGTGTACAGCAAAGTGACATGTTGAGATTGTGACCCTGTTGGGATGGAGTCTTGTAAAACTTGCACTAAAGAAAAATGACAAACAAACAGATGCAGTGGTTTATTGGCCTCATCTCTTTGTGGCACCTCTGTGGCTCCCGGAAAGGAAATGGAACACTTAGGAAGACATGCTGAGACCCCCAGGCCCTACGGGCGTGTGATAGCTCTGCTAGCAAGAGGATTTATGCTCTTCCTGTCCTTGAATATTCACCAGCTCCCCACTGGGGAGACAGTCATGGACGCCAGAGAGAGCACCGGTCTGTGATGAATGGATCCCTTCTGTGCGCTCTCTGGACTTCGCTCCACTCAAGCCAGGCCTGCAACTGCCTGGGGGAGCTTGTGAGAGTGCTGTGGATGCTGCCCATGGGGAACTGGGCCTCCTGATACGGTGGACTGACTGCCACAGGCTGAGCCTGTCCAGGCTCTAGTTGCAGAATCTGAAATGTGGTCACTTTTGCTGCTGTCTGTCAGGGTGCCCAACACTTTCATGGTGAAACATGGCTGAGCGCCAGTACTCACTGCTCAGGTCTACCCCTCTAAAACAAGATGAAACACAGTGTGGGAGGTCAGTTAAGATGAGCAATGAAGAGCCATCCCTCCTTCAGGAGCAAAGGCAGCCTCTCCTCTGCAGATGCTTGTAAGGGATCTCAGTCATGAACGTGTAGCAGGGAGATGCCTTTTTACCAGTACACAGTCTCACAATGATTCCACTCACTTTGAGATAAGACCCCTACACACACACACACGCACACACACGCACATACGCACAATCCCCAAAACGTGGCTATTCTATCCTATACCCTGGTCACAGGTGTCTGACCCAAGGAAAGTTACCTGAACCAAACTGAATCAATAAAATCCTACTCAGGGATTTGAAATTCAGGGAATAGAAACAGGGCAATGGGTAATATTCAACTGAAGTATGTCAGCTGTGAAAGCTCCGGAAGGTTCACAGACTCCAGCGTCCAGACCTGTCTTTGCCTCCTGAATGTACGTCCGTCCCTGCTTATATTTTGTGGACATGCACTGTCCTACTGTTACAGGCTGAATTGTGTCCCCCTACACAGATTTGTTGGAGATCTAATACTCAGTACCTCAGAATATGACCTTATCTGGAGACAAGCTCTTTATAAAAGTGATGAAGTTAATGAGGTCATTAAGATGGGCCCTAATCCAACATGACCAGAGGCTGTATAAAAAGGAAAACTTTGAACTCAGACACTCAAACTAGAAAACCACCATGTGAAGGTCAAGGCAGAAGTCGGGGCAATACAACCTTGTGTACCGAGGAATATTGAAGAGTGCCAACAAACCACCAAAAACTGAAAGATAGGAACGGAACAGATTCTCCCTCACAGTTCTCAGAAGGGTCCAACTCTATCTGCACATCAATCTCAGACTTCTAGCTTCCAGAACTCTTTGATAATAAATATCTGTCGTTTATGTCACCCAGTTGTGGCACCTTGTAATAGCAGGCCTAGCAAACTCTACATACACCAACAATACTCTCCTTCATTTTCCTTATATGCCAAACAATACAGTGAATTCCTCTTGCCTTCTAAGAGAAACTTAACCGATACTCCAAGTAAACCATGGTGAAGATTGATTCTTATTTTAAATAAAGTCTCCAGCTGTTCATATAAGGATTGTGGCTCCTATCAAAGAATGAAAGCAAAATTGAATTTGGGAAGCAAAGGAACTCACAGTTAACACAAAGACACTATATCACAGAGACCAAGGAGATTCACTCAGACCAGAGAGGAGAGGACTACAGAGTGGTCTTTCTTGGGCGTGTGTGAAGGATGAGAAAAATGATTTTTTGTAAAGAAGCATTATTTCTCTATTTCTAGCACAAATGGCAGAAAACAAAGAAACCCTTATAGAACTGTATGCTTCAAAAAGGCAAGCTAAAGCCCAAAAGCTTGCTACCTGTAAAAGTGACCTTATTTGGAAATAGGGTCTTTGAAAATGAAATGAAGTTAAGATGTCTTTTGGGTGGACTCTAATCCAATTTGGGGCTTCCCTGGTGGCTCAGCAGTAAAGAATCTGCCTCCCAGTGCAGGAGATGTGGGTTCAGTCACTGGTCTGGGAGGATCCCCTGGAGGAGGAAATGGCAACCCACCTCAGTATTCTTGCCTGTGAAATCCCATGGACAGAGAAGCCTGGTGGTCTACAGTCCATGGGTAGCAAAAGAGTTGGGCGTGACACAGTGACTAAACTTCAACAATCCAATTTGACTGATGTTCTTTTTTAAAAAATTAATTTATTTATTTTAATTGGAGGCTAATTACTTTACAATACTGTAGTGGTTTTTGCCATACAATGACATGAATTAGCCATGGGTGTACTTGTGTTCCCCATCCTGAACGCCCCTCCCACCTCCTTCCCCATCCCACCCCTTAGGGTCATCCCAGTTCACCAGCCCTGAGTGACCTGTTTCACACATTGAACCTGGACTGGTGATCTGTTTCACATATAGTAATATACATGTTTCAATGCTATTCTCTCAAATTATCCCACCCTCGCCTTCTCCCACAGAGTCCAAAAGACTGTTCTTTACATCTGTGTCTCTTTTGCTGTCTCACATATAGGGTCATCATTACCATCTTTCTAAATTCCATATATATGCATTAATATGATTTTCTTATAAGAAGAGGGAAATGCCTTGTGAAGACACAGACACCCAGGGAAAAGACCATGTGAAGACAGAGGCAGAGACTGGACTGATTAAGCTACAAGCCAAGGAATCCCTGGGGCTCCCAGAGCCTGGAGGAGGAAGGAAAGAGCCTCTCCTGGAACACCTGAATGGAGCAAGGCCCTGCCAACACCTTGGTTTTTAATTTCTAGCCTTTAGGACCGTGAGACGACAAATTTCTATTGCTTTAAGTAACTCAATTTCTGGTACTTTGTTATGACAGCACTAGGAAACCTATAGCCCCCTGCTCTCAAAATCCTACGCTTTCCTTGGAAGATATTCACATTAGCCAAGTCTCTTATGGTCATTGGAAAGTGATATTAATTACTTAAAAAAAAGGCTAGATAGAACATATATAAAAATAAATGACTTTTTAACCTCTCCAGGCCTTGTTAATATATTTTCAGTTAATTAATGTTAAAATAAGCAATATTCTATAATCATAGCTGAGCACTGGCTTAATTCAAGCCAGGAGGATTGGTTCTTCGCTGTCTTCTGTTAAATTTTCAATAAAGGTTCTGCTTTAGAGTGGAGTAAACAGGGCACCTGAAAAAATTTAAGGAAGGCTAGGCCATCCTAAGCGGCACCTTCAAAAGTGACTGAGAGCAAACTTCCTCTTATACGGTGTCATGAAACTCTAAGAAGAAAAGAGATTGCCATCACAGTTGATGGAGAACTCTTCCTTCACTTTCCAGTAAAGATCCTCATGACTCTGATCTTGTGATTGCTCCCAAACAATGATTTGTTTGGTTTAAAAATAGCTCTTCTGCAAGGATAAAAAAGAAATTTATTTTTCAGGACTATGTTAAAGGAGCACACTGAACTCTATAGGAGGAGAAAAAGATAAATCTATTGAAGGCATGCCATGTGTTAAATTTACTACGATGTTCCAAGAAAATCTTCCTTAATATTTTTAGACTGAAATTAATGTATTTGCAGACAATTTTAGAATATAAAGAAGTCTAAACTGAACATCTGTTTTATTGTCTTGGTCCTAGAGTCAACCTTCTGGCTTAAATTTTAGAAAGCAGATTTGGGGAAAAATACGTAATTTTGGCTTATCCAAATAATTTACTCATGTACTTGGGGAATAAAAATGATTTTTCATTTCTTTGTTTTGACAGAAGATTAACTTTAGAGGTACTGGCTTTATTAAGCATTGTATGACAATGTCTTTCAATGTCCATTAAATAATGCTTAGTACAGTAAATGTTAAATTACCATGTTATATCTCCATAAATACATATGAAGTCCATATGAATGCCAAATGAATTCAATATGGTCATTTCTATTACAATAAATGCCAAATGAATTCAGAGTGATGAGGCACTTAAAATGTCATACACTTCCAAGTAGTCCCATGATGAATTCATTACTACCACGTGACACCCATTCTTGTCAGCATTTCCACTTTAAATAGTATTTTCAGCAGTTTATAATAAAATTCCATTTGAGGAATTGATTCTCATTGGAAATACGGAAGAGGAACTCTATAAGTCTGGGAAAGTAGTGCCAAAATAACTTTTGGTATATTGTAAAAGTTCACACACCCACCAACCTACAAGTTCAATATTTGAATGAAACATATATAGACTAGTTATGGTTTTTTATATTTTTATATCTAAAGAAAAATTTTATTTGATGTTTCCTCCTTGAACAATGGGTTCTTTCATAATATGTCCCTGTAAAAATTTACCTAGGTTTGTATCATTCTTATTAATTTAGACAGACCAGTCCATCCTAAAGGAGATCAGTCCTGGGTGTTCATTGGAAGGACTGATGTTGAAGCTGTAACTCCAATACTTTGGCCACCTCATGCGAACAGTTGACTCATTGGAAAAGACCCTAATGCTGGGAAGGATTTGTGGTGGGAGGAGAAGGGGACGACAGAGGATGAGATGGCTGGATGGCATCACCGACTCAATGGACATGGGTTTGGGTAGACTCTGGGAGTTGGTGATGGACAGGGAGGCCTGGCGTGCTGCGATACATGGGATTGCAAAGAGTCAGACACGACTGAGCAACTTAACTGAACTGACATATAGTAGAAAAATGGGAAAACTATAAAACACCATAAGATAACTACTTTAGTCAAGACAAAAGCATAGATTTAACATCGCCAAGTCATAGAAACAACTTAAATGCCCTTTGACAGATGAATGGTAAAGTTTCAGTACATATATATACAATAGAATATTACTCGGTCATATAAAAGAATAAAATAATGCCATTTCCAGCAACATGGATGAACATAGAGGTTATCATACTAAGTGAAATCAGAAAGAGAAAGAAAAATACCATATGATCACTTAAATGTGGGATCTAAACGTTTCATAACACAAATGAACTTATTTAGGAAATAGAAATAGACTCACAGATACAGAAGGCAAACTTATGTTTACCTAAGGGGAAAGGGGGTAAGTGTTTGGGATTAGCAGATACTAACTACAATATATAAAACAGATAAACAACAAGGTCCTACTGCATATTCAAGATCTATATTCAAGATCCTATAATAAACCAGAATGGAAAAGAAAAGAATATGTGTACATGTATATATAACTGAATTGCTTTGCTGTACACCAGGAACTAACACAATATTGTAAATCAGCTATACTTGAATCTAAAAGAAAGACACCAGCATGGATAATATCTGATTTCATGGTCCAATACTCCCCTTATTTCCAAAAATACCAACTCTGCAAGCATTCTTGATAACCCTTCTGTGAGTAGGAGGTAGAAGTAGTCAGATCAGTAGAGTGAATAGACATAGGCGGCAGGAGGAAAAGAGAGCTGGAGAAAAACAAAATGCAGACTGACAGATGTGATATTCATACAGGTAGTAGTAATACCCGCCAACTCTCTAGATCTACGTGGGTGCTTCTCAGTCACTCAGTCGTGTCTGACTCTTTGCGACCCCACGGACTGCAGCCCGCCAGTCTCCTCTCTCCATGGGATTCTCCAGGCAAGAATACTGGAGTGGGCTGCCATTTCCTTCTCCTCCTACATGGGTAAATATTATTAATTTAAATGGGTAAATATTATTAATAAATTAATAACTTAATTTAATTAAGTTAAAATTCAAGCTCTGGTATTGCTGATATCAGCCAGTTACCACCAATAGTCATCAAAATGAGGAACATGGAAGAGAGACAGCTGTGAACTTTCTTGGAACAAGTGATGTATTTTAATGTCTGCACTGTGTTGTGCTCTGCTTCGTTGCTCAGTCGTGTCTGACGCTTTGTGACCCCGTGGATAAACTTAAAAAGACTTTGGCCTAGTCTTATTAGCAATAATTCCATTGTGTTTAATCTGCTACAATATCCCTTGTAATAAATACACATATGTATATGTATTTATGCAGTCTAAATGTAGATTCTGCTTAAAACACTTTGAAATTCACTCTAGTGATTCTATATACAAATCATTTTTACTCAGTGAATTTCTAGGAATATGTATTTTATACTACTGAAATATAAATCAGATACATTGATTGGAGATTTTATTTTGGTACTGAATCAAGATTGATTAGTTTTATAGATGAGAATACAACAATTTTAGTCATATATATATATATATATATATATATATCAGTAAGAAACCTGAAGAGGCTTTTCATTGTTATTATTGCTCTTTTATCTTTACAGGAATTTCCAGTCAGTGGTACAGAAAGTCTTGCTTAGTATCCCATAGGGTGATGCTTTCAGCTTTCACCCAGTAGTCTAGGAAACATCATCTTAAAACCTATTTCTCATTTGATCTACAGTCGTTGCTGAGATCTGCACTGAGGGTCTGCAAACTATAGCTTGAGGGTTAAGCCTGGCCCATAGCTTTTGTTTTTGTAAATAAAGTTTTACTAGAACATAGTCATAACCACTTGTTTACATACCATCTGTGAACATTTAGGGGCCACAACGGCACCATTAAATGATTGGAGTAGAGACCAACAAAGGTCCGTCTAGTCAAACCTGTGGTTTTTCCAGGAGTCATGTATGGGTGTGAGAGTTGAACTGTGAAGAAAGCTGAGTGCTGAAGAATTGATGCTTTTGAACTGTGATGTTGGAGAAGACTCTTGAGAGTCCCTTACACTGCAAGGAGATTCAACCAGTCCATTCTAAAGGAACTCAGTCCTGAATGTTCATTGGGAGGACTGATGTTGAAGCTGAAACTCCAATACTTTGGCCACCTGATGTGAAGAGCTGACTCATTTGAAAAGACCCTGATGCTAGGAAAGATTGAAGGCAGGAGGAGAAGGGGATGAGATGGTTGGATGGCATCACTGACTCAATGGACATGAGTTTGAGTAAACTCTGGAGTTGGTGATGGACAGGGAGGCCTGCAGTGCTGCAGCCCCTGGGGTCGCAAAGAGTCGGACATGACAGAGCGACTGAACTGAACTGAGACCTTATGGCCCCCAAAACCAAAAATGTTTGCCATCTTGCCCTTCTCAGAAAAATATTTGCTATCCCCGATGTATGTTAAGTTCTAAGTAAGAAATGTCTTTGAACTACTTTTTTCCCCCTGATTAATCTATTTTCTCCTCATGGATAACAAAAACAGAATATAATTATTGATTTTATTTTATTTTTTTCACTACAAAAGAACTCACAGAAAATTAAAGCAATTTTTAAAATCCCAATTGTTAGGTTACCAGTGTCATATATTCTGTTCAAGCTGATACTTCTGACTTAATATTTTCTCTTCTGTATTTTCAAAATTTCTCTCTCGTGAAGATGTGTTTTTAAGTACTTCATTGAGTGTGGTTTGTATGAACTGCAAACAATACTTTGTGAAATGAAGTAGGGAATGGATAGGTAGTTACAGACGTAAAGACAGATAAACAGGGCTATAAATCCATCCATCTGTAACTCATGAATCACTTAAAAACAAACACGTCCACAGGGGCATACAACAAAATAGATAAAGTTTCAGGACAGGACAGGGCAGATGCCCTGGGCTCCTCCACAGCGGTATTATAGACACTGTGGGCCAGACAGTTGTTTGAGGAAGGACAGGGCTTGGCCTGTGCGATGGAGGATGTCAGCAGCATGCGTGGTTGCAGCCCACTAGGGGCCAGTAGTGTCCTCCTCCTCCACGTGAAAACAAGAATTATCTCCAGACATGCCCAAATGTCCCCTGGAAGAGAGTCCTCCATGCCTCCCCCAGTCCAGAGAAAGCAGCTGTCTTGTGGTTTATCACCTGATACACCTTTGTGTCCATTTCTTCTGCTCTGTTCCGAGATCGGCAATCTCATAGAGTCTGCCAAAGCTCACTGAGGACCCAAAGTATAGGTGAATGCATCGGGCAACAGTCCTCCTTCTATCCGGTTAGGCCATGCCTCTGTGAGTCATCCAGTAGAAATCTAGGACTGGAGAATGTAAGGAAACCAAATCCCATAAATGGGACTCTAAATCAGGGTCCTTCCATTGTGCTGAACAGGGTCTGTTCATTGTGCTATACAAAGAGAGGTGAGCTTTGCCACATATTTCTCGGCCCTGGTAAGACGCTTCTCCTGATCTCTAATGACAGTAATGAATTAAATAATGGAGAAGTAATGAATTGGGTTATTTCCTAAGTCTAGAGATCAAGAGAAATTAAATACTCAATCTCATGGGGTCTGAGTTGATAAAGGGCTATTTAAGTGCCTTCACAGCAGTGGAAGCAAGACCTGAATAAGATGCAGACTGACAATGCTGCCTGCACCCTCTTTCTCAGTAGACTGTGGAATCAGCTGAAGCTGATAATTGCAGAGGATGGAAGAAAATGGGAGGTTACCCCAGTGATGTGGGAAGCAAAATCACTTGACAAAGGAGACTTGATTCATTATGAGTACATTTTGTCTTGTTTACACTAAGCATCCAAATACTGAATTTAGAGACATCTGTGTAATTGATTGCAGCAGTCTAAACTGTGTCTCAATTTGATATATTCTTAAGCACAATGGTACACTTATATTTCTTTGTTCCCCAAAGTGGTCTTGGACATAATAAGTGCTCAATAAATATTTGATCAACTTGATAGAAGTTGGTGGTTTGATACATAAATGCTGAGTCAAATATACATTATCTGATAATAGCCAAGGCCTCAGAGCCTCAAATAGAAGGAAGCAACTGCCTATTTCACCCAAAACAATTTTCAGAGTCTTATGCTAGCAATTACGTATTCTTGTCATGAATTATTTTTCCATTTGAGTCATATAAACTTTCAGTATTGGATACTTAGTCTTATACACTAAAAGACAAAGTCTTTCACAGACATTTCAATCATTTCAACAAAATTATATTTTAGTATAACTATCCTGCAAAGAGTACATTATGAAAACTGATCTATTGTATGCTATCTGTTCTATGCTACATCATGACACTAAAGCAATTGCCACTAAAAGCAATATACACACACACACACACACACACATATATAACATATATATAAACATAACAGAGAGAAGAAATCACATCTGTATTTCTCTTCTATGCATGATAAAGGAGTCTGCAACAAAGACAATTAGAATGGAAGATCAGTAAGTGAGAAATGACAATAATTCTAAATGCTAAACTATCAAGTCAAATGTATAATTAAACATATATAATTCAAAAGTGTAATTAGTCATGCATCCTAAGATTTTTTGGACACATATTGATAGAGTTAGGGCAGAGTTATTATCTTAAAATGAGACTCAATTAGCTCATAACTTTTGTAGGCATACAAATAATTCAGCTATTTCAGGAAGGCAATCAAGAATACTGGACAGAGTTAAACAGAACTGAGGGCAAATCTAGGGATCACCACTCTGCAGCTCAGTGACCTTGGGCATCTGTAATCATAGGCAATGCAATATCATCAGAAGAGATTGGATCTACTTGAAAACCTGAGTTATGAGATACCATAACTTGCAACTCTCTGACCTAGGGCAAGTCATATTTTCTTTGAGCTTCAGTTTAACATCTTTACAATGAAGTTATTCTTCCTCTACTTGGGTACCTTCCTTGTTTTATTGACATTATTATTCTAGACCAGTGCATATACATCATGGTTTATATCAACCAAATCAGTGTGACCATCAAACAATGAGAAAACTGCTAAGTGGGCATGCAAATCTGTGAAATGTTTCACAACCTAAATGACATAACCACCAAGAAAGCCATTCCTGACCCCTCTAGGTTAGGTCCTCTGGCATGTATTATAGCCTGTATTTCTACTATAAAATCACTTATCACAGGGTATTCTAAATGCCTATGTCAAAGGAAAAATTATTAAAAATTAAATTTCTTATATTAGCATAGTGAAGTGAAAGTCGCTCAGTTGTGTCTGATGAGCGACCCCATGAACTATACAGTCCATGGAATTCTCCAGGCCAGAATACTGGAGTGGGTAGCCTTTCCCTTCTCCAGGGGATCTTCCCAACCCAGGAATCCAACTGGGGTCTCCAGAATTACAGGTGGATTCTTTTTCAGATGAACCACAAGGGAAGCCCAAGAATACTGGAGTGGGTAGCCTATCCCTTCTCCAGGGGACTTTCCCAACCCAGGAATCCAACCGGGGTCTCCAGAATTGCAGGCAGATTCTTTACCGACTGAGCTATGAGGAAAACCCCTATATCAGCATAAGAATGGATATAAAAGCCAAGGAGTGGGGGACAGTACAGTAATAGACACATATGAGATTCTTCAGTTTATGATAAAGATTCTGTTGTAGTTCAGTGAGGGAAAAGGATGGCCGTCTTAATGAATGAATTTAGAGGAACTGGGAAAAAATTGGAGAAGGCAATGGCACCTCCCTTCAGTACTCCTGCCTGGAAAATCCCATGGACGGAGGAACCTGATGGGCTGTAGTCCATGGGGTCGCAAAGAGTCGGACACGACTGAGTGACTTCACTTTCAATTTTCACTTTCATAGATTGGAGAAGGAAATGGCAACCCACTCCAGTGTTCTTGCCTGGAGAATCCCAGGGACGGGGGAGCCTGGTGGGCTGCCGTCTATGGGGTCACACAGAGTCGGACATGACTGAAGTGCCTGAACAGCAGCAGGGAAAAAACCTAATCTTGATCCCTACCTCACATTATACATAAAGTTAATTTGAGATAAAAATTAATCGTGAGAGCTAAAGAAATCAATAATTTAGGAGACATAGTTGAGAATGTTCATAACCTTGGGGCATGCACAATTTTCTTAACTAAGACACAAAAAGTAGCAAGAGAAATAAATTAATATTCTCCATTAAAATATAGAACATTTACCAAAAGGCACCAATAAGAAAGAAAAAGACAAGTCATAGACTAAGGGAAGTTCACAATACATATGACAAAGACTTAAATTCATAACATAAAAAGAACTCCTTAAATTACTATCAAGGGAAGTCCCTTTTAAATGAATCTGGACAGCACCAGTTTGGATATAAGCAGTTGAGACTGGAACTCAGTGAAGGGGCCAGAACAGAAAATAGACTCAAACCATATAAGAGACACAGCATACTGTGTGGAAAATTAAAGGAAGGAAAAGTGGGGAAAAAAACAATGGTGAGATGTGAAAAAAGGAGAACTGGGTCTATTCATGCAAAGAAAATGAGTCTGGTACCTGAAGGGCATTTAAGAATAATCAGGTTTAATATTATATGGTGAATCAATATGATCTCTGAATACAACTTTCTGGAATTCAATAAAGCATGCTATCCATACAGGACTTTATGTACAATTTTGCAAGAGTAAAAATGGGAGGTTATCTGCTATGTGTGGATTGTAGAATATGAAATGATAATGAGGCTAAACAGAAGCATGATCTTCGAGCTAGAGGTGTCTACCGGTGTGTGAGTTCCATACCTCAAATTTCTTAGATATCACAGAGCATTCACAAGGCATGGAATGGAGGTCTGAACCAATATTATTTACATTTTATAGGATGTGAGAGCCCACGTGATTGGTTCTCTTCCATGAAGCTCCTTGAGAGCAAGGTATATAATAGGAGCTCAAAAATATTGCATGGAAAATGAATGAATGAATGAGTGAATGAACATGTTCAGGAATGAAGTTTAGGCATTTTGTTCAGAGTTTCAGTCACCGTTTTACCTCTTATTTTGCTGGTATCTTTTCATTTGTCCATTTTTCTATCATTTACCAGAAGCTCCCAGTCATATGCCTGCTGCATTGTCCATCTACAAAGCAACATTTCAGCCCAAATGTGCATCTTCTCCATTTGGGAGATGAGTTGCACTATAGCATACAACGATTCAAATGCATTTGCAAAATAATTATTCCTCTTTCATACACGAGGCCTGTTATCTGAATAAATGTTTTCCTAATAAAGCTTGCAGCTGGGTTGAGTTTGAGAAATACAACAATTAGGAGTCATGGGACAGGAGCTCAAAAAAGGGTTCCCTTTTAACACGAGCATTTGCTTCCTACATCCCTGATTAGGGGAAACAGGGCCTATATGTGACTGCCAACACAGTGCTGATTGCTAATCAAGTGGCCATGGTATGTGGGAGCAAAAGAAAATTAGAAAACAAACGTAGATGCTGATTAGTTTTCCACAAACATCTCGAAAGATGTGTGAAGCTAAGCTAATGTGTAAGAAAGCTAAGGTGAGACAAGTAAGAAGAATCCAGCCAAACACACCTTAGACAAACCTGGAATTAAAAAAGAAACTATGAACCAGAGGACTGCAAAATCAGATGAACCCACGGAGTAAAATGTTGATAATAGTAACAGTCACAGTTACAACTGTTAAAGTTTGTACCCAGTTTTACCCCTGAGCCAGTAAAATGATGCTTCACTAGCTCATTCCAGGGAGAAGGCAATGGCACCCCACTCCAATACTCTTGCCTGGAAAATCCCATGGACGGAGGAACCTGGTAGGCTGCAGTCCATGGGGTCGCAAAGATTCAGACATGACTAAGAGACTAAACAGCAACATGACCTTTATGGGACTGTTCATCTTTTTCTTTTGGTGGCATCCAGAGGCATCCTAGAGATAGCTTATTCCAGCTTATGAGAACTAACTATACACAATTTTTCCCAAATCCACATTCAGCGACGTCATGTTGGTACCCAGTTCTGACCTGAGTCATGGTGGGAGTATTTATACCAGGAAAATAGGCAAAATCATAAATTACATTTTTTTTTCCAGAGTGTCATTTGCCAAATATATAGTAACACCGTGCTTGATATATTTTTAATGTTATTTTTTTTTCTGCACATTTTTATTTTTTATTAAGTGCATTAAATTCAAAATGAAAGCACATCATTACTGTAGAAAACAATATGGTTTACCACATTGAAGGTACCCTTAAAGATAGGGGGACATAAATAGAAGATACCCTTAAAGATAATTTCTAGTGGAAACAAAACAATGTTAGGACACTCTTAACTGGATAATGGTATTGCAAAATAATAATCTTGAGGTTTACTTCATCTTCTGTAAAAAAGGATATTAGCAAGTGTGGAGAGGTATTAAATATTCTCAGAAACCATGGTAGGATCTTCTATTTGAGGTAAGAGAATTGATAGAGGCAAATTGCTATGATGCATCTGACAGAGAACAGGCAGTCTGTGGAGCTACTTAATATCTTGACCACTGCTTTCTAAAACCATTTTACTGAAGGGAAAGCTGCCAGTGTCTTGCCCCAATCCCACAGGCCCCACCCCATTTTACTGGGCTCCAGACAACTTCCAATGGGTAGTAAATACACTCAACTAAAGGGAATTGTTTTATCAATGTCCCTTTTCCTCTTTCCTCAGGTGGAATAATTCCAAGGCATATCTTCTATGCTATTTCCAGAATTTTCCTATGGCATCTACTTCAGTTACCTACCACTTAATAGAGTGGCTTAATATTCTACCCTACATGGACTCTTTCCCTTCTCCTATGTCCTGTCCATTTCTGGAGCCCTCTGTCCCTACATAAGGAAGTACTGGCATTCACATCTTTGTCTCTTCTTGAGGACGCCAATTAAGATACACACACACTCATGTCATCTCAGGTGTTCCCGCTGGATGAGGCTTTGGACAGCCGTGTCCTCACAGAAGGCCAACACTGATGTGGACCATCTGATGTTGACTTTGAGTCACCCACAGATTTTCCATACTTCACTCTGTAGAATGCTCAATATGGAAATTACCTCATTATCTCTTTTAAGGCTGGCGAAGACCATTGATATTTGAGAGGGGTAATCTAAAAGAAACATTGATCATTTAATCCTCTCAGTTCACTGAGTTCTATTCCCAAATCAAGTCTGATCACCAGGAAGCTTAGTTCTCTGTGGGAAAGCATTCACCTTATCATGATTCCTTTTCATGTCTTTACTGAGGTAAGATATACAAAGCAACCAGGCAAAGAATATTTTTACACCTCTGGCAAAGCAGTTGCTGGAAAAAGCTATTCCTTGTGTACTCAGAGTCCTTTTCAGCAAAAGCTCTTACAATACATTCCTACCAAAAATAAATGAGAGGAAAACTTTTTCTCTTCTCATTAATTGGCGTGCTTCTTTAAAAAAAAAAAAAAAAACACATCAAACAATGAGAACTATTTAAGCCAACACATTTCCATTTTTTCCAAGGTTATGTGGAAACTCAAAGAAAATTTGGTACTAAATTTTAGCAATTATATTCTATTGTTGTTCTTCCATATTATAGTTTGTTTTTTTTAAAAAACATTTACCTTTATTGCAATCGTACTATAATAAACTATTTAAAAACCAAAATCTTTACAAATAATGCTGGGGGATATGATCAATGGGTAAACAACATTAAACCCATAAGCCAAGAAAGTGCTGTCTTTGCTACAATACTGCTTTAGAAAGGAACAAGTAGATGTTATTAAGGTTTCACTCAAGATCAACTGCATTTGGTTGATAGCAAAAACAAAGTTCCTGCACATTTACAGCTAGCACATAAAGGATCAACAGATAACTTCCATGATCACTGGCTTACAAAGACATATACATTTATTCAGTCACAAATTATCTGTCTCTACTATGTGCCAGGTACCAGCTCTCTGAGAAAAGAGATGCCAACCCTTTTCTCATGGAATTTGTAATTCAGCTAGATTTTTGTGTGGTGTGCGTGTGTGTGAAAATACCCTCAATTAAAGACTGCCTAACCTGCCCACCAGTGAAAAGTAAAACAGCAACAAAGGGAAAGTAGGAAAGAGCTTCGGAAATATGATTGTGAATATTTATGTAAATGGGTCTTGATATCTCTGAGGCTAGAACATTGCATGAGTCATGGCTTGCATTATAGTTGCTCCAGAAAAAAACAAAACAAAACTGGGAAGCAACATAATGAGTGTGGCCACCCTTTCAGCAGGAAACAGGCATCTATGGGTTTAGTCTAATAGCCGTTATTATTTTTATTTTTTTAACAAAACAGAATCGAGAACTCTGTGGTTGCAAATGGTACATGAGGTACACCACCCCATGGCGTCATTTTGGAGATGCTGTGTTAAAGTCATGGCACAGGGACCCTGATGAAGGGGCATCTCCAAGGGGTAAATCAGTGGACCCCGTACCCCCAACACACATCTATCCTTGCCCTCAATCCACACCAGTATGACCGCTTGTGTGGATAATACCCATAAGTACAGCTGATTATATCTAGTCTCAGAGTGCAAGTCCAAATCGCTTTGTTCGCAGAATTTTAGGACAGGAACTTCTTCATAGGAACTTTATGGCCTATAGATGTGGTTCTCAAAGTAAGGTCCTGGAACAGCAGCATCGCTAATTGAAAACTTGGTATACGTGTAAATTATTGGACCTCATTTCCAACCTTCTGAGTTGAAAACTCTGAATGTGGGACTTAATGTTTTGATGAACCATACAAGTGATACTGATGTACAGTCAAATTTGAGAACTACTGGCCTGAGAACCAGAGTTTTCTGAATTATTTTTCCAATTTAGCCCCCTTTAAGTTTCTGCTTTAACCACACAGTGCTAGGAAAACATGCTGGGGAGCAGCATTTATCCAAACAGCAAAGACGTCTTGAGACTAAAGGAACTTTACATGAATAGTTGTGAGCTATTTTATTGTACAACTGGAAACAGGCCCCCAGAGTCATTTAACGCAGCCATCCTAAAGGTTCACACAACCCCCTCACTCAAAAGTGTTTCATAAAAAAGACACGAGAAAAAAAAGTTGATCATACAACACATGGATATGACAATTAAGTTTAAATGCTAACTCTTGCCTTCACTTATGCTTCTACTGAGTCATGGTTCCCACACATTCAATTAGTATGATCCATTGTGTGGACCCAGTATGTTAATTGCTAATAGCTCAGCCCACCATTTCAGCTTACTAAATTATTTTTGATTCCTGAATCTGTTATCAAAAGTGCCAGGACTTCCCTGGAGGTACAGTAGATAGGAAATGGCCTGCCAGTGCAGGAGACATGGGTTTGATCCACAAGCTGCAGAGCAAGTAAGCCTGTGCTCCGCAACTTCTCTAGTCTCCTAGAGAACGTCCATGCTCTAGAGCCCATAAGCCAGAACTTCTGAGCCTGTGCACCGCAGCTACTGAAGCCTGCATGCTCTAGGGCCCAGGAACCACAACGACTGAGCCGGCACTCTGCAGCTGCTGAAGCCATGTGCCTAGAGTCCATGCTCTGCAACAGGAGAAGCCACTGCAATGAGAAGCCCGTGCACCTCAACTGGAGAGCAGCCCCCACTTGCTGCAACTAGAGAAAGCCCGTGTGCAGCAACGAAGACCCAGTACAGCCAAAAATAAATAAATAAATTTATTTATTGATCAGCATTCATCACTTGACCAGCATTTGGATGACAATCTCCACTCTGTCCATAGTACTGTTTTGGGAAACTCCATCCCAAGTGTTAATTCTTTAAAAACTGTGTCATCCTCTATCTTAATGAAGTTCATAGAAAAAGTAACGATTTTCCCTTATAGAAGTGAAGTGAAGTGAAAGTCGCTCAGTTGTGTCTGACTTCTTGTGACCCTATGGACTATACAGTCCAGGCAATTCTCCAGGCCAGAACACTGAAGTGTGTAAGCCATTCCCTTTTCCAGGAGATCTTCCCAACTCTAGGATCAAACCCAGGTCTCCTGCATTGCAGGCAGATTCTTTACCAGCTGAGCCACCAGGAACGCCCTATAGATTAGCTAGAAATAGCTAAACACACTTTACTCTGGAAAAATACTTTCTTTATTCTTTAGAAATTATTGCCTGAAAATTACACATTATAAAACAGGGCTAAGATGCCCAGTTAAGTTAAATTTGAATTTCAGATAATTAAGAAAATTTTTATATGACCTATGGTCTTGATCACCAACGTTGAATGCTTTCCTTGAAAACGTGTTTCAAACAGTAAGTCCAAGTCTGTCCTCATGCAAAGGTTCTATATTCCTCCTAATAACTGAAGTGATTTTTTTCACAAGTTAGTATGGAATCTATCAGGGGCTTGATCATGGCCCCTTTTTATTCTGTAGGTGTTTTCTGAGCCAGGCTCTGCACTAGATACAGAGTTGGTGGAAAAGGGCTCCCCATTCCATGACTGTCTTAATTTCCACAGCAAAGAAACTCTGGAAGTCCATTTCTTGCTTCCCTACTGTTTACAGAGCTACCATACTTCTGTTTATGCTCAGAGTACCAAGGGTAGAATGGCTGAACTATTTTGCTAAGCCTTGTGCAGGTTCAAATCTTTCCCAGAGCAGATGTGTGTATTTAGCACTGGAAAAGAGAATTCTCTGTATTTACTAGTAGGTGTAATCTTTTTTTTTTTTTCCTGTTTATTAGCAGACATTGCAAAATAAAAATTGATATTACTTTCTAGTTACCTTCAATTACATAATGAGAAAATGCTACGAGGGGTAGTCAGATAACTGAGATTAGCTACACATTTTAGCTAAGGAGGTGAGTGCAACCTAAGTGAGGTTGAAAGCTGGTTTCTTGGGCCAAGTCACATGTACAATTACCTAATCATAACAATCTCTTTAGGATTATCCCCCAGATGATTAGAGAAGAAGGTGTCTTTTTGTTTGGAATTAGCTTCAGTGGCCCATTCACCTTCTTCAGAATAGAAACTGAACAAGTTTGTGAGTACCAGCAAAAGCTACTGTGTACCACGTTATCCTATGGAGAAATGATAAAGTGAAAGTGAACATTGATCAGTCATGTCCGATTCTTTGCAACCCCATGGACTGTATAGTCTATGGAATTCTCCAAGTCAGAACACTGGAGTGGGTAGCCATTCCCTTCTCCAGAGGATCTTCCCAACCCAGAGATCAACCCAGGTCTCCCGCATTGCAGACAGATTCTTTACCAGTTGAGCCACAAGGGAAGCCCAGAAATGATAAAGCCAGAGGTCTAATAGTAGAGTCTGCAGGTAAAGGTAAGTTTGAAGCCTCAGAATTTTAATCTAACTTGGGAATAGGAGTGATTTATGTCCTCTCGAATAGGCCATCATTTCCCGAAAAGGAGATAGATGGAGGAAGATGTTTAATTCTCACTGCCCTTCTTACCTAGGGTGAACTTGGACATTGGTTTATTTAGGCATCTCCAAAGCTTCACAGCATTAATTTTAAGTACTCAGTTTAAGATGATATATTTAGGGGCATAATTGCTCAAAATCTTAAAAACATTTTAACATGTTTATTAAATGATAATTACAAACTTACTGCAAAGAGAGCTGATGGGGAACTCTTAGATTATGACTCTGAAGAGTTTTCTAATATTAATAAATTATTTATAAAAAAAGAATATATATAAATTGGACATGTGAAAAGGAGATATACCTCTTTGACATTCTTGTACAGACTAGAGTTACATCAAAGTAAAATATAAAACACCCAAATGTGATCCATATTTAACATACCTGTGTTTAATATAATGCACATAAAGTGCTTAGAAAAGTACCTGGTGCATTGTGAGTGACTGTTGAATGTTAGCTATTGATTTAGTATAGTATTTAAAAGACAGGGTGCCAGCCAGACGCAAAAGAGAACATGCTGTGTGATTCCATTTACATAAAGCACAAAACAGGCAAACTAATTCCTGCTATTAAAAGTCAGAAGAGTGCTACCCTGGTGAACAGTGACAGGGAGGTGCAAGGGTCCTCTAGGGGCTGGTCAAGCTGTTCTCCAACTGGGTGCTAGTTACACGGGTGAGTGTTCGGTTTGTGAACTAAACACAAAAATTCATTGAGCTGTAGATCTGTGACTTCTACACTTCTCTATATGCAGGTTACAATTCAGTAAACAGTTAAAAACACAGAGTGTCAATCTGATTCAAATGATAACATATACCTTTCTTGAGGGTGATCTGATAATTTTAAAAGTACATATAATGTTTCCTAAAATGGATAATGAATGCCACCCAAACAACTAGAAATCAGAAATCTGTAAGAGAGAAAATGCCTTGCAAACACTGAACTTGATGCTTGTTGTACGAGTAGCGTTCACACGGGAGGGATCTAGTAAGACGGTTCTTCCCACTCTAGTGTCAGAAACACAGAGGCCTGATCAATGCAGGAAGAGTAGACACACGATCAGAAGAGGATAAGTTATTTCAGTTAATCTCATAAACACAGTGTTTATCCCAATGTCTAATCTTTTCAGTGATTTCTCATTAAATACCAGATAGAGTAAAAAGTGTAATCTCTCTATAAATCCTCCATTGCTTCAGGATTTAAAAACAATAAAGATTTTCAACCATTCCAATCTGTGATCTACTGATACTTGGGGGGTTTTCAGAAAACTTGTAAAACTCTCATCTTGAATAATTCTTATTTATGTAGGAAGATGACACTAATTCTCAAGAGAAATGCAAATAAAAACAACAGTGAAATAGTTCATGTTCCCCAAAAGATGGGAAAATATTGAATAAAGTTGATAGTATCCAGAGCTGATGAGGGTATGCGGAAAAGAACACTTTCACATGTTCTTGGTAGCAACATAAATTGGTATGACATTTGGGAAGGCAACTTGGTAGCTTCTGCCAAACTTTTAACTGGGTCTACCTTTAATCCAACCATACCACTTCTAGAATTCAATCCTACATTCAGTGGCTCTGTATGAAGAGATGCCATTTTTGCAATGCTTAAATAAGAGTAAAAAAACCAGATGCAATCTGGAGGTCCATCAGTAGCTGAGTGGTCAAATAAATGAATGTACAGCGATAAGAAATAATATGTGGTCATCAAAAAGCCTTAGTAGACCCCCCCCCATATACAGAGACTGAGAATGAAAAAAATGACAGAAGAGTATGATCATACTAATGGCATGATCACATTTATTTAAAAGAAAACTAGTTGACCCTTGAACAATGCAGGTTTGACTTGTGTTCAAACTGTGTTCAAAATAGTTACCACCAAGCTCTCCCAAACTGCAGATTCATGAGAAAAATAAATGACTGATGTTTCTTTAAGCCACTGGGTTTATAGTAGCTTGCTATACAATTATAAGCGGACACAAAAACAAAAACAAGTCAAAGTAGAGCCTCTTATTTTAGTCACTAACGGACTGGTCACTAATGGACAGCTTAGTCACTAATCTTAGACACTAATGGACAGCTCTTCACCAACATAGCTGAAGAGATCTCTGGTCTTGTTGGACTCTTCCTGTTCATGCCTCTGACTGCTCAGGGAGGTCGAGTAAATTGACTACAAAGATGGAAAGCAGCAGAGGTAGAATTTCTATCATGCTTGTCAACCTCCAAAGTCTGTGTGCCTGAAGAGCTGAGAGATTTTGCCCCCACCCTCTAGTTATCCAGTGCAGACTTCCAGAGACAGAATCAAGCCCAAAGCCACAGATGAGCTTTATAACATAGGCGAGAAAGTGAAGACAGTATTTCTAAGGATGTTTGGGGGTTTCAAAGTGCAGAAAGGAAATTGAGCAAAGTTGGGAGCTAATAGGGAAGGACAAATCTGACTCTATATTGGATCTGTTTCTTTTACTTTAACCTCTGAATTCTATTGCTTTTGCTACAAGATAATCATTAAAAGGATGGTGTCCACAAATTTAAGTTATACATAATGGACCATATCTGGGAACCCTGTCTCCAGCATAGTGAATATTAAGCAAATATACCTTCGTTCAGTTCACAAGAAACCTCTGGACCAGGCTCACCTGTGAATGGCTGCAGAAAGAAAGAAAGAGCACATTACCTCTGGAGTCTGACCAGAACCAGATTCTCACCTCCTCCCCTTCTAGTATGAAAGAAGCCAGAGTTCCAACTCACAGAAGATGGTTCTTTAGGACACTCCATCTGCTAGCTTTCTATTCCTTGGGCCAACAATTCATCTCTCATTTTATTTGTGTGTCATGCAATGAGCAGTACAAGCTTGGATTTGGTAACAGAAAGGCTGAGAGTGGGTCAGGGTGAGGCTTATTATCCAAGTCTGTGTCCTCAGTCGGGTCCTCTAAAGTTTCAGGGAAGTAGGAACCAGGTGTGGCAGTGTTTTAATACTTTTAAAGGCTTTGTGTAGGGATTAGAAAACTAGAGTCTACTGGCCAAATCTGACTCAACAGCCTTTCTTTGTAAATAAAGTTTTATGGGCACATGGCCACACTCATTCATTTATGTATTACCTTGTACTATAATAGCATAGAGTTGAACAGTCATACTGTAGACCATATGGCCTAAAGTCTAAAATATTTATTTATGTGACCATTCACAGAAAGTTAGCAACTGCTGTCCTACTGGAATTTATCCACTTATGCAAATAAAGCTTTAAATGCTAATTACAATGTCATTTTAATTTTTTTTTTAACTGTTGTCTGGAATTATACCAACTCTCCTGCTGGTTATCCTTTGTCGATCAGAGGCTCTGGTTGGCAGATCTGTAAGTCTTTGTTGAATTTTTTAAAATGGGGAAACTCATTATTACCTAACAAAAGGACTTTGTAGACAGAATGTTCCAACAGATGGATTCCATGGAGAAAACAGAAAAAAAAATAAAAAGTAAGACAAGCCCTTGGTGGTAGAAGGCTGAGAGACACTGAATCAGGAAGAGTGTGTTACTGAAGTGACAGGTGGAGAGATACTAAGGATAGACACTGGTTTGTCTTAAGCAGGGGATATAAACTTTAGGTCTGTGGGCCAGATCTGGCACTCTGACGTGTTTTGTTTCCTTTAATACGAGTCAATATTTAAATATAGTGTCTACATGCTGGCAAGCAGTTCAGGTTAGCTGTTCCAACACCCATTCCTAACTTCCTTCTCCCTGACTGCTTCTACCACAATGACTGAATAGGTAATACTCTCCCAGCTTCCTGTGTAGCTAAGGTGACCCCACAACCTGTTCCAGCCAATGAGATTTAAGCAGAAGTTTGTTAGGAGTTTCCAGGGCAAGTGTTGGCTTTCCTGCTAAATGGCTGACACTGCCTTCCCCCACTTCTTCCTTCCTTGCATAGATACTTAAAACTAATTTCCGGCTTTTCTGATAAATGGGTAGATCCAGCAACACTGAGTCTACTGGCAATTATTTTGAGGAACAGTGGAGCAAACCCCAAACTTTAAGCACTGGCTGTGGATGCTCTGGGTGGCCAGAATTGCTCTGGGGTATTGCTCCAACTTTCTGTCACGTCCCTGTTTGATAACTAGCTCAGGAGTTGCTGGAAGTTGCTGAGAGCTGACAGGGGCAGCCACCCAGAGGGCTAGGCTCTCTGCTGATCCTGCCCTTCCTCTTCCCCAAAAGAGGACTCTTACAGCACGGTCCACACTGCATGGGAAAGAAAGATCAGATCTCTTAAGATGGTTAAAAGATGAGAAATAGAGACTGCAAAAACCACCCTCTTGAGTAATCAGAGTGTTATTCTTACATTGTTCTAAAGTCTCAGGGGAACTTTTTTAAAGGAAAAAGGGATGTCTATATATATATATATATTTTTTTTTTTCAAGCATGTATCAATGAATGTCTCCAAAGTGCTTTAAAAACAAGAATTACCAGCTTTAACAAGGGGGTAATAACAGCCCTAAGAACATCTGAGACAGTTCGTCCTTAATAAAATTCTAAATGTTAGCTGGTTCCATTACTCAAAGCTTTCACTCGGCACACACGTTATTTATTATATCATTATGCATGCTGAGAAGCGCCAGCCACGGTGACTTAGGAGAGGCAGTGCTATTGTACAGGAAACCTCACATTCCATATTGATAACGGTAACTCACCCGCTTTCCTAGTGCTCTCAAGTTTATCTTAAAAGCTCTAAAAGTAGGTAGATGGTCACTTTTCTCAAGGTACTGGAATAACCTCAGGACCCACCTGACACACAGGATGGGATGTAATGGCTCCAACTAACAAAGTGAACATCACAAACGCCCAGCCACTGAGAAAAAGTCAAACCACAACAACCAGAGAAAATATTCTGTTCTGACTTTTTTATACTGAAACTGTTGGATTACCAGATGGATCTTATCCAAATACTAAACTTCCTTCTGTTTTTAAATAATTTTGACTTTTATCAGTTCAGAAGAGGGGATTGGTGAGAAGCAACCACTTAAAAAGTGAGTCCTTGATCCCTATTTTCTGTTTTGCTAAACCTGAGTTTTTCAATTCGCATTATCATCTTACAGAAAAATTGTATATAACTAGTTCTCTGGGAAATATCTCATTGAATGGGTCTTCCTCCATCAACTTTGGTTGAATATAAGAAACTGATTCATGATTCATTTGCTTATTAACAGTTCTTGGAAATTCTGGGAAGCCAGTTGCCAGATACATGCAAACCTGAATCCAAGGAACAGGATACACTGTTTTTGGAACCTAAATTATGTTATCCCATGATCATCTGCAGAGGGAAAGGGTTGGAAACTCCAGATCAACAATCTCCATCTCCAACCCGGGAATTTTCTCGTTATCTTTTACTACAACAAATAATCATTTCAAATGCAACTAATAAAGACTATTGTGTATATCATAGAACAGGCAGCAGCAAAGCAGAAGGAAATAAAACAAACATTAACCAAGCACCTACCCTCTCTACGTGGCAGGCTGTGTTCCACAGTTTCACATGATTTCTCTTAATGAACTGTCACTGCTGGCCAGCTTTGTAGGTTTTAAAAACTGAAGACATGGAGTCTCAGGAAAGTAAAAGGACTTACTCCAGGTCAGAGGGTAGCAACTCAAACTGTGGTTTGTCTGATGCCCTACTTGAACATCTATGACCTCAAAGGACATTTGAAGGCGGGCCGGCACTCTAGCCCTACAACATGACTAAGGGTTGGCCTTTGCCCGAAACCTTCCAGAGAGAGAGGCTTCGCTCTTCAAACTGGAGCTGGAAACTTTCTCGCCTGGCTTTCTTTCTTTATAAAACCTCAGGAACAAGAGTAACAATAACTATTCTCGTGTACTAAAGCCTTTCTTTAAGCCAAATAGGGTTCCAAGTGCACTGCATACACTGGTCCTTACACTCACTTCATTGATTCACTGATTAACTCATTCATGCAACAAGGGTTCACTGAACTCCCACCTGTGCCAGATACTGGAGAGTGTGGGGGATACTCATAAGACAGACATTACTATCCTCTTTTCACACATAAGAAAACAGAAGCTCAAAAAGATAAACCTCAAGCTATACAGGAAGTGATTCAACAAAGAGGTTTTCTTATCCTTGAGGGCTGTGGCTAGACTAATCCCACAGCCTCTCTTAGGCCTGGTCAGTGGAATGTGTGCTGGAGTCGAGTTCACCATGAGGATCATAAAATCCTCATGGGCAGTTCTCTTGAGAGCAAGAAATAAGCTTCTACTTGCTAAACTCCTGAATTTTGGAGGTCTGGCTATAATAGCATGCATTATCTCGTTAATACATACAGGTGGCAAAGAGTCAACCATAACCAAAGCGACTTAGTACACACGCACGCAGCAGAAGGGAAGGTCACAGTTTTGATCCAAATATGCAAGATTCTCATTCTCTGTTATCCCCTTCAGAGGATGAGATAGTTGGAGGGCATCAATGACAGACATTAGTTTGAGCAAGCTCTGGGAGCTGGTGATAGACAGGGAAGCCTGGTGTGCTGCAGTCCATGGGGTTGCAAAGAGGCGGACATGACTGAGTGACTGAACTGAACTGTATGATTCTGGAGCCTGGGTTCAAAAATAGGGGGCAAAACTGCTCACATTTGCTCCTCTAACTTGCATACACTGATCTGAGTTCTACATTCTGGAGGGTGAGAGAACATTCCCATCTCTCCTTCTCTAATGCAGTTCTTCAGAGATTTGAATTCTGTTTTCATGCACCTTCCTTGCCTTTCCTGGTTCCTTATATGACATAGTTGTTCAACCAGATAAAATCTAGTTTGCCAGCGGCCTCTTTAAAGTATGAGGTAGAAAAGCTATAGAGAAAAATCAATGAAACTAATAGCTGGTTCTCTGAAAAGATCATGACTGACAATTTTTTAGTTACACTTACCAAGAAAAGGCAGAAGACACAGATCACCAAATTAAGAAATAGATGTGGAAAAGGCATTTGGTAAAATTCAACATTCATGATAAAAACTCTGAAAACACTTGAGATAGCAACAACTTCTTCAACATGGTAGAGAATATATGCAAAGAAAGCTGCATCTGACATCATACGGAGGGAAATGAAGGCTTAATAGACCGAAAGCTTTCTCCCTGAGATCAGGTACAGGGCAGTGATGTCTATTTCCACCACTTTTATTCAATATTACTTTGGAGGTTTTAGCCAGTGCAAATGCGGGAAGGAGGGTGGGGAGAAACAAAGAGATAAAAAAAAATGTATAAGCTAGAAAATGGGTCCTGATGCTCCCTGAGGTTTCTGACCAACCAGCACGGTCCACAGGGGCAGCGTCTCAGACATTCAGCCTTGCCTGCCCAGCACCCCTCTTCCCCCCATGGGGAATTCCCCCCAGCCCTCAGCCCAGACTCTCAGTCCATGTGAGCAGACAGGATGACTCTATTCCTGGTGCAGGAGGGAAGGTCTGACCTTGGCCCAGGTTAGGACTACCAGTTTATTTGGTCTAGTTTAGTCACATAGCTGATTCATGGAGGTCATGAGACAATGCCTGAACCATGCTAATAAAAACAAATTTTATTCTGGATTCTTGTTTGAGCTATGGGGAAATATATAGTCTCTCTCCACTGGAGTTTCTGTGAAGATAGAACTTGAGCCTGGAGCTACAGGAAGCTCTCTTGACTGTTAAAAAAAATATGGGGAGAATGGAGCCAATGTAGAAGAAAGCCAAGCAAAGAGATGAAGATAAAGTCCTGGTGACAGGTGTTGTCTGAGCTTATATACTCAGCCTGAAGCCTGGACTGTTCACAGACTTCTCACATACATCAGCCATGAAATACCTTTTTGCTTCAGCCAATATTAACTGAGCTTCTGGTATTTGCAAGGGGAAAAACCCTGACTAATTTGGGGGTTGTGGCAGCCTCCCTGCTGTGATTTCAATATTAGCCTCACCATCATGCTCTTAGAATCCGCAACTCTGATAAGTCCCCCATTTGAATCTAAGTCCTAGTAGAACCAGGACTATCTATGTTTCATTTTACAGCACAACAGTATATCTCCAGTGCCTAGCACACACTAGGTATTCTATAAATATTTGCTGAATGAAGAGAAATTCATGGTAGAGTGTTGGGCAGATGGATGAATGCTGACGAATGGATAGATCTGGTCTGAATTTTACGAGGGTTTCAGTTCAGCTTCATTGGCCTTTAATTTCCAGGACTTATCTTCTTTACCTTTTAAAAATGTTCACCATGCCCATTTCCTACTTACTCACACCTCTATTCTCCTCAATGTCTCAAAAATTACAGAAACTATTGCTGAGATTGTAAACCACTATTTTCTCGCTATCTTCTGTGAGAAATGATTCATCTAGTCTTATAGATGTGAATGTGCTTAAATCAATAGGATGTACTTTTATCATCTTTTCAACTATCTTGGACTCCAATTTTCTCCTATTTGTATTTTTCAACCCTTTTATGGGATGGTGATTATTTTCTTTGACCATAAAAAATGGAGGTAAATGAGTCTGTGTGGTTCTGGTTTTATCCTGCCATCTTTCACCAGGGCACCATCTGCCCAATAGCAGGTCAGTCCAGTCACCTTGACAAACTTCTTCACACTATCCTTGGCTTATTTTGAAACCTGTTGTGATTGGGAAGCTTTCAGCACTCGTACCAATGTTATGGGTCATGACCCTCACTGACACCCAGCGTCTTCCACATGTGGTCGCTCAGTCATGTCTGGCTCTCTGTGACCCCCTGGACTGTAGCCCGCCAGGCTCCTCTGTCCATGGGATTTTCCAGGCAAGAATGCTGGAGTGGGTTGCCACTTCCTGCTCTGGGGGATCTTACTGACCCAGGGATTGAACCCGCATCTCTTGTGTCTCCGACACTGGCAGGCAGATTCTTGACCACTTGTGGCAACTCGGAAACCCATATGTCTTCTATACGCTCTCTTTTAAATTGAGTTTACTAGAAACGTCCATATTTTGCCACAATGCGCCTCTTTGGATATATTTCCGCCTCTCTCTTTCTCTCTTTTCTCACTCATTTTTCCTGTTTCTTTGGTGACATAGCCAGGATTTCCCTTTTAAGAATATTTCTTTTGTTACTGTGCTGTGTGTTAGTGTATCTGGTTTTTAAAAATGTATATTTTCTCTGAATGTGACTTGATATATTCTTTCCCCAAGGGCACCTGCCTACCTTAGCTCTGTACA
Organism: Muntiacus reevesi; assembly: GCF_963930625.1. NCBI lineage: Eukaryota > Metazoa > Chordata > Mammalia > Artiodactyla > Cervidae > Muntiacus > Muntiacus reevesi. The sequence goes on along the minus strand of NC_089250.1, from coordinate 222,887,117 downwards.
CCCTTCTCTTAGACTCTCCCACACACGACCACCAACGTCCCAGGTTTCCAATTGCCTCATGGACAGCACAGTGCCGATTGACTCCTTCTGGGCAGTTACAGTGGCCACTGCCTCCCTCCCATGTGTGAGCATCTGTCTTCATTCACCCTCTGACGAGAGCAGAGACATTCAGCCTTCCTTCCTCACTGACCCCACTCCCCATGAGTTACCATTTAATGTCATACCAGTTTGGAGACAAAGGCTGATGCTTTTGCCTGCCTCTGTATATTTATCACTGATCACTTTTACAGTGAGCAGCTGTGTGACTGTGGAGTTTTCCCTTTCTCTTGTCTTTGAATAGTTCCACATATTTCCATCTGCTACACATTAACGTGAAGTATGGTAAATTTAATTCTGTTTTAGGAGAACCCAAATGTGTCACATGAAAATGCAGAAATATAAATTCTACATATTCTATAACCATCTCCTAATGGGGGAAATTCTTCAGATCTTCTACTTTATTAATTCATAACCAAAAGTAAGATGTATGACAATTAAACAACTCAACAAACATAAAGATGCTGATACACTGAGCATGCTGCTGGGCTCTCTGCGCATCTATCACCATGCTAACCACAGCTCTGCTTGCCTCTGAATCTTTCACACGTGGATCTCTTACCTACGACTCCGGAGCCCCTCAGAGCCCGCGAATTAATTTACTTCTGCATCCTCTACTGCATCCTGAATGTGGTGATGTACATGGAAAGTGACAAATAAATGCTCATTCCGTGGAACTGACCTTTGGACTGTATGTAAAATCAATAGGATGAAAAGGAACTCACTGTCGGGAGGCATTTAAATATCATCAGCTCCACAGAAACATTTGATATATTAAATATGAATTATTTTAAACTATTAATTAAAACAGAGCCCAAAAGACTTCTGCTCAGAAATGCTTTGAACATTTCTTAGAGTCCTTTAAGGCCCAGACTGCCTTTCCTTCGTGCTATGATTCAGACAGGTTTTCAGGAAAGTTAATTGGCATCGAGAAGCTATGATGTATCAGAGCCCCTCTGATGATCTCCTGTGCTAAGAAATCAAGAGTAGTGAAACATGCCCATTTTTTTTAGAGTGTGTGTGTCAGGAGGCACCTCAAAGTGCCGCAGACATAAGGGATGATCCAAGGGAAAAGGCAGCTTTACAAGGAGCTCACCAGGCACCCTTTCCTGAAGCAACGTGGCACCCCAGAGCACAGCTCCTCCACCTACCTGGCCAGCCCCCCCAGTTGAGGAGCGTGCTTTAGATGCTCCACACTCTCCAGGCCTGCTGTCCACCCAGGCACACTGAGATTTTTCATCAGTGACTGCCTTTTCCCCCCAGGTCTCTGTATTTCAGCAGAGAACAAACGATCCCTGTATATCACTTTGATAAGTTTGTAAAGCACTTTGCCGTCTTCAGGCAGGAAGCTGCTAAAGAATGACGCCCTCGTTACGGTTTACAAAACTATTTTCAAACTGTGCTGCTTTGGCCCTTGGAGTCAAGTTCAAAAATAGAAGCCTGTAAAACTTACCCGGAGAACCACTGTCACAAAAAGACATTCTCCCCATAATTGGAGGGCACGCTTTAGTCTGTTACATTAGGCTGCTCTGGTATTAAATCTATATCCTAAGACTGCCTTAATTGACCATAAAAAGGACAATTGAAAACACAGGATTTGATCACTGCACATACAACACTAGTGCTATAACTACCAAATTAGGCCATTTTGTGGAAAGCACCCGGGCCTGAGTTCTGTTTAAGCTGTCTCGGGGTTACATTTCATCATCCAATTTCAAAAAGGCAACAGGATATTAAGTTGATTAGGATTCAGGGAAAGTTTAGACCGTTGCACATCCTGCAAATTTAGCATTTGTCTCCATGCATCCTCCCTGATGAGGGTGGGGGATGGAGGGAAAGAAAGACATTGACACGTTTTCTGAGGATTAAAATTGTACTTGCCTGATGCTCACAGTGACACCTTTTAGTGTCACTGGATTTAATGATGTTATAAATAACGAGTTAAACAAATTTGGAGAGAGTGATTAATGAACTCAGGGACCATTTTGTAATGGAGAACACTCATGCCTAAATGAAGCGTGTAACTTCCACATTCTCAGATCTCTCATGAGTTGTGGATTCCAGGACAGCTGTGCCCTCTCCCCGCCCCACACTGAGAATCAGAATGCAACGGTGCCTGCACCAGTTCTGACCAATCTTCAAGAAAGGATAACATGCCTTTAAAAATCGTCACAACTTCAGTTTCCTTGCTCTGCTACTTTTTGGAACTAGTTTCATTTGCTGATGAAATCAGCCTTGCTAATTACTGGTAGGTGTCTGGGTTATTTTAGAGAGAAAATTATTGGTAGGTATCACGGCTAAGACACCTGCAGGTGGCTGAGTTGAAAAAAACAAATGACCAATTTCACTACTTACTAGTTTTGCAACAGTGGATAATCTGCTTTGAATGACTGATCCTTACCATATTGTAGGGGGCACACAGTTAGTACTCCGCATATATCATGCGTTTTTATTAGCAATAAGCGGGCCATGGTGGTGGACTGCAGGGGGTGGTACACATTGCACCGAGTAGAAGCTTGCTCCAGAATCTAGTCGAGCTTCTGGCAAAAGCCTGCCAAGTCACTGGTAGCAAGGAGGTCCTGGCTAGAGTTCTCTCTTCATTTCTCAAAGCTTCTTTTCTCGGCATTGCATTCCTGTCCTTGTCCCACCAATATCACTGCTCTTTTTTCTCTTCACTGACAATTTTTTTAGAGTAATTGTAGGTTTATAGTATAATTAAGAGGAAGGCACAGAGATTTCCCATATACCTCCTGCCCCAACACAAGAATAGCTTTCCCTATTATCAACTTCCCCTACTAGAGGGGTATATTTGTACAACTGATGAACCTACCCTGACACCTCATCACCCAAAGTCCACAGTTTTCCATAAGGGTTCACTTTTGGTATTGTACATTCTATGGGTTTGGACAAATGTATAAGGAAATGGCAACCCACTCCAGTATTCTTGCCGAGGAAATCCCATGGACAGCAGAGCCTTGCAGGCTACAGTCCATGGGTCGCAAAAAAGTCAGACATGACTTTCCAACAGCAACAATAATGACGTATATTCACCAACATAGTATCTTAGAGAGTAGCTTCACTGCCCTGAAAATCCTCTCTCCTCTGCAATGCTCAACATTCTCTCCCCACAAACCCCTGGCATCCACTGTTCTCTTCACTGTCTCCAAAGCTTTGCCTCTTCCAGAATGCCATTTTGTTGGAATGACACCTTACGTGTAGCCTTTTAAAATTGGCTTCTTTCACATAGCCATATGCATTTAAGTTTCCTCCATGTCTTTCACGGCTTGATAATTCATTTCTTTTTTGTGCTGAATAGTATTCCATTGTCTGAATGGGCCACACATTATTTATCTACTCACCAACTTGCATGTGCGTGTGCCAAGTTGCTTCAGTCGCGTCCGACTCTTTGAGACCCCATGAACTGTAGCCCGCCAGGCGCCTCTGTCCACGGGATCCTTCAGGCAAGAATACTGGAATGGGTTGCCATGCCCTCCTCCAAGGGATCTTCCCAACCCAGGGATCGAACCCGTGTCTCCTGAGGCTCCTGCATTGCAGGAAGATTCTTTACCACTGAGCCACCAGGCAAGTCCCCATCACCAACTCACCACACATTATTTATCTACTCACCAAGGGCATCTTGGTTGCTTCTAAAATTTGGCAATCATGAATAAAGCTGCTATAAACATCCTTGTGCAGGTTTCTGTGTGGACAGGCATTTTCAACTCCTTTGGGTAAATCCAAGAATTTGATTTTAATCAGATCCTGTGATTGCTGGGCTGTCTGATAAGACTGCAGGACAAGAGCCTGTTTAGGTTAACCGTTGCTCTTTCAATGCCGCATCACCCTTCATTACCAGAGGGCTTTGGCCAAGGGTGCTCCGCCAGCTTCCACACAATGCCTGAGCGAAAGAGAGGTATAAACACCCCAGGGCACTTTTGCCCCTCGGGTGGGATAACTCTCAGCAAGCCTTGTGCCCTTCTCAGTGTTACCCCCAAGGATTCAGCTCCACTGGCACTGTCCCCCACCACACGCCCACATTGGTTACTGCTTAATGAGCCAAGCTTCCCTGCTAGTGACCTTCCCTTCCCTGCGTCAGCCCCTATTTCTCCACCTCTGTCTCCTTCATTTCCCCAATAAAGTAGGTGTCCGGAACCCCTGAAGGGTCTGCTCATGCGATGCCACAGTATGACACTCCTCAGTGGTCCTTCCTCCTCCTCCAGCCCTCATTCATCACACTAGCATATTTGTCAACCTCAGTATCTCTACTTTAATTTACCTGCTCTCCCGGCCTGGGCAGTACTGTCACTTTCAGGACTGTTTTCCCATGACTGCCTCCTGGGCTTTACTCACAGCTGGCTCTGATGGAGAAGACCTAGATTCCCACCTTGTTCCCTCTATTACAGCCCTGAGTGGAAGGTGGGGACACAGAGCTGGGAAAGAGAAGGTTCTATGTGGGCACATGGTGTGGCTAGAAGATCCTCTGCACCTTCTGAGTTCAGTTCAGTTCAGTTCAGTTGCTCAGTCGTGTCAGACTCTCTGCAACCCCATGGACTGCAGCACACTTCCCTGTCCATCACCAACGCCTGGAGCTTTCTCAAACTCGTGTCCATCGAGTCGGTGATGCCATCCATAGCTTCTCAGCCTTTTGGCTAAGATCAGGTGCATCTTCTGAAGGTCTGCATATTTCTGAAGAGCCAGCAGCACTCGCCTCCCAGAGCATCTCCCTACTGTCCGCTTCTCCCTCCCCCATAGACCTACTTTCTGACTTTCTGTTCTTTGGGGGGCGGGGTGGGGGGAGCTAAACTATAATTCACTTTGTATCAGTAAATATGGTTTAGCCTAAAGTCCATTTTTAAGTCTGCTTTCCATTTCTACTGAATTTTTATTTATTTATTTTGTATTAAACACACATTTAAAAAAAAGTAAACACACATTTACTCAGAGAAACTCACTCATCAACTCAGATAATGGGCTTCCCCAGCCCCACCCCCAAATTCCTGCACTTGGAACAGGGATCAAACAAATTTTATGATGCTAAGATGACAAATGTTTAAAGAGTTTCAGTTTAGGGGCTCTGCTGTCCTCAGATGCAGAAATTGAAGATACAGATTATACTTGCTCTCTTCCTTTTGGGTGTCAGTGAAGTATATCCAGCTAGGAGTATTTTAATCAAACTATTTTATGTACTCCCTGTCTTTCATATTAATCACTCAACTACTTTAAGAACTGCTCTGACCTAGCAGAGGGTTTTACGCTAGATCGGAAGACCCTAGTTAACTGAGAAAATGTCAGCCTGTTTGCATTCATTCATGCATTAATTTCCTGGTTGTCTGAACTTCACTTGTGTCGTTGAAACCCATAAAGGCTTTAGAGTTGCATAAGAAATTTTAATTTAGGTAGGTGTGAACTTAGTTCACTCACGTTGTGACTGGGGGCTTCAGTTATGGCAACCCCCCACCCTTGATGAGTTTATTAAATTGGCAAGAAAACAAGACAGATGTGTGAAAAGTGCTACATTAGCAGGAAGAGGCAGAGCTTGGGTGAGTCTCAAAGGAGGAGCACAGACAAGGAGACAAGGAGGAGGGAGAGGCTGGAGATTTGGAGGAGAAGACGAAGGAAGAAAAGCGGCTCTCCACTGGTAACCATGGTGATGGGAGGACTCAGGAGAGGGCAGGAGCAGCTGTCAGATCAGAGCAGTGACGGCGGGGGTCTCTGAGGTCTGTACAGAGAGGATAGGTCTGGACCACGGTCAAAGAGTAAATGACGAGCACCTCGGGTTCACCTGGGGTGTCTGGAAGCCCAGGTGACTGGACAAGTCCAGAGCACTGGACACAGTGAAGGCTCCGGGACATCAGCTGGTGGGCACAGATCAAACACTTGATGGGGCCCCTAGGGAACTCAGCAGAAGTGAGGATTCCAGGCCAGGAGCCTGGGTCTGAGGGTGATCCATGCCCTGCCGTTGAAGATTGGCAGTGAGTGAGTGGTCATAGGAGGAAGATGAATGCCATGTCTACTGGGCGCTGTGTGTGTCACTGCTCCCCATGAAACCTCAGAACATCGCGTCATCTGTTTAGGGGTCAGCGCATCTAATCCTGACCAACAGCTTGTGGGGTGGCCACTGTCACTATCCCCATGTTACAGATGGAGACACAGAGGCAGAGGAGGAAGGATTTATTCAGGGCTGTACAGTAAGCAAGAGGCATCATCAAAGTTCAGATTTCGGCCTCTGCAGAGCCCTCTCCAGGTCACCCTGTCCTAAAAGAGGTGATGTCATGAACATCAAGGAGCCATTGCAGTTTTGTGGGGAGGGGAAAAGGCATGATGAGAAGGATGTGACAAATGCAGGGGTCATACTCAGCTGAACTGACAACTCTTTTCTTGAAGCTGCCATAGACTCCTGGTTTTCCTCTTCTGGCAGGAGTTTTTCACACAAACCACATTACACTTCACACCTTGATGAGATGTGTGAATGAATATAAGTTGCAAAGAATTGCATTGCTCAGGGAAACTGTATGATTCAGTTCTAGAGCTCTCAAAGTTCTGTTTTGGCTCGACTTTCTTATACTTCCCATTAACATGGGATCTCAGGTCCCTCCACCCTGGGGATTAAAGTTCAGAAGTTACTAGGCAGGCTTTGTCCTGCAGATGGGCTGAGCTCTGAGCTTACATCAACTTCAGCATCCCTGCCCTGCTGCTAACTTCGGCAAGCAACTCACCAGCTTCAAAGAAACCCCCATTCTATTTGCTGTCCCAGCTGCACAAGGAGCTTAAACCAGTCAATTCTAAAGGAAATCCACCCTGAATATTCATTGGAAGGACTGATGCTGAAGCTATAGTACTTTGGCCACCTGATGCGAAGAGTCAGCTCATTGGAAAAGACCCTGGTGCTGGGAAAGATGGAGGGGAGGAGGTGAAGGGGACGACAGAGGATGAGATGGTTAGGTGGCATCACCGACTCGATGGACATGAGTTTGAGCAAGCTCTGGGAGTTGGTAATGGACAGGGAAGTCCAGTGTGCTGCAGTCCATGGGGTCACAAACAGTGAGACACAACTTAGTGACTGAACAACAGCTGCCCCCGTCAGAGCTGAATAAACTCATCAACTGGGAAGCTGGCAGCATCGTTGGCCCCCTGGGTAGGAATGAACACCTCGCTGTGCTCTGAAGGAGAATACAGAGCTTTAGAACCCCCATTTTCTAACTTAGTACCTCCCAAACCAAGAGGTAATCATTTTATACTGTGTGAATCATACTAGAAATGTTCAGAGAAAAACAACAATGTCATGTGATCACCAATAAGCACTGCATAACACCCACACAGCATGGTTCGTGGTTTGAGATTCAGAGTCTGGGAGCCTTCTTATAGGACAGAACACATTTTCCAGCAGGAATTAGCCTTGAGATTAGAGTTTAATGAAACAATCACTAACACTGGAGGCTTGGGCAAAACAACCGGCAGACTCCAGGGAGCTCCTAGTTTGTCTGGGGAAGGCATTTATCTAATAAACCATGAATAAATAATAGAAAAGAGTTTAAAATCAAGAGATGCAGAGGGGCCAAGGGACAAAAGGTAAGGACTAGATGTATAAGTATAAGCTTTAAAAGCAATTTAATATTTTGACTTTGCAACACATATTCACTCCTGGAGAGATGCTCTGGAAAGAAGTGCACGGTTGCTCTTGGCAGTGAATGTCAGCCAGAATAGGACAGGTTACACAGTGATGCTAAAGACTGTGAGGGTCTCCGTGACTCAGAACAACAAGGATTTACTCCGTGCTTAAGCTCCTCGCCCTGTGCAGGGCAGCAGCTGGATTCTGATGCCCCAAAACACCCAGGGACCTAGATGACCAAGATGGCAGCCTCTTATGGAGTGGAAGAGGGAGACTGGAGAATTGAGCGCCAACAATTAAATACTTCGGTCTGGAAATGACACATGCCACTGCCACAGACATTTCCGTGGTGAGATCCACTGACATGGTGATGGCTGACATCAAGAGTGTAGGGAAATATAATCTCTTATGACCAGGAAGTAGAAAAGTATTAGATATTGGTAAAAATTAATACATCTACCATGTTTAATGGCAAAAATTGGGAAGAAATATCTATTTCTTATTTGTATATAATTTATAAATATTATATGTCCATATGAAATAATATTATGCAACAATTACAAAGGACTTGAAACATTAAAAGGCAAATTGAAGAAAACTGCACATAGTAGTATCTCTCTTATATATGGTTCACCCATATCAAAACTTCTGTGTATCAGTGGTCATATGTATTTATGTGTATAAATGTCCCAAGAAACCTCTGGAAGGATATCCATCAAACTAATTACGGTGGTTACCGCTAAGAGAGGAATGTGGTTGCAGGGAAGAAAAGGGAGCTTATGTTTTTCTGAATTTTAAAATAAAAATGAACTTATATATAGTCTCTGAATTTTTAAAATCTGTTCTAGAAAGGCATTTTTCTGTTGCTATGCCTGCTGGTGGATGCCCCCTGGTGCTAACCTGGGTGCCGTGTTCATTGTAGGACATACACTGAGAGCACTTCTAACCTCCATGAGCTGCACCAGGCAAGTGCTCAGCAAACCCCGTCCACATATGGGAGTGGTTTTCACCACTAGCTGGCCCTACTTGGTCCTGCATGTGGCACTTTCTGGAATATTCTGGAATTTCAATTCCATGAGAAGACACTTCTTTTCACAGGTTCTCTCCCTCATCACCCTTGACTCCCATGGGGTAACATCCTGGGGGATGCCAAGTTTCCAGTATTTTCTTTTTCCTTCCTCATTTCAAAGCTGACCTGTCCTCTTCCCATCCCTAATTATTCTTTCTTCAGGTCTCTTCTAATAGAATCACGAGCAAAATAAACCCAACACATACCTTATTTCCCCCAAATAATATACTGTTTTAAATTAAGCAAATTACACAGCTTCCTAGAAGGTCCTTAGAGCAGAAGTATGGGGTATTTCAGACACAAGGGCAGGGTATAGAAGATGGAGTGGGGCCGAATTCCCAGCTTTCTGCACAAGAGGCTATGCCCAGGAAGGATCCACTAATGTTACTGTAGCCTTGGCTTTCAAAGTCAGAGACAGTCATTTTGTAGCTTGGAATCGGTGGAAAGCAGCTTGGAACACCCATAAAATGGAATGTTATGCAGTGATGAAAAAGAAATGAGCTATCAGGCCATGAAAATAGGTGGGGGAATCTTAAACACGTATTTCTCAGTGAAAGAAACCAGTTTGAAAAGGCTATATTCCATATGGCTGCAACTATCACATATTCAGGAAAAAGATAAAATCATATTCGGAAATAAGATCTTTGCAGCTGTAATTATGTTAAGACAAGGTCGTACTTGATTAGGGTAAGGTATAAATCCATTGATTTCAGAGTTCTAGTCTCCATAACTGTGAGAAAATAAACCTCTGTTGTTTTAAACTTGTGGTAGTTTTATTTTTGTTTTTGTTTTTCCACTGCAGCTCCAGGTAAAAGGCATCTTCAGGTGTGTGCCCTCATTTAAACCTTTGCTATGAGAAGCCCGAGTTTACCATATTCCTCTTTCTCAGCTAGGAAACAGCCTTTTAAAATTCCCAAGTTTCTAGGTCATGGCAAGGGTCAAATGTGGCAATACCAACTGGTTTGTGCTTGCTTTTGTGGGCCTTACTGCACAAATGGCCAAAATTTAGATATAGTGATAAAAACTAACTTCCCGAAGATGGTAATTCATGATGGAGGAGTTAGACTAAGGGCCCATCCTATTCTAAGTTGCTGCTCGGGGGTCTGCTAATCTACGAGGTCAGTGGGGAGACTCTTAAGCTATAAGGCTCCTAATAAAGAGCTTCTGAAAATCTGGAAGCCTGAAATGGAAAATGCTACTTTCGGAACTTCTCCATCCGGCTTAAGAAACACTATGAGGAATCTTCTTTCCGCTCTGCCTCTCTCTCTGTGTACATATATAGGCATAAATATATATTGACATATACGCAAACACATATATGGACTTTCCCTGTGGCTCAGAGGTAAAGAATCCACTTGCAATGTAGGAGCCCCAGGAGACACAGTTTCCATCCCTGGGTTGGGAAGATCCCCTGGAGGAGGGCATGGCGACCCACTCCAATGTTCTTGCCTGGAGAACCTCATGGACAGGGGAGCCTGGCGGGCTATAGTCCACGAGGTGGAAAAGGATCAGACACAACTGAAGTGACTTAGCACACACACACACATGTGTATACATATAACATATGTTTACATAAGTATACATGTATGTGTTTTATTAAAATCAGTGTACATTCTATTTAAATGCTCTTTGAAAGATAAGTTTTGATAGGGACTGAGAAAAGAGAAGGATGGAGAGAAAGAGCCACACTGCAACATGTAGTCATGAAGCGCTTGGAACGTGGCTTGTCCCAATTGACATGTACTTAAAGTATAAAATAAATGCGCATTGGATTTCAAAGACATAGTACCAAAAAGTCAAATATCTCAGGAATTAATTACACTATGTATGTGTTGAAATAATTTTTTAGATATACTGAGTGAAAGTATATCATTAAAATTGATTTCTTTTACTTTTTTGATTGGCTACTAGGACATTTAGACTTATTTATGTGGTTACACTGTGTGTTGGCTAGCACTGGTCTAAGGGACACATGCTCTGTGATACCCTTCACTTAGTCACTGTATGAACACTTCTGCTCAGGAAGTTCTAATTTTCCTTTACAAGTGTTTTTTTTTTCCCCTCCCTCTAACTTTCTGTAAGAATTCTTATACACAGAGAGGATCCATTTTGTAAAACTTAAAGTTCTGTTTTATGGTAGCTTTTCTCTTTCTTGGGCTTCCCTTATGGCTCAGCTGATAAAGAATCGGCCTGCAATGGGGGATACCTGGGTTTGATCCCTGGGTTGGGAAGATGCCCTGGAGAAGGGAACGCTACCTACTCCAGTATTCTGGCCTGGAGAATTCCATGGACTGTACAGTTCATGGGTTCACAGAGTTGGACACGACTGAGCGCTTTTCACTTCTCTTTCTTAGAAATAACTGTCAGATAAAAATAAGAACTCATTTTGCTCTTAAGTGTTAGGTATATTATGAATTGCTTAGTGACCCTGGGTGAGTTACTTCACTTCTCTAGGCCCCAAGATCATCACCTGTAAAATTAGCTGGTGGAGAGATGATCCCTAGCACAGTGAGTCTCGGTCTCTTCCTCTCTTTTCATCACACTGGGTGTTTCTGGGAAATGACCAGCAGCATCGCCGGCGGCAGCTCACTGTGCTCCCTCCCAGTGCTCCCTGGCCTCCTCCCTTTCATTTTTCCATTCCTTTCACAGACACAGTAAGAAATTTCCAGGGAGGAAGCAAAGAGCAGTAATTAAGAGTCGGAGCCTATAGAATGCTGGAGCCATGGAGGAAACTTAGTTTGTCTACTTAGGTGGAGCACCCCCCTCACGGGGAATTTATAGCCCAGAAGGAGTAATGTCCAGCTAGTCCAGTCAGTCACCAAGCTGGTCGGGAGCAGAAGGCTGGCTCCAGCAAGCGCTGACCGCTAGTTGCCAGTGCCTCAGGGCGCACCCAGGAAGCGCTGACAGGAACGGAGGCACGGGTGACACCCGACCACAGAGCAAGGACTGCGATGCATGGTTGCTCATCCACGTATCGCTCGCTTCTTCCCAGAGACTGCGCATCCTCTTGGGCAGTCATTTTTCTCTGTCTTAATTTACTACAAAGTGGAACAGGACAAAGGATTCAGAAGGATGTGAATTAATGAGGGTGTCTAGGAGAAAACTTGACATCTCCCAATTTAAGCTGAAAGTCATCATTTCAACCTCTCTTCAAAGAGATTAGAAACTCAATAGAAAGCTACTTGAAACAGCTTTGGACGCCAAAATGTTGGGAAGTACCAGAACTTACGTAAACTTCTTACATGCTTCTGAGCCTGGCAAAATGGTGGATGAGTCAGAATGCTCTCTGTACTGTTTAGATGTGAGGCATGTCAGGGTTAGATAAAGTCATGATTGACAAAGGTTTGTATTTATTACAAAAGATGCCAAGTTATATTTAGGTTTTATCTTTTAAATCTCACTCTAAATTGCTTGTCACTTTTTGAAACATCATAATTAGCACCAGTTAATTTGTGTGCTTAAATATTTTAATGACAAGTTATAATTTTAATAGAAAAAGTAGTTTAGAAGAAAAGCACAGGGTCCTATGACTTCCAGGGAGTAGCAGATAGGAGAAGGGAGAGAGAGACCAGGATTTGGAGTGGAGAGAACCCAGACGCCGGTCCTCATTCTGGTTCACCACTTCCTACCTAGAGGGTCTTTTTTCATCTACACGAGCTCTCCGTACTTCAGTGTTCTTGTTCATGGACCTTGGATAGCAAACCTAGCTCTTCAAGGTGAAGGTGCTCTAAGGGTTACCCCAGGCCCCTGATCTGCGTGGTATTCTCTCAGTGCCCTTTCTCTTTCCCTGTACCTCTTGCCCTTGAAGAGAGAGAACCATGGTAGAGTCTGGGCTCCAAGCAGAAAGTTCCCAGGGCAAATAGACTGTAAGAAACATTTTCCAGAGGCCGCCAGGGCTAAGTAAAAAAAAAAAAAAAAATCATTAAAAGGAAAAGGAAAGGGCTCAAGTCCCCAGGGTAAGAGGAAAGGAATGGCTGGTGAATAACTAGGAGGCTCCAGTTCAGAAGGGAATGGAGTGGTAGGAGGACACAAGTCCATTCACCATGAAGCAGTGCTCCCAGTTTACACGAGGGACAGTCCACTGGGGCTTGCCAGGGTCCCCAAAAGACCCTTCATAGGGCCAAACACCCACCGAGTCACTCCTGTCCCCATGTGGGGTGGGCTGAGAGGGACCGTTTAGAGCAGATCTCAGCCCTGCGAGACTCATGATGCAATAGGGTGGCCACGCAAACTCAGTCCAGCAAGGTGCTGGGTCAGATGATCTGTGTTGAAAGTGTCCAGTGCTGCTGCTGTTGTCCATGCCACGTCTGAATTAGTGCCTGCTGTGGGTTATCCTATTAATAATTCAGGGACAGAGGCTTGAGGGCTGGTATCACCACATACTGCTCACTTGATTTAAATTCCCTGTGGCCCCGTTGCTTTGTCTATAAACCGAGGCCACCATTACCTTTTTTGTAGGGTTGTTGCAAGGATTAAAAGAAATAATTGAGGCAGGCTCAATGCCTGGACTAGAGCAAGAATACACAGTTAACAGTATGGTTGTGAGGATGAAGATGGTGACGTTCATTGTATAATATTGATATCTCTTGTAGCTTCTCCAAGACCCTTCAATTTTGTCCAGACTTCTCACCAGTAGGTATTTCAAAATCCACCATTGGTAGCTTGCTCACATTGGATGAAACCCCTCCCTACCAAGCAGCCCAAGTCAAACATCCTCTGCATTTTAAAAGAATTATCTAAATGGAAATAAAGAAGGTCAATTAAGATGGGCTTAGATAGAAAACGGAGGAAGAAAAGAAAGAAGGAAGCAAGGACAAATGCCAAGATGCTGAGGTATTAATATTTTGCCAACATGAATGAATATGGCACTGATTTATGGGGAGGTAAAGTTGGAAGAAGCCAAGCAAAGAAACACATGAGGAAAGTGGGGAGGGGAGGTTTAGAAGCTAAACACATTCCAGGTGAAATGAGTAAATAAATCCCAAGGAAAGAATGAAAATGAGAATTAATCAAGAGGGTGCTGAGCCGTGGCAGTGCCAGCCACAATCAGAGGGCTTCTTAATTGCTTGTCAAAGACCAATGCATCCTGGCAAAATGATCCTCAACTAATGCTGGGACTTTTTCCCCCCTAACCTGGCTTCATTTATCATGATTAGAAAACAAGTCAAAATTGATTTCTGTTTATTTTATAAAGCAAATCCCCAGGGAACCCTTCTACCCTGTAGGTTTGATAATTTTTAACTTAGAAGGGAACACCCTCAGAACATAAAGAATGGCATTACACTATATAGGAGGTGAGGACACATGGATAGATAGTCTCTGGACACCATGAAAAATGGCAGTTTCAAACTTGTACAAGTCACCTCAAACCCACCAGCATAAGCCTTCTAGCTCCTTCCTACTCAAAAGTGGGCAAAAGAGGGGCAATTCAGTGTGAAGAAAATGGCCCATACTTCAGAATCAGACAGATGAGTGTTTGAATCTTAGCTCTACCACCTAACAGCTGTGACCTTTGGCAAGTCACTCAGAAATTTAGCTCAAATCTCTGAGATTTGAAAATGAGGTTGCTAATACCTCTCAGATTTTCCAGGGGGATCAGAGGTCGAGGATGTGAAAGTTAGTTCTGGAAAACTGCTGTGCAGATGGAAGTGATGGGAGGTGATGTCCTGCAAGTTCAATGAAGCTACCCACTTGGATTTTAAGCTCCATGAGGGCAGGAGCTGTGTCTGTTTAACTCTGAGTTACAGCCTGGCAGTTGGCCCAGAGCTTGGTAGATAGTTGAAGTACAACTTATCTATTTAACACTCACATTGCACCTAGCCTATGCCAAGTTCTGTCTTAAGTGTTTATCAGACACTGATTCCTTTAATCCAATAAATATGTGCTGGCTGCATAACTATTATACATTTGTAATTGAAGAAAGATATTTAGGCACTGTGCCCCAAACAGTGTGCCTCCTTGGGGAGGAAATCATTCTAGAGTCTAGAGATTTACAGGTAGAATCATTCATTCTTTGATCCATACATTCGTCTGTTCACCCATGCACTCATTTGTTCACCAAATATTTATATTTTGTTTTGCACGGCTGGCTTGGCCCACTATCATCATGCTAGATAAAACACAGGGTCAGCATGTCCTCACCCCTGCTCCCTGACCACCCAAGAACGTCATTTATTCATTTACACACACTCTCCCCATTGGGCAAATCCTCCATGTTCCACCAAGATTTTGTTATTCAGTTAAATCACATTTGAACAACTGCAAGGAGATTTCTAACCTGGGGTCCTTGCTTCGCTTGCAAACAAACTGACTCAAGAACAAGACAATGTCAACAGAAGGTCAAAAAATGTCTTTTTCTCTTACACAGGCATTTTAATTCTCCAAAATTGTGTTTTGTGTTTAATTCTCCAAGATTGTGTTCTTGTTCTAGAGGTATAATCACAGCAAAAAAAAAAAAAAAAAAAAATCAGCATACACCTTGACCATGTGAAGTAATCTTACCAGGGGCATTCGTGTGGTCGCCAAGTGCCTAGAGGTCTCCCTCGGCATTTTGGTGGCTGGACCATTCTCAGAGCATTTCCTTGATCTGAAAAGGCCCTATTCCTGGGATTTAGTGTTTAAGACTTCTCTGCTCCTTTTGGTTTATGCTTAATCCTCACAATTAATTCTGAGCCTCCTGCCTGGGGAAGTTTCTGCCGTAGAATTTCCTGGCATTTACCCAGCCACAGAGGAGGTGATTGATGCCTTCCTCACTCTTCTGCACAAAAGCCGAAAGGCTGCGCAGAAATATCACCTGCCTCAGCGCTGGCCTCTCCCAGCCTCACCTCTTGACCCGCACTCTTGATTTCATCCCTCACGTCTCCTTGGGGACATTGCTCCATCAATTACCCTTTCTTTCTCTCCCATCTTCAATCACTTCCTCTCCACTGGCTACTTCCTGGCAGCTTACAAACATGTTTAAGTCTTATTTATTCTAGGAGACCAAAAAAAAAAAAAAAAAAATCCTCTTTTCAATTCTATCCACCTCTGAAGTTATTTCCCTATCTCTTACCTTCCCTAGACAGCCAAGCTTTTTGATAGAATTCACTCCCCATCTGTCTTCTCTATATCATCACCTGTATACTCCTTGAACCAGGGCAGACTGCCTTGTGGCTTCATCAATTTGCTGATGCTCTTGCAGTACAGATCATCAATATCCAAGTAAAACTCATCTCCACAGTCTATTCTGCTTGTCCTGTCTGTGGCATATCATTTCCTCTTATGGTCAGTCATTTACTCACATTCTCTTCATAGTGAGTATCCAGCCATGCTTTGGGTCTGCCCTTCTGGTTTTTCCCATCCATTGGGAACAAAAATATTGGTGAAAGTGGTGAACGCTATGAGTAGCTGTGGCACTCTGGGGCTGGGTAAACTTCAGACCTGACTGAAAATTTTTTTTTTTCTGGTGGTGTTGGCATTTAAACAGAGGAATGGATAGAAATCCACGATCTCAAAAGGACTCAGGATAAAGCAATCTTGGCAGAGGGAATCACAGCTGCAAAGGTACTGGGGTGGGAAAGAGCATGACATGCTTGGGGAAGCGGAGGCAGGACTGTGTTTCTGGGCTGGAGGGGAGATGTAAAATGAGAAGGGAGAGTTGGGGAGGGGCCGATCACATGGACCATGTTATAGGTTCCGACCTTCCTTCCCAGGCAATGGGGAACTCTGGTGACCTTCGGCACTTGTAATCCACTTGCACACATTCCTTATCCAGAATACCGTGTGCCAGAAAATAGTGGGACCAGTAAGAGCAAGTAAACGAAAACAGAAATCTGGCTCCTTCTCAACTCTACTATGCTGAAGACATTAACAGTTCAGCCCTACCAAAGGAATGGTACCAAAGTAAAAGGAATGTTGTGACATACTAATAAGTATGTACTTGGTCTCTGCCTTGGCTCCTGACCCAGAGCTCTAGAACCATTATAGTTTCCTGAGTGATGAAGGTGATAGGAGGGTCTCACACAGAGCTCCTAAATTCTTTGGAGTTTCCTGGGTAAGAGGGCATCTTTCATTCTAATGAGGTGACTCTTGGTGGGCTTCTTGGTAACTTCTGGATGGGACTGGGTCAGAAAGATTGAGTCATAATTAGAAGATTAGGAAGTTCAGCCCCACCCGTCCATCCTCTGGGAAGGGGGGCGGATCTAGAAATTGGTCATGCCTATGTGGTGTGACCTTCATGAAGGTCCCTGAATAAGGGATGTGGAGAACTTCTGGGTTGGTGCACATGTTCATCTATCAGGAGGATGGTACATGCCAACTCCATGGGGACCGAGCTCCTGCACTCGGGACCCTTCACAACCTCACACTATGCACCACTTCATCTGACTGTCATCTGTATCCTTTATAACATCCTTTATAATAAACCAGTAAAAATGAAGTATTTCCCTGAGTTCCATGATAGCAAATTATCAAATCTGGTTAGCAGATTGTGGAATTTCTTGATTTGTAGCCAAGTCAGAGAGAAGTGTGGGTCACTTGGGGACCCAATTACTTCTGATGTGCATCTGAGGTGGGGGCAGTCTTGTGGGACTGAGCCCCTAACCTTCGGGGTCTGCTCTACCTTCAGGTAGTTACTGTATGAATTAAATAAAGTTGTAGGACACCCAGTTGATGTCCAGAAGTTTGGAAATTGCTTGGTGCAGAAAACCCACACATTTGGTGTCATGAGTATTGTGAATAGAAAAACGGTTACCTTTTAAATGGATTCACACCAAATGGATCAGTTGAGATGGGAATACATATGTGTTTCACTTCATGAATACATTTGATGTACATATGCTGACAATAAACTATAAGACCAAACCTGCAAACATACTCCAGGACACACACACATGCCACCCACCTGCAGGCATTGCCTCATTTACTCCTGAGCCCCTAAATTAGAGCTTGTACTAGATAATAAAACAGACAGGATATTCGTTATCATCAAACAAATATGAAACTAAGCTTTAGATAACATACGGATTCAGAAAGTTAAGTGCTATTTTATGGTACCTTTCAATTTAGAAGTGCATTGCAGATAAAACATGGCTTTGGTGTAAACCATTGATGTATTGTGTTGTTAAGATCAATGAATTATTAAAAGGATAATCTTTTAAACACCAAGAAATTGTCTTCTAGTGTACTCTAGGGGCTGTGGGTAAATGCATTACACATACAAATTCACCACTGCATTGGCTGTAATTTATACAAACTGCCAAGCACCCACCTGACATCACAGAGACCTGATTCTTCTCCACTCACTCAGTTAATGTGAGACCCTGGGCACAGAGCGTGGAGTAAGGAAGGGATCGCTGATTAGCACCTCGCCCCTCACTTCTGTAGATGATGGAAGGGGGCACAGTGAGGGCCACCAGCTTGCCTTGCGAGGGAGGTCCTGACATTGCTCTCTAGGGACACTCTCTGTATATGGGTCCCATTACGAATCTCCTCAATTACAGAGACTCATCTCACCCAAGGCTTCACACCTTCCCCAGGGGGTACACATCCTAATTCTGGTTGAAGCCAAGGGTGCTCGTTAATGAACAAGCAATTTAGTAAACATGCTAGCTTCCAGTTCCGAGTCTATTTCCCATGGAACCCAACTTGAGACAAGAGTCTTGTCTAGGATCTCAGCTCCAAATTGCAGGATGCGGTGTTCGTCTTCAGTTCCCCGCACTTTAGTCTCTATGGCGCCATCTACCTGGAATGCCAAATCCAGCCCCTCGTCCAGGACAGTTCAAATGTCCAGTCTCTGCAGACATCTCCACAGTCATTTGCTTCCTGCTCTGGGCTCCCATAGCCCTCTGTGTTATTAAAGCACTTGTCTTTACTGTTCAACCGACCAGCAGTGTCCAAGAGACTCATAACGTGGCCAAATGTGCACTTTTCACTGCATAATAGCTATGATTAAATGTATTAATAAAAAGAAACAGGTGGGATTAATTTTAATAATATATTTTATTTAACTTTATATATAGCCCCAAATGATCATATGTAATCAGCATAAAAACCATCCATGAGATTTTTTTTAAACCACTTCTTCCACGCTCTTTGAAACCCAGTGTGTATTTTATACTCACACCACAACTCAGTTTAGGCTAGAACATATCAAGTGCTTAACAGTCCTATGGAGCTTACTGAACTGGATGGTGCAGACAGTGAGTGCCTCAAAGTCAGACAGATTCAAATTTAGTCCATGGACTGGCACGCAAAGGCCTTGGATAAACATTTACTGAATGAATGAACAGTGAATGAATGGCCAAGGATGAGTGAGTGAGTGAAAGAATGATGCAAATTCATAAATGAACATCATGGTTACCCTGGCCCAAGCCTGGGGTTCATGTCTACACTCCTGCTCCTTGCTATTTTGGGGACAATCCTCTGCAGGGCAGTGCATCTCTTGGCATCTGTATCCCCTCTACATTAATAATGTACAGCATTAACAGCTAAGGGGCTAGACTTTAAGTGTTAACTTAATGAAACAGATCTCTGCCGTATAGCAGCTTCTGAGATGGGCAAGTTACATAACCTATTTGGAGTCTCATTCTCCCCACCTATGAAATGAGAGTGAATAATAATGGTTCGTAGTGTTGCTATGAGAACCAAGTGAGGCATTGCAGGTGAATGGCTTGTATGTAATAGATGCTCAATAGAAAGGTAGATAGCAAAGCCAAAAGACTGAAAACTTTGAGGAAGAGGCAGGTATAAAAATAACATGAGGGAAAAATGACTTTCTTCCTTTGTTCCTTCTTCATTCGTGGAACTAATACTTTGTATGCACCTCTGAAGGCCATGAAGATGTATCTCTCAGAGGCTTAACTGAAGGGAACACTCCGATCGACAACTCTAGCTGTCATGCATGGAAATCCATCACCACATTCTTACCACGGCCATGCTCCCACATGCTGCTCCTCAGTATTACTGCACACAACGAGGACACGAGGCAGTGGCATTCCTGGGGGCCCACCAGTCCTTGGATGGGAAGTTGGGGCTCAAGGGCCCTCCAACAGCATCACTGTACTTCCACCCAGGCTTTCTTCCTTCCTCCTCTCCTTTACTCTGGACCAGACCCACACCAGCCTTCCAGCTCTGTCCTCACTTTCTCTGTGTCTCTTCTTGTAAGGGCACTAATCCCACCATGGGGGTGGCACCCTCATCACCCAATTTTCTCCCAAGGCCCTACATCCAAATACAATCACGTTGGAGATTAGGGCTTCCACCTATGAGTGTTGGAGGGTCACAAATAATCAGTCCATATCAATTACCCACAAAAAATTTATGTTATCATAATATCATATCAAAATTAACCATAAATTAATCACTTTGTACTTTATAATTATTAGAAAATCATTACTTAATTCAGTACACATTCCATTTTTGTTTACTTTGCAATCACTTATTTTGGAGTGAAGGTTCATCATGTGGTAAATATTTCTTGCCATTGCTTAGGCCACATTAAAATTGCTGTATCTATTTTTGCATTTCTCCTATTTTAAGTTGCATCTGTCAAAACTGCTGATGCCAACACATATGTATTCGTGTGATTCTGTAACATATTAAAAACTGAGATTTTCCTCTGAATATCTAATCTGCTCGAGTGATGGTGAGGTTTATGAGTTTGGGTCTACTCATTTGTTTGTTTTCAATCTATGATGACTAATTTACACAGAACTCAGGGATCACAGTTGTCCACGATTAGAATTGCAATGACTTCGCCGTCTGGTTTCCATTCTTTCCCTTCTCAATCAAGGAGGACACATCTCTTAGACCATTGTCAGGCAGATATTCAGTATTAAGTTACTGTCTGCAGCTCAAAAACTTTATAGACTTGGTCTTGGAGAGCTAAATGTGGAGATGTGTTTTAGCAATTACTTTATTAAACTCAATATCTGTGAAAAATAATTATCATATTTGACACTAGTGTAAAATGCCAACATTCTAAATAAAAAGAGCTGAAGGGTTACTAGACCCAAATTCCCCGAACTGACTGAATGCTTTTAGTAATTTGGGAAACTCAGTCAACATAGTCCGTCACCGAAAAAAAAAAAAAAAAAAAAAAGTTGTACTGAGTATTTCAATTAGCTGTTTTCCTAGTTATTTTTAATTAAATGCTAAATGACAGAACAACTTGTAGTGGTTCTGTTATACTTTTTAGATAGTCCACCCCAAACTCCCTTCTGGTATGTAATAAAGTAATGAGGCAATAATTTGTACATTGAAATGACTGTTTTTCCCTTCAAAGTAGACATCTAGCGACTCACTTAACTAGCCAGACTTATTTGCCAGAAGTATTTTTAGTGTCCTCCATAATAACTGTGTTGAGAGGAGACAACTCACCCCTTTTGAGTAAGCTTTATGAAGGAAAATCTTTGCCCATGAAAAGTGGATTTGATTTTTGGAAGCAGTCAAATGTCACCCAGAACAAATCTTGCTAAATAAGTTGAGTGAGACCAGGGTGCATGGGTGTGCATGTCTTAAAGTTGCATACATATGAGAAAAATTTATATATACATATATGTGTGTGTGTGTGTGTGTGTGTGTGTGTGTGTGTGTGCCTAGTTGCTCAGTCATGTCCAACTCTTTGTGACCCCGAGGACTGTAGCCCGCCAGATTCCTCTGGTCATGGGGATTCTCCTGGCAAGAATACTGGAGTGAGTTGCCATGACCTCCTCCAGGGGATCTACATATATAATAACAGCTAATTACTATTGAGTGCTGTCTATACTTGCTACTGTTCTAAACATCATATGGTGTTAATACCTTTAATCTTTATGACAATCTTAGCAGGAAATATTATCATTTTCACACGAGAGAATTGTCCAAGATCACAGAGCACTGAGTTGATAGTTACAAACGAGGAGTCAAAACTGTACTGAGAAACAAAAGTGCTCTCAGAGCCTTCCTTTCTTCATATGATGAGTGATTCTCATAAGGATGAATGATAAGCTTTAAGAAGCATTCATACGTGCATATATACATACAATCTTGCTAACCCATAGTATTTCTAAGTCACTCAATTTTGAGTGGAATGCTATTTTGCTTGATCATATGGGAACCTAAGAGCTTCCTTGCTGGCTCAGATGGTGAAGAATCCACCTGCAATGCAAGAGACCTGGGTTCGATTCCCAGGTTGGGACGAACCCCTGAAGAAAGGAATGGTTACTCATTTCATTGTTCTTGCCTGGAGAATTCCATGGACAGAAGAGCCCAGTGGGCTACAGTCCATGGGACCACAAAGAGTTGGATACAACTGAGCAACTAACAGTTATGAAAGGGAACCTAAAGTGTGGCCAGTTCTGTCGGCCAGTACTACAAGAGTAAGGGTAACCCATTACCTGTTCAACCATGGTCAGTGGTCTCCACAATCACAACACACTATTCTCTGCAACATGATCACTCCTGGTCCTCCAGGGATGTTATTTTCTGATCCCTGAATGATAACAGGTGATAAATGCATAAGCAGTAGTGGGACAATGGAGCCGTCTACTTGATGCAGGGGATCTTCTTGACAATCCAAGGCATATGACCAACGAAATGTAGCATTTTCAACAGTGTATTGAATTCTTACAGAACTGAATGCAGGGGAACCTAAGATGGCTACAGAACAGTCCCCAAATTGTAGCCTTGTAGAAGCCCATGGCTCTAGGACAGAATTTTCCAAAGTTTGTTCTTTATTTCTCTACCTTCTAATGGCAGTGTGAGTTGGTTTTTTTTTTTTTTTTTTTTTTTTAATGGGGAATTCTGGGTTCAAAAACACCTGCTTCTTTCCTGGGGGCCCTCTTCGACATCTGGGAAATTGCGAACCCCCAAGAGAGAGGCACAGGTTTTCCACATGAGTTCCAGCATGGAACTCACCTCACTCAGAGCCTCTGACAGGGAGGGGTCCATCCTGAGTGAGAGCCATGCTAGATGCTGTGGTCTGGAGGCAGCATGAAGTGAGTCCTGAGATACAAAAGCTGAGTGGGAACAATACGAACAGGCTGTAAGAAGCTCTCCTCTATGACTCATTGGCATAATCACGTAAACTTCCTGGGCTTCAGGTGCTGCCCTCCAAATAGAGATAAGAACCTTGACCCAGCCACTTTTGAAGTTTCCGTGAAGACTCAGGAGGGCAGCCAAGACCAGCACACCTTGCAAACTCCGCTTTCAGAATGCCATTTATTTTACTCTTTGCAAAGAACAGGTCCATCTGTTGATAACCTGCAGCTGAGACCTCAGATTCCAATGAGGTACTAGTGGGACTGACCTCAGAGAGCCCTCCTCAGTTATTTATTTCCAACTCTAAGTTGGTGATGGACAGGGAGGCCTGGCATGCTACAGTCCATGGGATCGCAAAGAGTCGGACACGGCTGAGTGACTGAACTGAACTGAACTGAACAAAGGCACAATAAAGAAACAGGTTTAAGACGGTCATTGAGTCCTGGGCCTCCCAAGGAGGCCAAGACTAGGAGTGCTGGTGGGACCAAACTCACACTTGTCACTGAGGGGTCTGGGTCTTCCATCCTGTGCAAAGGCCCGTCCCAGACAGTCAAATCTCTGGATGACCCTTGGTCAGGTCTTCTGCCCTGAGCATCTCTCTGGAACCAGGCTCTTGGGTCATTAATTATCCACATTAACTGTGATCTCTTCCTGTCTGTCTATATTAAGATTCTGAAAAATGACCCTCTGTGCCTGAAACCAGCATCCAGTGGTCAGTATCTCCAGAATCACAAAGACTGGGAGACTTATTGGAAATGTACTAAAATGCTAACAGCTTGTATTTTGGAACCAGTTTAATGTAATGTATCATTGAATCTGTGGAGGGTCAAATACACACACAAAAAAGTACTGGGAGGCAGTATCCCAGATGCATTTACATTTTAAATAAATTTCCTATGGAGCTCTGCAGCCCACATCAAGTCCCCAGGAGGTGTCTTCCCTCTCTTCAATGTGCCTCTCTGTGAAGTCTCCCACTAGAAAGCTTTAAATCAGTCTGGGCCCTTGATTTGTGTATTTTAATTTGGAAGAAAAAGACTTTAAAATTGAACCACTTTTTAAAAAGACACACCAGATTATTTTTTGTCTAGAGCAATATTTAAATATAGACAGAAGCATCTCTATCAGTGTACCTCTTATGATAGAACATGCAGCAGAAATGTAGGCAAGGTCTTAATTCTAAAGATTAAGGTATAGAAGCATCATTTCAGCAACAGTTTTATCCTATGGATACTATGAACCAAAGCCCTGGAAACATCTTCCTCTTTGTCTTGGCTGTTAATGAGTTTCCAAATTTACATCTCTGGTGTCTGTACGTGATAGACAGAATGGGTGCCAATGTGCCCCAACTTCATCCTAGTTTCCCAGTTGCATTTTTCACTCCACTCCGTTGAAAGTGAGTCACCCTCGTTCATTTGTGAAACCAGGAAACCTGAGTGGGAGGGAGAGCGAGGCACCAGTTTCCCTAACCAAGAGCGCTGCGGTTAATTTCATGTGTAAATCCATCCAGAATTATTCAGGATTAGAAACACGATGACATTTAAATATCAGAGGGGATTTTTCAAACAAAAGAAAATAATATTTTCTGTGGGAATTATTTTCAATGATTGAGCACAATATTAAGGAGAACTACCACCTAAAAAGTGTCTCTCATTCATATGAGAATGTTTCACACAAGTAGCTTATCCAAATGATCAACCACAATAATGACCAGACCCCAAGCAGGTAAATAAGGCAAATGGTTAGCTCAGAAAATCTATTAAAGCTCAGGAAATGTATTAAAGGCACAGGATCTCACAGCACCCCTGCTGATGGAACAGTAACAGACTTCTTGAATGGAAAGCTGGTCCCTGCACTAGCCCACCCCTCGCTGCCAGCTTTCTTGAGACAAACACTTTGTAACAGACCACAGGACAAAAGATGGGACAACTACTGAACCTAGAAGACAGAGGCA
Organism: Muntiacus reevesi; assembly: GCF_963930625.1. Classification (NCBI taxonomy): domain Eukaryota; kingdom Metazoa; phylum Chordata; class Mammalia; order Artiodactyla; family Cervidae; genus Muntiacus; species Muntiacus reevesi. The sequence goes on along the minus strand of NC_089250.1, from coordinate 222,862,394 downwards.
AATTGCAATGACTTGTTTATTTGACTAAGTTTACATTTCAAAGGTCTTTACACTTCGGGGTAGTTAAATGCAGTGTTTCAATGCTGCCCCTGACCAAAGCAGTGCAAGATCCTCATTTAGGCAGGAACGTGTTTGAGAATCACGCGTGGTAGGAACCACAGAACTTTTACGGTGGGCAGGGCCATACAGACCACCCAGGCTGGGCAGGAATGGTCTGCTAGAGCAGCCTGCATAGAGAAGTTCTTCTCTCCAGGTAACCAGGGAGAAGGCAGTGATGGAGCAGCCATGCCTGTCAGAGGCAATGAGGACAGAGTGATGTGGCTGCCAATTATTAGCCATTCCACTTCTAGTCCAATCCCCTCATTTGACTGAGAAGGAAATTGAAATATTCAAAGAAGGATCTGATGGAAGTCACCTGGGTCCCCTGGCCCCCAGTCCAGAGTTTTCCCTATAGTCCCTGCCCCAGCCAGACCAAAAGTTTGTGTCTTTTAACTTCTAGTTTTCACGAAGCTGTCTATGAAAAGGGCAGCCTGTGATGAGGCAGTGTAGGCGCCAGTATGATTAACCTTCCAGTGACAAGGCCATGAAGGATACAGATAGGCAGGCCCTGCGCAGCATGAGGGTCATTTTCCAAAAGGTCTTTAGGTGCTTTTTGAAATTTGGATCTCAGAAAAAGAATGCCTTAGGTGGTTAACCAAAGAGACAAAAACAAACAAACCCACCAAGATCAGCAAGTGGAATGTCTGACTTACCGCCCTTTCAGCTAAAACCACACTTCCCTGGAATAACGATGTATCAAAGGGAAAGTGCTGAGGTTCGGAAATGTAATTCAGGGGCCAGAACCTTCACTACTTCCCAGAGTTTGCCCCCCAGGATAGGGACTTACTGTGGTTTTAAGTCATCCTTGACTTGAGGATGCTGTGGGTAGCTGCAGTCCCCTCTTGAATTGAGGCCCTTGGAACATTCTTGTCACGTTCTTGTCATCTTCCCAGGTGTTTTCTGCCCAGAGCCTTCTCACCAGTGGGACTGTCTGGGGTGCGGAAAGGCCGTCCTCCAGGGAATTACCCACCTAATCACCCCACAGCCATGAAGTGTCGAAGGCTCATTCCCGTCAATAGCAATGAGCTAAAATGTATTCTCCTCCCATGCCATTCCCTTCATTTTCTTTTCTCTTACTTGGACCAGGAGCCAGCAAACTATGCCCATGGACCAAACTGGACCTCTGCCTGTTTTTCTAAGTAAAATTTTATGGGGATTCAGCCAAGTGTGTCCTTTACTTATCGCCTCCTGCAGCTATTGCGCTACCAGGTCAGATCGGAGCAGCTGCAACACACGTGGCGTGGCCATTAAAGCCAACGCGTGGACGATCTGTCCCTCTAGAGAAAAGTTTGCTGACTTCTGTGTCAGACCATTAGAGAAGATAAATCTTTGAGCACAAGTCTAAAGTGATTTCTCCACATATTAAAGGGAAATCTTTTGGTAGGTCCTTCACCATGTTTTGAGGGAAGCTTCTGGAGTGAGAAGCCTATACAGATGTCATTGTTCAGAGGACTGTCTAACAAGAACAGGTTTAGAAGGAAGTACAAAGAAGGAAACGCACACAACCAAAAAGAGACACATAAAAGGCACAGCGGGAGGAGTAGGCACCTACTATTATTACCCACCATTTTCTTCAGTGAACAGAATGAACTTGAAACTTAGAGGAACCAGAAGAACATCACAGAGATGAAAGGACACCCAGGAAAAAGTGTGGAGGTAAGAAACTTCTGGGCACTCGGGAATGGGTTCAAGTCCAATGGCACTTGGCTGAACATATACTGGTTGAAAGGACACAGTAAAGTTTAGGCAATCATAACAAACACTGGGGAGAGGTTTAGAATGCTGCAGACAGACCATGATCAATTTTCATCAATTGGAAAAGAGTAAACTCTGAAACTTTTCCTTTACAAAGTCAAAATTTTAAACTCTGGCAGAATCATTAAGAAAAGAACACATACCCCCATGGGAAAATGCACAAATATTAAGTTGACAGTTTTAAGAAATAGAAACAAACATGGTCAAAAAACATATGGCAAAGTTATGCCACAGTCAACTTTTCTGGTAATTAAAAAAAAATAAAAACAAGTAATAAAATAGCAATGAGATCCTGTTTTGCCTACTGGACTGGCAAATGTTTGCAGAGACACATAGGCTGGCAAGAGTGTAGAAAATCAGGCCATCACATCCATATGGAGATGCAAAGTGGTACAGACTTTTTGCTGGGCAAAGTGATAAGTTTTCAAATATGTGCAACATATAACCAACAATTCCACTTCTAGGAGTTTAATCTAAGGAAATAATTGTGAATAGGGATGTTCATCACAGCATTACTAATAACAACAGAAATTTGATACAATCTAAATGAAAACTTTCACAGTTTGGTTACAAATACTTATACCATAGAATATTTTCAGCCATTAAAATAGCACTTTAAATGAGTTTATGAAACAGATGGATATCAGTTACATAAACAAAATATGTGTGTATATATTTATTACTGCATTTATAGTTATAATATCTAGACACTATATTTAGTATTACATGTTTTCTTATCAGATCTTGGCAACTCTATTAAATAAAGAAGAGTAATAATAATGATAAGGATAGCTAATATTTATTGAGAGCTTCCTTTATGCCAGGCATTTTGCCAACCATCTTATATGGATTATGTCATTAAAATCTGACACAATTGTATGAGGCAGACACTATTATTAATGTCATTTTATAAAGGAGGAATAGAAGCCATAAAAACTTGTCCAAGGTTACACAGAAAGTGCAGGGTACAGCCAGGATATGAATGCACAAAGCAAGTCACTGAAACGCCGTGGTCTTAACCACTATTCTATACTCTTTGGGTACTATTATTTCTTCCAGGGATAGATGGAAGTACAAAGGGATGGATAGGAGGATGAATAGATACATAAATAGAAGGGTGGATGAACAACTGGATGAATGGGTAGAAGTGTGGATTGATGAATGGATGGATTGCTATAAGGAAGGAAGGATGGATGGGTATAAGGAAGGAAGGATGAATGGACAGATGGGAGGGGAGATGAATAGAGGGACAGATAGAAGGGTGGACAGATGGATAAGTGGAAAGACGGATAAATAGGCAGGAAAGAAAAAAACATAAAACCAGCTCTTTCTTAGTGGTTCTTTTGTGGTTTTATTTCCTTCTTTATGCTTTTTCAGAAATAGTCAATTTTTCTACAATGTATTTCCTCTGTAATCAGACTATGGAAATATATTTTATATTTAAATAAATTACAATGCAAAGCACAAAATAGTGCTCAAACTATTATGGTGTTTGTATTCATCTCTTGCAAAATGGTATTGAGTTCTAGGTTGAGCAAGAGTTGAACAGTGTTCCTCTTGTACCTGCTATGTATAGTCCCAGAAGGAAATTTCCAACATACAGCCAAAACACGAGGCAGCTTCCTGAATGCCACCCGAGAATCTGTGGGCAAGTCCAGCCAACCAAGAGAAAATGTGCAAATGGGATTTTCTCCCTCACAGATAGAGCTTCAGTTTAAAGCCAGAGTTGGCTAGAGAATAAGGATGTGAAGGAACTTGGATATTTTTTTTTCACAGCTTAGACTTTATATTGTGAGTTGATGATTGGAGAAAAAATAGCATGGCCACTGAAGTATTCAAAAGACTTGCATCCAAAAATTGGACAAGGCTGAGCAATCAGAGGAAACAAAGTGGCCTAAGTCTCGTTGGCTGAGAAAAACTTGGAGATACATTTTAAATCTGAGCTGTTTCTAGTTCAATTGCACAGCAGATGCATCAGGGCAGTAAGAGTTTAAATTTAATGCATTTATTCCAGCGATGACATTTCTGAGCAAAGTTCTATTAGTGTTAACTTTAGGTGAGTCAAACACTACAACGAGGGACATGAGAATAGATTCCCTCTGACTTCCCTCCTCCGTCCCTTGGCTCACCCTGGGCCACGAAATATGCCTCCAAGGACTTGAAAATTATAGGCACCGGGTTGCTGCTATTAACTAAATACCTTGCTTTGTCTGCTGCATAGATAACTGAGGGAGCCTCATTTTGTTACCTGTCAGCTCTCTGAGTCACTAGAGCTGAATCCAGCTTGCTCTCCTGACACCCCGCCCCAGGGAGCCTCCCCATCTCAACAGCATGCCTCTGCTGGCTGCCAAACCCATCTAATGCCTGCAGATTTCCTTCCCCCAGGAGCAGAGGCTCTTAAAAGTGGTATCCACTTTAACAGTCTGTCAGCTAGAAGAATACATCTGCATTATGTTGAAAAGAGGGAAAAGCACAGAAGCTTAGCATGAAGGCATGCATGAATTCAATCAACAAGGTTTTGTTTATATATGTAACTCTTAAGTGACCCTTCACTATTAGCCACATACTGGTCTTAAAGTTTTAGAGTAATTTTTAAGATATACTTCCCCCCCCTCAAAAAAAAGTGCATATTATAATTAGACCTATTTTATATATGAGGAAACTGAGGCACTGGGAGGTTAAACAATTTGCCCAGAAAGTGTTAGTTGCTCAGTCATGTCTGACTCTTTGCAAACCCATGGACTGTATTCCACCAGGATCCTCTGTCCATGGGATTCTCTAGGCAAGAATACTGGAGTGGGTAGCCATTCCCTTCTCTAGCGGATCTTCTTGACCCAAGGATCAAACCTGGGTCTTCTGCATTGCAGGCAGATTCTTTACTGTCTGAGCCACCAGCCACCAGGGAAAACCAAGGTCACAAGCAAATCGAAGAGTCAAGATTTTGACCCAGGCAATTGGGCTTCAGCAGTGAGCTCATTAGCAACATGCAGTGTCCATTAAGCCCAGTGCTTCAGGCACAGAGCAAGGACCAAGATGACCAGCATGATGGACGTCCCGCCTTTGGTCTCTACAGACAACACTGTCAAGAGCAGAGGCTGCCTAATCCTAGGCATGCTCTTACTTAGTCCTCACAGAAGCTTTATGAGTGAAGTATGGGTTTACATATACTCCTCATACAGATAAGGAACTGAAATTTAGACTAAATATTGTGCCAAGGTGATGGGAAGATGCAGTGTGTCTAGACTGACAGATGAAAAGCAGAGGCTTGGTATCAGTGTTTCTCAAACTGGTCCTCCTACCACCTGCACCAGGATCACCTGAGATGTCTGACAAAATGCACATCTCTGGGCTCCATCCCAATCATACTCAATCTGAGCCACTGGGCACGGGGCCTGGCAACCTGCATTTTGCACAAGACCCCTTCTCTTACTGAGTGATTCTGACATACATTCAAGTATGAGCACTTTATCTACTGTACTATTGGCTCTTTCTCCAGCTGCTAAACACAACTGCAGTTTATGGTGATGATGATGATGATAATACTTAACAAGCAATAACAAAGAAAGCAGCTCACACAAAATGGCATGGATCATGAGTGGACATTCCCTGCTTTTATTTCACACAGTTGCTTAGTAAGTCATATTTTACAATGAAACTGGCATGACTTTTAAGCCCTCTCATTTCTTACCTCTTCTCCTATGCTTTCTGGATTTAATGGGGTGAAACCCCTTTGTCATTGCCTCAGGTGATGACATTCTATAAAATCCTGTCTCTCCAACCCATAGAAGGTGATAATAAAATCTAGATAATTGAAATTAGTGAACTCTCTCATAGGACAGATCTCTTCAGACCTCTAAACATTAGAGGCAATGTCTAGGATTTATTGGACCCTTGTATTAAAGTGGCAGGCTTATACCTGCTTCCTTCATTTAAACAGTTCCATTTTTAAAAGTCAAAAATATTATTTTTCCTTCACAATATCCCAAGAAGGAGAGCAGGAATTATGCACACTAGAGAGAGTGAACAGAAGACAAAATGGCTGGATCAAAATCCTACTAAGAATATAAATAACATTTTTAAGATTAAAAACCAGATTTTGCATGCCCATTACTTTTGGGGTTTTTTTGTTTGATTTTTGTTTTTTAGAGGAAGGAAGGGGGAAAGGAAGGAGGTAAGGGAGGGATGGAAAAGAAAAAGGAAGGAAGAGGGAGTCAGGGAGGGCAGAAGGAGGAAAAAGAAGGAAGGAGAAAGGAAGCCAAAGAAAAGCTGGGAGGAACAGAGCCCTACAGCAGAGTCCCACTTCCCACCAAGGATCTGTCGGGGCCAAAGCATTCTAGTGCTCTGTGATGGTGGTGGTGATGATTTAGTCTATAAGTCTTGTCTGACTCTTTGCGATCCCATGGACTGCAGCCCACCAAGCTCCTCTATCCATGGGATTTCCCAGGCAAAAATACTGGAGTTGGTTGCCATTTCCTTCTCCAGGGATCTTCTCAACCCAAGGATAGAACCTGTACTGCAGGCAGTCTCCTGCATTGTGGGCAGATTCTTTACTGACTGAGCCACCAGAGAAACCCAAAGAAAATAAGAATAAAAATCACCCTTATTTCCTTCATTATTCTCTCAGCACAGTTAACACCTGTGATCCTGAAGCCCGCCCCGCAGAGGTGACCACTGCACACTGCTGGCCTGGTTGCCTATGTGCACAGGTACAGGTCAGAGAAGGGAGAGGCAGAGACTTTGGAGCCAGAGGCCGTGGATTTGATCCATGTGACCTTAGGAAGTAAGTGAGTCTTCGTGTATAGTCTCCACCTCCACATCTGGGGGATTGTATCATATCCACCTCCTAGGAGGCTGGGAGGACTCACACCATAGCAGTTGGATATTGCCTATCCCATGTAATATTCTACTAGTAAGATGAACACTTATTACATGGCACACAAGTGTTACAGAAATAGTGACATGGCAATAATTTATGAAAACAGGAGTGCAAATTGAGTCATAATTTATATGCTCTAGAAATTTCTGCTGTTTATTTTTAAAAGTTCCACTGGACCACCAGGGATACCCTTCCATATCTTTTCCATGTGTATGTTGTTATTTCTGTGAAGAAAGAAAACATCAATCCAGAATGTCTGTCTAGAACGTTATGCAGACTGGGAAGACATTCCGGAACCCAGTTTTCAAAGATGTCCATCACTATTATGATAAAACAGAAGTTACATAATAATGAGATTTAATATGGAAACCCAACTAATAAAATGTTGTTATGTTGTCTTGTTTATGTTTTATAGCTATTTTCTTCTGTGGAATGCTCTTCTTAAAATGAAGCACAATAACCCGCCCCACGCCCGGCTCCCCGCCAACTTCTCCCGAGTCAGCTGTGAGGAGAACACATCTTAGTGCCAACATCCTTGCAGCATCAGAAGAAAACAAGAGGAGGGAGGGGGTAATCTATAGATGTGTGACTCTGTCTGTAGGTAAACGATACCTCTGCATCCCTGTGTGCCTCAGCTAGTTCTGGATTGGATTAGGGATAGAGTGGAACAAAGGCTAAAAATACTTTCTGGTTATTTTTTCTTGCCTTCAAAACACATCAAACGATGACTAATTAAGTTCATAACACTGCTGGTGGAGATACTAACAAACATTCATTGAGGTTTAAGGTGTGCTCCTGGCTGTGCTCTAGGCATCAGGGCATTATTTCATTTTTCTTGGCCTGATGAGAAGGAAACAGGCACAGTTAACGTGCCCATGTGCCCATTTCACAGACTGGAAAGCCAAGACTGACAAGTGAGGGAACATGCCTGTGGTTGCACCGTGGTTAGTAAGTGGCAGAGCGCACGCGGATAGACTCCGCTCGCCACGCTGGCTGCGTTCCCTCCCTGGGGGATCCACGCAGCAGGCGGTGCCAGTGGTGAGGACAGACTCTAGGACGCAGAGGGTAACGAACAAATCCCCAAGACATGGAGTTCTGGATGGGAAATACGTTCTGTTTCTCTTTTACTTCCAAAAGTAAACATTTTGTTAAGAAAATAATTGTGGATGAAATTCACACACCAGGCAGCCTACAAAAAATACGAAAAATCTAAGTAATGTCTTCAAAATCAGTCTAATATTAATGTTGAAGAATTGCCAGGGGAGTATCCTAGTAGGCTTTTTAAAAGTATTTAAAATCCAGTTGGTTTTATTAATGTATTATATTGCATTCCTTTTTAACTTAACATTTAATCATAGTACTTTCCCATGTCTTTAAATAGTTTTCAGAAATATTGTTCTCATGACTACATGATACTTGATCACACGCATGTATCAGAATTTGTATAACTTTTCCATGAGTTGTTTCTGAATTTTTCCTATTATAAACTGTGCTCCAGGTGACATACTTGCACATAAAAACTTATGTATATATTTTTAATTACAAAAGTCTTAAATATAAATGGGATCTATAGAACACACCATCAGATGTGGTAATAAAGCAAAGTAAACTATGGAAGGGGGGCTTCCCTGGTGGCTCAGTGGTAAAGAATTCACCCGCCAATGCAGAAGAAAGTGAAAGTGGAAAGTGAAGTTGCTCAGTCATGTCCCTCTCCAGGGGATCTTCCCAACTCAGGGATTGAACCTGGGTCTCCTGCATTGCAGGTGGATGCTTTACCCTCTAAGCCACCAGGGAAGCTAATGCAGGAGGCATGGGTTCTATCCCTGAGTCAAGAAGATGCCCTGGAGAAGGAAATGGCAGCCTACTCCAGTATTCTTGCCTGAGAAATACCATGGGCAAAGGAGCCTGGTGGTCTACAGTCCATAGAGCTGCAAAAAGTTAGACATGACTGAAGCGACTAAATAACAACATACTATGGAAGTACATAAAAGGTCTGTAGGTGACTTCATAACTCAGTCACCACTAGACATTGACTAAATAAGATTTCTCTTCTCCTATAAGAAGTCTTTCTCAGCTTCAGCAACTGCTCATCACGGAAAGCTCAAGTTTCATATGTGATACCAGGAGCAAGGGGAAGAGTGTGTGAGCAGGGGCAGATTTTGTAAACATTTCCCAAAGCATCCAGCCTCTCCTTTTCCTGGTATGTACATCATCTGAACTAGCCTAACACACAAAGCAACAGACTCCACTAGAGCTGGAATTAATTTCCAAGTCCCTGATTAATTCTGCCTTTATTTAAGAGTTTGGATGAATTGATCAAGAAAATTATTTTTATGACCTCAGTATTCTATTTACTGTGTTCCTTTAGAAAATTCTATCCTATCCTTATTTCATTTAAATATAAACCTGAAAATTTCTATCTTCATCTTCTGCTTTAAAAAATTTGCATTTTTATACACTAAAATGCATGCACTTTATAATATTTTATTTATGATGGCAGACTGAGCTGAAAACTCACTTAGACCTAAATTAATACAAACAGAGATTCCTAAGAACATACACACACAAATAATCACATATGAAAGTTAATATTAGGAAACCTGAAAGATAAGTTCCATAAAGATAAAAATTAGATGGAATTACAATTTTTTTAAACAGCAAGTGCTGTCACAGAAGGTGGGGGTGGCTGCAGGGCAGTACCCCTGGGGTGGGAGCTGGGAAGAGCAGGGGGTGCATGGGGGCACCAACGAGGTGATCAGCAGCAGTTCCACAGGTGAGCAGCCAGACAGCCTTCTCCCTCCTTACCACCCACGTGCCAGGAAACAGCACTAGCAATGTGGGTGTCTGTCTCCAAGGGCAGCAGTGAGAAGCTGCTGAGAAGCTATCTCAGTGTGTACCAGGTGGCTTTATTTTCTTCCTAACTGAAAGGAATGTTGTAACACCCCTCTCATATTCCTCTTCAGGACTGAAGAATTTCTCTCCCCAGCCTTTGAGGACAGCCTTTAATGGTTGGTCCTCAATGGATCTGCCTTGGCTGAAGTCTCAACAGACTCAATTGCTTTCACATAAGTCTTGGGTAAGCCCAGTCATTGAATCAACCTTGGCCATATGTCTCTTTCAAACACATTTTACACAGTAAAGAAAAACAACAGAACACTTGAGATTGATGTCGGAAACATTCCATTTGAAAGAGTCAACACAAACAGAGGAAAATCTTCCCCAAAGAGGCATGGGACATCAGAAGGTTTAAAGACTTTAAAAAAAAACGTTCTCATAGTCTTTCTCTCATTGAATTTTCACAGCCCCAGGACATGGGAGTTATTCAGCCTGTTTTACAGATTTGGAAACTGAGGTTTTGAGTGTGAACTCCCTCAGCTAAAGCCAGGAGTTGTGTGTAAATTTTCTGAAGGATATCATAAAAGTGGAGTTGACCTTAATTTCAATATTAGTATAGAAGGGCAGGTTAAGTTGTAAAGTATAGCATCATATTGATATATAATAGAAAAGTTATTAATTCATAATTATAAGATGCTTTTCACTACTGCGAACATGACATGCTTGCTAATGGGCACCGTTGGCCATTGATTCAGGCTATTAGAGCAGCAGCTGGCCTTCTTCAATCAACCAAGCAAGTGTTATCCATAACCAGGATGGACCTGGCAAAGATCCAAAAACAAAGCAATTTGCTACTTTCCATTTCCCTAAATCCATCACCAAAATAATAGAGCAAACGCTCCCATTCAAATCACTTTTATATATGCTCGGGCTGAACTAGATGAAGGCCCTTGGCAGGCAAAACATTCAGAATCCACTTTAGTACTGTCGATATATGAAGCAATCAACCCAGCAGGGTACTATGTAAATGTAATGGCAAACATTTTAATAATAAACTAAAAACACTCAGACCCCTCAGCCAGGTACCAGGGCCTGGTGCCGAGAGTCTGTTTGAGGATGATCTTGTGGGTAGGAAGAGAAGGAGGATGTTGCAGTGACTCCCATTGCAAAGTGAAAAATACTTGCAGTGATAGGAGCAGGCTGAACAAACTCTACATGTATTATCAGCATATATAATTTACTCATGGAGCTCAAAGTGAGTTTGGGGAGCCCATCACCAAATTACATTAATTGCTATAAATCACTACCCTTCACTAAGCAGTGTCTATGTGTCAGCATCAAATTTGTCTTTAGCACCTCATTGTATGCTTGGCTGTTGGAAGAATGGAAGCTCAGAGAAGTTAAATAAATTCCCCCAGATCACCATTAGTCAGGATTAGAGCTGGCATTTAAAACCAAGCATTCAGATCCTGGAGCCTGGGTGTCTGCCTGCTTCAGATACAATGAGGACCAGAGCTGGAATGGCAACAAGCTTGTGCCAGGTCTGCTGAACCCCAAGCAATGCTTGACCTTCTTCCTGGAAAGATATGGAGATGGTGGGAGCTGACTATGGGGAGGAGGAATGACCTGGAAATCTAGATCAAGGATGTAGCTGGTGTCATGGTTACAGGGTGGGAGGGGACTGTGTCAGCAAATGGGGGAACTTGAGAAAATTCCCAGGTTGTACTAGTGGTAAAGAACCCATCAGCCAATGCAGGAGACGTAAGAGACACAGGTTTGATTCTTGGGTTGGAAAGATCCCCTGAAGGAGGAAATGGCAGCCCAGTGCAGTATTCTTGCCTAGAGAATTCCATGGACAGAGGAACTTGGCAGGCTACAATCCTTGGGGTCTCAAAGAGTTGGAAATGTCTGAAGTGACTTAGCACGCATGCACAATAGAGACCTTTGTGTCCTCAAAGAAGTTAGCAGCCCACGTAACATTTCAAAGAGAGTTTGCTGCCTTTATTTATTTATTTTTTTAGAAAGCTCAGTAAATTCAGACCTGACCTGCCTTTAAATGTCTCAATCTCACATACTTAAGTGATGCCTATATGAACATAAATGCTGAAGACAGAATCCTGGTGCTTCGGAGAGGTAAAGACAAAAATAGTTGGCTTTTTGTGTTCAATTCGCCAACAATCTCTTCGAGGTTTGTGAATTTCCTACAGGTTGCCCCTATCTCCACCTCCCCACCCGTGGACAGCATTGATCCCTCCACCAATGCTGTTGTCCCAGACCACACTGACCAAGTAGGGCAGCTGTCCAAAGCCCAACCCACCAGAAGGGATTCCAGAACCATGCTCTCAGCTCTCAGCTCCTGGGTGGTTACCAGTGGCTTCCTGCCTTCTTGTCAGCCTGGGTTTGTGCCTGTAGTAGCAGGGTCCATTTTATGGAAATGCTCCTGCTTGCTCTTCCTTTCAGATTTTCCTAGTTGACCTCCCTGCTCTTTGCCAGAGGCATCTGTTGCTTTAGGGAAGATTAGGGTGTTGAATTAGGAATGCAAAGAGAGTGAAAGATTCAATATTCAGCCTAAAGACTTCAGTGAAACATAAGTCTTGAAAGCCTGGCTTTACCAAGAGGGAAAAGGGCTTTCTACATTGTAAATGTAAGCCTTAGGTAGAGCTAACTCAGGATTTCCTGGCAAGGTTCCCACCCACCGTGAGACCTGTTTAGCCTGGGTGAGGAGACAGGGGCCTGCTGCTGGACAGAGACAAGGCAGGAAGGTGTTCGGAGTCTCTGAGCATTTGGCTTTACTCAGCAAGTTCACCGCCTTTACGTTCAGAGCTTTGTAGTCTACAAGTGCCTGTGTTTCCAAGCATTTTACTCTGTGCCTTATTTCCTATGAGCTCAGCAGAATGAAAAAGAATAAAATAAGAATAAGAGAAAAAGAATAAAAAAGAAAATACTTGTCAAGAAGAAAGGCAAGACTTGAGTTGTGCAGGCTCAGATTTTTCTAGCCCCCAGGTGGGGTGGCAAGGTGGCTGACTATTGCATGCTGAAGCTGCTGCAAGTTTCTCAAAAAAGAAAAAATAAAAAAAAAATGGAGGGGAGGTGGGTGAAATGCAACACCTTAGGGAGGATAAGAGATAAAGGAAGAGGTAAGAGATAAAGGAGCTGCTTATTTCTCACTCTCAAAGTCAAGGAGACCTTCCTGACCACACAGGCGCAGAACGGCTCCTGGAGGGTGAAAAAGGGAGGGGGCACCCCCAGGGCTTCCCTGTGGCTCAGACAGTAAAGAATCTGCCTGCAGTGCAGGAGACCTAGGTTTGATCCCTGTGTTGGGAAGATGCCCTGGAGAAGGAAATGGCAACCCACTCCAGTGTTCTTGTCTGGAGAATCCCATGGACGGAGGAGCCTGGCGGGCTACGGTTCATGGACTCACACAGAGTCAGACACCAGTGAGCAACTAAGTTTCATTTTCACCTTCACCACATCATAGTAGGTGATGTCAACCTGCCCATAGGCCTCTTCACTAGAATCCATCTTGGCTCAGAGACGCACATGCACACAGCGGAGGACTCTGAGTTAAACCCAGTATGGACTCAAAGCCAGGCAAAAGCAAGATGACTGGTCAGGAGAAACCCAGCAGGACTCCCCATATCAGTGACTCAGACGACACCAGGGCGCGGCTCTCTCTCTGAGCCCACCGGAGCGAGTCTATTCACAGGTACTCTTTCCTTCAGATAAACACTTCACTTTTTTCACTACTTTCCGTCCCTTTGCGGAAGTTCATTTCTACACAGCTGATAGGCCAGCACCTTGTCACAGGCCACTGGCCCTGGTGGTTCAGTGCTCTAGCCTGCCTTCACTCTCTGGCTGGGGAACCAAAATCTTATTTCAAGCCGTTGCAGGCCACCAGGGATCACTAGCCCATGCCCTCCCTCGACGCCTCTTCAGACCGTGGGAATGATGCCCGGGCCACATCCCCGTGGACATCTACCTGACAATCCTGGCTGCCCCCTAATTTCAGTTTCCTCCCTCAGTGCCTAGAATTTGAATTCCCTTCCTAGCTTGATTTATCCCCACTCACCCTCTCTCTTTCTGTTTCTAATTCGACAAACTTCCTTCCACTGAAAAATGCAGTGCTAACCATATTCCTTGGAGGTTTTGACTCATATTTTGAACTGTTTTTCAAGCACTAATTATTTCTTTCATGTTATTCAGAATCAATGTTTCCTCATTTGGAATCCCCCCTGCCCCCACGGAATTTAATGTATACGTATGAAAATTAAGGCCAGTTTTAGCTGAAAATAGATCCTCTGGGAGGTCTCTGCAATCAGCTGACTGGCGCAGTTAAGAGGAAGCTGGATGGCTGACAACCGTTGGGGCTTCAGATGGGGATGAAATAAGCTGGTGCCACAGCTGGACACTTCTCAGGGGTGTCCTGCCAAGACGTCATTTACCAAGTTGCTTGCAAGGAGGAGCAGGGTTGTGTGGGGGGGCTGGGACCTGGTGGCTGGTGGCCCAGCACACTCTGCTGCCCCAGAAGCAGCTGGGGTGTGGGGGGCCATCTGAATGTTTCAGCAGAACTGAGGTCTGCAAATTTTCAGGGGAATGTTCTCCTGAGGAGGGCAGCCTGCAACTCAGAAACCCAAGATGCTCTGCATGTAAACAGTGTCCATGTAACTCATTAGGTAGCAAAACCCAAGCTGAACAGACACAGTGATATTTGTGGTCCTCAGTTATCCTGCTTAGGGTAAATATCCATATGTACTACTGCAGGTGTACCAGGATCCGCAGGGTACAGGGCGCTGCCCCGGAACCCCCTGGAGGAGTGGGTAATATACAGCACGTACACTTTACTAGCTTTTTTTAATTTCCAAAACACATCTGGATCTAAGGTTTGGAAGAATCACTTCTCAAATACTTTTCAAGGAACATCTTTTTAATCTGTAACCCAAAGAGATCAAACATGAGGAAGCAAAGGATGTGTGCATTGCGAGGTGGTAGTGTGGAGACTTAGAGGAAGTAGGGAGAACATACGTCCTATTTCAGAGGCGTTATGGTGAGGGTTGCAAGTCCCCTGTGCTGCCTTCAGTAAACACTGGCACTGCCCATTCCAACAGCATCATTCTGCAGAACTCCCCTCCTTTGCCTTATTTTTTTAAATGATAAAATCAACCCAGACGGCTCAGCAGATTAAAGAATCTGCCTGCAATGCCAGAGACACAGGAGATACAGGTTCCATCTCTGGGTCAGGAAGATCCCCTGGAGTAGGAACCGGCAACTCACCTCAGTATTCTTGCCTGAAAAATCCCACAGACAGAGTAGCTTCGAGGGCTAGAGTCCATAGAGTTGCAAAGGGTCGGACCTGACTGAGAGACTCTACACACACACACACACACACACACACACACACACACACAACCTTTATATAGAGTGTCCAAGTGGCAGGTACTGTCCTAACACTTCGCATATATTATCTTGAGTCATCAGTCCTCAAAACAGAACTTCTATTTTACAGATGGGAGAACTGAGGAGCTGAGAGCTTGAATGACTGGATACACCACCACGTGGCAAGTGATGGACACAAGTAAGCCAACTCAGGGAGCCCATGCCAAGGGCCCCACAAGGTTCTCGGGTGCCCCAGTCTGCTCTCCAGCGGAAGGACTGGGGCACTTCTGTGAGAGGAAAGTGGATACAGCTTCCCACGTGGAGAGAACAGGCAGGGTCAGGAGGTCAGAGCTGCTTTTCCACTGCTGGCACTTCTTTTGAGATATTATATCTTTAAGTCAACCTTCATGCCGTCATTGCTAAAATGAGATTTAGAATCCTATCTTATAGGGTGGTTGATTTGATGAAATGGATAAAATGATAGCCCCTTTCAACCCAGGTCTCCTGCATTGCAGGCAGATTCTTTACCAGCTGAGCCACAAGGGAAGCCCAAGAATACTGGAGTGGGTAGTCTATCCCTTCTCCAGCGGATCTTCCTGACTTAGGAATCTAACCAAGATCTCCTGCATTGCAGGCAGATTCTTTACTAACTGAGCTATCAGGAAAGTCCTTTCCTATATCAGAGTATCTCAAACTAAAAACCCGTTCTCATCTTAGGACTTTTACATTACCTGATCCCTCTGCCTAAAGGTTTACGAATGCAGTCTCCACCTGGTTCCTTCTCCTAGTTTAGGTCTCAGCCTCTCAGAGAGAATGTCTTTAGCCCCGATTTTATCACATCCATCCAGAAATCTCTATCACACAACCTCGTCTTATTTCCTTCATAGTATTTATCATCAGCTTTTTATGTGTAATTTTCCTGTCTTCTTAGATGTTTATTTCTATCATGGCTGTCTCTCTCATTCCATAAAAATGAAAGCTCTAGTATAAAAGGCATCTTTTTTAGAATTCCGGTTCAAAGTGTTATACCTTGTACCTAGTATAGGGTCTGGCATAAGGGATGTGACCATACTATAATTCTTAAATAATTGGCTAAACAAACAGTACTCCTTGTATGTCATTTCCTATCCTATCTCCTATTTCTGCCTCCAGAAAGAGAATGCAAATTCAGTCAAATACAAAAAGTGCCTGGGGATATTCTGACTGGGAAGTGTTTGCACCTCTTGCCCTTTTGCTTTCAAGCCAACCAAAATTTCCATGAAAATTAGGATAAAAAGGACAGACAGAAAGCATCACAAGTTTTAGAATATGTGTGGATTTGACCTATTACAGGATAATAAGATCTTCTACCTTCTCATACTATTTAAAGACATGCTTAATCTTGTCCAATTTATGTTTTGATGTCGTACTCATTAAGCAGCTCAATTCATGTGGTTCTAACACCTTAAATTAGGAGATATTCCTGTAACACCTGCATGTTCCTGTATTCTTAACCCCTTGAAGAAAAACAGAAATAAAAAAGATTTATACCAGCTCCAGAACCATGTGAATGAAGACACTCAACAGGTTGAAGAGTGAGGCCATATGGCAGTACTTAGAATTTGACAGTCTTAATTAAGCAATCTGCTCACCAGCATCACCAGTGAGAAACCTGGCATGATGATTGTCCTCTTCCCTGCCCCCTAAGAGACATTTCCAATGTGCGCATGTGCTAGGTTCTAAAAATTCTCATGCACGAAGCATAGCCTGCAGTCATAGAACATCAGTCCTGAAAGGGACCTTAGCAATAGAGTAGAACACCCTCAATCACTTCAGTCATGTCCAACTCTTTGCTACCCTATGGACTGTAACCTTCCAGGCTCCTCTGTCCGTGATACTCTCCAGGCAAGAATACTGGAGTGGGTTGCCATGCCCTCCTCCGGGGGATCTTCCTGATCCAGGAATCAAACTGGTGTCTCCTACGTCTCCTCTATTGCAGGTGGATTTTTTTTTTTTACTAATGAGCCACCTGGGAAGCACAAAGCTGGAAACAAGATAGGCGGGAGAAACATCAACAACCTCAGAAATGTGGATGATAGCATTCTAATGGCAGAAAGTAAAGAAGAACTAAAGAACCTCTTGATGAGGGTGAAGGAGGAGAGTGAAAGAGCTGGCTTAAGATTAAATATTAGAAAACTAAGATCATGGCATCTGGTCCCTTTATTGCATAGCAAATAGAAGGGGAAAATGTGGAAGTAGTGACAGATTTCCTCTTCTTGGGCTCCAAAATCACTGAAGATGGTGACTGCAGCCATGAAATCAGAAGACAATTGCTTCTTCACAGGAAAGCTATGACAAACCTAGACACTGTTGAAAAGCAGAGACAATACTCTGCTGACAAAAGTCCATACACCTAAGGCTATGGTCTTCCCAGTGGTCACGTACAGTTGTGAGAACTGGACCGTAAAGAAGGCAGAAAGAATGCCAAAGAATTGATGCTTTTGAACTGTGGTGCTGGATAAGATTCCTGAAAGTCCCTTGGACAGTAAGGAGGTCAAACCAGTCAATCTTAAGGGAGATTAACTCTGAATATTCACTGGAAGGAGTGATGCTGAAGCTGAAGATCCATTATTTTGGTCATCTGATGTGAACAGATGACTCATTGAAAAAGTTCTGATGCTGGGAAAGACTGAGGAAGGAAGGAGGAAAAGAAGGAAAAGAGGGTGTCAGAGAATGAGATGGCTGGACGGTATCACCAATGAAATGAACATGAACTTGGGCAAACTCCAGGAGATGGTGAGGGACAGGGAGGCCTGGCGTGCTGCAGTCTATGGGGTCACAAAGAGCCGGGCACAGCTGGGCAAATAAACAATGACAAAAAGAACACCCTCACAGTGAACTCTCCTGCTTTTGCCAGCCCAAATCTTCCTGGATGCCTTGATTGGTTCGGGGATAGACATGTGACCCAAGCTAGACCCAGAGAGTTAGTCATGGAGTGTTTGTTGGGACACTTGGAAAAAGAGATGCTCTGGGTTGTTAAGCTAGAAGAATGAAAGGCTGGAACTTCTGGTGGCCATGCTGGAGGAAATCCCTCTGACAGTGAGGGGTACTAACACTATATAAAGCAGAGCTGAATAATGGTGATATTGATGATACCATTACAGCATCTAGATCCAGGTGTTCCTGAAGCCAGATCAGACCTTGAGATGTTCAATCATGTGAGCTGATTATTTTGTGGTTTTCCTAAAGCCAGTTGGGAGTTGGGTAACTTCGGAATCCAATCAAAATAACCCTAATAGATCCTCATTATACAAATGGGGAAACAGGGGTCCAGAGAGGAAAAGGGTCATACACGTTAGTGTCTGAACTGGAACAGACTCAAGGATTCTGCACTCTTTTAGAAAACTTGTCTTCTAGATGTCTTCCCCAGTCTAGACCCTGGGGTTTGCCAGGGGCCCTGCTCTCACCCTTGTTTCATACTCTGGTACTTCTTAATCATCCTACCTTCTGCCCCAACCAGCTCTCCTTCTACATACCTCCCATCCATCCCATCTCAGATCTTCTGAAATGTCTCCGTGTAAGCCTGAGCCTCCCCAGCAGTTCTCTCTTATCCGTGTCCTATTCTGAACTTCCAGAAAGCCAGCCGCACTGATCACAGGGCCCCCCTTTTCACCTAGTCCCTGTATTGGTGATTCAAAACACTGAAGGTAGATTTCAAAGTCGCAGTCAATGCCAGCCATTCCCTGCCCTTGCATCTCGCCATAGTGTCCTCCGCTTCCCTCACCACCAATAAGAGCTGCTGTCAATGACAGCAGTGGTGTGATACAAACAACACGTGTGTTTTGTCTTTGGAGCATATCATCTGACCCGCACACCTGTCTCAGGAGCAAGGGTGACTTCATGGAGGTGACTGTAGATGCCTATCAGGGGCAGGTGGAATAAAGGAGGAAGCTGATTAGATGACAGGAAGACAGTGGAGACTGGAGAAGCACCAGGAAGGCCTCAGCCACTGTTACTGCTAAACTACTTCCAGCAGAGTTTTCAGAGCCCTTTACAGACCTGAGCATTTAATCCTCAGAACAACCTATTGAGGCTGCTACCACTGTGATTCATTTGCCTCTGTGGTCTATATTCTGGAGACCCAGTACTTCCCAGAAGTTATGAATTTTTAAAAATGAAATTCTCAATGTTGACAACAAATTCCTTTCATTAAACACTTCAGACTCCTACACTGAGCTGCCAAACAGGATAAGCAGGACATATCGGTGGGACAGATTTAGTCCATGAGCTGACAATGTGATTCCTCTGGTCTATTTATTCCTTTCATTCCACTGATAAGAAAATTTATGCCAAGAGAGCTCTACCCATATCCACATTCCTCTTCTCCTAAGGCCCTCTTATCCTGTTACCTCGTATGTTTCCCAATCTTCAAAGTACAACTTAGGACCCTAGTCTAATGGAGGATCTCAAGCATTTTACCATATCCCTCTCTGGTGTGTATATGTGTTCTTTTTAGTCTGCAATTGTTTTATATCACTTTACATTTATGAAATGAGGTAGTTAATGTAATGAATTTATGAGGATCATAATAAATATTAATTAGCTGATTAGTCAACTGCTACAGTTATGTTGGTGGTAGTAGGTGGGGAGCAAACATGTAAAAATATTACCTTTCTATAGGATTCTGTTTACATATAGTAAAAAGTCATGAATGTAAACAGAAGTTCATATTCAGACCCAAAGTATAATCACCTTCATGATGATGGAGTGAATTAAGTGACACCAGAATAATTTTCTTTGGTATATCATGACAGTTTAAAACAAATATACCACTTATAACTCCAACCTATTCAGATCTATGTAGACTGTAGTACAGGGCATGTTAAATAATTTCACTAATCAGCTAATCAGTCTCCCAACCTGAAAGAACATGCAAGTTAGTAGTGCAGAGGACAATCAGAAAATGGAAAGGAAATTATCATTGGTTTCTTTTCCATTTTTTTAAAATCACTAAACTGAAAACCAAAAGAACTTAGGAAGTTCTCAAGGATAGAGGATATACACAGACAAAATCCTGAGTCAGCTTGAACTCAAGAAACAGGAATTCCTCCACCTGTCAGGTTGGAAAGTTCATCCATTTACTACCACTCAAATGAAACCTTTTTAGCAGGGTCAAAAGGGCCTTTGTTTTGACATTTAATTCACTGGCGATGTATTTCCTGTGTTAGGATGCAAAACACCTCTCACATTGCTTTTTCATTAATTGCCTTCATTTTTCAAGTTCCCCGTGTGATTTATAGTCAATTAAAAACACCCTCAAAAGCCATGACTCATGTATGTTAAGTACAAATATGATTAATGGGACACCACGGACTCCGTGGGTGACCTGGCTACCAACCAAGGTCAGTGTCAAGGTGGCATGACCAAGAAACGTCTTGGTGAAAGGAACACGGGCGAAGGGCCAAAAGCCAGGAGTATAGGGTCACGGGTAATCTGGCACCAGGCCCATTCAAAAAAAGCAAAATAGATACTTTTTTCCATATTACAGAGGAAGAATGAACTTGTCTATGAACAGAAAAAACATAATGCAGTAGAAATTTTCTATTTCATCCAGATTGACAAAAACAGATGGGAAAATTAAGCAGCAAATTTCCCTGATGGATCATCACCAACATCAACAAAAGCTACAAGGCCACAAGACCACAGAACTCTGGATAAGAGCCAGAGCACAGAAACCCTGGACTCAAAATTGGATGCCACCAATTACATGCAATACAACCATGGATAAATGGCCTCGCCTAGCCCAGCCTCAGTATCCTCACCTGTAAAATGGGCACATGAGTGTATTTTTCCCTTAAGGTCTGTTATGAGGTTCAAGGTGACACTCCACACTTAGAGAGCATGCAGTAAATATCAACTATGAAGGCCATAGATGCTGCACTGGTCAACTCTAGGGGAGCCTTTTAAATTTCCCAACATCTGCCCCTAATGTGGGCACACTTGTTACATTTTCTGGAAGTTCTCTAATACCTTAAATCAGTGGTTTCCCACAAAATGAGGTAAACAAAAACATTTGGCACATTTTTGCAATACAAATTTACTCAAAAGACTGACTTCTCTTTTGTTCAGTTCAGTTCAGTTCAGTCGCTCAGTCATGTCCGACTCTTTGTGAATTGGTCCTTATTCCTATTTTGTTTGTTTTTTGATAACAATGACATTTTAAAAGTCTGGCCAAAGTAAACGGAGGTAGTCTCACTTTATCTCACTCATTAGCCTGCTTCTTCTTCTTCTTTTTTTTTCATATTCAGATTAAGAAAAATGTTGTAAAATACACTTTTATCAATCCAAGATTTTTTAAAAATTCTATTGGTCCATGAAATTCAAATCCTAGAATCATTGCTTTAGATTCTTTTTTAATCTCTTCAGATTTTAATGGCCATGATTTGTCGACTAAATTCAGGTTTAGATGGCCATTATAAGGATACCAAACCTATCTAAGATCTATGTATAATAATAATACTAACAACAGCAATAATAATAATAGCAATGGCAAGAATAATAGTAATAATACTACCAGCTTCCAGCTACTCACAACTAAGTTCTAAGCATCTTTCCATCAATCATTGCATTAACTCTAGAGGTAAAGACTGTTGTTATCCTTCTTAGAGAGATGAAATAATTCAGACTTGCAGGATTTGGATAACTCACTTATTGTCATGCAGCTAACATGGGACTATGTCATTTGTTTGAACTCTAGTCAACATGAGTTTTAAACTGTATAACTTTAACCTCAATACTATAATCATCAGAAGAATGCAATCGGGGCCCATCCTTACTACAACTATCAGAAGGTCCCTGCCTGGTTGTTTCCAAGAGGGGGCAGTGAAGAAGCTGTTCTGCTCAGGGGAAAGCACGCCCTGCCAAGAAAAGCAGGAGGTAGTCCCAGGGGTATGGTCTCCTGTCCTGTTTGAATGGCGGTCTTTGTCTCATCCCTGTGTTGACCCAGGTTAGTCAGAGGCAGCGGCCTCCACTGTGGCCTCATTACATCTCTTTCAGGAGTGTCTTTTTGACTGGGGTCGCTTTGCTGTGTTAGAGACAGTGAGCTTACGCCCATACTTGAGTTCCTCCATGCTGTCCAGCCTCTCTCGCAGTTAGCTTGGCTCTGTGATTAGGTCTGACCAAGAGTGTGAACAGAAACAATACATGTCCCTTTTGAGCTCAAGTGGCTAAACATCCATGGTGCCTTCTCCACCCTTCTCCTTGTCCCCCTCTCTGCCAAGCTTGATGGCAGGGCCAAGAAGGGAGCAGCTTGCGTCCTCGAGTTCCTGCGTGGAGGGCAGCTCCATAAAGGAGAGTTACCCAGAGAGAGGCCAGCTACGGTTCCCCTAGCAAACAGACCCCGCCCTGGTGCCAGGAAGGTCTGTCTGAGCTGATTAGAGCAGGGCAGAGTGCTCCGTTCTGTGATTTTTCAGGACACAAGATAGCCAGGGCCTTATCACTTGGTCTTTGTCCACATCAGCCGGTTGGCTGGTCAGCTTTCCAGGCCAACTCTTCTTCTGGAGCCTGGGAGGCTGTAACCGGGGTCACTACCCAAATCTTGTGGTACCAAGATAGTGGCTACCAGAATCGCATGATTTTCACATTGCAGAAGAAGCAACCTCATCAACCAGTTTAAGAGAATTCTGGGTCTTGGAAGCCTCGAAGGACCACCTACAACCAACCTCGGACAGAGCCCTCCCTGAGTCCAAAGATCATGAGCGGATGTCTCCTTTCTGAGTTTTTGCCTTTTAAATTGTCTTCCCCTTTCTTCTTGTACTTCTCACAGAAAATGAGAATAATCACATCTTCCCAGCTCACCTTTCAAGACTGAGATGAAGCCAAGTGCTCCTGAGTTGGGGGCTTTGCATCACACTGTGAAAGATACAGTGATAAAGCTCCCTTGGTTACTTTAGAAGAAATAGTGGGATGCCATGTTTTGATCCTAGACGCTTGTTGAAAAATGGCCCTTTAAAGACGAAAGCAAGTCTAGTTACTGGAAAGGAGAGCAGAATAAAGAGTTATTTGGATGTGAGGAAAATAAAAGGCTTTAGAACAACTGAAGGAAAAATGTATCGGAGTGAGCAGTGAATAAAATATTATGGAAATAAAAGGAGTGGAGGTGACCATTAGTAACAGTTAAAGCAGAAAGAGATAAATCAGTGAGAATTGAAGAGAAAGATGAAAAAGGATAAAAGGAAATATTACTGTCTGAACAAAGAGAGCAGGAAGTCGTGGACAGAATAAACATTTATTGGAAGGTGCTGAATGCTGAGCACAGAATTGGTTGAATATAAGCCTGGGGTATGAGCAGATATACTATGTCTGCCAAACAAAGAGACAACACTTTCAGACAAGTTTACAGAATGGTGAAAAGTGTGGACATCAATTGATTGATTATGCTGTATTTTATACTTCCTGCAAGACAAAAATTCACAATGATTGGAAGTCAAAGCTCTTGTAAAATATTACAAAGACAAAAAGAAAAATGGAACATGTCAGTGTCACAGGAGGAGTTCAAGGTAATGTTACTAACCTGGTTTCTTTTAACCTCTATTATTACCTAGATCATCAGCTTATATTTACATGTTACTGAATGATCCCTAACCATTTCCAGGATCTTGGCAGTGACCTCACATATCTAAGTACACTTAAACCACTGATTCTGTTTGATTCTTCCCAGTTTTCCTCCAGATGTTAGCCTTGTGACAACATGGTCTTCATTCTGAGAGAACGCACCACTCACTAACTTTTTGGCTAATCACATTTTTCAGAGATAGAAAAGGTCTTGTGTTGGACCACAGAGACATGCATGAAAGGAACTAAGAATGAGAAGGGGAGGAGGGAGATGTAAAATATTGGTTGTTTGGGGGAAAAAATCTGTTCAAAGTTTTGGACTTTTTATTTCCTCCTGCATGTTGAATAGAGCAAAATACACTGTTATTACTTCCAGAAATCCAGATTTTCCCAAACAGTAGTCAGTAGGCATTCTCAGCTCTGTGAAAACTTTCTTCTTCATTTAGGCACAATTAACCTTATTCACAGTATCTATGACAACCTATGCTCACTGTTTTGAGATAAACTGAAAAGTGGCAGCCCAGATCTGTTCTTTGTCCATTTTTTCCCCCTAGTAATACATATAGACCCACAGTTTTACTGACAGGGGAGGGGGCTGGTCAGATTTTGCTGATCCAACAATTCACTTACAAAATCACATATAAATTTTAAAATATCCTCAAATCACCGACTTTTACTGAAGGTGCTATCATTGATAATCAACCCAGTTCCATTTCACTTTTACTAGCTTACACAGAATCAACAACCATAACCCACTAAATTACTTAGAGGATTAAAAAAAATAAAAATCCTATACAGACACACACAAGACTGTAATATTGGAATGTACAGGATGGTCTAGTTTAAATTAAAAAGATCCCCCAAAGTATGATTGTTTCCAGCTTCTCAGAGGTGAATTAAAAGCTGTTTGGTGTCGTGAAGATTACAGAAGCAATCACATTTATGGGCCTGCTTTGCATACCAACTCTATTAATTTCCATACTCAGGGTGGCTTCACATTTCCACACATGTTAATATAGATGCCATTTGGGATAATCACTTGGAAAAAAAAGGGAAAGGAGAGAGAGAGACAGAAGAAAGGGAGATGAAGCAGACGAGAGGAGAGGAGAGCCAGAAAAAATGGTTCTCGGAAGCCACATTCCATTTAAAATATAATGATTCTGATAAACAGAAGAATCAAAAGACAAATGAGAGTTCCTGATGGCCTGACCCAGGAGTCACAACAGGGATCAAATTAACAATGAAACCACATGTTGGAATTCACTCACTGGGCCAGTCCTGCACCTTGTCATTATAGACCCTAATTACTAAAATGATTTCATTGGCATAATTGCATCAAGACATGCATGGGCTTCACCTTGCAGGGCTCCCTCGATCCTCAACACTGCATCTTCATTACTGTGTTCCTTTCAACCCTTAAAACATGTCCCAGCCTCACAGAACAGTCCAGTTGAGCCGGCTGAATGTTCTTCCCCTTTCACTTAAACATGCTCGCCACAGCACAGGAGTGAAGGAACACAGTAAGCCCGCAAGGCAAACCTGGGACCACGGCAAGTGTAGAGTTATCTTCCCCAAACCACAGAGCATCTGACCAAGCTAAGCCACCGTTTTCATATCCTTCACTCCCAAATGTTAAAGAATGGTGCTCAAGAGCCTGCAATTAAATGGTTATTTGCCTACCATCAATTTTAAATTCATTGTGCTAAAACAAAACCATGCTTTTTTTGCATCTAGCAATGCAGTCCATGCCCTCGTAAAGATAAAACAATATAATATTGGCATTAAAAGGAGGAAGATATTATAACCACAGATCTGAGGGTAGTATATTTTAAGGAAATCAATTGGAATTTGGGGGAGTTTGAGCTTAATCCACAAAATAGCCAGTAGAGCTTTAGAATCTTTCAGAAAACCACATTATTAGTCTTAAGAGTGTAAATTCCTATACCTAAAAATTCCCAGAAGCTAACCTCCTCTTCTGGCTGTTATTTTTATCCAGTGCTACATATGAGAAATCCAGGTAGAACAGCAATCCACAGGAAGACAATGGTCTGTTCTCAGGATCTGCCCAGAGAAAATGGATTTCAATTCCTTCCCATAGGTCAATACTCATGGTGGAGGCTAGTGGTCCCCTTTCCTGGGAGCAGTCAGGAAATGCTCGCTGGTGATCACATGTGACAGAGACACACACCACTTGATTTACCTCTAAGCTGACAAAGTCCTAATTTAAGACTTTCCACCCTGGGTCAAACAGTGACAAGAAAATTGATCAGAAAACTCTTAGCTTAGGGAATCCCGTATGCTGAGGGACATTCTTAAACATCAGTGAATAGGCCAAAAGCACTGTTGAGTGACTTTGCTTACAGTTTAAAATTGCCTGGTCCTCAATGAATTCAGCTGGCTGATCGATATGGAACACTTTCTGCTGAAATCCAGGAGTGCAGTCCAAATCTTCTGCAGATGTTAGGAGCAGCACCTGAGAA
This sequence comes from Muntiacus reevesi, assembly GCF_963930625.1. Classification (NCBI taxonomy): domain Eukaryota; kingdom Metazoa; phylum Chordata; class Mammalia; order Artiodactyla; family Cervidae; genus Muntiacus; species Muntiacus reevesi. The sequence goes on along the minus strand of NC_089250.1, from coordinate 222,836,384 downwards.
AACCAAAGCCATCAATATTTTAACGCAGCTTATATGTTTGCCCTGCTAACTTTTTACCAAATCTGTGACTTTTAGAAATGAGCTGAGGTTTTAATTTCATTTCCCAAATGAAGAGGTAAGTTGATACTTCTCCTGTGGCTGCCAACCATTCACTTTGGCAATGAGACTTGGAAAACACGCAAATGGGAACAGCTGTTGCAGTTTCCATTAAGTTGCAGTTAAAGAAATAACTTTGTCAGATTTTTACACCTGCTTAGAATCTCACCATGGTTTTCCATGTGTGAAATTTCATTACAGAAACTGTCAATTTCATATGATGCCTGAGCGAAAACCAGCTTCACTTTCATAGATGCAAAGGATCATTGTCACCGATGAAGAGGAGGAAAACAGAACTATTTCACTGGAAGTTACTTCTAACAAGAATTCAAGGGCTCTAGACCTTCACAGTACAACATGGTGGCCATGAGCCACCCATGGATTCTGAGCACCTGGAATGTAGCCGTGCTGAAAGTGTCAGCAGAAAGTACATGTGGAATTTTGAAGACTAAATACCGAAAACAAAAATAAAGTAAAATGTATAATTAATGATCTGTATATAGATTACATGCTAATATGCTATTTTACAGATTGGACTAAATAGAGCCACTATTAAAATTAATTTTACCCCTTTCTTTTTACTTCAATTAGTTCCGTTATTAGGCAATTAAAATTTTACAATTGCTTCTGAAGTCTCAGCTTTGTCTTTGAAAATTCTTAGGGCATTTCACTCAGAAGTCAAAAATTCAGGTTATATGATTTGGAACATAAAAGTTGAGTGACAACTGCAGTCTCCACAGCAGCACTATGATGTACTTAGCTTATTATAAAACACATTTAACAGATAAGGGGCCCAACGTTCTGTGTGTGTTAGTCACTTAGTCATGTCTGACTCTGCAACCCCATGGACTGTAGCACACTGGGCTCCTCTGTCCATGGAATTCTCCAGGCAAGAATATAAGTGGGTAGCATTTCTCTTCTCCAGGGGATCTTCCCGACCCAGGGATTGAACCCGGGTCTCCTGCACTGCAGGCGGGTTCTTTACCCTCTGAGCCACCAGGGACGCCCTCTAACATCCTAGAGAGGTTAACAGCTGCTCCAAACCACACAGCTGGAATGGGTGGAGCCAGGATCTGAATCCAGGTTTAAGTGTCCTCCGCTTTTGACAGAGCTCTGCTCCCACCCTTCAGGCAGGACTTCGCCTGGGATATTTCTCTGAAACCTGTGGGATGCTGCTTTATCTGAGTCTGGTGCCAGCAGCCAGTGTGTAGAAATTCACATCCCCAATACCATCACCACAACTGATGAGAACTGCTGTGTGTTCACCCTCAGGTGAGACAGTTAAGAGGCAACCATTCTGTCTCCCACTTGGCCCTGAGCGCCAATTGTCCACGGTGGTATCTGGCTTGATAGCTCATCGTGCATCAGATGTCTTCTCCTTGGCTCATTTTCTCATCCCGTGTTGCTATTTTTCTGACATCACCCTCCAAATAAGACTGTTGGCACTCAAGTCTTTGACTCAGTGTCTGCTTCTTGGGAAACTAAACTTTGATACCATGAGGGAAACTCTTAACCACTGTACACAGGCTGTTGAAAACTCATTATAGTCCCTACCAGCAAACTCAAAGGAGTGCGCAAAAGGTTGGAAGCTGTGGAACCAGGGCCTCTCTCTAAATATGAACTCTCTGAAATGCACTGAACCCAAGGAACGAGAGCAAGAATCAATCTCCCAGGGTTCACAGTGTGGCTGGCCTGAGAAACATCAGAGGAATTGAAATGGGAGAGTCACCACCCTGACCGGCATCACCCTTCTAAAAATCAAAGGGGGAAGGATGCTCTAGTTCCATATGAGAACTTCTGCGTGTAAATCTTTCCGTTGCCTTGAGAGCAGGGTCTGGGTAGATCGCTTCTGAGATAACTGCAACACTGACATCCCAAATGGTGCACACAGAAAATGCAGATTCAGGACTCAGAATCATTTGCTGGCACTTTTACAAGCAGAAAATCTATAACTGGCGAACGTTAATTCAGTTAAACATCAAATGGTCGAGGGTCTTCCCCAGGCACCGTGTGCCTACAATTATATATTAACCTTTTAATCAGCTAATTCTTCCCTCAAATCTCAGACCAGGAAACCAGTCATTCCAGAGAGGCTAAGGTAGATGACATTTCTCCAGGGTTGCTGAGCTAAGCATTCAGGACCAACTGAAAGTACAGGTGAGTGGCATTCCTGGTGCTTATCTGTCTGTGGCTCAGTCTCTGTCCTGGCTTGGCAGGTTCTATTCAGGATTCCCCTGGAACCGCAAAAGAAAGATAAGCCATTTCCAACTGCAGACCCTCAGGGAAGGTAGGAGTGGTGTGAGCACTCTCAGAGGTTCAGGTTTTTTTTGTTTTTTTTTTTTTTTCAGAGGCTCAGTTTTGTTTTTGCAAATTCTTGAATCACTCCATCCAGTAGTCAAAATTCAGGTTAAGTGCTTGGCAATATGAACACACAGCACTCTCCTGGGCAAGAGTGACTTAGCAGGGTTAGAACCAGTCAAATAATTCACTCACTTCCTCCTCCTTGTGTCCATCCATTCACTTGCTCCCAGACAATTATTAAACTCCTGGGATTCAGTGAGCTCTTGACTAGGTGTTTTCCTGAAGCTTATAGAGAAGCCCTGTAACACAGTTATTAAAAGCATGAACTCCGGAGTCATTTGACTTCGTTCATTCTTGGTTTTGCCATTTACTGACTGCGATTTGGCATTTTTTCCAATCACTCTGGCATCAGTTTTCTCATGTAGGTAAATATGAAAAATAAGATGTGCATTGACAATGGTCTTGTGGGTCCAATGGAATGAATGAGGCATATAAAGCATTTGGAATAATGCTGCATAGGATAAGCAGTCAAGAGTGCTGTTAGTATAGACTAGAAAAGGTGAGAGGCTTTAACAAATCGTAATTTAATTAATTGATTAACTAAAATTAAAATCTAATGTAAAAGGAAATCACGGGTCTCTTCAGGAGCATCGACAAGCTGGGACCCAGGGACTCTAACATCATTTAGAGGAATCAAAGAAAGCAAACCCGCAGAAGGATCATTTTTGCTTTGATCTCAAAGATGTGTCTGAACTAGCTGGGTAAATATAGAGGAGCCAGAGGAATCTTTTTAACTAACACATACTTTGCTTTCACGTGAATTCCTTTATGCCTCTCCGGGTTTCATGTAACAGATCTCTGAAATGACAAGCCCACATTTTAAAAAGAATCCAGGCTAACTTAATGCTCCTCAAAAGTTGAACATCTGACTGGGCAGTAGTGATAGAATGTTGTAGTTGTTGCTATTGCCCCTTGAGGGAAAGGCTACCCACTCCAGTGTTCTGGCCTGGAGAATTCTATGGATTGTATAATCCATGAGGTCACAAAGAGTTGGACACGACTGAGCGACTTTCACTTCACTTCACTTCACTTGAATTTTTAGCAGATTTGGCTGTAAATAGTATTTGGCTGTGAACTTACATGTCTTCAATTTCAATAACATTGAATTTGGTGGAATATCCCTCAGTGGTTTAAGATAAGTACTCGGACGTTAAAAAGCAGAGACATTACTTTGCCAACAAAGGTCCATGTAGTCAAAGCTATGGTTCTCCCAATAGTCATGTATGGCTGTTAGAGTTGGACCATAAAGAGGGCTGAGTGCTGAAGAATTAATGCTTTTGAATTGTGGTGCTGGAGAAGACTCTAGAGAATCCCTTGGACTACAAGGAGTTCAAGCCAGTCAATACTAGAGGAAATCAATCCTGAATATTGCTGCACTCTAATACTTTGGCCACCTGATGTGAAGAGCTGACTCATTAGAAAGGACCCTGATGCTGGGAAAGATTGAAGGCAGGAGGAGAAGGGGACGGCAGAGGATGAGATGGTTGGATGGCATCACCGACTCAAGGGACTTAGTTTGAGCAATCTCTGGGAGATGGTGAAGGACAGGGAGGCCTGGCGTGCTGCAGTCCATAGGGTCGCAAAGAGTCAGACATGACTGAGCGACTGAACAACAACTCGGACAGTACTCCATACATGGGCAGCCCCTTCTCCAATATCGTCAGGTGTCACTATTTTAAATAGGTGATCTGGACATGCTTTTCCCCATACTCACTTTAACATTTCTAGAATACATGCTATCAGCAACATTCCAAATGCATCTGTAGTGCCCAGGCAGTAATGGTCTTCCTATATGGGTCCTCTGTTCATTCATGCATTAATTGGCACCTCAAAAACAATAAGCAACTGATACACCTTTGAACGCTCAGCAATGATCAAATTTTATGATAACCAAAGGATTTCTATTATGTGAAAATTACTATTAGCCTGCTCATGAAAGCAGATTTATGCCCAGACAGACTATAAACACAGGGCAGAAACACACTGGTTCTGTAGGATTCTAGTTTACCAGCAGCCAGTTACCAGTTGTAACCCTCTGGGGCTCAGTTTCCTCAGAAAATGAGGATAGTATCTTACAGGCTATTATGAAGATTAAGTGAGTTAATTATTATAAAGAGCCTTCCATGGTACTGGACACATAGTAATTGCTCAATAAATGTTTTCTATCATTAGTATTATCGTTTCTCTATATCATGTTTAAACCAATACTTACGATTCACCTATATCCCCCAGGATGAGACAGTGACAAATATCAAAATACTACTTCACTGCTGCTGTAAAATTGTTCAATGAATAGACTGTGCTCGGGAATATCAGAGGGAAACAGCAGGGACCTGACTCAGATAGAAGAGCAGGAGGTAATGTGTACTTGGGGTCAGCTGCCCAGTGACTTATAGGACCAGGGCCTATTGTGGGCTGAACTGTGCTGCTTTTGCAGGACACCGAGCATCCTTGACTCATTTGAAAAGACCGTGATGCTGGGAAAGATTGGAGGCAGGAGGAGAAGGGGACAACTGAAGATGAGATAGTTGGATGGCATCACCGACTTAATGGACACAAGTTTGGGTAAACTCCAGGAGTTGGTGATGCACAGGGAGGCCTGGAGTGCTGCGGTTCACGGGATCGCAAAGAGTCAGACAGGACTGAGCGACTGAGCTGAACTGAACTGACCATCCTTGAAAACGACAGCTCAGGGCCCTGTCCTCTATGGCAAGAGCCACTGCCCTAAGCTTACGCGTGGATAGCGAATTCTGACAACACACTCTCGATGCCTGCTTCTCTTTTTAGCTTCCATTTCTGTGAGGCTGTTCAGAGCCCTCTCTTTCAAAAAGGAAGAGTTTATGTTTGTCCTGACAGGTGCTGATTCAAGAGCATAGCCAACTTTAGACTTCGCTTCCAGAAAAATGGTTTTTTTTTCCTGCCCTAGACTGCAGGTTGCCAAGTGGCAGCAGATGGGACGGATCGGGCCAGCAGATGTGGTGGTTCAGCCAGAGCGGTCTGTCATAGAGGCTAAATTATCACGTTATACCGAGTGCTCCTCTCTGAGCGGCCCTTGCCTGCACCACTCCCTCTGCCTCGGCTCCGTAGCCTCACCCTTGTCCGGCCCTCTAGGCATTGGAGTTTGCAACCCCTGCTTTAGACTCAGGAAATGTGCTTTCCAAGCAAAGAACTCTCCTTGTTATGACTCTCTAGTTATTTTGCATCATGGTACACACAGCTATGTGCTCCTGGCGCTACTGCAGTAGTTTTGGTCACGTGATGAAGCACTGACCAAAAGGAGGGTGGAAGGGTTTTCAACACTAGTCCTGGCCCCTGAGATGCCTTCTCTTACCCACCGGGGATGACAGGAAGGAAGGACTCCCAGGGTGGTGGAATCATCCAGCAGGAAGGACCCAGGAATCGGTCACTGTGTGGAGGCAAGCACCTGGGAGAGCTGCCCAGCAAGGAGACTCCCATGCAAGTGTGGTCTCCAAGATTCCGGGTTGTCTGTGAGCAACAGTCGGCTGACGACGCACTAGACTTGGGGGCGCAGGGCGGAGGGTTTTCTCTGCCACAGCATCACAGGCTGTCCCAGAGGCCAGGGAGAAATAGAACTGAAGACAAGCTTAACACAAGTGTATTCGAAAGTGGCCATAAATAAAAAGAGAGAAACTTACTGCCACAAATAATTATCTCAGCAGGCTGTGAACAACCTCAGATCTCATCCTCTCTTAAGTCAGCTTCTAAATGGTATTTTCCAAGTGAACCCGCTAGTGTCTCCTGGCCCCTTGTTGTTTTCCTTTCACTGACTCGCTCGCTTTTTGCTATTAGGGTAGATGGACAGTTACTTTATCCTCGCCACAAAACACCTCTGGTTCACTCTTGTCAAAGTCGCTCTACTGGAATCAGTTTGGAGGGGCTTAGATTGGCGGGGAAGAAAGGCTACTATCTCTGACTTGCAGGATATAAAAATGTTACAGCAGTGTATCTGACTGATTCTTTATCCTGCCAGGGGCCAAAAACCCTGAGTCCTGGAAGGGTTTATAAAGGCACACTGCCTACAGGAATAGCACAGAGAAAATAAGTGCTTCAAAGACACACACACACACACACGTGCACATTCACATGCATATAGTGATATGTTCACTGTGAATGTCAGTTCATGATATCTACACCCTCCCTGAGTCTGACCTCCTTGAAATATTCCACTGCTTTACAGCCTCCGGATCCAGAACACCTGCCACCTTCTTGGCCATTAATGTAACATACTGAGAAATGATTTCGTGATTCTTGGGAAGATAAAGGGGGAGAATACTTGCAGTTTGGCAAGTCCTGCTGTTTCCTCATATACAATTTGAAACCAGCATTCTAGACCCCATTTCTAATTAAATGCTACTCGGTATCTTTTCTTCAAATTATTAAAAGGGAAGCTGTGTATATCTGGAAAAACATGGGACAACAAGCCAAAACTAATCTGAGACTGAATTCTGCCTATGTGACCAATTCCCTGACTTCCGGCAAGTTGCTTAACCTTGAACAGCCTCTCTGTTTTCTCTAAATGAGTATACCACCACCCATGCATACAGTTACTGGGGGAATTTAATGAGATGATGCAAAAAAGGCTCTCTGCTAGACAGAATAATGGTCCCCAACAGATTCCCTGAGTCTAAGCCCTGAGACCTGGGGGTATGGCATGCTACATGAAAAAGGGGAATTACGGTTGAAAATCACCTGACCTTAAAATAGAGTGATTATCCTGGATTAGGTGGACTCCATGTAATCACAAAGATCCTTACAAATGGAAGAATGAACTGAACACTTAGAGAAAGAGATGTGATGTCATGTGAGAAGGACCCAACCTGCCACTGCTAGACTTGAAGGTGAACAAAGGGGCCACTAGCCAAAGAATGAAAGAAACCCCAAGAAGCTGGAAAAGGCAGCAAAAAACAATTTTCCCCTGGAGCTTCCATTAAAAAAGGCAGTCCTGAGGACACCTTGATTTTAGCCAATGAGACATATTTTGACTTCTGACCTTGAAAGTGAAAGTGCAAGTCACTAAGCCGTGTCTGACTCTTTGCGACCCCATGAACCTACAGCCCATGGAATTCTCCAGGCCAGGATACTGGAGTGGGTAGCCTTTCCCTTCTCCATGGGATCTTCCCAAACCAGGGATTGAACCCAAGTCTTCCATGTTGCAGGCGGATTCTTTACCAGCTGAGCCACAAGGGAAGCCCAAGAATACTGGAGTGGGTAGCCTATCCCTTCTCCAGGGGATCTTCCCAACCCAGGAATTGAACTGGGGTCTCCTGCACTGAAGGTGGATTCTTTACCAACTGAGCTGTCAGGGAAGCCTCTGACCTTCAAAACTGCATGGTAATCGTGTGTGCTGTTTTACATTGCTAAGCCGGCGGTGAGTCATTAAGCAGCCATAGGACACTCATGCTGTTACCAGAGCGCTGACCCATGATAGCCACTCAGAATACAGTGGCTCCCTTTACTTGACTTTTCAACGTATAATGTGATCAAACCAATGGAAAGGGAGAAACAGGAGGGAACGAGGAAGGTAGGATGGAGGGGAACTGAGGGAGGGAGGACAAGAGGGAAGATGAAGAAAGAGTCATGACTTTGAAACCCTTGAACAAGGTCATCAGGAAGTCATGATACAGAGATAACTGCCTCCATGCTCCATTCCTGAGCATAAATAGGCATAGTCATTTTTCTTTTGTCTTAGCCCTTATTCCTTTGAAATGATGGGGTGTTTTGATGTGCTGTTATGACAGAGTGGTTGTGTTCAGTTTTCCATTAATTCCCTTAATCAAAATTAAAATTTCTATTATCTTCTGGGCCCTGGGCTAGATGCCAGAGATGGAGAAATAAACAAAGCCCTTGATAAACTTATTACTAGAAGGAAAGGCAGACACATAGGCATATAAAATATATATTATATACATATGGGAATTAGGAAATGGTTCAAAGCAAAGATTCTTGAACTAGTCTACTTGAGTCCAAATTTACCACATAGTTGCTGTGTGGCCCTGGACAAGTTACTTAACATCTCTGTGCCTTAGTTTCCGCCTTTGTACAATACAGCCATTAATTGCGTCCATTCTCACTGGTTGTGCAATTTCACGAGTTAACATATATCGAAAGGTTGAGGAGAGGGACAGGATTATAATAGGTGCTGTGCTGTGCTCAGTCATTTCCGACCCTTTGCAGACCCTTGGACTGTAGTTTGCCAGACTCCTCTGTTCAAGGAATTTTCCAGGTAAGAATATTGAAGTGGTTTGCCATTTCCTACTCCACATAACAGGTGCGACCTGCTACCTATTGTTATTATTTGTATTAATATAAAGGAATATGTATTAAGTGTTATGAAAATATAGAATAAGGAAAAACACACTCTGTAGATGAGAATAGGAAATGGGACCATGTCACGGATAAGGCCATATTGGAAAGAAAATTGACATTTTCAAGTGGTAAAGTATAAGAAAGAATGTTCCATGCAGGGATTTGGTAAATGCACTAAGGCATGCCAGTTGAAGAAACAGGGTGCAATTTCCCAGGGATAACAAGCTCTGTATTGTTTTCAAGATTATTTGAAAGTATTTTGCCGTTTAAAATAGGACTGAATTCACCAGGTATTTCTCCTTGAGTCTGGCTAAAACAGAGCCAAAAATAATTCACTGAATGAAGTCAGAGTTTTTGTCTGAATGGAATTAATTTTTCACTCTTAAGATTCCAGGATTAATCAGTTAGACAGTTGGAAATTTTAAAAACAAAAATAGTGTTTTGTAAAAAAGTTACTTAATGCAAAATTAGGAAGACTTGGTTTGTTGGCTCTTAGTAGAAACTAGAGGCCGTACCTGCCCTAGAATTGATGGTATGTGTGTCTATTTATGAAATTTTGGTAATAAAATTAGTGCAGCCAAACATCAATTAAGACCTATAGCCCCTAAGTCGATAAAGGAGTCTTCATGTGAGATAATCTCTGGTGAGCCTTAACAGCCCTAGGAAATTCAGTGGAGCAAATATGAAATATCTGCTGTGTGCCAGGACTGAAAGACTTTCTTGGGCTACACACAAAACCCTAATTCTTTGGAGACAACAAAGGAGGCTTTCTAAAGGAAGAGGTCTGGAATTTCAGGATTCAGCTCAATAGAAGATCAGGACCTGAATCCATCACCGTGGCCAGCCTCCGATCCCAGTCACTACAGTTCCCAAGAGCAAGGCCTTGCCCTGCAGAGTAGCCTCAAACTTTTCATATTCTGCTCGGGGGCTTGTTGCTCTGCTACAGGTGACAGTGAGATCAAGCGGAGCTAGGAAAGTCACAGGAGGGAAGGCTCCTGGGACAGCCTCCAGTGTTGGCCTTGAGGCTGGAAAATGGCAGCAGGTTAAGTGCCCCAACCTGTCTCATTCCAGACCTAGTCCTCTGAGAGGCATTTGTGTGCCACCCAGAGGGGCCTTTGGGCTGAGACCTCACAGTCCGCAGCAGTGGCATCAATGATCCTCGATACACTGGCTCGCTCTCTCTTTCCCTGCATCCGTCTCCTGCCACTCACGCCTGCTTCCTGCCGAAGGAAGCTACCTGGATCTAGTCCTTTGTCTTAGGCTCTCAGGGGAACCCAAAACAAGACAAGATCCATGGATTAGTTACACATTGCTGCTGTAACAAATTACCACAATCTTAGTGTCTTGTGGTTTAGTCACTAAGTCCTGTCCAACTCTAGCAACCCCACAGGCTGTAGACCACCAGGCTCCTCTGTCCATGGGATTTCCCAGGCAAGAATACTATAGTGGGTTGCCATTTCCTTCTCCAGGGGATCTTTCTGACCCAGGGATCAAACCCACGTCTCCTGCAATGGCAGGCGGAGTGATTACCACTGAGCCACCACAGGGAAGCTATCTTTGTGGCTTAAACATATTTTGTTATTGTACAGTTCTGGGTATCAGAAATCTAACATGGGTCCACAGGCTGTGTTCCTTCAGCAGGATCCTGTTTCCTTCCCATCTCTAGCTCTCATGGGCCATCCATATCCTTTAGCTCATGGCCTCTTTCCTCCACCTTCAGAGCTGGGAGCATAGCAACGTCATTTATTTCTGTCTCTCTTTTTCCATCATCATATTGCCTTCTGGTTCTAACTCCTCCCACATACCTTTCATAAGGATAGTTGTGATTACATCAGGCTCACCTGAGAAATCCAGGTAACGGTCACATGTTCTGAGAATTGGAACAAGGGAACCATTTTCAGCCTACTACCACCCACAAATAACTTATATAATGGAAGGAAAGTTGCAAATTTAATACCGTTATATAAATATTTATAATTTACTCATGGCTATTATTCCTTCATGAGAAACGAAGAAAGAAATTCTGCCCTTCTGGACAATATGGATGGAACTTGAGGGTATTTCTGTGCTAAGTCGCTTCAGTTGTGTCCAACTCTTTGTCACCTGCCAGGCTCCTCTGTCCATGGGACTCTCCAGGCAAGAACACTGGAGTGGGTTGCCATTCCCTTCTCCGGGGGATCTTCCTGACCCAGGGATTGAACCCGCCTCTCTTACGTCTCCTGCATTGGCGGCTGGGTTCTTTACCACTAGTGCCACCTGGGAAACCCTAAGGCTTCGATGAGGGCATTATGCTAAGTGAAAATAAGCCAGGCAGAAAAACATACTATACAACGTACATCACATACACCATGCAGCATGTCTTTCTCTGTCCGGCTTATTTTACTCAGCATAATGGCAACCCACTCCGGTACTCTTGCCTGGAGAATTCCATGGACAGGGGAGCCTGGCGGGCTATGGTCCATGAGGTAGCAAAAAGTTGGACACAAATGAGTGACTAACACACACAAACGCACACACATGCTACATACATGTGGAAGCTTAAAAAAAAAAACAACAATCAAACCCATAGAATCAGAGAGTAGAAAAGCAGTTGAGACAGGCTTGAATGTGGGGAAAAAAGAGAGAAACTGGCAAAAGGATACAAACTTTCAGATATAAGATGAATAAGGCCTGAGGTGACTGTGGTTGATAGTAGTGTTGTATGGTGGAGGTTTGCTGTGAGGGTGGAACTCAGATGTTTTCACACACAGACACACACACAAAAGGAAGGGATAAATTGTTGAGATGATGGATATATTAACTGACCAGATGACGGGAATTCTTCCCAATGTATACATGTGTCAGATCACCATGTGTACTCTTTAAATAGCTTATAATTCTATCAATTAAACTTGAAATTTAAAAAAAAAGCAAAAATACCCAGGAGGGTGTCATTCCACAGTCACCCCCATTCCTAGAAATATTTACCTGTGAAATCAGGAAAACCTGAATGGAGAGCCCACTGATGCTCCATAGTTACATATCCAGGCCTGATGTCGTGTCCGTTTAACAACCAACTATGACCTTTTCTTGCTCAGAAATAATGATTAGATCCTGCCTGGCCGTGCTGTGAAGTGGAACATTTTATTCTAACCGTGCAGTTCTCGACACTTTCTTCTCTGCCAGACATTAGACAAGATGTCAGATTTGTCATCATACCGGAAGGTTTTTATTAATTATCTTTCAGAGGAGAGGCCTTTTTGTAATTTATTTTTTCACACCAGGAAAATTCTTCTATTGAACTAAACGTCTATCTTGCTAAATTGTTTTTCACTGCTAAAGTTTCTTGCTTTGAAAAGTTCCAGAAGAAGAGAAATAGACCCAGCAAAAATTGGTGTTAAAGTCAAGGAAATGATTGTGTTAAGGAGAGCACTTCCTACCCGCCCTCAGCAAAAAAGTGTTATATGCATCTTTCTTTAAAATCTAACTGCCGAATTAATGTACAAGCTAAGAGACAAAGTTCTCCAAATGTTCCTTGCCTGGATCAGAAGGAGTTACAAAGACTACTCTTTACATGCCAATTAATCATATTCTGAAGAATTCATGCTTTGATGTAAGTAGCATTTATTGAGTGCCTATTACGTGTTGGCGGCCAAGATAGGCAACAATTAGTAAGACAAGCCCCCTCCTGTTTAGGAACACAGAATACAATAGGAGAGGTTGGTATGTGAACATCTACTTGTAAAACGCAATTAAAAGTGTAAGAATGGAGCAACTAATCTAGCTGAAAAACTCAAAAAAAAAAAAAAAAAAAGGACAAAACTCAATGTTGGAGGGTAGGAATAAGGTCCCCAGAGACATCACTCTCCTAGACATCAATCTGGCTGGTTTTACCTGTGTACCCTTAACTTTTAAAAGAAGACGCTCAGTGGGAAGGACAAGCCTCTTCAGTGCTGCTACTAGAATTACTCAGGTGGACTCAGATGTCTCAAGATGGACAAGATGAAAAAATTCTTGATGATTAAAAATTCCTAAAGTCTTTGAAAATAACTTTATTTTAAAGGCAATAATTCTTGACAAGATAGAAACCAAAAAATATTTTAAGAAGTAACATTTTCTGCTTTATATTTCCAGAGTAGCAAGCAAGATAGTAATATAATCTCCAAGGGGAACACAATGTGGTCTCAGGTCTCAAGGGAGAAAAAAAAAATAGAGGGAGACCTTCCAGATACAAAGAATACCCAGGAAAAATCTGGCGAGTGTTGAACAACCAGTTCTCCAAGAAAGAAATGTCTTGATTTGTCACGCTTGCGAGTTTCCACGGTATGAATACTCCCATTATGGCCAGTTTCAAGCAACCGATGTGAAGTCACTAGATGCAGAGTTGGGAAGACACACATGTACAGTAGGCTCCTCTGAGCCAAGCGGCTCCTGTCCAGCCCTGGGTGTGCCAGCTCCTAATCCTGGAGCATTTGGGCCAAGAACTTGCCTGCACTTCTGCAGGGCCTTTATGAGCATGAACCGCCGTGACACCTAGGAGAGCTTCCCTCCTTCCCAGGACGACATTTCATAATCCAGGATGGGGTTACATTACACATGAATTAAAACGTCCTGGAACACCCTCACTAATGGAGCAACATGGACCACCCTAATTTGCTTTTACAGTATGAGAAAATGCAATGAATCCTTGATTCGTGACTGTGTGTTATTTAAATATTGCTTTTGATGTTTTATCCAGAGTCCTAGCTCAAATGATCAGAGATAATCCTGCCTTCTGACATAATTAGGGAGCTCCTGCTTTGCTAAGCTGGAGAATAATCAATTTGACCTTGAAAGTTTGTCTGTAGTATTGTACTAATGTTCAAAACGCAGGCGAGGCAGCCACACTAGTGTCTCCCTAGATACTCAAACATCAGCTACAGACTCTGTTCCAAGGACAAACAGGCTTGAGAAGAGAGGGTGGAAATTATGATGGCCAACAGGCTCCATATGGCCACTATATCTGTTAGATGGCCTTTAGTTCATGGATTAATTGCTCATATGAAAATCACAAGGATTTTCACTAAGTACCTCGGATTGAGACAGCACTGGGGTTGAAGTCAAATAGAACAACATTCCACACATGATCAGACCCCAAGGGGCAGAATCTCATCTCCAAATGACCACCATCCATGCTTCTCTTTATCTGTCCCCGCGACAAATAACATCTCTCTTTTATTATCCCAGTTGTGCTGTTAGTTTTCCTAAATTAAATTTGAAAGTCAATTTTGGTTTGCATATGTGTCTTGTATAGATTTTTCTTATGCCCAAGCCTCTTCATTCTTTTCCATTACGTTTCTGGCCTCCCCAAGCACCTAAGTTTTCATTCTCTATCCACTAATATTCCTAAGAGGGGTCTCCTTGAATGTATTGCAGAGAACTCATCTGTGTTTCAATGAAACTACAACCACCATAAAAGAATCTCAAGTATTCTCCCCTCAGAACTTCTTCCATATTTACTGTATCCTGTATTCTGGGAAGCTGAGTCAGCCTGACCCATTACTCACATTCGTGTTTCTCAGTATCAGGCCCTTCCTCTTAGCAGGCTTGTTCAAAGGCACAGACATTTCATTTTAGAGCAATAAAAGTGGCTTACTGCTGGTCTTCAAAAACTGAAGATATTCCTTCCCTCTGCTTCTTGCAATGTCAAATGATCCCTCTCCTCTCTGATCTCTACAACAAGCCGGAAGACTCTTCAACCTGCTTTCTCATTAAAAACAAAAAAAAGTATATCTAGATACAAATGCACTAAGTCAATCCTAAAGGAAATCAGTCCTGAATATTCTTTGAAAGGACTGATGCTGAAGCTGACACTCCAATACTTTGGCACCTGATGCAAAGAACTGACTCACTGGACAAGACCCTGATGCTGGGAAAGATTGAAGGCAGGAGGAGAAGGGGACGACAGAGAATGAGATGGTTGGGTGGCATCACCAACTCAATGGACATGAATTTGAGCAAGCTCCGGGAGTTAGTGATAGACAGGGAAGCCTGGCATGCTGCAGTCCATGGGGTCACAAAGAGTTGGACACGACTGAGCGACTGAACTAAACTGAACTGAAGTCACAAATCCCCTCATTATTATTACTGCATTAAATTTAGGTGTGAATGAACTAGCCTCTTCTTTCCAACAAACAAACATTCATCAGGTTTTGAACTGAGAAGATAAAAAAAAAAACCTGAGCTGAAATAGTTTGAAAAGGACAGTATATATATTTTTTCTCATGTCTATTTGAATCCAGAAGTTCAATTACCTGAAATTTCATGAGTCAGTCCTTGGGATATTTTCAACTCAAGCTAGATTAATGCAATAGTCAAAGTTCCTGCTAATCCTACCACTCTTTCAAAGTAAGTCTGAGTTTTCTAATGGAAAAATAGTATATCTCCCCAGTAGAAAAATCTGGAGGAGAGGTGATCTTCTTCAAAAAATTTTGTATAGTATAAAATGTGATCACGTGAAGGGCCTCCAGACTAGGCTGGGAGACTACGCTAGAGTCTGTCTAGACAGTCAGACATCAGGTACAGACTTTATTAGAAGGGCAAATAAGCTTGAGCAGAGAGGTGCGTGTAGAGGTGACAATCACAAGCTCCATCTGAACAACTGATCTATTAAACGGCCAGCAAGGCCAGGACCCACACGGGAGAGCTGAGGGCCAGAACTAAGGCAGTGGGAATGGGCTGGGGAGGAGAGAGACCTGGGTCTCAGCTACGGCCCTGGTTTCCCTGGGACTGTTTGGGATTTAGCCCCAAGTATCCTGTATCCCAGGAAACGCCTCAGTCCCAGGAAGAAGGAAACTGACATCATACTCAAATTGAGCCATTTGAGGAGAGAAGGCTATAGGAACTAGCAAAAGGACGGGCAGGGCTGGGGAGAAGGGACATGGGGCACAGAGAAGCAACCCAGTAAGCGCGGGGCACATTTATCTCATCTAAGCCTGCAGGTCTAGGGGAGAAGCTGGCCTCCAGACCCAGGAAAGAGAGCTGCATGAGGCGGGTCTCTATGACCCCAGCGGAGGGACACTGCAGGATGCAGAAACTTCCTCTCCTCTCTCCTTCTGAGCGCCTGCCCCAATCCCCCCAGTGGCTAAAACACTGGTTGGCAAACCACAGCTGACGGCCCAATCCGGCCCGCTCCCTGGTTTCGTGAATACAGTTGTATTTGAACACAAACAGACTCACACCGATTGTCATGTGTGCTTTCACACTACACTGACAGAGTTGAGTGGCTGTGACAGAGACCTGCTGTCTCTCGAAGTCTAACGTCTGCAGACCCCTGGGCGGAGGCCTCGGAAACCGGACGGCAGGGGAACTGGGCCAAAAGCAAGGCGTGGAAGGGTAAGCAGTGGGCCGGAAGGGGCTCATCACACTCCCCGCCTGCGATATTAATCACGAAACTGGAGAACTAGTGGGAGACCCAGGCCAAAAAGTTGGAAACAGAGGCACCCCACAATTACCCTGAGTCTAAACAGAGCCCTGAACTTCTTAAGCAGCCACCCATGAACCAGTCTTTTTTTTAATTAGGCTCCTGCAGAGAAGATTTAATTGTGGAAAGATGGAATTTGAAAAGCTCAGAGGCACTCAGCCTTTTCACAATATTAGTTGGGTGAATTTTCTGCTAAGTTCAATATCTTATTAAAAAAACCTTCTTCTTCTTCTTTTTTTTTTTTTTTTTATAAAGAAACCTTTTTTTCAAAATCCAAAGAAAATACTGTAAATTAGTAAACAGGATGTAAGGGTTTAGTTTATTCTTTGGGACAAGAACGATTAACTATTTCACAATAATTCTCAGTATCTTTGTGACAAATATTAATTGAGCACTTACCACTTGCCAGTCCTGTACTAGATGCTGGAGAAAATGAAGCATACAGGACAGAAAGTTTTTTCTGCCCTCATGGAACTTAACTCTAGCATAGGAGATGCTAATGAATGACTTAGAAATAAGCACAGAGGATCATTTCGGAGTGATAAATTCTACAGAGAAATGAAAGCTGAATGAGGGGGTGGGGAGGACAGTAGGGGACGGTTGGGAAAGCATCTTTGATGAGGAGAATAATAAGGATTCTGTCTCACAGAGCTGGGGGAAGATCATTTGACATGGAGGCAGCAGGAAGCACAAAGGAAAGGCTTGGCGCAGGGATATTTGAAAGTTCCCATAATAATAAAAACTAAAAAAAAAAAAAAGAAAGGAAAAATCTGTGATGGGAAGAAGGCAAGGGCAGCTGGAAGGGAGGCCAGGGTGACTGGAAGGCAGCCCAGTGGAGAAAGCCAGAGAGTTAGGTGAGGTCTTATGGGCTAGGACTTTCTTGTAGCTCAGACGGTAAAGAATCTGCCTGCAATGCAGGAGACCCGGGTTTGATTCCTGGGTCAGAAGATCCTCTGGAGAAGGGAATGACAATCCACTTTAGTAGTCTTGCCTAGAGAATCCCATGGACAGAGGAGCCTGGTGGGCTACAGTCCTTGGTGTTGCAAAGAGTTGGACACTTCTGAGCAACTAACACCACTACTATAGGCTATGTTGCTGCCCAGAGAAGAGTTAACTGGGCAGATCTGAGCATGTAGATTTGGAATGGCCCTGCTTGCCAGACTGGCCCTCAGCTGGCATCTGGGAATTTGGATTTCAGGGGAGTTCCCACCATCCTAAGTGATTAGAGTGCCTCACGGTGCCAAAGCTGTTTGTACAATCAGTGTGGTTTATGCTGAACTGCATCCTTCTAGATGCCTGGAGTTTGGCTACATACCAGGCTGAAGGATCCCAGGGGACCAGGGCCCAGTACTAACTCAGGGTACAGGTCTCTCGTGAGTCTTCCTGGCTGGCAAGATTTCACTTGTACCATCACAATTCCTTGTGGGAGGAATGCTCTTCTCATGACTCCACTGGAAGAGGACTCCTATGCTTGGTTTTGCTGACTTCTCCCCAGGCACCTTTTCCCTTTGTGACTTTGCTCTGATCTTTTCCCTGGAATAAGTCCTAGTCATGCGTATGAAGGTGGGAGGAGAAGGGGACGACAGAGGATGAGATGGTTGGATGACATCACTGACTCAATGGACATGAGTTTGAGCAAGCTCCGGGAGTTGGTGATAGACAGGAAAGCCTGGTGTGTTGCAGTCCATGGGGTCGCCAAGAGTTGGACACAATTGAGTGACTGAACTTAACTGATGTGTATGACTATATCTTGAGTCCTGTGAATCCTCCTAGAGGGTCACTGACACTGGAGGTGGTCTTAGGGACCCTGACACAAATGGCAGTATTTCATTCATTTTCTCTGAGCCAGAACCCAGGGGAAGCACTTTACATAAACTTTCCCATGTAATCTTCACCCTAAGTCTCTGAGGCTGGCAATTCTTCCCCATTATTACTGGCACCATTTTACAAATGGAGTTAATTAAGATTCAGAGAATTTCTATACCTCTCTCAAGGTCACCCAGCAGAGCTTGATGGAGAATCCAAGTGGTTTAACTCACAGTTGTATCATTTGCCCTCTGGGGTTGCCCACAGTATATACACAGCCTGCAGAAAATGCAGGTTTTTTGCACATTTGTTTGATTTCACCACAACGGTAGTCCAGTCCTTTTTAAGACTTTAATCTCTTTTATCATGAGATGCTCCAGCGAAGCTCATTCAAGCTCCACCTCTTAATCTTGATAGTGATTTTGAGCCTTTGTTGTAAGAAAGACTATTAAGATTTGGCAATAAGATTCTTCAAGGGTGATAAATATCCCTTTAAAGGGACTGCAAATTCATTGGCTGAATAACTCTGTCCTAAAAATGAAAGCCACACTTAGGGAATGGAAGGGTGGGTTATGAAAATGCAAATTAGGATGACTTTATTGGTTGAGTTTAATTCAGCCCTCTTATCACACAGAAATGCCAGTCCAATAGGTTCCTACTAAAGGCAAGTCTGAGACCCTGTAGAACATAGACACTCAGTATCAGTGGCCTCAAAATGGATTGTGACATCTGCTATTCAAAGTCAGCAGCAGGAAATGCCAAGATGCTATTATTTCCATCACCCTGGAACTTATTTGTATTCTTTTCAAAAAAAAAAAAAACCTCTTTAGGCCTGACTGCCTTTGTCATCAATATTTCTCAAAGTGGGATACATATACTCACTGTGGTATGTGAGATAATTTTAGGCAGTATACTGAGATGAACAGTTTAAAATTTGTTTTGATTATTGTGTCTTTAATGTTTGCTTCCTATTTATAGTAAGCAATGCTGATTTTCTGTTTATGGTAATGACAGATAATGTCCTTTCTTGATGTATTTGTACCGAATAGTAAATTGATTTAAATATGAAAGAGAATATGGTCCTATTAAAAATGAAAGATTTAAGTTGGGAGAAAATCTGAACTGGATAACTTGTTTGGGAAGGTTTGCAGGCAGGGAATTTTAATCAAAGGCAGAAAGAGTGAGATGGAAGTAGGTAACAGTCAGAATCAAAAGGAAGCAAAGCCATGATAAACTTCACACCAGTGGTACCCAAAGTGTGGTCTCTGGTCAAGCAGTTTCCCTAGTACCTGGGAGCCTGTCATAAACACAGATTCTCAGGCCCCACCTCAGACCCGCTGAGTCAGAAAGAGAAATTAAAGAAACAATACCATTCACCATTGCAACAAAAAGAATAAAATACTTAGGAGTACATCTACCTAAAGAAACAAAAGACCTATACATAGAAAACTATAAAACACTGATGAAAGAAATCAAAGAGGACACAAACAGATGGAGAAACATACCGTGTTCATGGATTGGAAGAATCAATATTGTCAAAATGGCTATTCTACCCAAAGCAATCTATAGATTCAGTGCAATCCCTATCAAGCTACCAACGGTATTTTTCACAGAACTAGAACAAATAATTTCACAATTTGTATAGAAATACAAGAAACCTCGAATAGCCAAAGTAATCTTGAGAAAGAAGAATGGAACTAGAGGAATCAACCTGTCTGACTTCAGACTCTACTACAAAGCCACAGTCATCAAGACAGTATGGTACTGGCACAAAGACAGAAATATAGATCAATGGAACAGAATAGAAAGCCCAGAGATAAATCCATGAACCTATGGACACCTTATCTTTGACAAAGGAGGCAAGGATATACAATGGAAACAAGACAACCTCTTTAACAAGTGGTGCTGGGAAAACTGGTCAACCACTTGTAATAGAATGAAACTAGAACACTTTCTAACACCATACACAAAAATAAACTCAAAATGGATTAAAGATCTAAATGTAAGACCAGAAACTATAAAACTCCTAGAGGAGAACATAGGCAAAACACTCTCCGACATAAATCACAGCAAGATCCTCTATGACCCACCTCCCAGAATATTGGAAATAAAAGCAAAACTAAACAAATGGAACTTAATGAAACTTAAAAGCTTCTGCACTACAAAGGAAACTATAAGTAAGGTGAAAAGACAGCCCTCAGATTGGGAGAAAATAATAGCAAATGAGGAAACAGACAAAGGATTAATCTCAAAAATATACAAGCAACTCCTGCAGCTCAATTCCAGAAAAATAAATGACCCAATCAAAAAATGGGCCAAAGAACTAAACAGACATTTCTCCAAAGAAGACATACAGATGGCTAACAAACACATGAAAAGATGCTCCACATCGCTCATTATTAGAGAAATGCAAATCAAAACCTCAATGAGGTACCATTGCACTCCAGTCAGGATGGCTGCTATCCAAAAGTCTACAAGCAATAAATACTGGAGAGGGTGTGGAGAAAAGGGAACCCTCTTACCCTGTTGGTGGGAATGCAAACTAGTACAGCCACTATGGAAAACAGTGTGGAGATTTCTTTAAAAACTGGAAATAGAACTGCCATATGACCCAACAATCCCACTTCTGGGCATACACACTGAGGAAACCAGACCTGAAAGAGACACGTGCACCCCAATGTTCATTGCAACACTGTTTATAATAGCCAGGACATGGAAGCAACCTAGATGCCCATCAGCAGATGAATGGATAAGGAAGCTGTGGTACATATACACCATGGAATATTACTCAGCCATTAAAAAGAATTCATTTGAATCAGTTCTAATGAGATGGATGAAACTGGAGCCCATCATACAGAGTGAAGTAAGCCAGAAAGATAAAGAACATTACAGCATACTAACACATATATATGGAATTTGGAAAGATGGTAACGATAACCCTATATGCAAAACAGAAAAAGAGACACAGAAGTACAGAACAGACTTTTGAACTCTTTGGGAGAAGGTGAGGGTGGGATGTTTCGAAAGAACAGTATGTATTTTATCTATGGTGAAACAAATCACTAGCCCAGGTGGGATGCATGAGACAAGTGCTCGGGCCTGGTGCACTGGGAAGACCCAGAGGAATCCGGTGGAGAAGGAGGTGGGAGGGGGGATTGGGATGGGGAATATGTGTAACTCTATGGCTGATTCATATCAATGTATGACAAAACCCACTGAAATGTTGTGAAGTAATTAGCCTCCTACTAATAAAAAATAAAAACGTTTAAAAAAAAAAAAAAAGAAACTGCAGGGCAGCAGGGAGGGAGGGATGGGACACAGCAATCGGTGTTCACACAAGCCCTCCAGGGGGCTTCCGAAGCCCACTCACATTACTGTTCACTCATTCATTCATTCGCTAAATGCAAATGAAGCACCTTCTATACACAAGGCTCACTTCACACTCAAAGCCTTGGGAAGCCACAGAGGAAGAAGACATTTCAGACATTTTGCTAAGATGCAGGAACACATGCTGGGAGTGAATCGTGGTGAATTCTGATGAGAAGAGCCTGAGTAAATGGGTCTCTGCTCTACAGAGGCTCTGCGGCTCATAGCGTGATCTCCCGGGGTGTTTGCTGGGGAGACGTCCTGGTGTGACCAAGACATATATTCATTTTATTGTCATAGACTGATCGAGCTGATGAAACACTGGGCAAGAATTAAATGTCCTTGGTTTGCTAGAGGCAAGCATGCATATAGATTGATCATCACAGCAAGGCAGTTCCGGCCTCCTCCTGTGTGTGAGCTGAGACCTTCGAGCCTGGGGAAGTTTCCAGCTAGAGGCCAGGAGTGATGAGGCCACTGGTCAGCACTGCCATGACAGAGTGGTTCCTCACAGTCTAAGATCACAGTATCCTAGGTTATACTCCTGTGGGTCAACTAACTGGAAATGGATTTTAAAAATGATAGAGCAAGAATAAGGGCAGAAAGAGGAACGGTTTGTCTCATCAAGGGTTATAGCAGCTAAGTTGACTTTCCCCGGGAAGTTGGCTCGGTGAGGACCGTATTTGAAGCTTAGAATTTAGCCCCTGCATCCAAAGGCGGGGGCAGCTGTGGGTTTTAAATCCAAGCACCATGTGGCTTTGAAAAGTGAGCAGAGACAGAAATCTATACTACACTTTTTCTGTGAATGTTGGAAGGAGCATAAATTGACCTGATACAGAAACCACATGTATCTATAAGCCATGCTGTGAGGGCAGAATGCGCACTGGGTTTCAAAGACTTGGTGTGAAAACAGAGGGTAAAATACTTCATTTGCAATCTTTGTATTGCTTACATGTTGAAATGCCACACTTTAGATATATCAGGTTAAAGAAAATAAATCACAACGAACGTTCTCTCTTTCTTTTTACTCCTTTTAATGTGGCTACCAGAAAATTTTAAATGATCTATGTGGCTTGGATTAGATTTCTACTGTACTGCTTCAGAGCAGGGGCTCTGCTAACTTTTTCTTGAAAGGTCAGGCAGTAAATACCTTAGGCTTTGTGAACCAAGATGCAAAATGAAGGCCATCATGTAGGTTTGATGCTTAAGCATTTAAAATGGAACTGTGCAAAAATGTAAAAATCATTCTTAATTTGAACTGATGAGCAAACAGGTATCAGACTGGATCACAGTTTGCAGACCTCTGTGCTAGGGTATAATGTTCCTCAAACCACCCTACACACAGCACCGTGGACCCAGCAATCCTCTTGTGTGGAGCCAACTGTGCCAGCAGACACATGGCAGGTGCATGGAAACCTGAGATCCAAAGTTGACTTAAAGAGGCAAGATGGGACTTGCACTAAGGCATGTGGAGCTGCAAAGTTCATTTTCTTAATCGCCAGGCTACCAAGGAAGGCCCCTTTTTATTGTCTCCTTTTCTCATTTTTTGGGGGGAGGGTTTATCTTATGGTTACATGGCCATGTCAGACAATCTGAATACTGTGTTTGGTCAATGGATAAACAAAAGGAATGCATAAGTGACTGGGCCCTCCAGGTGACTTTAAAATCTTTCTCTTGCTTCTCTTTCGGTATAAATGACCAAAGAATATGGTAGTTCAGCCATCTAGTGCAGGCCCCTGCTTTTCATGCAGGAAGCACTGACCTTTAAATTCATTTGAAAGATGCAAGCAGCCTGCCTGGTGGGGGGTGGTGGGTGGGGGAAGAAAGATCTCCAAAGGTCTGGTAGCAAAAATTGCTTTCAGTGCATCAAGAGTTAATCTTCTGGTGCTGCAGGTTATTAATATAGGGAACACAAAGCAGTTGTATCCTATCTTCTGAAAGCAGATGAGCTAGCTAGCATTGAATTGAGAAAATTATTATTTATTAAAAATGAGATAGTCACGGACCAGTGAATAATCCTGATTGGGTTCAGAGACAATTCCCCACCCACCAGGAAAGTAATACATTTTTCAGAAAGGTATTTTGTTAAATACAAAGTGCCAATAGCGTTGCTATTCATCTGTTCTAGGCTCCCATGTAGGGTCTTTTCACATTATAAAGGCATCAGCAGCGAAAAGCCCCTGTACATGGTCAGACCCCATTTTCCCTCCTAAGCAGCCCCTGTACTGTCAGCCTACTTCCAGCTGGGGCTTCCTTGCTATGGCTCACACAGCCCTGAGACTATGCGATTAGAGTGGATGGAAGATAGATCCCAATAAGTTTCTGAGCTGGCATTAGGCTCATCCCTGGACACACAAGAACAGAGAAGGAAAGAAGGGACTTTCCATCTGCATTGATTGCAAAGGCAACACAAGGCTCATGTGTGGTTGAGAGAAAGAAGGTCTAAGGGGTACATTTGGAGCTTGTTTTCCTCACTGATACGATAAGAGGCTGTTGGGTTTTTGGATTAAGTACAGATTAAATATAGTCAAGCAGTGAAAGTGTTAGTTGCTCAGCCCTATCCAACTCTTTGCTGACCCCATGGATTGTAGCCCGTCAGGCTCCTCTGTCCATGGGATTCTCCAGGCAAGCATACTGGAGTGCGTTGCTATTTCCCACTCCAGGGGATCTTCCTGACCCAGGGATTGAACCTGGGTCTCCTGCATTGCAGGCAGATTCTTTACTGCTGAGCCACCAGGGAAGCCCAAATTCAAGTAGACCTCGATCAATATAAATCTTCATGCCACAGTTTATTATCTGTACAGCTTCTACTGGGGCATTTTCTTTTCCAGGTACATGCATGATAAGGGCAGGTTAACTATTTTGCAGGGTCAATAAAGAATGGGCACATCAGTGTGGTTAGTGCTTGGTAAGGAGGCGCTCCCTAATAATTCACATTATTAACATCTGAAATCAGAAATCCCCATAATGTCAGAGATGCTGGTTGCTGTACAGATTAGAGGAGGCTCCTGGGAGCTGTTGCTGTTGTTCAGTCACTAAGCTGTGTCTGACCCTGTGACCCCATGGACTGCAGCATGCCAGGGTTCTCTGTCCTCCACTTTCCCCTGGAGTTTGCTCAAATTCAAGTCCTTTGAGTCGATGATGCTCTCTAACCATTTATCCTCTGCCACCCCTTTCTCCTTTTGTCTTCAATCTTTCCCAGCATCAGGGAAAGAGTCAGCTGTTTGTATCAGGTGGCAAATTGGCACTTCAGTTTCAGCTTCAGTCTTTCCAATGAATATTCAGGTGATTTCTTTTAGGATTGACTGGTCTGATCTCCAAGAGTCCAGGAGACTCTCAAGAGTTTTCTCCAGCACCACAGTTCGAAAGCATCAGTTCTTCTTTGCAGCCAACTCACATCCATGCACGACTACAGGAAAAACTATAGTTTTGACTA
This sequence comes from Muntiacus reevesi, assembly GCF_963930625.1. NCBI lineage: Eukaryota > Metazoa > Chordata > Mammalia > Artiodactyla > Cervidae > Muntiacus > Muntiacus reevesi. Next base: position 222,811,554 of record NC_089250.1, on the reverse strand, counting down.
TATGGACCTTTGTCGGCAAAGTGATGTCTCTGGTTTTTAATATGATATCTAGGTTTGTCATAGCTTTCCTTCCAAGGGTCAAGGATCTTTTAATTTCATGGCTGCAGTCACTGTCCACAGTGATTTTGGAGCCCAAGAAAATACATCCTGGAAGATGGATCTGTGTCATGTCAATTGACTTTTCACATCAGTTGCCCCGCTGCCTGCTATTTGCAAGTGATGCCATGACATACTCATTTTAGGAATAAGAAAGTCTAATTCCAGCATGGCAATTTTGTAGCAGACATGTCATCTTTACTGATCACTTATGTATTGGGTTGAATAACATGAACTTTTAGATGTTACTTGAAAACTCAAATGAACTTTTTGACCAACCCAGTAGCAGACAATGCTAACCCATTGCTACATTTCTATGATATTGGCTCGATCCAACATCAGAATTCTTCCCAACACAGTTTCCTAGCATTTTCTGCCAAATAATTAGAGTTGTCATGTGAATCAAAAATCTGCCCATTTCCCTTGGAGCAATCAAATGTGTATTCCCATCCAGCAGATGATCAAGAAATTCATTTTCTTTCTATCCTTTTGTGTTTTGGGATATACAGTTATTGTTTAGTGATGACTGATCTAGATGTGTGAGCTTATTGTAACATGGCAATGTTATCAAAATTATTTCATATTGTTTTTTGGTTTGTTTCTTCATGGTGGTAGTAGTTAAAAGAGTATTAGATTCATATCTTTCACTGTGAATCTTGCACATGATATAAAAATCTAATTATAACAGTGCATAGTGACAGCAGTCTTTACACAGTCTATAGATAGATATGTTTAGTAGATTGCATTTTCTAATTTCATCTGAATTTTTGTAACTATGTTGATATAACAAAAAAAAAAAGAGGGGGCAAGAAGGAAAATGAGGATGAGAAGGAAGAGGAGGCAGAGGAGATGGATGGAAAGTTACACTTAAGTTGTAAGTATCTATTTGCTCTAAAACACTTAAAAACTGTCAGAAAGACCATGCATTAATTAGGGTTGAAATGTAACCTAGATATTGCAAAACTTATTTTCTAACTGGTTTCATGTTCATAAGTAATGGCTAATATTCTGTCATTTATAAGGAATTAAAATAAACAGTGGTTTAATGAGATTTCACTAGGCCACTTGCAAACATTCAATCAAATCATATTTCCAATATGCAAAAAATGTCTCCTTGACTCTTAATGCATTTAAGGTCAACAGTAACATCTTCATACATAAAAGATTCTATTCCACTTTTAAAGAAGAGGTAATTATAAGAGAGGGGTCACACAGAAGGTCTAGGTTTTGTGTAACTTCTATTCTAATTAATTTATCATATGTGAGATTTTGCTTTGGCTTCCAAGTGTTGATCTTTTATAGCTACCACATTCCACGTGATAATGGGTTTCATTCCTTTAAAAGGTCATACTTGATATAATTTCACCGTTAACAGAAGGAACCTTGGTGCATGGGTGTTCCTATGTCATTGCATCGTGAAAAGTCATTGGCAAAGTCCTGGGTCTTTTTTGCCCTTAGATGTCATTTAAAAACCAAGGGGCCAAGGCATTTGAACAAAAGGTGAGAAATTCAATTAATCATTAAGAAGGGTGCCTTCACAATGGAAGCCCCACAGAAGCACATGGATCAACAGAAATATTTGTATCTGAGAATGTGTTTTCACTTGTGCCTTTTGTTTTATAAGTGAAATGACCTGAATGTGACTGTTATTTCCTCTTGTATTTAATCTGTGAGTGGTTTCCTTGGGGTGGCATGACCCACAGCTGGGCTCCTCGGGCCTTTCATCATCAGGAAACCTTTGTGCTGCTGTTTGGGTTGTTTCCTTCTGATGCTTCTCATCCTTAGAAAAATTTGGGTCTTCCAAGGAAACTGAAGTTATTAAGCAATAATTACTTCATTTCCCAGGGCCTTCCTACCCTGCCACTTAAAAAAAAAAAAAATCAAAGACATACATAATTGTCAAATAGAAGCATCTTAGATAACCAACCAAGCTGAGATCATAGAATTCTGGCTCAAAGAAGAGAAACTTGATGCTAACCTACCTCAAGATACATGTGAGTTCAACTGAGATTTCTGAAATACTGCCAATTTGCAAATCACAATCACTGACTGCAGAGAAACCCCTAGACTAAGACAGATAAAAAATGCTGCAAGTGCAGATGACCTGGGGTTTTGTGAAGATGCAGATCCTGGTTTAGCAGGTCTGGGTTGGGGTCTGAGAATCTGCATTTCTGACAAGCACCCCCGATAATGCTGGTGCTGCTAGTGCCTGGACCACACTTTGAGAAGCTAGGCTCTGGACAGTAAAGGAGAGCAAACAGGGAGTTGGGTCACAAGATGTGGCTCAGTTTCACCCCCAAGGAAGATTTGTTAAGCACCTTCTGTATGCCAAGCCCATTATATATAACACATGTCCATTTTTTATGCAGTATATTAATGCGGCAATATATTGATATTTTCCCCTTCACTGGCCCACCCACATCTTGCCACATAAAAATTCTATACATTCCTGAAAAAAGCCAGACTATGCTTGGGATGGAGACTATTTCTATGGCCATTATAACATGCAATTACTATCACTGTAACTGGCCCTCCTCCATGCATAGAATGATTCACATATTAGTTAACAAATGTTTATGTGCCAGATGGGGCTTCCCTGGTGGCTCAGATGGTAAATATCCCTCTGCAATGTAGGAGACCCAGGTTCGATCCCTGGGTCAGGAAGATTCCCTGGAGGAGACAATGGCAACACACTCCAGTTCCTGCCTGGAGAATTCCACGGACAGAGGAGCCTGACGGACTACAGTCCATGGCGTCAGCAAAGAGTCGGACACGACTGAGCGACTAATACTACGTACCAGATGCTATGCTATGCAGTAGGTGTGTGGTGCCAAGAGAAATAGATACAGTCTCTGCCCTCATGGAGTGTCAAGCTAGAAAGACCCTGCCAGGAAATCGAAGAAATACACAGCTATACGTGTGTGTGTGTGTGTGTGTGTGTGTGTGTGTGTAAACAGCATTAGGGAAGATGAGAGAGTGCATGCTCTCATCTTCTTAGTACCCCCAACCCTCACCAACTTAGAAGCAAATGAAACTAGCTCCTCCTCTTCCTTTCTGCTGTGTCACTTTCCGCTTGTGCTAGAACACTCACTATGCCAGGCACCGTGCCTGATACAAACAACGCTGCTCGCTGCTCCTGGGGACTCCAAGGGTGAGCGAGGAAGAAGAGATGCTGACTTCCAGGATCACTGTTCAAGACTCAGCATGCTGGGTGTATAACAAAACCTAGCTTGGTGTCTCTCATGGAGCTAGCATTCAGATAGAGACTTTGGAGTGAATGAATGAAAGGAAGAGTCAATAAATGAATGGAAGAGCCAATGGACATAAGGCCCAGTGTGTTTCCACAGTGAGACTCTAAAAAGCTGCTGTACAGTGGCTCTAATTAGCTTTACGTGCAGAGTAGGGTACAAATCCCAGTCCTGCCACCAACCAGCTCTCAGAAACTTTGTTTTCTCTTTCGGAAAAAAAAATATAATTGTAACATTTTCCTTATAAGATTGTTGTGGGGATTAAATGAGATACCTATGAGATGATTACTCCACAGCATAACGCAGGTTACTCTTAACATCATCTTTATTATTACTTTCCTAGTGACTATTATGGAAGTGGCATAGGAAACAACCCTCAAAGGAAATGAAGGACTCTGAGACATGGAGATGGTGAGAACGGTTCTGCAGAGAAAACAAGTCTGATTATTGCTTACACACTCAATAAGTATGCCACTGGTTATTTGTGCTTGCCAGGGAATTAGGTGGAGATTAATTAATATTTATAAAGTATTTTGATATCCATGTAATATCTAGTAAGCAATTAGTTCTGTAACACAAAGCCAAATCCTTTTACATACCAAACAATGTAGAACAAACCAAATACCGCTGTGTAAGAAGGAACAGCATTTCATTAGCCCCTGTTGTAGGAAATACGAAGTCAGTTGAAATTTTTTCCCCCTTTTAGCAATTTTCTTGCTGATTTTCTCTGGCTTCCTAATGCATTTTCCTGCCTTACCCCCTGCAGCACCAAATCAAATTATTTCCTCTTGTGTAGCAGTGAAAACAGGAGGATGAAGGCACATGCAATCCTGGCCTCTCCTGCCTGGAAGGTGTTCTGAACCCAAGAATGCACAAAGGGCTTAACAGGGATGCAGGTAGGGTTCCCAAAGTGGTATTTTCATATCCATCACCCCAGTCAGGTGGTGTTCTTCTAGATCTTCACAGAGAAGAACTTTAGGGCAGGGAATAAAAAGGAAATTAGGTCAAAAGACTGGCTCCTCACTGGCGTGCTTTCTCAGGTTCTCTCCAGTCCACACATGCATGTATACCCCTGGATGACCTGGCTGGATTCTCCCCATCATTGCTCATGGCTTTCCATGTACCATCCTTACTTATGGACAATATATTGCCACATATCCATAAATCTCTTGTCCCCACCTTTTTCTAAAGCCCATCACGCTAGCCTAAAAATTCCAACTTTGTGTTCACTGTGGAAATGTCTGATCCATGAAGCGTTATGTAAAAACCTCACTCATGGATCAGATACAAGAAGGAATTACCATGGAGGGAGCAGATGTTGGGGACCAAGCTTCCTGTCAAACTCCTGAACCGTCTTCCTAGAAGTAGCTCCAGAAACGGTTGGGATAGTACTGAAAGTCTTATCCTAGTGGAAGTTTTTCTCAGTTTATACAGCTGAGCTAAACTACCAGACTGTAAACTCATCTAGAAATGCACCCTCTAGCCTCTCAAGACAGGGTGGCCAGCTGTCTCCATCCAGGAAAGAAAGGTTCCCAGGATGCAGGAATTTCAGCACTAGGAGTGGACAGTGCTAGTCTTGGACAAATTGGGATGGTTGGTCTCTCCCCTCCTCTCTCACCTCTTAAGGTCGAGTCTCTATCTTCATCAGGGAGACACAAGTGATCATCAACAAACAGGAGGCTCTGGCTCCAGGCCACACTCACATCCCACTTGACCATCCCTGCACCATAAATTCTCACAATTATTTTCCCCCATAACTGTTATTTATCTGTTCAAATAACCCAACCAATATCCACCCTATTCCTGTGGAGTGAGAAGGGCATCAATGCTGAGATTCTTTATAAAGAAGTTTTTAGACCTGACCCTCCCCAGAGATGCCATGTCTTGCCTCAGTCTCCCTACAGTGGGGGCTGCTTTGTGAAGCCGAAGACAAGAGTTCAGATACTGCCCAGAGAAGGCTGGCCAAGCTCTGTCGCCTAATTACCTTGAGTCTGCAGTACCTTCTAAGAAGAGAGGGGCCCTGCTTCTCTAACCACCCTCACTTACAGCACAGGACTTGGTTTACATCATGAAGACATCTTGCGGCTTCTTCCCAATCATCTTCTAGGGCTCACTGGTCGAACTCCTGCCCCCATCTCCCTTGCTCACTGGTTAGCAGACCCTTGATGGACCCCTTTGTGTCCCTGAAGACTGAAGCTGTCTCTGGAACCAGTAATCAAAACCCTCTTGTGGCAAAACAATAAATTCTTATCCAAAACAGTAAAGAGGAAGACATCCTAACAGAAAGAAGTTCACAAGATGATGAAAGCACTACCTGCCTGGACAGTTATAAACAGAAACTCTCTGTCCCCTCCTAATAGCCCAACAAGCATATTGTACTAAGTTAACATTATTATTATTATTATTATTATTATTATTAAAATTAGCACCAGCAGAGTAAGGCTCAGGCTATGTTGCCTGGGTATGTTATGAGCCAAGTGTGTCTACAGACAGAAATAACCCTGACTTTATCAATAGGCAGAGGGTAAGCAGAACATGCCAGGGGCTTGATGAATCATCCCAAAGCCAGCCATGTGGCATCTTTCTGTAATTAGCTCAATTTTACATTCTTAGTACCTTTCCTAGTCCCCTGAGAGCCAGCTATGGTCCTTCTCAGCATCTCCATCTGTTGAAACTTGAAAACTCACCTAACTTCCCCATGGTAGATAACTGCTAATGCTACATTTCAATCATATCTAGATGTATATGCTTGATCCTTAAATTATCTATGGTACCTGCCAAAGTGTTTCACCAGCAAATCCACCAAGTTACTTACAAATCAAAAAAAGCTTATGGAACAAATTGCCGCATTCAGTAATTTACAAGCACTTTTCATTGTATAAAGCAATGTAAAATTACTGGGGCAGTTCACCTTTTTTTTTTTTTTTTTCCTATAAGTGCTTCAATCTGGAAGTTATTGGGATTCTATTCCTGAGACAAGAGAGGTAATTTAAGTCTTCTGGAGGACTTCATATATATATATATATATATATTCACACACACACATATAATAGAAACACCTATTTTAAAAATGATTGAGATCTGATTACGTGTAGCATTGAACAGCTTAAAATTACTAATGTGTCTTAAGTTTTATCAATGCTTCTAGTTTGCAATTGAATTCGAGATTGTATGTAGAAAATAAAAGCCACGGGACCATTTTATATCCTCATCCCCATTCATTATTAAAATCAGAATTTTGACTTGGATGATTTAACCCTCCTGCCACATAGGAGACACTATGGTTCTCAGTCTGATTTCATGCAAAAGTAACCCTCTGCTCTCAGGCCTTCATCTGACTCTCATGTGGCTATTTATAGCAAAGTAATTCAGAATCAAAATTGCCTCTCCCTTAGCAGACAATGCATCTTGAAAATATTTGTTAAAATTGTTTAGATCTAGGAGAAATTGGATGAGGTGATTTTAGTCCTCACTATTCACCAAGTTCAAAATTGGATCAAAAACACTTTTTCAGCTAAGGAGAAGGTTTTTTATGATTTTGTTTCTGAAGCACCAAGAACATATACAAGTTGCTTTGTCCCTAGAAAGTGAGGCATTATTTAAAGACAGCACAACACAAGGCAAACTCCTCTGTCTTCCTGCTGAGTCCCGGTTGTGAAAATAGGATCATGGGTGGTGGATGAAGAGTAGCTAGTAAGGGATGACCTTCTCTAACTAGTAAGGGAAGACCCACCCATGCTGTCCGACCATTTTCTGATGTTTACTGATGAAAATCTTAGATGAGACCTTTTGAAATCAAAGCCCATTTTCTCTGCCATGTTTTTGCTATATTTTCATATTTAAAATTTCAAAGAAGCAGCAAAGTGGAAAGAATCACACAACGAACTTCTCCGTACCCATCACCGGATCTCATGGCTTCCCTTAGTTCAAATGAACAGTCTTCCATTTCGCCAGGTGATCTTAAAGAAAGTTCCAGATATCATACTATTCATTTGTAAATATTTATCATGTGCCTGTGAAAGATAGAAATCCTTTTTTCTAACTTAAGCATGATACATTACCGCACATGAACAAAATAACAAAAATAACGAGAATCTCTAAATGTCACTAAATATTCAGTCTGTGTTCAGATTTTTCTAACTACCTTACAATTTTTAATAGCTTGTTTTTTTAATAGGATTCAAACTGAAACAAAAAAAAAATATGGTTAATTGATACATCTCTTTCATGTTTTCTAATTCTCAGAGCCCCATTCATAACCTGGCTTGCTGTCACAGTGCAGGCTGTCTGCTTTCAGTCCAGGGGCACCACTGAGCGTGTGCGCCTGACCACTGCGCTTCCTGCGGAGCTGGTTCTGCCCTGGAGGCTTGGTCAGATTCAGGTTCACTATTTTTGGCACCAGACCACTTCATAGGTGGTGGCATAGATTTAAACCAAAATGTCAAACTGGTCTCCCTTTTTTATGACATTAGCAACCAGTGATGGCAATTGCCAAGATCTGCTCTTTAAGTTAGGGTTGAGAATTCGTGCTGTTCTATCATTTCTTCTTTTATTAGCTGTAAAAAGAAACTCCTTTTAACAGGGTAAGTACTCATTTATTTTCCTTCATTTACCAGTTTCTGAAATAATAACCGGATTCTATCATCTTTGAAAGGTGACCAATAAGTCATTTTGAGTTTTCCCTTTCATTATGTACTTGTGAATTTCAACATACTTGATGTGTTTTAACCTATTGAAATTACTAATCCTGTTTTGATGCTCAAATTGTCTCATCTTTGGCCTGTTTATGTGGGTGTCGCTAAATGTCAAGACCCTAATAGCATCAAATAACTTCCTTATTCTTCGATGTGACAAGATTTTACAGGTTTATCTGGTACATTTCCTGCTTCAGACATGAAATCAACCACTTCCCAAGGAAGCTTGGCTGCATTTGCTAGGAAATGCTAATTAGAGATTATAGTCTATTTGCTAAGGAAGCTCATTGCTACTGGGTTGGTCAGTATTTCCAGGCCTTATTAACAGAGACAGAATATGTGAATTTTTAAGATAAAATGTATAACGAATTTATATTGATAATGCTACTTCCAATTCTGGGCTCTGATGTATTTAATTAATCTCATTGATCTTACATCTGTATATTTTCTTCCTCCACATTTTAAAATTCTAGCTTTTCTGAAAACTGACATAATTACTGTTTGTTTTTTTTTTTTAATTTCTTGGTGCACACAACAATAGCAATAACAATACCAAGCTACTTCCAGCTGAAAATTGTTAAGATTTTCCTTTTTGGTTTTATTAAAATCTCTTTTAAAGTGTACCCACTGACGAATGCAGTCAAATTACTGTGTTTTAGAGTCACCGGGGACAGTTCTGCTCTAGGGGTCAGGGCCATTACCTGAGTACACATGTAGGTTCAGCTGTTTCTCTGACTTTTGAATTTTATAATGGCCTTGTTATCTAGTTTCATTTTCTAATTTATGAAGCAAGGTTTACTTTAAAAAGCCCATTTCCCCCCCTGTTCCTTTGTTTCATACTTCTCACTTTAGGGAACTGTCTAGATTATATTTTCCAGAATACTGCCACAGCAGTATTTTAGTTGTCTGTGCTCTTCCAGACTTTTCTGCGTCCTCTCTAAGAGGTGAAGGCTGCTCTCCCCTCACTTCGCTTGAACCTAGGTGGACTCAGGAACTATCTCAGAAAGTGCAATGTGGCAACAGTGATGCTGTGTGACTTCTGAGACTAACCATAAAAGGTAATCCAGCTTGACCTGCTTCAATCTCAGGAAAGATACTTCTGGGGCCCTGAGTGAACATGTCAGACCAGCTACCCAGAAGCCTCCAGGCCAGAGAGACCACAGACAGAAAGACAGATGCCCCCCAGGGAGCCCAAGCTCTTCCAGCCCCACCCACCCCCAGCTGATGGAGTCTCCTACTCCTGACCAGGATGTGCGAGTAGGCAAGCTTCTAAATGATCCAGATGATCCCAGCCTCAACTGCTCACTGCAAGCCTGAAGGAGACCCACGCAGCAAAGACAGCCCATAGAGGAGACACAGGCTTGGTCCCTGGGTCAGAAAGATCCCCTGGAGAAGGAAATGGCAACCCACTCCGGTATTCTTGCCCGGAGAATCCCATGGACAAAGGAGCCTGGCAAGCTACAGTCCGTGGGATTGCAAAAAATCAGACACCACTTAGCAACTAAACAACAATAATAGATAACAGGAACAGTAAACTTTTCTAAAAAATATTAGTTTATTCTATCTTTTCTGAAAAAATAAAAGTAAATTTGTATATAAATCTGGCTCTATTTCCCTCTATAGACAGTAGCACACTTTTCTCCATCTTACTTTTTTCCCCTAAAGAGCACATCTGGAGGTTGTTCCAAAATAGTCTATAGCCATACTCCTCACTCCTTTTCAGAGCTGCATAGCACTCCTCTCTGCAGGAGCCCCATTGTTAATTTAACCAGTGCCCTTTTGATAAGCACTCAGGATGCTTCCAATTTTGCTTATTTTCAAATATTGCAGTAATGAATAAGCTGGGTTCTCTTTTGATGACTGTCAATGTCACTCTTTCTAATATGGCAAGGATAATGTCTCTAGAACATCAAATGGGTTAATACATATAAAGTCCCTGGACCAGCGCCTGTTACACAGTACATGCTCGCCACACATTAACTACAGATTCCACCAAAGTAAGCACCCGTGTTCTGTGAGTGGGAGCCAACTCAGTGGGAAGCATGAGTCTCATGTCACAGGAGCTGTGGAGTCCAGGATCAGGGGGACACAGATAGTCTGAAGGGAACATACACTCACTGCAACACTGGTTTTTCCCTTGTCCTGAAATGGGAACCACAACCCCCAAACAGGATCAAAGTCCTCTGTTATTCAAGGCCACAGAATATTGTTCTCTCTCTTTTGAGATGTTTATGTTCCCATGGGCTTCCCTGATGGCTCAGTTGGTAAAGAATCTGCCTGCAATGTGGGGGGCCTGGGTTCCATCCCTGGGTTGGGAAGATCCCCTGGAGAAGGGAAAGGCTACCCCCCCACCTCCCAGTATTCTGACCTAGAGAATTCCATGGACTATATAGTCCTTGGGGTCACAAAGAATAGCACATGACTGAGCGACTTTCACTTTATGTTCTCAGTTTATTTATTTATGTTCTAGGAGTAGTATTGTTAGGTGAGAGCCTTCCTTCCTTCCCAGACAGCAAGCTCCGTGACTATCTGTCCTCCCTGCTGGGAGCCCAGCATCAGCCCTGCACCCACCACTCAACAAACGGTGATGGAAAGGAGCAATGTGGAGGGGTGGCCTTTCACCGAGAACCTGCTTGCAAGGCCACACAGAGCCCTCCCCAGGCCAGATTCACACAGACCAACTTCAAGCCTGGGAAATTTAGTCATCTACCTTGCGTTGCCTCCTCATTAGTATAAATTTTAAAAATAGCCTTATGCCAGCACCATAAAGGTAATTTCCTCTTGGAAAGGACACTTACTCATTTGCTTTAAATAGTCATTAATGTTTCAAATTTCCCCTTAGAATTTCATGTCAATGATCCTATGGGGAATTTGAAAGTAAAACCAGACAAATAATGATGTGAGGAAAATGTCAGATGAGAACTGGGAACGCATTACAGACCTTCAGCTCACACGGTTGCTGTCTGAGTTCAAGGATTAAATAGTCACCAGTTTGCAGCCTTCCATGGGAGCCCATTTCTCCCGGACAGCAGCCGGTTGCCAGCTTGCCAATAGTGATTGCTTCTGCTGCAATTGATGACTTTATCTAATGAGGAGATCATGGTCCAAAAGTCACAAGTCATCGGTAGAGGCAGGTCCCAGGGACTTACTAGGAAATACTGGACAAGGAAAGGGGCAGGCTTCTTCACACAAGTAAAGAAAACGTACTATATAGCTGTAGCCAACAGCAGTGCTCATGGTCCATTCAAGGGTGGAATACTTACACTCGGGGTCACACTCAGAAAATCTGGGGCATCATCCTTCTTAAAGAATATCTCTTCAGACCCAAATCACTCAGGTAGAGAAAATGCAAGTCTCACACTTACTCACATGTCTTTGGAAAAGGACCCTGTCTATCTTGTTCATATCTTCAGTTTCTATCACAGACCTGTCATAGAGTAGATAATCAACAAGTGTCTGTTGAATGGATGACCCTGGGAATAACTGCAGTGTGGTTTCAGAAGCAGGATACCTGGGTTCAAATCCCGCCTCTAGCATTAACTAGTTATAAGGCTGTGCCTCAGTTTCCTGAGCTGTAAGATGGGTGTAAAGTAGCTCCTGCCTCACAGGGCTGTCAGGGTTAGACGTGCTAATTGCCATGAAGCGTTTAGATCCGTGCCTGAGGCACGGTGCAGCATCTGAGTCCTTCACTGTGTCTGATTCCAGGTTTGTGTGTGTGCTGTATACCCAGCATGCACCGGGCCCTGTGCTTGTGCTCACACACACTGTCGGCTATTTCAAATCCCTCGAGGTGGTGCAGCTCCGGTCATTTTAATGAGGAAGCATACACCAACGAAACTCCCCACAGCATCTGATTTAATCCCCGCCTTGTCCCTCGCCAGCAGACGTGGCTATCTCTCGAGTACCGAGTGGAGCGGCGGACTTCCGGCCTGTCTCTCTGCCGCGCGCCCTCCTCTGCCTCCGCTGCTGTGGCTCTGACAACCTCTCAGACCATTTGTGACACCAGCAAGCTGCTCTGCACGCTACTACGGCACCGCAGCCCCCTCACTCTGCTCCACTTAGGTCATGGCAGTTGTCACCTTCAAAAATACTATGTAATTTGCTTTCTTATAGTTTGTAGTATTTGTCTCTCCTGCTAGAATGTCAGGGCTACAAGCACAGAGATCTTTGACCTTTTTGTTCAGCGACATATTCCAAGGGCCTCAAGAGTGCTTAGTCAATCAAGGGCACTCAAGAAATACTGACGGAGGGAGGAAGGAAAAAACAAGGGAAGAGAGAAAAAGGGAAGTTAGGAAATGCCTTCCACCCGCTCCAGTGCTGCCTGGCCTTCGCTCAGTGCCATCTCCCGCTGGATACCACGGCCACCGTGAATGCACAGACCCTCTCCTCCCCAGTATCCAGGACAATCCTTCCACATAAGGTGACCAGTCGGGAAAACTGAAGAGGCAGTTGAAGAGTTAGGGAAGTCTCCTCCTCAGATGAGAACAGCTCTGCGACAGACAGAAAGAACGAACAGGGGGATGTGGGGAGTTTGGGAGGTTTTTGCAGAGTGAAAGAGATAGGACTTCATGAGTCCTTAGTACATTGCTCCTCACATATTAATTTCTAAAATATGTCGACTGAGAAACCAGAATTTGAGACTTGCATCTGCATTGCTATCGCTTACTGGTGGCTTCACTGCTTCCTTTTGCTGAAAAGTTATCTGAAATCTACCTTGATGCTTAGGAGGATAAAATACGTTATCCAATTAATTTAGATCAATTGATTGATTGTCTTTGTAATTATGGGATTACTCATTTAGCAATCAGGAGATTAATTTGGGGACAATAAAAACACTATAAACAATGAAACCTATCCAGTTTGTGTGTAGAACATGCCTTTCTTCCTCTCTCTTGTAAAACTCAACTTTGTCTTTCTCAGTGTTGAATAAATAGAAGCAATCACACACACTCCATGGTTTTACTGAAAGAATACCCACACAGTCTTCGACATCACCTCCCGGCAAAGCAGCGGTTTGTGATTACTGATCCTTAGAAAGTGTTCAGAGGGGAGCAGGTTCTGCCACTGGAAATGCTGTATAAAAGCATTAACTCATTCCTTCTTCACCATGTTTTGCTTCTTGTTCAAACTTATGACACCCCTAACACCAGACCTGTTTTCTGTGAGCAAATGTATGAATATGCAGGTACAGTGCAGAGAGAGCGAGCCATCTTTGGAGACTTGCCCTAGACCACTTGCCTGCGACTGAAGGATGCCTGTAAGCCAGGTTTGAGAGGTCACCACTGCCAAAGGGGTAAAATGCCCTCTTTGGGCAAAAGTGTTGAGGACATCTTAAGCACACCCTAAAGGACAACAGTGACTATCCTGTTGCAATAACACTATCAACTTTAAATGAAACGCAAAATCTTTAGCTCCCCCACCCCTTTCTGGCAAACTTGTCAACCTTCAAGAGTCAATTCATATACCATTCTCTCTTTTATGCTCCCATACAGTTTTTTGTTTCCTTTTTATGGAAATTATCCCACATTATGCCCTAATAATTTCTCCATGTGTATTTTCTAAGAGTAGCTCAAGGACCAGATATATAGCTCACTCATTTTTTTTTTTGCTTTTGCCCTCTTCCTATTAATATTATTCAAGTACTGGAATGGAATGGGCTTTCTTGTCTTTCAGTCCTTTGTTTGGATGTCAGTTTCATAACTTATCAGCTGCTTGAATGTGGCCAAGAAAATTAAACTTCTGGAGCCTCAGAATCCTCCTCTAAGCTGCATACAGGGCAGGGTTCTGGGGTACACAAAGAGGGACACTGGATGAGAGCTGCTGACAGAATTGTGCTTTCTGAAATATCCACATGCCCATAATACATATACTCACATGTCACACTATACATGCACTTGTGTTCACAAGCATTCATATATAAACATGTATGTCCTATGAAGACCTGCAAGACCTTTTAGAACTAACACCCAAAAAAGATGTCCTTTTCATTATAGGGGACTGGAATGCAAAAGTAGGAAGTCAAGAAACACCTGGAATAACAGGCAAATTTGGCCTTGGAGTACGGAATGAAGCAGGACAAAGGCTAATAGAGTTTTGCCAAGAAAACGCACTGGTCATAGCAAACACCCTCTACCAACAACACAAGAGAAGACTCTACACATGGACATCACCAGATGGTCAACACTGAAATCAGATTGATTATATTCTTTGCAGCCAAAGATGGAGAAGCTCTATACAGTCAGCAAAAACAAGACTGGGAGCTGACTGTGACTCAGATCATGAACTCCTTATTGCCAAATTCAGACTTAAATTGAAGAAAGTAGGGAAAACCACTAGACCATTCAGGTATGACCTAAATCAAATCCCTTAGGACTATACAGTGGAAGTGAGAAATAGATTTAAGGGACTAAATCTGATAGAGCGCCTGATGAACTAAGGACGGAGGTTTGCGACATTGTACAGGAGACAGGGATCAAGACCATCCCCATGGAAAAGAAATGCAAAAAAGCAAAATGGCTATTTGAGGAGGCCTTACAAATAGCTGTGAAAATAAGGGAAGCAAAAAGCAAAGGAGAAAAGGAAAGATATTCCCATTTGAATGCAGAGTTCTTTTCAAAGAATAGCAAGGAGAGATAAGAAAGCCTTCCTCAGTGATCAGTGCAAAGAAATAGAGGAAAACAACAGAATGGGAAAGACTAGAGATCTCTTCTAGAAAATTAGAGATACCAAGGGAACATTTCATGCAAAGATGGGTTCCATAAAGGACAGAAATGGTATGGACCTAACAGAAGCAGAAGATATTAAGAAGAGGTGGCAAGAATACACAGAAGAACTATACAAAAAAAGATCTTCACAACCCAAATAATCATGATGGTATGTATGATCACTCACCTAGAGCCAGACATCCTGGAATGTGAAGTCAAGTGAGTCTTAGAAAGCATCACTACGAACAAATCTAGTGGAGGTGATGGAATTCCACTTGAGATATTTCAAATCCTGAAAGATGATGCTGTGAAAGTGCTGCACTCAATATGCCAGCAAATTTGGAAAACTCAGCAGTGGCCACAGGACTGGAAAAGGTCAGTTTTCATTCCAATCCCAAAGAAAGGCAATGCCAAAGAATGTTCAAACTACTGCACAATTACACTCATCTCACACGCTAGTAAAGTAATGCTCAAAATTCTCTAAGCCAGGCTTCAGCAATACATGAACCGTGAACTTCCAGATGTTCAAGCTGGTTTTAGGAAAGGCAGAGGAAACAGAGATCAGATTGCCAACATCTGCTGGGTCATCGAAAAAGCAAGAGAGTTCCAGAAAAACATCAATTTCTGCTTTATTGACTATGCCAAAGCCTTTGACAGTGTGGATCACAATAAACTGTGGAAAATTCTGAAAGAGATGGGAATATCAGACCACCTGACCTTCCTTTTGAGAAACCTGTATGCAGGTCAGGAAGCAACAGTTAGAACTGGACATGGAACAACAGACTGGTTCCAAATAGGAAAAGGAGTACGTCAAGGCTGTCTATTGTCATTCTGCTTATTTAACTTATATGCAGAGTACATCATGAGAAATGCTGGGCTGGAAGAAGCACAAGCTGGAATCAAGATTGCCAGGCAAAATATCAATAACCTCAGATATGCAGATGAAACCACCCTTATGGCAGAAAGTGAAGAGGAACTAAAAAGCCTCTTGATGAAAGTGAAAGAGGAGAGTGAAAAAGTTGGCTTAAAGCTCAACATTCAGAAAACTGAGATCATGGCATCTGGTCCCATCACTTCATGGGAAATAGATGGGGAAACAGTGGAAACAGTGTCAGACTTTATTTTTGGGGGCTTCAAAATCACTGCAGATGGTGATTGCAGCCATGAAATTAAGAGACGCTTACTCCTTGGAAGGAAAGTTATGACCAATCTAGACAGCATATTAAAAAGCAGAGACATTACTTTGCCAACAAAGGTCCATCTGATCAAGGCTATGGTTTTTCCAGTGGTCATGTATGGATGTGAGAGTTGGATTGTGAAGAAAGCTGAGTGCCGAAAAATTGATGCTTTTGAACTGTGGTGTTGGAGAAGACTCTTGAGAGTCCCTTGGACTGCAAGGAGATCTAACCAGTCCATCCTAAAGGAGATCAGTCCTGGGTGTTCATTGGAAGGACTGATGCTGAAGCTGAAACTCCAGTACTTTGGTCACCTCATGCAAAGAGTTGACTCATTGGAAAAGACCCTGATGCTGGGAGGGATTGGGGGCAGGAGGCGAAGGGGACGACAGAAGATGAGACGGCTGGATGGCATCACCGACTCGATGGACATGGGTTTGAGTAAACTCCAGGAGTTGGTGATGGACAGAGAGGCCTGGCGTGCTGTGATTCATGGGATCGCAAAGAGTCAGACACAACTGAGCAACTGAACTGAACTGAAGTGAACTGAACTGATGTCCATCTCTCTTCATATATTTGAGTATACATGTATTTATATATAAATGTATATATTGCATGCATGTGTGCTTGTGTCTATGTATGTATTTGTACTTAACTAAGGAGTGTGCATACTCATGTACGTTTATATGCATGTGTATATATAAACATAGATGTACATGTGTGCATCCTCATGTATATTTTCACAGATGTATTATATATAACTATATGTGAGAATTCATACATGTGTGTGCTCATGCACTTATATATAACTCTGTATGTGCATGTATGAATATTTTTTCACTGTTAGCAGTCATCATTCCTTCTCCATAGAGGTAGTGAAGCCCAGCATGTAGACTTCCCTGGGATATATGCACTGGACTAATGGATATTGTAGAAATATATGAGATGGTAAAGAATCTGACTGCAATGCAGGAGACCTGGACTCGATTCCGGGGCTGGGGAGATGCCATGGAGAGGGGAATGGCAACCCACGCCAGGATTCTTGCCTGGAAAATCCCTTGGACAAAGGATCCTGGCAGGTTATAGTTCACGTAGTCACACAGAGTTGGACACAACTGAGCAACGAACACACAATATTCCTAAAGAAAGTGAAGACAATGGAGCTGAAAAGAGCTGTTTGTCAATATAAAGAGGGCAGGAGGGGGTGTACCTGGATGCTGCTGGAAGCAGGGCAAGATCATAAGTGATGAGAGGAAACCTCCAAGTTCAGAGGTGTAGTCAGGAAAAGGAACAGGTCCCCACTGTAGAGTTAGTGGAGTGTAGAGAGAAGTGAAAGGAGAGGCAAGACAAGTTATAGAAGGGAATTTCAGGATTCTCTTAGCAACAAAACTTAGCTTTACTCTCATCAGTTCACTTGGCCAATTTCTATCAACCTCACAAGTCTATTAAAGTTTATATGTCTCATCTTCCAGGAGGCCTCCCTTATCCACTCTCCTGTAGAGTTTCCTTTCCACCACAAAGCTCCCTGAAAATCTGTATTCACTCCACTGGTAGCATGGATGATGATGTTCTTTAATTGTTTCCTTTGCAGACTTCAAGTTTCCGGAGTGCAAGGACTATGATCTGTTTCCTGCCGAGTAGCAGCAGGTATTCAGTAGGAGTGGTGGTGGTGATGGTTGTGATGATGCCAAAATGTCTAAACACAATCTTCCTCTAACTTCAGAACCTCACCTTCTATCTTCTCTGCATCTCTCTACAATAACTTCCTGTGAATACTCAGATACACAAGGCTTCCTCCCTTACCCAGAATCAAGCCTGCTTCTGTCCACAACGCCCCAGACCAAGCATCCCAGCATCGACTTACTGTCACATATTTTGTAATATGTTCCTTTTTATTCTGAAACAAAACACAGTAATGTATTTTATCAGCCCTAAACACGTGTCTTGCGTTCAGAAAGAGCAGCATTTTCCCTCTTCCCAACAGTCATCTGTGGTGTTAAACTGCACATAATTAAATTAAAAGCATCCGTGAACTCTGAAATATAATGCTTTGAAGAAACCTCAAATTATTGTAATTAAAGCTGTTGAGACCCCACAATATAATGGTGATCAACAAATAGAACTGGAAAATGATATTCTACTATTAGGGACATTGCTTTTCACAGTGGGAGACCCACATATGAGAGGCAGGATTGGAAAAGGAGACAGACTATGAACGGGACAGCATTTGAAAGGGGCAGAGGGGGCCGGTGGCGGGGGGTGGTCTGGTGCAGAATTTCAACTAATCACTATTCCCCCCCGATTTCTATTTGAGATTGTCGGGCTTTGATGGGAGTGGCTTGTTTCTGAAAACGGAAATAATGCCTAGCATTTATCAAGCACTTTCCAAGTTCCAGACATTGTTCTAAGCACTTAACACATACTAGTTCATCTAGTCCTGGGAACAGTCCTCAGAAGTATGTGCCATTATTGTGTCCACTGTGCAGGTGTGGAGACCGAGGCCCGGAGCAAGAGGCAAGTATACTGTCCCTGCTCCTGTGGCCAGTAACAGGAGGAGCTGTGACAAGGAGGCTAACGTTCTGTCCTCAATAGGGTCTTTTGACCCAAACTCTACTCCACTCCCAAGTTCTTACTGCATTGCTACCCTTACACCCTGCAGAACTGTCTGCTAATTGTGCGATGCCTCCAAGTACCCCACTGTGCACAAAGAGGCATTTTTGGCTAAGCCTGGAGCATAAAGGACAAGAAAAGAAATAAATGAGACCCTTCTTACATATGCTCCCTGGGCCTGGCACTTTGGCATATGCACACTTTCACTGAGGCTTATTGAGGGTGGGGGTCATGCTTGCTTTGTGCAGTTAATCAGTATTCATATAGGCACTTAGGTATGTGTTGAATGGATGGGTCTCTACAATGGTCCTACAAGATAGGCAAGGTTATCCCTACTGCATAGATGATAAATTGACTCTTAGAGAGGACAAGAGACTTACTTGGGGTCCCACAGTCAATTAGAGAAGAGCTGATATCTGAAACCAAGACAGACTGAACTTCAAGATCTGTTTTCCAAAATAACACGGGTGGCAGGGATTACAGGTAGGAGCAGCACTGGGCAGTCTGACTTCAGAAAGTTTTGTTTCAGTTTGTTTCAGGAGTGAAGACTTAGAAATCTGGGGCTCACAGTATCCATGGTGATGGAAAGAGACATGTAAAGGCTGGCCCTGGCTGTCTGGGGTCACTGTGGCCAAAGCAGCAAGGTTAGTGGCCAGAGGCAGCCTCCAGGAGGCTGCTGCCTCTTTGAAGCCTTTTATCTTAACTCCAGGTATCTCAGCATGCTGTCTACAGAGAAGCACTTTCTGCACTTAAAAAGAGCCCGCGAGCTAACACCATTACTGAGCCCTTTGATGCGTAGAAGAGTCCACATCAGTCAATAAGTTTTAGTATCTGAGTCTTGAGAGGCTTGCATCCCCAGCTGAATGCAGGGGTCAAAAGCAAGGATTGGAAAACCAGAGATATTTTAGCTCTGATCCCAGAAAGAGGAAGGAACATGCAGCTCTGAAGCTCCAAACCCATCTTCACCATGGATCCCTCCCCTAAGGACAGCGCCCTTATTTTTCAACCACCCAGAGCCCTTAAATCCAAATCTTTCCTGCCCAGACAATGCCACTCCCAACCCCAATTTCAAAACTCACTCAGCAAACATTAGCAAAGCAGCTCAATTTCCAACTCACCTCAGCACACATTCACCTACACATCCACAGGTGTATGAAGTCCTTCAGAACTCAATGCCCCCAAGCCAACAGCAGGTGCTTCTAAGATAAAGGTACCTACATCCTCTCCAGAGGCCTCTTTAGGTTGGCCTTTCACAAATGCAAGATCCAGAGCAAATTGCTCTGCCTTCTAGAGCCACTGAAGGACTCCTCTTTAAGACAGGGGCAATACACAAGTATCATTAAAGACAGTTGCATCATTCATTCAATAATTTCTTCATTCAGTCAACTCTCTGTTATAAAAAGTGAATATTTCCCCTCCTCTCAAATGACTTTCATCTCCGTCATTCCATCACACAGCTCCCAAACCATGAATGCCCTCTGTTATCACTAGATCCAACAAAGAGTTTTCAGTCTTCTTTTTCAACCTTTTGTTTAGTTGTCTCCCGGATTCCTGCTGAAGCACCATCTCCTCTTATCTTCTCCACCACCTCACTGGACTTTCCCCCATCTATGTAGCAGACCCTCCTTACCCTCACTCATGGGTTTGTCTGCTTCTGCTAGCCACTGAACTCGGACATCCTTAAGGTTACTGATTGCCACCCTTCTCATTCGGTCCTTGCCACTCTGCTCACTCAGTTATCTCGGGGCAGTTTCAAATAGGACAGAAGCTCCAATTATTATAAATATACTACTGACATCCTAATATTTATCTACTGCCCTGGCCTCTCCTGTGGATTCAGTCCAGCAAGGTAATTCTGCAGGAACTAGGAAGGTAGTTCCTCTCTTTGAGTAGGATTCTATGGAAGTGGGGCCATTGTACCAGCTCCTAAAGGCAATCTGTTTCCAACATGATTGTTAAGAGATGATAAGGTAGGAGATGCAGTGTGAAAAGTTACTGAAAGGTTGGCATGTTTTTATGTAGCTTGCTTCTCCACCAAGGAACAAGTTCTCCCTATTCTGGTCTCCCCGCAAGACTGATAGTAGAACCTATGCACACCTCTGTAACAGATACTTAATCCCACTGTCTACTTAGTGTTTTCATGGAGATACATAAGAGGGATCTCAGAGTTAACACGTCCCAAACCAAACTCAGGGTCATCATCCCTCAGCCTACCCCTTTCTGACATCCCATTCTCAGTAAATCCATCATTCTAAGCCAAAACCCTAGGAGTCACTCTTGACACCTCCCACACTTCTACATCAACACAGGCCTAGTTTTAGTAGACTTTTCCCATTAACCATCTCTGGTTCCATATGCGTCTGTCTTCCTCCTCCTCCTCCTGTTGAGAACAGGCACCGTGACTGCTCACTGGGGATGATGCGACGGCCCCCAGCTGGTCTCCTTGCTCCTCCTTCATCTTGCTTTCTGGACACTGCAGTCCAGGGGTTCTTTAGATGGCAAAATGCATCGTTATCTGCATTAATCTCAAACTGAAATTTAGCATTTCCTTTAATTATGCATGTAGGCAACAAATCACAGTAGTATTAGCTGTAACTCTGACTTTGTTATTAATTATAGAAAGAAATATTATATCACATTACAGTTGCTGCTGATATTCTGAAATATAATTTATACTCATCACTACTTCAAAATTATGATAGTTATTAAACCTGTGATTAAATCCTGTTATCTGAGGCATTAATAAAATTTATATATACACTTCTTTATTAATGTGTTAAATAACAAGATTGGATCACAGGTTTAATACACACCTATGCGTGTTACATAATGTATGCATGCTGTGTGTGCTGTCCTCTGCTCAGTCATGTCCAGCTCCTTGTGACCCCAAGGACTGTAGCCCGCCGGGCTCCTCTTTCCATGGAATTTTCCAGGCAAGAATCCTGGAGTGGGTAGGCATTCCCTTCTCCAGGGGATCTTCCCAACCCAGGGACGGAACCCGGGTCTGCTGCACTGCAGGTGGACTCTTGGCCACGCATCACCTGGGTGCCGTTATATCATGGCATCCGTCATATAATGCATATGCAGCGCTAAGTGTCTTAACAGCTGGCCCTTGGTGTGGGGGTTCTGATTATTTAATGTTTGCCAATTTTGATGATGCAAATACTCCCACTGTGGCTACATTCAAGCTACAGACGTGAAATCACAGAACACGGAGCTGGAAAGACATGTGCAACTCTGGCACACCGCTGCACATATACCACTCTATCACTAATACTTTTTAAAAATGTTCTTAAAAATGTATCAAGTTGTTATAGTATACATATGACATAATATAAGCAGATTCTATCATAATTCTAAGTATTTGAATTTATGCAGCTAAATACAACATTTTGAGATATTTCACCAGACTGACAGAAGGGTCCAATGACACAAAAAAGTTAAGGACACTTGTGGCTCTCAGAATAACAGTTGCAAAGAGAAATCTAATAAAGACAGCCACCCCCATATCCTTATATCTGTACATCCAGTAGACAGACATACACATTGAATCCTGTTAACAGCTTCCCTCTGCTCTTAGGATAAAGCCCAAAGCCTTCAAGTGACCTGCAAGGCCGAACAAGGCCAAGTCCATCTCATCTCCCTGCTTCATGTTCTTCCCACCCATGGCCCATAACTAACTGGAGGGTGGATTCATAAACATCAGTCTGTGCATCTCTCCTGGACACTCCCACCCCCTACCACCACCACCAGTTACTTGGGAATCTTCTCTGCTGCCGCTGAGACCCACCGTGGGAGCTGGAATCAGATCCCAGCGTCTCAGAGTTTCAGGCCAATGCCACAGCTTGGATGGCCATGCTATTTATACACAAAAAGGTACCCTGTCTCTCAGCAGGCCACAGTGGAACTTCCTGAGGGGTCCCTCAGACACTTTGAGATCCTCTGATGAAGGATCATTGAGGACATAATTAAACTTCCCAAAGATTAGAGGAAACTTTCCAAAGTATTCCCCGTAACTGTGCTCCTCCTAACTGAGAGAATCCCCTCATTACTCATCCTGTTTGGCAGACATTTGTTTCCTCCAAGACGTCAGCAAAGAAAAGAGACAGGTTTTGGCTAATGAGGTGCTGTCTGGGCCCTCAGTCTTCTATACCTCTGTTTAATGAAGGTTATTCTTTTGTCGAACTGTACGTTGGTGTTGTGTACACAGTCTTTGGATAATGCTTCATTTAAAGAGGAAAAAACTAGGCCCTATGTCCTCAGCTTGGAGTGGAAAAGGTTTTCTCTTTCAATCAATGACAAAGGGCTGTCATCGACTAAGTAATTCCTAATCACTGTTGGCAAACATGAGCCGGTGCTGAGACAGGGGGCCATGGCAGGCTTCCTCCTTGAGGAATGCTGTCCTTAATGGATGAGCTTATGGAGAATGAACTGATGTGTCTTAAAAGCAAGTCTATGTATCAGTTAATCAAAAACCTGTCCCTTTTTTTCTTAGCAGGCGCCCTAACGTGTATCTTGAGAAAGCCGTAAATTGTACTAATCCACTTCTTTCACTGCTGTCCAGAAGGAATTATTTTTGTTAATGGCCTGGTAAATCAGGAGACTTGTTAGTGAAACTGCTCAGAAAATGGGTCTTGAAAATGAAAGCTATAATATTTGTCAGATTTCCAAATTCCCTCTTGGGAACAAAGATGGTAACCGTAACATATTTGCTAAATTCCATTACTTTAATACATTTATGTTGCTTGAGATATGGGATACTAAGGAAGGCAAGCACATAAATCAGAGTAAAAACATAAAACCAAATCCAAAGATAGATATTATGGCTGTAAATTCAGACCTGATTTCAGGGTTAGTACTCTGACAGATTTCAGTGTCATCACTGAAGAGCTTCAAGGATCTGCTCAGCCTCCCTTATGACAACCAGGCGAATCCCTAATGAGAGTGTGATCTTACCACCCCCTCCACTCCAGGATACCCAAGTCAAGTGATCCCACTGCACCCTCTTCACGGAGAAACTCACCAGCTCTCTGCCAGCACAGGGCCGGGCTCAACTGCCCTCCCTCCATTTACTAGGAACCCTCTCCAGAGTAAAATAACTCAAGAGGTGCTCAAACTCACTCATGATCAGAGAAATGTACTTGAAAGAAATAATGTACTAAGGCTTTGGCAAATGTTTAAACTATGATAATATCAAGTACTGGTGATGGTAGGAGGAAACAGTTATGTTCATGTGATGCTGCAGGGGGAAGTGGCAAGTAATTTGGCACAACCCCTTTGGAAGGGGAATCTGTCAGGATCTTAAAAGATAAATGTACGTATTACATACACAGAAATATGCTATATACATATACTACACATATACATACATATGTACGTGTATATATATATGTATACACGTTTTCACATCTACCTAGAAAAACACTTTAACACATGCACGTGGGAACAGGTACCCTTGAATCCTTGTATCTTTTATAGGATTGGTTTTTAATAGTGAAAACCAATAGGGAAAAGATTAAATGAAATCATTTGTGGTAGACCATGAATATGATACAGTAGTTAAGATAAATGGGGTATTTCCATGGGAAGGTGGAATTATCCTTAAATGTATTAACATGGGAAGGTGTCTGAAGTATGCTGCAGAGTAAAATGGTAATGCCATCAACATCTTAGAATAAGGAGAGGAAACCGATTCAGGGTACAGTGGAAGACTTATTTGTGATTATTTAATTTTTTATTTGCTCTCTGGCCTAAAATCTCAGTGTGCCATTCACTTACTATGTGAATTCTCTGCCTCCAGATTCTCATCTATGAAGTAGGGAGAAATGTCTGGGCCTAACCTGTGCCTGGCACACAATAGGTGCTCACCAAACACTAGAAGATTTTCCTCTATCACCTTTCCAAAATCATTCTATAAATAAGTAAATACTCGAATATACTTAAGGAAGAAGAAAGAACTTTCCTCCTGGTAGCTTTTCTCATGTTCCTACACACTGCCTTTTTTGTTTGTGCCCACAAGATCTTCCTATCTCCCTTTCCTGTCAATCCCTCTTATTTTATCTTTGGCTTGTCTGCTATAAGGATTCAGCTCTGATAGCAATGTGGGAAAGCATAAGCCATTCAGAAACAATTTTTGACTAAGTGTCTCCACAAAATCAAATGTTATTATATCTGTAATTCCCTAGAAAGTAGACAGAGAGATATCAAAGGCTGTTAGATCTTGCTTAACAGAAATATAGGGAGATGGAGATCCTAGAAAATGAGCTCCATTATTTCAAACAGGAAGAAAGTAAATCATTTCTTGCATGTAATAATTCAGCAGTTCTAAAAAATCAGAAAAAAAACAGAGAGAAAGAGGTTTGGAAATACCTCAGTCTCACTTCATTTTGCAAATGAGGAAATGGACGCAAAAAAGTCAGAGAGTTGTCCAAGGTCATAGAGTTAGCCAGCGGGAAACCAGGGTAAGACCCTGGGATTTTGGGCTACACTGTGTTCTCTCCTCCCCAAATTGTCCCTCACCTAGAGCCCAGTTAGATATGAATTCAAGAGATAATGCCATTGGGGCGTAGTCTATCTCCAGTTAAGTTGACCCTGGATAGTAAGCAATTCCCTTTGATCATTTTAAAGAAAAAGAAAGCAAAACTTGAAAATAACCCAAGATATAGTTGAGAATGATGTCTTAAGCTCAGGAGAGCCTAAATAGAATCTGTTAAAATCCCAAAGAATCATTGCTATGAATCTAATCACATTTATTTACCATTCAATATTTTTCATACATACATACAACATACTTCTGTACATACATACAACATACTTCCGTACATACATACAACATACTTTTGTACATACATACAACATACTTCATTATTGGTTTGGAGGGGTAAAGATCTTGACTTGAACTTTCTTTTTACCTTTCATAATAAACACAGAGTATCCTTTCTCTTCTAGCAAAACATAAAGCCTTTAGCCTAAGAGTCATCCTTCAACCCACAAGGAGGGATCTCCATCTTCCAAGGACCCTTAACTCCAGAGTCAAGGCAGAATGTCATTTTTACCCAGATGATTTTCTTCTTTGCAGCTTAGTGTTTTCCCTCCCATTCATCCTCTCCAGCTGGGAATACTTGGCCCTTGACCCCTGTTCCTGCCCTCGGAATCCTCCTCTTTTCTCACTCTGCCCTTCCCAGATACCAGACCTCTCCCTATCAGCCATGCTGCCCAAACTCTAAAGTGAACCATCTTCCGTCTTCAAACAACACTCTATTTTCTTTTCCCCGCAAAACAATCAGAAAATCTCAACTCTTCTTTGTCTTTTGGGCAAAAATAAAAAGACCATTTGTTCAAAAGGATTAAACAAATAGAAGCAATTATAACAGATTACTTAGCAATCTGGCAAATCACTGCATTTTTACACAGCATTTGGAATACTGGTTGTATGGATAATTCTGGCCATGTCCGTTGTCAGTAAAAGCAACTTAAGTCTTTTGTTTTATATATATATATATATCAAACATGGTCTCAAATGCAAGAGTGTATATTTAGAAACTGCTGCTGCTGCTAAGTCGCTTCAGTCGTGTCCGACTCTGTGCGACCCCATAGATGGCAGCCCACCAGGCTCCCCCGTCCCTGGGATTCCCCAGGCAAGAACACTGGAGTAGGTTGCCATTTCCTTCTCCAATGCATGAGAAGTTGCTAATCATTTGGACTGAAAACTATCAGCCTTATTCTCTCTAAGACAGCTACTTCCTCTCCTTTTTCTAGTTGTCTTGATTTTCACCCTCCTGATGATTACTCCTACATCAGGCCCTACTGGAATATTCTAGAAGGTTTTGTTCTTTTCCGATTTATTACCTATATGCTATGTTCCTCGGGTATACCTTGCCCTTCTTTACTGTGTCAGCATGAAAGCCTTTTGAATCTGTGGACCTAAACTTCCCCACTGGAGAAACACTGCAAATTCCACTCATCTTTGTTTCACGAGAGTTCTAAGACAAATAAGCAAACAAATTCTCCAGATCTCCCTGCCTGGGACTCAGTTCTACTCAAGAAAACAACAACAACACTGCAATCAAGCAGGCTGAAAGCATTTAATGAGATCTTCCTGCAAATTTTCTTTGCTCATTACCTCACTTCCGATCATTAATTCCCTCAGGAAAGGGAATTCCCACCTGGGGAATTATGGAGACAGTGCATGGACTTAGCTTAAGTTTCTACCAACTGGTAGAAGGTGATAAAAATGCAAGTGTATGAAAAGTTTTCGACGAAAAAGACAGTTGCTTATTTGCACCCCAGAGTCTATAAACAGGAGATTAGTACCTTCTACAGACATCTTCATTTCTATGTGATATTAACAATAAAGTACCCTCACCTCACACTGCAAAGCCATGCCTTTGAGACAGAACTTAGACATGCCCAGGATTTTCTCCAACAACAGCACCATTAGAAATCAGCCAAGCTGAAAAGTCCCAAATCAGAGTCCTGCTCAGTCCCAAATCATGTTTGCACAGAGTCTTTGTCGACTTTGACTCTAGTTCACGGAGTTACGCTCCACTTGTCACACTCATATTTGGGCATCTCTCACTGCAGTCGCCTGGCCCTGGTCCCAGCTCGCACAGGCCTCCCGAACAAAATTTTGCTAGCCGACCCAAACACAGTCTTCTGGCATTTTGCTAGGTTTGGGCCTCATACATCTGTTTCTCCACAGACATGTGGAGATGTCTTGAACCAGCCATGCCGCTCTGCATACCTAAGATAAGCCAAGGACTGGATTTGGACAACTGTCCTGTTTAATCATCAAGTAAGCAGAAAGGCCAGAAAGCACACAGATTCACAGCTACTTTGGTCTTAAGGGTCGACAATCAACTTTATAATCTGATCACCCCTCTTTTTTAGCACGGCCCCTTTTGCACAACCAGTCTCCTGCTCAAGGGCAATCTCGTCTTAGTCCTAACAGAGAAAAAATTCATGGGAGTGGTGACTGAGAGAAGGTAGAGGTTCCCCCAAAAGACAGACACAGTGAAAGTGGAAAACAAGTCCACACTCTCTTCCCTGATAAAAAAAAAAAAAATTAAAGTTTTTGGGAATCTTAATGATGTACTGTGCTTTATGTTGATGGTTTTTCTTTAAGCCTCTGGATAAGGAAAAGTGGATAAGGTGAGAGTACCAAACTTGGACATATTCTAAGTAAACAATCACAAGAAATTTTGTTTAAAATAGAAGTGAAAATATGGGTTCAAGTAAGGTGGAGAAAAAACAAATTTGAGGAACGGGTGCACATTCTTTGATAAGCTTATATATATTTTCCTAAATTTCTTAACATATCTTCCTTTTAAGATATGGTGTTTTAATCCTAAACTGTGCCAATCGGTCATCAATTCATAGTTTTTTATCTCTATTAGGTACCTAATCTGGGGGACTGTGTAATTTATGCAGCTTTAGCACTTATTTTATACTCTGGAGAGCAGGAGCAGGGAGGATCCAACCAAATATTGAGTATCTATGAGCTGTGTCCTGGGCTGGATGTTTTGCATATATGGTGTCCACACAGTTTACATGGTGACTCTATACAGTATATAATAAATCCATCATTTTTCTTGTGGGGAAACTGAGGAAGTGGTGTATACTGGAAGCATCCCTCAACCAATGTGAGGAAATAGATAAACAGATTCCTCAGCTTCCTGGCCAGGTGGGTGCCATAGCTCTGGGGTGTCTCTACACAGACTCCCAGAGGTCCTCAAAGGGACTGAGCCCCAGCCACCGGTAATGGTTACATGTCCATCTGCACACAGCTCGTGGCCGTCCTTTTATTTCCTGTACCACTCCTTGATCCTTTACTAGAATTTCCTGTCATTTCACGAATAAATTATTTGCACTAAATCCTTTTGTCAAGATCTGCTTTGTGGGAACAAAACCTAAGACACTAGGGGTTGATATGAATGTAAATAACAAACTTTTAAAATTGCCCTCTCCCTTGCCCCAATCTGCACCTCTACAGAGTCAACATTTCAAGAACTGTTAAACAATTCTGGGTTAAAAAAAATAATAAAATTACTTGGAATCATTATATATCCAGCACATGTATTAAAAAAACTAAACCAGCATTTCCAAGTGCCGATGCAGTTTCCTCCAGTTAAATTTTGTACTTTCCTTGGCTACTGATCTCAAAATGTCAAGCTAGCTCCTCTTTTTGCCTTGAATCAACACCTGGGACTCAACAATCAAGTATTGTTGACTCAATATTCAAAAGTAGTAACCTCATCATTCTCAACACTAACTGTCCATCATGACGTCATATCTGTGATCAAGGACTTGAGTCTGCCATTTGCTGGCTTCATAGGAATCCAGAGAGGTTCCTGAGTGATTGCACTAGGCTAGAAAGTCCTGGAGACAGGGTAAATTAGACAGGGTTTTTCCCTAAAACATTTGAACTTATAAGAGTTAGCAGAGGTCTCTTGAAGAGCATCAAGCCAGATAAGATGGGCCCCAAAGAGGACAATCACGCATGAATGGTGGTCAGGGTAATTGGAAACAGGCTAAAAGTATGTTGGGAGGTGGTCTGGGGCAAAAATTCAGGAGGAAACCTGTGTGTGATGGAGAGTCTGAGAGTTTAGGAAGTCAGTATTGGACACTTGCTGTTTCTTAGAAAAGACCCAACATACTCTAGTTTCTGAAGAACTAGAAACAAGAACTCCTTAGAAAGAAAATGCTTAAAACTAAAAAAAGTTTAAGCACAGATGTTGATTTTTGCTCAGTAAGGGTCACAAACCTGTAACTTTACACTGCTTTTGAGTTTCAAGTCTTCCTATTCCAGTCTTTACCCCTGTTTAGTGGTGCAAAATGTTCCAAATAAAGTTAAGAGGAGGAAAAAGAGAACAAGATACTTGAAAATCCACATTCTCAATTTAAATAATTAAATACTAACTACAAATGAGTAAAATAACCAAACTCAACATGACTCTGGGTTTCTCATCTGAGACTCCCAAATCCCAGAACAAACTTTAATTAGCACAGGATCAGTATTCCTTTGAGCTTTACGTAAATCCTGTTCTTTTTACTTTTATTTAATGAGGTGTACAGTTGTTGAATGGCATGACCAAGGATAAGCAGTAAGCAAATATGTGATAAATATTCCTCAAATCATGTATTACTGGCCAGACCCTATTATTTAGGAGAATTGTCTGAGATCAATGGTTCTTAACACTTCTGAGTCATGAGTCCTTTTGCTAGTGTGATGACATCTTTTGAAACATGTATACATGCACAACATTTTGCATTCACTCAAACATTGTTGGGCCTCCTAAAGTCCAACCCTTACTATCTGTGCCTTGGGTCTCAAGTTAAGAACTCTGATTTGTTTCAAGGATCATTTGGGGATCTCTTCACTGAAGGGAGGGTGAAGTGAAGAGTTTTGGAAGTGAATAGCTCCCATTTTATCTCAAGTTGACTGAGAAATCCATTTAGCTAGGACTTGATACAAGAAAATCACAGTTTTAAAAGAGCCTGAGTCCACTGAATGAGACCCCATTTACTCACTCAATAATGAAGGGCTTCCAATAAAGTTACCTAAAATATTCATTGAGAAATAGTGAAGGATTTTTTGCATAATCTCAAATTTAATTAACCCCAAATAAACAAATAAATGAAAATCAGGATTTAGACAAGCAAACTTCATCTTATTGACAAGACAGACAAACAAATATGCAAAAATATTTAATGATCAACCAGAGTCTGCCCATCTTTTTTATTACAGTGACACCAACCATATCCACTAAAACAAAGTGTAATTTTGTGTGCAGTAATAAGGTCTTCAGTAAACATCTGCTTAGAAAATAGGTGCTCTTTGCCTGCAACTGTGCATCACGATAATGCAGCAGTTTCACTGTTCCTTTTAGGAGCTAGTAAATTGTCCAGTTCTGACAGTTACAAGCCTTGTAGTGAGCTGCCATAAAGTCAAAATCCATAGCATGAAGAAATAGAGATGTATGATGGAAATGAAAGGTCTACACTCCATTTGGAAAAACATATTCAGTAGTCACCAAGTGTTTTTTCCCCCCCCAAAAAAAGCACAAAAACAGTTTTTTTCTATTTGAAAAATGTCTCTATTAATTATGGAAACAAAAAATCCGACACTGCACCAGAGACTGAACGTGGGAAAATGAACTGAACTGACTTTCTCTCAGAAGCACTGATGGAAATAAATGGGTCCAAATGAATTAATACTAAACAAGAGTTTTCCATTTATTTTTCCTTTATTACAAGGTGGGATTAGTAATGTAGGGGGAAAAAAGCTAAAGTGATGTGTTTACCCTGACAGCATTCCCTTAAGGAGAGTTGTTTCTAGCAGCTAATGAGCTTTCACAGCAAACTGCTGAGTATGTCTAGATATTAGGGTTAAAAACCTATCTTATGGTAAATTATTCTGGACTCTAATTTGGCAAGAGTAAATGATTTGTGGTCCAAGAGGGGATTTGGTGCCAAGCTCCTAATTTGGGCTGTATACAATATTTCAAGACCAACTTTCATTTAGTATCAATTTACAAATGAATTATGTATAAGCAACTGAATCATACAACAACAACAACAACAACACAAAAAACATGTATTAGAACCTTTCTTTGATTACCATCTAGCTTTACTCACCCAGTGCTCTTTAAGATACTGAGAAGAACTGCAATGCAGGGGAGAGGGAAGTTATTGACTTGTCTTTTAACCCCATGTTTATCTACTGTTCTCTCGGTGGAATTGCTGGGTTTGAACAATTATAAGAGGTGTTAAATTTAGTGTTTTAAGGGGGGACTCTGGGGGCAGACTGCCTGGATTGGAATTCCACCTCTGCCAAATCCTAAATCCCTCAGCTTCCTTGGGCAAATTACCTCACCTCTCTGGGCCTCAGTTTCTTCGTCTGCAAAATGAGACTCGGAACTGTGGTCCCCTCTAAGGGTTATTGTCAGTATTAAATAGGAAGATCCACTTAAGCACTTAGCACAGTGCCAGGCACGTGGCAAATGTATAGCTATGCTGCTGCTGCTGCTTCTTAGGAGGAAGAGGGCCAGAGGATGAAGAGGGAGAAAAGCATAAATGAGAAAGGGAAAAATACTTCCTGAGCATGTCTCTACTGGAAATTGTACCTGATGCTCTCAAAAACACAAATTTGAGGGATGCAAAAACAAACAAAAAATAAACAATAACAAAAACTACTAAGTGATACACACACCCTTCCAGTAGTCCACAGTGACAGCAATGCAACAGGTGGGAGTCACCAATAAGCTGAAAGACCTTGAGAGTTATACGTCCCTCAAACATACAGAAAGGAAAGACTCCAGTCTTCACAAGTGACCAGTAAATGGAACTGTTTTTGTTTTTTTAACTTTTTATTTTGTATTGAGGTATAGTCTATTAACAATATTGTGACAGATTCAGGCGAGCAGCGAAGGGGTTCAGTCGTATATAAGCTTTAAGCCCTCAGTCATCCAGTTTCCTCATTCATTTGTTTTACTCTCTTTTAAACACATCAGATTTAAAAATTACCCAGAAGGAAATCTGATAACCAGTCACCCAAAAGAAAACAGGTTCAGGCATCCTGGTTCCTTGCCTAAAGGCCAGCTTTTCTCCAACAGTAAAGAACAGTTAAGACGGGAAAGAACGTAAAACACAGCCACATCTACAAACACTCCAAGTGTAAGTTAATACATATGTGGCCCTAAGACAGGCTGATCTTGGAAATTTCTCTGACTCCCTAGGCTGTGTCTTCTGTTCTTCCTCCAAATCTCAAATGGGGAGCACTAGTAGGAGATGAGAGGGAGGAAGGAGAGTGACTTTGGGGGATGTAGTTCTCTGCCCACACCTTTGTAAATAGCCCCTTCATTAAACTTTCTTCCAATGGCCCTGCTGGAGCTGATCACGGTCTCCTTGCCAAGAAAGACCTGGCAGTCATCCTAATGGAGTAAAGATCCCACTCTAACTGAGGTGAGTGCTTCCCAGTACAACCCAGCTCTTAACCCTACCACTGACCTTTTGCCACAGGCCAGTCTGCGGCACTTGTTTACAGTAACTACCTGGCCCTTGTGGGCATCTGTGCTTATAACCCCTGTCCTGGAGTGGGGAAGTGACTTCTAAAAACAGTGCTGAGTAATTCAGACATTACCCAGCCCACATTAGAAAGGTTGACCTGCATTTATGGCTCACCCCACCATTATCCCTTCAGACTCGCACGTCAGTTCCCTTTGAAATGATGGCTGGGGAGTAATAACCAGAAATATAATCACATCATCACATTTCAAGAAACCCTGTATTGAAAGCAGAGCTACAAATTTAAGAAACAGTCCAGGGGAAAAAAAAAGAGAAGCTTTCATCTGGTGCATGAATATTTTAGGTACTGTAGAAAGAGCTTTGAAATCAGGCAGACCTGAGCTCTGATATTAGCTTACTGGTTGTGTGACTCCTACTCAAATGTTTAATCTCTTTGATGCTCTTGTTTTCCAGATTTGTAAAATGGTGATGATAATACCACTCCATGGGGTTATTATTCACATTCAATGAAGTGGTGCTATAAGAATAACCTGGCATCCAGTGGATAGTCAATAAATGCCAGCCTCTTTTCTTTCATGGTTCCAGATCAAGACATTGAGTATGCATTTGATTTTCCTCCTACCTTAGTCATCAGAGAAAGCTTTTTCAGCTCGGAGCTACCTGAGGGAGAAAGTGTCTGATTACTTTGCCAAGGCTCATTGATATCTTAAATCTGGACTGATAATGATGCCCACTGCATGCACCTGAGGTTTGCTCTTAATACAGCATGCACAAACCAGCCAGAAGGACACACTTCTCAGAAGGCTATGATCTCTTTCTATTTTTTTAAACATCAGATTTAAGAAACCCTACCACAGGGTAACACACACACACACACACACACACCCCTACACACAGCCCCACAGGAGTGGTTGAAAATCCTACCATCATTCACTGGATGCTCACCCAAATGGCAGATACATTTTGAAAATTAAATTGCTACTATATGAACTTGAATCTAATTTTTTTTTCCTAAAAAGATTAACAATTTTCAGCATCTCTTTGCGTGGTATAGAGGAGGTCTCTGTTTTCTAGTAAAAAGCCAGCCTGCATGTGGAATGGTGATGGGTTTTATGTCTAGAGCTAGTTCAGATCCACCGACGTAATGTGACGAGAAATCTTCCGAGGTATTGAGGAGTGTGAGTGCAGTCAGGGATTAGTGATGCCTGCTCCTGAAATGGGTGAGGGGCTGCTGGGAGTGCAAGTGTCTTCTATCCGTTCCCTTTGATCCAGGGCTCTGGGCTGACCACATCTGGTGGTAATGTCCCTTCTGTGGCCACTGCTGTCCTGCTCCAAACTTGTTCTTCAACAGTCTCTCGGACTCGCAAATGAGCACAACTGAGCTGTGGACCATATGAGGCTGCAAAAGCTGGGTTCTACCAAACCACACTTGTAACACACTGTAAATGGCAAACCTGATGTAACAGCAACTGAAAAGTCACCCTTCTTCCCCATAGTGGAAGAGAAATTTATAAGAATAACTATTAAGAACTATTATAATACAAAAACTGGAACCTTATCTCATCTGGACAGCTCCACTTTGAGGTCAAATTGTGAGACAATGAGAAGTTACTCCTGCCAAACACACAGTCATGGAAGAATCTGGTCAATGATCACTGTGCCAGGCTCATTTGGAGGAAGAAAAAGATGTCAGGACCCCTGCTCACGTTGGGCATTCAGTCCAGTTGGGAAGGGCAAACTCCCCTGTGTGATGTGAGCAGGTCTGCCGTTTAGTCAGTACGCACAGACACAGCCACTGCAGAAACATGGCAATACTCTTGTGCCTCTCAGGAAAAGCAGCTGCTCTGAAACTCCTGAGTTCCCCTGTCCTAATACACCAGGCTTTCTCTGGGATTCTGCAGGACCTCCTTATAATTCAGCAATTAAAGAGCCCACTGAAATGTTGTGAAGTAATTAGCCTCCAACTAAATTAAAAAAAAAAAAAAGAGTTAATATTTGTCACAGCCAGGAAGCTCCAGGAACACTCTGTGGTTACTAGGGCCAGTGTCCATCCTGACTGAACCAGGTAAGTATTTTGAATGTCACCCCTGGCCTCAAGGGTGGAATGCCTATAAGCCAAAAATCACAAATTTATACTAACAGTCAAAAGTATGCCCTGAAATGATAATTCCCAAGAAGAATATACCGTGGGAAAAAAATGCATCTTTAGAATATAAATATGTAAACTCCATG
This sequence comes from Muntiacus reevesi, assembly GCF_963930625.1. Lineage (NCBI taxonomy): Eukaryota > Metazoa > Chordata > Mammalia > Artiodactyla > Cervidae > Muntiacus > Muntiacus reevesi. Next base: position 222,776,770 of record NC_089250.1, on the reverse strand, counting down.
ACAGCGGGGACCAGGTCTGTCTTTCCCTGTTAAATCACATCTCCTAGAGGGCTGCCTGGCCCAGAGCAGGGGCTCAGTATCTGGTTGTTCAATAAAATAACAAATGACATTGGGTTATCTAGGGATTGTACCCTGGGGAGGTGTCTAAGGTGCTTCTATAAAATGAAGAGATGAGCAGGAACTGGAGAGAGGGTCCTAGGTAAGACTTAGTACCTCCAGGAACCCAACCGCTTGCTCTATGAATCCACATGGCAGAGACTAGGAGTCTAGCTCGTCAGAGAGCTGCCTTTGCTACTTATGTGCTCTATTACCTTGGGCCAGTCATTCCACCTTACAGAATTTTTGTTTCCTGTTTGTAAAATGCCTCTCTGAGATTAAATAATATTCTCTACCAGACATAATCAATGTATATAAGGAACCTGCCCCAGAGGAAGCAGTCAAAAGGCTGGAAGATCCAAGAGGGCAATAGGCTTGTCTATGTTGTTCACTGAGTCGAATCCAGGGCCCAAAAATACTCTTGAGAAACAGACACAATGAAGACTTGGCGAATGAAAAAAACAACCCAGATAAATGAATGGTGACAAATTTTGTTCACTGTGTTAAGTGAAGAGGGACATCATCTGTCTGGATGCCCTTGAAATCTATAAGAGATGGAGACCAGGATCCAAGCTGAAACCTGGCAAAGAGGGGTCAGTTCGTGACTATAGCTGTTGTATTTCTCTTGGTGGGCATCTTGGTGAGGATCAGCAGCCTGGAGGTGGACGTTGGTGAGGAAGGGTCGGTGGTTATGGGGAAGCATGGTGGTTATGGGGAAAGGGCTTACAGATAACCTACTTGGGTGCAGGGCTCTACTCCATTATGTACCCATTGTATGACATTGGGCGAGGTGTTCAAGCTGCCTAAACCTCATCAGTAAAACGAGAATGACAGAACATATGATTCACGTACTAAAGGGTTGATGCAAACATTTAGTAAAACAATGCAGGGCAAGTATCCTGTGCAAGTAGCCTCAAAAAATGGTAGTCATTGTTCCTAGGTGGGAACGCCACCTTGAGGTTCCCTGATCCCTCGAGGCCCAGGCTGACTCTAACCTGTCACCTAACCGGCCTTTTCAGTTTCTCACCACTTTCTCTCTCCTTAGCGTAGGTTGCTGAGATGAAGAACACAGCCTCCAGGTTAACCAAATGAGGAGACCCATCGAGGCCAGAGTTGGCACATTGCCTTAATGTCCAGTCCACTGGGACAATTGCCTATGAACTAGGGCAGTCAGGTCAGAAGCTAAAACTGCCAGGCAGAGACCTGGGGTGGCTAACTATAGACAAGAGGCCTCCTCCCCACCCAGCTGGGTATGCCACATTGGCAAAGGGGTTGGCAAAGTCTTGTTGGAGATGACAGGAGACACCGGGAGAGACTACTAAGGAAATGCAGAGAGAGAGTTCTTTCTTCAGATCTGAGACCACTGCTGGTTTACCTGGAGAATGAAGCAGAGAATGCAGAGCGCTAGGAGGAATCAGCATAACAGCTTTCCTAGACTATTTCGCAGCCATTTTTTCAGTCCTGCATCTTGGAAACAAATTGCTTTTCTGCCAGTGCGGGAGGTAAGAGGGAGTTTACACGTTCTGTGAGGGAAGAATTCAAGCAGAAGAATCAACCTGGAAGGAACTGAAGTAGGAAAAATTGGTTTAAATTATTCTACCACTTCAGAGATAAAAATATCATAACAGCTTGAAATGAAAACTATAGCTTTTGAAATATTAAAGCTGAAGGGGTATTATATTTATAGGGTGTTTGGCTAAGGTATGACAACATAACTATTCATTTCAGTCCAAGAGAAATTAAGCCTCCGTTTGAGAAAACGGGTCTGGGTTCAGTATCATCAAATATTTTTCTAAATTAACAGTGTGCCGGGTGCTACACGGGTCAGATGTGAAACTTCCAAACAATTATTTTATGTTGTGTATCAGCCCGCCCATGTCTCTGAAGGGAAATATTTGAAATGATTCTTTACCCCACCCCTAGATTTCTGTCTCTAGGGAGAAACAAAATAACCTCTTTGATGTTTAAGTGATTTCAGCCTGATCAACAGTGTTCTCAAGAACAATGAAGAGGATTATTTCAGGGAAGTAGTGAGCTGCTTGGAGAGTCTAGACCCTGGTTCCCTCCTCAGATTCCCCCCATAAAGGCTGCCCTCACTAAAGAAGCTTTTGCAGACAGTTTTATCTGGGCTATTTCAACTCAGGGAAGGCCTGGTGTCTCCTGATAGACTGACTAACACTCAGCACTGCCCCAGGCTATCCCTAATTTTTTTTTTTTAAGCTTCAAGAGGAACCACTCTGAGAGGTCCATCTTCTGCTTAAATGGGTGCCCTGTGACGCTGCCATCTCTAAGCCTTCTAATCTCTTTCCCTCTGAGGCCATTCACAGAATTAAGAAAGGCTTTGGGGAGCAGCCCTGTTGATTCTAAGCATCCTCAGCAGCACAGAAATCTACATAAGAGACAAGAGGAAGGAGGCTGTGGAGAATAAAATGAGTGATGCCAGACTCGGCTCTGTTACTATATTGGGCATAAAAATACTTTTCAGGGTTTTGACTTTTAAATGATGCGGCCCAGTAGGGGTTCGCTGAGCACAGGGCAGACTGACATGGAAATAAGAATAATCATTCAAGAGAATGGTCTTTGAAACCTGAGGTACCAAATTCAATTGGATAATGAAACACTGGGAACTCCACAGGGTACTTTTTCACCTCTATAAAGAACATTCAATTAAATGTCATTTGGACAGGAGGGGTGGGGCTTCTTTTCTCTCCCCCTCTTTTCCACAGAGTGTGTCTTCTTGGCTTCTGGCCCCAGCTTTCCCCTGCCTTTCACTGCCTGTTTTTACTCCCTCTTGTGAGCCACAATGCCCACACACCCTGCCTTCTTACAGGTTGATGGAAATCCCCCACGTTGCCCTTGGAAATGCTCACTACCAAGGAGAGACACAATGGCTTCAGTGGGTGATGCATTGGCAATGCGTCCAGAGGCGTCTGGTGCCTCCATTTCATGGGCCACTTGCTTAGCTGCTGCTAAAACGCCTTAGTGCTATGAAGGCTGCATTTAACTTAGCCATCTGTGAATAACTCCATCAGGGGCAGCTTCAGATCCAAAGTCAAGACGGCTTCCTGGCCAGAATGGCGCCCTGTCCCACACAGGCAAACAAGAGTGATTTCCTGACATAAATGTCCACCGCAGTTGCTCCTCCCTCAGGAGCCCTTGGGAGCCCTTGGGAGCAAGCCGTGCATTCAATGTGGACTTTCTTACAAGTCAGTTACCACTCGTTGCTTTATAGTCTGGAATGATGTCACACGGCCCGTGTTTAGTCAGGCATTGGGTGATGATTGCAAAATTAATGGTTATTGGGCTAGTAGAGGCATACATTTCTTTCCTTGGGTATGAAAAGATAGGAGGAACACAAGAAACAAATAAAAGGCTTCTTAGAATGGGGTCATGCAACCAATTCAATTCAACTCACCCTGACTGAAGATCTGCAAGTAACAGCCGTGGTGCCTGGTACTTGGTACAGTAGAATAAAAGACACAGTGTTTGTCTCAGTGGTATTACAGCCTAGTGAAGAGTTAGGGCTCTTAATCCCGGAGTCAAGGACTTGAGAGAATTTATGAATGGTCTGTAGGGAGTGCAGAAACTTCCAGACTTGTTTATAAACTGAATTTGGACAAATGAGCATATGCACACATGTACACATTTTTCTGATCTATGACTTTATTGGATTCTGAAAATAGCATTTAGTAGTCTAGTGTCTTTTTACTTTGTATTTCCCAAGCATGTGAGAATAGGTGTTGAATAAATTAATGGTGGTTGGATGAGTAAGGGATGGTTCCCATGTTGCAAAGGACACACAGGCCAGCCTGCCCATCAGGGTCCTGTGGCTCTGGGAAGGAAGGTGGTGGAATTGTCTCTCATCTCAGGTTGTGAGTATAAGAAGTCAAGGGACTGAGAAAAGCTCAGAGCCGAATGGCTCGTGTAAAGAAAACTAAAATTGAGAAAAAGGTTGAAACAAGACCTCAGAGCAAGGAGGTCCTTCAAGCTAGAGCAGGTGCTGAGTGTCAAATGAAACAAAGGTCAAGAGCAGGAGGCCAAGCCACACAAGTAGGAGGGCAGTAGAGGAAGATGGCAGATACTGAAGGCGTAGGCAGCGGTCTGAAGGAGATTTTAAGAAACTGGGCTGGAATCAGGCAGCCTTGCGTTCAAATCCTGACTCTGCTCCTTGTTGGCTTCTCCCTGCTTAGCTTCCTCGGATGCAAACTGGACCTACAGTCCTACCTTCCTGAGGGGTTATTGTGAGGGATGAATGAGAGAACTCTCACAGAGCACACGGCCACTGCTCAGAATAGGGCTCTGATTGGATTCTTGGGAAGGGCTGCAGCCCCTTTAAAGGGCTGCAATTACAGTGGACACTTGCTACCATGGTTTGGTGCCACTTAAGTGGCCCACAAACCTATTCACTTTCATTTCTCTGTCTCCTCTCCATTCTCACTCCCGCTATGTGGCTCTTGCAAGGTACTGCCTATTATCAAACTAGATTGACTCTTTCCTTGTATTAATCAAAGCCTCCTCATGTGAAATGTCTGCTTTTCCCTTCGAGAAGATGATTACTTCCCTGGCAGGGAATTATTAGGCCATCGGATGAGGGGGAAGTGCGTCCCCAACTCTCCATTGACTGTTCTCTCCCTCCTCTGCTGCTGTCCTCTCTGCAGCCCCCAGGCCTTAGAGAGTCAGCCTCCAGCACATGGGCTTGCTGCACCTCGGCAATTCCAACCACATACCACCATCCTCGTGCTGTCCCCAGTTAACTCTCTTCACCGATTCATGTGAGGTCCTTACAGAATAAAGAACCAACTCCTAACATGACATTCAAGACCTTTCATAGACTGGTCCATCTGAGTTTCCTGATCTCTTGCTTCTCACCACAGCTCTCCAAACTCCTGATGCTTCAGAATTAACCAACTACCAGTTATTTCCTGAAAAGGCCACAACTCATGTCTAAAACACCTCTTGACATTGACCACTTACCAAAATAAATCATCTGCACTCTCCTTCCCCCACCCACTTTAGTTAGGGAGCACTTGTTACTTTTCACTTTTTGTTAATGTATAGTTCTTTGATTAGTTTTCTCTGCTCCCAATCATTGAGAAGGCACCCACACATTATTTTTTTCTCTATCTTTCTAATACCTGTTTCAGTATCTTGTATAAAAGGTAATCAATATGTAATTGATAAATCAGTTAAGATGAGTCTAGGCCCCGTGTTTGGTTAATGGAGTGAAAGTGAAAGTCAGTACTGTCTGACTCTTTGCAACCCCCGGATTATACGGTCCGTGGAATTCCCCAGGCCAGAATACTGGAGTACGTAGCTGTTCCCTTCTCTAGGAGATCTTCCCAACCCAGGGATCAAACCCAGGTCTCCCACATTGCAGGCAGATTCTTTACCAGCTGAGCCACCGGGGAAGCCCAGAAATACAAGAGTGGTTAGCCTATCCCTGCTCCAGGGGATCTTCCCGACCCAGGAGTCGAACCAGGGTGTCCTGCGTTGCAGGTGGATTCTTTACCAACTGAGCTATCAGAGTACTTCCTAAATCAGTGGTTGTCAAAGTGTGGTCTGAGGATCCCCAGGGGTCCCTAAAAATACTTTCAGTTGTGATATAAGGCAGAAACTGTTGTTGTAACAGTTCTAAGATATTATTTGCTGTTTTTACACTTATTCTCTCACAAACGTACAGTTTATGAAAAGTTCACATTAAAGTGAAGTCCACATAAGGGTTTCAGATTCCACATTAGAAACAACCTTTAAGGGAACTAGTTCCTCTTGAGCATCAAAGAATACCCTCAGTTCTCTAAAACGACAATTAAAATACTCCTACCTTTTTCAACTAAATCTGTGTGAGGCAGGGTTTTCTTTACTTTCTTCAACCAAAACAGCATATCACAACAAACTGAACTGAAACAGATATGAGAACATAGCTGACTCCTACCGAGGCATTCAATACAGAGACTTGCAAAAATGCAAAACAATGCTGTTCTCTTTAATACTTTTTTGCTCTGTTTTGTTTGGGTATATATACATTTTTTTTTTTCACACAAACAAAATACGCTATCTATACTAGCATGTGATGGGTTTGTCATTATTTTAAAATAAATTAGTACATAAAACTTTCTCAGTTTTAATTTCAAATACGGTTATTATCAATAGATAAAGTCCTCATAAACAAAAGGTTTATAGTCAATTCTTTTTCTGAGCATAAAGGGGTCTTGAAATGATAATGTTTAAGAATTGCTTTCCTAAACTTTGTTCTATGATATACCAGATCTCTGTAAGGAGTTCCGAGGTATTTTGTGGGGAAAAAAGAGGAGACAGGTTCTTAATGATATGGGAAAGGCATGTTAAATAGTTGAATATATTTCTTTTTTCCATGACCTCTTAAATGTTTTATTTTGCAAATGTTCTTTGTAAACATCCGAGGATACTGTACTGGTTTTCTACAGCTGTGTAACAGATTATCACAGACTTAGCTGCTTAAGCACACACATTCATTATCTTGTAGCTTCAGGGCTCAAGAGTCTGGTCACACCTCAGAGGGCTTCTCTGCTTCAAGGTCTCACCGGGGTGCCATCCAGTCGTCAACTGGGGCTATAGACCTATCAGGTGCTCACCTAGGGAGGGACTCACTTTCAGACACCGCCCCCTCACGGTGCAGGCAAAATTTCTCTCCTCAGGTGGTAGAACCACGTCTCTGTGTTCTTGCTGGCCACTGGCTGGGGGCTGTTCTTGGCACCTGGAGGCTTCCCATGGGCCCTCTCCCTCTTCGCAGGCTCCCCCCCAACTTGCAGTTTACTCCTTTAAAGCCAGCATGGAGGGTCTCCCCAGTCTGCTATCTCCCCAGTCTGCTAAATGTTATTACAGAAATGACACCCCATCTCCTTTCAATATTCTGTTGGCTAGAAGCAAGTCACAGCTTCTTCTCTACACTCAAGAAATGGATGTTTGCTGGCTGGGAACACAGGGACAGAAGTTGTGGGGGCCAGCCTGTGCTCTGCCCTTACTTATTTGACCAAAGAATCCTTTTGTGAGCCTATTGACATGTCAAGAAGTCCTGTTGGGAAATGTTCATCTAAGGTATTCAGTATAATTAGACATGCTGTATTCTCCCAAAGTATTTTCTAAGGGGTGTGTGTGTGTGTGTGTGTGTGTGAAATATAATTTTAAACTCCACTGGTCAGTAAGTCAGCACTCATCTAGAACTTCTGAAATGTTCTGATGAAGAAGCAACACTTCATGGTGCAGTGAGCAGTAGCTAAAGAAGGAATTAAGCAGAAGTAGATGCTGTTCTGAGGCACTGGTTGCCAAGACTGAGAAACTCCTATTTGTTGCCTCATCACCCTGAGTCCCACCAGGAGCATGCCCACAGTGCTTGTCCACAGACAGGACCACACTCTCTGGGCAGACTGGTCAGACGTGAAGCCTGATGGGGACCTGAGGTATGGAGGCTCTCAGAATCTGATGACTGGCCTGGAGATGGCCTAAGTCTTAGAACGGGAAGAATTAGCCCAGTAGACTTTACTCAACAAAGCTCGATTTTTCTAATAAAATTTCATTTGACATTCTTTTGATTAAAACAAAGAGTGAACAGCTATGGTAGATCAGGGTGGGTGTCCTGCCCACTGGAACTTCCGGTTGCCCCCATCTTTGTGCCACCCAGAATGCCCTTTGGAACAGTTTCTCTTGCTTAGCTTCCTCATTATAAATAACAAAACAAGACAAAAAAAACACACAAAAAAACCACTGAGCACTGGGGAGGTGAAGTGTCCTGTCAAAGCTAGCCCACCAAGCCTAGACCATCCATTCTCAGGATGCCTCCTTGATACATTGCAGAGCGATCCTTAAAGCTGAGTTCTGTCTCCTCACAGGGTACAATGGCCTCTCCATCCTCCAGCTTCACCCCAAGAAGGCCACCCCTCATGAGTTCACAATTGGGGTCATTAACTCCCACATCAAGGATGAATCAAAGAGCTCTTTATGTTAATTAACCAGAGAGGCACTTTTTTTTTTTTTTAATAAATATTATTTTATTAGTTGGAGGCCAATCACTTCACAACATTTCAGTGGGTTTTGTCATACATTGACATGAATCAGCCATATAGTTACACGTATTCCCCATCCCGATCCCCCCTCCCACCTCCCTCTCCACCCGACTCCTCAGGGTCCTCCCAGTGCACCAGGCCCGAGCACTTGACTCATGCATCCCACCTGGGCTGGTGGTCTGTTTCACCATAGATAATATACATGCTGTTCTTTCAAAACATCCCACCCTCACGTTCTCCCCCAGAGTTCAAAAGTCTGTTCTGTACTTCTGTGTCTCTTTTTCTGTTTTGCATATAGGGTTATCGCTACCATCTATCTAAATTCCGTATATATGTGTTAGTATACTGTAATGTTCTTTATCTTTCTGGCTTACTTCACTCTGTATAATGGGCTCCAGAGAGGCACTTTTATATTTTGTGACCTCTCTAATTTCTGTGAACAACCCAACCACACAGAAGCTGAAGGACCAACACTTGCCTCCCAACACCACTGGCCTCCAGACACCCTGAGGGTGGGATGGGGTGTGAAATCCTCAAGGCACCTAGGAGCTGGCTGAAAGTGAAGCTCAGCCTGAATCCAACCTGAGCTCCTTAGCTCTATGGAGGTTTAGAGAAACAATGGAAGCCACAAAAGAAACATCCTTTAGAACCCAGAGGCAATTCCAAAAGGAAACATACAATTGACAGCCTGGAGGGGGATTTGACCTGGAAGCTCACCTCTATCTGTGCCCCTAGCCCTGCCCAAATCGTTGCCAATATCCTCCAGGAAAGCTGATCCAAAGGTTTAATGAGCCACAAGGCAGTAAGAACCGTGCAAGTGAGTAATACCACTGATTCGTACTTCTTTAATTGGATGCAAATAGCATCACCTGGGCTCCCCATTCTAGGATCCATCCCGCTCTTTGTCACATGGCCCTCTAATGTACCCCATTCTGAAGAGCCTGGCAGGAGAGGAAGACATTAACTGTGAGATCTGCTGGCTTCTGCCAAATTCGCAAACGCTGGCAGCTAAGCCTATAGATAGAATGAGGGGTAATTTCATGCAAATTCTCTGTGCTATTCCCTGAGCTCCAAGATTAGAGATGTCAGAAAATGTAAGTGCTCCTCTGGTTAATAACACAAAGAACTAATTTAGTCTGATTTCCTAAGATGGGAGTTAAAGAGAGTGATTGTGAACTTGAGGAGGAAGGTTCGTAGAGTGATGCTCAAGAGGGCCAGGTGTGTGCAGAGGCTGTGGTAGCTGGTGAGGGAAAGAGAGTCCTCCTTACAAGGGTCACTCAGACCCACACTGGGGTGGCATCCAGAGGCTCGAGTAACTTTCAGGGCTTGGCTATCTCTCAGGTACCTGGAAGTGTAGACAGATGTAAAAGGCAGTAATGAGCTTACACTGCTGCTTGGAGAGGACTGGTGTAGGCCAACCCAAGGCTGCGGGGTTTGGCAACAAAATCTGGAAGACGTGTGCAGAGGACACACCTCTCTCCTCTCCTCCTTCTGAAAGAGACACTTAGCTCCTAGATGCAGCTCTCCTAGTCTCCTGGACATGCATTTCTCCCTCTTTATATGCCAAGTTGCATTTGGTCTAATGTGGTCTTCAGAGAGCACTGACTTATTCAAACAAGGTACTTCTTGGAGATGATTTTACATCTCGTGACTTGTATGTAGCAATGGAACGCTTCAGGAAATAAGATTACCCCATTCTTCTATTTATTGTGTACTAGGTTTAACACTGGGATTACATGTCAGGTTTTGGATTTTCAGATTTAAATTTTCAGGGTATTCTGAAGCATCAATAATGGCTTTTGAGATTCACACACACACACACACACACACACACACACCCCTCCTCCCTTCGGTCCCCTCCATACAGTCACTGGAATAGACTCTGACTCCTAACTTTTCTAAGACAAAGATAAGAAACTGTTATCAACTGAGGATCCATTGGTGGCTTTATCACATTTCTAGAATAGAATGTAACACTGGGGACAGACAAATCTCAAGTCAGGTGGTGTATGTTATTAGAATCAAGGGCATGATGAATTAGTCATCTTCTTGGAGACTGACTTAGGATTTGGCCCTGCCTCCCCTATTGGTTGTGAAACCCTGTAGAAACCTCTTAACCTCTCTGGGCTACAGATCTCTCTAACCAATTCAGGTAATAATTCCTACTTCTTAGGTTATTATTGAGGGTTGAGTGAGGTGACACATATGTCTAACATATTGTAAGTGCTCAATAAATAGCACATAAATCGGGAAAGGAGTATGTTAAGGCTGTATATTGTCATCCTGCTTATTTAACTTATATGCAGAGTACATCATGAGAAACATTGGGCTGGATGAAGCACAAACTGAAATCAAGATTGCAGGAGAAATATCAATAACCTCAGACATGCAGACGGCACCACTCTTATGGCAGAAAGCAAAAAACTAAAGAGCCTCTTGCTGAAAGTGAAAGAGGAGAGTGAAAAAGTTAGCTTAAAGCTCAGCATTCAGAAAACTAAGATCATGGCATCCGGTTCCATCACTTCATGGTAAATAGATGGGGAAACAATGAAAACAGTGACAGACTTTATTTTTGGAGACTCCAAAATCACTGCAGATGGTGACTGCAGCCATGAAATTAAAAGACGCTTGCTCCTTGGAAGAAAAGCTATGACCAACCTAGACAGCATATTAAAAAGCAGAGATATTACTTTGCCAACAAAGGTCTGTCTGGTCAAAGCTATGACTTTTCCAGTAATCATGTATGGATGTGAGAGTTGGACTATGAAAAAAGTTGAGCATTGAAGAATTGATGTTTTTGAACTGTGGTGTTGAAGAAGACACTTGAGAGTCCCTTGGACTGCAAGGGACCATTCAATCCTAAAGGAAATCAGTCCTAAATATTGATTGGAAGGACTGATGTTGAAGCTGAAACTCCAATACTTTGGCCACCTGATGCTAAGAACTGACTCACTGGAAAAGACCCTGATGCTGGGAAAGATTGAAGGCAGGAGGAGAAGGGGATGACAGAGGATGAGATGATTGGATGGCATCACTGATTCAATGGACATGAGTTTGAGCAAGCTCACAGAAGCCTGGCGTGCTGCAGTCCATGGGGTCGCAAAGAGTCAGACACAACTGAACGACTGAACTGAACTGAGAACATCTTTGGTTGGGTCATAGGATTAAAGCTCACAGCACAGATATATATGATTAAAGTCTTTGCACACAGTCAGTATACTTTTTTTCTAGCATCATTAGATATCAGCCCCACCCCATCACACCTTTGCAATGGCAATTTCCTTCAAATAATGTAAAGAGTCAATGGGACACATTTTCTGTTTACCACCGCCCCCCACCCCCCGGATATATGCTCTGCTGTCCTTTTCAGATTTGTTTTTCACAGTGTATATACTGGTACCAGTAAATTGCCCATGTCCATCTATACAAATGAGTAAGGCAAAGAAGTAATTTTAAAAGTTTGGGACTCTTTTTCCAGAAGAATTCTGGATATTTACCTTGCCCAGCCTGAGACCAGCTCAATGGAGAACTATCTTTAGTAATAAGACCATGGGTTCATTTTGCCAAATGAGGTAAAGAAACTCTTTGCAACTGAATTGTATTTTATTTTATGGAACATTCTCTTCTAAATAAGTGGGGCCATGACAACTCAAAATTATGAATCTTCAAATGGTGCCTAGCACTATGGATATACAAGTTTTGGAGGCCATGCACAAGTGAGGCATGTTTTACTGCTAAGTATTCACCATACTTGTCCAGCTACCCTTAAAAATAACAGTTTTCTGATTTGAAGGAGCACAGATACATAGCAAGCAAGCCCCCTGGCACAGATGTTTCCAGAATGAGTTTACACATTTTCAATGTGAGAGTGTCAACTCTGTCCCACAGATTATCCTGAAATATCTAAGATGTTTTTTGAGATAAACACACACACACACACATATTCTCCCTTCATTCCTCTTCACACAGTCATGAGAATATGCCTTGATTCTGACCTGTTTTAACAGAAGGAAAGAAGCCATTATCAGTTAGGAATCCATGGGTGGCTTTACTGATTACCAAAATTTTATAATAGAATGCAAGATTATAGACAGTTGAATCTTGAGCCAGACAGTACATGTTATTAAAATCAAGAGCATGATTAATTAGTCATTTACTTGGAGTGATTTATCTTGTACCTCTCTCCACTGGTGTTGGAACTGCCTGCTGAGGACATCAGGTGTACCACTCTACCATGAATACTAATCAAAGTCCACAGAAGTGCAGAGTGAGGGGGAAATTGAGCTCCACCAAATATTCATTTTAAAGAGCTGACTTTTAATAGGCCTGAAGTCAAGAAACCTGTAAAACTACAGAGAAAAAGGATAGACTGGTTATGGCTAAGCTGTCTCACTATCAGATGACCCAAGTGCCAACCTGAGCCTGCCTACCTGGGACCTCAGGGCTGCCTCCTGCCTTGTTATAGACAAGAGTCCCATCTCTTCTCCTTCCTACATACTTCTCCAAACCATCACACGTCTCTCTGTCTCCCCTTCTGGCCCCCTGAACCAAGTATCCCATCGCTCTCCTGAAAGACTGCAATAGCCTCCTTACTCTGGCTCCATTATAGAACATATTTTTGAAAACCATAGTTCATCATACCGAAGGTTTTCTTAAACCAACAAGTGGCTCCCCGTTGCTCTTAAAAAGAAGCCCTTATTCTCTGACTCAAGACCATGAAGGCCTCTATAGTCTCACCCACACCCATATTTTCTGCTTCATTCAAATTTATCTATGGCTTATTCAATGTGCATAAGCCCCCACTGCCCTCTTGGAGGGGTCTAAAATGTTCTAAGTTCTTTTCTGCCTGAGGGCTCTTCACTTGCTGTTCCTCTTCTGAAAATGCTCTTCCACATGCTCTAGCCTGGCTGTCTTTCTATCTTCCTGTCCGCAGTGCCAAGGTCACTTTCAGAAATCTTCCTCTTTCCCCTTCACCCTAGAGATAGTTACCAGCTGTCATGCTGCCCTGAAGTTTTCCCTAGTCGTCCTTATCAAAATTGTCATTAATGACTTTTACAGTTAGTCATTAGCACTTTTTTCTTCTTTCCCTATATCCTCAGCTCCTATCACAATGCAGTGTTCACAGCAGGCCCCCAGTAAGTGAGGGGATCAAACAACAATGATGAAAGCTGTGTATGGAGGAGACCACTAGTTGTCCACCCTAATCAGTGCTCCTTTCTTTCAGCTGGACTACATTTCCCAACCTCCCTTGCAGGTAGGTGGTCATGTGACCATGAGGGGCGGCTATGTGCCACTTTGAGCTGCAGGTCATAAAAGCCTCCCTTTGAGCAACTGTGACAGTCCCTCACTCTTGTGGACTGGGATGTTGATATATGGAAAATGGCTGAGCCGCCTATTGGCCTGGGCTCCTGAATGACCTCATGGAAGAGACTCTCAGACCTCAACTGCTGATCCAGAACTGCTGCGTGAGTAGGAAATGAAGTCTGTGCTGTTAAACCACTGAACTTTCAAGGTCAATCTGATCCTGCACCATCTTTGCCCACCCTAATACGTTAGGATACCAATACACAGGATTCTTGGTCTTGGAACTGAGTGAACAATGGTTACCCTCCTCACATACACACTCACACCTCCATGTGAACGTATATGTGGAGCCCACGGAGGTAGAAGAAAAAAGCAAATTGAGTTTCTGACAAAGTATAATATTATGAAAAAATCAGTATTTAACAAAATTGTTCTATATCCATTTAACTCTTCCCCTCCATGGACTTAATCTTTAATAACTAAGAATACTCTGATTACTAGTGCTTCTTATAAGAGAACTGCCATTGCCTCTTATGTTTCTCTCTCTCCTTACTTTTCGCCCTAGTAATTGCATATAAAACACTGGTATGGATGAGCCCTTACAATCAGAAAGGGAGGACATCTCAAAGTAGTAGAAAATCGAACAGTTTTCTCACTGAAATTAGAATATCACGTAGCAACCAATTCTATTTAGCTCAATGCAGAATTTATTTTTGCCCCTAAGATAGTTCAGGGATAGAAGGAATCACTAGCCAGATTTTTCAAACGGACAAAAGTTCTCTAATGTCCTTGGGGTTTCTGTCAAGTAATCTCAGGGCTGGACCTCCACCTCCTAAAGGTTGCCTCTCTGTACCCTCAGAGCCCAGTCTCTGGCTCGAGCTTTGTCAGCTTCTGCTGAGCAAGTTAATCTAGCTGGGTTAATGACAATGCTGTCACTTGCCCACCAGCACAAAGAGCCTAGTCAGTCAGCTGGTTGGAGTTTCCTGGCCCGGGAAGCCCACACCTCCCCGCCCAGCCTTCCTTTGGCTATGGAAACCTCTGTATGTATGAGGAGCACCTGCTCATATAGTGTGGGGCCTTTGGCCCTGAAAGGGAGGAAGTGAGCTGTTTTCTGCTCTGGGTATGGATCTCCCATGCTCCTGGAAGCCTGTTTCTTCCACAGGAAATGCCCCTTGGTGCCAACCCTGCAATAACGGAATGGAACATTCTCTCACATTGAGCCACACCTGTTGTCAACAAGCATTTGCTTCCAATCTATTTAAGCTCCATGGCAGAGAGGAGACTGTGAGAGTCTTGGGCATTTTTGGCAACGCTGGGCCCACAGCACCTGGGAAAGCTCCACAAAGCCTATGTTCTTGTTTGGGAAGTGGAGTTGCCCCTGGTAACAGCTGCTGTGTTTCAGTAGAGACCGGGGGCCTCTGGGAAAGTCATAAAGGCCTCGCCCAGGCCTCTTTGCAGAGCTGAGTGCCAGGCAGTTGGATCTGAAAGGCAGTTTGTGCCTGTGAGGATTCCTGCAGGCTCACCAACAGCAGGAGCAGAGCAGAGAGAAGGCTGCTGCCTGTGCTTTGTGATGGAGCTGATGTTGTTGTTATTGGCTTGGTTTTGGTCAAAGATGTCATCAGGCAAAGTTATATTCAGTGTCTGTGTTGTTTGAATATGAGTTTGCAGTTTGGTCTGTAACCTAAGATGTATTTATCCACCTATATAGTTCATTTGTTTATCTCTTCATCCATCCATTAGTTTATTCTTTTCTCCTTTCCTTCATTCAGAACCAGACGCCCATCCTGAATCCTAGTTCTTTTGTCTGGCTTTCTGAGGCCTTGCTTCAGTTTCCTTCTCCTGTCTGGTACCTTAATAATACCCCAATACTTTCTGCTTCCTGGCAGGTTCCCCACCTGAATATGAGTGGTTCTACTGAATAGCAAACCGATATGCAGAGAGAACTTAGAGCCTGGACATTCATCCACTGCTCAATTTCTTGTTGTCATTTTTCCCACCCAGTAGTAACTCCCATATTTACCATGTGTAACATTATGGTTTGCAAATGCACATCATTTTTTGATCTTTCAAAGCAAGTCGGTCCTTCTTGGAGAAATCCCACAGCCACATGGCATAGTTCCCTATAATAGAGCTCAGCATTCTACTATGTAATTTTTTGTTTATGACTCTTGTATGATATGATAAGCTCCTTAAGGACAGAACTGTGACTTAAGTGTCTCTATTACCAATGCCTAGAGGTTTGATAAATGTTTGCTAAATTATTTTTTAAAGATGGGTGGTTGTATGGATGGATAAGAGTATGGATGAGAGGGTAGTTGAGTGGGTAGATGCATGAAAGGATGAATGGATAAACGAATTTATAGGTAAACAGGTGGGTAAATGGGTGTGTGGGTGGATGGATGGATGGATAGATGATAGATTAATCGGTGGGTGGATGGATGGGTAGATGAATATAGGGTGGTTAGATGCTTGATGAGTGAGGGTGAGTGGGTAGCTAGATGAATAAATGAAGAATGACCTTAACCATCAGGGTGCCAATGTGTATATCAACAACATTGCTTACTTCCACTAAGATAATCTCCAACCATTAATCCCTTAAATAAACTCACAAACCCCAAACTGCCAGCAAGTGAAACAATAGGCAGGCCCCTTGGGGACTGTGTTCCCCAGAGTTGAAGGAATATGGGAAATACCCCAATTTCCACCTATTGGCCAACTGGTAAAATGCTTCCCTATGGTAGCTCAACAGCACTGCCCTGGCCACAGTCAAAACTGACACATCACCTTTTAAAAAATAATTGCCTACATGTTAAAACTGGCCCTTTTATCTTTCAGAAATGATACCTAAAAAGAACCTAGAGGTGGGCTGCAGAAGATACCTTTAAAACAAAAACTGACACTGAGGGAAGAAAGGGAGTCAAGCCCAGAACCGCATGCCTTCCAAGTCTATCCTTACAAAGCGGCCCCTTCAGACAAGCAGGACAGAGTTCGGACTCCGACTCCCCCAAACGTGACCTTGTTTCAAAGCCACAGGACTCCCCTTGCTCCAGTCCATGGTGAGTCAGAAAATAAGAGAATGCATAGTATTCAGCTCCTGCCAAACGTAGGTTGAAACACAACCCTTGTTTTTGTGTGTTCTGTTATTACGGTTTTTATTACTACTACTGTGTTATAGATGTCTTTCCTTCCTCTAAGAAAACAATAGAACAATGAGCCAGTTTGAAAGAGAAAAGCTGTCAGTTTGGATAAAATTAGTCTGCTTTATTTTTTATGAAAAAAATAGGAAGGTAATCATGCCAATTGTAATTTTAGTAAGTTATTTCTAGAGTGAGTTTATTAAACCATGAATTTTCCCTTGAGCTAAACTAATGACCACTATTAGGTATGCTACTCCATTTTAAATGATCAAAATATTCAATGGAATAAGATGAAAATTATAGATAGTGATAATTATAAAATGTCAGCATCACCTGAATCAATTTACTAATATGTCAGCTCGGGTGTGGAAGAGAAGAGTCAGTTTAAAATGAGCAGAAGGCACGTTGCATGGGCTGCTGTCATTTATCCTTTGGGGACTGTCACGACTGAATATTTATATCCCTTGCTCCACTGCAGGAGCAGTTGTTTCTAGCCTGCTGGCTACACCCTTTATCAGACAGCACAGGAAAGGCTGGCAAGGAGAGAGAACTCCTCCACCTCCTTGAATTCCCAGGTCCTTCCTTGAATTTTTGCGGGGGGGGGGGGGGGGGGAAGTGAAGACAGCACTTTCTAATAAAGCAATTCTATTGTAACCACTTGGGTCTGTAAATACGCCCATGGTTTTCCTCTTAAATGTATAGTACTGGCCTTCGTCTCCCCCCAATTGCTACAAATGAAAAGGGAACAAGAGATTGTGTCATTAGATGTGTTGTAAAACTTGTTGCTTGATTTAAACCAAGTTTTCAGTTTGTTTATATCAATCACCTATGCACCTGAAATCCTGGGCAAAAGGAATCTGCTCTTGGCACAAGAGCAGAGACCGTGTCCCCGGAAGTGCACCTGTCTGGGAAAGGTGCCGCTGACATAATACACGTGTACAGATGTGCTTGGCTCTTTGGGGGAGAGATTGATTTGCCAGGGCTGTCAAAGGTATGTGTGTGCGACAAGACATGACCCTCCCCCTTTCCCTTGTCTGCACTTAATCTCCCCGCAGTATCCTCCTGCCACCATCTGCTACACAAAAGAAACATGAGAGTAAACACACACTCACACAGACACCCTGGGTCACTGCAGGCCTCAGTCTAAACAACTCCAGCTATCTGGTTCCAGTGGGAGAGGTAGTACCCGGGTAAATTCCCAAAGTAGAGCTGAATGGTTACAGGGAAATTCCTAAGTGAGTTTAAATCCTCATTTCCCATTTTTTCTGGCTTTCCTTCCTGCCTCCTACAGCCCTGCTCTTTAGAACCACTGACCATCCTTCTACATCCACTCCCAAGCCCTCTCTTCTGCACAATCTACTTTAAATTCCTTTTGCCTCAAGTAAGCAATCATTTCTCCAGAACTGCGGAGAATAAGCCCTGCTGTGTGAGCAGCCGGATTTGACAGGGACCCCTAAGCTCTGCACGGGAGTTCCTGAAGCTGCCTCTGCTCTGGATGGATGGTCCTGGGAAGCAGCAAAGTGCAATGGTAGAGACAGTTTCTTAAGCTGGACTGCTTCTTACCAGCTGTGTGACATTGGGCAAGTGCTCAATTTCTCTGACCCTCAGTTTCCTCATCTGTAAAATGGGGCAATTTACGCTTTCCTCCTAGGGGTTAAATGTTTCAAGTGCTTAGAATGGAACTTAGCACACGGCATCTTTACATATTTATTCCATTAAAAAAATAACTTCTAATAGGCTGATTACTCAAGCTTTATCCTCCTCCCTCCCCAATCTTTACACTTCAAGGCTGTCTTTCATTTCTGCTACAAAGCCCAGCACCTTTCCTCACTCTCAGGGATCTCAATATTTCCATCTGAGATTTATGAACACACCCAGCAATCCTCAGGGTGGATTACTGATCATTCTCTTTTCTCATACGTACACTTTTATTTAAAACTATCCCAGGATTCACAGTCTAGGATGTCAGTCCCCAAGACAGTCATTCTAACATTTTAAATCCCCTATTGAAATATAGGAAGGGAGGTGGTAGACTTTGCCATGTCTTAAATTTGGAAATGATAAATACCAGTTCCTATTGCCTGTGTGCCCAAAGCATAAAGTTGTTATACTAGGGCTCTGGTTAGGGCTGAGGTCAAAACTATTAGTTCTAGGAAGAAAATGGAATAATAAATAAGGAAGGGGATGCCTCCCAGCCAACCATAGGTAATAAATACTTCCTGGTGATCACATCTTAAAGAAAGGAGGCAGATTTTTGTTTTGTTCTGGTGGGATTCCAAAGGCCATTCCCAAAGAGGAGCTGCAATGGGGTCCAAGGCAAAGTCTGCATCATGAGAGAGCAGAAAGTCTTCCACTCCAGGAAGACTACTTCAAAGGCCAGCATGTACTGTGTAAAAAGGACATAGCAGCTACATGGCAATGCTCCATCACTCAAAACTTAGCAGCTATCCTGGCTTTAGCATCATGGATCAAAGCAGCTGGATAGAAAGTTATCAAAAGAGACTTAATATGTCTAGACCAGTAAAGCTTGATGGCTATCCTGGGCTTTGCAAAATGGGATGCTTTATGCTATGAAAAGTATATAGGCAGGTACAAGGGGGCACATGACTTCTCAAGACAAGCAAGTATATCTGGAAAGACAATTTTACTCAGCATAAGTAATCTGAAGCATTATTTTGCATTCAGGAAATCACAGATGGTGTGGTAGACAGTACCTAACTTTCAGAGATCCCTGCCATCCTGCATGCATGTTCTTGGGTAACCCCTCCTGTTAATCATGGAATGGACTTAGTGACTTGCTTCATATTAATAGAATATGGCAATGGCGGTGGGATATCTCCTCCGTGATTATGTTACTGAAGACCATAATTTCTGTCTTGTTGGCCCTTTGGATCTTTGTTCTTCTCACTTGTTCACTCTGAAGAAGCATGCTGCCATGTTGTGAAAACTGTTCTACAGAGAAGTCCATATGGCAAGGAACTGAAGGCTTCCCCCAGCCAAGAGCCAACAAGGAGGTAAGGTCCTAACAGCCTCAAGGACAGGATCCTGTCACCAACCTCATAAGTAAGCTTGGAAATGAACCCATGCCCAGTAGAACCTGGAGATGACTGCAGCCTTTATGTAGCCAGAGCACCAACCTAAGCACCAACCAGCTATGTGATGTTGGGCAACTCCTCAACTTCTCTATACAGCAGCTTCCTCATCTGATTCCTGGCATACAGAAGCTTTGAGATAATAAATTTTGCAATTTTAAGCCACTAAGTCTTAAGAGTAATTTGTTACGTAGAATTAGACAAGCAACCGGAGTACAAAACTGTCAGGAAAGACAAGGCCTGTTGCATCTACTTAATGTTTCAGCTCATGCCCACACAGGGCTCCTCAAATTGCCCAACTCGAGGGAACATACTGCGGAGTTATGGAGTATAAAAAGTCTTGGAACCATCTTGATACTACATCGCCACACTGTTACATCTTTTCGATTGTCAGTTCTGCAACATCTGGACCGACATCAGGTCTCACTATGCTGATCCTCAACTTCCTCATCTGTATAGTAGGTATAAGAACCTTGGTTTCATCAGTTTTCTGAGAAAGGTAAACTGGATGTCTGTGAAAAGCACAGTATCTGGCGCATAGCAGAAACTGAGCTTGGTATCTGAGTCTCAGGGTTTAACCAAAATTTCCAGGGCTTTAGTTGTGTGTAGAGTTCTAGGACACTTAGTTCTCTATCTGCACCACAGCTGGAAGTGGAACGCCCTACCTCTTCCCTGGTACAGAAAGGGCAGAATGAAGTGTCCTCACCAGTTCTTTCCCAAGACAGTCCCCCCATGTCTTATTATACCTTAAATTACCAGGTGTTTACTCTGGAAAGAAGACCAACTTCATAGTCATCCCATTAAGGTACAATGAAAATAGAACACAGAGTATGGATTTAACCTCCTTATTCAGTTAAAACTAGTGCTCCAAAACCGAATAGATTCTTACGTGAAAAGAAGGTCCCTGTCTGCAGGCTGTTTGTGTATTAGTAAATTTGCCACTATGTCCATCTGGTCCTTTTGTGTGTCCCATTTTCCTGAGACTCCCCATAAGCATGGCCGCTTATTAAAAATAATCAAGGGCTACCGCTAAGTGAGCACCAACTCTGTGCTAGGCTTTTTTGTGTATGGGTTTTGATACTCTTACAAAGGCACATGGCATAAATACTAACCTTTCCTATTCCTCTCTTCACACCTCCATCCATTCACAGAAAACAGCCAACAGTATATGTCTCAAATGGAATCTAGTCTAGGAAGAAGCTAAAGGATATTTTCTTCAGCATGCATTCAAGCAAAGAGGGAATGCACTGATGCTGAGAGGATCAGCAGTGTATCTGGCCCTGTGCTGGGAGCTTTCTTAGTGGGTCTCCAGGAGGCTGTGAGGTGTACAAGTTAAGGTCATTGGCTGAGAAGCCAAACCACCTGGTTTTTAACCCTAGCGCCAGTGTTCACCAATGTACTAGAGAATGTCAAGCATCTTATTTAACCTCTCTGTGGCTCCGTTTCTTCAGCTGATGCGACAGATTTTAAACACTTGGCTCATCTTACTGAAGAATCAATCCATGTTAGTGATCTTACCCTTGACACAGCCTGTGAGAAGGGTATGAGTCCACTCCATTTTGTAGATGAGGAAAGTGAAGGTAAGAGCAGGCAAAATACTTCCCAGGCTCATACAGACGGTAGTGACAAAACTGAAACTCAAGTTCACTCATGACTGAATCCAAAGCAGTGGCTACGGAAACCCCTGATTCATGAAGCACTGTTTATTCTCCTGCAGAGAATGATGCTAGTGACCACAAAATGGCTGTTTCCTGTGTGCCAGGTACTGCTCTAAAAGCTTTACATCCTCATATCCCATTCACTCTGTATCACAACGTACGTAGCAGTCATAGGTGCAATTTCCATTCCCATTTCACGAATAAGGAAACTGAGGCTTAGAATGGGTAAGCAATGTGCTCAAAATCACATGTGGGTAGTGAAGACTTCCATCGCCCACCGCACCCTGCCCTCTTCTCCTTCCAGGCACACAGGAGGGTGACGATTCCTAAGCCCACTGGGCAGAGACCTCAAGGCGCTCTTGCACGTGGGCTGTAGGCAGAAGTGGCCCCTTTCCAGGTCACAGCCTCTCTGAGGAGACTTTCCCAGTACTCTTTTCCCAGCAGTAGTAATTGTAGGAGCACAGTTAGTCCTGGAGGGGCAATTAGAGAGGGCAGCCTCGCTCACTCAGCCCCCTCACAGGGGAGTGCTCCCTGACTTGGTTTCTCAAGAGACAGAACTAAACTTGTGTTGTCAACAAATTCTGAGACCTGTGCTGGTCTGTGATTACAGCACAGCCTCACCAATCCTGGCCAACACACCTGCCACACAGCGTTTCCAGGGTTCAGACCCCAGAAAACAAGAACAATAATGACTTTAACACAGCGCAGTGGTGAGAATTAAGTTATTAGACAAAATAGATAAGGAAAAGCATAGCACAAAACCAAGCATATGCTAAGTGTTGAATAAATGCTTTTTGAATAAAAGAATTCTTTCTTTAAGGTCAAGATTAAAACTTAAAAAATACATGGTGGTAGCTGACAATACACAGCACTTACTCTGGGCCAGACATATTTCTAAGGGCTCTGTGCATATGCACCCACTTATCTCTCCCAATAACCTGTGAGAAAAGTACTGTAAGTAGCTGCAACTTACAGATGGGCAAACCAACACATACAGAAAGTAAGAAACAGATCTAAAGCTGTACACAGTAAATGGAAGATCTGGGTTTCAAACCCAGGCAGTATGGCCCCAGACCTACATTCTTGACCTAGTGGTAGACAGACAGATATTTTTTTAAAGGAAGCTCCATCGAATAGTTAGATGTAAAGGAAA
This sequence comes from Muntiacus reevesi, assembly GCF_963930625.1. Taxonomy (NCBI): domain Eukaryota; kingdom Metazoa; phylum Chordata; class Mammalia; order Artiodactyla; family Cervidae; genus Muntiacus; species Muntiacus reevesi. The sequence goes on along the minus strand of NC_089250.1, from coordinate 222,754,291 downwards.
ACAATATTCTTGGATGAATTAAGAAAATGAAAAAAATGTAACTGGCAAAATAAGAAAGGTTTTATGTTCAGTTTGCTTCAGTGAAGTTGTTTTATAAGTGAGAAGAAAGTGCAAAAGTACTGGAGAACAATGACACTTGAAAGGCAGCTCTAGACTGTTACAGGATAAAACCCAAGACAAAAAAACCCAAGCAGAAAACTGTAATGAGCTAATAATATTCCAAGGAAATTTTCAGATGTTTCCACTATGTCCCAGAGACACTTACCTCCACTACTTCCCCCTACAAAATCACCCATGTCAAAGGATCCCTGGGGCACCAAAGCACAAGGAGACAAGCACGGCAGTGATGAAGCGAGGGCGGCAACTTCCGAGACCCTTCCACACTTCCTTGCTGCTGACCACTGGATCAATCCAGGGATGCGCAAACCCGAGAAGGGAGACGAGGCACTTTCACAAAGTGGCAAAGAAAGCCACAGAGAATAAGGGGAACATGTATCTTTGCTGCCACAAGAGAATTCAGACAAGCCTGATTGAAAATGTGTCTGCTGGCTCAGCCCATACCCCAGGATTTTCTGCCTTTCTCGGCCTCTGCATCCTGTGTGATGGGCCCCAGCCTTGAGCTGATGCAGAGACAGGAAGACAGTATAACTGGAGCTCCATCACTTGAGTGGAGATGGGTACCATCCTTTCTACACCAACACCCAACCACTACTTCTGGCTTTGATGTTCCTTCTATATTTCCTTTTCTGACAACCAGACTGTGTAAGATTAGGGTATTAATACTGGGGCATCCTGATGACCCTTTTACCACCTTATACCCCCATCTCATTGGCTCATGGGTTGACTTCTGTAGGAAGTGGGCTTAAAAAAGATTTGCCTTTGAAATCTGACTTAATGTGTTCAAAGCTCAATTCTTTCCCTATGATGCTGAACAAGTTACCTCTCTAAACCTCAGTTTCACCATCTGTAAAAATGAGATGGTGAAGATGATGGTAATTTCTACCTCTTAGGGCTCCTACGAAGAGTCACCAAAGTGAAGCGTTTAGCTCAGTCTGGCACCGTAAAATGCTCACTCGTTTCATTAGCTGTTATCTAGCTTCTTCCTAGGCTTGTCTGTTCGTCATTCCTCCTACCCAGGCCCTGTCCAGCTTCAGAGATGTGACTCTGCCCTGAAATCCAACTGGTCACCCCCCCTTCTCTCCACTTCCCTTCCTCCCAGGGCCCCCTGCCTTGCGTGTGTGCGTGTAGTTGTGTGTGTGTGCCTGCAGGCTGGTGGGGGAGGAGAGGGTTTACGATGCATTTAGCACTTGGTATAGATTAGCAAGGTAGTAGATACTATTGGTGCTTCATCCACATCCCCTCAGACCTGTTTGCTACTTTACTGCACACCGGTCCCAGCGTGCATTCATTCCTAATAGCCAGCACCTGCGGTGGTATGCCGGTAAATATTTAACCACCACCTCTGGGGATGGGAGAGCCCTAATTTGTAATGTAAGCCAATTTCCATGGTGTAACTACTCCCACCATGGCAGATTTCAAGCTATCAATGTGAGGTTAACTAGCTTGCAAAATTCCTAACAATTTAACAGTTAGTTTCAAGCCAGTGCCTGCACACCATGGGCCTCTGTGTTCCTCTTTGACAAAGGCTGCATCCTGGCTGCCAGGATCTGTTTTGCCTGTAATCAGGGAGGACAGGAAGTGTCTGGGCATTTATGTCCCTGCTTGTCTCTCATCCTAGAAGCTCCCAGAACTGGTTGGATTTATTGGTTCAGAGGTATAAATACTCAAGTCCCCTCCGCACTAATGGGCCAACATGGAAGTGCCACCCACAACTCTCCGGTTTCTCTGGGGGATTAGGCCAAATTTACCTCTCTAGGACCTGGCCTGACCCCACACCCTTGCTCACCCTCCCCTTTCCCAATCTTACTTCCCCACCTCCCCTATCAGTGTTGCCTGGGAATCTAATGGGTCACTTTCACACAACTTCTCATCCGCCGTCTGCTTCAGAGGAACCAAACTGACAGTTTTATGGATGTGCCTTCTAAAGCTCTGAGTTCAAGTCCTGATTCTGATACAAACTGTATGACTAGGAAAGTTATTTAAGCTCTCTGAGTTTATATTTCTTCATCTATAAAAGGGACCTAATAAGTCCCTGCCTTATTAGATAATGATGCTGGAGAAGACTCTTTTGAGAGTCCCTGGGACTGCAAGGAGATCAAACCAGTCAATTCTAAAGGAAATCAACCCTGAATATTGGAAGGATTGATGCCAAAGATAAAGTTCTAACACTATGGCCACTTGATGTGAAGAGTCAATCCACTGGAAAAGACACTGATGCTGGGAAAGATTGAAGGCAAAAAGAGTAGGGGGAGGCAGAGGGTGAGATGGTAAGATAGTATCACCAACTCAATGGACGTGAATCTGAGCAAACTCTGGGAAACAGTGGAGAGGAGAGGAGCCTGGTGCACTGCAGTTCACAGGGTCACAAAGAGTCAGACACGACTTAGTGACTGAACAAAACAACAAAGTCCCTACTACTAGGGTTGTTGGGAGAATGAAAAAGATAAGTCATCTAGGAGGATTAGCATAGCGTTTGGCTCATGATATGTCTTCCATAAATGCTGCTGTTGTTACTACTGTTATTAAAGAGTGTATGTCCTTCCCTCCAGGTCAGAGCTTCACTTGGAATAGTTGATGACTGAGTCCTCCCAGCTAGGAGCACTGTCTGATGTCCTGCTGAGCTTTCACCACCCTTTGGAATCAGAGTTTAAGCTCTTTGGCTGTCCTTTCTTGAAATGGACCTCCATTCGTCTTTCCCTCTGCAGAGGGAATGAGTCTTCTGGAAAAGCTCTGGTCCCAGTTGACCAGCTCTGTGACCTTAAAATCCAAGCATGCCTTGTTTCTGAGCTCCATCTTTCCTGCAAAACCAGGGCAGTCAGACAGGGCTCAATGGAGGGTAACAAGTAACGAGGATCCCTCAAAGGGATGGGACCAACGTTTTGTTCATTATCCAGTACAGTTCCTTGTGCCACGGTCTCTACCTTCTTCTCATGGGGGAAGATAACATTTATTACTTAGAACTGGTGAAACAAGCACTCATGAAGTGCTGGTGGTAAAATAGATTAATAACAGACCTTCACCAAAACCATCAGGCAACATCTACCCACAACCTTAAAAGTACACATCCCACTCAATTCAATGGCACCTATTTTAGACATCCTAAGTAAAGCTTCCAAAACTTGAAAAAGCTTTAAGCACAAATATAACCAGTTTAGCCTAGTGCTTTGTATGTAATTGGTACATAATGCATTTTGATTAACTAATGAAACTATCATTTAATAGTCTACAAAATTAGAAAGCACCTTCATCTCAGTAGTTGAACACAAAGGAGTAGCTAAAGGAGTTAAACACAAAGGAGTAGTTATGAGGCTGCTTTCTGCTTGTGTGTGTGTGTGTACTAGAACTATTTTAATAAAATTATACATATCTGCCAAACCAAGAAGAAAGGTTTATGCATATATAACTTTTCCAGTTAACATCTGCAAGCATAAACAACAACGATCTCAGTTTATAAATTCATCAGGGTCAGAGCAATTGGCCAATGTCTCTCTACTGCTAGGCTTACCAACAGTAAATTACATGATGAATTAGTGTCCTTTTGTTTCTCTTCTCTTACTCTCCTTGTCCAGAGACATCTTGTTGTAAAGTTTCAGTGAAGCTCACCTCCAGCCAAAGGTAATCTTTATAGATAAGTACTTAGTTGCTCTGAATTTACTTATAATTATAACCTATTTAATCACAGAAGAAACCCTGCAGAGGTGGAGTTCAAGGTTGCATACAATAACAGGAGATCACAGTTTTGAAGTCTAGCACAGACTATAAACCACAGATATACCATTTATATGAGACACACACTGACTGTCTCTTAAACTACATATTGACTCCTTATGAACATTATTTTAAAATAAAGTAATGCAGCTAGGACAATCAGTTGCACAATTCACACAGCCCTGAAAAGCTTTTCAATGCCAACTATCAGTTGGTCATGGAACGTGAGTGAGCTTGAGACACTGTCCATTCCTAAGATTCAGCCATGGATTGGCTAAAACATTGGAACACCTCTGCTTAAGAAGGCTATGTCCTTCCCTCCTTCCCCTCACGATTTAGTTCTGCTTGTTTATTTTTGGTGGTATTTGGTTGCACATGGCTAGACTGCTTTCGATCACTTTGTGAATCAGGAAAACCAATGATCTAAAACCATGACAGGATCTTAAGTATTAAGTAGGTTGATTTGTCTATTTCAGGTAGCTGGCTGGTAGGCCCTCACTAAGGCCTTTCATTTTCCTTCTGTGTCTTCAAGGACATTGATCAGAACATGAGTCTGAGCATCATGCCATCTAACTCTTTTAACCAAGGCCTGGCTAAAACTGGAATGTCCAGCACAGTATATTTAAAAATCACCCAAGAAAGATGACTTTTGTGAAGGCCACAGGTCTTCACAAAACCTGGAATTTCCATGAAGATGTCTGATCTTTATAATCCAAGCAGTCAGCATTGAAGTTAAGCTTCCAGGAGGCAGTTTGGTCCTTATAATCCAAGCAATCAGTGGTTGAGTTAAAACCCAAGCTTGAAGCTCCACATCCCTGGGTGGAAGGAGAAGCTGGGGACTGACTGAGATGGCTGGTGACTGGATTGGTACCCATGGGACTGAGTGCGGTCCCTGGTCCAGGAAGCCAGTGATGCGTTAGGGGTCAAATAAGATCCACAGTCCATGCCCCCAAAGTAGGAAATTGAGCCAGCATATCCTTGACTGTAACCTGAAGCCTCATGGGGCAGGACCTCGGCATGCAGGGAGAGGAGGTGGACAGGGGATCTGACAGTGGGGGGATGGAAGCTGGGCTCCAGACAGACACAGGAGCACTGCTGCTGGAAATGACTGGGACTGAGGTGCTAGAAGGGGGAGCGAACTAGTCATTTGTTCCACCCTCTGAACTCACTTCCCAGGCAGGAGACGTCTTCTTTTTGGCAGGTCTCACTTTGTTTTGACCTCCATTCTGCTGTTGCTGCCACTATTGGCAGCACTTCGCTCTTTGATTCTTAAACCATGCCTGTACCCTGGACTCAGGCAAGTTGGTTTTCAGCGCCAGCTCCTACCACATGAAGATGTCTGGGTACCCAGTCTTAGCAAACAGTGCTTCCAGCACATCCAGCTGCACTCACGTGAACGTTGTCCTCTCCTGCCACTGTTTCCAAGGGGTGGCCGGGTAGCCCACCGCAGGGTGCAGCAAGTCCATGCCCGAAGTGGTCAGACTCAGCCCACTGACTGCATAAGGCGGTTGCTTAAGATAAGACATCATGCTAAGGTTGTTTGGAGGTGCAAAGTCGGCCCAAATCCAGGGGACACAGTGGAAGGTCTTGCTTCGCCTGGTTGGACAGATTCAGAGTCCTTGTTGGGTGGGTTTGGAGTAGTAGAACTTGTCTGAGAATTAATTATAATAAATGTTTTCTTGATAAACTAACGAGATAATCCAAAGGGCATGCGTCCCTTAATTACAGGCCGCAGTGCTCAGCTCTGTTTCTCGTCAGGGCTGATTAATTTTCTGCCTGATGGAAAGGCTGCTTTCTGCCTTTAAAAAATATATGACCATTGAAAATTATGTTCATAGGACACTCTCAACTGCAACAGCCCACACTCTGTGGGGTGTGTTTCTCCCAAGGCAGCATTCACCCTCTGAGATGGCCCACACTGTCTGTGGAGTGCGTTCCTCTCTAAATAGATCCACTTCTTACGTATCACTTGGTTGGTCACTGAATTTTTCCTGCGATGAGGCATCAAGAACCAGAGCTTCATTAGGTCCTGTCTAGTTTCACTTGCGCATAGGGGCCACTTACAAAGACCTTACACCCGGTGCCTCTGACCAGACTTCCAAGTAGAAACGGCCGTGCTGACACCTCAGGGCGGGGGACGGAGTGCAGAAGCTTCGCCAGACACTCTGTTCAAGATGGCGGCAGCGAGCCACGGGCAGGGACGCTGGGCCGGAACTAAGACCTGGAGCCTGCGCACCACAGCGGCTCCTGCGTGAGAACCCCGCCCCCTCCCCACTGACCCGTGACCCCGCAAAGCGGCCAGGGCGGCCTTCCGGCCTGCAAGGAAGCACGCGCTCTCTCCGTTGTTTGATTAAAGAATAAAACTTTGCTTCTGAACTGAAGAAAAATATGTTTATAAAAAAACTGTGAAACAATGAGAAAAGGTTTGTGAAATGAAGCAAGCAAATTTTAATTTATACCAAAGTCACAACTTAAATTTTTTAATCTACAAAAAAAGAAAAATGAGAATATGACATTCAAGAATACTACAATAAGGAAATACTTAACCAAAATATGATACATCTAAACAGAGGAATATTATGTAGCCATTGAGAACTGACTGTGTAATAATTATAAAATGATATCTATGTATGGAATGGTAATACAGCTCAAAGCATAATTATAGCTAATTTAATTATATAGGCTAAACTTATGATTTTTAAGCAGAATATTGAATATATGATTCATGATGTCTAACCATATAAAAGCTAAACCAACTTAAAATGCATACATAAAGGAAAAGGCTCTAAATAACTACAGTAAATTGTTACTAATGATCATGTTTGGGCTGCAACTCTTGAGTGCTTTTCTTTCTCTTCCTTTTTTACGTCCCAAATTTTCTCTAATTAAGGAGAATTACTTTTATAATAAACAGCATTTTGATTGACTGGTTGAGTAACAATAGCATGACATACACAAAGACACACACACAGATGAAATAATAAGGAGTGGAAAGTAAGGGAGAACATTACTATTCAAACACCCTTCTCGGTTAATGGTTTCCAAATTTGTTTTCTAATAAGGCTAATAACAGCCATGTGTTATGGCAGGTAGCAGCCCAACCTAGCCAGAGAATCAGGCTCAAATGATTCCCTAGCCACAGTCACACTTTGGCTGTCACTTCATCTCTGGTGACATTAGCTGGGGACAGCAGCTGGGTGAGATGGTATGCAATTCAAGAACAAGAGAATTCAGAACTAACTCTACGCTTATTAAAAATCCAATTCCTTGTGCAGTTTGCAGAGTGCATTCACAGGCTTGCCAAATCTCACCTTTGAAATCAAATTTCCTTTCTGCCATGTGCTGTTGCAGATTTAAGTCTATTGTTTCCAACTGAATTTTGTTTTTTAACTGCAATGCATTCAGGTAAGTCTGTTCTTGCTGATGCATTAGAAAAACCAGCTCAATGGAGGCCCACTGATTCACCACATGGTGGGTACATGTCTTTTTATGAATAATTTATCATTTGCCAGCATGAAGGAAAAGCCCAGGGCACTATGGAACAGGTCAACCCCCCCCCCCCCATCTCTCTCTTCAGCAACTACTATCACAAGAAAAAGGTAGCATCAGCCTAAGTAATATTCTTTCACCTATGTCCTGGGTAGCATCATGAGACCTAAATACCAACAGCCACTAATGTCCTTCTGAATGTTACCTCCTTCCAAAAAGTTTCCCCAGTTGGAGGTTCAGTCTGGCATCCGTAAAGACACAGGTATCTATATTCCTTCTTCTCTGATGCAGAGGGCAGGATGCCTTTTTAATACCCCATTTCCTAACATATGAGGATACAGTATATAAAGCCTGCCATCTGGCTCTTTCTTTTTTTGATGAAGCCATTTACATTTTCTTAGTATAATTAGTATTGCACAGTAACTTGTCAATACTCTTCTGCCATGGCACCAAGTAACAGCTTACATATACCTGCAACTGGGAGGATTTATTTGTTCTTTCATGCTTTCAATTGCTGGCCAGGGATAATTACCAGGGAGATTATTACATGGTGTTGGGTTAATTAAATATGATAAAGGCATTTGCCTGTGACATGATGGGTCTGTTTCAATCTAAATGATATAAAATGGTCAGACTCATTGAAGGCAACATGGTGACCCTGCAGAAGATTAGACCCAGCCAAAATAGAATCCTGCTAATGATGTTTCTGAATTTGATGTTCTATCTCGATTTCACTAGCTGTCTTTTTAATCAGAGAGATGTCATTACAATGATCGCTCTTGAACATTCATGCCCAGCCCTCATGAGAAAGCAGGGGACCTTCAAAGTACCTTGAAATATTGGCAAAATACAAAATATTAAAGGCATGAAAGTGAGTCTGCTGACACTGAATAGCTTCTGATCTTCTTGTTAGACTGAATAAGAATCTGTCTTAATTGTGGAAGTCTACTGGGTTAGGGAAATAAGAAACATCAAGAGGAAGAGACTGATGTCCAGTGGCTTCTGGACCCTTTTCCTCCTCCAGTGGAGATACTGCTGATGGTGGTGGTTTATTGGTTCAGTCGTGTCTGACTGTTTTGTGACCCCATGGATTGTAGCCCACCAATTTCCTCTGTCCATGGGATTCTACAGGCAGGAATACTGGAGTGGGTTGCCATTTTCCTTCTCCAGGGCATCTTCCCGACCCAAGTATCAAACCTGCATATTCTACATTGGCAGGTGGATTCTTTACCATCTGAACCACCAGAGAGGCCCAGTGGCATTATTGCTGGCTTAAAAACAGATGTAAGCACTAGGCTTGAAGTCTGAGGGACAAAACTTTGGTACAAAGTATTCTATTTTAATTTTAGAGCAACAGGAACAGAGGTTGATACTATACCATATTTTTAAGGCAAAAATTGACCTTATATCATGACCATTCGTGGTGAGATGTTACCATGGTATGGTAGTAAAATGGCAATAAAATGGGAAAAGTCTCCAGTTCCCATTTTCGTAGTAGAGTTGGTGGACATAGCTGCTGCAAAGCCTCGTGGCTGAAATGGTTAATTCAGTCAAATACACATTAAAATCAGCCCCCCAAATATCAATAAAACTAATTGCTACAATGAATAGTCAGGGGAGAGGCATCATTTGCAATCAGTGGGTATCTACTGTGGCTCCTGTGTGCAGGTCACCACGGGGAATAAAATAAACACCTTATGAAACTTTGTCCCAGTCAATAGTAAGAGACTTCCTTGCAGTTTATTTGAGAAAATGAGAGGTATGTTGCATGACTGTGTAGGAAGGAGAAGCACTCCCACCAGCAATGAGGAAAATCAATCCAGTTATTTCGTACTTAGACAATTTACACATGAGAGCAGTTACTCCTTACAACTTCCCTCTCTCTCTTCTGAACCATCAGCCTCAACCCAACTCACATCCATCACTCAGACAGAGCTGATCCTCTCAGCTCTTCTTCTATCTCTCTCCTTACCCCTTTCCTCTTTGGGGTGTTGCAGGTACCACTCTGGTCTTGCTTAATTTGGCTCTTATAAGTAAAGAGTGCCCCTCCCTGGGACACTCAGTTCCTTTCTCCATCCCTTATTCCCTCCTAGTCCTGATCTGATCACCAGCAGCAACACCCATCAGTGAGCTGGGAGTTCTGTCCAGAGCTCAGGGAGAAACTTGTGGTAGTCCTCAGAGGAGTCAGGGTGGTGCTGGGGGCTGGAGATGAGCCCTGCAGGGAATGCTGGAGAGGGATGGCAGAGGCCAGGGCCACGGAAGGAGGAAGACTGCGAGCAAAGGCCCTGAGCTGGGAAAGCGAAGGGCCAGGGACCAGGAGACAAGTGTGCATGGCATCGGAATTTAAGTCTAACATGGAGCAAGATAAAATGAGAAAGACTTTTGCTGGCAGCAACTCAAGAAATGTTGTTTGTACTCTCAGAGGGTGCATTGGTGCAATGTGGGTTAACGTTAAAAACGTGTTGAGTGAAGGAAGCCTGGCATAAGAGTGCATGCTGCATGATTCCACTTTACCAAGTTCTAGAACAGAAAAAACCTAATCCATGGTACCAAATAATCAGAGCAGTGGTTGTTTTGGGGTTGCTGGGGGAGTGTCAGAATTGGCTAGGTAGAGGCTTGAGGAAACTTTCTGGGATAATGAGACTCTTTTACATCTTGACAAGGGTTTAGGTTCCAAAGATGCGTGTGTATGTTAAACTCAGAGAGTATATGTGTAAGGTTTATACGTTTCACCATGGGTAAATTTTACATCAAAAGAGAAAAAAAGTATGCACAAATACTAGTTAACAACATTCATGCTAAAGTGTTTAGGAGGAAGGTATATTAATGTCTAAAATTCACTTTGAAATTCATCAAATCAAAATCATGGGGTGGATTAATGGATGGATAGAGGGATGCATGGAGGGGGAGAGAGAGCAGAAACACAGGGGATAAAATGTTAAAGGCAGAATATAGATGGTGAGTGCACATGCGCCAACTGCAAAATTCAACTTTTCTCTAGGTTTGAAGATTTTTATAATAAAATGCAATTTTTAAAACATTGTATGTTGGGTACAAATGAGCCTTGAAGATAAGGTAAATATTCTATTTTATCATCAAAGGACATCTCACATTTTGCACTGAGGAATGCTGAAGAAAAGCAATTGGTGGGGAGGAGGCATTTGGTCAGATCTACTGGAACTTATTGAATAATGGATAATATGTATTGGATAATAATAATAGATAGTAAAGATAGCAACAACCATGGCTAGTATTATTATTGCCACATATTGACTACTCTTTCTGTGTCCAGCATTAGGCTAAGTGCTTTTAAGAACCATCTTGTTTAATCCTGTAACAACAGTAAGAGAGAGACAGAAATAACCCTGTTTTTTCATGAGGAAACTAAACTTCTGTAGATTAGCTGATTCATCTGTAGATTAATTGCCAAAGCTAATCAGGCAGAAGGTTGTGGAGCTGAGGTCTGAACCTTGGCTTACGCAAGCATATACTGGGGGCGTGAATGGCAACTGGCAGGACCCGGGTGTGAACTCCGGTCCACCAGACGCAGGATCTATGTAGCACCTTAGATCTTTGTGACAACATTCAGTTATCCTGGGAAAGGCAGTGTTTCCCTAGTCTGAGGTCAGACCTCAGACCTCCCTAGAGCTAAAGGGAGAGCTTCAATTCTTCAGAAATGATCTGAACCTGGTGTTAAATATATCAGCTTTGTACTTAGGAATTTTTGTAAATTATTCTCAGTGCATTTCGACCTAAATTCTATAAATTTTCCTTGACTTAAAAAAGGGGCTGCAGGAAGCAGTGGAGACGTAGACATAGAGAAGAAACTTGTGGACACAGCGGGGGAAGAAAGGATGGGACGAATGGAGAGTAGCAGGGACACATATACGCTGTCACATGTGAAACAGATAGACAGTGGGAATTTGCGGTGTGACTCGGGGACCTGAGACCGGTGGTCTGTGACAACCAAGAGGGGTGGGATGGGGTGGGGGGTAGCAGAGAGGCTCAGGAGGGAGGGGACGTATGTTTGCCCATGGCTGACTCATGCTGATGTATGGCAGAAACCAGCACGACACTGTAAAGCAATTATCCTCCAGTTAAAAATAAATAAGGTACACACACACACACACACACACACACACACACACACACACGAAAACAAGAGGTTGCACTAGACATTCTCCATTTTGGCAGAAGCCTAAGAAGACTCCAGCCTTAGAAGAATGATTTTGATGGTGGACTTTCAGATAGTGAAGTGGAGTGATGAGGAAAATATTTGGGGGTAGGTGGCTCTGGGGGACAATTCATTTCTTAAATTTGGCAAAAAGAAACATTGGTATAGGATAAAGAGTCATTACATATTCCCTAGGAAATCTGGTCTTATATCCTGATTTCACATAATTATAAGGAGGTGATTTTATGAGAAGTTATTTAAGCCCAGTGAAATTGGTTCTTTTGTATAATGAGGATGATTCCTTGTACTTCTCAAGTCAAAACTCATGTCTGGGAACTCACAGGGTCTGGCCCTGTGCAGATTTCTCAATGGAAGCTTATTTCCTTCCCTCTCCACAGGAAGAAATGACACTCAGAGAGTCAGACCATGAAACACTCCTCAGACTTATGTGTAACACTGGAATTAGCAATTATGCTTTCCCCAGTATGACTTCCCATTGGGAAGCTCATAGTATAAAAAAAAAAATACATGCTTATGAAGGCAATTATTCTCTTTATGCCACATGATTTCTTGTAATAAATACCATTCACAATATAGATCCCCCATTGATAATGGTAGCAGGCAGTGCCTGCACGGGGAAGGAGCACCAGGATGATTGGCAGGGAGCTGTTAGTGGGTTTTCAGTCAGAAACAATGTAGTCTATGATTTTGACAGTTAAAATAGAAGGAGTAGGGAATCAATTTCCATCTAAGACTTTTAGTGCTGGGCACTCAATGGAAACTTGTTGAGTTGAGCTAAAGATGGAGGGGGGTAGCTTTTCACAAGATGCATAATGGCAGTGTCTTTGCAAAGAGCTCATGGTTCTAGAGGAGTTTATAGTCTCAGTAATCGGGGTCTCAAGAGATGTATAGCAGAAAGAATTATGAAATTCTGCAACTCAAAACACCCAAACACTAGTCTCTTAAACAGTGAAAGTAAAAACGATATTCAGTCTGCCTGAGGCATCCATAAACTATGTAAAGATTTATGGGGGTTCCATGAAGAAATAAATGAATTAATTGAGAATGAGTGAAGTGACTGTGAGTGTGATTCAGCCTCAGAAGTTAAAGGGATACACAACCAAAACGAGTTCCATAATGATTCATATCCTCATTCATTAGCCAACACCTATTTACTGAGCATCTACTCTGTTCCTGGTCTCATGCTATGGCCTCAGTTATATCTGAGAAATAAGTGGATGCAAATTGCACCTTATAGTATTTAGCCCCACAAAGGAGGCAAATTGGACTTCAAAATGCCCTCTGCACTCTCACATCTGCTTGTCCAGCACCCTCACGTTTTACAGTTCCATTTCTAGATGTAGATTCAACCTCTTCCTTTCCACGTTTCCTCCCAGTCTTGTCATGGAGGGCAGGGAAGAGGAAAAACCTAGACAGACAGAAGCAGAACCTTCCCCAGCAGGTCAGAGATAGAGGAGGGCTGTTTGCATTCCCTCGTTCCAAACATTTGATTCTTTTGTTTTTCATGTGTGCAATACCTGGAAATGTTACTATTACCCAGATTCCAGACCCAGATTATTACTTTTCAAGCATTATCTCACCTAATTCTCACTAGAAGTTGCAAAGTACATATTATTTGTATTATTGTTATTGCTTGAATAGTTATCCCTCATTTAAAGATGAAGCAACAGGTAAGACACAATTGTATCTTTTGCATTGTCATAGGGCTCTAAATTAGGGCATCTAGAAACTGAACATTCTGTCAACTATACTGGGTTCCCAAAACCATGGTCTTGGTCTTGCCACTCTCGCTTTCCTTTTAAAGCACAGAGGCACATTTATGTATCTATTGAAAACTATATATATTAAATTTATTTATTCATTCCAGTCATGTGTTCATTTCTTTCAATAAATATTTATCAAATACCAAACATGGGCAAACTGTATTTTTAAGGTAAAGACTGTCTTTTGACTTAAGTTGCTGAAGTCACTCAGATCTTCATGTGTATCTTTACATACTTTCAAAATTCATTCGACAAGCAGTTACTGAGTGCTCATTATTGCTCTCCTAGAGCCGGGGACAGAATGGGGCCTGAAACAGGCAGACAGCCTGCACTTACGCAGCATGCATTCTAGCAGAGGCGATGGAAAAGAAACAACTTTTAAATATTTACTACTGTCACGACATGATAAACACTGTATAGATAAAGCAGGGCCAGAGGAAAAGAGTAACTAGAAACAGAAGGAATGACTTCTGTGAAAAAGTAACATTCAAGCAAAAACTAATTAAAAGTAGAAATGAGGCATGAGACCATCAGGTGGGGGTGCATCCCAAGCAGGGAGACTTGCACGTGCAAAGGCCCTGAGGTGTATTCCAGGACTAACAAGGAGACCAGTGCTGCTGGAACCACATGTCCAAGCTGCTAAATAAAATCTACAAATGCCACGGTGCTGCTGGTTATTCTCTACACAGTTGTACCAGGGATGTCCTGCTTTGTTCTTCCAATTTTAGAGCAGTCCATGTACCTCCAGGAGAGTGCTGGAGATAATCATTTTTCCTCAAAAACTCATTATGCTGCTTTAATCACTCCATGACAATGGCTGGATAATGAAGAGAATGCCCACCCAAGCCACTCGGGCCTCTCCAAGAGTGAGAGCCTGCTGATTAGTGAGATATTTACAAACAGACACAAAGAGAACTGAACTATCTTCTTTTTGCAACCTAAACGGTCTTTGCTTTTAGTCCCCAAGTCTTTGTTCACCGCTTTCCAGGGAATCCCTCCCTCAAGTCCAGCCTACTACTGTTTGGCCAGGATACTTTAATCAGTAGACATGGAGGAAATGACCTGGCCAGAAGCATGGCCAGCACTGAGCAGCCCGAGACAGGAGGAGTTGCAGATAAATGAGGCAAAACTGAGAGTCTGGCTTCTAATTAGTGGAAAATTAAAGTTGATTTGCATTATTAGAATTATGGACTTGGGGTTTATTAAATAACATCCTCTCATATGTATTTTCTGTTAATACTTTATCGTAGTTTCAGTTAGCTTCAGTGCTTAAGAACTGTGTGCATTAAGATATAATATTTTAGAAAAGTCATGGGTAAATTATGTGCCAAAAAATACAAGCTTGAATAATTTTCTTTTTATGAAGTCGCTAACAATAAAAAGGTAATCAATTCTAGTGACACAGAACTCTTAGAAATCTTGAGAATCAGAATATCTTTGGAGCAGAGAGAGAAGCTTAGTGATCACTGCATTCAATTCCCTCATTTTGTCTTGGGGAAAAGATAGAGAGAAGGGGTGAAGTCTGAGGTGCAGGTCAGCAGGGGGACAGAAGGGAAGCACCACTCCACGATGAGTCCCACTGCCAGCTGCTTCCCTTCTTGCCACTGATTGTGGTTTCACTTGGCAACTCCCCTTGACACACCCTGTGCAGAAATTCAACGAGCCTTTCAAGTGCTCAGATGGTCGTTTTTCTCTGTCTCTTAACTTCTCTGCCCTCAACGCACATCTGACCTGTGAGAACCCAGTGTAAGCAGAAGCCATTTTTCTTGTCATCAAAAATTTTTGTGTTATTTTTCCCTGCTGGGTTTATATATATATAACCCTGTTCATAACAATGCAACTTGGAAAACACTAACTTAAACAAATGGAAGCTGTTGAGATATGAAGTGATGATTAACGTATGTTTTGGAAGTTTGCATGGCATTTCAGTTAGTCAGTTCAGTCGCTCAGTTGTGTCTGACTCTTTTTGACCCCATGGACTGCAGCACACCAGGCCTCCCTATTCATCACCAACTCCCAGAGCTGGTTCAAACTCATGTCCATTGAGTTGGTGATGCCATCCAACCATCTCATCCTCTGTCGTCCCCTTCTCCTGCCTTCAATCTTTCCCAGCATCAGGGCCTTCCTAAGAAATCAGTTTTTCACATCAGATAGCCAAAGTATTGGAGTTCCAACTTCAGCGTCAGTCCTTCCAATGAATATTCAGGACTGATTTACTTTAGGATGGACTGGTTGGATCTCCTTGCAGTCCAAGGGATTCTCAAGAATCTTCCAACACCGCAGTTCAAAAGCATCAATTCTTTGTCACTCAGCTTTCTATATGGTCCAACTCTCACATCCATTCATGACTCCTGGAAAAACCATAGCTTTGACTAGATGGACCTTTGTGTGCAAAGTAATGTCTCTGCTTTTTAATATACTGTCTAGGTTGGTAATAGTTTTTCTTCCAAGGAGTAAGTGTCTTAATTTCATGGCTGCAGTCACCATCTACAGTGATTTTTAAGCCCCCCAAAATAAAGTCTCTCACTGTTTCCATTGTTTCCTTATCTATTTGCCATGAAGTGATGGAACACGATGCCATAATCTTCATTTTTTGAATGTTGAGCTTTAAAGCCAACTTTTTCACTCTCCTCTTTCACTTTCATCAAGAGACTCTTTAGCTCTTCTTTACTTTCTGCCATAAGGGTGGTGTCATCTCCATATCTGAGGTTATTGATATTTCTCCCAGAAGTCTTGATTCCAGCTTGTGCTTCATTCAGCCCAGCTTTTTGAATGATGTACTCATCATGTTCACATATAAGTCAAATAAGTAGGGTGATAACATATAGACTTGTTGTACTCCTTTCTCAATTTGGAACCAGTCTGTTGTTCCATATCTGCTTCTAACTGCTGCTTCTTGACCTGCATACAGATTTCTCAGGAGGCAGGTAAGGTGGTCTGGTATTCCCATCTCTTTAAGAATTTTCCAGTTTGTTGTGATACACACAGTCAAAGGTTTTGGCACAGTCAATTAAGCAGAGGTAGATATTTTTCTGAAATTCTCTTGCTTTTTCTATGATCCAACAGATGTTGGCAATTTGATCTTTGGTTCCTCTGCGTGGTGTTTAATCATGCCTAAATCTTACTAACTCCTAGTTCACTATTACCTTTGAGCTTATTCAGTATATTTACATGACAGCATCATGTTATGAAAGCAACAGACCTCAGATAATTTATCAAGGAGCAGACACCTGGGTGGGAAGAACATGAAAGCTGAGTTCAGACAGTGCTGGTTCTGAACACCAGAACTTGGCTAGGAACCCAGAACTCTCTGTGCCCTAATGGCCTCATCAGAGACATGAATAGGAGCACTCATCCCATTGGGTTCCTGGAGAGTCACATGGAAATAATGTGTGTTCTCCTTTAGTATGATTCTTAGCACACAATGAAATAAAAAATACTGTAAATAATTTTTTGGTAATAAATAAATTTTTCTGTAATAAATATTTTTGTAAATAGGGTCCCAAGCAGGAATCATCAAATAGTGGTTTAATGATACTGAAATACTAATAAAAATGTTTTACTTAGTTCATATTGTTACAAAGTCATAAAAGAAACAATGGTGAATCTTCTGCTGGATGTAACTAACAAAATACCAAATGACTGTGATGTGGTTACCTCCCATATCCAATGTGTCTTCCCACCTCCCAGCAGATGATAAGAATGTAACAGTTCCCCCATTAGAGAGCTGACTGAGCAGAGGACCAAAGCTGACTGCCAATCCCATCATATCTAAAGAGTCTTACGCCCAGGGTCGGGCTGCCCTCCTTCCCTTCACCTGCTTAGCATATAAATATATATCTGCATTCCCTTGTGGCTCAGTGGTAAAGAATCTGCCTGCAATGCAAGAGATTCAGGTTTAATCCCTGGGTCAGAAAGATCCCCTGGAAAAGGAAATGGCAACCCACTACAGTATTCTTGCTAGGAAATCTCATGGACAGAGAAGCCTTGTGGTCTATAGTCCCTGGGGTTGCAAAGAGTATATATACACACACACATTCACACACACACACACACACACACACACACACACACACACACAATGGGATACTATTCAGCCATAAACAAGAATAAGAGAGTGCCATTTGCAGCAACACGGATGCAACTGGAAATTATCATACTAAATAAAGTAAGTCAGAAAGAGGAAGACAGATACTATATGATATCATTTATATATGGAATCTAAAATATGGGACAAATGAGCCTACCCACAAAAAGCAGAAACAGACTCATATAACTAGAAAACTGGCTTATGGTTACCAAAGGGGAGAGAGAGTGGATGAGGAATGAACTGAGAGTTTGGGGTTAGCTGGTGTAAACTATTACATATGGAATGGATAAACCAGAAGGTCCTACTGTGTAGCATAAGAATACATTTAATATAATGGGATAAATCATAATAGAAATGAACATAAAAAATGCGTAAAGAATGTGTAAATGTGTACAAATGAGTCACTTCACTGTACAGCAGAAATCAACTATACTTCAATTAAAAGAACAAATAAAAACATTTGCCAGGAAAATATTCATCAACTCCCCAGATTTGTTCAGGTCTTCACTCATTTGGTACAAGAAAAACATTCCTCAAATCCAGACCAACTAGACTATTGCTCTGATCATAGGTCCAGTCTTTCTTGCCTTTGTCAGACTGGAGGATCATCAACAAAGATATGGACCATCTCCAAACATCCTCAGAGTTAAAGCCACTGCCTTGGAATTCACACACCTGCCAGAGAGTTTTCCAGTCCCAAGACGGATTGACAGGGACATGTTAAGATGCTACAGCATTACTAAAGCCTGCATATTCAAGCTATAATAGTCAAATTGCTCCTACCTGATCAATTACTCAGAAACTGAACTTTAAACCAAAAGCTAAGTTGTTCTAGAAGCCCTCTTGGCAGCATAACTATTTCTTGCGATTAAATGTTGACATAATTCTTTCAGAGCTATAGTCTTGCTTTTGCTCCAAGGCTTCCTTCCAGGCATGTGAGAGTTACACAGGTAAACATTATTTGAAAACCTTTGGGTGAATGGTGAAGGTCTTTGGGTTTGGGGGTTTTGGTGAGAATTTCAAATATCAAGAAAACTTTTCAGATACAAATGAAGGTAGTTACAGTTATTTATTCAAGTGTCTGCAAAAGCCTACTATGAGTCAACCCTAAGCAAGGAGTTAGGGGCATGGAAAGAGGTAAAAAGTGGTCTCAATTTTAAAGAAGTCTGAGTAAGCGGTCAATAGACAGGGAAGTAAAACTATGACAATACATCATGAAAATGATTTTACCACTTTATGAACTAGGAGTTTGTGTGGGAAATAAAGACAAAATGACCAAGTCCCACAGAGTTGGCAAGGCTGGTGGAGAGGAGAGTGTTGAGGCTTAGTGATTTCACCCTGATGGATGCAAAGAAGTTTGCCATGGGAAAGAAGAAGGAAAATTGAAGGTCAGTCCTTGAATGGAGAATGCACTAGCAACTGCTACAGGGGGGATACGGCAGTAGAAAATATCAAAATCTCTGCTCCCAGGAAGCTTATGAGAATCAAATGAGAACAAGTAGTAATGGCAAGGTGATGGTCACACAAAGGTAAGAGTTGTTTTGGCCATCACTCTGAGCACCAGATGACTCTCTGTTCTAATATGTGCTCATAAGAGCGTGATTTTCTGGGAGTTTTGCCCTCAGCTATAGGTTATATCTAGAATGGTCTTCTTGAGCCTGTTTCCTCATCTGTAAAAGGAGGAGAGGAGTGCTAATACTAGCCAATACTTCAATATTCACTGACCTATTTACTCACTGCTTGACACCATACTAAGCACATAGCAAGTACGGTCTCATTTAATATTCCCCAGAGTCTCCTGTGATCTCCATTTGCAGAAGGGGAAACTGAGCCTAGAGGAGGCTGAGTGACTGGGGCAAGGAACTGCTGAACTACGGCTTAATCATCTCTGTTTCCAAGCAGGTTAAGGGAGACAGAACATGGGGAGGACTTCACAGGGTGCTTGGTTTGTGGTAAGTGATCAACAATGGTGACTGTTAGTGTTATTACTAGAGATTTCCATGAAACATCAGTTCTCTTCCTATCAGGAGGGTATCAGTTTTCACTTGTCCATTTGGGAACATGGTGCCTTATCCTCTTTCCCTAATTGTTTCGGCTATGTCTAACTGCAAGGAGATCCAACCAGTTCATCCTAAAGGAGATCAGTCCTGGGTGTTCATTGGAAGGACTGATGCTGAAGCTGAAACTCCAATACTTTGGCCACCTCATGCGAAGAGTTGACTCATTGGAAAAGACCCTGATGCTGGGAGGGATTGGGGGCAGGAGGAGAAGGGGGCGACAGAGGATGAGATGGCGGATGGCTTCACTGACTCGATGGTTTAGGTAGACTCCGGGTGTCGGTGATGAACAGGGAGGTCTGGCGTGCTGCGATTCATGGGGTCGCAAAGAGTCGGACACGACTGAGCGACTGGACTGAACTGGCAGACAATACGTCCACATTTAACCAATAGGTTCTTGGCCAAGCTACCCGAGTAACATATGAAAAGCATGCAACTTTTACAAGCCACATCATCAAAAACCTTTCCTCGATAGAGGTCAAACATTGAACATTTTAAACTAAGTTCATGGACCTGGTTAAATTTGAAAATACCGCTTGCTGTACTGCCTCCAGCCTGTACTCATGCAACTTCCCCCATTTCGAAGGCTCTGAGACTTCTGCCCAAGCAGAAGCAACCCAACTGTAAAGTCTTCCTGCTCATCTCTGAGACCTGCTATAATTTTAACAACTAGCTCAGTATTTTCTTCACTGTATTCATGTCCCTACCATAACTCTTACCACAATTTTGGCATGCAAAATATTTAACAAGGCACTTAATCCAAACAAATGACTAAACATCCAAAAATGCCATGGCATACCCACACCACCTAAGGGTCAGCCATGCTACAATGGATTTCCATTTGCAAGCCAATTTCCAAAGCAAATTTCCCAAATTGCTTTGGTTTGCAGTCTGGTTTGGTTTTGTCTCCACTCTTGGAAATCAGGGGTTTTATTCATCTTAATCATCAGTAAACTTCAGTTGAACGAATACATGAATGAATGAATAGATGAATGCTGCACTAGAATGAGAAAATAGAAATAAGGAAAAGCGAAGGAAGAAAGCCAGAATCTAAGTTTTAAAAGATTTTAGAAAATTGGAGGCTCCATCAGAAATGACCAACCTGAGAAAATGTGGCTACAAGAAAAACTGTTATTTGAACACAATTACTTCCTCAGAGACTTCAAATTAATCCTTCTGTGCATTCCCTTCTCTAATCTTCCGAACACAACTTGCTTAAGCGGTTTCCTTTGTTATTCCCTGGTTTTCTCTCCATGCAATCACTGCCATCTAACTAGAGGGTCAGCAGAGAAGGCTTGTAAATGCTCTGCCCCTACGAGCCTTCATTTGGGGTTGAATGCCCAGGCTACATCCCTGGAGGCCTGTGGGTAAGCCTCAAGCATCAGAGAAAGGGGGAAAGTTGGAGGAGGGCTACAGGCCGTGGTTAATTGTCTACTGGGTCCCAATAGGACCAACTGTATTTGGAACAAACAGAACACTGCCTACATTATTAGGCCTATCCATGCCAATGTATGTGCATGCCTGTGTATGTGTGTGAGCGTATGTGTGTACACACACACACACACACACACACACACACACACACATATACTTCTAACAAATTTCTTTTTCATGTTATAGTAATGAGGACTTGGAAACTACTGCACTGGTTTGAGTTTCCCCTTAAAATACAGGAGTGCTCTCACAAAATGTCATTTCAATTACAGAAACCCAATAATGAACCAAAAATACCCTCCTATGTGCTCTTGGCTCATGAAGTACCCACTGACTGTGACAAGTACTAGCAGAGGTTTGGGGGGTGTATTATTAATAAAAGGATGCAAATAAAATGAGTTGGCTTTTAGAGATCATTATCGAGAGTCTAGACAGCAAAGGTTTGTCAGAAGCTGTTTTGCATTTTGCTGTATCATCATCACAACAAAAGGCAGAGCTGCTTAGAAACTTAAATAAATGAATAAATAAATCAAATGATAACAAATATTGATCCAACAGCCCTGATTAGAGAGAGAATGGCTGACTGTCTACCTTTGTGCAAAAGCCTTGTCTCTGCCTGATAATGCTTAGCATTAGAGAAAGCAAAATGCACGTTTCATGGCAATTCTCAGAAGGAACTTACCTCTTTTTCAGAAAATGGGAAGCTGGTTAGAAAGGTTGATTCAACAACTGGCTTATTTAATATGCAACAAATATTGACTCTCCTAAAGTTCAGGCCCAGAAATGAATTCAAAACAGTAATTTTCCTTGGTAGTATGCATTCAGTCACTCATTCAGTGATCATCTGTTCATTATTCAGTGGTGATTATCAACGAGGGTCCATTTGTATTTGGGAATGAGAGGCAAGGAGAAGCAAAGCATGTTAAAATTTATATTTTAGGACCCCGGGGCAGAAATAGACATAAAAGGGTTTTGTAGAACCCTGAATGAGAATCAAATATGAGGGCTTGGAGTGACCATAGACGACATTCAAAGTTGGGGAGTTTCCCACCCTTAACCCTATGTAATGAACTACAGAGGGCAACAGGCCGTCCTGCAGTCTTGAGCTGTCATTCGGTAGTTCTGAAGCCAACAGAAACATAAGCACTAACTGAAGAATCATGGAATGCTTAGACCTGTAAGGGACCTAAGGGATCATCTAAGTTAGTGGTTCACAAAGTTTCCTGGATAACTGCTTCATAGAAGAAATATTTCATGGAACTTTAATTTATAAAAAGAATGAAAGAGGAGTGTTCCTGACTGAAGGGAGGGTGGGGTGCATAGGACTCCACTAGAGTCTTTCTTTTCTTGTTGCTTGGACCACTTATGAGGCAGACCCAAAAAATCAAAGTCTCTTGGAGTATGACATAAAGACCATTACTCAAAGTCAATCCCATTCATTTGATTGTAAAACTGAGATCAGGAAAGGTCAATGACTTGTCCAAGGTAACAAAGTCAAATTAGGGATACAAGTTGGCACTAGACTCAAAGATTGTGCCTCACATTATAGAACTTGATTAGGAAGTATGTTTTTAGAAGGAATCACACAATTGTTTTAGATGCCTCGAGTTCAAGGTGATGGTAGGACACCCATGTGGCAGTGTCTAGGAAATAGTCAATTTAAATACATAGGCCTGAAGCTCAGCAAAGGAACAATACCAATTTCTTAGACTTAAGTGCTGTCAACACAGAGAGGATAAATGATGTCCAAAGACAGAGTATAAAACCTCCAGTTAGGGGGTAGGAAGAAGAACCAGACAAGAGATGCTCAGAGAGGACAGAGAAAAACAAAGACAAGCACAGATCCCAAATTTTTTTTTTTACATAGAGTTATATATTGACTCTGAATTATGCCAAAATAAAATATCTGTGAAGAGACTGAACTTAAGAGACCAACCATTTGCTTCTTCTGCTAGTCATTTCCTTCAACACACACAACCCCTTCTGCATTTTGTCTTCTTCTCACAAAGGCTGCTCTATATGGGAGCCAAAATATACTGTTACCAAGAGTTGACTATTAAATTTTCAGGACTTTTGTGAACCCAGATATTAACCATAGATGTTATTAAAAATTTAATTATATGCACTATGATTAAACAAATTATCTTGAAAGCAAAGCCAACAAATACACAAAATATATCATTTCTTAATTACTTTACTATATTTTATTATCTCTGCTCTTATGATTACTTACGTCTATACTTCACTTTGTGGACAAAGCTCTGCATAGTCAAAGCTATGGTCTTTCCAGTAGTCATGTACGGATGTGAGAGTTGGATCATAAAGAAGACAGAGCACTGAACAGTTGATGTTTTTGAACTGTGGTACTGGAAAAGACTCTTGTGGTGTTGGAGAGTCCCCTGGACAGCAAGGAGATCAAATCAGCCCATCCTAAAGGAAATCAACCCTGAATATTCACTGGCAGGACTGATGCTGAAGCTCCAACACTTTGGCCACCTGATGTGAAGAGCTAACTCATTGGAAAAGATCCTGATGCTGGGAAAGACTGAACACAGAAGGAAGGGAGGGTAACAGAGAATGAAATGGTCGGATGGCATCACTGATGCAGTGGACACAAACTTGGGCAAACTCCAGGAGATGGTGAGGGACAGAGAGGCCTGGCATGCTGCAGTCCATGGGGTTACAGAGAGTCAGACATGACTTGGTCATGACTGGGCAAATGAACAACAACAGATTGCTGTTCTATTTTGCCTAAGGGATTCCCTGGTAGCTCAGCTGGTAAAGAATCTGCCAGCAGTGCAGGAGACCCCAGGTTGATTCCTGGATCGGGAACATCTGCCGGAGAAGGGATAGGCTACCCACTCCAATATTCTTGAGCTTCCCTGGTGCCTCAGCTGGTAAAGAATCCGCATGCAGGGTCATAAGCTTGTGTTGATTAAGTCCCTGCCCTTTGTACACACCGCCCGTCGCTACTACCGATTGGATGGTTTAGTGAGGCCCTCGGATCGGCCCCGCCGGGGTCGGCCCACGGCCCTGGCAGAGCGCTGAGAAGACGGTCGAACTTGACTATCTAGAGGAAGTAAAAGTCGTAACAAGGTTTAAACAAGGAATTAAAAAAAAAAAAAAGAATCCGCATGCAATGTGGGAGACCTGGGTTCGATTCCTGGGTATGATAGAAATATTAAAATGGGGTGTAACTATGCATCTCTTCTCCACTTCCCAGTAAGTGATGTCATGTTGGTAGCTTGAAATCAGTCATGCTGGAGGTAGTTACCACAGAAACAGGCATAAGCTACAAATCAGGACTCTGGGGTCTCCAAGACTCAATATTCCACCTTGTAGTTCTGGTCCTTTGGAAGGTCCAGCTGAACTTCCTGAACTTGTGTCCTCTCAATAATTCCGTTTTTCTTAAGCTTGTTTGAGTAGGTGTTTGCCATTTTCAAACAAGTGATCAATGATTGAGAATTGGACATTTTCAAAAGGAAAAGTCACATCACGTGTTTTAGAGTTAGGGTTTCCATCAGTTTAGACTTGCATCAACCAATCATGAAAGGTGCAAAGATCTATTCAAAATAAGATTCTGGGCTAAGTCATTTAGGAAGTGAGGGATTGCAGAGGAGATTGTTCTAGACACACGGGCTGTGCTGGGGGAGGGAGGGAGGCGAGAGAGGAAAAGGAGCTGGCAGGAAGGAGCACACCAAGGCTGGGAGAAAGTTTCCTCTCTACATACTGCTCTCTGTCCTTCGCTGCCAGGATCTTTGAACAGAAGTTGACAGTCCGGAGAAATCCACTATTAACTCCATTACATTTCCAGCTATTATTCTATTCATTGTTCTCACACCTCGGGCCATCCTATTTACATAATGAGAAGAGATTTGGTGGAGAGGAAGGGCGAGTATCGATTGTCATGGCCTGCCTTGTTAGTTTATACTGTAAATAACAACTTGTTTCCCATGCTGCTGTTCTGGGGAACATTCTGTTAATTTCAGTCATCATCTTGTTTCCACCAAATCTGGCAGCAGAGTTTTTAGAGGAATAGCTGTTTAGACATGGTCATTATTTGAGGGTGCTTTAGCCAGTATGTTTCTAGGAGACAGATACAACCAACAAGCTATGCCGGTTGAGAGCTGGCCTACAGGGTCCAGGTTTTTGGGCCTTTAGACAGAAGAACGATTTTCTATACTCACATGTGGGTAGACCCACATTTCTCACCCACTCACCCACCCTCACGGTGATAAACAAGAGGCTGTGAGTAGGGACGGTCATATAACTCTTGTAGGACTTCAGGTGTAACACGAAAATGTGGGGTGTCTTGCTCAAAAAACAGGCAAACATTTTTTTCCTTTTTTCCACCATCTCTCTCTGAATCTGTCATAGTGCTTTTTCTTTGCTATTTAATGTCATGCTCCCCCAGGCAAAGATATTCATGGGGTGAGTATAAACCCTCCCAGGCACCTGGAGCTCTACCTTTCGTTTCTGCAAGTAGGCATACACCTGACAGACACCCTTGCCCTGGGGCTCGCCGGTGGCAGTGCGGTGCAGTGGGACCTGGGCAGGGTCAGGGAGCAGGCAGCCAAGAACCCAGCTCAGGGAGATGAATGAGGAAGCTATGGGAAGTGGGGCGGCCAGAGAAAGGAGGCTCCAAGCCCCAGACCGAGCTCCGGGTGTCCCATCAGACTTCATTTACAAAACACAGAGACAAAGAAAAAAAATCTATTAAGAATTTCAAGATGGTAAATACGCAAAATAGATAGCCAGAGGGCACCTACCATATGACCCAGGGAACTCAAACCTGGGCGCTGTGACAACCTAAAGGGCTGGGATGGGGTGGGAGGTGGGAGGGAGGTTCAAGAAGGAGAAGACACATGTATACCTACGGCTGATTCATATGGATGTTTGGTAAAAAGAGAAAAAAACAGCCACAATATTGTAAAGCAATTATCCTTCAATTAAAAATAAATAAATTTTAGACAAAAGAACTTCAAGGTGGTGAAATTAACCTCCAAACACAGAGCCTCCTTCTGAGTCACAGGCCCACAAAGCCGTCCCTGACCATCAACTTCTCTTTCTCTCGTCTGTCATGGGGACGTTGGTTGGCATACACCTGGCTTTGCACGTAACAGCACGTGCTCAGGATAACACACAGTTAAGCAGTGAACAGGAGAGATGCTCAGAAGGAAGGAGGTTGGGAGAAGTTGAGTTGGCTGAGAAGAGCTTTGCAAATTGCTGATGACTGTCTCCCATTCTATCACTGTTATAGTTTGAAGCTTATGGGCTTCCCTGATGGCTCAGCTGGTAAAGAATCCGCCTGCAATGTGGGAGACCTGGGTTCAGTCCCTGGGGTGGGAAGATCCCCTGGAGAAGGGAAAGGCTACCCACTCCAGTATTCTGGTCTGGAGAATTCCATAGACTGTATAGTCCATCAGGTCACAGAGTCAGACACGACTGAGTGACTTTCACTTTCCCTAATGTGTTTAAATGAAAATATTTGAAGACCCTTGTTTTAAGTGACCAATCTTAACATTAAAAGTTCTCGGTAAGTATTTGCCGAAAGGATGTACTCAACCATAACGGAAAAGCGGAAATCAAATCTCCCTATGCTTTTGGGAAAAGGAACCAGCTTAAGCCAATCTCTTGCAATTCACAATGCTAACAAGCTCCAAGTGGACTTAGGGAATTTCTCCTTGCTGTTCTGTTCAACCCTGATCGGTTGCGAGCATTCTTTCAGACATTGTCCCGTTTTCCTTATCAAGAAAACAGAAGTCATAACGTTTGAAACCTTTTTCCTCCATCTGAAAGCCTTCTTAAGAGGACTGTAAGCAGCACTGAACTCAGCTTTTGGGGGAGTCCTTGGACTCTTCTTATCCATGTGCCAGAGAGCTAGTCTAGCAGCACTCAGACCTGAGGAGGGGGAGCGAGTGGAGGAAGGCCTCTCTCGCAGGCCCACAAGAGAAATAACCCATGAGCTCCTGGAAAAACAGAGAATGAGCATTGATCCACCTGATAAAGACAGAGGCTGGTTGAGACACATGCTCAGGCCCAGCTCTCTTAAGGACTAGACATCCTTCCTGAAGGTTCAGGAAACTTCTGCTTATTTAGATCAGTACCTGGCTTGTTTCCTTATTCTGCAATAATGATATTCTTGTTTCTGGCCACAGGCACTCCCCTTGCTCCACAACCAGCCACATTCTGATCTCTGTTTTCTGCGCTCCCCCGTCCCGAAGAGTAGCTCTGTCTTGGAGGTGACCTCCATTCACTCAGCTCAGCGTCTGTCTTCCAGAAAGCACACACAGGTATTTAGGATGAGAGTCAGTTTGCTCTGTTATAAAAGGTCCTTGAGGATTCTTAATCTGATCTTTGAGTGAACCCAGGTACTCTCCCTAGAATGCCTAAACAGAAACCTGCTGACCTTGAGTACCATATTTCAAGGGACAGGGAGCCCTTACCTCAGCATACATTAATTCTCTCAGTCAGCCATTGGGAAACACACCACTGAGCACCTCTGATGCATTTGGTGTTTCTTAGGTGATGGTGAAAATCAAAGGGAGGAAAGAATGGGGGAAAGAAGGGAAGGATAGAGAAAAGAAGGAAAGGAAGCAATGGTGGGAGCGAGCGATGGAAGAAACAAATGCACTTGTCAAGGCATGGTCTGGTGGACTCTGCAAATCATTAAAATATATTAAGTTTTAGAAGGTTAAGGAGGGTATGGACATAAGGCAATGAGATCTCAGGTGTAGAGACACCTACTTACAATAATTGCATAAACTCAAGCTCTCATCTCAGTTCTTCCACTTCATACATGACTTTAAGCAAGTTGCAAAATGAAGTTGAATTTTCAAATCTATGGAACAGTCTAAACAGCAGGTTCTACCTCAGAGCATTGTTTTGAGGAGTAGATATCATTATACATAAACTTCTCAGTTTAGAGGTAGCTATTTATCAGGTTTTCCCTGGTGACTCAGTGGTAAAGGACTTGCCTGCCAATGCAGGAGACTCGAGTTCGATCTCTGGGTTAGGAAGAAGCTCTGGAGTAGGAAATGGCAGCCCACTCCAGTACTCTTGCCTGGAGAATTCCATGGACAGAGGAACATGGTGGGCTACAGTCCATGGGGTTACAAAGGAGTCAGACATGACTTAGCAACTAAACAACAGCAACAATAATTTATCATCACCATGGTGCTGTTGATGCATTGGTAGAGCATTTGTGCTTTTTCTGTGTAATTTTATAAATAGTTCTTGAATAATGTGTATCCTCACATCCTCTTTAGTCCCCCTTCAGCCCATACTCCACCAGCCACAGGAGTGTTGCAAACATGCCTATCCTTAGTTAATCTCCCATTTGGCTCTACATTTCCCTTTAACTGAACCAAAACACCCACTTGTTTGGCCTCCAGCAAGCTGCGTGGTCTGTTCCACACCTACCCCTCCAACCTGATTTACACCAAGCTCCCTCTGGGAACTCCAACCCAGCCCACTCTGGCTTCCTTTTCTTTTTTAATCCCTTCATTTCACAGCGAATCAGCACATGTTGCTCCCTTTGCCAAGAACATTTCCCTGACACCTTAAACTCCTCTGGACTCTTCAGGTACCAGCTCAGGCCTGACCTCCTTTTCTGTATCCCCTGACTGGTCAGCTGCCCCTCCACAGGCTATCACAGCCTCCACATTTCTCCTTCACCCCCATCACAGTGATAATTCTACATTCACACGTGATTGAGGCATTCGTGTAATAATCCATTTCACCACCACCAACTACAGACGCTAAGCCATATGAAGACACAGATTTCGTCTTCCTTGTTCAGCCCTGGGTCCTTAATGCCTATTATAGTACATGATACAAAGTAGGTACTCAATAACTATAAGTCATTTCCACTTGACACAGAGAGATAACGGGGCAGAGAGTATCATAAGCATTGCATAAATGAAGAAACAGAGTCTGCAAAGTTGACTGATTTGAGCAAGGTTTGAAAGTGGCAGAATTAGCGTGGGTGCCTGGGTTCCACCAGGCTAACATCTGTGTGTCTGCCTTACCATTGCTGCCACCCGTGCTCAGCCATTTACATGACTCTTCCTAGTCCTGCTCCCAGAATGACAAGGACATGTGAACACCTTCTTCCCCACTGTAAATCTGGGCACACTTGAAGCGAGTCTTCCTGCTCCACCCCGTCACCATCAAGCCTCACTGTTTTCTCAGCAAAGGTTGCCTCTGTCTTTAAACAACTCCTCATACATGGGATTTGCAGGCTCCATAAGTTAAGCCTCTCCAAAGGTAAAGTGAACTTGACTTTGTTTAAACAAATAGAGAATGCATTGGTGCATGTAACTGGGAATTCTTAGGCATGAACTTTTGGTACATCTGGATCCAGGAACTTAACTCCATCAGGTCTCTCTCTTGACTCTCTTTTCACTTCTCTCTCTGTCTTTCATTCTCCATTTCTTGTCTCTGTTGGGCTTTTAAATTCAACTCACTACATTCATGTGGAGGAAAGTTGAACCCCACAGTCTCAGGCTCACTTAGCCTTTGGAACTAATTATTTCAGAGGAGTATAAATGTCTTATACTCAGCAACTTTCAAATTACTTCCCCCAAAGTACTCTCAGTTGCCCTGTGTGGGTCAAACATGTGTCTTTAGACCAATCACCTCGCCCAGACAATTAGAGATCTGATTGGCTGGGTTGCTATAGATACCTGTTGGAACAACAGAGGCACATATTTGAAAGTTCAAGTAGAATTGCTTAAAATCGTCACTGGTAGAAAGGAGAAGGTGCTCGGCAAACACAAATGTAGTTGAAGTCTAGTACGCAGGTCTCCTACCGTTTTGTCCCTGTATAGAGAATCATCTCTTACACTTAGGCTTCTATAATAGATATGCCCCAGTTCTCTAGGTGGATTCTGACAAGCACAGTGACCAACATGCCTCACTTTCACATGATAGGCCACTATTGAGTATTGAGTAGTATCTCTCCCCACTTCCCTCTCTCTGTCTCCCCCTCTCGTTTCTCTTTTTATAGACACATCACATTGCTGACTCATATTGAGGTCACTGTCCAAAAAGAAAGAAAAAAAAGAAGGAGAAAATCTCTGGTATCTGTCACATGGAATCAAAGTTCAACTCAGGGAAGAATTTCCTCTCTGCTGATGACAGTGCCAAGAGATTACTCAAAGCCCATTTTGACTGTCACATTGCACATGCAATTAAGGACACAGGTGATCATCTTGTTCCAGAAGTCAGAATAAAAGCCGATACCAAGCAAAACACACTCTGTTTAGTAAATTAGCTGCCATGTGCAATTGCAGCTGAAGCCCTCTTCTGGATGGGAAAATGAATTTAGTGCAGTAATGAGACTAATTTCTTTGAGGTTTGTGGATCCAGTATTTTTTCTTGGTACTTGTCTGTCACACCAGGGAGAAGCATTAAGGGCTTTAGCATAACCCCAGCTACGTGGTTCTAAGCCACACCAAGACAAATTATAATTAATACAGCAGAAATTAAAGATAAAGAGAAACTCTTAAAAGCAGCAAGAAAAAAGCAACTAGTTACCTACAATGGAACTTCAATAACTTGTTCAGTTAACTTTTCAGCAGGACCTTTTCAGGCCAGAAAGTATTGGCACAACTTAGTCAAAGTGATGAAAGGGGAAAAGAAAACAAAAACCTGCAACTAGGAATACTTTACCCAGCAAAGTATTCATTCAGATTTGAAGGAAAGACCAAGCAGAAATGCACAAAAATATAGTTTTATCAAAATGGTAGAATTATAGATGGTCTTAGCTTCTATTTTCTTTTTCCAACTTTCAGTAATGTCTTTATTACTTACTTTATGGGACTTTATTAACAGAGAAAAATCACTTTCAAAAACTCAAAATCAGCCCATAGCTATACATCTTATCTTTATTTAATAATCTGTTAAGGCAGGAAAAGCCACAGAAGCTTGACTTTCTATCCAAACCCTTATGAATCAAAGCTGCTGTCTTTGGAAGGGCATCATGTCATCCACACGACTTCCTGAGAAAAACCACACCCTTTTGTTTTACCAAGCTTTTAAAGTGTGGTGGTTTAAGGTGTGGATTCTAAAGTTAGAGAATCCAAGTTTGAATTTGGGCTTTCACCGTTTGTAGCTTTGCCACTAGACTGCATTTTGGCAACAAATAGAGCATTTCAAAATTCACCACTCTTTCTGCACAAGAAAAGAATGACTCCATGGATGCTGCCTGTGAGCTCCATGGCTATTTTTGTGTCTTGGGAGAGGTAGCCCTATTGGTGGACGCAAGTTCTGGGGCTAGAGTGACTCAAGCGAGCATCACTGCCAACCTGCCATTTTAGACGCTCTGCACCTCTTGCAAGTAATCAAAATTATCTGTCCCAGTTTCCTCATCTACATCTCAAAGATAAAATGCACCTAGTCCATGAATTAGGTGGTGAGGCTTATATGAGATCATGTGTATAGAACAGTCATGGCAGGGCAAAGAACATGGTAAGCAGTCAAAACATCACTGCTACTACTTTTTAACCCAGCAATTGTGGGAAAAGGAGATCTCTGTCTCAACTCTTTTATAGTTCCTCCTTGGAGCTTGAGGGTAGGGGGCTGACTGGGCAGTTGAGGGAAGAAAGGACCTGGTAACCTGAAGCCAGACTGGAGATTTATGTCTGAAAAGAGAGAGAGGTGATGCATAGACAGAGCAATTGGACCAACTGGGTTTTACAAAATCCCCTCCTGAGTTTCAAAAAATCACTAGGAACCAGAGGAAGCTATCTGCTGCTCAAGCTCCTGCTGCCCACAGATAAGGCACATTTGGGCTCATTCCCTCTGGAGCGCAGGAAGTTGAACCTGTGAAAAATTACTACAAGGGGGAGAACATTAGAGCCCAGACAGACACCATTTTTCAGTGTTTACTATAATTGCTCGTGTCACAGTCATTCTTCTGCTTTACCCTGGGGAATTGTTTCAACCGTGTATTTGCCTCTCTTCTCGAGGAAATGACGGGTGATTCTTGAGACAAACTGGGAGAAGGCACTGTCCTAACGTTGCTAGCTGAACTGGGTGGAGAAAGGGCCTGCACAAGCCTGGGAAAGGAAGCTAGACTTAAAACTTCCTCAGCGAAAGGCTTCTCTTCTCTCTCCAGTAGGAAAGAGCTGGAGAAAACTTTGTACTTTAAAGGTGGGTTTCCTTAGCCATCTCAATCACCATCTCATCTCATTTTAAGACAGCACCTGTCTTAAAATAGGTGCCTAAAATATGCTGGATAAACAAAGCAATGAATCAAAATCACAATTTCAAATTGTTCTATAAAAAATCTAGTTTACACAGTTTGGATAGTCAATATATTTTCTAAGTATTCTATGTAAGTGTTCTAAGCACGTTTAAGGTCGGCTGGGCTAAGCAATGATGGTAGGTTGCTGTTGTTTACTTGCTAAGTCGTGTCCGACTCTTTGCAACTCTGTGAACAGTAGCCCTCTGTCCATGGGCTTTCCCAGGCAAGAATACTGGAGTA
Organism: Muntiacus reevesi; assembly: GCF_963930625.1. Lineage (NCBI taxonomy): Eukaryota > Metazoa > Chordata > Mammalia > Artiodactyla > Cervidae > Muntiacus > Muntiacus reevesi. Next base: position 222,721,944 of record NC_089250.1, on the reverse strand, counting down.
GGTTTTCATTTCCTTCTCCAGGGGATCTTCCCAACCCAGGATCAAACCTGTGTCTCTTGCTTGGCAGGCAGATTCTTTACCACTGAGCCAATTGGGAAGCCATGATGTTAGGCAGGTTAGGTGAATTAAATGTGTTACCAACTTATGATATTCTCAATTTATGATGGGTTTATCAGGACATAACCCCAACAGAAGGAAGGAGAATCTATAGTCTACAACCATTAAAATGTTCACTTTTGTTCAAAACTAGTTTTTCCCAAAAGATGAAGCCAAAAAGTAGGTACTCAGTATTGTTTCAGATTTTAAAAATTATGCTCCAAAGAGAGATGGTGCCAAAAAAAGAATAGTGCCCATGATGGATACATGGAGTTTATTATACTATTCTATTTAAATGGTAAAGGTCTCAATGTTTCTATAATAAAAAACTTGCAATGTTTCTTGTTATCTTATATCATTGTTTCCCTAAATGCACAATTAGTTAATTTTATGCACTTAAAAATTATATTATGTCACTTAGACTTTATTTCAGCGTGTGCTAGAATTAAACCAACCAATTTATTTTTAATGGACTCATGGAGGAATTTTCAGTATATCCTTGAGACTTATACACTGCTACCAGCTTTACTCAGTGCATGATGGATAGTTTCTATTTTAAAATATGGCATTTGTTGTGATACAATTTAAATTACCTTTCTGCCAAGAGCATGCGTTCTTCAGAGTTACAATTATGCAAAGGGAAATTATACATCATATTCCTACTTTGTCTTCCTTTATAGTCCTTGTTGCAGTTACTTTCACTCAGGTACAATTACATTAGAGAAAACGAGATTTTGCATTTATATTAAGAACGATTCTATTCAGAAAATTCATTTCAGTTCTTAGTTAATTACAGAAGAAAAATGAAAGCTATTCTAAAAATAAACAAGAGTAAAGGCTCAAAAGTAGCATAACTCACATATAAAGTGTTATGTGTAATCAATAATTTGCAGTTCTCACAAGCCCACTTAACAATACAAGTTACTATATCATAATTATATGTTAAGAAAAATATTTTTAGATCTTTTCACTTACTATAAATGCTATGTATGCTCTTTATGGAAAATTTGGAAACTTGGACAAAAGCACAAAAATAAATCAAGATTGCCCTGTGATTATGACACCTAGATGTAACCACTGTTAATATTTAGCTATATTTCCTTCAACTTCACTTTTCTGTTCAGATAGGATGCAAATATCAATACCCCATTATATTTAACAAAACTGGCATCATATGACATATTCTGTATGATATTTTATAACCTAATTTATCTATTGGAAAATCTGTAGTAAACATTTATCCCATTTTATTAACTATCTCTCTTAATAATTGCAGATTTTCTAGGCCAGTGTTATATGTACACCATGATTTATCTAACCCATTCTCATATTATTATAAATTTAGAATATTCTATTTTTCCCTATTATAAATGATGCCACAATCAATGACTTTATATAAAATTTTTTTCACATCTCTATTTCCATTTGATACAGTATTTGAAGTCTGCTTTGAGTCAACACATATGAATATTGCTAAGTATTTTTAAACATAATAAAAATCTCTAAAAAGCTGTCATTAAAACTCTCATAAGCAACTCCAGATATCCGTATCCTTACAAACTATGTTTTACCTTTTAAAAACAAAACCACCAATTTGAAAAATAAAAATGGCATCTTCTGCAACTTTGGTTTGTTCCTTTATAGTTCATTTAATTATTAGTAAGACTGAACATATCTACTTGTGTTATGGCCATTTTTATTTCTTAAAAAAAGTCATTAAAAAAAATCTCCTTCAATTCAATCAAACCACCTTATCTGAAATCTACCATGTTACAGGCATAGAGAGAAGTGCTAAGGATAGAAAATTTAGACAATGTGAACCCTATCTTCAAGGATTTCACAGTCTAGTAGAAAAATAGACATGTGAATGATTACTTCCAATGTATTATTATAAGCGCCATGTTGACATATGTCTAACATGCTAGGAAACCACAGATGAGGAAGCAGAAAACACTCCAGGGAATGAGTGAAGGGTACGCAGAAGTTCTAAAGTGTCAGCTGGGCTCTGACAAATGAATAAGAATTCACAGAGATGGGAGAAAGAAAAGAGAGTATCCGAAAGAGCCTGATAGAGGAGACAATCAATATATTGTGAAGGATATTTTGAAGCCAGCCAAGGATTTGAACTCTATCAGTGGGAAACAGGGAGTCAATAACATGTTTTTCTGAGCAGAAAATGGACACGGTAAGTTTTGTATTTTAGAAAGTGGATGGAAAGGAAGATATGGAATCATTTAGAGAATGACAAAGAAAGAATCAGGTAAAGGGCAATTGTGAGGTAATTTTAGCTTGATCCATTCAATGTAGAGCAACATATTTAAAAATATAGGCATGAGGAAGACGTAACACCTTTTGAATACCCATTCCTTTTTTAAAAAATCCCAATGCACAGTAGCTGTGACAGAATGCATTACTTTTCCCAAATGACTTGCTTTGGCCAGCAGGTAGAAGTGACCATGTGACCATTTCCGCCCAGATTTCAAGAAGTATCCTGTGTTTCTACATGTCAGTTTGGGATCTTTCGATCTCCACCAGGAAAATCTATGCCCCAGGTGGCCCAGTGTTCCCAGAAAATGAACACACATGGAGCAGACCTGAATGAAACCCAAAAGCTGGAGCCAGCCCAGCTGAGCCCAGCCTAGAGCAGCCAACCCCCAGACTGACCTACAATGTGTAAATCACTGAGTTTTAGCATGGTTTGTTATACAGAATCATATGGCAACAGCTAGATGATACACTGGCATATTCCACTCCTTTAATTTAAGATACAGGCCAACAGGGAAGCCTGGCATGCTGCAGTCCATGGACTCGCAGCGTCGGACATGACTTAGTGACTGAACAACAAAAGAATTTGGGTTGGGTTAACACTCCATGCATTATCTGGAAAGTGGGATAATACAATTGGACGTTTGTAATGATTAAATGTAGCCTAGTCCTTCCAATTCTAGACGGTCATCCCATCAACTGAAAGTTGCTGATGAATTTCCATCCAGAATTAAAGTACCCACATGTAATACATAAGACACCAATTGGCTATTGATCCTTCTGGATCAATGACATGAATTAAAATAAAATACTAAATGGACAGGCATGAGCTCAGCTCCCTGTTGTCAATAAGAGCACTCATATCTTTGTTGTCTCCCTTCTGATCATGTTATATGTAAGCAGCAACCCACTGCATCACATGGAGACTTTTTAATCAGGTCGTAAAAGGCTTTCTCATTCTGCTCATTAAGCTCTAAAGAAAGGTTTGCTAGGGAAATGGTCTATTAGATTGTAATTTGCTTTCACATGCAAATTAAGGAATAATTAGTTTTGAATATCTAGAGATGTAGAATCTGGGTGTTTGACATATTTTCATATGTAGCCAACACCGAAAGTTCAAGTGTCTTTTCAGAAAAAAGAATGGCTTTTTGCAAGTTAAAAGAGTTTAAACAATATTCCATTCTGAATGTACACTATTGAGGCAAATGTTACAGGTGGCATATATTTAGCTCACAATTCAGAACCAACTGTTTTCTTTAACTTGTTAATATTTTGAAAAGGCTGACAAAAGTCTGAATGTCACCACATTTTCCTTTTCTTTTGCAAAGGCAAGGTGTTCTTTAAAATATGGTTGAACCAATATTTAAATTATTTTAAATAATCAGACATAAATACCTGTGCCTTTCATTATCTTAAAGTGGCACTTCCTCTTCTAGTATTTTTTAAAATAAATAAGTCAAATCATTCCATCACTCCAACAGGGAGTCTAAGTAGGCTCAAATCATTTCTTACTTTTGTAAACTTACTTGGTCATCTCTTTAAAATTAGTGAAACAATTAAAGCTTATTACATCATGCACTTAAAAACTTAGGCTAGATTTTGTTCTGTGCTCTCACCCTCAAAAAAGGGGGCCATAAGAAAATTTTTGGAGGTGATGAATGTTTATTACCTTGTTCATGGTGATAGTTTCATGGGTATATGCCTATGCCCAAACTCATCAAATTAAGTATATCAACTATCCTTCAGTAAAGCTGCTTAAAAAGAGAAAAAGGAGTGTAGTAAAAACAAACAACAAACAAACAAACTTAAAGATCATGGAGGAAGAGAAGGAGAATTAAGTGTTGAGAAAGTGCTCTTTGTAAAACCCAGAGCAGACTCTGCAGGGCTAAATCTCTGTGTCTGGAGCAGAGCTCAAGAATCAAAGCCCCTCTCTTCCACAATAAGGAACATATTTCTATGGTGAGATTTCTTTTGTCCAGTGGGAGATGACACAGACCCTGTGGTATCACCAATGAGGGGAGTGAAAAAGAAATGGCATGGAAAGGCAACAGAGATAAAGAGATGGATGAACGGACAGGATATGGCCACTGAGCCAATCTGGAGGGCAGCAAAGGAGGAGGAGTAGGAGAAAGCTCCACACTGACCCTTGGTCTTCAGCCTGGGTGACTAAGTGAGTGGCCCTCGTGTGAAACAAAGTTAGTAAGTCAGAATTAGTTTGGTTCCTGACATGATGAGTTTGTACACCTTCAGGATACCCGGATACCCAGCACACAGGTAAAACTGTTCTAGAGTGTTCAGGAATGTATACAGAGATTAGGCATTAGCTCTTAAATGAAATTATGATAGGATACCTGAAAAAATGCTAATGGGGAAGGTATAAAAACTTAGCTGTTTTAAGTCACTGAGTTGTTGGGAAGAAGTAATGAAGGGAGGCAGAGAAAGAATATTCAGAGAGGAGGAAAAAGAGCCAATATTATGCTACATCCGAGAAGCAAGGGAAGAGTGGCCAGTAACCACAACACAATGAAGAGAGTGAGGAGGAAGAGAACTGAAAGAGGCCACTGGATCAGGCAGCATGGAGGTCTGGGATGACCATCCACAGAGAGTCCTTTCCTTAAAGTGATATGGGGAGTGATCATATCAAATTGCTTGAAAGAATAAAGGGGCAAGAAAGTGAATGTGTCATAAGGAGGTGGAGATAGTGACTATGTAGCCTAATTTTTCTAAAAGCTTATTGATAGAAATTTTGAGATAAATGACACTATTGGTAGAGGATCAAGGAAACAAGATTTGAAATGAAGTCAGTGAGCAAGTGGGGAGTTAGAGAAAAATATTATGACACAATGAACTTAAACTCAGCAAATGATTAGTGGGTTCTTACTACATGCCACACACCAGATATATTGCAGAACAAGACCTGGACTTCTACACATGGAACAGTGTGTTGCAATATTCTATTAATTTAAACCATCAGCTCAATGGAAAAAGAACTATAACTTGTTCACGGGTGTATGGCGCCTACCATGGTGCTTGAGGCACGATAGACCCTCAGCAAACTTTTACAGAATCATTGACTGACACAGTCCCAACCTTTAAGAGGTTCTTCCCTATCTTCATTTGTCTTTCTGGTCTAAACTCAGGCACTGTTTCTACCAGGAAACTTTCTCTAATCTCCAAGGTGGAGTTAATCACCTGCCTCTGTTTGCCCATTACACCCTGGGTGTTCTTCCAACTGTCTTTCAGTCTAAAGAGAGAAAAACAAGTCGATGAGTATTTTCACAATTTTTATCAGCCCCTAAGTAAAACCACAATGGGGCTTGTGGACTAGTTTAGACACTCAAGGGAATTAAATTCCTAAGCATTTCAGGTTTTTCATGAATAACTCCCACTGGCTCTCTTTACTTCTGCAGGTTTTCCAGGGCTAGTCTGACCAGCATGGCTGAATTCAATGAGCAGAGAAACCTCTAAATCAGGCTAGGGAGCATATAATCTGTTTCTTTCTCATGTTGTTAATCTCGTGTAAATAGCCAGCCACGTACACTGTAAGCAAAGCCTGTTAGACACCATTGGTTGACTGGGCACTTGCATTAAAAAATGCAACTTGCTGTATAGTTTACCCAGCAGATAACTCTCTTTGGCAGAACCATGCTGCTCAGCCAGGGAGGGAATTTGATAAAGTACTTTATTGGGTGGCAACATTTTGGTATCAGCTTTCCCCAGATCACAGTGGGATAATGAAATTGGAATCCATTTATACCTTCCATTTGATCCCACATGGCTCATAGACACCATGTCAAGCCACATCATGCTGTAATAAATGTGCTAAAATCTACAAGCTTACTCCTCCTATTACAGACAGTGTTCTTTGTCAGATTGAAGATAAATTATGGAATACAATTTATTGATTTTGCCCACTCATGTATCCGTAGCAGAATCTCAAATCCAAGGCAATACCCCATGCCATGAAGGTGCATAAGTAACTGCACTGTTGCGTGCCAAGGTTAGCAGTACAACACTCTTGCTGGTTAGTCAAGGAATAGTACAGCCACTGCTGGGACAGACCGGGCCATGTGATGAATACTTATATGCCCTGTCTCCCACAACAGGTTCTATTCTGATGGAGGTCATTGAAGCATTGGTGATTATGTCGCATTTTGTCGACACACCTTGGAAAAAGATGATTGCAGGTTAAACTGAACGAAAGACCATCTACAAAAAATAATCAATGGATTTGGAGACTTTAAGACTTGTCATCAAAGCTTTTGCTTACTCCCCTTTATTGTGCTCCTCTGAGATGACCTTAGGACATGAAGAATACATGAAGGCTCTAACATTAGGGACATTTAGCATTTGCCAAGAGTTCACCTGGCTCAAACCACCTTCATCTCTCAGTTAGATTTCTGAGTAGCCTACTTACTCATCTGGCTTTATCTCTTGCTCCCCAAGTCTCTGTGTGGTGGCTGCAACAATGTACCATCACATCCTACTTCAGTGGAGTACCCATTGCCCCAGCTCCTGGGAGCACAGTCAGCAAACATTCCTCAGCTGTCAGCCATTCAGGGGGTATCCACACTCCTTCAGGGACATTGTCACTGCCATTAAAAGACTTCCTTTCAATGACTGATCAACACTGGAAAATATAGTCCTGGACATCTCAGACCAAATGGAGACACTTCTGAAACGGACAGGATTGAAGTTAATATATTGAGTGGCTATGTGAAGGGCTAAGGCTGTCATTGGACTGCATCATGACTCAACTCCTCTCTCTGCCCACTCCTGCCTCCTGCCCCTTCTTTCCACAGGAGTTGATCCCAAGAAGTCAGAAACATCCTACATGTTAAACTCCACCTCAGTTTTGCTTCCCCCAGCCTGTGACAGCTCATGGATCACAAACAGTCTGAATCATCCTGGTACCTCTAAGTGTGACTCTCCCCTACAGAGAACCCGCTCTCTCCTCCCACTGTCTTCAGAGGCTTTACAATGGCCCAGGAGACCCCGCAGGGTGTGTTCCACATCTACCCTAACTTCATCTCCTCCCACTCACCCCCTGATCACACAGCTCCAGCCACACCAGCCTCTTCAAGCACATCAAGCACCTTCACATCATGAGACATTCATTTGCTGTTTGTCCCCCCTGCCTGGAACACTCTCCTCTTGACCAGAGGTAGATAATTTTCTGTAAAGGCCAAATTACAAATACATCAGTCTTTCTAGGCCACAAAAAATCTCTGTTGCAACTACTGAACTCTGCCATTTTAGTACGAAAACAGCCACAGACAGTGCATAAATGAATGGGCCTGTCTTTATTCCAATAGACTTTGTTTATGAAAACAGATGACGGGCCGCCTTTGGCCTGGAGGCTGTGGTTGCTGACCTGTGCCCTCGTTAGTAACATGGCTGGCTCCCTCAACTCCTTCAGATCCTTATTCAAATGTTTCCTTCTCGGACCACACCTTTGCGATTTCAGCTCCCAACATTGCTCATTTCTCCTCCTTGCCTTATTTTCTTCACGGCACTCATTGGTATCTGGAATGCTAATTTTATTTATTGCCTCCTCCGTCTTTCCCTACTAAGAAGTAAGCTTAATTAAGGCTGAAATTTTGTCTGCTTTGAGGCACTTAACAGAGTGACTATCATAAAACAGCTGCTAAATAAATGTTTGCTGAATAATTGAATAAATGAATGAACATTCAGGTAATTCAACATTCACTCCAGTTTTCATTTTATGTATTTGTGCATGTGTTTGTTCTCTTCATATCCTGTGAGGTTCCTTTGACCTTTTCTATCCCAGTAGAGAGAGGTGATTAAAAACACAAGCCCCTTTGTGAGACCTCCTGAGTTTTAAAACCCAGTTCAGCTACCTACTAGCTATGTGACCCTCTGCATATATATGACCTCACTATGCCTCCTTTTTCTCAGTTGTAAGATGGACATATAACATTGAACATATTATACGGTCATGATAATGTGACATTCTCAACATAGAACCTCATGCTTACAAGAGCCTAACCTCCATCACTCTTGCTGGGGCCCTGAAATTTGAACTTAAATTCCATATGAGAGTTCCCTCCAGGCTCCCAACAAGAATTTTCCTCCATAATAGGATTCCAGATTCCTAGCTCCTCAGACACTTGACACAGGTCTTCAAGAAACCAGAAACCCAAAGTAAGTGACAGATTCCTAGTGTGTCTGAGAACACGTGCTGTTGGTCAGGATAAAAATAAGGATTTTAAAACCAGCACTTAGATGACTGAGGTCACTAGTGAACGGGTTGGAAAATGATCCTAGCTTTCGCCTGGGATGGGTTGGTGGCCGTTAACCATTCGTTTCTTGACCAGTGTTGAAGGGGGAGCAATCTTTTAAACAACCCCTGTCCTATTCCATTCATCTTCCTGCTTCAAATCATTTACAACAGCTTGAGAAATAGATTTGTCCTGGCTGGTATTTAAAGAGATAGTCAATAACAATATGAGAAATAATTACTACACCTGGAGAAAGTGGGCATTGATTTCAGCACTGACTGGGGCCTCAAAACTGAATTTCAAGCATGCTGCAGCAGTGTTTAGCAATTTATTGCTTAACTTGCTGAATTTATACCTAACTTGAGTGGGAGGGAGTTGATGCTGAAACACTTAAATACAGAGCTCATTTTATTTTAAATGACAATCCAGCTCAGCGACAAATATACTGAGGATCCACTACTTTCTAGAAAAAGTAGAAAGCAGGCGCTACTTGTGTTAGGCTCCAAATACAGGTACGATGGGCCGTACCTGCCTGGGGACACCTGCATTCCTTTGGTGAAAGGAGATAATAAGCCACCACAAAAGTTATCATGCAACTATCATGAAGGCAAGCATTGCAAGGAAAGATGCGCCTAATGGGGTGAACTCAGTTCGTCTTGGGGAAATCAGGGAACTCTTTTGTGAAGAAGTTACTTTTAAGCTGCAAACCAAAGTACGAGTAGGAGTTAAACAGGCTAAGTGATGAAGAAAGAGCTGCTTCATGTGAAAGGACCCAGCAAAGGCCCAGAGGCTGAAAGAACCTGCACCCTTGGAGCAGTGCTCATAAAAGTTAACTGAGAAAAGATAGCTGGCCCTCTATAAAAACCCATATGTACGTATACACGCATATGTAAGTTTACTATAAATGTTACTGAGATCTGAGATAAGTAACACATAATTAACAATCATAAAATACACAGCATTTCTATTGCAAATTCCACACATAGTCAGTTGAGTCTCAGAGAATGCTTTCGTTGATTTTTGCCAGATTTTTAAATCTGTACCCAACTTATGGTCACCATTGATGAACTAGTGTAGTTTCCATATCAGTGTTGATTGATTTTTTTCATTTAAGCTAAGCTAAGTAAGATGAATTGATGCTTTTGAACTGTGGTGTTGGAGAAGACTCCTGAGAGTCCCTAGGACTGCAAGGAGATCCAACGAGTCTATCCTAAAGGAAATCAGTCCTGAATATTCATTGGAAGGACTGATGCTGAAGCTGAAACTCCAATACTTTGGCCACCTGATGCGAAGAACTGACTCATTTGAAAAGACCCTGATGCTGGGAAAGACTGTAGGTGGGAGGAGAAGGGGATGACAGAGGATGAGATGGTTAGATGGCATCACCGACTCAGTGGACATGAGTTTGAGTAAACTCCAGGAGTCGGCGATGGACAGGGAAGCCTAGCATGCTGCAGTCCATGGGTCGCAAAGAGTTGGACACAACTGAGCGACTGAACTGAACTGAACTGAAGTAAGATGAAGGGGAAACAAAGAAGTCAGAACTTCAGTCATTTGTCAATGATGTGAGCAGCTTCCTTGCTGAGTCATAAAATACTTTTCAAGTGTTGGAAGAATATATCCTGTGGTTTTGGGAGGGATATGCAAAATACAATAGCTACCCGATGCAACACACTTTTAAAATTCAATTGGCAATATGAACATTTTTCCCATATTTTGTAAGTCTGGACTAGAAGTCAGCAAACCACAAACTTGCTGTCTTGGTAAATAAAGTTTTATTGAAACACAGTCATGCTCATTAGTTTATGTATTCTCTATGACTGCTTTTTATGGCTGCAGAGTTGAGTAACTGTAACAGAGGGCTTATTGCCCACAAAACCTAAGATATTTATGACCTAGCCCTTTACAGTAAAAAAGTTTGCTGACTGCTATTCTAGATCATCAACAAACAATACACTGTAGTGTTTGTCTATTCTTGTGGTGTAATTACACCCAGCATGGCTGATTTTAAGCTATCATCATGGGATGTCACGGAATGAAAGGTAGGGAATAGATGTGGAATAGTAACACGTCCTTATATAGATTTCATCAGATGGCCACAGCAGACCTAAATAACCTCAAAAGCATAGATAACAGTAAAATGTGATACAAATAATTAGAAAGTGATGTTTTGCACATTTATTGCTCTTGTTTTTAACATAACTTAGTCAATTTTAAGTTTACATAATTTAATTTTAATGATAGATATATTTAATAACCAGCTCGCAAAATTCCTGAAACATCTAGCAGTTGACTCTCAGGCTGGTATGAGCTGGCTCCAGCACATCAGTGCCCTAAACCAATCGAAAGATAGACTGTGTCGCTGTGGGACAGAGATGGATGGGTGGAATGAAGCCAAGTGGGTGAGCTAAGTAAGGTCTTGTAAGCCAGACTTAGGAGATTAGGGTTTATCTCATAAGAAATGGGATGCCATTGAAGGTTTATAGCTGGCAAGTAACTTGATCTCTCCCAGCTCTTATCACCTAATATTTTTAATCCCAGTAAACATTTTTGGAGGGATTCCTATGTGTCAAACACCATTTTAGGTCGTTTACAAATATTAATTCTTATAAGCCCCTGAGGGATGGTATTAACATTGCCTTCCAATTTTACAGAGGAACAGAGACAGAACAAGAATTAAGCAACTTTCTCCAAGGACTTGATTAATGAGTTGTGGAGCTGCAATATGTGGGGAAGATTCCAACTTTTCTCTCCTTCGGAGGAGTTTGACCCTGCAGAGGGACAGGACTCGCTCCATGTATGAGGGGGGTTCATGACACAGGACGGACAGGTCTGCCCAAGTGCTGCAGATGTAGTTGGCAAAGATGGGGGGAGGTCCGTTGTGAAGGAATGTGGTGAGCAGATTTCTGTAGGTTGAGGTCATCTGTCTTCTGAGAGGAAGACTTTAGAAACTGACCACAGGGGAACAAGCAGAACCTATCAGCTACCAATCACATGTGATTTTTGTCCCAGTAATTTAAACCCCTCTGGAATCCATTCTGACACTTTCTCAGATCTCTTATCCTTTCATAAATTATCTGAGCAAGGAGGGAAAGGAATGAATACATCAAGCTCTAACAGGGATGGATTGTTACCACTTAGATTTTAGGTAACTTCCCCAGAAGTCAAAGTTGATCTTTAGCTCTAAGTGGAGCTAATGCACCTCTAAATCAAAATAGACCTGATTATTCTCAGAGAGAGAATGAGGAAGAACGGCTGCCAGGTAGAAGCTGATGTAGCTGCTAAGTGCATCACAGACATTTATGATTTAAGATGAAGTTTTACTTTTTAGGGAAAATGAAAATCAGCCAGTCTTCTTTCTAATTTGGTGCATTAGGGAGGAAAGAATCACGTAATGGAGAGGATAAATGTGCATCTTGCAACTGCAACCTCTAACAATTGGCACACCTGACAGGGACGTCCCAAATGTAAACTCCACAGTGCACCCCAAAAAGAGAACAGTGGGAAGAAAAATTTAGAAAGTAGTGACCACTGCTCTGTTGCTGTCATTTGATTTATCACACCTTTGTGATCACCTGCTTGTTTCGTCACCACTCTCCACCACCCTCACCCCCTTGCCAAAGGCCAGTTTCTGATAGCTATAGACAAATGCTGAAGGATGAAGAGGTGGGGGGAAGGGATCCTTAGAGCATCATTACAAAGAAAACAGAAGTAGTTTTATAGCAACTGAAGATTTCTCCCTTGTTAGTCAAAAATAGGTCCCCACTGCTTTGTGTAAGTCAGCCTTGTTCTAACTCTGGCCTTGAACAAATGACTTTGCATCCTCATGCCTCAGTCTTTTCATCTGGGAAATGGGGATGCTAACACTACCTCCCCCACCGTGTGGTTGGAAGAAGTCAGTGAGATGACAAAGGTGAAATGATTACATCAACAGTTAATATTTCTCAGGGTTGTGCTATGTACCAGGCACCATTTTAAGCATTTCACCTCTGCTAACTCTTAAACTTCCCTTTAACTTACAGGGTGCTAGTACTGTTATTCCTATTTTGCAGATGTGGAAATTGAGGCACAGAGCAGTTAAGAACATGCCCAAAGTCAGACAGAAAATAATGGAAGGAGTGGGTCTTACATGATGCAGACTATAATCCAGGGGCTTGCTGAGATTCAGTTTTGTAAGGCTTGCAAGGAAAGAATGGTTTTTACATTTGAAACTGGTTTTTAAAAAAAAAGAAAAGTAACAGTTTGTGGCCCATGAAAATTATATGCAATTCAAATTTCAATGTTAACAAATAAAGTTTTATTGGAACACAGCATATCTGTTCATTTATATATTGCCTTTTGCTGCTTTCACCCTGAAGCAGCAGAAATGAGTAGCTGAAACAGTCCACAAAAACTAAAGTATTCACAGAAAAATCTGCTGATCCCTGCTCTGAGCCACAATACGACGTAGCCAACCGGTCTACTTGATCCCTAGGTGTTGAGGGACCCAAGATTGAATTAGCTATGTCCCACTTTCTATTTGTGTGTAACTTACTAAGGGGTTCCCAGGTGACTCTGCAGTAAAGAACCAGCCTGCCAAGGCGGGAGATAAGGGTTCAATCCCAGGATCGGGAAGATCCCTGGAGTAGGAAATGGAAACCTGCTCCAGTATTCTTGCCTAGAAAATTCCATGGACAGAGGAATCTGAAGGGCTACAGTCCATGGGGTCACAAAGAGCCGGACACAACTGAGCAAGCACACGCAAGTTACTGAGCACCTGTGTGTGGGCCCATGCATTCACCAACGCACTTCTGGACATCTTTCCAATAAGCAAAACTAACATCTCAGGCACGCTGAAAACATCCCGCGATTAAGGAAATCTCACCCAGGTTCCCAGCAGAACTGAGCCCGTCTCACATCTGGCCATTTGACTGATAGGGCCACTCTCTGTGCCTCTAAGTTCTCACACTTTCCCCTGAGAGCCTCAATAATTCTCTTATCTCAGTCAAGAAAAGCACTGCCACACATCCTCAGAGCTTATTAAGTCTGAGCACAGAATGGCAACTAGACAACTGCAATAATTATCCAGGTAATGAGTTAAAAATCACTCTTGCCTAAAATAACCTGGTAATGAGTGAGTCCTGCTATCATATGCATTACAGAGGAGCATTTCTCAGAGAACCAACCAGAATGGAGATTGTGCCGAAATTAGTTTAGAAATCAGGAATGCACTGCGGGGCACTGAACACAATTATCCAAAGCGAAACAGAGGTAAAGTACATAAGGGATACCCACAGAGTAAAGTTGAAGAGACCTCTTAATTTTAAAGTGAGAATGGCTAGCATTCACTAAGAGATTACCTTGTGCCGGGAACTAGGCTAACAGCCTTTGTGGATCACTTCACCGTTCTTTAAAATTCCCCTGTGAGATGGTTACTATTTTCAGTCCCATTTTGCAGAGGAAAAAAACCTGAGGCTCTGAGAAGGTGAATTACTTGCACAAGAGCACACAGCTAAGTGAAGGAGCTAGCCTGTGATTCCGGCAGTTCTAGCTCCAGCGCATACAACTCCACACTTCCCCTAGAGAAGAAAAGTGGTCAAGACAGGTTCCATGCAAAGCCAGGTGGTGGCAGAGCTGGGACAATTCAGAACTTAAGAAACAACACCATAGACTGAGGTAAAGATACATAAGTACTATTTGTGAAGAACGAAAAGGAAGGAACATTTGTTCAAATGCCTCTAATTCCAAATTATCATAACCATCATCACCATCATGATCAAAGCTGATGTTTATCAAGAACTTATCATATGTGAGGTATTCAAAGTATGTTTCCTCAATGAACTCTTACAACCTCATCTCATTTAATTCTTAACATTACCCTTTCAGTACGACCTAGATTATCTCAATTTTATAGATGGGGAAACTGAGACACAGAGATGCGGTAACCTGTCCTAAGACCTCCCCAGCTGAAAGACTGAGGACCTGAGATCAAACTGTCTGACTCCAGAATGCAGACTTTTAGTCTCTACTTCCCTCTGACAGCCCTCCCTTTGTAGACTAGAGCCCTATGTTTCTCGTCACCGTGGATTAGCAGGGTGCCTTCCAGTCTCTTGTAGGGCTCCTTGATTTTTTCAGCTATTTTTCTCAACACCTTTCCAATTGTATTAACTATTTACATGGCAGTCTTCTCCAACCACTCCAACTTCATGCAAAAACACATGCATGCATGTGCACACACGCACACACACACACACAGTATGAACTTCTTCAAGTCAGTTACCCTGTATGAGCCCTTCATCAAACACAACACTTGACAGCATGCTGATAAAAGGTGGAGTGGGGAGCAGTGCAGTGACTAAGAAACCAAGCCCTAGCATCACCCACCTCCCCACTTACTATAGCTTTAGATAAGTGTCTTGGGACATCAGTTTCCTCATGTATTAAGTGATAATTATGGCACTTACCATAATGTAGGACTGTCATTTGAATTAAAAAGGACTACATATGTCAATATCTTAGCAACCCTTGGCAAATGAGCATTTGAAAAGAAAAACATTATTAATAAAAACTATGTATAAAGATTGGATGGCTGCATGGTGGCTGGATGGAAGGATGACTGGGTGGGTGAAATTCTAGTAAACAGAAAAGCTGGTTTAGAAAGAGAAAATGAGCTAGAAGGAAAAAAATACAGGTTTTGCCTATAATAAAAAGAGTTTTCATCTGCACAATTGAAAAATCTCTCAAGCCGCAGGATCAGGCTGTGACCCACAGATAAGCAAGGTGTTCATTTCCAAAACCCGGTCCAGCAGATGACTCTGCTGGACATTCACCATTATTTGTGAATGCCTACAAGAATGGAGGGAGGAGGTGAGGAGAGATAAAATTCCATGTAAGATTGAAAACCTCATCAAGGAAAGAGCTGCACCTACTTTGCTTAATACTGTATCCCTAGCATACAGTAGTATTTTATAACTCATTGATTAGTCAAGGTAGGCTAAACTCTAGTTACTAAAGCAAGACAGAAATAAGCCCCCCAAATTTTGACAACTAACACCATGAAGATTTATCTATCACTCCCATCACAATCTATGTGGCTCCTTTTATTTGGAGAAGGCGAAGGGGGTTGAGGACTCCCTGTCTTCACAGAAGCCTCCTTTCACCTTGTGGTGCTGCTCTGCCCCATGGAGATTCTCTGCCTCCAGCTGCTGGATAAGACAAAAGAGCAAATATTCATGGAGGCCTACACAGGAGGTTCTACAGAAGTAAGCCTTCCCCTTACATAAGCCTGCAGTCCACTGGGCAGAATCCAGCCTAAGGAAGACTGGGAAAGGTACCCTAGCTGGGTACCCTGGAGAAAGAAGAAAGTGATTTGGTGAATAACTAGACAGTCTACCACAGAGTTTACAAAATACGTGTTAAATGAGAAAATATTATAAATACATGTTAAATGGAAAGTGAATATCTATTAGAAGCAAAGAAATGGTAGTCCACGACGGATGATAACAGTGATATGGAGGAGCCAAACATCTCCCTGCAAACACACACCTCACTGCAGTCACTACCCGGCTCGGGATGTCCTAGTGCTTCCTGTGGGTAACTTCTCACGTGGAGCTCCTCCTTCTGGACAGCCCCAGCTGTCCTGGTCCCGGTCCACCTGTTCTACTTTGACACTGGCACTGGTGGCTGCTGCAGCCATGACTGCCAGATCTTGGGTCAGACTAACCCAGTGGTCCCCTGGTGGTTCAGATGGTAAAAAAGAAAGAAAGTACTGCCTGCAACGCAGGAGACCTGGCTTCAATCCCTGAGTCTGGAAGATCCCCGAGAGAAGGGAATGGCTACCTACTCCAGTATTCTTGCCTGGAAAATTCCAAGGACAGAGGAGTCTGGCAGGCTACAGTACATGGGGTTGCAAAAGAGTCAGACACGACTTAGCAACTGACACTCACAACCCAATGCTACTACTGAGAGTCGACTTTGGACATCTCAAGTCCTCAACCAGGGGAAGGAAAAACCAAGGTTTAATTTCCAGCCAAGGTGTCAGAAACAGTTTATTGACTTTAAAACAAAAACTGAGAAGAAACATGTGCCAAGCCCCAGGTGTCCTTTGAATAAGCAATTGGAGCTTTATGGTACTGGAGGAGCTACCAAATCAGGACACTCACCAAAGGCAGGCTCACATTAAAGATGTTTCTGTATGCATCTGCATCCCTGATACCCACAAGCATCTGGAGGGCAGGGACTGAATTATTCATCTCTGACACCTTCACAGGAGGGCTGAACAAAGCCCTGCTCTTGACTGCAGGGGCTGATCGTAGACATATGTCCTTCTGGTCTACCCACCATCTCTCAGCTTCATGTAGCAGCACCAAGTTTGCTTTTGGGAAACCACCTCACTCTCCACATTTAATCTATAAAATTAAGAGTGACCCTACTTCCAGCTCCAGAGCTGGTAATGTGACCTTGGCCTGGTCAATCTCAGCAGTATACCTGGCACTGTGCCTGGATTGGAGATGTTCACAGGACTCAAGCAAGGGGGATCATGGCCAGTCCTCGGCAAGGATGGTTGGAAAACAACAACTGTTTTTCCACAGGGTTGTGAAACCATAAGGCTACAAATCTGGGCCTGTCAGCACCATTTGGTACCTCATGAGAAGAGCCTGCCTAAGATTGAAGTCACTAGAGAAGAAAACAGCATCAATAGACAGAGAGAAATGAATTCAATTTGATAATAGTCAAGCCCCAAATTCAGTTGCTCCTGAAGCTCAATTTCCTGGACTTTTTCAGTTAAGTGAACTATACATCTCATTTTTTGAGTTAGGTATTAACCCTTTAAAATCGAGAGGATCCTAAAAAAATAGGCTTTAAACTCCTATAGAATCAAATGGCAACCACATTTGGAATATGTTTCTTCTATAATTGCTCTGTTGGGTTTCCATCCAAACCAGGAAGCCTCCCTTGACTCCGTGATCCTGCCTCCTGGTGAGCCCAATTACAGTGTGTTCTGTCTGAGGATGGGGTGGTAGAAGAGGGTGGGGCTACAGACTGTGAAAACATGGCACGCCCCCTACATTTTATGAAAGCACATCGTGTTGCATGGGTGTCCTTCCATCTCCACAACCATCAGCTTACTTTAGTCTGTCACCTCCCACCTGAGCTACATTCACAGCTTCTGGGTGATTCTCCCTGCTGCAAACTTGTTCTCTCCATTCCATCATAGTCACAGGAGTGACCCTAAAGCTTAACTCGTTGAATGTCCCCCACTTACAGTTAACCATCTGCTTCCATTGAATCAGAGTAAATTTTGACCTTTTTACCCCAGCACTCAAAGACCAGAAGGATCTAGCCCCTGTCTATCCATCAAATTGCATTTCTGGCCACTCTCTGGCCACTCTCTCCATCATGCACAAGGTTTACCTTTTAGGTCTTCAAACCTCTCAATCTATTTGTCGACTACTGGCCTTTGACCTTGCTGGGACTGCCCCTTGGGGTGCCCTTCTCCCAGCCTATGTGAGCAACCTCAGAGGTGTTGGTCCTCTGTTCTAGCCTCTCTGGATGAATCACTAGTTCCATGACCTTCCATGTGCCACGCTCCATGCTGTGCCTTCTGTTCTTCCCTCGTAGCTGCCTGGGAATCTCCCAGCCCCCTGTGCCCCAGTCACCCTACATATAGGTGACTTTCCAGCTGGTCTCCACTGACAACCTGGTAGGACTGATATTCTCTCATGTTCTTTCCTTCAGCTCACTGTATGTGTAAATATGAAATCATGGCAAGTGGTAATGCAGTCATTTGTTTACAGATCTGAAGCCTCTACCAGACCACAAGTTTATCAAGGCCTGGGGCAATCTCTTATTCTTTTTGGTAGAACCTGGGTTTTAAATATCACCAACAATGTTGTAAGTACTCAGTGAATGTGTGTTAAATGAAAGGAAGGAATGACTGTTTGCTGAGTAAATTAACCAAGTGCTCTTGGGGAGAGTTACCGAGCATCTGTGGCTGCAATTTCATTATCTATAAAATGAATGTTTGTGCCAATAGTTCTCGATCATGGCCGCATCCCAGAGCAATGCATGAAGTGAAGTGTTAGTCACTGTCACGTCTGACTCTTTGTGGCCCCGTGGACTGTAACCCTCCAGGGTCCCTTGTCCATGGGATTCTCCAGGCAAGAATACTGGAGTAAGCTGCCATTCCCTTCTCCAGGGGATCTTCCCAATCCAGGGATCGAACCTGGGTCTCCTGCATTGGCAGGCAGATTCTTTACCACTGTACCACCTGGGAAGTCCACGGGTAAAGATCTCAAAAATTCAGGTTCTTGATCCTACCTCCAGGAAATCTCATTCATTTATTCATTCATTTGTCTGGTGTATATTATTGAGGAATAACAACTCACCAGACCTTGCTACAGGCATAGGAGACCCAGCTGTGAATGAGCCAGGCCAGCGTCTTGCCCTCACGGAACTTCTATTGCTCATATTATTAACAGATCATATTTATTGAGACCGTGTGACACTCTAGCATTGAAATAATGGCTTTGAATACATTAACCTACAGAGTTTCTACCTCAACCCCCGGAGACAGGACTGTTACTTATCCCTGAGGAACTGAGAGCTTCACTTGGCAGATTTAGGCCTAGACCCCACTCTGTGCCTTATCACTGCATTCACTCCTCAGGTAGCCTGTGACCTAGGTGTCATTACCCCACTTCATAGATGAGGAAACAGAGAGGCTCCAAGACACACCCAAAGTCATTCAGGAGTCAGTGGTAGATAGAGCCAGAGCTTGAACCAGGACTGCCTGACTCCAAGGAAAACGCAAACTTTTAATTCCCAACCTTTAAGCCTTCAGCAACAGTATAGATCTCTTGATACTGTCCGTTCCAGAAAGGCTCAGCCAAAATTACATTATAAGCTGATGGGAGTCATTCAAGAGTGCCCTGCTCATGGAGACCTCTAAGTGTCTCGGCTTGAATCTTTCCATCTTATCAGAATCAAACTGAAATCTCCCCAGCCACACAACAGCAAAAGCCTTCACACAGGACTTCACACATTGCAAACAGCTTTCCTATGAAATATCTGATTTCACTCTTCATAGTCACCTGGTGAAAGAGATACTGACCTTGGCATGAACGATATTCAAAATATTTACAAGCTGTTACATCAAGGGCGCCAACTGATTTGAACTGACCCTGACCTTGTGCACCCAATGTGGACATAGCAGGGCTTTTGTGGTGGCACGGCAGAGACTGGAGGGATGTGCCAACAAGCAAAAGAATGCCACCAATTGCTGGCAACACAGGAAGCTAGGAGAGAAGCATGGACAGGTTCTCCTCTAAAGTCTTCAGGATCGTGTCCTTGTGATATAGGAATTCCCCTCTTTTCAAAAGTTTGTTTCATCAAGACTGGTGCACTGGGAAGACCCAAAGGGATTGGATGGAGAGGGAGGCAGGAGCGGGGATCAGGATGGGGAACACATGTAAATCCATGACTGATTCAAGTTAATGTATGGCAAAAATCACTACAATATTGTAAAGTAATTAGCCTCCAACTAATAAAAATAAATGGGGAAAAAAAACAACAACAGAATGCAGAGCACAGAAGATCAACCAGAAAACATACACACACAGAACAAAACAAAAGCTCGTTTCACACTTCTCTTTCATGAAAAACCTACATTAGCACCTGTTTTCTCCAACGTAAAGAAATTTGAAGAGGGTTTTCACTTTCACGAAAAAACAGGAAAATCGAAAATAGCATTGAGGCTTTATTTTGTGGTGAGGGGTGATAGAGGCAGCATACCCCAACAGCAAGACTGGTGCCGCCAAGCTCCTTCCCAGAGAACTGCACTCAGGTTCTCAGCATGAGCCGCCGGAGCTTTGAACTGGGCTTGATCTCAATTTATCTTGTGCGTTTTTGTGCAAGATGTGCCCTAAGGTAATTCCTTCCTTGCTGTATGCCATTTCAGCTCAGGAATGGTTTCCCAGGAACACTCTACTTTTGGATAGCAGGGGAAACCTGTACATTGATTTCAGATGCCGTTGCCACCAGAACCGTGAGAATAAAATGAGTTTCTGTTGATTTAAGCCACCAAGTTCGTTCCAGCAGCCCCAGCCTGCTCATAAGGAGTCCCAAACCCTTCCTGCCATGTCTAGCTCCAAAGTCACCAAAAGGTCTGGCTTCAGGCAGCACGGGGAACTGAGAACCCTCCCTAGGTTCACTCCGGCAGTACCACAGCCACAGTCTCTTGATTATTAATTGTTATTAACTTGCTCAGTTAATGTCCAGCTAATGATCTTTCTGGAGCACTTTAAGCCCAGGATATGGCTTTTCTAAAGATGTCATGAGTGCTGTGAGTAGCTCTTCACAATGCAGAAGGCACTCCAGTTCTGAAACTCATAGGCTGAAGGGCAATTGCGGGCGCAAATGAGTCGCGTGGCCATAATCAGCACACTTCTTACAGCAAAGTCAGGCTGTCTTTCTGTGGGGAGACTGAGAGGCTGGCTCCCCGCTCTGGCTTCTGCTTGCACATTATTAACGTGTAATGAAGAGCAGGTTCTGCTTTATTGATCTCAGACCAGAGCTACATGCGAAGCTGCCTAAGAAAAGCCCCAAAGGATTTTATTTGATTTTTGCACACAACAATGAGCTCCCTCACCAAATTAACTGCTGGACTGATGGGGGTTTCACCTTGAGATTGTTGACATGGCAGCAAAACAGGAACGTCTATATTTGCTCACGCTTGCTCAGATATACATCCCTGCTGTTTGCACCCTGTCAAAAGAGGCCCTGGGAAATATCAGGCCACGCTGAGGAAGAGGGAAATGCAGCCCAGAAGAGATTAGGACCACGAGAGGACACAGATGTACGACACGAAGTGGCGATGACGGGGGTCTGTCTTTGTAAAATGACAGCTTACCATCTCAGGGAGCCCCACCCCCTTTCTTCTCTTCTGCTCTCAGAACATTCTTTGTTTAGAAAATTCCCAACCTAAAAACCCCAGAAGTGTCCTTTCTCGCTTGGTTGTGTCATAATTCTACCGGAGGCCTTTTACGGAATGTTTGGTGACAGCTAAGCCGTGTACTGGCTGCTACACGATGCTGAAAACTCAGGAGCCAGCCTCTCCCCAGCCTGTGAGTGGCTCAGTTTTTTGGCTCAGCCTGAAGTCAGATAAGGAAATGGCCTTCCAGAAAAGGTCAGATAAGATCACAAGACGCAGAGCAGCAGGCCTGCCTGGCAGAGTCTGCACAAACTGTCAGAGAGGGCCTGGCTTCCTTAAGTGCCCCAGAGGCTTGGGGTTCAACCTTGCTGATCATCTTTCTCTCCAGCCGACCCCTGCTGTGTCCATGCACTGAAATCGCACACATGAAACCCATTTGGGAAAGAATTCCCTCCTGGGTTCAGGCACGTCCTTTGGCTCCTGCCTTTATGAGAACTGGTTCTTCCAAACCTTGGAAGAACATCTTATGACAAAGCAAAACTGACAGTCCATCCAGAGTCCGTTTGTCAAGAGGAAGGTGATGAGAATCCTCCACGTGAGCCTTACAGAGAAAAGGAGAGAGACTCAGATCCAAATTGGAGCTAAGATGGTCCCAGGTTCTAATGGATTCCTCTCTACTAATTGCCTGTGTAGCATGTCTGTTAAATTGAGATAAGGCTTAAATGGGGCCCAAAGAAGATTCAGGAGGGAGTCACAGAAATGATTAAAAGGTTGTAAAATTAGGGCTTATGGATGGAGGATTTGGGGCTTATTTATCCAGAAAAGAGAAAGCTGAGGCGGGACATATAAAGATGTCATACTAGATTAATTATGTAAATAAGCAGACACCCAGTTGGCCTGGAATCTCAACCATTTGGCAGGGAGAGTGGGTATTGAAGCAGGAGTTACTAGTAGTTTTCAAAATCATAAGTTGCCTGCACAGGTTTCTGAGGGGTTAGTTGTTGCTGGGTAATATAAGTTATGGATATTTCAGGTTCATTTTAAAGAGCCCAGACACCACCCACTAAAAGCTGTCTCCAGCTAAGCGAGTAATGAAGGCAGGATTTTTTGGTTCATCACCACAAGCGGAGACCTTACAGGGGTTCCTTGCATGATGACAGACTCCAGGACTCAGGCCTTCTTCAATTCCCCACCCAGGGTCAGGAGTTGGGAGGGGCAGTTGGTGGAGACAGGGTTCTGCCATCCAGATAGGAAGATGCTAGAAAGAAGATCCCCTCAGGATGATGAGCTGAGCTTGGACAGGGGCAGGAGAGGTGTCCCCTCATTCAGAAGAATCATAACTTGCTGCCCTCTGAGTCTACCTCCTGACTACACTGCGGCCAGTTGTCCTCTTGTTCAATAGGACATTGAGCACCAAGGACTACCTGGTCCTCCCTGAACACTGGGCTCTGAGTCTGGACACAGGGATGAGGAAGAAGGTTGTAATTGTGCAAAAAAAAAGAAAAACAAGGGCATGATTTGAATACTAATGACACTAACAATCATCACAAGAACATTTACTGAGCACCTACTTGGCTCTAGGCCCTCAAACCAGCAATACCAATACACAGTTCCATTTAATTCTCGGAAAAGCCCTATTGAAACAGGAGGGAAGGGGGCAGGGTACAACTTTTAAAGAAAATGAAATAACCTCAAAGGATATGACAAAAACTGGTTAGAACTGAGTCGAACTAAGATGGCATGAGAATCGCCTTCCAGGGGACTATTGTACGCTCATCATAATGTATCAGCTGATTGACACACCCACAGGTGCCATGACAGTTCCAAGGCCAACCATAAAGGGCCAAAAAGCAGGTAGTGGCCTGATATCTGGAAGTCTCCGCCCCTTCCCTGAAAGAGTTGGGATAATCCTCCCACTCATTAGCCTATGAAATTACTCCACCCATGAAAACTAACCACCCCCCGCACTCTGGGGCCTCTGGCCTTCTGAGATGGCCCACACTCTGTCTGCCAAGTGTATTTCTCCCGGGGCCGCTCTCACCTTTTGAGACCCCGTTTTGTCTATGGAGTTTGTCTCTCTCTAAATAAACCTACGCCCCAGACTGTACAGAACTCAGAAGCTCTCTTACTCTCCTTCCGTCACAAGGACTAATGTACATTCTTCAAACCAGGCTCGATGTGCATCATGCCACAGAGGGCGGAGCTTCTTAGCCACTAATGGGTACAGATTATCTGTAGAGCAGGTTTAAAATGCAAATCCTTGCCCCCTTCCCCACCCAGGATCTCTGCTTTGATTGGCCTTGGCCAGGCCAGAGAATCCATGTTTATTCAAAATCCCAGGGAATTCTAATGTGGGTGATACAGGGATCCCAAAATGAGAGGAAATCCCTTAGAGTTGCTATTCTCTCCCCTGACTCCTTTTTCTGGCCAAGCAGCCTTTACTTCCACTACACACACACACACACACACACACACACACACACACACACACCTCCCCAGAATTACTCAGTAAGCATTAACTAAGTGACCAGGGGGCAGGATTATAAAGATGGCTGCCCTCTTGGAAACAGAGAATAGCAGAGGAAATGAGTAGACACTTGATCTACATGAAGCTGAATATGAAGGTAGCCCCCTGGGAGGGGCAAAGCCCTAGGAAAGTTCACAAGACAAACTGATGATGGTTGACAGCTGGAACTATTGACTGGGGAAAAATGACAACCTAAAAGTTGAGAATTATGTTTTATTTGGTGGACTTTCTGAGGACTTCAAGCCCAGGAGGCAGCCTCTGAGATCACCTTGAGGGATGGCTAGGAATTCGTAAGGGAGGAGCCAGGATACATAGGAGTTTTACAACAAAGACCAGGGAGTCAGAGCATCAAAAGATTACTGTTAATTAAAAAATAGACAAATTAATGAATTTAGCACTTTTCTATGTATGGGTAGCTGCAAGAGTGTGGATTCATTGAAATCATTCCTTTGATATTCACCTTAGCTATCTAGGGCCAGCATCCTGTTATTCCCCAACCTGCTTCCCCTCGGGGTGTGCCTTTTGGGGTGGCTGCAATGGCTGGGGGCTTGATGGTGGGCATCCTGTTTGGTCTCATCCTGCGTTCCCTCAGGCTCACCACTGGGGACAACTGTGGAGGCTTGATATGGCTTCCCAGGTGGTACAGTGATCAAGAACTCACCTGCCAATCGAGGAGATGCAAGAGACTCCGATTCAATCCCTGGGTCAGGAAGATGCCCTGGAGGAGGAAATGGCAACCTTCTCCAGTATTCTTGCCTGGGAAATTCCATGGACAGAGCAGCCTGGAGGCCTACTGTCCATGGGGTCTCAGAGAGTAGGACATGACTAAGCACACACACACATACAGTGGTGGCTTGATGGCTGCTACATCCTTTGTTTACTGATTTGGCAGGCAACATTTTTCATTCATAGAACCCAGGAAGATTTCCAGGAGGTGAGTAGAAAGAATAGATGGTGCTCATGGGAGGTACCCCAAGCAAAGCTATGGAAGCAACCAAGAATCTGAGGTGGAGGAGGAATTAAACATTGATGCAGGTGGAGGTGTGGATCACTGCTCAGTGGTGTGCTTTAAGGCTGAACTTTAACATCAGTCATTGAGAAAGTTACATAGAAAACACATGATGGGCAAAGCTCAAGGCAATGAGTTTCAAGTCCATCTTAGCTGACCTGGTGAGAGATAATAAGGCCATTTACATAGGTTACCAGGCAGGATAAGTTAGGATGGAAAAGAATAAGCAAGGTGCTCATATTAAGCTTTCCTTTCATTTACATATAAGTAGTATCAATGGTAATAACAAATCACTGAAGTGAGTCCCAGAAGGGAGTACTCATGTATAATTTTGTTAAGGCACATGTTTAAAAGCAATAAAATACAACGCATTCTATAATTTAGACTTTCTCTAAATTACACCAGCCTTTAACTAATGAGTAAAAATTAATGAAGATTGACCATTATGATACAGGAAAGGTTATTATCTTCATCAAGGTCGTGCTACCTAAACGCATGACACTGTAGAAGAACATTCAATAAAGGAAAGGTTGCTGGATATTGTTATGTTTATTTAAAAAGGCATAGTAAAGTCAGATAAAATAATCTGACAGTACCTGTTCTCCTCTGTCCTCTGGGAGAAGTCTGGAGAGGAGGAAGGCAAGAGAGCAGAATGGTTAGTGCTGAGATTCCTGATTGAGGCTACCTGGGTTCAAGTCCAACCTCTACTGCCTAAAAGCTATGTAATGTCAGCCAGTGATTACATATCTGTGAACATCATTTCCTCAACTGTAAAATGGGATTCATAAGAGCTCCTAACTCAGAGCACTGCTGTGTGGACCAAATAAGTTAATGTCTTTGAGGTACTGGCCACAAAGTAGGAACTCGTTAAGCATTATCTATCATCACTATCACCATGGGGATTTCCCAAGGCCCAAACTTGAGACCAACTTTCCGTGTTTTATCAATAGCAACAAATAGTGGGAAGAGCCCTAGTCAAGACGTGGTCTACCAGCAGACTACACACAATACGGGATCCTAGTCCTGTCTTTACCACAGGTGAGGTGGGTGACCCAAGGAGAACACCCTTGATATCTTTGAACCTCCATTTCCTTGTCTGTACAATGAGAAGGCAGGTCTCCATTGGAATTCTAAATGCTTTTTTCTTTATAGAAAAGCCCTACACATTTTATTGAGCAGAATCTCCTCTTGAACCCTAGTATCTAAAAGAGATTAAAGCATGATTACCCCAGTTGATGTTTGCTCCCAAGGCCAGGGTCCCACCTGCTTTCTTCTATCCCTCTCGCACCCTCCCCATTTAAGGGCTCAAATTCCCGTCTCAACACTAGGCCTCTATAGAACACGTTTAAAAACTACAGGAATAGGGTCCTACAAGATCTTTAGGGATTCTAAAACTTTATCCTCATGGAATGAGATGATCAGAGGCTGTCCAAAGGGCAAGATGAAATAAAATCCGTGATAAACCCTGAAGATCTCTTTATAAATGTGTGCCCTTCCTGGCCATAATTAGAAACTCCAGAGTGCAGTCACTTCCTTGCTACCCTTTCATATCGATTTCTGTTAGGAGACCTGGAGAGGGAAGTGGAGAATGCCAGGAGGTGTTTAGATACAATGCAGTGCAGATGACGCACTCAGAACTTCAGCTGCAGCATAACATAACATCAGAACACTGAAGCTGGACAGGAAGGTAAGATGACTAGCTTCTTCCTTGACCTCGTTTATGCACCAGCTTTGTTTTTGTAATGTTGGACGTAGATGGAAAGCAGGTGACAGCTTATAAGATAGACTAAATTAAACTGTTCTTTTATGCACAACTAAAATGGGATTCTTTAGTACTGAAAAGCATATATCTAAATCTTTATATATGTATATGAATATATAAATAATATTATGGTATAAAATCTCTATATCTCTATCAAATACATAAATGTTTAGTATAAGTATGTGTAAAGCATATCTCTCTTATTAACCTATGGATTGATAATTCTTTAAGTCTTTCTCAGTCTATCCTAACCCATACATCACCAAGCTCAGAAGACAGTGCTGACTTAGGGATACCCCTTCAGGAGTTATCCAACCTCACAGTCTTATCAGGAGCCCCTTTGGTTAAAGAGAACTTCTGTTTTCTTGGGCAGTTCTATTATGCCTCTCTTCACTGACCTGAAATCTGTCTGCCCATGGTTTCTATCTCTCTTCTCTCTCAGCAATGCATAGCAAAATGACCATCCTTGCCTCGTGGCCACACTGCACTGGTGTTGTCCAGAACCTTGGGGGCAGGATCTCCACCCCGGGACATCTGAAAGGCAGGACCTCAGCTCTAGGACACCTGGAGAGAAGAGCCTCAACCAAAGAGGATCAATTCAAGCCTTAGGGTCTAAAGTAATTCTCCCCATTGAACTTTGATCTTTCTGGGACCCTTGGACTCATCATTCATGCCTTCCTTCTTTCCTTTCTCTCCTTTTTGAAATGGGAATGTCTATCCTATGTCTTTCACCACCATTGTGTTTTGAAAACATATAGTTTGTGGGATTTCACAGGTTCTGAACTGGAGAGGAGTTTGTCTCAGGTGAGTGATACCTGGAGTCTCACCCATATCTGATTTCTATGATATTTTAATAAAAGTTTGGACTTTTTACTTTTCAGTTGATGCTGGAAGGAGATAAGACTTTTGGGAACTCTTGGGGAGAAATGAATGTGCTCTTGTCATTTCCTTGTATTTATTTACTCTTTGCTCCTAAACAGCTTGGCGGTGCCCATATACCACTGTGCCTTCTGATGGGTCAGTGACTGTATTGTACCAGTTGTTCAAAATGTTGACTACCATGTCTGTGCCTATCTATTTCCTACAAATGTTTTCAGAACTTTGTTAATGTTTATAGAACTCCTTATCTGCCATCTCCACAAAAACCGTCAGCTGGCCTTGTATATATACCTCATTAGAGATGGCTTTTGTTCAGTTAATGGAAAAAAAAAATTGAGCATGGAATTGGTGTTAATTAGTTAAGCTGGATACAACTAAATCAACTACTTGACTAAATTGTACCTCTGAGTTTATGCTTTAGGAAGCAAAGCAACTACCTGTGACAAAAGCTATTTTCCCACTTTCCAGGGGATGACACACACTTCAGGCCTCCAATCTGAGGTTTCTGCAACACTCCCTGAGATAAGTGTTTTTTTTCCTATTTAATGAAAGAGAACTCACTAAATGTAGAATCAAATTTTTAACTTAGGAGTGAAGGGCGAAATTAAATAGCTAGGAAAAAAAAAAGATTTGCTTTGGAAAATGTAGTCAGCACATGTACCTAACTCACTGAAAACATTAAAAAATTAAAGTAACCCCTATTCTTCCAAACACTATCCTGAATTGCAAATCCGTGCCACCACATTGCAACATCTGCCACTCCCTTCCTGCCCCCCAACGAAGTGCTCCATCTCTTCACCTTTCCCCTCCTGGTTCACTGCTGGGCAGTCACAGGCTCCTGCTCCAGGGCTCGCTGGCTGGCTCCTTCTTAGTGTTCCATGACCATACAGTTCCCTCCAAAGACACTCCCTATGTGTCTCTCTAATCCTTCAGAACACTTAGGGTTGCTCCTATCTTGTGAGCTGTTTCTTTATTACCCATTCTCCTATCACATTATTAGGATCTGCCTTGTTCATCCGTATACCTCCAGTGCCTCAGATGGTGCCTCGTGTATAATATGGTTGAATAAATGTTTGTAGAAGGAGGAGGGAGGGAGAGAGGGAAGGAAGGAGAGGAAGAGGGGAGGATAAAGGAAGGATGGCAGAAAGAGAGGGAAGGAGAGAGGGAGGGTAACATGAGTATGAACTTGATACCTGATCTGTATTTAAGGCTGCAGCCACTAAACCCATTAAATAATACACCAGATGACCAAAATCTGTTGAAAGCCATCTACACTTTCCTAATGCAATCAGAATCCACTCAGGAGAGAAAGGGTGGTAACTTGCAAAATCATAAACAAAATAAAAAGCACAACAAGTACATCTTCTATCCAGAATTATATAAGGCCGACATAAACAGAGCTCTTAATCCTCTTAGACCATAATCAATTTTTTTTAAGTTTAAAATTTGAAAACCAGAAGACCAAGTCTGAATGACATATTTGCAAGGAAGAAGCCGACACACGTCATGAAATAAGTCCCCACCAAATTTAAAAAAAAAAAATAAAGGGGAGGAAAGTTTATTAATTTTTTGAATGAGTTTTGGGATCACCAGCCCAGTGAAACTTCTACTGATGAAATGAGTCTGACTCTTTTGATTCAGATGGGGACGCCGGGAAGCCGAGCTAATTTCCAGAAATCTGCGTGGCTTCGCCCATGTACCACTAGAGGCGATTGTATGGCTCTGCTAATAAGACATTGTATTAGCATACTGAATTCTAATTTGTTACATTTCTGAACATCCCCTTGCTGGAGAGAAGGAAGGAGAAAATAAAATCTTAAGTAAAAATACTTGGGACATCTCACCTGTTCAATGGGGCCCCCAGCAGTGCAGCTGCATCCTGCTCTCTCGTGCTGAAATATATCTGTCAAGTTCATCAGGAAATAATGGCCCAGAAGAACCTGTTTACCTGGATCCTCCCACTTTTGTGGCAGGCAAGATTGTTACTATCTCTGGCTTTATTTTTGATAAATTGCAGGTTTTAACACAGGTATATGGTGGGTCTCACCGAGGCCCACCAGGAAAGAAAGAGGAAACCTTTCATTTGCCTGTTCAGCCAGAAATAAACTGTCATTCATCCTCCTTAAGATCCTGCAAGGCAACACCTCATCCAGCACATCTCCATCCTTCTCCCTGGTCTGCACTGGGTATTTTCCAATATCCCATGCTTCTTGTTGCTCACTCACTCAGTCACGTCAGACTCTTTGTGACCACATGGACTGCAGCACGCCAGGCTTCCCTGTCCTTCACAATCTCCCAGAGTTTGCTCAAACTTGTCCATTGAATTGGTAATACCATCCTGTGCTTGATTTAACTATTGAAAGTTAATAAACTTGGATTAATTGCTATTTATGCTATGAACCCTGATAGGACAGTTCAGACACTATCTCATTTACTTTGCACAAGCCACGATATGGATATTATTCTAGACATGTAGCAGATCAGGAAACTAAGGCCTCAAGGAGGTTAAGCAAATTCAGTCAACTCAGCACAAAGCCTACTACAGAGCCAGTGCTATCTAATCTAGAGTCTTGGCTCTTGACAGCTGAGTCCTGGCTTCCTCCTCTGGGTTTCTTTCCTTGATCCCTCAGGCTGAGACAAGGAACCCAGGTGCGGCTGACTCTGCGGTGATAGCTTTTAAACAATTCCGCTCAGCACTTGCCCTGGGACAGCACTAATGAGAAGGCACTGGAGTTACTGATTCACTTCTCTCTCTCTCTCTTAATTAGATTTTGAGATCTTTGGGTATAAAGAATGGGCTTTAGATATCTCTGTAGCCCCAGCACTTAGTCACTAGCAGTGTGGAATGAATGAATGACGGGATGAAAGAGTGCTACACAAAACGTTGAAGTAACGCTTAGATAAAATGGAACAATGCTATGGCAGAGTTAACAGGCAGGATAGCCAGAGCAGTCCCCATGGACACAGCTTTAATATTTCATCCAGTAACATCGATAATTCAAATTTGAATTCAGCAAGACAGATGCCCCAGCCTGTCTGTTCCAACCGCACTAGAGGTATGGTGTCCCCCAGAGCCTGCTGTGGCCTGAGGGCTGCTTCCACAGGGCTAAGAGACCCCCCACCCTGCCCCTTTATTTGTCTGTAACTCGCAGTTTTGGGGTTTAGGAACATTGAAGCCACAACACCCGCCTTTTACAAAGGCTCTTTTTTTTTCAGTTGCAGCAGTGTGATGGGTTTTTTATTTGATGCTGTTGTAAAGGAGGGGCTAGGGATGAAGGAGAAAGGGGGAAAACAGAATGCCTTGCAAACAGAAATCGGAAAAGATAAAAGCAAAGCGAATACAGAGGCAGCCATAAAATGGATGCCTCAGGGATCTGTGAAGCTCTTGGTGCTGGGCAAGATTGCATTCCGAGCCAGGGTCACACTAATGGGGCTCTCTCCAACTGATGTCCTCCCCAAAAACACAGACTGCTGTAAACACCCCCTGTAAACACTGCTGATGTCCATCATCTGCATCCAGGCACAGAGAGGAATGGGTAGGCAGAAAGCAAAATCTTTGAGCTGGGGTTTGAGCAGAGCAAAGCAAAGGCCATTTTCTTACTGTTTACAAAATGATTTTTATGACTTTTTTCCTTGTCTCAGGCAGCAAACCCTCAGACTGAGTTGTCCTGTGCAAGTGGCCTCTTTAGCAGGAAGCAGGGATTTGAGATCAGAGGTGACACCAAGATAGGATACGGCATGATCGGTCTCACTCCCGGTGTGGGTACTGATCCTCCAGGGGTCTCAGACAGCGTGGAACCCTCCCAGGGATGTACCTCCAGAGGGGTGAGGGAGCTGGGGTAGTTGTCCTCCGGTCCTACTTATCCCAAGTCAAGGGCTGCTCCTGGATTCTGAGTTCCCCAGCAACGCACCCTGCCTTGCATGTGGGCTGAGGGTGCCCCTGCAACCACAGTGAGGGCTCATCTTGGGTCTGCAGTGAGAAGCTGCCAGAAGAGATGATGAGTGAGGCATGAACATGAGTGGGGCACTCACAGGAAGTGTGGTGATCTTGAATTATATTACATATTCTTTACGATAGCTTGTGTGTGTGTATGTATGTGTGTGTGTGTGCATTTACTATCTGTCTGTAGACATATGCATGCATATACAACATAGAAGCATATATATCTGAGTGGATAAGTGTTTATGTGAGTGGAAGGAAACCAAAAAAAATGTAAGTAATGGTTACCTTTGCATGTATAACAGCATTCATTAATTGACGCCATAAACATTATGTGCAAACCACATGATTCTAGGAGTGGAGATACATTGTGACCAAATTGAATGAGGTCTTTAACCACACAGGGCTTACATTACAGTCCAGAGAGACAGAAACACACAAATCAACATAGAGGATACTTTTTTTTAATCAGAATAACTGGTGTAAAAAACACTGAGAAGCAAGAGAAAGTCTCAGTGTAAAACTGAAGTTCTTGCTAAGATGTGGCTCATTAAAAACCAGGCAGGAAAGGGGTCTGAGGTAGAGAAAAATAGTACACACACAATGGCACTAAGATAGGAAGAAGCTTGTTATCATCTTTATATTTTAATATTTGTAAATTTTCTGCAGTGCTTATACATGGTTAAAATTGGAGGGGAAAATGCAATTATTTTAAAATATTCTTCGAGTGAAAGAAAAATCCAAATGAAGACTTATTGATTCTTAGAAATTTGACTGATACAACATTCCAAAATTGGTCATCTGCTGGGAATCAGAAAACCTCCATTAACTTCTCTTAATGGATAGCAAGTCCCGAATCAATCAATAAGTATTTATGGAGCTCATACTGTGTAAAAGGCACTGCGCTTGGGCCCTGGGGAGCACTAAGATGAGCAGGACGGTGACCCACTGTCATGCTGTCATGTCTAGGAGGGGAGGCTGGGATTATAGGAAATTTCATGATTAGATTCATTGTGGTAAAAACCATAAGCAAATACAGATAATATGCCCTGAGACTAATCCAGGCAGGGGCAAGTTTAGGAAGGCTTTCTAAGGTGCAAGACATTTGAATTGGGCTTCTAGAGTGAGTGAGCTTGCCATGACCACAGAGGGTGTTGCATGGACAAGGGCAGGCAGAGGAAGACTGCAGCAGACAGTGGGGAATGAGTCATTCATAGTGACCCAGAATATCCATTACTTAGTATTCAGAAACAGAAGACCAGGTTGATGGAATGGCATGACAGAACACCTTGAGTGCCAATGAACAATGATCATTAGCTAAAAGGTTTGCCAACCACTTGTCCATTTCCAGGCTCCTGCTAAGAATGCTCTAGTTTCGTGGAGTTACCCCTGCTCATGCAACCGAAGACCACATGATTGGGTAAAGCTGATAATCCTTCATCTCTGGCTTCAGAAGAGGATAAGTGACTAACGTCTGGTCAGTAAGAGTAGCCCATCCCCTTGTTCATGGCAACTGGTTGAATGATGAGCAGGTGACCTAATGAGAGAGAATTCCAGCAAAGATGTGAATTGAGTGTGTTGGAATAAGAGAAGTCTTCTCTCTGCTGGAGCTTCTGAGGAGCTGGACTGTACATCTGAGTCTGCTGCTGGACACCACACCATCACCATGGTGAGAGAGACTTTCTCAGAGTGGAGCTGACAAAGGAGAAAGTACTGAGAAAGCAAATAAGACACTTTCCTAATGACAGTTTTTAATGAACTGCCAGGATGAAAATTAACACAGCTGTAGGTTTCCCAACTGTGGAACCCAATAAACCTCCTTTCTTTCCCTCTTGAGGTAGCATGGGGTAGATTTCTGTCCTTTGCAACCAAAAGCCCTAATTAGTATATCACACTAAATCATGCTCACACAAAGGCTCAGTCTTGAATGTTCACAGCAGCTTTAACCATGAAAGCCAAAAACTGAAGACGATCCAAATGTCCACCAACACGTGAATGGATGAACAAAATGTGGTATATTCATAAAAATAGTGTTCAATAACAGAAAGGAATAGACTGCTTATATATGCAACAATAGAGATGAATCTTAAAGACATTATGCTAAATACAATCAGACGTAAAGTACTGTATGATTCTACATAAACAAAGTTCTAGAAAAATGAATCTAATCCATAGTGACAGAAAGCCAAATGACAATTGTCTGAGACCAGGGACATGTGTGACAACAGTCTGGGAAGGGGCACAAGGGACTTTTTAGGGTGGATGGGGAAAAAGATAATGGCAAAGGGACCATGTGGTCTAAGAAAATAGGACCTTGAACTGGGGTAATGACCATGAGAATAAAAAGATGTGAATTTGAAAAATATTTCAGAGGTAGAGTCAACAGGATTTGGCAACTAATAGATGGAAGGAAGAGGAAGAAATTAAAAAAAAATATTACTCAGAACTTTCTAACTTTGGAGGCTGAAGGGGTGTTAATACTATTAGCTGGAGTGAGAAAAAAACAGGAAGAGGAAGTGACTCCTGGTAAAGATAATGGGTTCACTTTTAGCCACGTGGAGCTGAAGCCACTCACAGGACAGCAGGCTAGAGATGTCCAGTATGGGTGGGAGGTAATACTTGCAGTGCTCAGTGAAGGGAAAAAATAAAAAGATGAACCACATCACCTCTCTCTGTAGCTGAAGATACCAGATTAGTGTTACAAATAGTAATCATTGTGAATGATCACTGAATACAGAGAAAACAAGGCTGGTATATTCGGACTCATACCAGAAAGCAATTAAAATGTATTCTGTCAGCAATGCTGTCAGTGAAATCGTGCATGTGGCCAAAGAGGAGAGTAAGACCCACAACAGGATGTTCTAACAGCTGCTTTCTCTAGCAGCTTTCAGAATTCTAGGACAGGGCTTGATGTCTCAGAATCTGGGAAATAATTAAGCTTAACTCCCAATCTTAACTTCTTAATTTCTAGGGATATATATATATATATATATATATATATATATATATATATATATATATAATTATGTAATATATATATATTACATAATTACTGGCTCTGAATTTTTATGATAATATCTTCCTTAAAATACTGAGGTTTGATTTGACTGCTTGAACAAACAAATTATCACCCATTTACACACTAGCTTATTGGGGAGTGTTCTTCCAGGATGCTCCCCTGTCTCAGACTGTTGGTGACATTTCACTGTGATAACGATTCTCAAAGTTTTTCTTACACAATATTATCTCACCAGATGTTCGGGAAACAAAAGGGTTCCATGGTCAAGAAGATTTAGAAACTACTGTACACTCCAAAAACCCTTTCTAGATTACTGAGGATATACATTCACATAATGAAAGCTCTAAGAATAAAAAAAAGAAAAGAAATATTTAATTTTGTTTAATCTAGGGGTCCCAAATTATTTAGCCATATGTATCTTTGATTCTACACACTTTTAAGCATATGGAGGAACTAAAATTTATAAAGTATACTTTGGATAAACCTACCAAATTCTTCCACAAGCCATATCTCTAAATTAAGCCAACTTCTAGAGTAAGTTGATCTTAGTCAATTTAGAATAACTGAGCAAAGCTTTCTGTTTGACAACTTGTAGGTAAGTGCCCAGCCAACGAATTAGCTGATTCATTTTATTTCCCTTTTCTCAGAAAGCTGTTGAGGCACTGAATTAGTACCACCTACATGAGCCTGCACAAACTGTATTGTTTCCTGCTCCTGAACACCTGATCGGACCTTCCTCTTCCCACAGCCAAATGATACTTGTCATAGACAAAAGAGAAGATCTTCTGTTGTGTTTGTTATATGACATTTTTTAGGGGTAGGAAAAGGAAAGACATTAAAGGTTATATTCGTGTATTAAGTGTAAAGATGCAAAATATATATACTGATTGCATTTTGAGTTAAGAAACTGCCGTAACCACTATGAAGGCTTGGTTTAAACACGGTCCCTTAAATATAATTTCTAACAGATTCCTAGCAGAGAAGAAGCCTCTTTGGAAAGCAGAGGTGAGAAATTCATCCAAAGCAATCACGCTAATGAAGGGAAATTTGGAACTGAGACCTGGGGAACAACTGCGTCACCCACTGCACCCGTGAAATCGGCCGCATCTCAGCCTGAGTGGGGGTTCACAAGATGAGATGGCTTCCCCTCCTCCTGGGCAGCACGTGCACTCGGGAGGGCAGGCACATCACTCTCCTC
Organism: Muntiacus reevesi; assembly: GCF_963930625.1. NCBI lineage: Eukaryota > Metazoa > Chordata > Mammalia > Artiodactyla > Cervidae > Muntiacus > Muntiacus reevesi. The sequence goes on along the minus strand of NC_089250.1, from coordinate 222,686,097 downwards.
CTGCTAGGAGCCCTCCTAGAAGCTCAGCCGACCTAACTGACTTGAGAACAAAGAAATCACCGGGCATGAACGGGAGCAGTCTTGTAGCCCACTTTCCTTGTGCATTTACTCGTGCATTTCTCTGGTGAAGTGAGCTAAGAGCATTCTGACTTTGTCGCTATGGCCTGAATAAACAAGTCTGTTTTTACACTTTTTTTTTTTTTTTTTTTTTGCCATCAAAACCAAAAAAGCTGCAGAAACTGACTGGATTTGAAAGATGACCTCCATGTTGCCAAATCAAAGACTTCGTGACAATCAAAATTCCTTATCTTTGCAAAGCAAGAGTGTTCTCACTATTTTTAACTTTTGAATATAATTAAGGTTTACTTTTTGTTTAACTTGCTTAGTTTGTTTTTTCTGAATTTTTTTAAAGTAGCCCTTATTTTCTATATCTGAAAAATCTAGAGTGAGTGACACTTGTTTTTAGAAAAGAGTGTTTTTTATACTCTGATGTGAAAGTGAATAGAATCAATCTAAAATGCAACACAATAGCCTGTAGGCAGAATCTGTTTATAAATGTTTATCTCATTTCTTTTCCAACTGGGGAGTAGCCCAAAGATTTCTTCAGAGTTTCAGAAGGGTCTATGATCCCCAAAAGATTAATAGTCACAAATCCAGTCAATCCCATCTGTTTCACAAAGAGTTGATGTCACCTGTATTTTAGGTTTGAGAGTGAAAACAGCGAACCTTGAAGAAGCACAGACAGGACTAGTGTTGTGGAAAGAATTGACAAATGTGTATAGATAAAGAATATATTTGGCAGGCTTGTAGATTTGGGACATTTATCTGCAAGACTGCTTTGAATGGGTCATGGTTGATTTAAGCCTGTGTTTAATGTCACTCAGTCTTTTGTATATAATCTGTTAAAAATTAAATGTACTCTCTTATAAGACCAAAAGCTATCTAGCTCAGTTCTGTCAGGGCACAGTGCATAGCACTGTGCCCTCATGTCAAGATCTCCAGTTGTTCCAACTCTATGATGAATCAATCAATGACCTAACAGTCAGGCTTCTTGCAAGAATTCAGACAGAGGTTTTGACTATAAGTCATCAAAACAGCTTCCTATCCCTCCTATCCCTATCAAATAGAGATAGGATATCCTATCCAATATCATTTTGATATCCTATCAAAATGAGTATTATGAGGCTTGGATAGCCCAGAACAAAGGACACCTGACCCAACTTAGACAGTCAGATTTCCTCTTTCTAGTTTATAACTCCTTTGGTAGCAGGACATATAAGAGCCAAGTGAGGGACAAAAGATGACATTTCTTCTCTTTAGCCCTGGAACCACACAATAATCCTGTCATGAGTGGTAGAGATATGAAGACAGGTTGAAGGGAGAGGAAATGATGAAAAGTAGAGTTAAAGATAATTTATTAAACCCCTCTGGGCACCCAAATGCTGAGTAGGAGCCAAGGATTAGACACAGACAAACTGATACTTGTTATCAGTAATTAAGATTGTATTTTAAGGAATATAGAACTATCCGAAGAACAACATACTGGGGACAACATTGGGATACAGTAAACATCCAATATATAGACAGATTAAAGAGATGTGCTAACAACTGAGAAAGGCTAGAGGAGGAGGAAAGGGAATGATGACTCATATGACACCACTGGCCCCTCTTGAGCCCATGCCATACCACCAGCTGATGCCAGAACCTTTTCCTGTGAAGCCTAGATACAGCTTCACCACCTTCTTCCACACACATACTAGGCAGTCACTACCACTCAATCTGATCTGGCTTGTGAGACAAAGCCTGTCTGCCTGAATGTATCAGTTCAGAGGACGCTGAAACACTGAATGGTCATTCCAAAAAGCACTGAGGATGTTGGGATATTATACAGGCTACAGGAGAGGGAACACTGCCAACACACATTTAGGAAGGGGTAGAATTTTTATGATGAACAAATAGAAGGAAGATATAGCTCTAATACCTCAGCAGCAAAGAAGGAGAAAGAGTATATCAAAGACCTCAGCAAGACCAAGGCATCGGCTGTCTGGATAATCTGTAACTGATGACATGGCTGGTTTGGTATAGACTGGTGAAGAAATGCTTGCTCTTTAACTGGGGGGTGGGGGGAGGGGGAGTCTCTGGGAGGACACAGCAAAATGAAACTAACAAGACTGGTACTCACTCAGCATGGGTCTAATCAGCTCAGGCTTGGTTTCCTAAAGTTCAATCATTCTGGGAAGCTAAAGCATGTGGCTTTAGCTTGGGAATCTCCCAGCCCTTTCCCAAATCTGGCTTGCTTCCTGTGCTTCTAACAGCTGAGCAACAGACACCACCACCCATCCAACAGGTCAAGCCAGAAATCGGTAAGTTATCCTGAATGCTCATTTCTCCTGTGCTTTTTTAATTCATCACTGTATCATGCGGATTTTACCTCCTGAGGAACTCAAAATGCCTTCTGCATTGCTCCACACTGCAGCCATGCTATGTCAAGCCTTCATCACATCTTACCTGCATATTGCAACAGCCACAGCCCACATCCAAGCTGGTCATCTCCAGTCCATTCCCTACCTCCAGTCAGAGAGCTCTCTGTAAAACGTGAATTCCTTTTCTCATAGAGTCACTTCCCTGCTTACACTTTGTGTCTTTCCCATTTCCTCGGGCATTTGGAACATGCAACGAAGTTCAGAGTCCCCCAAAAGGGTCTGGATTCTGCCTGCTGGGGCCTCCTTAAGGCTCCTGTCCACTGAGCTGCTTCCAGTTTCAAAAACACTTCACATCTCCTTCTGCCACCAGGACTCTGCACATGCTGTTTGCTCTGCCTTGGAATACTTAACTCTACCACCACCTCCAGTCTCCACATAACTCTTCCACACATACGTGTACTCATGTATGTCCCTTTCAAATCTTAGCTCAAGTCACTTCATCAGAGAATGCTCCCTTCCTGGTTATCAGTTATCAGCATCTATTATGCTCACTAAGAATACCCAAAACCTGTCCTTTATAGGAACTTCTCCTTTCCGTACAGCATACAGCTGTAGCCCCTGCGTGCACAGGAGTAATGGCATCCTCCTTCCTGTCCATATAAACCCTCAAAAAACATTTTTTAATGACTGAGTAAGTGAATCATACTAGAGGTTCACTCATTCATCACACCCTTATTTAAATTTGGAACTCTACTAGAGAAGGAAAGTATTTGGAGAATGTGAGGCATGGCAGTGGGAAAATTCAAAAAAGTACTAAGTGTTAAGAGGTTTGGGGAGATGGTTTGGGGTCTGGCAAAGAGGAGAGGGGAGCTTCAGTTTAATAGCCTTAGTAAGATCATAATATAAATAAATTTGAGATAAAACAGGCTCCTTCTCATGCCTACAAGCTATTGATTCAGCTAAAAAGCAATTACCCAAGAAGAACATGAGAATATGAATATTGTCTCTCACACGGACATAGGAAAAAGTGCTGTATATTGCAATGATAGTGAGCAGTCTATAAAAAAACTTGGGGTGGTGAAATACCAAAGTCTGCCTGCCACATTTTATTATAAGTTGCTCAAATAACTCTGTTCGATCTCATTTGCTTGGAGCCAAACACTATTTTTTATTGTAAATTGGAAGGCTGAGACCTTTTCTATAAAAGTAGCCGTAACTGGTAGTTGTCACGTAAACTTTTCTACATAAATAGCTCTATGGGCTTGTGAATAAATTAACTGGGGGGAAGCATTTTGAGCACCTACTAAGTGCCAGGCACTGAATCTTTATGATTATATATGTATATGATTTACTTTTAACCAGATGTGGAAACTGAGAGTTGGAGTTTTGTTTGTTTTTTAATTACTTGCTCAGGGCCATATACGTGATAAATAAATGACAGCATTTTAATCTAGGTCGTCACTGTACCTTGGGGTATCCCATGAAATCATGAATGAGTTTGAACCAGGAAATGAATAAGATTATCCAGGGATGACAGAATCAACAAGTTCACTGGAATTTTACTGGAAGCTTTACGACTCTGGATCAATAACACAAAACAAATGTCTTTTCCTACTCCTGCCCCTCCATGAAATATGCCTCCAGTGGCAGTAACTCAAATAAATATTGGAATGTAATTATACTTCACCACATGGCAGGGTGCAAAGCAGCATCATTAATGAATTATTGATAGATCTTTTTTGACGTGGGCCCGCGCACTGCTGTGTTTATAGAGTTGTCTACTTGGAGATTCTGGCAGAGTGCTTGGGGCTAGAAGATGGATATTGGGGGTGGATGCCACATGTTCAAAGCTTGTCTGCACTTACCCGGGACAGGCAGTGCTTGTCCTGAGACAAAGGATGTTGCTCTCAGCAAAGGGGTGGACTGGAATTCCTACACAACTGCATAATCATGTACAAGGGTTCTGTAGGTACCCAGATAATACCCAAACCTAGATATTCATGTGTTTATTAGTCATCTCTTGCTGTGTAACAAATTGCCACAAACTTAGAGGCTTAAAACAATGCACATGTATTATATACCATGTATGTGATAGCTGGTTCCTCTGCTCCAGAGTCTCTCCTGCAGCCGTAATTAAGGGACACACCAGGTCTGGGGTCTCATTTGAAAGTTCATGACATGACTGCAGGTAGATTCAGTTCCTTCTGGGCTGCTGAACTGAGATTCCCCGTTTGTAGTTGACCGTTGGAAGAAGGTCAACCTGAGCTCCATTATAATCTGGGCCTCCCGAACACGTGCTAATCACTCAGTCGTGTCCAACTCTTTGCGACCCCATGGACGGTAGCCCACCAGGCTCCTCTGTCCATGGGATTCTCCAGGCAAGAATACTGGAGTGGACTGCCATGACGCCTCCAGGGGATCTTCCTAACCCAAGAATCGAACCCATGTCTCCTGTATCTCCTGCACTGGCAGGGGGATTTTTTACCACTGTGCCACCTGGGAAGCCCCTCCCCTCACCGCCCTGAAACAGCAACTTGCTTAATCAAAGGCAGTAAAGGAAAGAGTGTGCTAGCAAGATAGAAGTCAGAACTTCGTGTAATCCTATCACAGAAGTGAGTTCCCTAGAGGTGGGGGTGTTCTATTACCCAGAAGTAGGTTCCTCAAGGAGAAATTACACTTAAGGCTCTGAATGCCAGGAGGCAGGACCAGTGAGGCCACCTTGGCAGTTGCCTATCATTGCACTAAATATAACGCCTAGGCAAACTGCTTCCCAGCTACTGAGCACTGTCCAGTTCTGCCATGTGTGTGGCTTCAGGGGCACTCGGAATTCAGATTCCATCCACAGGGATCCTCCTCCATCCCTCCTCTGCTGCTAGGGACCATACTGCCATGTCATCAGTGTTCTGAGATGAGGTGGTGAGGGGGCAAAGAAATGCCAGGTCTGATGTAAATTGTTGATGCAGTTTACCTAATTTCAGTCTCATAACAACACCTTGAGGTAAGTGTTCTCTCCATTTTGCAAAGGAGAAATCTAAGCCTTCGTGTGTTTCCTGCCGTTACTGGGGAGATGGTGGGGATCACACATGAGCTCAGCTCAGTCCTCTTTAATCACATCAATGCCTTCATTCCACCTCCTGAGGGCATCCAAAAAAAAAAAAAAAAAATGGATCTGCGGCATCTGCTCCCACCCTCCGTCATTGTGCCCTCCTGGACTAGCCGCCTGCCTCCATGTTTGACCCTTTGTACTATTTTCCCATGCTGCTACAGCAAATCACTGCAATCTCAAAGCAATGCAAACTCATTCTCCCACAGTTCTGGCTGTCCGAAGTCCAAGTGAGTCTTTCAGAGCCAAGATCAAGGGATTGGCAAGGCTGGTTCCTTCTGGAGTCTCCACTGGGGAAATAAATTCCTTGCCTATTCCAACTTCTAAAAACTGCCCAAACCCTGTGGCTTGTGAGCATATAACTCCAAACTCTGATTCAATCATCACGTCTCCTCCTCTAGCCCTGAACTCCTGCTCCCTCTCACAGGGAACCTGTGATGACGTTGGGCACCTGGACGATCCAGGATCATCTCCCCACTTTAAGATTCTCATCCTCATTACATCTGCAAAGTGTTTCTTTGCTATATTTACAAGTAACATTTATAGGTTCCTGGGGATTGGGACCTGGATACATTTAGAGGTCATTATTTAGCCAACCACACTCCTATGATCCACCTTCCCCAAGGTCAAGGGGAACCTTTCAGTTTCAGTTCAGTCACTCAGTTGTGTCTGACTCTTTGTGACCCCATGGACCGCAGCATGCCAGGCATCTCTGTCCGTCACCAACTCTCAGAGTTTACTCAAACTCATGACCATCTAGTCAGTGATGCCATCCGACCATCTCATCCTCTGTCATCCCCTTCTCCTCCCGCCTTCAATCTTTCCCAGCATCAGGCTCTTTTCCAATGAGTCAGTTTGCATCAGGTAGCCAAAGTATAGGAGTTTCAGCTTTAGTATCAGTCCTTCCAATGAATATTCAGGACTGATTTCCTTTAGGATGGACTGGTTGGATCTCCTTGCAGTCCAAGGGACTCTCAAGAGTCTTCTCCAACACCACAGTTCGAAGGGATCAATTCTTTGGTGCTCGGCTTTCTTTATAGTCCAACTCACATCCATACATGACTACTGGAAAAACCAAACAGGTGTTTTCACATCCTTAGTCAAACCGAGTCAAACCTTGATGGCTTACATTGCACTCTACACAAAGTCCACTCATTCCTTGTAGGGACAACCTCATGCAGGCCTCTCTTACCTATCTTGACACTTTGCCTGTTGATCACTAACTCTGCCTGCTCTGGCCTACTTTCTGGGCCCCGAAGTCCCAGACTCTATTCTGCCATTGTGCTTTCAGATCTGTGCTTTCTTCTGCGTGCAGATGGATTTTCCCCAACACTCCACTGAAATTCAGCCAGGGTGTCAGGGCTTCAGAGAGTCGTTCCTGCTGGGCCTCTTCATCTCAGATACCAGCTCTGAGACACAGAGTCGCCTCCAGCAGGATTTTGGGAACCGTTCCCTGGAGATAACTCATTAGGAGGTAAGGAAGGCAAGGATGGGCAAAGGAGCAAGCAAACCCACAATGAGATGGCCGCTGAAGCCTTTATAGAACCTACAGAAAGCTCAAAGCTGGGTGGCCTTTTAGGGTTGTCTTAAACAGAGGCAACAAGGCTGGGTCATTTGCCACAAGCTGCCCTCTGCGAGGGGCTTTGGAACCAAAAACAAGCAACCAATGTCGTGCAAAAAGATATTATTAAACTGATTATAGAAAGGATGATCATCAAGATGGACTAAACTAATAAAAAATCAGCTTTGCAGAAGAGTGGATGGATAGGGTAGCTTACTGACAATTTATCCTTGGAACAAATTTTTAATAACAGTGATTCACACCTGCTGAAAAACCCATTCTCACTGGAATCTGTGTGGGCCCATCTGTAATTCAGATATTTTCTCAAATCTACCAGGTAGTATCAGTTGAACAGTTTGACACATTGGTCTTATTCTGGAAACAAAAAAAATGTTTGGATGCAGGAAAGTTAGAGGAATAAACCTGAATAAGTATAGTAAGCCTGCTAGAGCATGCCTGTTATTTTCACAAATATGAACATGGTAGGTGTGGAAGACAGCTGACCCTGTTCTTAAACTGAAGCATCTGATCCTGGAAGGTAAAGTCTAGGTGCCTTGGTTCCAGCAGAGCCCAGCTCTGTGTTCCCAGGCACTGGCCATGGTCAGGGAGCCTGGGCCAGGCTCAGTCTGCAGTCTCTCCCATCTCGGCCCAAGTGTTGGCCTCCATTTGTGAAGACACAGTTGACCACATGGTCACCCTGGTTTCTTTTCCTTCAGTTGTCCGTCGGTCTGGTCATCAAAGCCTCTCCAGTCTTCTTACATTCTTTCACTGGATATTTTTAAATTACTAAATAGTGCAAATACATAAAAAAGCTAGGAACTGGGGAATACTCACTTGCATCACTCTTGGATCCTTACTTCCTTTTACAGACACTAACAGAAACATCTCAAAATGGTTTACAAGACATGGCACCCAATGAATGATGCTTTGATTATTCGTCTTTAAACTGTGTTATCATAGTTGCTGTTCTATGCAATAAATATTTGTGAGTCTCCACCAGATGCCAAGCTCAGGAAATACAACCAAGTAAACACAGACTCTGCTTTGATGGAATTCAGAGCCTTGAATAATAGCATTGACCAGCGCTAGGCTTCTAACGGTCATTATTTGATTCAGTACAAACAGCGCCGTGATCATGGCCCCTTCTTACGGAAAGAAAGGTGAGGCTCAGAGAGGTATAAGAGTGGACCTAAGTTACATGGCTACCTTCACGAAGGACTGCTCTGTGTTTAGGTGCTTGGTCTTGTGAGGCAGAAAGCATGGCGCCAGGCAGGGCATCCAGGACCCAGCCTGGAGGCAGTGGTTACTGAGAGGCTGTACCAGTGCCAGGTAAGAGGACCCCTGGCTTGTCCACATGAAGCAAGAGCCAAAAACTGGCCGTGGTTCTGCACTTTAGAGATCCTAGGCAGAAGTCCCAGTTACAAACAACTTCATGTAAATGCAAAGCCACAAATACCAATCTCATTTCTGGGCTTGACCATGGCCACTATACAGGTCTGCAGTCACCGAGGCCCTGAATCCCTGTTGGCAACACTGCAGTGTCGCAATGAAAAGGTGAAGTCATCTACCAACCCCATTCCAAGCACATTTGTGTCCAGAGGACACCTATCACTTAGTGCTCATGACCATCCACGCTGGCTCTGTTCCCACCCCAAAGATGGCCAGTTTGAACAGAGGCCCCTGCTGGGCCACCACTGTAGGATCCACACTTTGGATGGACTGAGGTCAGAATGGCAAGCAACCATATTGCAAATTATCTCTTTACCCTGCATAGACCATAGACTTCCAGCTGATACCGCTTACATCTTGTTATGAGTTTGGAATAAAGAACAGCAAAAGCCCACTGCACAGTGCCCCGCAGGCTAAGGATTTAGCTACTCCTTGTGCCAAACTCTGCCTTCTTTAAACCCTTTGAATTATGCAGTCTGCAGGTGCTAACCTCTCCCTGACATCTACCCTAGGAGGGCACCTGGCTTGCCTGCCTATGTAAACTGCTGACCTGCTCTCCTGACACCTGTGTAACATGTAAAAAGCCAGCTCTCTTCCTCTGTCTCCCACTTTGTACAATGTTTGAGGCAGGCCCCTACAGCTGTGAAGAGAGAGAAGCAGTGGTCTTCCTCATCCTCAATGTCTTTGTTCAATTAAGCAAGAGCTTACTAATGGTGAGCTCCCATTTCTAATCTTTTGATGAAAAATAGAGACTCCCCCAGTGGTTTCTCTCTGAGAGATGCAGTGAGGAAATCTCTTAGTGTAACTTGACCAAGAAATTTTCTTTTATGAGTTATTCCACATGTGGTATATGTTGTAGCCACGGATATTGCCAGTATTTGATGAAATTATTGAAATAAACTCTCAAGTATCACTGATCTTCTTTGTCATGCTATTTTCCCTGTGTAGTAAGTGACACTCTGTGTCTTCAGTATAAGGAATCTGGCTACTGGAATCTTTTTCACGAGTCATCACATGGAATCATCATAATAGTCATTTAAGGAAACCACTGTTTTCATTTTTCTGCATTTGAAAAATTGATGCTCAGAGTGGTTAAATAATTTACCCAGGGTTCTTCAACAAGTAAATGGCTGATTTACTGGTTGATTCCAAGACAATTTTCTGATCCATATACCACACTGCTGCCTCTGGGCAAAACAGAGACTGGACACATGCATTCCTTGGTCCTTCTCTCCCATAACCTCTGCCCACACCATTAACCAATGGCATGAGTGAGGCCAGCAGCCAAATATGTACTAAGATCCTCACATTTGTAAGTGTGTTGTTCCTGAAGAATTTGTTCCTGTTAGTGTCCTCTGGAGGAGTAGGAGGGAAAAATCTTACCCCAATAAGATGACTAAATGTTCCAGTCTGCCCAGGAAAGTCCTACTTTACTCCACTTGCCCCAGTATAACTATTAACAGCAGCCCCTCTTGCTCTCAAGGGTGTACTGGTTTGAACTAAAACTACATAGTCACTGTCTTCAAGCCCCATATATACTAAACACATGTTCTCTGCAAATGGTAACCATCAATGTTGATGATTTAGATGATTATGCATTACATGAATTTCTAAGAAGACTGTGGAAGGGTAATTTTAAGGGTTATTATCATTTCTACTTGCAGTTAGGAAGAAAATGTTAACTTTGATTCACTAGGGATAATGTATAAATAAACTTTTTCTACCTTAAAACTCAGCTCTCTGTGCAAAGACATCAGGCTTGTTTGTTAGGACTTAACTCCCAGGTTACATGATATCTAAATCAGAGGCATTCGTAACATGTGTAACTGAAAATCACTCATCAAAAAGATTGTTTATATACAAAAGTATGGTTTAGTATAAAGACTTCTGAAATGGCACCTAGGCACAGGGGACATTCTGGAATTGATCAAACTTCACAGGCATGTAAATGTACACATGTTTATATGTACAAATACATCTTTGTCAACAACTAACAGCTCCTCTCTGGTGGCTCAGACAGTAAAGAATCTGCCTGCAATGCAGGAGACCCAGGTTCGATCCCTGGATTGGTAATATCACCTGGAGAATCCCACGGATGGAGGAGCCTGGTGGGCTACAGTCTATGGGGTCATACAGAGCAGGACACGACTTAGCAATTGAACAGCAACAACAACAGTTCTTGATCCAGATGTCACTTTTTACAACACAGACATGATCTCATGATCTTCCAACAAAACTGAGGCTTTTTCCCTGTCACTGGATCCTTTCTCCAAAATAAGCTTTGCCTGCCACTGGTGGCACTCAATTCCTTACAAATGTATCAGGTAAACACACAAAACACACGTGTTGCTCCATAAAGTACCCTCTTTCTTAAGTTTTGCCCAGCTCAGCTAAATTTGCAACACTCTATAAGCCATGTTCAAGAAACTTTTTAAACGTGATATTTTTCCTCAAAGAACACACAAGCTTTTGTTGGGGTTTCTTCTGTTTATCTGTTTTGTCCTCCATCCTTGCCCCCCTCAACTCTCTGAAGGAGACTGTGGCCTTAAGAAGCCAAAACTTGGATCAGGGGCTGAGGCCTGGTTCTAAGTTCAGGATCAAGTACACTTAGAAGTCATGTTCATAGAGAATAATATCCCATATAATGAATTTTCTATGCCTTACTCTTTTACGCCAAAGTACTCAGCCACTTGAGAAAAAAGGTCAAAAACCACAGCAAATCATTCTGTTCTGTAGAACCAGTAGGCTCCAGATTGAACCTACTATTCAAATTTTTCAAAGAAATTTTTTGGGAAGAGTCCTCCTCTTTATTGAGTCCTACCCACTCCAGTATTCTTGGGCTTCCCTTGTGGCTCAGCTGGTAAAGAATCTGCCTGCAGTGGGGAAGACCTGGATTCGATCCCTGGGTTGGGAAGATCCCCCTGGAGAAGGGAAAGGCTACCCACTCCAGTATTCTGGCCTGGAGAATTCCCTGGACTGTATAGTCCATGGGGTCGCAAAGAGTCAGACGCGGCTGGGTGACTTTCACTTTCACTTTCCTCCTTTAATGAGGTAGATCCCAGGTCTTGACTTCACTGTATGTACGTTAGACTGAGATGATGAGGATATGGTATTCTTGACACAATTTCTATACCTGTACTCATGACAGATGTCATTCATCAACTGCAGCACACTTTACTGATAAGCTTCAGCATCTTACTCAGCACAGAGATCTAGCAAGCCTCTCCAGGAGCGCTAACTCACAGAATTAACACTGGTTACTTTTCCCGACAGAGACACATGATTGTAACTAAGGGACTTACAACCCAGAGACATTCATAGCTGGTCCTAATGAGATAAGAAGCAGAAACGTTACATCAGATGGCTCACTCTCATGACCACCTTATTATTCTGAATCCTGGACCTGTGCTCTGTCAGCCTGCCTTCTGATCCCTGACATCAAGAGACATCTGTAGGCATCAGAACCTGGGCATGTCACCCATTATTGAACCACTTTCCCCTGATGGGCTCGAGTCCCTCACACCCTTGACACTCTCCTCAGTCTTCCCGTACTGATCTCAGCTCTACATTAATCCTTCACTGTTGGTTTTGATTGCTCCAATATAAAGTCCTTAGGGAAGGGTAGACAAGAAGAAAGACATTTCTGACTAAGCTTCCTAGAGTAGACCTAGTAAAAGAGACAGGTGTGTAAAAGTCAAAGACAAATGTGCCTCGATTCTATTCATTCTATAAAGAAAAAACAGCACACATTTTTCATCAACATGGGAAACAAAAGTCTTCCTGTATCATATCTCAAAAATATGTAATGTAGTCTCTGCCACCAACAGAAAGAAAAAAAACATCATCCATGTCAAGTCTCTGCTTCCTTGGCTTGAGTCTTAGTTTCTCTCTCATTCCACAATCATTGACTGAGCTGGATGGTGTGGGAGGCCTGGTGAGCAAGACAAATGTAATTTTGCCAGTAAGATGATGCATTATTCAATTCAGGATTGCCCACACATCTTGCCTGTGACTTCTATGGCTGGAACCCTTATTCCCCTGCCTCTTGAGAGCAGCCGGTCCTTCTGTGCCAACAGTGTATATGGATTCAACACCTTATCTGAGCCCATCCTTGCATGATCTGATCATGGAAGAGGTAGCCAGAGGGTGTCAATGCATCTCTCACCACGGTGATAGGGTGATGGGTTGTCACTCCCTGTCCCTGAGGTGAGGAGGATGCAGGAGTAGGCTGGAAGATTTAAGGCCCTGCCACTTTGTGGCACCAAGAGTAGGTCCAGAAAGCCAGGCATGTCAGGCAAAACTGGACTAGGACTTAGAACAAGAAAGGGGCAGAAAGGGGACTGTGGCAAGAAGACAAGCGAGAAAGATCAGGCCAGAATGCTAGGCTCATACAGATCAAATGTGGGCAGAAAGGGTCAGAGGTGACCCAGATGTGGGAAAGTAACAGCCAGAGCAGAGAGAGAGAGTTTAGCAAGATTGCACCAGGGTCGCATCTTCTCATTTGTAACTTGGGTTTTTTCCAGAATGTTGCTTATGTTATAACTATTACATAACATAATAAATCCCGGTTCTAAGAAAAGGACACTAAGCCACATGGAAGTCAAAGTCGAATAACAAGGCTAAGTTCAGAGAGCTAGTAAGCTGAGAGCTGAGACTTGAACCCTAGGTGGAGTTGGGCACTGGTGCCTGCAGGTAGAGCCCAGACAATCTTAGGCTCGAGCTGAGCTGTGGGCAGGGGCTGTTCGCCCTCTGCCATCTGGATTCTGGAACGTGGCCAGACCATGGCTCAGAGGAAACGCCCATCTCTAAATGTCATTGACTTCCAAAAATAGCAAGAGCAGAGGGTTAGGCCTTCTGGGAGATCCTTCCAATATTTTTCTTAGAAGTGAGCACATCCATTTCCCAATTAATTATCTCCATTAGCTAAGCTCAATTACTTTGTGTCCACCTCCAAGAATACAACCTTGCTCCTTGGAGACTTCCTATTTGAATTTCCAAGGGGGCAAATATTGCCAGAAGCATGTTTTATGTAATTACCTGGTGTAGATACTTCACTCTCTCTTTACTTAATGATTATTAAATACTGAAATTAACTTCCATACTTGGATGTGGATTCCATCAGGTTAAGAGAAGGTAAATGTATCGTAGGGTGTGCTCAGACATGCCTGCATTCAGTGGCCTCCCTCTCAGTTCTCAGGCACAACTCCCAGAGTTCCTCCTTGGAGATACTCCCAATTCTATTCTGCATAAGAATATCCCAAGTGAATGTGAAAGTCCTCAGTTATGTCTGACTCTTTGCAACACCATGAACTATAGCCCAAGAAATTCTCCAGGCAAGATCGCTGGAGTGGGTAGCCTTTCTCTTCTCCAGGAGACCTTCCCAACCCAGGGATCAAACCCAGGTTGATCTCACACATTGCAGGCAGATTCTTTACCAGCTGAGCCACAAGAGAAGCCCAAGAGTAACCCAAAGAGCCTGATAAAACCACAGCTAGGCCCTACACCTAGACTTACTGAATCGGCATATCTCAGGGCAGGGCCTGAGGGCATCTCTCAGGGAATCTGCACTGTTCACACTCTTCCTCGTTGTTGTGTTGTGTTAGTCACTCAGTCCTGTCTGACTCTTTGCAAACCCATGTATTGTAGCCCACCAGGCTCTCTCTATCCATGGGATTTCCCAGGCAAGAATACTGGAGTGGGTTGTCATTTCCTTCTCGAGGGGATCTTCCTGACTCAGGGATTGAACCCGGTCTCCTGCATTGCAGGCGGATTCTTTACCATCTGAGCTGGGGGGGCAGGGTCAGCAGAGGGATGGGGTGTCTGTTGACACTAACATCTAAGGAGTAGTGATAATTTATTTTCCCTGATACATGAAGACAGCCTTATCATGGGGAACAGGAGAGGCAATATGAAGACGAGCTAGTCTGTCCTCATACATATCTCAATAATAGGAACAGAATTCATGCTATCTATTGTTATTTTATAGTTTTTATAAATCCTCACACCAGGGCTTGAGTGCTGTAGCTGATTTGGGGGGGTGCAGGCAGACTAGTAGGTGACGGGGAAGGGAGACAGAGAGGGAAGGGAAGAGTCAAGGGCTGTGGCTGTCAGGCAACCACACAGGAGACTGGCGCTCAAGCCTGCTGGGCCTTGGAGGCACGTGAGGCGCATACTACCCCTGGCCCCAGCCTTGCCCGGGGAAGGCAAGATGGTTGGTGTTTACTGACTACTGTCAGTGCTGGGCTGGTCTCCTGGGGGCTGGGAATTCCCCGGCACTGCTGTGAGGGGACACTGGGTGGGCACGAGCTGTGAGAGGCTGGGCTGCAAAAAGGTGAGGCACACACATGAGGCCCCAAGAGCATCTGCTGCCTTCCCTACCAACTTTCTAGTGAGAAAGCATCAGGGGGCGTTCTGGTGCCCCACTTAGATGGTGAATAAGACACAAACATGAGCATTGGGAGAAGGAGGTTCACCCTCATCGATGGATTTATGTGTTTCTTTCATTGTGGTAAAATACGCATAACATGAAATTTACTATGATTGACTTAGTACTCTCACGGCATTGATGGCCATGCCACCATCACCACAATCTAGTCCGGAACACTTTTGTCATCCACAAGGAATCCAGCACCTGTTAGCAGTCACTCTCTATCCCACTCCCCTCTGAACCCTGGAAACCACCAGGCTACTTTCTGTCCCTCTGGACTGGCCAGTTCTGGACCCCTCGTGCAAGCGCAACCTTACTGAAGGTGGGCTTCCAAGTCTGGCTTCTTTCATTAAGCATGATGTTGTCAAGGTTCTTCCCTGCAGGAGCATGGACCAGTGCTTCATTCTTATTTCTGGTGGGACAAATGTCCATTGTAAGGATGATACTCCCCCTTGTTTTTCTGATTTCTCAAGGACATGTCTGCAGATCGACTGCACTGCTGGGTGACCTCCACTTGCCAGGGCAGACCAGACCAGACCCCACTCATCTCTGTCCTTATTTGTGCGCCAGGATGCTGGCCTTTATGGGCTGCCTTTTCCTCTAGCTCTCTCCTCTGGCTTCCTGTGAGATGTGGCTGACAGAAGTCACTGGGAGGACATCACACAGGAGCAAGAGAAGTTAATGGACCTTTTTTCCTCCTGGCAAACTGACCGTGGTGGACTCCCACCAGTGGTCCTCTCCTCCAGGCTTCTCTTGCCAGGTTCTTCTGCACCGTCTCTCTCCTTATGTTTCCAGGTTTACAGGAAGTAACAGCTTCCTGCTGCTGAAAGCTCTCAAGCCTTACAATGTCCTTCCTAAGTTTTCCCCAAACGTTCTCATGTCTTTGTAAATATTCCATTTTCTTCAAACTTTCGGTTTGCGTGTGCCTCTTTCCTGCTGGGATCCTAGTGTAATAATAACCAAAGATAGAGTAACACTAATAGTTTACTCAATTACTGAAGCACATTTCATAGTGTCTACTTGTAACTTTAGAACCGAGCAATGCTCTGTGCCCCTGAGTGTTATCTCCACCGCCCAGACCAGATGTGAACCAGACAGCGATTGTTCAAAGGTGGTGCAATAGTACAACTATGTAATGTGGGTTCTGGAATCACATTTCCTGGGTTCAAGTCTCAGCTCCACACTTTGTGGCACCTTGACCTGGGGCAGATGACTTCATCTCAGATTCACGATGTATAAAAAATGTGAATTATGGCCCCTAACCCATCTATTACTACTAGACAGAAATTTCTCTGAGCAGGACCACACACCACAAGTTCTCCAGAAACATGAGCTGCTGTGTTAACCCCCACTAGTCCTGGCTGCGATTCCCTCTCCTGGTCTCTATCAGCTTCTCCTAGAGGACTCTAGAAGTTCTCGCTGCTGGCCAGATTCTTCCCAGATGCCGAGCCAGCGATGACTAGAGCTGGAGGCATGCCAGCACCAACTCTTTTCCGCAGTTAAGGGAGTAGGGATGTGAAGACAGTCAAGTTCCCATTGGCCCTGGGCTCCCCCATTTTAAACAAGGGCCTCCTTACGCTGTGCGGTGGTGACTTTCCTTCCCTTCCCGTTTTTCATCACTGGCAGGAAGACCACCATGTGCTGGAGGTTTATTCTGGGATAACCGCCTTCTCAGCACCCTTCATTTGACAGTCCTATCAATCCTGTGAGGCACTGTTCCTTTTTAAAAATCTGTTGCAAATCTGTTCCAGATCCATTTCTTAAATCTGTTCCAGCATAGTATGATCTCCAGTTAGACAGGTAACATGTAAATATATTTTCCTTGCTAAAGATTCAAAACTTAAATAGCATGAGATTGCCCTTAATATCCCCATTTCTCTGATGACGAACCTGAACCTAACCAAGAGAGATTCAATAATGTTATCAAAAGCTCATGATGAGAGGTGGCAGAATTCAAAAGCAAAGTGCCCAGTGCCAGAGCCCACGGCGGGCCCGCTCTGGCTGTGTAGTGCTGCCCTTATCCACAGGACTGTCTTCTGCCTCAGTTCCTCCCTTTTGGCCTCTGACTGGCCTTAACCTTCCTAGCTCATAAGCCCATTCTAATAGAACGTGCATCTTCATAAATGACCTTTGAAGTCGACATCTAAACTAGTAGGCTCTTCTGGGCATTTCTCACACCCTGCTCCACACGGCTTCCCTACCAGCTTCCCACAGACAGCACCCCGGGGACACGGCCCACCCGTTCCTGCATTCTGTGCTAGGGTTTCTCAGACACCATGGGATGGAATGCCCAAGGGAACCTGTAGAGTCCATCCTGCTTGCACAGGAATGAGAGAGTAGACATCTCATGGGCAAGCCTTGACCATAGGGGGATGGGAACCGTTCCCCAGAGACAGACATTTTGGAGGTATTTTCTGCGGCTCCTCCCGCAGAAAAAGCCTTGGGAGGTGTGTCTCAGTGGCCCATAGTAGTGACCGAACTGCATCTGCTCCCTTGAACACGTGGCCCCTCTTTTTCGGTCTCACTCTCCCCATCCCCCAGCCTGTTTCCTGGAATCACACCATCAATCACATCGGGCTTTACTTCCCAGGGTAAGAGCAGGCTAAGTTGGGGATGATGGAAGAATCGCTTTGCTGTGTAAATATTTGTTGTGAATAATAGGCTCTCCTTGTGAGCAGAGACATCTCTGGATTGTGAAGGCGAGGACCGCACGGGCTGCTACATCCTTCAACTCAGCTCTCCCCACAGGCTGACGGGCTGCCCGCTGCACAGGCGGAGACCTGTTCCCTTGACCTCACTAGAGATTCAAACGTTTCTCGGCAGAAAAACAAACAGAGTTTCACCCTCCTAACCAGTCACTCGGGCTTCCAACATGCTTCACCGTCATTGTGAGAAGGCTGGGTTTTGTTTAAGAAAAATCTCTGAGTACCTAGAAACAGCCAGGATTATGCAAGTCTCTAGGGATAAAAGGGTAAACATAACCTAGTCCTTGCCCTGACGGAGTGAACATTCTAGATTGAAAGTAGATAAGTAAGCAGGAAATTCTCACACCTTGCAAAGAGTACAATAACTGGGGCAATCAATTGTGTTAAGTTAAAATTGAGCTTTCAAAGACCAAAAAAAAAAAAAAAAAAAAAAAAAAAAACTTCTCTACATACAATGCAGCACATTTTAAAATCTCATTTTAAACCAGAATTAATATAAATGATCTTTAGGTTTATTCCACTTTCTCTCTGGTCCTAGACCTGTGACCTATCCACCCATCCAACCCCTCCATCTAATACAAGCTTGGTTACAACACTCTTACAGAAAAGAAAAGTTTCTCTCTCTGGCTGCCCCATGCAGGGACTTGGGGAGGCCAACGTAAAGGGCAAAGATGACAGAAGATGAGTAATTTTCATGCAAGACTTCCATGTGGTGCTTCTTAGTATTCTGACCACGACTTGTTAAAATTACGCTAGATTTGTGACTATAGATTTCCTGGATCATATCTGCAGCCATTTTTCCAACAGGGACCAAGCAGACATCAATCATTCTGAGATGGCAAATTTGTGAGAGCAAGGTCAGCAGCCAAGTTCACTGGATTAGTTTGATTGGGCACTTGAAGAAAGGCTTAAGCAGGACATCCAGAAAACATCGAGACAGTGAAAAAAAAAGAGTGTCTGGTTCCTACCCTCAAAATATCCTATGTGCACAGAAAAAATAAAAGTGTAGAATGGCAAGCTGAAATTAGTGTAGCATGATCGGAGGGTCTTTCAACAACAACAAAAATCTGTCATCACTGCTGTATTAAAGTGTCTTAACGCTTTGTGACCTGGGGACTGAACCCTGCCCCTGATACTTCTAAGTTCTCACTTAGAGTGAGCCCTAGTTTCCTAATCTGTTAAAAGGGTCTAATTCTATCTACTTCACCCATGCATCCATTAATTCAGTCTTCATTAATTAATTACCTACAAGCCAAGCACTGAGCCCAGCAGTGGGGATTCAATGATGAGTTAAAAAGAAATTCCTTGCCCTTGTATACAGCATTGAGTCAGAGGCAGTAAACAGTAATCACCTATTCACCATCAATAAATGGAAGTGATGTTTATAACCTGGGCTATGGGGGAGATGCACATGGCATCACGAGAGAGAAGAAAAGAGAAGAAAAGTCCAGCCTGACGATAGAGATGAGATAGAAGAATGAATGAGTCTGAATTAGGTGAAGGCTCTGGGGTGGACTGCAAGTAGATTCTTGATGGAGAAGGAAGTGTGTGTAAAGGCCTTGGTACCATGAAGATCTCAGCAAACGAACCAACACTGGTATGGCTGGAGTTTAAAGTGAAGAGTGGTGTGAGAGGAGATCAGAGCAGTGTGCCTGGCCTTGTAGCTGATGTGGAAGGTTTGTTTTTCATTTAATCCTCAAAGCACTGAGAAACCATTGAAGGGTTTTAAGCAAAGGAGTAGCATGATCAGACGCATCATATCAAAGCTTTCAAAGGATGGCTCCGGCCGAGGAGAAAAGAGCAACTGGAGGAAGGTAACAGCGGCCGTGTGGAGACCAGCCGGGAGGCATACCAGTATTCAGAGCAAAAACATGACGGCAGCTCAGAACAGAGTGCTGGTAAGAAAGAGGGAGAGGAGCGGATAGATGCCCAGTACATGTAGGAGGATTTAAGTCTGGAAATGACTCCAACTAATAAAAATAATTGGGGGGAAAATAAATAAAATAAATCTATACATGGAAGTATCCCCCCCCCCAAAAAAAATAAATAAATTTGGAAATGAGGGGAAATGGATGGATGGTGGTGCCATGGATTAAGGTAGGGAGCAGCAGGAAACAGAGAGGTTTGGAAGAGAACATCACATACTGGTTGGGGAATGTCAAGTCCCAGGTGCCTTTGAGACAAGAAAGAAGGACGTCCACCTGGCTGTTGGGTATAAGCTCTAGGGCTCAGCGATGACTAAGCCAGAGGGCTAAATATGAGTCATTAGTGGTCAGGTAGATAACACTGAAACCATGGACATGGATGAGATCATTATGAATATAATATAAATGTTCACATACAAAGCACCTCAAATGCTATGGGACACAGATTGGTGTTAATAAATCTTACCTCCCTCCCTCCTTCCTTCTCTGTCCTTTGAATAGTAAGATGGTGAGTGAGTTTGGGCAAACCCCCCGGGAAGCTGGTTCCTGAGGAGGGAGAAATGAGCCAGTCCACCACTTCTAGCTGCTCTTCTGGTCTCCCCAGGACAAGGTCTAGGTTCCAAATAGCTCTTTGAAAGAAGAGCAATACACCTTTCTCATGACTTCTGAACCCTGAAGCCCTCCCAACTCTCTGCTTTTTAAACGAGGTGTTTCTGTGACAGACAGACCACAAAGGTGAAACCGGATTTGCAGAATAATTCCCTCTTCAACGTGAACTTCAGCTGGGCCTCAGGGGGAAAGGCAGGAGGGAACACAGAAGGTTCCTTGACGGTGCCTGTCGGGAGCAGGAAGGGGAATCTGGTGGGTTTGGTGACCTCTGCACCAGAGATAATTTTGCATAAAATTTTGGAAGTGTCTAGAGGAGCATCTTAAACTTACCAGAATTGTAATGAGGGAAATGAGGCAAAACTCTATTCAGCTTTGAAATATGTGCTGTAACGTCACGGGGCTACAGGGTTAAGTCTCCTCTTCCTATTTAGAGGAGAAGGGGGAGATTCCCATCCAGTCATCCCAGCAAGCCTAGTGGGTTCTGGAAAAGCTCTATTTTTCTATGTGTGTGACATCTTTCATTTCTTCCTTCCATCAATTTGACATTTCACTGATAGACTAAAGCATTTTTCCCCAGTGCCCATTAGTAAGTTTCAAGGGCATGTCCACATAGTATATAGAAATAATAGATGGGTCATAGGAATTTCCGAAGAAATCATCCCAAGTTCTGTTCTAATTTAAACCAGGAAAGTGATGACACAATGGGTATGTCAGCAAAATCTTAAGATAAAATTATCTCCTTCTAATTTACTGTGGTGTGACTTCTGGACTTTTTCAATACAGTGTACTGATCAAATACCACTTTTAAGGTGCAAAATTGTTAAGACAGCTAAAATGATATTCATTCCCTAACTATGCCGAGAACGTTTGAGTCCTTTTTCCCTATTACTATCAGAATAAAAATAAAGGTATCCAGCAGTATTCTAAATGTCATGCTTCAAAGCTCTGAGACAGTTTCTTCTGACACCTGATTGACAGATTATGGCTTTTGGATATCCATCAAATTAATAGATTATGACTTTTTGAAGCCAGAAACTATGTGATTATTGCCATATTCTATCTTTAAAGAGATAACTTATTCTTTGTCATCCATTTATGTCTCAGAAGGCAGCCCCCGTCCCACCAACACATACATATCATAATTATAAATAATTCAGTTCCTCCTTTCTTTTTTTTTTCATTCCAGTATGCCCCCATTTGAACATCCACAAAATAATTCACTTTGAAAAAATGTTAGCTTAAGAGATAGCTGACACATCTCATATTTCTCAATAATGTTTTGCAAATTTAAATATTCACCATCTATGCAATCCCTGGTGAGAGTTCCCCTCTGGTTTTATGTGTCTGATCCAAGAATTTCTCTGGAGCGGATTTAGGAATATAAGAATCAAGGTATTTTCAAGTCCGGGTACTTGGCTCTGCTACCACTAACTAAGGATTTCAATTTTGACAAAGTGGAGACAGAGGGACAAAGAGGTTGTCCTAACTATCTGGAGAACTGCTGATACTTTTCATGCCCCTTTATTTGTTTAGACCTCCAGTTCATCTCAAATACCTTAAATAAGAGATGAAAACCAAGTGAGCCAATCGCATAAGTTGAAGAGCAATCTCTGGTCTGAGCTAAAGAAAGAGATTTTTATAAAGACAATTCAGAAAGGGGTGAGATTTACACTGTCAGTCATGCCAACGGAGATGGGTAGCTTTCCAAAACTGATGCAAGATGGTCACAGTGTCACCAAAAGGGTCAAGGTTTATTGAACCGGAGTAGGATCTCCTGCTAACTTCCCTCTTGTTACAAGTGAAAGCCTGTTTGCCATTCCGATCATGAGGATTTTAGGGCTGAACCTTCAAAAGTATGTTCTTAAAGGGGAAGAAAGGCACAAACAGAAGAACCAACCTAAGCAGCTCTGCTCTTCCTCCTCGAGCCCTGGGGTGTGCCTTTGGAAGGTTTGAAAGCAAAAGACATCTTTTGTTCTGTTGACTCTTTCAACACACCAAGCTGACCCACACAGCAGAGAGGCATGTAAGAGAACATGGCCAGATGCACGTAGACTTAGAAGGCCTCAGTTTGAGAGGATTTGGAGTTGCTGCCCATCCAGTTGCCTCTGTTACTGATGCTCCCACACTGGATCACGAACTTCTGTGCAGATGTCAGGAGCCCACGCCAGCGGCAATGACTCTGTGAAGCCTCCCTCAATCCACTCTAACATGAACACTCTTCTCCCTGCCCCAGCACATACCATGCTTAGAGCTCTGTTATACTTGATTTTCAACTTCATGTTTAATACAATTTCTTCAAGGGGACATTTCCCAATTCAGAATAAAAACCTTTCCATTGTGCTCCCTCCTTCTCCCCTTTGTAACCTCCATGGCTCCTGAAATGATTTACCTAATATTACCATCTCTGCTGGGTTGGAGTTCCACCAGAGCCGTGTATATCTTGTTGACCACTGAAAGCATGGTACCCAGGGAAGTGCCTGGGTTACAGAGCTCAACAAATACTTGCTGCACTGAAAATTTGAATTCCCAGACTCCCCTGGTCGCCCAGTGGTTACAAATCCACCTGCCAATGCAGGGCACATCTGTTTGATCCCTGGTCTGGAAAATTCTACATGTGGGGCATCTAGCATCGTGTGTCATAACTACTGGGCCCGAGTGCCCTGGCACGAAGTTCAGCAAGTGTTTGAATGAATGAACGCATTGCTGAATAAAGGACAGAAGAAAGGAACAGAAGCTGTGGGGAGAAACAATAGGAAGAGGAAGTTAATCAACCACCTATATCTACCAAATTCTTACTCAGAGCTCAGGACCAGGTGCTTTACAATGAGGGAGGACACAAGATGTAAAAATGCCTCCTTTCTTAAGTGAAATGTGAAACACTTACCTACCAAGAAAGTCCCAAGGATGATTATGGAAACTAGGAAATCAGTAATTCAATAGGACTGTTTGGCGGAGATTGGAACTGAGGCTTATAAGAGACATCCTCTAAAGCAGATAAAAGAGGAAACAATAGGAGTCAGTGGCTGATTACCTGGGGTGTGGGTAGGAAAGTGGGTAGGACATGTGGGCAAAGGGATCGGGAGCCAGCTGAGAGTCAAAGGAGTCAAGCATGACACTGGGCATTCTGACTCTGGGTGATTTCAAGACAATGATATCAGTGGTTACGGAGGACTAAAACTGACCTTGCAGAGTAACCATCGCATACTGATGTACTAAGTTAAGGTGTTAAGGTGACAGTTTATAAGTTAGAGCTTAGAGAAAAATCAGAATAGAGAAATAGATGAATGAATCCAGTGCACAATAATATTAGCTACCATTTACTGAGGGTTGATGATGAGCATGATACTCTGCTAAATGGATCACACACATTATCTCAGGTGATTCTTACCCAAAAGAGTATTGTTATTAGTCCTATTTTAGTGCTGTTTTGCAGATAAGAAAACTGACACTTAAGAAATTAAGTAATGTGCCAAAAGTCACACAATTTAGAAAGTTACAGAGTTAGAATTTGAATACAGATCTGCCCACTTCAAAGTCTTAGTTCTTAACTTAAGCACTGAAAAGCAAGGGAGAGAGCATCTCAGGAGTGAGGACATTCTTTCCAAAATAGGTGTTAGTGGCAGGCGAGGCAGGGGTGGAAGCAGGAAGGTATCCGGAGAAATTCCTCCTTCTTCAGGGAGGCACATATAAAGGACACTTAGAGGAAGCGGGCCTTCTCAGGTACATAATTTCACTCACTTTTGGACATATCTGCCTATAGAAGTGAAAGAAGTGTTAGTCGCTCAGTCGTGTCCGACTCTGCAA
Organism: Muntiacus reevesi; assembly: GCF_963930625.1. Taxonomy (NCBI): domain Eukaryota; kingdom Metazoa; phylum Chordata; class Mammalia; order Artiodactyla; family Cervidae; genus Muntiacus; species Muntiacus reevesi. The sequence goes on along the minus strand of NC_089250.1, from coordinate 222,662,091 downwards.
CCCTGTGGACTATAGTCCACCAGGCTTCTCTACCCATGGAATTCTCCAGGCCAGAATCCTGGAATAGATTTCCATGCCCTTCTCCAGGGAATCTTCCCAACCTAGATATCAAACCCAGGTCTCCTGCATTGTAGGCAGGTTCTTTACTATCTGAGGCACCAGGGAAGCCCCCCTGCTTATATTAGAGTAGTATACTTATCTCCTCTTGTATAAAGCAATAGGTCATGAATGGAAAAGAAGCCCTAAGGAAACTCTGAAGGTAAAAACCAATATCTTTACAAACCTGGATATGGATCTAAGAAACTGAGTTCTAGAAAGCTTATATATTTAGATTTCAGTTGGGTCATAAAGATTAGCATTTTTATCAGAGTCTGGATAGAAGATTATGGGCAGATTACGGTACTTGAGTAACACTTAAAGGTTAGTGATAAAAAAAAACACACCTATGGATCTTATAACTATTTTTATGAAGTTTGTTTTAAAGATTTATGTGTTTTGATATTGGATATATTTTCTTTAAAAGTTGATTGTAAAACTTTTGATTGAATATTTGTAAAGGAAGTCTCATAAACATGGTTTTGCTCAGGAAGTTACCATGTTGAATATCAGGGGAAAAAACAGGGCTTGCTGATTGGCTCATGTGACCAAGGAACAATACCACTACCTGGTGACAATGTGTACAAGACAATATGGTAGCAAAAATGAGCCTTACGTTCTGAAAAGTGCAGAAAGCGGAAGTTGCTCAGTCGTGTCTGACTCTTTGAGATCCCATGGACTGTATAGTGGCCAGAATACAAGAGTGGGTAGCCTCTCCCTTCTCCAGGGGATCTTCCCAACTCAGGGATTGAACCCAGGTCTCCCACATTGCAGGAAGATTTTTTACCAGCTGAGCCACAAGGGAAGTCCATTCTGAAACAAGACCATAAAACATCCTTCTGTGTTCCCCTTCTGCTCCTTGCCGCTTGTGACTTATACAGTTGTGTTCTTTTCTCATTTACTTAGAGGAAATTTATTGCAATGGTAACAGAGTGTTAGCTTTGGCATTGGACAGACTTGGGTTCAACTTTGAGCAGAATCAATCTCTGGCTTCATGACCTCCTTTAACTTCATCCTAACGCTCACAAAAGGCTGAGGAGAGGATTTAATGAAGTCATATATGAAATGTGCTTCACACAGTGTCTGGCACACAGTGAAACAACACATGATAACCATCATCATATTATTGATATTGTTACTATCACTGTTATCTGTGAGAGGAGACCCTGGGAAGCAGACCCACCTCAGCAATACTGTGCCTCCAGGAGTATAAACAGTAACAGTCATGGGAGAAATGTTTTGTTTATATCTCAGGTACTAAACAGCTGTTACTACATATTAGGACCAGATGTTCTGAAATGATATGCAACATTATGCTCAATTCTAACTTTTACTGAATTGCCTGGTGATGAAAAATGACTACTGAAGGAGACAATTTATTAAAGGGCAATCCATGGATGTGTCTTTAAGTTTCCTACCCAACTACCCTAGATTATGTGCCAGTCTATATACCCAGCACACTGCAAAAGTTTGGCCCATTCTGAGAATCCATTGGAAGCTCATCCCCTAGTCATAGCCCACTTGTCTTTTTACCTACCAGGCCTGTGTGCGTCTGTCCTGCGGCAGCAGGTATAGCAAACCTGGGCCGAATACGGTTACACAACCTTCAACCTCAGGCTTCCTTGCACATGTGAACTTTTCATTAATGCCAGAGTCACTGTTGCTTTTGATTTCAAGTGACTTCTTATCTCATTTCACACTCATATGTGCCCAAAGGAGAATCCACTGGGGGAAAGGGTAGAAAAGGAAGAATAAAGATAGCTCTAAGTTGTTTCCTCTTAACATCAGGCCACAGTGCTCCTGTTCTATCTCTCCTATGAAATCTTCAGGTTATTTCCTGATCCCTCCAGATGACTTTCAAATGTTCTGATTAGGGGAGAATTTGCAATTCAACATGCGGTCAAATACTTTGGTGGTAGCTGGTAAATCCCGCTTTTGCTTTATTAAATCTCTCCAATAAATTCCCAGGCACAGTGAGTAAGCAGGGCAGCCAGAAGCCCATATACTCAGAAACTCAAGAAACCCAGGCCGGACCTCCAACTCTGCTACAAGCGGCAATTGCACAACAGGGGCTGTTTTCCCATTGGTATTTGCTCCTGAAAAGCAGGTCAAGAATGAAGGGCGTGTAATGACTTCTCTTTATTTTTTAAAGTAAAGATGTACAAACTGCAAGAATTTTCCATGCTGAGAAAACAAAACACATCTCTGCCAAAGGGGCCAGGGGAAATATTTAATACTTAAGCTGCTTATAGAGACCCATTTGTCAACTCCCTAACTAGAGTTCATGACATTTGTCTTTGCAAGACTACTAAGTGGGCTGGGATACATCTCACTAGAGAGAGTGATGATGGGAGAGCAAATGGTTCTGTCCAATTATATATGCTTAATTGCTCTGGATTCTAGAGGGCATACTCGTATGGAAAAGGTTTGCCTACTAATCACAAAAGAAGAAACAGCATCTTAATTTGGTGGCTTTACATTGGGTGATATTACAATTAGTTACAAAGTCAAATAAGTTATCTATGATGCTTTTAATGAGAAACATTTAAGTCCTTCTGGAATTTTTCCAGTCAAATTAATTCTGAGAACTGAAGAAAGTATCACAAGTAATGTTATCAGAATTACAATTACACGAGTACTAGAATGTGTCACTTAAAAGGTTCAATGGGTAGGTCCTAAAAGGCCCACTATTTTCTCTGTAGGTTTTATTAATGTGGTTGTGAATAAGATATATCGTACATGTGTCCCTTTCTCAGGAGCTTTGATAGGGCAATATGATCTATTAGGCTTGAAAGACCAGGACAGGTTCTGACTGCCCTACAGCGGGCATCTGAGGGACCCATCCTTGGATCTGAGATTCAGTTTTATTCAACACGCTGTCTCCCTGTCTAACCATGCCGCAAAGGTTCTGAACAGGAATAGCTCCTGAGAGGTGCCCCGTGGTCGGCAGTGGGTTTCCTGCCACACCCCTGGGAAACAGTGCTCATGCTTGAGCCTCAGAAAGCCCTAAAAGTGAGTCTTAGGTTTGATGATGAGGCTCATCCACAGCCTATGGGTCCAGCTGGTGCAGCCCCTTTGATGTGGGCAGTAATGAGAGCAATGAACAAACCTAGTCAGGGAGCCACTGTGCTGGGCACACCACGGACACCTCTCATTTAAACTTCCAAACCTCTAGCATCATAACAGGCACTGTCACCACCTCCACTTTCCATGGGGGGGAAACTCATGTCCAGAGGAATTCTGGACCTTGCTAATAGTACAGAGAGGCACGGGTCTGACCACAAAGCGAGGGCGCCTATTCCCTTGTGGCCCAGCCACTCCTTGGCCTTCCCTGTTCCCTCCCAGGCGGTGTGCTGGACCGCGGCTGAGAGTGCACTGGGGGCTGAACTGCTGCTGACCCTCAGGGCAGTAGTTCCCAAACTCCACTGCACACCAGAATCTCACGGGAAGTTTGTCAGGATACAGATGCCTGCGCCCCATCCTGCGGAATTCTGAATCTGTAGGCCAGAGGTAGAGCCCCCCAGGTCTCTTCATTTCTCATACAAACCACCCTAAGGGATCCTGAAGCACACGGTCCAGACCCTGCTTAAGGCAAAAGCACTGCATGCAGGGCTGGTCCTGGGTTGTAGCTTTAAGGAGAAGAACTGTGTCCTCTGTCCCCTGAGCGCTTCACTGTCAATTTCTTTTGTCCTTTTCAGAATGAAGGCAGGTCCACTAGAACCAATATTAGACTTGGCAATGTGTCTTAGGAGCCCTTTAATTATCAGTGGGTCTGACACCTCTCTGGGGTTGGCAGTTCTTGTCAACTCTGCTTTCCCATCTGGACAGCAACACTCACCTTGTGATCGGGGCTCGTGGGACACAGGGAACCACCACATCTTAGATGCCAAGATTCAGGGCAGTCGTTGAACAGCGAAGCAACAAGCCCATGGTTGGTGTGCTGCCTCTCTAGACTCTTCACAAACTCCCTGGGTAGCTGGGCCCTGTCTCCCCTGGGGGCGTGAGCCATCCTATAGGATCGACTTCGTATTCAGGGTAGCAGGCGTACAAATGAGCTCTGTAGACTCAGAGCGCGGCCCTAGTAATGGTGTAGCAATAGACGGAGTAACATTCAAGTAGAGACGAGAACCTGTGTTCATATTAGGTCAGCCAGACAAATACAGGTGTTTCTGAAAAAACTGTATTAGGCTTTAACTTATCTCATTTCGAGACAGCTTTGAAAGTAGAGCATAAAAGATTGAAAAGGCTCCCTAACAACAGTCATGAAATGCCTGCTGCGGCAGGGCAGAGGCACTGAGAAGTCAGGAAAGTAGTGAGCGGTAGTGAGCTGCGGGGGCGTGGACTGGGGGTGATGGTGACTGTGATTTCAAGGCTGTCTCAGACTCAGGTACACACACTGCAGAGCCCCCAGGACCTGACTTGTGCCTGCTCCCACAGCTGCGCAGCTCTGGCCAGCGTCAGGGCGGGCAGTGTGACATCGCCCAGCTGCTGTCCAGCCTAGGAGCCTCTCACCTCCTGCCCTAGAGTTCCTTCTTGACTCTGCTGTGATCCAGAGAACTTACCTTTGAAGGGGAGCTTGGCTGCCTTCTGAAGTGGCTCTATTATTTAAAATACCCAAAAAGGTTTTGCAACAAATAATGACATCCCTTCTCCAAGCATACAGCTGATGGCAGGCACTTAGAAAGACACCTGAAGGCAAACAGACCCCAACTTCCCTGAACAGGCTCCCCAGCAGTTTTCTCTGACAAAATCAGTGTTCAGTGGCTGAAGGCAGAAAGGTACATTGTGACACTAGCCAGAGTTCAGAATCGTAAGCACCATAGGTTATTCCCTCTCCTACAGGCTCTGGGAGACTTTAAGGAGATTCATACACACAATAGATACAGTAGATAAGTTATGTACAGTCACTGTGATCAGTGTATTAGCAAACAGTGAGCCAACACTCCTGGTGGAAATACAGGGTTAGGTTTCTCCTATTAGTCTCTGGTCACAGCATTTCTGTCAGCCAATCAATGTACAACCTTGTTTTAGGTGTTTCTGTTTAAAGACAACTTATCTAATGTATATTGTTGAATCGTTAACATTGAGCTCATGGCCAACAGCACGGTAACTCTCATCTGACTGAAACTCATCTAACACTTTCTCCCTGAGGTACATCACAGCTTTCTGTGCTTGGGGATACTAGACAGCGCTTCAGTATGACACTTGTGGGCCATTTTAAACAGCAAAACTGCCAACCAAGAGCACAAAAGTGCAACAACAAAAAAAGGCACTAAATACCACAGTGAGAACATTTGCGTGCAGTATGAGAGCTGCAGCAAGAAGGCAGAGTGTCACCTTGCTGACACGAGGGACATGCATGCCAGATGACTCAAATTCTTCACAGCTCTGTGTGTCTGCAGATGACGACGAAAATGGTTTGGGTGTCGCAAAGCATTTTAGTGAGTAGGCGAATTCACAAGTACAGAACCCTCAGATGATAAAGATCAAATCTGCATGTATGAATGTGGGTGCAAATATGTGTATGCATATATATATATATTATATATGTATACACATATTTACATATATACATACATAATACACATGTATATGCATATATGTGAATAAAGCACTTTAGCCTAGTTTCTGTACCATACTTAATTGAAACATACATTATATTATTTCACATAAAAATCTGTCACTAGCCCAAAGTAAATCTTCGTTTTCACGAACTAAACAAACAAGAAATTGTAAGTATGTTTAATAGAGATTAACAACATTTTTTTTCTCTTTGAGAAAATTGAAAAAACAATCACACATAGAGAGTAAGGCTGCCTTAAGGAAGCATGTAAGAAAAAGTGCAGATCCTTTCTCCCTACCATCAAAATGGAAACACTTCCAGCCTTCTCCCTCAGGAAGCGAAGCAGCAGAGTTAGGGCTGACTTCTCTTACCCACCTACTGTGCTGACAGGACCCCAGGGTCGTCCAGGGCTCACTGGCTGGCACACTGCACAGGGCAGCACTGAGCTCTCAGTCTCAAGCACCAGGCGCTTGGCATGAGCATGCCACTTAGCTTGTACAGACCACTGTCAGGGACCTGAAGCAAGAGCAGGACATGCAGCAGGAAACGCACGCCCTCCAGGGACATTCCTTTCATTTGGGGAGAAGACACGCGTCCACAGGAAGCACAGGTGTAGCAGATTGCTTTGCAGGGCCGTGGTGTCAATGGGTGCTAATACTTCGTAGCATTTACTGAGTGCCAAGCACTCCCTTACTTCTCCCTTCCACTTTGAGCAACCACCCCACGAGGTACGAGCTAGTGATACTCTAGCTTCCCCACAAGGAGACTGAATTTCAAAGGTCAAGGGACTCTGTCCAGGACCTGCAGTTATAGGAGCAGAAGAGCATCCAGAAGAGTTCAAGTGACTCATAACCCACAGGAGAACATCTATGATGCTGGATCACAGAAGAGAATTTCTGAAAGAAAGCAGAGAGTATTTCCTCTCCAAGTCCATGCTTTATTCACAAAGTACATGAGTTGGCAGAGAAATACATGTCCTAGAACAGGAAGAATAAGGGCACCTCACACCCACCCACACATGCACACACGCACACAATTTTAGCACTTTTACACCAGTCTGGAAGATATCTTTTTGTTCCTCTCCTAAATAGAAGAGAAGCCCTCCCTGACCAGCTTGCGTCTGTGGTTGAATATGCTTCCCAGGTGCTATCTGACATTTAAGCCCAGTGTACTTCTGTCATCCCAGAGCAGAGGCTTCTAGAGACTCACCCAAAGATTAATAGTAAAAGGTTCTCAGAATTGATTATAAAGTGCATTTGTCTCCCTCCCAGAATAGAACATTTGAGATGAGAAGGGCATGCCTGGAGGTGTGTCTCAAGAACAACAGGGATGGATTTGCACTGGATCAGCCCCTTTATCCTTCCATGATGCCCCTACCTAACAAGCCATCTGGTCGACCCCACTCAGGTGGCCTCATTAACCAGGCTTTAACCAACTAACATCCCAAGGAGATAAATCTCTCTATTCATGTTTTTAAATTGTCTTCACAGGTTATCATCAAATTAATCTCTTTTTAAGTACAAAAGTAATGTATTCTCTTTGAAATATATTCAGATAATATATCAGTGGTAAAAATAAAAAGCAAAGCTCTATGCTTTCCATCTCAAGACAATTACTACTTACAACTTAGTATCATTACACTCTTTTACCTACACTAACACAAAAAAGTATGTGTGCACATAATACCTTTTTTTAGTTAAAATTAATATAAAATTTTGTAATTTGTTTATATACAATGCACAACACAGGCCTTTTCACATCAGAATGTCTGTATCAACCTCGTTCTTCTGAGAATAGGCAGAATAATCAATTATCAGGACACACCACCAATTATCTAACCCAGCATTACCCATCAGGTTTCTGTGATGATATCCTGTATTTGGACTGTATAACCTGGCAGCCACTGGTCACATGAAGCTGTTGAGTACCTGAAATGTGCCTCATGAGGCAGAGGGACTGAACCATTCATTTCTCACTTTCTGTAATTTGATTAATTAGAATTTAAAAGCAGTCACATGTGGCTAGCAGCTACTCTACTGGACAGTGCAGATTTAATGAGTCCCCTAATTGAAGGGCATACATTAGTTTTTCCTAAATTATCTCCATTAGATATTCTGATGGGATGCATATCTGTGTGTGTGTGTGTGTGTGTGTGTGTGTGAATATCTGAGTTCATTATTCCATAATTGAGGTTTCCCCCAATACTGTGTATTCTCTTTTAATAAAAAGCCGGTTTCCTATAAACTGCATTCATTTGATGGAATAAAAGGCAGATGTGCCCGTATATTTGCTGCTAACGAGCCTTGAGGCACAGAGCCTCCTATATGCATCAGCCTCCTGTGTGGAGGTGCACAGCCCTGAAGCAACCAAACAGGCTGGACCTTCTACAAGGTGCTACTGCTGATAGCTAGGCTTTCACCAAGGAGGTACCGGTGCTAATCTCCCACTTGGGAAGAAGGGTCTTCTGGCTGCCTGGCATGAATGAGCTGGCAGCAGCTTCTTCACTCGGTGTGTCCAATATGGTATCATTAATAGTCCTCATACTAAAGCCCACCAAGCAATATTTTAGGTTGTTTCTTAATGTTCCTCAATTACCCATTCCTATCTGTTCCTGCCCATCCCCAGAAAAGCATAAATAAGGCACTTGGCTGCAGCTCATGTAATTAGGCTGTGACCAGAGCTAATCTGTTGCAGTGGATGAAGTGTGTGTCCTCGGGACTATCTCTCACTACAACATGGGGAGGGAGACCTTGATGCCAACCTCACTGGATCAGCATTAACAATGAGCTGATGTTGGAGTGGGAAGAGAGGAGGCAAAGGAAACAGACAGCTGTATCCCTCCAGCATGAAACACCACATCGGCCCCTGGGCAGTCATCACACACTCAGCCCCTGCCTCCAGGACTGCTTTGAAGGGACCACTGTCATGTTCCTGGGAAGGAAGAAGATGGTGGGTGTTTGGTTTGTTTTTATGACTTCATCAATGAACTTAACATAATTTTTTAACCTAATGAATATTAAATTCTAACAAGTTATATCCTTCCAAAGGCTCTTCTCATCTTTGTTCACATCCACATATATTTTTCTTTTATAGCTGGAACAAAATTGTAGCAGCATCAACAGACCTCTAAATAAAGCAAGGGAAAAAAAATCACCCACGATGCTGAAACCCCTACAAATCAAACTGTTTTCATTTTACTGTGCTCCCTTTCTGTCTTTGTTCATGTGTATACATAATTTATGTCTGAAACTGCTCTGGTGATTTTGGTTCCTGGTATGCAGCAAAGGGCTTAAATATAACTCAACCCTCCAGCAGATTTTCTTCTGGGCCCTAGGCCCTCTTATTTCTTCTGCTTCTCCCTGGCCTCTGACCACTTCTGTTTGCCAGGTTTAGCTCTAAGATTAATCCCTGTGTCCCTTGGGACCACAGCTGGATTGACTTCCTCTGGCCAACTGTTTGTACTTTGTGGATTTCCCCTGGCCTTTGCAGGCATGGTAAAGTCCACACTGGGTATTTTCAGCAGATGATCATTATTATTGACGGTTCTTCTTGTGCCATATTTGATTGTTAAATATTTAAAATATCATCCCTGATATACCATGTTCATCTGCATTGATTTTATTCGCTTTTGACACCCAGTTTCCATGTCCCCACATTTGGTTGTTGTGGTTGTGTCTGCCAGACTCCTGTTTCTCCTTGGGTTCCTCGCTCTAGATAAGCCGGTACAGTCAATTCATCAAGGTTCCCTGGCTCCTATGATTTCTAGGACTCCATTTTGCTCACCTCCCTTTTCTCTGTGGCTTCTTCTGAACACAGAACCTCAGGCAAGCTGGTTGCAATCTGTCAGACAAATGCAGTCTTACTTTCTGCTTTTCAAACGTAACATAACTTTTCCAAATGCTGCCATATAAGCCTCCCAGTTACAATTTTTTTTTTTATTGAATGAATGTTTCATAACTTCTTATGTATTCTCCTAAAGCAATGGTTCTCACTGGGGAGCAACTTTGCACCGCCCCGTGACTGGAAGACACTTAACTACGTCTGGAGACACTTCTGGTTGCCACAGGTTGGGAGATCCAACTGGCATTAAGTGGGTCAAGGCCAGGGATGTTTTGAGACATCCTACAATGCACAGAACAGGCTCTACCATAAAAAATCATCATGCCCAAAATGATGACAGTGCTAACCCTGCCCTAACGTTACACATTCAGATTTTTGCAGGCTTTTGTCATGCCATTTTCATAAGTCTGCAAGTCCATTTTACTCATTGTTATATTCCCAGTGCCTCACACACTACCTGATCTATGGTGTGCTCTTGAGAGCAGAGTGTTTTATTTCTTTGGGAGTATTTTTTTTTTTTTAAGAAAATTCCCATAGAGAAGTTTGCATTCATGCAAATGGTTTTTATATGTTTACCACAGTTAGTATACACACTTTCCTTTCATGTAAGTTGCATTTACTTGCTTTTTTGTATCAACTTCCACTTGGGAGTGTACTACATGATGCCCTTGTTAATAACTTTGCAGAAACACACACAGATAACACATAAACTCTGCTAGTGCACTGCTCTGCCATGGCCTTGCTTCTGCCACCCTCCTGCCAATGCCAAGACCATCTTTCCATTGTTATGACTAATGTTTATTTATACTTGTTTATAAATTATGTGTTTCCACCTTTGGGATAATTTCTACAAGGTTGATAGTGAGCATTCTGATTCAAGTGCTTTAAAAAGTAAGAAAGGAGTACGAAGACCAGGGTCATATGGAGAAGTTACATCATCGAGATGCTGAAAAAAAAGTGATGGAGTTTTATCAACACTTAGGAACTGTTAGCAGCTATGCATGGTGTTTTCTTCTGGCATCATTTTTTATAAAATAGGGGTAATATTCAGTTCAGTCAGTTCAGTTCAGTCGATCAGTCATGTCCGACTCTTTGCGACCCCATGAATCGCAGCACGCCAGGCCTCCCTGTCCATCACAAACTCCCGGAGTTTACTCAAACTCATGCCCATCGAGTCGGTGATGCCATCCAGCCATCTCATCCTCTGTCATCCCCTTCTCCTCCTGCTCCCAATCCCTCCAAGCATCAGGGTCTTTTCCAATGCGGCAACTCTTCGCATGAGGTGGCCAAAGTATTAGAGTTTCAGCTTCAGCATCAGTCTTTCTAATGAACACCCAGGACATTATTATCAAATAGGGAAAGGAATATGTCAAGACTGTATATTGTCACCCTGCTTATTTAACTTATATGCAGAGTACATCATGAGAAACACTGGGCTGGATGAAACACAAGATGGACTCAAGATTGCTGGGAGAAATATCAATAACCTCACATATGCAGATGACACCACCCTTATGGCAGAAAGCAAAGAACTAAAGAGCCTCTTGATGAAAGTGAAAGAGGAGAGTGAAAAAGTTGGCTTAAAATTCAACATTCAGAAAACTAAGATCATGGCATCTGGTCCCATCACTTCATGGCAAATAGAAGTGGAAATAATGGAAACAGTGACAGACTTTATTTGGGGGGCTCCAAAATCACTGCAGATGGTGACTGCAGCCATGAAATTAAAAGACAGTTGCTCCTTGGAAGAAAAGTTATGACCAAACTAGGCAGCATATTAAAAAGCAGAGACATTACTTTGACAACAAAGGTCCATCTAGTCAAAGCTAAAGTTTTTCCAGTAGTCATGTATGAATGTGAGAGTTGGACTGTAAAGAAAGCTGAGTGCTAAAGAGTTGATGTTTTTGAACTGTGGTGTTGGAGAAGACTCTTGAGAGTCCCTTGGTCTGCAAGGAGATCCAACCAGTCAATTCTAAAGGAAATCAGTCCTGAATATTCATTGGAAGGACTGATGCTGAAGCTGAAACCCCAAAACTTTGGCCACCTGATGTGAAGAACTGACTTATTTGAAAAGAAACTGATGCTGAGAGGGATTGAAGACAGGAGGAGAAGGAAAGGACAGAGGATGAGACGGTTCGATGGCATTATCGACTCAATGGACATGAGTTTGAGTAAATTCTAGGAGTTAGTGATGGACAGGGAAGCCAGGCGTACTGCAGTCTATGGGGTCACAGTCAGACATGGCTGAGCAACTGAACTGAACTGAAATATTACTTATCACACATCAGTGGCAAGCTCCCATTTGCAGCTGCTATAAACTAACAAGAGATGATGGCCAGGAGGAGGTCAGATGCAACACAACACAATAGAGAATGCTTTGGGAGCCATGATCAGAGCAGTCTAAGAAAACTCACTCCCTGGAGACCCTTCTTTGGAACTAATTAGTCTGAATATGAAGGATACAATCAAAATAGAATTACAGAATCCTCACCATATACACATACACTAAAGGAAAAAGATAATTTTTTCCATAGAACTTTCTTTTGTTAAGCATCTATTTAATACTAGTTGTTGTGAATATGAAGAGAAACAAACACACAGAGCATACATTCAAATGAAGACAGATAATCATGGCAAACCATCATTTCATCCACCATGTACTGGGTGGAGTCCTAAACTGTTTACGTATAATTTAATCCTCACAATCACCCTTTGGGATCAGTTATTATTACTTGATAAATGTAGAAACTGAGACACAGAGAGGTTAGATAACTTGCCTGATTTCAATCACCTAATATGCAATAGAGGTCTAATCTAAACTTAGGCAGCCTACCCACTCTTAATCATTGAGCTATACTCTCTCTTGACAGGTGAGAAAGAAGTAAGTGTATTAAAAAGCAACCAAGATAGGATTTATCCCAGGTATACAAGTTGGATTAATATGCAAAAGTCAATGAATGTAACCCATTCACACAAACAGGTTGAGAAACTAAATCACATGATCATATCAATAAACACAAAAGAAAGCAATGGAGAGAAGACAATCTTTTCATCAAAGACTATCCAGCTGAAACAACTGGATACCTACACGCAAAATATCAAATCTAGATACATATCTTACATTCTTCACCAAAACTAACTCAAAAATGAATCAGAGACCTAAATGAAAAACACAAATCTATAAAATTTCTAGAAGATAACATAGAAGAAAAGCAGATGGCCTTGGGTATGGAAATGACTTAGACATAACACTAAAGGTAAAAAAATAAATAAATAAATAACACCAAAGGTATACTCCAAGAAAGAGTTGATAAGCTAGGCTTCATTAACATTACTTCTGTTCTGCAAAAGATACTGTCAAGAGAATGAGAAAGTAATCAGCAGACTGGGAGAAAATACTTACAAAAGATATTTCATAAAGGACTATTATCCAAAATATGCAAATACCTTTTTAAAATTCAATAATAAGAAATTAAACAATGCAATTAAGAAATGGGCCAAAGATATTAATAACACTTCACCAAAGAAGATATACAGATGGCAAATAAGCACATGAAGAGATACTCAACATTATATGTCATTAGGAAAATGCAAACTAAAACAACATTGAAATACCACTGCACGTCTATTAGAATGGGCAACATTCAAACCACTAACAACATCAAATGCTGATGAAGATATGGAGTAACAGGAACTCTCACTGCCAGTTTGGAAGACAATTTGGCAATTTCTTACAAAATTAAACAAACCACATGATCCAGCAATGGCACTCCATGTTATTTCCCTAAAGAACTGGAAAACATATGCCCATGCAAACCCCTCCCCCTACACACACATAATAGCTTTATTCATAATTGCCAAGATTTGGAGGCAAGCAAAATGTCCTTTAGTAGGTGAATGGTTATAAGTTGTAGTACATCTAGACAATGGAGTATTATCCAACAATAAAAAGAAATGAGCTATTAAGCCATGAAAAGACATGGCAGAAATGTAAATACACATTACCAAGTGAAAAAAAGCCAATCTGTAAATGTATGACTCTAATTATATGACATTCTGGAAAAGGCAAAACTGTGGAGATGGTTAAAGGATCAGTGGTTGTCAGGGATAGGAAGTTAGGCGGGATAAAAAGGCAAAGCACAGAGGATTTTTAGGGAAGTAAAACATTCCATAGGATACTAAAATAACAGATATATATGATTATATATTTGTCAAACCTGTATAACATATAATACCAAGAGTGAACCTGAAGTAAACTGTGAACTTTGAGTGATAATGATGTACCTATTTGGGTCCATCAATGATAACAAATGCATCAGTCTGCAGTGGGAATTGAGCAGTGGGGCAGGCTGTGTGTACATGGAGGCAAGGAATACACACAAAACCTCTCTACCTTCCTCTCAAGTTTGCTGTGACTTAAAACGGCTCTTTAAAATAAAATTTATATAGAAAACAAACTTACAGTTACCAAAAGGGAAAGGGGAGTGGGGAAGAGATAAATTAGGAGTTTAAGATTAACGGATACATACTATCGCAAAGAGTCGGACACGACTGAGCAACTGAACTGAAATGAACTACTATTTATGTAAAACAAATGAACAAGGTCCTAATGTATAACACAGGGGACTATATTCAATATCCTGTGATAATGTATAATGGAAAAGAATATGAAAAAGAATATATATATATATATATATATATACACATGACTGAATCACTTTGCTATGTACCAAAAAGAAATACATCAGTGTAAATCAACTATACTTCAATAATAAATAAAGCTAAAGTCTACTTAAAAACTGAAAAAACATATGTAGCCAAGTGTAAACCTGTCTCCATTCAGCCTCCTGCCCAAATGCGACCAGATGCACCCCTACCTCTCTTGGCCGTGATAGGCCAGCTGCCATTCACTCTCCACCCTGTGCCTTTGAACCTCTCTGCTTGGAATCCCCCTCCCCAGCCCCATTTTCCCAGCTTTGTTTGACCATCTCCCATGAGGTACCCACTTCCAGGTCAGACATCACCTTTGGCTTCCTGACCCCTACGGGGCCAAGATGCTCTCTGTACTCCCAAATTAAAATCAGAGCACCCCACAAGCCCAACACTTGACATTCTGCATGCTACCTCTCTGCTTAATTCTGCCTTTCCTGGAGACAAGCCAGGGTGTCCAGGCATCCCAGAACCTTGTACAGACCCTGCCACATTTCAGGTGCCCATTCAGTGCTACCTGGAACTTAACAGCACTCGAGTAGTGGGCTGTTAACCCTAAGGCATCCTGTTTCCACTTCTTCCTATATGGGTGACTGTGCCTGCCCTGGGCCTTGGTTTCCCCACTGTAAAGTGAGGAATACTAATAATGGCAATGTCTATTTCATGGGCTGTCAGAAGGACTTAATTAAAATTGGAGAAGGAATTCAGAAAGAAATTTTATACATGTAAAATTAACATATGTAACAAGACTTTGGCCACCTGATGTGAAGAACCAACTCATTGCAAAAGGTCTTGATGTTGCAAAAGATTGAAGGCAAGAGGAGAAGAGGGTGGCAGAGGATGAGATGGTTAGACAGTATCACTGACTCAATGGACATAATATGAGCAAACTCCAGGAGATAGTGAAGGACAGTGAAGCCTGGCGTGCTGCAGTCCATGGGGTTGCTAAAAGTCAGACAGGACTTAGCAACTGAACAACAATAACAAAACAAGAAAACAGATCATGGAGGAGGTAAGCTTTTTCAGACTTCTAAAATTGCTTTCAGCTTCCTCTACTGCACATAGTAACAGATGACGTCACAGTTTTGCCCTCCCTCCGCCAATGGTTTCCCATCACTCTCAGAATACCATCCAAACTCTCCCCATGGCCCAACATGTCTCCTGATCTCATCTCCCTTTTGTCGGTCCAGCCACCGTGGTCAGCTCGCTATTTCTGGAACACACCAGGCATGTTCCTTCTTTGGGGACTTTACACTTGTTCTCCGCTCTGCCTGGCATATGCTGTCCCCCACAGGCCCACACAGCTCTCTCCCCCACGACAGGTAGGTCTCAGCTGAAATGTGCCCTCTCCAGGGGAGCCCCTTTCCCTCCCTGCAGCCCTGCACCCCTATGGAAAACAGCATCCTCGTTACTTTATCCCTGACTGTGCCTTGGTTTTGCAGAGCACTTATGACTAATGGACTTTCTTTGGTTTGCTTCCCCACTAAAATCAAAGCCCTATAGAGGCAGGGACTTGGCTATGTCCATTGTTGCTTTTTTGGTACTTAGAACCGTACCTGGTACAGGCCAGGCAGTCAAGAAATGTGGTCAAAGAATGAGTGAATGAATATGTGAACAGATGAGTCCCCAGAGACAGTGGGAAAGGGAGGAAAATTGTCTCACACATCCTTCTGAATTATTTCTCCACGTCCTGCAGCACATCAAGTACCCCACAGCCAAGAGAAGGAGCACAAGGTGGAGAACCACCAGCCCCAAGGCTTATTAGCTTCATAGTCATAGGCCTTAGCTACTTCACCTGTGTAATGGGCACAGTCTTAGGGCCCACTCAGCTGTCCAAACAGATGCGGTACTACAAGGAGAGCACTTAGCACAAGGCTACATGGCAGCCCTGACACGTTCCCCATGGTTCATGTTATAATCTAAGAGCCTGTTCTGACCCCTTTCTGTGCCCCCTGCCATCCAGCATGCAGGGGACTTGTTCTGCATATGGAAAAAAAAAAACTATTTAAACCCTGGTTCCTCTTTTTAACTATACAGCATTCACATCCTTACCCACAGCCTGCTCCCCTGGGGATGTTTGCCCCCAAATAAAGGTTGTCAAACATTTTAAATGTTATTAAATTGTCCAGTAAATGGGAATGCCCAAAGCAGAGAGCCAGTCAATCAGGATTATTCGAGAGCTTCAAAAAGACAGAAGGAAACCATTATTAGGTTTAAGAATATTGCGTTCCCTCTCCCACACAGACTTTATCTAAATCTTCATTTAATTGGCAGCCTTCAGCACTGTCAGAATTGCATTCTGAGAAGTAGGAGAAGTTTTCAAACATTTATGCAATGTTATATGCTTGGCTCACAGCTGCTTCTAGGAATGATCCCTTCTGCCAGGGATTTGGGGATGCGATATCAGAGCCGGCAGGGGTTGGGGAACTGACCTTGAATCAAAGAAGACACTGACACCACCATGAAAACTCAGACACACCTTCTGAAGTTCGAGGCAGAGAGAACAGGACCTGCAGCCTCCCCACACTATACAGCTGGCTCCTTGAGGGCAAGAGTTGGTTCCTTCCATCTCACATCCTCAGAACCTCCCCGACTGCCTTGATATATCATGGGCATACACAGATGTTTCTGGAATGGCTAATGAGGATCTTTGTGGTTTACGTAATAAGAGAAACCAGCGCTCAGGCCCAAGTGTTTCTCTCTGAGGGGTTCTCACCAGAGGCTGGGTTGGAAGAGAAACTTGATTTCTTCCCATCTCTCTCCCTAACAACCACTCCCCACCACCTTGCAGTTGACCAACAAGTTTCATGTATAACCAACAAGTTTCAGGAAGATTGTATGATACCTCCTAATCTTTGATCTGTCTGCTCCTCTCCTGTCTCGGTTCCTTAAATGGGGCCTTCAGCCTTCCTCTTTGCGACTATTGCAAAAGACACCTAAACGTCTCCCATTCACAACCCCATGCAGGCACAAGCATGCTGAGTATTACAGAGGCAGTGCTTGACATTGTCACTCTGCTGCTTACAAATCTCTCATGGCTCCTGCTGTTTTCGGGACACTGCGTCTGTGAAACAGTCCGGAATATTCCCCTGCTGACCTCTATGTCTACAGCCCCACTTACTGGGCTCCAGTCACATCAAGCAACTCACAGCCCTCCCAAGCCCCGACTGCCAGCTCCCTCCCCTCCATGCCTTCCTTCTGACTGAGGGCTTTGGGCAAGTACATCCCACCCCATTTTCTTTCTTTTTTGTGTGTGTGTAACATTTGAATTCATTAATATATTCCCACATGTTTGTTTATTGATGTCTTTTTTTTTTTTTCACAATAGCAGCTAGATATTTTTTTTTTCAGTGGGTTTTGTCATACATTGATATGAATCAGCCATAGAGTTACACGTATTCCCCATCCCAAATCCCCCCACCCACCTCCCTCTCCACCTGATTCCTCTGGGTCTTCCCAGCCCACCAGGCCCGAGCACTTGACTCATACATCCCACCTGGACTGGTGATCTGTTTCACCATAGATAATATACATACTGTTCTTTCGAAACATCCCACTCTCACCTTCTCCCACAGAGTTCAAAAGTCTGTTCTGTACTTCTGTGTCGCTTTTTCTGTTTTGCATATAGGGTTATCGTTACCATCTTTCTAAATTCCATATATATGTGTTAGTATACTGTAATGTTCTTTATCTTTCTGGCTTACTTCACTCTGTATAATGGGCTCCAGTTTCATCCATCTCATTAGAACTGATTCAAATGAATTCTTTTTAATGGCTGAGTAATATTCCATGGTGTATATGTACCACAGCTTCCTTATCCATTCATCTGTTGATGGGCATCTAGGTTGCTTCCATGTCCTGGCTATTATAAACAGTGCTGCGATGAACATTGGGGTGCACGTGTCTCTTTCAGATCTGGATTCCTCAGTGTGTATGCCCAGAAGTGGTATTGCTGGGTCATATGGCAGTTCTATTTCCAGTTTTTTAAGAAATTTCCACACTGTTTTCCATAGTGGCTCTACTAGTTTGCATTCCCACCACCCCATTTTCTGACTGCCTATTTCCTGCTGATTCTTCCTGGCCTAGTTCGAATATCCGTCATCTACCCTAAAAAGTCTTCTTCAATCTCACTATCTTCCACCAGGTAAAGGACAGCCATTGCTCTGTGCTCCCAAAGGGCCTGAAGCTGATAATCATTTATTTTTTTATTTTTTTAACTTAAATTCTACCATAGTACTACTTGGGGCTTCCTGGGTGGCTCAGTGATAAAGAATCTGCCTGCAATGGGAGACATGGGTTCAATCCCTGGGTCAGGAAGATTCACTGGAGGAGGAAATGGCAACCCACTTCAGTAATCCTGCCTGAAAAATCCCATGGACAGAGGAGCCTGGTGGTCTACAGTCCATGGGGTTGCAAAGAGTAAGACACGACTCAGTGACTGAGCCTGCACACAAATGCATGGTACTACTTTGCACAAGAAGTGTGCAAAGCCTCAGTATATAAGTTCAGTATTTTCCACAAGGTGTCATGCAACTGGGGTCAAAAAATAAAACACTATCAGGTTCTCAGAAACCCCCTCCTGCCTTCTTTACAACCACGTTGGAAAACTGTCTGGTGATACTTACCAAAAGCGGATGATCTTCCAAGTGGATGAATGGTCCCAAGTCCTTTCATCCTGTCCTGACAATGTTGACTGTTTAGTCTGTTTCAACTTGTGAATCATAAGATCCTGTGGTCAGAGACTGCTATTCTGTTACCTCCTTACTACTGTTCCTATCACAGAACTGGCATATGATAAGTTCTCTATGAATGAATGAGTGAATTAATTAAATGAATGCATGAGAGAGAAAGGTAAAGAACATGCACTCTCAGTTTGGATAACGGTCTCAGATTTCTTCCGATCGATGCTTTGTGCACATTCCTCATTTGGAAGCCACAGTAGTGGCACGATTCTGGGTTCCCATCGAAACTCACAAAAGCCCAGATGTCCTCTAGAGATTGTCAGAGGAAAAAAAAGGCTTAAAGGTCATCTGTTTTAATCAGAAAAACCAGAATTCTAGGAAGAGCAGGCTAGTTAAATTGGTTTGACAGTCAACCTCAGCAGCAAATGCAGCTTCTAGCATCTTCCTAGATTGGTTCATTTTCTAAGATCTGTGATTTTTAAATGAGGAGTAGGATCAAAGGTCAACCTTACCCCCTGGAGCACAAGCTAAGTATGTTCTGTAATCACATCACAAAGCAAGCTTCAAAAGCCCACAGTGTAGTGACGGCAACCACCTGTCTATCTTCTCACCAGATAGATGAATGGCTTTCTGATGCCATTAATCAGAAAGGTAGCTGAATAAAGAGCAGCCGATGCTTATTTAACCAAGCCCTCCTCATCCTGTCACAAGTGAAAAGCACATGCACAGTCCTGGCCCAGGTGAGAAAGGGAACCTCCTGGAAACTGCCAGAAGCCTGTTATTTTCCTGTAACCTTTCAGAGCCTGGAGGTGTCACCAGTGACAGTCAGGAATGACAAACAAATAATGCTTTTCCAAAGCACAAGATCCCAGGGAAATGGAGATCCAACTCTACAAGGTACCCCCGCCTCCCCAGAACCTGAGCCTGGTTCGGCACAATGGTCTCCCTAGAAAATGCTGTATGTTAACATGTCCTGAGAATTGTGCTTTGATGACTGTGCGCGGCAGAGGAAGGCAGCAACAAAAGGTTGGCCCAGCAAGTTGTTGCTTTCAAAGTGCAAATCGGAACTTACAGCCTCCAGGAAGATGAAAGTTCAGTTCAGTCGCTCAGTCGTGTCCCCCAAATTTGTTCTGATTGAACAGAGCTGGTCCTGCCAAAAGTCTCAGTCAAGTCCGTTCTTCCCTTCAGGCCAGGATCACATTGCCAGCAGCCTATTCAATTGTCAACACCAATGACCCATCCTAATTCCGAAGGTCCAAGGCCAGAATCACTCTGCCGCTGAACCTGCTGGGAAATCACCTGCTGTAGTTTCTGCTGTTCGAGGCACTGCATGCAGAGCTGCGGATAGCAGGGCAAACCCGCAGAGTGGGAAGAACAAGAACAGGAAGCTACAAGCCCAGCTCTACTCCCTATGACTTGCAGAATGGCTTTCTTCCAAAGGCTTCCCCTCTCTGAGCCTCAGTCTTCTCATCTGTAAAGTGGGAAAGCCACACCCTCCTGATTGAGAACTGAAACAGTGCACAGCAAACTTTTCTCTGGGCTGGCGAGAAGGAATTTAGTGAACAAACACCACCTCTCCCTCCCAACATAGCTGCAACAATGAAGAGTCAGGAGAACCAGATTCGAGTCCTGATTCTGCCAATTATTTGCCGAAGAAGAAAGGTCTCTGGGGCTCAGGCTCCTTACAGCAAGCCTCACCTGCAGGGTCCTGAGGGTGGACACTCTGTGTGAGCAAGCCCCACAGACGGTGAACTCCTCATCTACAAGGTGAGAAGAATCATAGGAACTCCGGCATTCAGAGACTTGAACCAGACATCCCGAGTGTAAACACTTAGTTGAGTGCCTGAGACAGAGATGATGTTCCATAAATGTTACTTTTTAACTGAAGCAATCACTAGGGTGTCATTTAATTAAATAATAATTGTTAGAGCACAAATGATGATGATGGTTCTTAGCCTTACCACTGAAGCAAATTAAAGTTCTGCCCTTGAGGAGACTGCGTCAAGCTAATCGCATCTCCCTGGGGCCCCACCTGCCAGCAGGGGATGTGTCTAATGAGGGGTGCTCTCTCAGACTCCACCTCCACACCCCCCAAAAAAAACCATGCACCAGGTAGAGACCTGCAGCACCAGATAAGTCCCCTTAACACAGAAAGAGAAAGCCCATTTCAGCCTGGCAAAACACAACCCTCAATTTCACCTGTTTATCTGTTTACTTTTTTAACTTTTGGACTTAAGCTGCTTGCCGCCCTGCATCCCTGGGCCTCCAAGCAGCCTGAACTGGTTCTCCTGCAGACTGGAGCCTGGGACAGGGCCTCTATTGCCCCGTGTACAGACTGATTTCTACCCTGTGCAAAGTCAATCCCGGGTGTGCAGTTTCTCTGGCTACTCAGGCTCAGAGAGAATGCTTCCTTGGCAAGTTCCTGGATCACCAAGGGCAGGAGCGAGCAGGCTTGCCAGCAGCCAGCCCTAGAGAGACAGGGAGATTTGGAAGCAGAGTGACCAGGGAGCGGCGCTGAGTTGAACTCCATCCCACCAGCGGAACATTTGGGGGCTCAGATAATCCTGAACCGAAATAGCCAGGGTAGGGGTTACACTCAGGAAGGCTAAGTGGCTGGGTTAATAAGGCTTTTAGGATTCCTCATGCCGAGTCTGCAGAGTGCAGACTTCTCCAAGCATCAATTATAAGAGCATAAAACTTTCCAGAATGGAGAAAGGGCGCTGAGTTCACAATGCTTGCTGGGGTCTGATGGATCTTCATCTACCCCCTCCGAATCTTCCAAGTGCTTCATTACTTGGCTCCCTCAGCTATTCTCCAGTGCCTTCCAAACTCCTCCGAACTTTGCTTTAATGAGCAGCCTCTGTTTATTAACTCTTTGGTCAAAAAGAAAAAAAAAAAGTGAAACCTAATGCATCTCATTTCCTGCAAATTGCAGAAGGTTAATCTCCATCTAATAAAGCTGTGCATAGGGTGTTAGACAAAATGTTTTCTCCTGAAGGATGGGAGAGCTGACCACTTGCTGTCCCCAGCAGCGTGCTGTTGGGCTTCCAGGTGTATGTTCTTAGGACACATTCAGGGACTAAGCTTCAGTTTCTTGATCTGTAGCTTGGGACTGCTTCCTAAGTGATGGCATTTATTGTGATGATTAAGACACAAGATCCCTAAACTTCCCTCATGGTACAGTGATTAAGACTCTGCAAGTCCACTGCAGAGAGCACAGGTTCAGTCCCTTGTCAGAGAATTAAAATCCCACATGCCATGAGCTGTGGCCAGAAAAAACAGAAACACCATGATCTCTGCCCACTTTGAATATACACTGTACCAGGCATTGTGTTGAATTTTCTAGGCAAGAATACTGGAGCAGTTTGCCATATCCTCCTCTAAGGGATCTTACCAAACCAAGGAATCGAACCCTCATCTCTTGTGTCTACCTGCACTGGCAGGCAGATTCCTCACCACCACTGACACGTGGGAAGCCCCTAAGAAGCCCCTGGGATGGAGCTATCACTATCCTCCCCATTTACCAAATGAGGAGACTCGGACAAAGAGTTATGAACAGGACTTGCCCAAGGCAGTGGGAGCTGAGAGTCAAGCCCAGGCAGCCTGGTGCCCTCATTCTTAACCAGTAAGTGCTTTTCCTTTTTCTATCTCTCCTTCACTTCCCCGCTCCTTCCCTTTGCTCTCTGACATCCCGCCTCCTTTCTAACGTTTCATCTGTTTCTTAGACTTGTGCCTGTCTTTAAGTTTGTACATAGTCTGACCAGTCATTTCATAGTTTCCCCTCTACAGCGTCCTCACCCCTGCCAATGCAGCTAAGCTGACTTCCTCTTTCTTGACTGCAGTGGCCATTCCTTCTTCCTGCAGAATCTAATACTTTCCCCATCTCTTCTCTCTTTACCTTCTAAGATGTCTGCAAATTCCTCCTTGAAATTCCCTTTCCTACTTTGACATTGTAATACTCCATATTTCTTCCCCCTCACATGGTTACCAATTCATTTGTCCATCATCCATTCGTCTATCTGTCCAAATCTACCCAGTTCAATTAACACTTATCTGAGTTCAGATCCTCTGTAAACTTGGACAAGTCATTTACTTTTCTGACCATCTATTACCTCACCTATAAAACAAATATTTAAAACATAGTTTACAGGACTGTTGTTAGGTTTAAATGAGACAGCAGATATAAGGAAACCTGGCTCAAAGAGGTACTCAACACATACTAATTGTCTCATTGCTAGCTTTCTCCCAATCAACCTTTAAGTCCTGAGATCATTTCTGGCATGCTTTTTCTTTCTTCCCCACCAGTCCATTCACCAGCAAGCCTCTAAATCTGGTCCTTTCTCTTCCACACTTCTTTTGACCTTCATTAGCTCACAAGCTGGACTTGCCTTGGGTTTTTCTGGACCCAATCCATCTTTCACATCACCCCCACACTAATTTTTCTGAAATATTATTTTTCACTACGTTACTCCCGTCTTCAAAATCTCCACTGACTCTCTAGTATCTATTTATTCCATTTTTCCTTCTTTCACTTTTCAAGTTTATTATGTTTTTCATTATAAATGTAATATACACACATCAATGGAGACTTATAAACTGAAAGGGGGGGGAGGGCAGGAAATCACTCAGAAACCCATCACATGAACAAAGCTACAGTTGGCATTTTGAAAAATATCCTTTCAGACTTCACAACTCTTTTCCATATATACAGACTTTTTGCTTAGTAAGAATCCTATTCCACACACATTCTATTCAGTATTCATTTCTCACTTTGGTGATATTTTTCATGTCATTGCTGTCTTCATAACTTTCCCCTTTAGTGCCTGTGTAATATTCCATTGAGTCACTTAACCAGTTTCCATCTGCTAGAAATTTAGCTTATTTGTCAAGCACTTAGGAGAGCCAGGCACATGGCAAATAATGAATGCTGGTTATTGTCATTATTTCCAATTTGTGCCAACACATATTTGCTGAGAAGTATTTCTGCACATCTTTTTCTGTAGTATTTAGCTCTTCAACCTCTTTAACTTCTCAGATGTAGATTACTGACTCAGATGTAGATTACTGGGTTTTACTGTTTTTGTGCCTTGTGATACTGATAGCAGCACATGCTGACATCTTCCCACTGACAAGGCCATATCCCTTCTGGCTGTTCACTAATGGACCCAACTTCCACTGCAAGAACCTACAGCTCTTTACTAAAGGCTTTCTCTGGAACAAGAGTCCACTAGTGGAGCTAGCGGTCCAATAGTGCTCAAACTCGACGCCAGCGGGGACAGTTCCAAAACAACGCCCACCTAGATTTGAGCACAGAAACTGCAGCCCCCATAGCCCTCAGGTGGGATAGCTCTGAGGGGCCCGCACCGGCTCCCAGAGGCCCCGTGTACTTGCAGGAGCAGCTGTCTGAGCCACAGGCGCATCACGTAACTGCCTCGCTTCCTTGCTTTGCTTCCCCACCCCGCTACAGTTCTCCCTGGCTCATCTCCCACATGAAATTAACTGTGTTCAAATTCTCCCCTCGGAACCTGCTTCTGGGAGAACTCGGGCTGAGACTGTGACACTTACAGGCAAATGGTTAACACCCATGCTAACACCTGTCCATTTACCTCTTCAAAGAACCAACTTCCATTTTCCAAGGTCTCGTGGTTCACTAGACCAGGATTTTACAGGGTTGTCCTGAATCCCCATCCCAGTCATATCAGATAGATATCACAGCCTTCATTTCAAAGACCTGGCAGCTGAAGCACAGAGGGTTTAAGCAACTTTGTCCATGGCCACACAGCCCTGCAGCGGCAGAGCTGGGATTCAAACTGTAATTCCACTTCCCCCTGAGGCCTGAGCTCTTAACCTACAAGGTGTCCTGCCAGGCACTGACCCATAATGGTGTTAGGATCCTCCCCCGGACCCTATGCAACCACTAACCTACCTCAGTTTATATGGATTTGCCTATTCTGGACAGTTCTTTCCATTTCATAGAGTCACATAACACGTAGCATTTTGTGTCAAGGACTGCCCAAGTCTGAAACTCAGCCTCAGAGCTAAAAAGCTGTGTGACCTTTACCAAGTTCCCCTGGAATTTCTCCATCTGTAGAATGGAATTAAAATCATACTAGATATACCACAGAGTCATCGGAGGATTGAATGTGCTAACCATACATCTAAAATACTCACACAGGGCTCAGCTCACATTAGGCACTACTGAGATGTCAACCTCCATTACGGCCATGACTACAAATATTACTAGTCTGCTGTTCCTCTGCCCCAAAGCGCGTGACTGGTGCTGGGAATCCAAAGATGAACAGAGCACAAAAAACAGAGCTCTTGCCCTCCCCCAGTGCACAGCCTGGTGGGGACTATATGATTGGGAAACCGGTTTAAATGAACGCAAAGTCTTATCACATGCATATTTAACTAACAGAAATCCCAGTCTTTCACCAAAAAGAGAAGGAAAAAGAACAATTTAAATACTGCAATTAAATTTTGTAAAATTATATCGTGCATATATCCTTCACTACACACTGTACATCCCTGCATGCATTTATACATTGTTACATATTGATTACAGTAAGGGTTGCATACACAAAACCGAACACATGGCAATTTAATGGGCAACTGAAGAGATCTCAAGGTTAATGAAGACTCTGTGTTTGCCTTAAACCTTGACTGTGTAATCTAACCCTTGGGTAAAATGTAACTCTATTGTGTGTCGACAACAATAATTCACAGTGATTTCAGATAAACGAAATCAGCCAGCAAGTACCAGGCGGAGTCGGGTGTTAGGCCGCAGTAGGTTCCAGCTGGTCAATGCCAGTCTGCAAAGCACCACACCTGCCCTCCACAAATTCACAGAATCATTTTGAAAATAAACCACATAAACATACTCGTAAGGGGTTGGTGAGTGGCAGAACTGGGTTTAGGAACCAGGTGGAGATGATCTCTCACCTACCAGCAGATGGGACAGGCAGACACGAGAAGGGCGGTGCTTTCTCCTGCCCCACCCTTTGCCCACCTTGTCATCCTCCAGAGCACTCATCACCACCCGGCACACACAGTGTATCTACCCGTTCCTTTCTTTCTGTCCCTCCCCCAACCAGTATGGAAGCTCACTGGGGCAGGAGCTGTGTGTACACTGTTCACATTTGTATTCCCAGTGCCAAGAAGACATCTGAGTGCTTTGAAGGTAGTCAGTAAGATCTGTTGGTGAATGAATGAATGAGGGTAATTATTTAGACAACCTCTACTTTTCTTCCATCTTCTGTCTCCCAAACACCCATAGTCTGTTCCTCCAATCTCAACTTGCTTATTCCTTAATTATTCAAAAGTAATGGGAGAATATTACACACCAAAAACGAGGTCCTAAGGGAGCATTCCAGGGCTTTGGCATACTGGTACCACCTAGTGGGAAAGAGCATATTTGCAGGTAGGTACTAAACTGAATTTGGAGGGTTGATAAAAACAACCACCACAACTGTTTCCTTTATCATTAACTCTATTATAAGGAAGTTTTCTGTAACTCACAATAGTGGCAACTGGAATCCCTCACAAAGTCATGTTCTACCCAGGGCATACACTGCCCATCCAAGCACCTGCCATGCCTCTTCATCTTTCTGCTCAAGAACTCTTCCAAAATCATGGTTGCCCCCAGGGTCACAAAGGCTCAGTGGGAAGACAGGAATTTTGGCACCAGGGGCCACCCCTGACCAATGAAAGACAGACTCCTATCCAGCAGAGGGACCATTCTAAAGTGAGTTTTACACAGCTCTTCCAAGGGCCCTCAGCAGCAGTGGGCCTCAGTTGCCCAGGACAATAACCAGCTCAAAGATATGCTTTTTGATTGGCTTCCCTTCTTTCTTGTTTCACAGTTCTCACTTCTATGAACTGGAATTCTCTCTCACATCAGCTCCCATCATCGAAGCCTGTGTCTCCATTACTATTTAGGGAAACTCAATCCAAGATATAGGGTCTAGCACCAATATACCTTTGGGTGATAAGAAAGCCTTAAGAATTAGTCAAGATAATTACTGTAAACGCTTAAATACTGTATACTTTAGAGCTGGTCTAAGAATTGCTTTCCATAGTTGACTCCCAAAATCTTTACCTTGATCTAAGTTGAGGAGAATTAACAGTGATATGTAGTCCTAAAGAAGTACTACATTTCTCATGGAGACAAGAGAACAAAGAAAAAGGTCTGGTCTCTATCCCTGGGCTCTGCTCTGTTCCAATTTGACCAACTGGTGAGATGGCTAATGATTTAGACTAGACAATGGGTCAGCAACCTACAGCCTGAGGGCCAAACCCAGCTCTGCCTGTTTTTGTAAATAAAGTTTTATTGGAACACAGGCCTGACCATCAGTTTACATATTGTCTATTGTTGCTTTTATGCTGCATTGATGGTGCTGAGTAGTTGCAAGAGAGACCATATATTTACTCGATAGCCCTTTATAGAAGGAGGTTACCTGCCTGTGGTTTAAATCACTGGTTGCCATAGTTTTAGATTCCCAAAAGCAAAATTTCAAGAAGAGCTAAAAATAGAGACTGGACAAAGGTTTGCCAACAGCACCTTACCACTGAGGACAAAAATGCCCTCTATGTATTAACCAACTTCGTTCCACAAATCATAGGGTGTTTTAACCTGAAAAAGTAGAAAGGTCATAGCATCAGAATAATGAACTTTCCATCCCAAGAGAGAGTAGTGGGTGAGCTCAGAACAACTGCCTAGCCCATTTTAATTTTTTTTCATAGCACTATCATTTTCCAAAATTATCATGTTTACTTAATTTGTTTTTCATTCTCTTTCTCCCTCACAAGAACATAGACTCCACGAGGGCAGGCAATCTTGTCTTTCTTAATCACTGCTGCTTACCCAGTGTCAAGCACCATGTTTAAGATACAGTCGCTGACCAGTAAATATTTGTTAAATGAATGACTCAGTCAAGTGTGAACTGTCTAGACTGAGGCAGATATAAACATCCTGAGAGAGGCAGAAAGGTATGACCGTTGTGTGGGTGGCGAGGACTGGGACAGAGGGGGAGTGTGTGTACCTGGCAGAGGGGCTCTGTGAATGCCCCCTACTCTACCTCCAGGACGTGAAGCGGTGCCAGCCACATAACAGGTACTCAACAGATGTTCAATGAATTAGTGGCTACCCTAAGTAAAGGCCCTTATACTGAATTAAGAGGAATAAGAAAACTCATCTGATAAAATGCAACTAAACTTTAGTTTGGATTCCCAGGTAGCTCAGTGATAAAGAATCCGCCTGCCAATGTAGGAGATACAGGTTCAGTCCCTGGGTCAGGAAGATCTCCTGGAGGAGGAAATGGCAACCCACTCCAGTATTCTTGCCTGGAAAATCCCATAGATAGAAGAGCCTGGCAGGCTACAGTCCATGGGGTCACAAAGAGTCAGACATGACTGAGCAACTGAGCTAGGCACAAACTTCAGTTTAGATTCAGTCCAACTGCAACTCTGTAGATCCGAGTGTCTGGATACAGCTACAGGCTGCATATTTCTCATTGCCTATAGACTGAGAAAACAGTGTTGCAGACAGTGGCACTCAGGAGGCACTGGCTTGGACAGTGAAGTCCTCAGCACTCCCTGAGAGGGATGCCATCCAGCCTCAGGGCTCAGGGGCAGGCAGGAAACTGCCAGAGAATTAACCTGCACAGTGGAATTAGCCTGCGGACAAGCCACACCTAGGCTGGGTCCTGGCATCTGTGTGGCAATCCTCACTGGGATGGCTGTTCTTGTTGGGGGAAGCTTAAGGTGTGGGTGAGTTGTTTGTCCCTGGTCAAAAGCAAGGACTCAGCGATAAAGAATACAGATAACCCTGAGCTAAACCACTTCTGAAGGTTGTAACTGGTAATCCAGAGAGGAGGTCTGGATCCCAGGCCTCCTTTTAGAGATCTCAATGAGGTCGCTGCAGGCAGCTGTTTCGACTCTAGGAGAGTCAGAGAACAAAAGAGTGAAAGAAGAGAATCCTTACATCATTTGAGGGGACAAGGGAGCAAGTTTTTGTACATTAGGGAAATATGGAGGAAAATGGACATGCACAGAAATCAGAAAAGCATGGGTTCAACCCCTGGTCCCAGTTCTTAGTGGCTGTGCAGCCTTAGGCAGATGACTCAACCATTCTGAACTTCTTCTCATCATATATAAAATGAAGACAAGAATACTTGCCCCTAAGGGTTGCAATAAGAATTTGAGGTAATGTATGTAACTGGTACTTAGCAGTAAGTTATACAGCAAGTTTATTACAGTTATTTTGATTTATTTTAAATAATATGCTCATGGTGTTGACAAGCATACCCACATACACACTGTCCTGATAAAGCCTCCTGGGAACAGCTGCTGGGAAGAAACATCTGGAAGATATGATCCCACCAGATCAAATGATTTTATGAGGCATAAAATCCCCAGGAGAATGATCCTTGGGGAGCCACAATATGAGAACTGGCAAATCCTTCTCTGGGGAGCAAACTTAATTTTTTATTTTTCAATGTCTGTACAGTTTTAAGTACATGAGTATTTTTCCCCTGTAAGTTAGTTAGATACTCAAGACCAAGGCCCCCCGGTACCTTCAAACCATAAAGTGCCTTGCAGCACCATGTATTAAAGTTAAAGCAACCAGCGTTCCTTAAGCTCCCAGAATTAGCAATTATGGGATGAAGCCATGAGCATACATTTATTTAATGCTCACCAGCACCCTGCTAGGCAGGTATTGGTATTCTCCATTCTTGTTTAGACACAGGAGGAAACAGAAGAAGAGGAGGGAGAAAGGGGTAATTGATTAGAGGCCACACAGCACGCAAAAGACTGGGTCAGAATTCAGATTGGATTCTCAAAGCTTCAGAAGTCTCCCTGATGCTCCTAAACTAAGACACCAGCTCCTCTGGGTCCCAGGAGACCAGAGACCCTGGTTCACCTCCAGAACTTCCCCTACTGAGGACCAGGACTGTGTAATAGCACTCGTCTCTACATCCCCAAATTAGCAGAATTCTTGGCACTTGCCAGAAATGAAAAAGTATAGGGAGAGAAGAAAATATGGGAGGGAAGGAGGAAAGATGGAAGGAAAGGAGAGAGGGTAGTTTGCTCTTCAATGCCAGTTTAGCTCCCATTGTTTCCGGTTGTAATAATTACCAAATTCGTATTATTTCAGCTATTTATTACTTGTTTCTTATTGGCAGCCCTCGGAAGACCACAAGACCCACAATAACAGGGTTCTTATCCATCTTGTTTACCTATGAACTCCCCAAATGCTTCCGTAAATACTTAGCACGTGGACAACTGTACATCGCTCACCTTCTGAGGATAACGTAACTGTGCTGCTTTTCTTCTGAGACAGCAGTTGTTATACTCTTACCAGGACACCACTGCCCGGCACCCAGCTGAAGATTCTGCTACTACACCAAGAAACATAAGCATCGCCGAGGCTATATCCTGTTCTGAAATGAAGGTCTCTTAGCATTCGCAATGTGATTGCTGAAAGTAGTAGATCATTATTTGCTTCATGTAGGAAATATTTCTAGTGCTGCTGATTAAATGTTCAAGAAACGATTAAAGGGCTTGGCAATGTTTCTCTCAAATATCTTTTGCATGAAAAGCCTCAGAGATTGGTTAATTACAGAGGCTACACATCAGTCACTCTAGGCAAGGGCGCTGCCAGGCCCCGTGGTGCCCATCCCTGCTGCAAGCACGGACTGGTCTGCAGGCATTAGCGTCACCAGGGCCTGATGCCTCGCCTAAGGAGCATTGCTGCAGCCTGGCTCACACATCTCCATGGAGATGGCCCTCAGACCCCGTTTATGATGTCAAACACCTGGGTTCCTTGTTTGGGGCAAATGGTTCCAGCTCTCTGCCAAGTGGAGGAGTGAGAACTCAAGCTTGCATCTTTAACCCCTCCCTAGCCCTTGTCCTGCCATCTCAAACCCAGATGCCAAGCCCTGGCAAATTCTCCCCTAAATGTCTTTTGGATGCTCTGAGGAGGTTGTGTCTACTTCTCCCATCTGCACTGTCACTCCCTGGGTCTAGAGTGACAAGAGTCCCTGGATTCTTCCCATGATTGCAGGCCTAGACTGGCTTCTCCTCCAATTCATATCCAGTTCCATCCTCCAGCTACACTGCAGCCAAATTACTTTTTCAAAATAGAAATCTGGCCTTGTCACGCTGGACCCTCCCCACATTGCTTTCAATGACTTCCCCATTGCTCCAGCACAAACACCCAAATCCTTGAGATGGTTGATGAGGCCCCGGTGGGTCTGGCACCCCCAGCCGCTCCCCACGCCACTCTCTGGGCTACGGGGTCTCCTCCTGCACGGAGCTCCCCCACCACCCACACCCTAGCATTCCTGTGTCCGTAAGCCTTGCTGCTCCTCCAAACTCTGACCCAAGCAGCAGGCTATCAGGGAAGCCTCCCAGACTCTTCATCGAGGTCTGATGCCTTTCTCACATTCACTCATTCATGCATGTTTATTGAGGGCCTACTATCTGCCAGGCTCTGTTTTAGGCCCTGGGAACACACAGTGATTCAATCAGATGACAGCACGTGCTGTGACGGAGCCTGTATTTTAGTAGAGGGGAAAGATGAGGCACGGTCAAGAGAAACATATAGACTGGCAGGATCTGACACAACCATGTTTCCTTCCCTCTAGCAGTTGTCTCTGTTTTGAATCATTAATGATTCCTGCCAGGGAATATCTTGGGGTCTGAGGCCCAAGAGAGCAGAGACTGAATCAGCCTTACTAACCGGTGTTCCTTGAGCATAGTAGGGCCTGCCTGAATATCACAGGTATTTACCTAATCCACCTGGTCCCAGGTGAACGTCCCTGAGGTCAAGTTGCTCGAGTGCTTGGGGTTAGGAGGGATGATTCTTCATATAAACCTTTAATGTCTCCCTCCCTGCAGACACTCTGGCTGTAATTTTGAGCCAGAGCAGCAGTCAGCAAACTTCTTCTGCAAAGGGCCAAATAGTAAATATTTTAGTCTTTGTGGGCCATATGGTGTAACAACTCTGTTGTTACAGCACAAGCCCAGCCACAGACAATTATATAAATGAATGGGCTTGGCTACGTTCCAGTGAAACTATTTATAAAAACAGGCTGCAGGCAAGAATTGGCCCAGAGGCCCGTAGAGTGCAATCCCTGAGTTAGATGATCCCAGGTGCCCGGCAGCCTACAGCGGTTGGAGGCCATGCCTGTGTGGCCTAAGTCAGACGTAGGTTCCACGGGTGGGGTCCTGCAACTCTCCACAGACCCTACATGGATCGATCGACAGGGTGATTATCTCAGCAGCTCCAGCTTCAGGCATTCACAGGCACCATCTTCCACGGCACATGAAAAAGCAGTTCCCTGCCAACCCCCAGGAAGGAGGCTCTGGCCTGCAGGCCGTGTTAGGCAGGAGTGGAGGCTGCCGCGCTCCTCGCGGGGTCCCCAGGCTCCCCCAGAGGCTGAGCTCACTTCCTGGCCCTGCCCAGGCATGTGCAGGGCTGTGCTCAGCTCAGCAGCTGCTCCCTCCACCCCAGCCCTGCCCGAGCTCGGCTGGGAGACACAGGGGCTTTGTGCTTCTGTAGCAGACGGGGTGACACTCGCTGGGGCCCTTTGAAATGAGACGTGACATGTTAAAACGTGCCTAATGCTAAGGCTAATTTTCAGGAATTTGACTTCTGCTGGCAACTGACAGAAGGAAAACAATCCCCTTTATTTATTAAATTTTTTTTGGAATATGTATGTAGTTATATTTACCCTGACCTTTGGGGTCTGCAGCTACTGAAAACAATACTTATCTGAGGCTCACCTGCTGGTGTGGGATGAGTGGACAGATTAGTCTAGTATTTATGGAGCCAGAGAACATTAATTGTAGCATTAGCACCGCATGAAGACTGTGGTGGGTGTTAACTGCTAAAAACAGTTATAAAAACACCACGGAAACTGCAGCTGGCACTAGAGGTGACAATGTCCCGCGTATAAAAGCACTCTAGACAACAGAGCTACGGAGCCAACATTACCCTGAGGTTATAAACGCTCTGCGTGTTGGTTCCGTGCTCCCAGAGTCCCCTGCAGGACTGAGGACCATAGGGTGTTGCAATGATCTGATGACGCACTTACTGTGGGTGAGCAACACTGCGGGAAGGCGACGCCCAGGGAGCCACTGTGCTTCCAGGGCAGGGATGCCCTCGGCGTAACCCTCTGTACAGCGCACTGGGGCCTGCGTTCTGTCTGGTGGTCCCAGAGCCCCTTGGCCGCTGACGCATAACATTGTTTACGACGCACCAGCGCTCAGGTTGACTCAGACCTGCAGTGTGTCAGTTCTCTGGGGGTAAGGATTCCACAGGAAACAGTGACCTGGGTGTTGTGATGCTCTGGGTAGCCCTAGTCACCTAACCGCTTTTGGTGGTGATAACGTTCTCAGGGAGGAATGCCCCTGGTCACGTTCTTACAAAGTTCACATCCAGGTAGTTCAAACAGAGTGATCGAAAAGGGCGAGTCCCTTCCTTTTCAAATGGCCTATCACTGAAAAATAGGCAACATCAATCTGATCAAGCCCCCAAATTTGCAAAACCAGAAGTTCCTGATGCAAATGCCTACAAGGGCAAGGAGGGGAACTAAATGAGTACAGTGGAATGGGTGGGTAGGAGGGAGTGGCAGGGATGTGGCCAAGTACAGAGGCAGGTCCTGAAGGGGGCAGCAGTGACTCAGCTCCAGGGAAGTGTGGCCTTGTGGGAATGTGGTTCTCGGGCTGCCTGACCTTCTGACATTTTACGAAATGCAGGAAACATGTTGTTGTTTTTTAAATATACAATATCCTACTTTTCAAAACATTTGGGCCAAACAGGATACATCCATGAGCTACATTTGGCCTGTGGCTTCTACTCTGCAACCTCCCCCTGGAAACAAGAGTTACAGAATTGGGATTAATGGCGTTCAGTCCCACCAAGCAGATATCTTGAAGGTTCAACCTGCTAAGCCGAGAGGTGACCCATTCATCTCCATGAGCCTTGGCTCAGTCTGCATTGCAAGTTTGAAATGTCGTTTCTTCTCCCTAGCCTGCCCTTAACTGTTTCTCTCAGTAGAGAAAGAAAGCACTTTCCACCCTAACCCTAGAATAAATCCACTACTTCATATCTGGTGAAGATGCAGGGGCTCCTACAGTTCCAGCCAGTCATCATTTGTACAGTCTGTGCAGATATGGGGAGCCAGGCCTGAGGTCCTCAGAGGCTACACAGGAGACAAGTGGCAGAGAATTGTACTGGCAGCATCCTTCAGGAGGGTTAGAGTCTCCCAGGCATGTGGGTACCTTATTGACAGCTAAGTGGAAACATGGAAAAACCGGTGGTTATCTGATTGATTCTGCTCAACTGATTATTGTAATTGGATGACAGACCGATATTTCCCTCTCCTTTTCAACTGGTGTTGCAGGGTGAGTGGACCTGGCTAATGATTCACTTTTCTGGGTAGTGACCTAATGGGGAAGATTACCTCCTTTCACAGGCAGAACTTTGCCTGCCATGCATTTGGCTGCCTAAAGAATAACACCAGGTTCAACCAAAGTCAAATGACAGGAAATTTCAGAACTTCCTCACATTTCATATTGCATTGTCTACCAGGGTCTTCGAAACGTTCCCTGCTCTAATACTCAGAGGGGATAGATAGTTGAAGAGTAAAATATAACAGAATAATGACAATAGGGAAAAAAGGAAGGAAAGATAAATTGTGCAAAATGACAGGACTTCTCATTGGGGGAGCTTGTAGAAAAGAATTGAAAATAAGGAGAACATTTTAGTTTGGTTTTGATGGAGCTTTTACACTGAAATTCCTCAAAATATGAGAGGTAGATTTAGAATTTTGTAATGCTGTGGATGGAGCCCTCTTCTGGAGAAATTTTTCAACAGGTATTAAAACAAGATCAAAACACACAGAGATGAGCCCACACACAAACACAGAAATATGAACGACTATTGGCTGTTGTCACTCAGATCTGAATTGAATCCATAGTTCATCCTTTTCTTTAGCTTCCACTATACAGAAATTAACTGGACTCCCCAAGCAACTGTCTTTTGGAAGGAGGGAAAGAAAGATATTCTCAAGGAACCAGCTGTACTTTTACCTCAACAGTGAACTTCAGACCGAGACTCAACAATCACACCCCAATCCTGGTACTTTTAGATAATGCAGTTACTGCGTGCATTGGTTTGTTGGGCAATTTTGCTGTAACACAGAGAGGATATTTCTAGGGGGAAAAGAAAAGATTTTATTTAATGGAAAACACATGGGCTAAAGATAGAAAAGGAGAGAAGGGAGGGAGGCAGAGCAGGAGATATTAGCTAAGATGACTGTTGGGGCTTCTAGACTGTGGCGTTACATAAATTTCAGATCATATATTCAGCCTTGCAGTTTATTAAATCTCTTTGAGGACTTGCTAAAAAAAATTGTTCAGACACATGAACGCTACCACTTTGCAATTCCTTTCACCACTTATATCTCTGTTTCCCCAGTGCTTTGGAATCTTACAGGCTATCACATGTTGAACCCATCTCAGAGCAAGAGATCCCTCTGCAATGCTCACAATCCTTCCTCCCCAACGAAAGGGCTCTGCAAGTAAACTCTGCCCTTAAAATACAATATATGAAGTTGCAGGGCCATAAGAAGACACTGATTCTCATTTAACACCCTGAAAGTCAAGATTCTGACTCCAAGAAAAACCTCCCCATCTTAAATCAACATCTCAGAATTCCATGGAATAGTTTTAGTCACTTCCCAAGTGACTGTTCTCCAAACCTGGACCACTCCCTACAGTCCTAATACTTGGGAGATTACTCATTCATTGTTGGAGCTTCTGGCTAGATGTGACACCCAAATTAGGCTGGGGGTGGGGAATCACATTTTGCAGTGGAATTTCTAGCTCACGCCTCTCTTGATTTGTTTTGCATTCATTATTTACCATAGCCAAATTCCAGAGGCCACTTCTGGGACTGCCTTTCCCAAAATGCCCCAGGGGAGAAGAGAGGTGACTGCTTCTCTGCTTTGCCAGCTTCCAGCCATTGTTGCTTTGAATTCCTCTTCCCTCTTCCAAAATGCCTAAAACAGCAACCTAGCCAATAAACTTACAGAGATTGATGGCTTCCAAAACCAGACCCAGTGTATTTCAACGGTGGTAGAAAAACACACACATACTTGCCTGAACACCACTAACGCCAACTGACTAATTTGCTTTATTACATTGTTTTTCCCCTTCCTTATGTTTTCTCTCTGCCTGGGGAAAGTTTTGTTTTTGCTTGTAGACTCAAAGGCCCCCAGACTCTCCGCACCTTTCCACTACGTCACATAGATCTTTGCACTTGAACGTCTTGCTGGTTAACTGATTTGCACCACAATGATTTCCCTGGAAGGTACTATTGCTACCAGGATATCAGTTACTGTCCTAAGGTGGACATTTGCTCTGATTATGAATAACAGTCTAAGAGAGAAATAAGCCTCTCAGGGAAGGCAATTGAATTCGAGGTAAAACCTCTGCTCCTCCATCCTAAAGAAACTGAGAGAGACCACAGCCTTCAGAAGCCACCTGTGCCAGTCAGGTCCTGGGAGAAGAGAAACACCAGTTGCTTTGCAAAAGGCATCATGTCAGCCCCTAGAGCACAGGAATTGCTGGGTGCTGGCATGTGATCTGATTTGCTCAAAGGAAGACAAAACTTTGGGCAAACCCTGGAATCCAACTGAAGTCAAGCACGTCCATGGAGAAAAGGACTGTCAAGTCCTAGGTCAGGTGGTGGTAAGGGCTCCCAGACACGGAAAGCTCCGAGAGTGCTAGGACTGGTGCTAAACGCATTACCAAGGACATCCTGTTGAATGCAATCTAATCCGCCCAGCAATCCTAGGAAGGTGACAGAATTACTTCACCATGGAGAATCTGGAAGTTCAGAGAGGTTAAGCAGGCTGCCCAGGTGGTAGCACCAGCACATGGCAGAGGGGATCTGTCTGAATCAGAGACATGCTCTGAACCGCCCTCCTAAGTTAGTATGTATATATATACACACACACACACGTACACATATACACACGCCTCCTCAGAGATGGTGAAGAGTTCAGAAAGTCTAGAAGACTGGCTCACAGACAGGCACAGGATTTGTGGCAGGACTTAAAGCTACAGGGACCTCAAGAGAATCAGCCCAAAACCCTAGTAGGGAAGCGTAGGGGGCTGTGGATCCAGGGAAGAACGAAGTCATGAGCTGGGGGTGGACTCACCAGCCAGGCACCCTACTCTGTCC
Source organism: Muntiacus reevesi (assembly GCF_963930625.1). Taxonomy (NCBI): domain Eukaryota; kingdom Metazoa; phylum Chordata; class Mammalia; order Artiodactyla; family Cervidae; genus Muntiacus; species Muntiacus reevesi. The sequence goes on along the minus strand of NC_089250.1, from coordinate 222,624,944 downwards.
CCAGGGACCATCATCCACCCTCACCCCCTCACACTACCACACTACCACATTACCATGGTTACCGCTTCCTGGGACACTGACCCACTTCCTAAGGTGGATGCCTCCCTGGTCTCCCCTCAGAAGGCTGCACTGCATCTCTGCAGTCCAGCCAGCCCCCGCCTGGGACTCCAGGGGCCTCACCACCCCCCACCCCCCACCCCACTCACACCCTCACACATGTGTGTGCCTCTTGCCCTGGCATCCAGCAGTCCCGGCCAGGAACTCGACACCCATTCCCAGCACCCCAGGGCACTCCCTGTCTCCTTCCCTCCTCTCTGCCTGGCCCTGCCCCGATCTCATCCACCCACTTGTAGGCTGCCAGCACATGCCATGTCCCGTAGGCTGCCAGGAAGGCCAGGGGGACTGGGTCACAGTGCTGTCCGAAAACGGGCCCCAGAGCAGGGCTGAGCCGGCCGCCCCCAGCACCTCCAGCCTGGCCTCCTTTCCTGCACACAAACTTCCTGAGATCTCGGAGATGGTTGCAGAAGGACCACGTCTCCATCGCCCCCCTCTCCCGGGTCGCCGGCCCTTCCCTGGAGCCTCAGCGCTCAGAGGGTTAACAGGCAGATGCAGCCTGGTGGGCAAGGCTTGAACTTTTGCCGCGCTCCGCGCCCGCCCTCGAACACCGCAGAAGCGGCAGTCGGGGCTCGGGGCGGTAGTTACAGGGGGCTAGACAAAGCGGGAGTGGGAGGGAGGGGGCTTTGCTGGGGCCTGCGCCCAGGCGAAGGAATGAGCTCGGGCCCTTGTGGGCCCGAGGTCAGGAAGGGAATGGACCCCGATGCGGGCGCGGCCAGCGCCTTTGAGCGACAGCGGCAGCCGGGCTGCGGCGTTCGGCTGGCCGGAGGCGCCTTCCTGCGCGCCGCCCTACCGGGCGAGGGGGCCCGGGCGCCCGGGAAGTCGGCGATACCAGGCCGGCCTCTTCAGCCCAGCAGCCCGCAGTCCGGACCCGAGCTGCGCTTCCGCGATCGGCGCTCGGTTGGGGGAAACCACGACTCCTTAGAGTCGCCTCCAACTGAGTCTCGCCAATGCATGAGCCTACAGAGGAGGCGAATCAAAGTTACCCCACTTGATGTAGGCGAGAATGTCGCCCCTGCTTGCAAAAAAAAAGGACTCGGAGCTCTCTCCACCTCTCCTGAACGTATACACACACACACACACACACACACACACACACACGCAAGCCAGAGTGGGAGACTGCCACCCCCCCCCCCAACGCCCTAGGATTTCAGGGGCTGGGAATGACCTCCCTTTTGAGCCCCCGAGCTGTCTTCGTCGCCGCACCCGGAGTCCCCCGACCCCACGAAAGCCCCCTCGCCCAGCCCGCGCCAGGCAATCGGAATGCAGAAACGGGGCGCGGGGCGCGCCCAGCAGCCCCCTCTTCCCTACCTGGGACAGGAGCACGCAAAGGACGAGCGGAGTTGTCGGCTGCATTTTGCCCGACTAGAAGCGCCCGGCGGCGTTTTCATTCATGCACGCGGCTGCACTGAGCATATTTTCCGTGGGAGCCAGGCTTTGAGGAGAGGCTCTGCCTCGCCAGCCAGCCAACTTCCCAAATAGATCAGCGGCAGCATCACGAAAGCATTGGGTAGAGGCTGATGACCAGGACCAATGGCTTTACAAGACGGATTCCTTCATAAAGCTCCCTCGTTTTGCATGGCAGATACGGGGCGAGCACCTCGCCTGGAGCGAGCCCCTCGCAGGAGGCAGCCAGTTCGCTTTTTTGGACTGTTGGGGCCCAGCCCCACAAATCACGCTGGGCAACGCCAGCTGATGCCACTTTTCCAAAGAATGGAATTGCACCAGGAACTGGCGGCCACTTGCAGCCCAATGCACGAGATTCTCTTTATTAAAATGTTAATAAGATCCACTTTACTTCCAATAAATCAAATAAAATGACCCCAGCAGTTCCAGTCCTTTCTACGCCTGGAAAGACTTGGCGGTGGATTTTTTTTTTTTTCTTTTTCTTATTTTTTTTTTCAACGTGGCCCAAGTTATGATGGTGTTTGGTGTTTCCCTGCCATCTCACAAATCACCAAGACGACAGATCAATTCTAGCTTGCAGGAAAAAAAATCCATCAAGGGGCAATAGATTTTATTAACTGCTCAGGTGAGAGCCTGACTGGCCGCCCGCTCCACAATTGTGCATCTGGCACCAAAGTTGAGGCCATGATTTGAGGAAACTTTTTTTTTCTCTATCTGGATATGTTCTTTTAAAAGCTTCTAGCTATCTCTAGGGATTTGGAACAGTAGTAGCCACTGCTCAAGAGATTTTATAAGTGGGGTGCTTTGGGAATGAGGGTAAGAGGGATCTTTCGGTCTAACTTTCACAGGAGGAGTTTAAGAATGTGTATTAAAGTCCTTGCTTTGTCATTTCCATACAGCCTCCTTCTAAAAGAAATTTCAAGTTTTTTTTTTTATAAAGGACAGTTTTCCAATAGAATTTATGCAACCAAAATAAAAAAAAAACAATCTGGGTCAAGAGGAAAAACTCAGAAAACTGAAATACTAAACCCAAACTCTAATGTATTTCCTCCTATTTGGATCTGAGATCCCCAGTGGCCAAAGCAATAAGAGAAACATGTAGACTACATATAAGACTACATATAAGACTAGTTCTTATATGTGCAAGTAAACAGATACCTTCTGACATAATTTCCCTGACTCTAAAAATTGGACTAAATATATGATGTGACATCTAATATAGCAGCATGCTGAGCAATGGACCATTCTGAGATCTAGCAGGCTGGGCTGTATTCCCCAAGTCTGACACAGGCCCTGAAACATGGAGACAGTCATAAGGGCATTAAATAGATGTCTAGACTTAATCAAGCAGTAGCAGAGGGTGGGGTGGGGTGAAAAATCTGGAGCGACATTTTCTAAGTTTGACCTCCAGCTCTGCCACTGGAGTTTCCCACTCTCTGTCCTCTGTCCACTGGTTAAATGAAATATAAATTGTACTGAATTCATAAGGTTGTGGAAGATTAAGTGACAAAATAACCACTCAATAAATGTAAACTGATGCACTGTTTAAAATTTCTTCATTGTCAGCAGTTCAGTCACAAGGTCATCTCATGTGGTCCCAGTTCAGTCACAAGGTCATCTCATGTGGTCCCAAGGTCACTGATCAAGATGCAGTGCCATCTGACCAGCCGGCTGCATTAGTCAACACTGGTCCAAGAGATGGCAACGTTGGCCAAATAACCCCCAGAAGAGCCCAAGAAAGGTGGCGGCTGCTGCTGCTTCCAGCCCCTTCAGCTTTCCACTGTTCTCTTTAGGCACCCACCTCCGAGTCTCTGAGAAGTGCAGTCAGCGTTGGACAGATGATTCAATTGTCCCAGTTTGGAACCGACATATGTGGAGATGCCTCCCCAGGTTACCCACCAACAGGAGTAAAATGGGGTACTCTGAAGTCAGACAGACTTCAGATCAAAGCATCCTAGAGTACCCTAAGTTTTATCCATTCCAGGGCAGGCGCCATCTTGTCAATCAGAGGCCCACTGGGTTGAGCCCATGAGTTAAGCAGACACAGAGACAGAGAGAGAAGAGGACAGCTTGGGAGATGATCAACCATGACAAGGGGTGAAGCGGGCAGAAAGATGATGTTGCAGCCACTTTTCTACAAGCAGCCACTTGGGCAGGGAAGGACACTAAGGTTAGGGTGTGTCCAAGGTACAAAGCAGCATTACTGATTTTATTGTTCTGCTGGCCCTTTCTGTGGTCTTCCCACCCCACCTCTCTTACTGCTCCTCACCAAACAGGCCCAGCTTTCCCCCTTTTTTGCAGGGTGGCACTTGCCGGCCCCCGTGTGCTTACATGGGGCTGTGTGACTAGTTCTAGCCAATGAGCTGGGAGCAAAAGTGACAGGTGTCACTTCAAGGCTGGAGCACTTAATCACCAGTGTGAGACAGGTAGGTTTCCCTGGAACAGGGACTGAAATGAATATTTGTGCAGGCGGCTTATGGGGGAGTGTTCTCACCACACCACTGCAAGAAGGAGGGAAGCAAGACTGACAGAGGGCGAGGTGGATGACTGCAGTTGCAGCAGAGGCCTCAGCCAACCCCAGGAGTGCTCTGAGGCTAGAGCAGCTTTTTCGAGATGAGCCTAAGAGAGTCAGGGGGCTGCGCCTCGGTGCCTCCAGTGGGCCAATTGTCGGCTGTTCCCCAAGGAGGGGAATAATCTGTCAGAGAGCTTGGTTTGGCCAAGGACCATATTCCAGTCTGTCCTTAACTTTGTCACTTCTACATAAAACTAAGGTGTGACCTGTAACAGGTAACCAGAGGCTATGATTCCCAGGCTGCTGATGCCCTCATCCACCAAATGGGACCGGTGAAAACAGATGTAGTTTTGCCTGGCTGAAGGTCTGCTTATTCTGTCACCAGCCAGGACCTGCGCCAGCATTTACCCAAAGTCCTGGGCAGGCAGAGTGGCTCCAGCCAACCCCATTTGATTTCAGTTGAGTGTACCCCATGGGCCAGTCTCCATTCATTCCTGTCTCAGTCCCCACAAGGTAGATTATTGGGGCTGAGGAGAGTTAACTTCAAGAGTCTTTCCAGGCCTTGAGGCTTACCTCTAGAAACTCACAGCAGCTAGGAAGCCAAAAAGATTGATACACAAAATGAAACCTGGATTGGAATCTCCAGACTTTATTTACATTGGGCAAGTTGCTTTTACTCCCTGAACCTCAGTTGCTTCATCAATAAAATGGGAATAATAACATTACACTCCAAGGACTGATATAAAAATTGATGTCACTCCCCCCCCCACCCCCTACTCCCTTCTACTCTCAGAGAATGTGCATTTTGCTAAAAAACAAAAGATATCAAGTTTTGTTCAACAGAGATAGGAGAAAAATCATTTCACTCCAATAGTTAGAGGCATTTGAAGAAATCCAGTTTTGTTTGTTTGTTTTGTCTTGTTTTCCCTTCAGCTCCCTAATGAGAGTCTTTTAACTGATAGATTGACGCTGGCGTGTAAATACTGAAATTGAAAACCAGGCTTCCTACCCTGTCTCCATCTCCTCCCACCCCAGCCCCCACCAACCCCTGACAGTTTTTGCAGCTGTGGGTTCCCCAGAAGCTTGGTCTGCATTCAGACACATTCCAAGCTCACACTCCTTTTCTGGGCACCTCATTCTGGCTTTGGAGCTGATGGAATCATCCAACAGTCAGCAGCTGTCTCCTGAGGTGCCAGGGGTTAAGACTGTTTCCTCTCATTGACTGACATGAAAAAGACACCCTTCCTGTGTGCGTGGAGGTTGCCATGTGGGTAGGTGAAATGCTTGTGTCTTTTGTGTACAAGTACTTGTGTATGTGTATCCGGAAAGGGGGCAACTGGTGTATCGCCCAGCAGAGATAACTTGTTCAAACTGTCATACCTTTGAATGTGCTGCTGTGATGAGGCATTTGCATAGACAGTGATAAACCAAATAGATGCCCTAATTTGGTATGCCAGGAGCCCTTGGTAACTGGGATATATTCGGACAGCAGGAAGAGGAGCCCATCCTGAACAGCCTTGTGACACAGCATAATGTTGACGCTATCCCCCTCCCAATGGGATGGCCTGCTAGAAATGCCAGGGTGATGACAACACGCCATCCGCCACACCCGGCCACCCAAAAGCACACCTGACTGCTCATGAGCCGTGAACCTGCTTTATGTTTCTTCCTTCGTGTTATTTGGCCTTAGACTGTAAATGGACACTTGCACTATTGTCTGAATTATTCACTCTAACTGTACCGATATCCTTTACCCCTTGACTTTGGGTTTGGCCACATGAACATGGTGTGACCAATGGAATGTGGCAGAAGTGATGGAGGGCCATCTATAAGTCAAAGCCCCAAGAGACCTGTACATTTCAGCTGCTGCTTGCCGGGGCCTCCACCAATGCCTTCAAAGGCACATTCATGGACAAGCTCACTGGTCGTAGGAGAAGACAACACCCCCACGGACCCAGAGATGCTTGAGCAAGTGTATCAGAGCCCCTCCAGATAAGCTGGCCTACAGTTATATGAACTAAAAATAAATAATTGCTCTAAATCAGAGGATGGTTTGTTACACAGCAATAGCGAACCAATTATCACATTTGCTTTATTTTGCATCTGTGTATTCCTCTGGAACATAAGTCCCATGTCTGTCTTTTGCTGCTGTGTGCTCAGCTTCTAGAACAGAGTCTGGCACATAGTAGGTGCTCAAATGATTTTTGTTGAGAAGATGCACTACCTAACTTTCTATACTGATGACAGTGCTGCTGATATGAACCTCCCCTACATGTGCTGTCCTACCGGAAATACTTTCTGCTGTACATTCAGTCCTCCCACGTGGAAAGCATCCTATGACCTTGACAATCTTCACTGCCACTTAGCCACCTAATTCAGCCTATGACAAGGCCAGTTCCTCTTATGATGGTCTAGACTAGGATTAGATGAAGTAAGGAACGTTCCACAGAGACTAGGGTGGACAGCTAGGTGCTTGGGGATCTTCAGTGAAGGACACCTGGGGTGAGACAGCTTTCTGAATTTCCTCAATGTATGTATGAAGAGCCCAGACATGTAAGAATTTGACAGAAAATACTCCTTTGGCTTTTGAGGTATGGCACTGATATCGGGTCCTCAGAATGCATTTAATACTATCGTGACATCCACGTTAGCACAGAGATAAAACAGGGAGTGATTTTTAGGGCATCTCAGTTCAACTGACTTGTCTTTAGGACTCCAGTCCTAAAGGGGACTTGGTATTAATAGAGAAATTGGGCATTCAGTCACCAATTTCATCCTGTGAACTAGAAGCTGTTAAAACCCCCCTCTAGGTGTCTCCCTTACCCAAAATTAGTGACTGGGGTTATTTCTACACAGAATCATCTCAGCATCAGTATGATAAAGCAGCAGTTTGCAAATTGTGGCCCCTAGACTTGGGAGCATTGACATCACCTGAGAACTTGTCAGAAATGAAAATTCTCAGGCCTCACTCCAAATGTGCTGATTCCAAAAAAATTGGGGGATAGAGTCCAGAAATCTCTGTTTTACAAGCTTTTCATATGCATAGTTAGAGAATCACTTCTCTAGAGAATTCTCCAGCACTCACTTACATAGATTCATTCATTCATTCAAGAAATCACGTAAAGTGCCTACTTCATATTAGCCACTGAGCTAGGCAACAGGGAAGAAATGAAAAAGCATGGTTTGTGTGCTTCAGAAAATATGACTCACAGAGAGAAAGACATCATTCTATTATAATGTGCTGCGGGAAGTGCTGAGAGAGGCAACGTAGCCAGAACTCTGGGGGCTCGGGAAGTCTTTAAGGAGAGGCAAGGGTTTCTCTGTGGTTGGTTTCCACTGAACATCGAAACCATTATAGTCTCTACTTGACGAAAGTTGTACTTTTTGTATCTGTTGATGAGAAACCAAATAATAGCGTAAAGCAGCTCCAATTCAACACCTCCCTCTAACTTAATTTGAAGTTTCTTCTTCACAATCTCTTCTAGGCAAAATCGCAAATGGCAGCGTCTGTGTGGGGTGGGAGCTGGCCAGTGGGGGCATTATTTACAACTGACAGATACTGCTTAGTGTGCATTCAGTAAGATGCCTTCCAGTGATACCATGGCCCCTGGCCCCCACCCACCACCTATCTGTGGTCCCAAGCAGGGATAAGGAAGAGGGGATACTTGGGGGGAGAGGCTGATGACCAGAAGAATGGTAGAAAGCAAGTGTGGGCAGTTTAGGGATCCAGGTTAGGATCAGTAAATGTCAACATCTGGAGGTTGCACTGTATCCTATTGGTGAAGGGAAATCATACAAACTGCTTAAAGGGACAGTTCAATATCTCATCTACATTTTAAGAAGTTCATTTTGGCCACAGTGGAGGATGGATTGCATTGAGGCCATAACTAAGGAAGTGAGACTTCTTAGAAAACTATTATACAAACCATATAAAAGAGCCAGAATTCTCTTTCTTAGATTTTTAACCAGTGGGTGATGCAGGAATATTACATGACCATCTCTCCTGCTGCCTGGCAGTGTCTGGCACATAAAAGAAACGTAGACAATAATAGATGAATGAAACATACTTATTATATTACAGGTGATTCCTTTGAGCTCCAATTCTTTGCCCTTCCCTGCATCTAATCTATGCCTCATTAATGGTGGCGTGAACTCCCTCACCTTTGACTTTGGGCTTGACCATATGGCTTGCTTCAGCTAACACAACAAGGTGATGGTGGCAGGGTGCAGATCTGAGTCTAGATCTTAAGAGCTCTCATGTGTTTCTGTTTGCTCTCTTACACCTGTGCCATCTCCACGAAAAGAGCATACCCTGGCTATCCAACTGGTTCAAGGAGAACAAGAAACAGGTGATGCTCAGCCACTCCCACCCATCCACAGATCTTCAGTGAGAAGCAGAGTCTAGCTTAGATTAGCCAAATCTCAACCAACCTATGGATCCAAAGGAATTAATGCTTACTACTGCATGCCACAGTGTGTGGTTGTTTGTTATTCAGCAACAGCTGACTGATACATAAGTGAACCCTCTTCTTGAGACCATGTACAGCTCAGGAAATGGGGCTAAATCAGTGTCCCCCAGGCTTTTAGGCATGAGGGAGTGGTTTCCTGGAAGACAATTTTTCCATGAATGAGGAGGGAGAAGATGGTTTTGGAATGATTGAAGCTCATTACATTTATTTTGCACTTTATTTTCTATAATTATTACATCAGCTCCACCTCGGACCATCAGGCACTAGATCCTAGAGGTTGAGGACCCCTGGGCTAAGAGGTGAATACTTAAATTTAAGAGCATAAACATTTACATGGTATGACCGATGTTTCATGTTTACGATTCCAAGCCCTTCATGATTTCTCAACTCACCGAACAGTCCTCTCCGTCAGCCCACCTAATCCGTGTTGGCTGTCTCCTTGCGAAACCCTAGGTTCCCGTCTGAATATTTACTGCAAAGCCGCTCAATCTGTCTCTGGCTGGTTTTCTTGTGCCAGTATAATTGTGAGGCCATCACTTAACAATTACTTGGGAAATTTTATTTACAATGCAAGGCAGATCCCTGAGTGTTTGTAGTGGATAAATTTATTTACAATGCAATCCAAATCTGCCAATGCCTCTAGTAGATAAAATTGTGCTGCTCCTAGAAAGAGCAACCCACCCAGTTAAAGGTTTCTGTGGTCTTTTGTGAACAGACCAAGGTCAAGGCCACCATAATGAGTTGAGGAAAGTTAATCTGTAGAAGCAAGTTAAGCACAGAAAACTATATTTTAATGATTCTGAATGTGTGACAGCTGCCGGAATCAAATGAATGAAAAATGAAATCAAATGAAAACCAGAAAAGGCAAATTCAAGATTTTTTTGTTTCTTAAGCTGAGCTTTTACGGAGTTCAAGTGACCAGTGTGCAATTTCCATGATGTCAGGGGTGACATCTGTCTTTCCCTCCCTTGACACCCCTTCGCCACACATTGCCTGGCTCTGAGTAGACGTTCAGTACACGAGAGTGGGCTGCATCGATGAAATAGTGCAGGTGTGTAGGAGAGGTCCTGTTGAGCTTTGCACATCCGTTGTTTGTCATACTCATAATTACTGCAGCAAACTATCAAACAATACACCTCTAGGGTCAGCATACATCGCCCGGAGCAGTGGTTCTCAAACTGTTGGCCCACTGCGTGTCCCCATTCAGCCCCAAAACTCCACATGCAAGTTTTGTCTACTGTTTCTACTGCATAAAATTCAAAAATGAGTATGTCTTGAATTATAAAATTCTCTCCTAGCACATGACAGAAAAGGGAAATTAGTCACAGCCTCTAAGGACTTGCGAAGCTCTCCTCTGTCCCCCTCTCCAAATTCATCCTGTTTGCACTGTCCCCTTGCTCACTGTGCCCTGCTCTTCTCTCAGTCATCAGGCATGCTAAGCTTTTCCCTACACCTGAGCCTTTGCACATTCTAGTCTCTCTTTCTGGAATGTTCTTTCCTCTACTTCCAGTTTGTTCATCCTCCCACAACTTGTTTATGTGTCATCTCCTCAGAGGAGAAGCCATCGCTCACCAGTTCACTCTTTATTTAGCTCATTTCCTTATTTATTCCCATCCTTTGTCACTATTTCACTTTATTGTTCACTCCTTTCTATGTTTGTTTCCCTCACTGCAGTATGAGTTTCATGATGACAACTAAGTATCTGTTTACAGATCATGGTACTCCAGGACCTAGAACTAGGCCTGGTCCATGACAGGCAGGCACTCAATAGTCTTATTTCTTTCTTTTAAAGAAATGATGAACACATGATCTTATGGCCAATGAGAATAGATGGACCAGTAGATCTCCAGCTGCATTAACCTTGTCAGGAGTACCACACAATCGTCCAATGGCTGAAGACTGCAAAACTGTGCAAAAATGTGGTCAGGATTAAGTGCACACACCTCAGTCTTATATTGTATAAAACATGAAGTCAAGGGTCCAGGGGCTCTGTGAGTGAATCAATTAAACTCCTGTCTATCCTCTTTGCAAAGAACAAGGTGCCCCCCCGAGGTGAACTCAGGAACCGGTTTTCCCAAGGGTGAAGAGAAGAAAACTCTGAGGCTGAAGGGACACCTGAGGATGATGTGATAGAGTATTTTCACACTATTTTTTCTTACTTCACAGGTCAGGAACTCATCTAAAACCTCTCAAAGTGCCAGGTTCCTGTTCATGTAACAAATCTATTGATTCACTTGTTGTCCCCAGGAAACTCTGAAGACCACAGAATGTCAAAAGAGAAGACAAAGAATTCTCATTGCTTCTCATGGAGCCTGAAGGGTGAAGAGGCAAATCTTGACAAATTCCCAGAAGATGCTCATGATCCAGTTATTATTCTTTGGGGGCTAAAGGGTTATTTATTTTAGGACTTCCCTAACTTAATTGCTCCCAGATAACAGGCTTTCCATGCCCATAAATCATGCCTCTCTTTATGTAGAAAGTAGAATAGGACAACTGTTTATTCATTTCTTTGTTCACTCACTCGTTTGGCAGTTTTTTTTGATAATAAGCAGCAAGATATAGTAAAAAGGAAAAAAAAAGGAGTATTTTTCTGGAATCAAGGTAAGTAATCGATCCCTAGATTGCCAGACTCCTCCAACTCCCCATTTGACTTCCAATTAAAGTAGAGTATCAAGCATCTAGTATGAACTAGGCATTATTTTACCTAGCAGTGAACGACAGCAGCTTTGTGCTCGGCTTTTGTTCCTGTATCTGTTCCTGGTATACATATCAAACTTTTGGTGACTCCCCACTGCCTTCAATTCCAAAGCCCTAACTTGGCATTCTGTGTCATACATAACGATTCTACAGGGCTGCAGCATAACTCAGGCACCAGCCATACAGAACGTTCTACCATTCACCCCCCTTCATGCACGGCTACTGCATTCCACAGGACCTCTGCACGTGTTGCTTTCTTGGATTTCTCTTGTGCTGGCCTAGGTCTACTTGCTGGGTCATAGCTCATCGTTAAGGATCAGTCCTCTCAAATGCCACTTCCTCCAGGAAGTCACTTCAGATCTACCCAAGTTGAGTTAATTGTACTTAGACCATGTTGTAATTAATTTACTGGGGTCCCTCTCTAGCTTCTTAAGGTAAGGAACCAAGTCTGATTAGCAGCTACATCCTCAAAAGGCCCAGTGCCACTTCAAAATAATGTCTATATATTGTTACATGCACATATGATATTCTTAAGAGCTGTGATCTTTGTTAAGTGCCAAGCACTCTTCCAAGTACTTCACACTCATGTTTTGTTTTTTTTTTGTTGTTGTTAAATATTTGAATATCTTAAATGGCTCCTTATGAAATATGATTATCCCCTCTTACTGGTGACCAATGACAGACAAACCTGTGCCAGAGGGTGGGGTGGGGTGGATAGAAGAAAAAGCACTAAACAGGGAGTCCAAGCATCTGAGTCCTAAGCCAGTCTCCATGACCTACTTGTGCCTTAGCAGAAAATAAGTCAGTTCTCTCCAAGTCTCAGTTTTCTTGCTTGTTAATAAGCACAGCCTTTGGAGTCAGATACCCAAGGTTTAAGTTCCATTCTGTCACTTTTTAGGCAAGCGAACTTAACTCACCACCAATTGAGCTCTTGCCATCTGCCAAGTTCTGAGCTGAGTGGTGGGAATAATTAAAGAAAAGTAACATTAATTGAGAATTGTTTTATTTAAAATTTTACTATTTTATTATTACTTATCTATTTGAAATATATTTTATTTTTATTTAATTACTTCTTATAACTATAATAGCTAACTTTCATTGATAGTAGTGATAATTCACTGGTCTAAGCACTCTTTAAGTGTCAGATTATTTAATACTTATGAAAATTTAAGAGGCTGGTTCTATTTCTAATTACACTTACTTAGTCGAAATGAGTAAACTAAAGCATACAAGTAGTGGACAAACAGCTTGAATCTGGACCCCTCAACTACAGAACACCATCTCTTAACCAGCTCATCAACTGTCTCTCTCTGTATCTTAATTAAGAGACAGACCCTGCCTCTCACCTTGCAGAACTGCTAACTCCTCACAAATCTTGGATGTCTCTTAAGCTAAAGGGGCTGCTGAGAGTTTCTACCTCACAGTTTGCTATACAGTGGACTTTACTCAGGAAAACTCCTACTGACCTCTTTCATGAGTGGGTTGGACTAGCTATTCCACAGATCATTCCTTCAAACCTCATGTTCTATGAAACCAGCCTGAACTTAAGGGCCTCACGTGACCACCCAGCAGTTTGAGAAAGAGAAGACAGTGGTCATCAAGGTTTTGGAACTGGGTACCTGTACAGTTTATGGGACTGTCCACTGAAGCTCCAATACTTTGGCTACCTGATGTGAAGAGCTGACTCGTTGGGAAAAAACCCTGATATTGGGGAAAATTGAAGGCAAAAGGGGAAAAGGGCAGCAGAGGATGAGATGGATGGATGGCATCACCAGCTCAATGGACATGAACATGAGAGCAAATTCTGGGAGATAGTGGAGGACAGGGAAGCTGGGCGTGCTTCAGTCCATTGGATCGCAGAGTCGGACAGGACTTAGTGACTGAACAACAACCACTGAAGTTTTAAATGTTTCAATCTCAGCCCATTCTGTGGCATCTAGGACTAGGTGTACATGAACAGTGGTAACCGGTGAGAAGATGGTAAAGTTCTCACTGATTCCAGAGAGCCACCACCAAAGAGCTCTAGCTCTGGGGCCTGGCCATGGTGAGGGCCACATCTTGCCCTCAAGATGGAAAGAACCAGAGAACCAGATTGCACGGTTTTGGCTGAATCTTCCCTCTCTCTCAGTGACATCAATCATAGGTTCCTGATGGTCAGAAACCTTGGGGGGTACCCAGGTGCCCTGGGGGAGACAGTACACCACACAAAGCAATAATAATGTCACCAGCAGGCACATACCCTCGGCATCTTACAGATATAATACTCCCCAATCCTCAGAAAGTTAATATCACCATTGCTATTAGAAAACACCACCACTATGCTCACAATTTTTGAACGACTGGGTAGGTAGCCCATTATTACTAAGAACTAGTCAAGAACACAATTAGAGTTCACAGGATAATAATGCTTTCATTCTTTCATTTATCCATTCATTCTCTCAACCATTAAAAATAATTGATTGTAGCTTTGCGCAGTGGCAGTATCGTAGCCAATGAGGTTTATCCGAGGCGTGATTATTGCTAATTGAAAAAAAAATAAAAAAATAAAAATAAAAAATAATTGATTGTGTCCTTTCCCAGGTCAAGCACTGTTCCAGGAAATAGAGCTAGAATACAGTCATGAACAAAACAGACAAAAGTCCCAGATAAGGAACTTGAATTCTAGTGAGGTGGATGGTGGAGGAAGCCAATAAACAACATAAAAAATGTGAGATAAAATACTCTGACCTGTACTCTGGTGAAACACAGGCAGGAAAGGAGGAGCAAGAACAAGGGAAGAGACTTAGAATTCTATAACAATGTATATTTCATAATTACTCTGTGATGGGTGTAATCTAAGCATTTTGCATGTATGCACTCAGTAAATCCTTCCAGCCACCCTAGGAGGAAAGTCCTATTATTTGGATCTTATTAGAGGTGAAACTGTGAGTCACAGGGAATTAGAGGCTTCACTTATCAAGGGTTCTGCAGCTAACAAGAGGCAGAGCCAGCACTTGACCTCTAGATATCTGGTTTAAGTTACTCCCTTAAGCCAGCCGAGGTGTATAATAGCCTCAGTACAGGATAGTCCATCTTTCTGGACTGCTTTAGGTACATATTTCAGTTCAGTTCAGTCACTCAGTCATGTCTGACTATTTATGACCCCATGGACTGCAGCACAACAGGCTTCCCTGCCCATCACCAACTCCCGGAGCTTACTCAAACTCATGTCCGTCAAGCTGGTGATGCTATCCAACCATCTCATCCTCTGTTGTCCTCTTCTCCTTTTGCCGTCAATCTTTCCCAGCATCAGAGTTTTTTCCAATGAATTAGCTCTTTGCATCAAGTGGCCAAAGTATTGGAGTTTCAGCTTCAGCATCAGTCCTTCCAATGTATATTCAGGACTGATTTCCATTAGGATTGACTGGCTGGATCTCCTTGTCAAGAGTCACTCTAACACCACAGTTCAAAAGCATTAATTCTTGAAAAAAAAAAAAACGAAAAAAAAAAAGCATTAATTCTTCAGCTTTCTCTATGGTCCAACTTTCACATCCACATTTGACTACTGGAAAAACCATAGCTTTGACTACATGGACCTTTGTTGGCAATGAGTTGGTCAGAGCTTTTCTTCCGAGGAGCAAGCATCTTTTAATTTCATGACTGCAGTCACCATCTGCAGTGATTTTGGAGCCCCCAAAAATAAAGTCTGTCACTGTTTCCATTGTTTCCCCATTTATTTGCCAGGAAGTGATGGGACCAGATGCCATGTTCTTAGTTTTTTGAATGTTGAGCTTTAAGCCAGCTTTTTCACTCTCCTCTTTCACTTCCAAGAAGAGGCTCTTTAGTTCCTCTTCACTTTTTGCCATAAGGTTGGTGTCATCTGCATGTCTGAGGTTATTGATTTCTCCCAGCAATCTTGATTCCAGCTTGTGCTTCGTCCAGTCTGACATTTCTCATGATGTAATCTGCAAATAAGTTAAATAAGCAGGGTGACAATATATAGCCTTGTCGTACTCCTTTCCTAATGTGGAACCTGTCGTTCCATGTCTGGTTCTAACTGTTGCTTCTGACCTGCATACCCAAGATGGCAGAGTAGAAGGATGTGTGCTCATCTTCTCCTGTGAGAACTCACTGGTGAACAACCATCTACAGAAGAACATTGGATCCCACCAAAAAAAGATACCCTCTGTCCAAGGGTAAAGGAGAAGCCCCAACAAGATGGTAGGAGGGGTGAAATCATGTTTATAATCAAAACCCCATATCTGCCAGAGATGCTCAGAGGGCTCAAACAAAACCTTGAGTGCACCAGGACCCAGAGACCCCACAGGTACTGAGCCAGACCTGCCTTGAGCGTTCAAGGGTCTCCTTTGGTAGCATGGGTCAGCAGTGGCCTGCCACAGGGACAGGGACTCTGGCTGCAGCAGACCTAGGAGGCCCAGTGTGTGGCCTAAGTCCTCTTGGAGAAGGTCACCATTAGCCCCATCATAGAGCCACAGAGCAGACAACCCACAAGCTGGAGAACAATTATACCAAAGAAGTTCTCACACTGTTAATGAAAGTTATAGGGCCCACAACAGGTTTCCCAACCTGGGGATCTGGCAAAGGGACAGAGAACCCCCAGGGAATTTGACCTTGGACACCAGTGGGATTGGATTACAGAATTTCCCCAGGACTGGGAAACAGACTCTTGGAGGGCACAAAACCTTGTACATACCAGGACCCAGGAGAAAGGAGCAGTGACCCCATAAGAGACTGAGCCAGACTTGGCGGTGAGTGTCCAGGAGTCTCTGGCAGAGGCGTGGGTCGACAGTGGTCTGCCGAGCAGTCAGGGGCACTGAATACAACAGTGCTAACATAAACCCTTTTGAAAGAGGTTGTCATTACCCCTACCATAGACTGGCCTCAGGCCAAACAACAGGGAGGGCACATAGCCCCACCCAAAAACAGAAAATTGGATTAAAGATCTACTGAGCATGGCCTTTCCCATCAGAATAAAACCCAGATTCCCCCACAGTCAGTCCCTCCCATTAGGGAGCTTCCACAAGCCTCTTATCCTTATCCATCAGAGGACAGACAGAATGAAAACCACAACCACAGAAAACTAACCAAACTGATCACATGGACCACAGCCTTGTCTAATTCATTGAAACTATGAGCCATGCTGTATAGGGCCACCCAAGACGGATGGGTCATGGTGGAGAATTCTGACAAAACGTGGTCCCCTGGAGAAGGGAATGGCAAACCACTTCGGTATTCTTACCTTGAGAACCCCGTGGTTCTTAAGGTACATTTTTGGAGTCCCCTTCTCCTGTGTCTGCTCCCTTCTTCCTCTCCTCTGCCCCTCTTTCTTTCCTCCTCTCAGGCTTCCAGATCCATGTGGTTACTGGAGTCCCAAAGGAGCTGATCTAGGATTTCAATTCAGGACTATTCAGGACCCTGAAGCTCTTAACCACTAGACTTTGATGTTAATTTCAAAGAGCATAGCTTGCTGGGCAGCAAATACATACTTAATTAAACAGTGCCTTCAAAAATGAAGGGACAGGTGGATCAGTGAAGGTAAGGCCCAAAGAAATCGGCAGATGTATACAGGCATGAGAGCCAAATAAAGCAAGAAAGGCAGCATGTGCCTGAAAAGAACAGCAAGGACTAGCACAGTCTGGGCGACGAGCAGCTTTGGAAACACCTGGAACTGAACAGTCTTCCTAAGTATTGCTGTAAATACAAGTTTGCAACCTCCTAGCCAGGCAGACCTAACCTTGTTTTTCAACTACAGTTTGATAGGAGTCTCTTGCAGGGCTTTTTTCCTTTTATGGACGAGGACAAGTGTGTTTGGGGGGACGTAATTTGGGAGAGGCACCTGGTCAAGCTGAGACCGGCACCTGGGGAGGGAAGAAGGCGCCCTTGAGAGAAGCAGAAATGCCGAGGGGCCGGGAGAGAGAATTGTGCTGCTAATCCCTCACACCCACCGGGACTTTACCAGCTCCTAATCGCCTAATAGCAGGGCACATAATTGGCAGAAAAGATTGCCCTGCCCTTTACGCATGTGTCTGCAATTACTTTTCCAACCGGGGTGATAAGTGGCACGATTGGTTTCCTTGTGCCGACGCAGCCGCTGCTCGGCGCCAGGGGCCTTTCTCCCGAAGCTGCAGTGGGCACCGCGGGTCACAGGCTCAGCAGCCCCCCAGCAACCGATCATTTTCCATCACCAAGGAGAAAATCCCCAATTCCTGGCTAGTGCCTGACCTCATCCGCTGCCTCCCTCCTTCACACACTCTGCTTCACACCGGCTTCCTCGCTGGGCTCCGGCACCATCACCCCAGCTTGCTCTTGTATCTGTGCTTACCTTTGCCACATACTCTGCCCCGTTTCCCCTCTTGCTTTCTTTAGGTCTGGGCTCACAACTCACCTCCTCAGAGAAACCTTCTGTAAACACTCTTATCTATGAGCAACTCAAGGAACTCAAAGCGGGGCTCGGTAACAACCTAGAGGGGTGGGATGGGGAGGGAGGTGGGAGGGATGTTCAAGTGTGAGGGGACGTGGATAAACCTAAAGCTGATTCCGGTTGATGTTTGGTAGAAACCAATGCTACACAGGAAAGCAATTATCCTTCAATTAAAAGTAAATAAACACAATTTCTCTCTCCCACTCCCTAGCCCCAGGTTACACCTCTCATTCCTGTTCTTCTTCATATCACATACCAGTGCAGTCCCGTGTCTTGCCTGTGTCTGTCCACGTGCTTATTATCTGTTTCCTAGTCTGGATGGGAACTCTATGAAGGAGGCCTTCGACTTGATCATCACTGCATCCTCAGTGTCCAGAAGGAAGCCCATGACAGCGTGAGCTCACAAAAAATATTACTGAAAGGAGTGGTTGGACAGTGAGTAGATGCAACGCTGCAAACACACCACATGCCACGCCAGGAGGTGTGTGCTTTACGAACACAGCAAAAGTTATTTGAGTGGAAGCAGAGAGTATGCACTCTGGAGACCCGTGGGCCTGAATTTACAGCTAAGTTCTGACCTTTAGAAGTTCTGGTCCATCATCTTGCACCAGCCTGAGCCCGTTTCATTATCAGTAAACTGAGAATGAAAATAGTAGCTCTCTCATTCAATTGTTGCTTGAATTAACTGAGGCAATGCTTATACAACACATGACCCTGTACCTGGCATATAAATGATTATAGCAATTCAATGAATAGTCATAGATACTGGTATTTCTATTCACCCCATGAGGACGGAAAGAGAAAGAGGTATCCATACTAGCTGAGCACCTGTGATATGGGTGGTATGAGCTGTCCTGTGCTAAGTGGCTTCAGTGGTGTCCGACTCTTTGCGACCCTATGGACTGTAACCCGTCAGGCTCCTTTGCCCGTGTGGATTCTCCAGGCAAGAATACTGGAGTGGGTTGCCATACCCTCCCCATGTGGGTGGTACCCCCCTGGCTAATTTTACCTGCCTAAACTTCTTCCCCACAGCTGTCTTCTGAAACAGGCACAGCTATCCCTGGTTTCTAGATGAGAAAACTGAGGCACCTGAAAACCAAGTGGTTTGCCCAGTTTCATTCAGTTCCTAAGTGATGGGTCCAGAACTCAAATCCAGGCTCTCTTCTTTTTCATTACAGTAGGTTGCTTCTCTTGAAAATAAAAACAGAGCACAGAAAACAAACAGGACATGGACACAAGCAGCCCCAGGGTGTGGAAACTTTATTTTGAGGCTCAGTTTAAATTCTCCCAAGTACTTCTTCATGACAGCTCCAGTAGAAAAGGATTACCCTTGGGTAGCATTGCCGGATAAAATACAGGATGCTTAATTAAATATGCATATCAGATAAATAAAAAATATTTTTTTATATAACCATTATTGCATACTTAATTTTCTCTCCCCTCCTCTTTTCTCTTCCCACCAGCTTCCTCCTTCCTTTTCTCTCTCTTTTTTTGTTCAGCTGGCAACTTTACAGCCAGCCTTGTATTTCTTTACAGCACTTTACAGTCCCTCAAGGTGTCCATTTATAAACTAACCAGTGCTCCCCACCAGGCTGGAAGTTTGCAGGGAGATTCTGGAGTGTCCGTCCAATCTACAGCCCGCCTGTCTGATAATGACCTTACCCCACCCACAAGGGGGCCTACCTGACTCCCTGGGAAGGATCCCAAGCCACTCTTGCCAATTCAGTTCTCTCTCTTGAGAATATGAACCAAGAAAGTGGAAGATGGAGCTAAGTCAAATCAATGAACCAGGAAACAGTTCAATAAATTTCTCTTTCTTTTCTTTTTCTCTCTCATTTTTTGGTTTTGCTTTTGCTTTGGTTTGTTTATTTTATTTCAAGTGGGATTTTGGCTTTTATAGCCAAATCAGTCTTAACTAGGCCATACCTCTCTTGTGGCCATTTACCCAGAGGAGATATAAAACGACCCACATTTTTGAGCACCTAGATGAAGACATTACTGCCTTTTTAAAATTCTCTAATGTTATTTCCTCAATTGGATGCATTTTATTTTAAATCAGAAAAAATACTATCCAGAGCCCATTTTATGGAAAAGGTGACATCATTTAATGTCTTGAAAATAACAGTAATTCTAAGTGTCATCAGCTTTGACGAGCGCCCTCCATCCAGTCTTCACATACTGTCTGGGTGGCAAGGCACATAAACTGGGAGGGAAGAAAACTGACTTCTCTGAAGGGAAGCGAAAACCCCACCCTAGGCTTCCTGTATGGGATGGGTCTCTCACGGCAATGGCCAGACTCCTTCATGGCCCTGCATCTGTGGCCTCATCCTGGCCTAGTCAATGGGTCTCTTACACACCCCGGGAGTAGGGAAGCACTAACAGCATCCTTTCCCCCCCAGTTTTAGAAAGGAAATTGGAAAATTCTAGACAGAACATGGAGCTGCTTATGCCAGTCATAGAGGCTTAAGTCCCTCTAAATATATCTGAGCAGCAGCCATGTCTGTAACAACTGTAAAGTCCTCCTCACTTGGCCCCCAGACCTGGACCTGACCCTGGCCACCCCTGCTCTGCCCAGCTCCTGATCCTTATGGTCTGGCTTTTATTTCTGGTCTCATGCTGGTGACAATCCGCAGTCAACTGAACTTCATGTCACATATTCTGAAATTGAAAAATCTCAACTAACAAGAGAGCCAGAGTGTTTTACTCTGCTTGATCCCCACCATGACCCCTTTATAGATCTTCAAAGCCTTACTCTCTTGGAAAAATGCTACAGCCCATTTAGAGACCCTGCATGTTCTACTGGACAAATATAGTGACTTCTTTCAAAGGCGTGCCATCTGTATGCTTTTCAAAGAGCCTTTGTGAAGTTTGCTAACTTATGGCAAGGGCCACCTTCCTCTCCTCTGCTGAGAATCACAAGACTTCGTCTTTCCCCCACAATGTCACAAGACCCCTCCTGTCCTGATGACCACAGGGCAACATCCACAGGGGTCGTTGGTTGTGTTCATGGACTTTCTTAAGCCTGAAACTTGATGTGTGAGGGATCTGGGGTACAGAATTCCCAGGCTTCTGAATGGTGAGTATTCTCCTCTTTTCCTTCCTGCAACGTGATTCAAATAAACTACAAAGTTTTCTTTAAAAAAAAAAAAATCAATCTCCCCCGCCCCCGCCCCGCCCTGCTTTTACTCTGTAGATTAAAAGCAAAAATTGGTATCTCTGTTTCGACTGACAGGTCTCCCTGGCACCAAGTTCATACCACTGCATTAGTTACCTACCTTTGCCCCAGAACTCAATGGCTTAAAATAAGACTAAACATTTATTATCACTCAGAGTTCCTATTGGTTAGAAATTCAGGAGCAACTCAGCAGGATAATACTGACTTGAGGATTTCTGTTAGGGCCAAGAGACAGAACAGGACTACAGTCATCTGAAGGCTTGACTGGGATTGGTCAGTAGTTAGTTCAGTTCAGTCGCTCAGTCATATCTGACTCTTTACGACTCCATGGACTGCAGCACGCCAGGCTTCCCTGTCTATCACCAACTCCTGGAGCTTGCTCAAACTCATGTCCATTGAGTCGGTGATGCCATCCAACCATCTCATCCTGTGTCGTCCCCTTCTCCTCCCCAGCTTCAATCTTTCCCAGCATCAGAGTCTTTTCCAGTGAGTCAGCTCTTTGCATCAGGTGGCCAAAGTATTGGAATTTCAACTTCACCATCAGTGCTTCCAATGAACACCCAGGCCTGATTTCCTTTAGGATGGACTGGTTGGATCTCCTTGCATTGCAAGGGGCTCTCAAGAGTCTTCTCCAATACCACAGTTCAAAAGCATCAATTCTTTGGCTCTCACCTTTCTTTATAGTCCAACTCTCACAACCCATACATGACTACTGGAAAAACCATAGCTTTGACTAGATGGACCTTTGATGGCAAAGTAATGCTTTCTAATATGCTATCTAGGTTGATGCCTTCCAAAGAGCAGGAATCTTTTAATTTCATGGCTACAATCACCATCTGCAGTGATTTTGGAGCTCAAAAAAGAAAGTCTCTCACTGTTTCCATTGTTTCCCCATCTACTTGCCATGAAGTGATGGGACCAGATGCCATGATCTTAGTTTTCTGAATGTTGAGCTTTAAGCCAACTTTTTCACTCTCCTCTTTCACTTTCATCAAAAGGCTCTTTAGTTACTTTTTGCTTCCTGCCATAAGGGTGGTATCATCTGCATATCTGAGGTTATTAATATTTCTCTCTACAATCTTGATTCCAGCTTGTGCTTCATCCAGCCTGGCATTTCACATGATGTACTCTGCATATAAGTTAAATAAACAGGGTGACTATAAACAGCCTCGATGTACTCCTTTCCCAATTTTGAACCAGTATGTTGTTCCATGTCCAGTTCTAACTGTTGGTTCTTGACATGCATACAGATTTCTCAGGAGGCAAGTCAGGTGATCTGGTATTGCCATCCCTTTAAGAATTTTCCACAGTTTGTTGTGATCCACACACTCAAAGGCTTTGGCGTAGTCAATAAAGCAGAAGTAGATGTTTTTCTGGAACTCTCTTGGTTTTTCGATGATCCAGTGGATGTTGGCAATTTGATCTCTGGTTCCTCTGTCTTTTCTAAATCCACCTTAACATGTGGAAATTCATGGTTCACATACTGTTGAAGCCTGGCTCAGAGAATTTTTTTTTAAATTTTTTTTATTAGTTGGAGGCTAATTACTTCACAATATTTCAGTGGGTTTTGTCATACATTGACATGAATCAGCCATAGAGTTACACGCATTCCCCATCCCGATCCTCCCTCTCCCCTCCCTCTCTACCCGACTCCTCTGGGTCCTCCCAGTGCACCAGGCCCGAGCACTTGTCTCATGCATCCCACCTGGGCTGGTGATCTGTTTCATCATAGATAATATACATGCTGTTCTTTCGAAACATCCCACCCTCACCTTCTCCCACAGAGTTCAAAAGCCTGTTCTGTACTTCTGTGTCTCTTTTTCTGTTTTGCATATAGGGTTATCATTACCATCTTTCTAAATTCCATATATATGTGTTAGTATGCTGTAATGTTCTTTATCTTTCTGGCTTACTTCACTCTGTATAATGGGCTCCAGTTTCATCCATCTCATTAGAACTGATTCAAATGAATTCTTTTTAAAGGCTGAGTAATATTCCATGGTGTATATGTACCACAGCTTCGTTATCCATTCATCTGCTGATGGGCATCTAGGTTGCTTCCATGTCCTAGTTATTATAAACAGTGCTGCAATGAACATTGGGGTGCACGTGTCTCTTTCAGATCTGGTTTCCTCAGTGTGTATGCCCAGAAGTGGTGTTGCTGGTCATATGGCAGTTCTATTTCCATTTTTAGAAAACCCTAAAGACTCTTCCAGAAAATTACTAGAGCTAATCAATAAATATAGTAAAGTTGCAGGATATAAAATTAACACAGAGAAATCCCTTGCATTCCTATATACTAACAATGAAAAAACAGAAAGAGAAACTAAGGAAACAATATCATTCACCATTGCAACAAAAAGAATAAAATACTTAGGAGTATATCTACCTAAAGAAACAAAAGACCTATACATAGAAAACTATAAAACACTGATGAAAGAAATCAAAGAGGACACAAACAGATGGAGAAACATACCGTGTTCATGGATTGGAAGAATCAATATTGTTAAAATGGCTATTCTACCCAAAGCAATCTATAGATTCAATGCAATCCCTATCAAGCTACCAACAGTATTTTTCACACAACTAGAACAAATAATTTCACAATTTGTATGGAAATACAAAAAACCTCAAATAGCCAAAGTAATCTTGAGAAAGAAGAATGGAACTGGAGGAATCAACCTGCCTGACTTCAGACTCTACTACAAAGCCACAGTCATCAAGACAGTATGGCTCAGAGAATTTTGATCATTACTTTGCTAGTGTGTGAGATGAGTGTGGTAGTTTGAACATTCTTTGGCATTGCCTTTCTTTGGGATTGGAATGAAAACTGACCTTTTCCAGTCCTGTGGCCACTGCTGAGTTTTCCAAACTTGCTGGCAGATTGAGGGCAGCACTTTCACAGCATCATCTTCTAGGATTTGAAATAGCTCAACTGGAATTCCATTACCTCCACTAGCTTTGTTCCTAATGATGCTTCCTAAGGCCCACTTGACTTTGCATTCCAGGATGTCTGGCTCTAGGTGAGTGATCACACTATCCTGGTTATCTGGGTCATGAAGATATTTTTGTATAGTTCTTCTGTGTATTCTTGCCACCTCTTCTTAGTATCTTCTGTTTCTGTTAGGTCCATACTGTTTGTGTCCTTTTTTGTGCCCATCTTTATCTGTCCTTTATTGAGCACATCTTTTCATGAAATGTTCCCTTGGTATCTCTAATTTTCTTGAAGAGATTTCTAGTCTTTCCCATTCTATTGTTTTCCTCTATTTCTTTGCACTGATCACTGAGGAAGGCTTTCTCATCTCTCCATGCTATTCTTTGGAACTCTGCATTCAAATGGGTATATCTTTCCTTTTCTCCTTTTCCTTTAGCTTCTCTTCTTTTCTCAGCTCTTTATAAGACCTCCTCAGACAACCATTTTGCCTTTTTGCATTTCTTTTTCTTGGATATGGTCTTGATCACTGCCTCTTATACAATGTCATGAACCTCCATCCATACTTCTTCAGTCACTCTATCAGATCTAATCCCTTGAATCTATTTGTCACTTCCACTGTTTAATCAGCATTATACTGGGATTGCAGAACTTTCTTTCAAAGTGGATCCCTCATATGGCTGGCAAACCAGTGCTTGCTTTTGGCAGGAGACCCCTGTTCTTCTTCACATGAGTTTGCTCAGGTCATAGTGACTGACTTTCCCCAGAGTGAGAGATCCAAGAGACCAGGGAGGAAGTGGTAGTACCTTCCATGACAGAGCCTCAGAAGTCACACACTGTAACCACTGCCATACTTGACTGGCCCTCTGAGTCACTGTGGGAGGAGATTACATGAAAGTGTGGACACATGAAGCCCAGGACCACTGGAGTCATCAAGGAGGCTGGATCCCACATTTACCTCTGATTCTTCCCTCCTTTTTCTCTTCTGGCAAGTCCTTCATCAATACCATTTTAAGCCCCTAAATATCCATTCAAGGATTTATCTATATGGCTCCAGCCAATACCTTAAATTATCTAAAATGGCTTTATTTATCAGGGCAAAACTTGTCTCTTAAATATGAAATAGAGAATCAGTGAGATCTACATTGGCACTATCTTATGAGAGAAAAGATGGGACAATAAGTTCAGATAGTCTGAAGGAAAACTTGATTGACAAAAACAGACCCAAAAGTGATCATTATAATTCTGGGTTATATTAATAGACATGGAGTATGTTTTTAAATGAGGTAATATTCTTACTGATGACTGAAATTTGAGCTTAAGTCTAATAACAGAATACATCATGAGAAACACTGGGCTGGAGGAAGCACAAGCTGGAATCAAGATTGTAGAGAGAAATATTAATAACCTCAGATATGCAGATGACACCACCCTGATGGCAGAAAGTGAAGAAAAGCTAAAGAGCCTCTTGATGAAAGTGAAAGAAGAGAGTGAAAAAGTTGGCTTAAAGCTCAACAATCAGAAAACTAAGATCATGGCATCTGGTCCCATCACTTCATGGCAAATAGATGGGGAAACAGTGGAATAAAGTCAGTGGCTGACTTTATTTTTTGGGACTCCAAAATCACTGCAGATGGTGATTGCAGCCATGAAATTAAAAGATGCTTACTCCTTGGAAGTAAAGCTATGACCAACCTAGACAGCATATCAAAAAGCAGAGACATTACTTTGCCAACAAAGGTTCTTCTAGTCAAGGTTATGGTTTTTCCAGTAGTCATGTATGGATGTGAGAGTGGGACTATAAAGAACGGTGAGAGCCAAAGAATTGATGCTTTTGAACTGTGGTATTGGAGAAGACTCTTGAGAGTCCCTTGCAATGCAAGGAGATCCAACCAGTCCATCCTAAAGGAGATCAGGCCTGGGTGTTCATTGGAAGGACTGATGGTGAAGCTGAAACTCCAATACTTTGGCCACCTGATGCAAAGAGCTGACTCACTGGAAAAGACTCTGATGCTGGGAAAGATTGATGCTGGGGAGGAGAAGGGGACGACAGAGGATGAGATGGTTGGATGGAATCACCAACTCAATGGACATTAATTTGGGTGAACTCCAGGAGTTGGTGATGGACAGGGAGGCCTGGCGTGCTGCAGTTCATGGGGTCGCAATGAGTCAGACATGACTGAGTGACTGAACTGAACTGAACTAATAACATAACAGGAGGGACTCTGACAACTCAACGTAGGTTCAGAAATGAGGGAGCTGGGGTGAAATCCAAACTGAAAGCATAATAAAGATGCTAAACATTTCACAGTCCCTGCTAAGGTCAGAATGTTTTGTGCCTCCCTCACTAAAATCCACATATTGAATCTTAAAACCCAAGGTAATGGTATTAGGAGGTGGAGCCTTTGAATGGAGTCCTCAGAAATGACAGTAGTGTTCTTATAAAAGAAATCCCTCACCCCTTCCACCATGTGAGGTCACAACACTGTGACCAAGAGAAGGAGATACACTTAGCCATGCTGGTCCCTGATCTTGGACTTCTAGCTTCCAGGGCAGTGAGAAATTAATTTCTATTGTTTGTAGACCTCTTGGTCTGTGGCATGTTGTTATCACAGCCTGAATGGACTAAGACAAGCACTATCTCCAGTGCACTGACTGACCTGTTTTCTTACCACCCATCACTTCCCTCAGTTTTCCCTTCCACACTGTCCAGGTTTTACTGCACCTTAGATGCCTCCATCAATAACCTTTCACCAGGCCTACACAACCCTCATACCTTCCTTCATCTTTCCCCTCTCTGCACCCTACAATGGGCCCACTACAGACCAGCAGACTCAAGAGAAACAGCAATGGCAAAACCACGCCCAGACATAGCACTTTACAGTTTACTAAGGGCTTGCATGTCTGATATTTTCCCACCAAGTTATCTTAGCCTTGGTCTCTGGAGTCCCAAGGGAAAGCAACCAGTGGCAGGCACTCTGGGTGCATGGAGGGGCCTATATTTCTTCCTTAACCCAAGGAAGACTATCTTAACATATATAGTTGTGCAACTTCCCAAAGCCAGAACAAGCTTACAGCTGCACTACACAGAAGGAAATGGAAGCCCAGAAAGCTTCAGTCACACAGCACAGTTGCCCCAAATGTTGGTGGCAAAGCCAGAACCAGTAACCAGAGTACTCAGGCTCTCAGCACCTTCCCTCCTTTGCACCATTACGGAAAAGTCCTCCTATGGGTCCGGGTGGAGGATATGGGAGGACGGCAGGAAAGTGCTTTCTGCTGTGCAGAGCAGAGCTCTGGTGCTGGGGGTCCCAGAGCTGAAGGCAATAATGGCTTGCACTTATCAGTCCCCATTCCTCTCGCTGTCTCCCCCTGTGACATTCATTATCAAAAACACAGGCACCAGGGAAGGGCACGAGCTAGAATCAGAAGAATGCTCAGGCGCCCTTGCTGCCTTTAGAGGCTTTCTTTTCCATTTCTAATAAACTCTGTTAAAAGCCTGTGCCTGGGAGTGTAAAAAAGTGGAGCACAAGCAACAAAGGCAAACATCTATTTTATTTGTGTGACAATGGCTCATGGGAGAAGCTGGCTTTGGCATAACAACGCAGCTCTTCTCCTCGATGTTACATGAGTGAGCGAATTCAAAAGAGCTTATGGAAAGACACAGGAGATTACTGGAGTCTGGGAAGGTTTAGGGAGCAGAAACTGACAGACCCTGTCACAGCAGGGGGCTGAGGGGGGGGTAGCCAGGGGTTTCCAAACACCCCCCGGAGACTCGGGACAGAGAGTGGAGAGGACAAAGGCAGGTGGCCAGAAGAAGCAGCTGAGAAAATTACCCTAATTTTGGTAATTCTTGGTTTCTCAGGAAAAATTGGAAGTGGTGCTGTCCTTCCCCACCCCTACAATGCCAACAATTGCAGAAGGAAGGCAACTGGGGGTCAGCGGTTTAAAAAAGGCCTGGTCTACCTTCTTTTGCGGGAAGAGAAGGCAGGGAGGTGGCAGAGACTTGCCTGCTGGATCACTGGGTCCTCAGACCCCAGGGCATCCCCCAGAAAAGGCATCCTGTACCAAACGTTTTGGCAACCTACTCCAGTGTTCTTGCCTGGAGAATCCCATGGACAGAGGAGCCTGGACACAGTCCACGGGGTTGTAGAGAGTTGGACACGACTGAGCGACTCACACACACACCAAACTTTTTAAATTACAAACTTGCCATGGGACCTGAGCAGGGCTTTCTAAGGGCTCTTGCAATGAAAGAGGAGTCCTTCCTCAGAGCAAAAGTCAGCCTCTCTGGTTTCCCTGAAGACTCTGTTCTCCTTGACCTTCTCAGGATCTAAGCCATGGCGGTAGTCTCCCCTCTGCCTGGGCGGTCAGCCTCCACCCCCCTCAACGTCTGTCTCATCTGCACCCTGGAACTAAGGTGCCACCTCCAAACGGGAAGCAGAACAACACAGGCGGCTGAAGGTGAACCAGGCCCGCTGATGCTCACTCACTGGGAAAAATGCATCCACTTTACTTCTTCACCCTTCAACTCCAGATAGACTCTCACCAGCAGAGAGAACTGGGGGGTGGGGGGGGGGGGGACTTAAAGGGTTATTGTCACCTCTGCCTCAGAACCCCAACCCAAAGGTATGACTCAGTAAGTTCAGTCACTCAGTTGTGTCCGACTCTTTGTGACCCCATGGACTACAGCACACCAGGCCTCCCTATCCATCACCAACTCCCGGAGTTTACTTAAACTCATGTCCATTGAGTCAGTGATGCCATCCAACCATCTCATCCTTTGTCGTCCTCTTCTCTTCCTGCCCTCAATCTTTCCCAGCATCAGGGTCTTTTCAAATGAGTCAGTTCTTCACCTCAGGTGGTCAACTATTGGAGTTTCAGCTTCAGCATCAGTCCTTCCAATCAACATTCAGGGTTTATTTCTTTAGGATTCACTCATTGGATCTCCTTGCAGTCCAAGGGACTCTCGAGAGTCTTCTCCAACACCACAGTTCAAAAGCATCAATTCTTCAGTGCTCGACTTTCTTTATAGTCCAGCTCTCACATCCATACATGACTACTGGAAAATCCATAGCCTTAACTAGACGGACCTTTGTTGGCAAAGTAATGTCTTTGCTTTTTAATATGCTGTATAGGTTGATCATAGCATACGAGTATGACTACAAGAACACAAATGGATTTCTTCATAATTTTTCTCCAGGGCCCCAATGTTTTCTTGAAGATTATTTTCAACAAAAGAAGCTAAACTTAGGAGGTAAACTTCATAATAGCTGAAATTCTTCTAAGTGTTTTCTCTTCCTATTGTATAGGTCCTCCCCTTTTGGAGCAGTATTATTTCTACACCCTCCACTATACACATAAGAAAACTGACTCTTGCAGATGTGAAGCCTTAACAATGGTCTCCCAGCAAGGAAGTGATGGAGTAAACATTTCAAGCAAGGCCAACAGACTGCTGACCACTACTCCACACACCGCCTCAATTACAACTATAGGCTTGGCTCCAGGGTCAGATCATGGCCACCTTGGACATGCTGAGGAGTCTGGGTTCAGCTGGTCAGGAGCTCCGCTCCATGCTCACGGCTGTCCCACCCTAAGTCACCTCCCAGGGCCTCCCAGTTCTCTCAGCTGCCTTTGACTGTTTCCCGGATGCTGACACCAAGGTTGAGTGACAGTGACAGGAGCTCAGACCTCCTCCAGAAAGAGAAAAAGGAGCCCTGATTCCGGCAAGGGAGTGTCTATGCCCTTCTTGGCGAGAGCCTGCTAGCCAGCACCTTATTATGCTACAAGAGTACTCGCCGTCCTCTTTAAGCCCATTCATCATTGTTCAGTAAGTCCATGCTCGGATGCGGTAGCCTTGATGGTGGTTTTCCCGCCGCTACTGGCTTCAACAATCTGGAAAGCGGGGCAATGGGTAATCAGTCTCTCCGTCATTGGGGTGAATAGGAGAGTCTCCTGCGGATGCGGCCTCCCAGGGAGGGTGAGCAAAAGGGCAAGGCAGAGGTTTTTTAATGAAAGGGCTGGCTCAGGGAGACCTGCTTTCAAACAGAGGTGGCTGGAAGATGAATGGTGTTGCAGTAGGGAGCACAGGAAGTGTCCTTCTGCCTGGTTCTCAGGAGAGCCAGGGATGGACCCACAGAAAACTTAGTCACTCGGAGAGTCGAGAAAGAAGCCACTGGTTTCCAGGATGGCTGTGAGAAGTGGGAGTCTGAGGCTGCCTGGAGAAAGGGCTGCCAGCAGGGCTAACAATCTGCCTGGCTGGGAACTCAGCACAGCTCTTAGGGACACGTGCTTTAGAGTCCTGTCCTGGGCTCCATTCCTGACCTCCCCACTTTTCTAGCTGTGCAGTCTTGGACACCTTACTCATCTACCCTGAGTCCAGATGTTCTCAACAGTAAAAATGGATAGGATAAACATTGGTGGATTTGTGAGGTTAAAATGCAATAAAGTTCATAAAATGCCAAGTATATAGTAAGTCTTCAAAGAATTTTAGTTGTCATCAGCCTCATCATGGACAGAATGAGAGATTCAATGACAGGGACACCAGCTGGGCCCTCAGAGATGGGAAAGATGCCTTTGGATCCTCACATGGCCCACTGTGTCCAAGCAAGGCCTTAGAGACCAAGGGAAGGGAGAGACTTACTGTGAGTCTAAAAAAAAACCAAAACTGTATTAATTAGTGCAACACTAACTTCTAACTTATAAACTCCCAAATACCTGTGGCTTAACAAAATGGAAGTTTATCTTTTGCTCATGTAACCTGCCACAGAAGGTGTTTCTGGCTGAAGGGCATGTCTGCCATCTTTAACTTGAGGCCCCAACATTGCCCTTCGTGAGGACAGGCAGCTAGCAAAAAGAGAGCATGGGGAGTGGATGAGGGAGTTTGCACCAAGCAGGCCTGGGAGTGGTGCAGGGCACTCCTAGCCCATTGGCTGGAACTCAATCACGTGATTCCATCAACCTGCAAGGAAGGCTGGGAAATATCTGTCAGCTCAGTAGGAAAAGGAAATGAGTTTTGCTGAACACATTCAATGGACAAAGTGAACTTCAATTAATACCTCTTCTCAGGAGGCCAGCCTCATTCTTGGAGCCTTGTCTTCAGGGCTTTGGGGGGATTCTGGATGGAAAGGCACTGCTGAACTCCTGTGCTCTGGAATTCCTCACAGTCATGCAAACACCAATTCCTCCTTCACTTTCTAAGCCTGCCTTTGGGTTCCAAGTCCAAACACATGGCAGGAAAAATAATGTGGGGCATGTCCTTTCCTGAAAGAGCAGCACAGCCAAGGCATGATTTCAGAGAGAGGTAGGAGATGCTGACCTCACTTTTTCTTAAGGATGAAGTTAGAAGAGGGATTTAGCATCTAAGACTAGGCTTTGAAAAATCCTCATAGGCACAAAAATCCTCAGTCTTCACTGTTGAGGCCCTGAGGTTACATATGCCCCCATCATTGTGGGCAAGCTGACCAAACTATACCGGCTTTAAGACTACACTACTACTGGACTCATAGTTATCGTGACAGTTGGAAAAATTTTAACTGGCGTTTGAGTGATTAACCATGTTTGCCATATTGTCATAACTTCAAGCCATAATATGGTCATGATTTGCTCTCCCGGGAACAGGGATTTTAACTAATAGCTCACTGATTTTGGAAAGAGAAAATATTCAAAACTATTCCATGTAATCCAATTATAAGCCATTTGTATGGCATTAGTATAACAGATGCTGTCTTGGGCACTTACAGTTTCTCCTATCCTTTTGCTGACCCCACCCAGAACTGTACTGTGCAGTGAATCACTTCTCTGTTGTCAGGGGCTTTGTGGGTAATAGATATTGTTTAATCCTTAGGACCGAGTAATCTCCAGGCTCTGTTCGTCCCCAAACAATGATGAAAACCTCCCCTTACATATTCCCAGCACCCAGAAGACTAATTACTCATTCATAAGTCTTCACTTAGGAGCATACATCTCATTTCTGAACACCCACCCCCATGCCCTAGGTTAACTATAAAGTTGGCCCAATGGCTCCTCGGCAGTGCAGAGTGCAGCTGTGAATGCTTCTCGGTCACCCACCCTGTGAGTAAGTTACCCTACAGTAAACAGACCCATTGATTACATGAGCTGCCTGCCTCATTTTTCAGTCTCAGAATGCCTTCTTAGTTGGGTGGGCACTTTCTGTCCCCTCCATCCTCCAACGCCATCATTCAAATCATCTCAGGGTCATTCTGATCGACTTTCCACTACCTGACCAGGTCACTGTGTGGGCAGTGCCATCCAGGCATTCCATGGACAGCAGGAAAGTGAGGCTGGTCCCTTCTAGGAAATAACTTTATCTGGTGACTAAGTACATGAAGATGCAAAAACAGGCTGATAGAATAACCATTTTGGTAATCAATACAAAATGATTTCTCTAAGTTTTAACTGAGAGCTACTTGAGACATGGCATTGATCTCACAGTATTTCAGTTTTCCCATCTAAAATACAGAAATATTAGTATTCCTTTCTATGTAGATTATCTTATCATTTGATAAATGTTCACTCCCTTTCCCCAGACTTCCTGGGAGGAGTACACTTCCCTGCCCTACCGATACTGGATTTGGTCACGCGACTTGCTCTGGCCAATGAAATGTGAATATCACTTCTGAGCCTAGGCCTTAAGAGATATGACGTCACTGTGTTCACCCTTCTGAGAGTTTCCAAGCTTTACAACATAAGACCTCTCCCCAGAAAACTGGTACCCCTTTACTCTGAGCTCAAGAGTGAAACATGTGGAAGAGAGCCACCTGAGCCAACATTAGCTGCCCCACAGATATATGGGCATACACAAACACATTGTAAAATGTCACTGAGTTTGGGGATGCCTTACTATACAGCCTTTTGGTGGCAATATCTAAGTGATACATTCTTCACCCAGCAAGAATATAGCAGCATGAGTAGTCTGCAATAAAAGGTAACTTACACAAAAAATAACCAAGCAATTATCATGAGTTAGTCAGAGGCCCTAATGTAGGACAAGGTCTTTGAAACAGAGCTCTTGTGGGAGCCTGTCTATGGGTAGGATATCAAGCAACCTGCTTTCCTTCCCACAGAAAGTTTTGCTTGAAGCTCCATCTTCATTTACCCAGCAAGCAGAGGGGGAGCTTTGAGTTCATTCTGTTCTTTATTTGGAAAGTTTATCATTTAATATCTTTGAAGTCAGGTTGGACACACAAATCCTGTTTTTGATAGTACAAATTTCCTCTTTACCGAAGAAGGCAGAGATAACGACTCTGGCACAGATGGAGAAGATTTCTTCAGGGAAGGAAAGCAGCATTTACGTTGGTTAATGCCTTCCCTGGTGAGCTATTGTATTCTTGTTTGGGGTTTCTGGGCCCTCATTTTGGATACAGCTAGACTCTTCAACTGAGATTTATAGCATAGAAATAGTCAACAAGAGCAAATGAATCAATCTGGGAAGCCATGCTGCCCTCCACCTAGTACACTTCCTTCTGCTTCCCCCAAGTATTTACCCTTTTCTTATAATCATTATTTATCTGATGAACCCATATTAAAGCACTTTCATGGGTATATGCAGCCAAAGGGTATCACAGTACATATGCTATGATGGCAGTCTGTTCTTAAATATGTGGTTTTATTTATTTATTTAAGAAAGCATCACCTCTTTCCATTATGAATAAGTTCTAGGAAATAACCTGTTTGGGTCCAGTCATGTTATACATTGTGGAGGGCAATGGGTAACTAAGAAATCTCCTTAGTTGTGTATTCCCACCCTGACATTCTAGCAGAGTTCTTTTCCAGCCTAAGTTCCAAATAAGAGGGAGTATAGCTAACATCGGGGGTTCTACATGGAACACTGCCTGTTCCCCTCCCCAGCCTGTGATCTTCTTAATCTTATCCGTCCCCATGGCTTCAAGCATTATCTTTATACTGACAACTATTTCATTTAGACCTCTAGCCCAGACTACTCCCAAGTTTCAAATTCATTAAAAAAACAACTGCTACTTGACACCTCTACTTTGATGTCTTACAGACACTTGAAGCATAATATACCCAAAAAGGAATTCTCAATCCACTCCCTCCCTCCACATAGAGACACCAAACCTCCAAAACTGATTTTCCTTTAACCATAATCAATAAATAACATTTTCATCTTCTCGGCAACTTAAGTTGAGAATCTAAGAGTCATTCAGGCTCCTCTGTCTCCCCCATCCGCTTCAACCAATTTCTTACATACCGAGTTCTAGAGTCTATTTTTAAAACACATGAACATTCCACCACTCCTCTCCACTGTCATCACCTTAGACCAAGCTCCATAATCTCTTTTCTGGACTCCTGCAGATGCTTCTACTTCCTCATTCCATCTTCCACATAATTGATGTTTTTTTTTTTCTTAAATGTAAGGAAGTTCACATCACAATTCTCTTCAAAATGCTCCAGTGACTTTCTGTTGTAAAATATTAGCACAAACTTAGTGACTTAAAGTGACACAAACTTATTATCTTATCTGAGGTCAGAGGTTTGAAATAGGTCTTATGGGCTAAAATCAAGGTGTCAGCAGATTTTGTTCCTTTCTAGAGACTTCAGGAGAGGATCGTTTGCTGTTGTTCAGTCACTAAGTTGTATCTGACTCCCTGCAACCCATGGACTGCAGCAGACCAGGCTCCTCTGTCCTTCACTATCTCCTGGAGTTTGCTCAAATTCTTGTCCACTGAGTCAGTGATGCTATCTAACCATCTAATCCTCAGTTTCCTCATTTCTCCTTTTGCCTCCAATCTTTCCCCGCGTCAGGGTCTCTTCCAATGAGTCAGCTCTTCACATGAGGTGGTCAAAGTATTGGAGCTTCAGCTTCAGCATCAGTCCTTCCAATAAATATTCAGGGTTGATTTCCTTTAGGATGGACTGGTTTGATCTCCTTGCAGTCCAAGGAACTCTCAAGAGTCTTCTCTAGCATCACAATTTGAAAGCATCAATTCTTCAGCACTCAGTCTTCTTTATGGCCCAATTCTCACATCTGTACATGACTACTGAAAAAACTATGTTAGTGTTAGTCACTCAGGTGTGTCCAACTCTTTGCAATCCCAAGCCTGCCAGGCTCCTCCATGGAATTCTCCAGGCAAGAAAACTGAAGTGGGCAGCAATTCCCTTCTCTGGGGAAATTTCTAACCCGGGGATCAAACCTAGGTCTCCTGCATTACAGGTGGATTCTTTACCATCTGAGCCACCAGGGGAGCCCAGAAATCTATAGTTTTGACTCTATGAACCTTTGCCGGCAAAGTGATATCTCTGTGTCTTAATACACTGTCTAGGTTTGTCATAAGTGTCCTTCCAAAGAGCAAGTGTCTTTTAATTTCATGACTGAAGTAACTGTCTGCAGTGATTTTGGAGCCCAAGAAAATAAAACCTGTCACTGTTTCCACTTTTCCCCCTTCTATTTACCATGACGTGATGGGACCGAATGCCTTGATCTTAGTTGTTTGAATGTCGAGTTTTAAGCCAGGTTTTTCACTCTCTTTTCACCTTCAAGAGGCTCCTTAGTTCCTTTCCTCTTTCTTTCATTAGAATGGCACCATCTGCATATCTAAGCCTGTTGATATTTCTTCTGGCAATCTTAATTCCAGTTTGTGATTCATTTAGCCTGGCATTTTGCATGAAGCAATCTGCATGTAAGTTAAATAAGCAAGGTGACAACATATAGCCCTGTTGTACTTCTTTCTCAATTTGGAACCCTCAGCTATTCCATGTCTGATTCTACCTGTTGCTTCTTGACCTGTATACAGGTTTCTCAGGAGACAGGTAAGGTGGTCTGGTACTCCTATCTCTTTAAGAATTTTCCACAGTTTGTTGTGATACACAGTCAAAGGCTTTAGTGTAGTCAATGAAGCAGAAGTAGATATTTTTCTGGAATTCCCTTGCTTTCTCTTGGCAATTTAATCTCTATTTCCTCTGCTTTTTCTAAACCTAGCTTGTACATATCAGTTCACGTACTGCTGAAGCCTAGCTTGAAGTATTTTGAACATAACCTTACTAGCATGTGAAATGAACACAATCGTATGGTGGTTTGACTATTCTTTGGCATTGCCTTTCTTAGGGATTGGAGAAGGAAATGGCAACCCATTCCAGTATTCTTGCCTGGGAAATCCCATGGAAGGAGGAGCCTGGTGGGCTACAGTCTGTAGCCCATGGGGTCACAACGAGTCGGACACGACTGAGTAACTTCACTTTCACTTTCTTAGGGATTAGAATGAAAATTGACCTTTTCCAGTCCTGTGGCCACTGCTGAGTTTTCCAAATTTGCTGGCATATTGAGTGTAGTACTTTCACAGCATCATGTTTTAGGATTTTAAATAGCTCAGCTGGAGTTCCATCACCTCCACTAGCTTTGTTCCTAGTAATACTTCCTAAGGCCCACCTGACTTCACACTCCAGGATGTCTGGCTCTAGGTGAGTGACCACACCATTGTGATTATCCAGGTCATTAAGACCTTTTTTGTATAGTTCTTCTGTGTACTTTTGTCACCACTTCTTAACCTCTTCTGCTTCTGGTAGGTCCTTAACCATTTCTGTCCTTTATCATGCACATCCTTGCATGAAATGTTTCCTTGATATCTCCAATTTTCCTGACTATATCTTTATTCTTTTCCACTTTATTGTTTTCCTCCATTTCTTTGCATTATCCACTTAAGAAGGCTTTCTTATCTCTCCTTGCTATTCTCTGTAACCCTACATTCAGTTAGGTATGTCTTTCCCATTCTCCCTTGCCTTTTGCTTATCTTCTTTCCTTGATATTTGTAAAGTCTCCTCAGGTAAACACTTTGCCTTCTTGAATTTCTCTTTCTTTGGGATGGCTTTGGTGACCAGCTCCTATACAATGTTACAAACCTCCATCCATAGTTCTTCAGGCACTCTATCAGATCTAGTCCCTTGAATCTATTTGTTACCTCCACTGTATAATAATAAGGTATTTGATTTAGGTCATACCTGAAATATTCCTTGCCTTTTCTAACTTCTAGAAGCTGTCTCCATTCCTCAGCTCATGACCCTGCATGACCTCAGTCTCTGCTCCGTCATCCTATCTCCTTCTCTGTATCTGACCCTCCTGCCTCTTTTTTTTTTTCCCTGCCTCTTTTTTAAAAGGAACCTAGTAATTCCATGGGCCCACCCTGATGACCCAGAGTAAACTCCCCATCCCAAGATTCTTGGCTTAATCGCATATGCAAAATTTCCTTTGCCATGTAAAGATAACATAGTCCCAGATTCCAAGGATTAGGACTTGGTCATCTCTGGAGGCCAGTATTCTATCTACCATACTTATAAACCTTAGAACATGCCCAGGCTCACCTGGATGAGGAGAGACCCTCAAAGAAAATACTAGCTTATCCCAACAAAGATCAACCTAGACTGGACTTCCCTGGTGGTCCAGTGGTTAAGAGTCTAACTGCCAATGCAGAGGATGTGGGTTTGATCCCTTGTCCAGGAACTAAAACCCACATGCTGCTGGGCAGCTAAGCCCGTGAGCCACAAATACTGAATACACATTCCCTAGAGCCTGTGTGCTGCAGCAAGATAAGCCACTGCAATGAGAAACTCGGGCCCTGCAACTAGAAAAATCCCACCCCATGGCAATGAAGACCCAGTGCCATCAAAAATAAAAAAAATTTAAGAGAAAGATCATCCTAGATAACTAGCCTCAAGTAGACCTGCTAACTAGCAAGCCCAGTCCCGATCAACCGCACCTGACCCAGATTAGCAGAACCACCCGGTCACCAATTGCTCATGAGAAGGAGCATATAGCTGTGGTTTAAGCCACTACATTTGGGGATGGTTTGTTACATGGCAATGGCTAACTGATAGAAAAGTACAGGGATGACTTGCCCCCTGAAGGGGGTCAACTCAGAGAGGTAGGGAACGTTGTGAACCCAGAGGGTCCATAGTTATGTTGGACACTGCTGAGTACACAGGACACAGAGTTCAGTGGCTATAGAGTCACATCTGAGAACTTGGAAAGGTGAGGTGTACTGCTTCCCCAAGCACGGTCAGCTGAAGTGTCCGTGCAGTTCTGCTCCTAATGTGATGTGATCAGTAAATTTATTTTATCCATGTGGAAAACCAAACCTGGAAGGATGCCGATGGCTTGTGAATGGCTCCAAAAAGGAGAAGAGGACAAGAAGTTCTTCCTCCGCTTTCGAAAGCAAGAAAGTCTGCTCCTTGGCATTCAAGGACAGGATGTGATGTTCAACAGTCCGCCTTCCCCTGTAGACTCAATAGCCGCCTGGAGACCTTGAAGAAGCAGCACTGACAGAAAGCAAGCACAATTTCAAAGCATTCCTTCTAAAATCTTTACCAATGCTTGATCGACACGGGTAGATGTGTCTCAGACAGCAGAGAATCGGCCCTTTCTTTGGAATAAAATCAGCTGGACAGAATTTTCCTTTCCAAATGTAAAACGATGTTTCCAAACAAAGGAAGTGAGATGTTTTCTACAGCTGCTCCACATCCATTATGCTTTGCAAAAGCATTGTTCATGAGGTTTTTATGATGCAAAAAAAAATAATTAAGATGAGAGGCACTTCTTGTCTCTGAATCTTTTTTGTTTAAACATGTTTTGCAAATGGCCAATATCTCCTGTTACTTAGGTTTGCATCCAGAAAGTGTTAGCACTTAATTATAAAATCAGCAGCTAATATGCTTAATGACTTTCCATTATACCCAACAATAACTGCAGTGTGCTTTAAAAAATGCATTTGCATTCATATTCCTTTGACCTATCTATCAGAACCTTGAGGCAACCACACTTGAACCATTTACTAATAATCGCCCTAGTTAACCTCAGGGTGCTGATATGGCATGGCGTAGCCACAAAGGGAAGGAAATGCCAAATGCCTTCTTGAGGGAAGAGCAGAGTCTTGGTTCACGGCTCACTTTTGTATTTCAAGAGCTCGGAGCCCATATTTTAATATTCAGCAGGGCAATGACTTCCCAGGAGCTAGTGAGCCTCAAGTCTCAATGGGGAAGATCATAAGGGAGAAGACCCAAAGTTGGTCGCTAAGAGAACCCAGTGGAGATGAATGGGAGACTGATGTTGAGGAGGACCTGGGAGGGGAGGAGTGGGTCGAACTGTGTCACCTCCCCAGATTCATATGTTGGGGTCCCAACTCCCAGGACCTCAGAACACAACCGTATTTGGAGATAGGTCTTTAAAGAGGTAAAGATGATATGAGACTATGTGAGTGGTCTCTCATCTGATATGACCAGTGTCCTTGCAAGAAAAGGAGATTGGAACACAGACAAACATGTGAAGAAACAGGAAGAAAACAGCCATCATCAAGCCAAAGAGAAAAATCTCAGAAGAAACCAACCCCGATGATATTCTGATCTTAGACTTCCAGCCTATAGAGCTGTGAGGAAATAAATTTCTGTTGTTTAAGCCACCCAGCCTGTGGTACTTTGTTATGGACCCCAGGAAAGTAATACAGGCAGACTCTGGTATTGTCCACTTCCCGAGTCCAGTAGACACGCCCTTAGACAAGTGGTCTCTGATGATCACAAACGGCCGTGGTTCCTGTAGTAGTCTCCCTACCCACCTCACACAAAGGGCTACATGCAAGGGGGACTCAAGCCTTTCGTAGTCTTCATGAGCTGAGGAACCACTGGGGTTCCCC
This sequence comes from Muntiacus reevesi, assembly GCF_963930625.1. Taxonomy (NCBI): domain Eukaryota; kingdom Metazoa; phylum Chordata; class Mammalia; order Artiodactyla; family Cervidae; genus Muntiacus; species Muntiacus reevesi. Next base: position 222,585,564 of record NC_089250.1, on the reverse strand, counting down.
CTGAGGACTCTTCCCTTATTATCTCTCCTGCTTTGCCTCCTGAATCTGTTGCTCCTACTAGGCTGGTTTTCAGGTTTTCCGCCCTAAGGCCATACTCAAACCCAAAATTCATGATCCAAATTCATGATCCCCAGCCCACTAACTATAGTGGGGGGCACAATCATGAAGCTGGCACTACCAGCCACTCTGAGAATTCTCACTGAAAGAATCCTCACTGGTTGGGAAGATATACCCTAAAGGTTTCTCTCTGCCTGTTATCTCCCCTGGTGTTAGGATCACCAGTGGTCTGGTGCAAATTCAATGAGCTAAACATTGGACAAACTATTTCCAGGCTGTTCCGCTTTGTTCAATTTGTTGTTCAGTATGCATCCCGCCAAGAAAGTAAAGGATTTATTTCCTTTTTTAAAGCACCAGTTGGTAAAAAAGGACCAAAGAAGATAAAGATGCTACAGAACCTTGGCCTTGGTAAAGTTATGTGGTACAGTGACAGAAGGCCCAATGTTGGGGAACTGAGAATTGAATCAGTTGACTTATAAAATTTTCCCAGGTAAAAACCCTTCTGAATAGACAAAGCCTGTCTTGGAGTACTCAGGTTATCGGCAAAAGTAGAGAGCCTTGGTTTCTTCTTCTCACTTTGCTTTAACCAAGCTGGTTGAAAAGTTGGAGCTGGGAGTTACACTAATGGACAATCAAAACAACTAATGGACAATCAAAACACCAATGCAGAAAAGTCAGGTTCATTTAGAAGAGCTGGTAAACCAAAGAGAGCTGAGGTAAGCACTGTTTACAAGAGGCCCACCTGCTTCCTGGCACCTGCCAGAGCAGGCCATCAGCAGGAATGAGCCGTGAACAAGCTCAGGTGAAACGCTCTAGGTGGAAAAGCGAGTTATACTAATAAATGGGTTGTGAGTAAGGGGAAAAACAACTTCTGCTCTAAATGGTGATAGGAAGGAAGTGAGTTTAGAGTAAAGGAAGCCATCCTTATCTAGATATGCTACCTGGGACTAGAATCAGTTCAGTTCAGTTTAGTCGCTCAGTCGTGTCTGACTCTTTGCGACCTCATGTATTGTAGCACGCCAGGCCTCCCTTTCCATCACCAACTCCCGGAGTCTACTCAAACTCATGTCCATCGAGTCAGTGATGCCATCCAACCATCTCATCCTCTGTCATGCCCTTCTCCTCCTGCCCCCAATCCCTCCCAGCATCACAGTCTTTTCCAATGAGTCAACACTTCGCATCAGGTAGCCGAAGTATTGGAGTTTCAGCTTCAGCATCAGTCCTTCCAATGAACACCCAGGACTGATCTCCTTTAGGATGGACTGGTTGGATCTCCTTGCAGTCCAAAGGACTCTCAAGAGTCTTCTCCAACACTACAGTTCAAAACCATTAATTTTTAAGTGCTCAGCTTTCTTCACAGTCCAACTCTCACATCCATACATGACCACTGGAAGAACTATAGCCTTGACTAGACAGACCTTTGTTGGCAATGTAATGTCTCTGCTTTTTAATATGCTATCTAGGTTGGTCATAGCTTTCCTTCCAAGGAGTAAACATCTTTTAATTTCATGGCTGCAATCACCATCTGCAGTGATTTTGGAGTCCCAAAAAATAAAGTCTGACACTGCTTCCACTGTTTCCCCACCTATTTGCCATGAAGTGATGAGACCAGATGCCATGATCTTGGTTTTCTGAATGTTGAGTTTTAAGCCAACTTTTTCACTTTCTTCTTTCACTTTCATCAAGAGGCTTTTTAGTTCCTCTTCACTTTCAGCCATAAGGGTGGTGTCATCTGCATATCTGAGGTTATTGATATTTCTCTCGGCAACCTTGATTCCAGCTTGTGCTTCTTCCAGCCCAGCATTTCTCATGATGTACTGTGCATATAAGTTAAATAAGCAGGGTGACAATATACAGCCTTGATGTATTCCTTTTCCTATTTGGAACCAGTCTCTTGTTCCACATCCATTTCAAACTGTTGCTTCCTGACCTGCATATAGGTTTCTCAAGAGGCAAGTCAGGTGGTCTGGTATTCCCATCTCTTTCAGAATTTTCCACAGTTTATGACGATCCACACAGTCAAAGGCTTTGGCATAGTCAATAAAGCAGAAATAGATGTTTTTCTGGAACTCTCTTGCTTTTTCGATGATCCAGCAGATGTTGGCAAGAATACCACCTCCTTATTTCATCCTTGGGGCTTCCCTCATATCTCAGTTGGAAAAGAATCAGCCTGCAATGCAGGAGACCCCAGTTCGATTCCTGGATGGGGAAGATCTGCTGGAGAAGGAATAGGCTACCCATGGTAAATGTACTCATTTCCGAGAGCTTCTATAACAAATGACCACCAACTGGAAGCCTGGGACAAAAGGAATTCATTCTGTCACAGTTCTGGCAGCCAGAGTCTGAAATCAAGGTGTCAGCAGGGCCATATTCCCTCTCAAGTCTCTAGGGAAGAATCCTTTCTCACCTCTTCCAGCTTCGAGATTCCTGGTGTTGCTTAGCTCGTGGCAACATCCTGCAGTCTCTGCCTCCAACTTCACTCAGCCTTCTCTTCTGTATCTTCTGTTTCCCACGACACTTGTCATTAGGATCCATGACACATAATGACACATGACATTAGGACCCATCTTGCTAATCCAGGATAATCTCCTCTCAGGATCTTGAACTTAACTATATCTGCAAAGACTTTCTTTTTTCCAAACGAGATACCATTCACAGGGAGCAAATTTTACAATATGGTCCTACGTGAGTTGGGTTGGCAGGGAGCGGGGCGGTGCACATACACACTTAGTCGCTCAGTGGTATCTGATTCTTTGCAAACCCATGGGCTGTAACCTGTCAGGCTCCTCTGTCCATGGCATTTCCTAGGCAAGAATACTGGAGTGGGCTGCCATGCCCTCCTCCAGGGGATCTTCCCCACCCAGGGATCAAACCCACATCTCCTGTGTCTCTCACACTGCAGGTGGATTCTTAACCCACTGAGCCATTAGGGAAGCCCCCTTATTTGGGGTAGGGGGGCACTATTCAGAGGTGTGAGATTTGTGTTTTCGACTGCTATAAACAAAAATCAATATCACTATTTTGGGGAAAATCTTAAGGAGGATTGCTAACAGGCCAGATCATGTGCTATGTGGGTAGAGATCCAGTTCACCTCCTTGCATGTTTCCACGAGTGCACTTCTATCCCATTCTCCAGGACAGAGTGGGACCGGAGTTCTTCTGGCCCCCTTTGCACCTCCTCATTTACTTATTTTTATGGGAAGGTCAGAGATGACTTTTCTGTGGAGACAGGGAAGGTTTGACATCCTCTGGCCCCTTACTTACAAGGATAAGGATAGATAAGCAGACAGCATAACTATTCCCCCACAAATGATGGATCAGTGGACAACAGGAAATGCTCGGCTGGCTGGTAATTAGTTAGAAATGAAAACTCGGTTTTACTTCAGATAAGTCCAAATTCTAGATTTAGGAGTTATCTGCCAAAACACTCACTTTGACCTTAGGTCCAAGTTGTGTTCTCCAGCACAGTTAATCAAAGACCCTGAATTTGAAAGATTTGGCACTGGCCTTGCTCATGAGTACATCTGAGCTTTCACTTGATAATCACATGGTTCTTCCACAGGGAGGAAGACAGTAGGATTAGAACCCTCAAATCTCCACTTTTCTATTTTGTCCCTTGTATACATCCTTTCATATATCCAAGACAGGAGTCAGTATTGTTTACTGGCTCTTAGCTACAGAAACTGAAGATTGTCTGAGAAAGACAATCAACATTTATAGCTGTCACCTTGTAAATTAAAACTTAGAAAGTGATAATACATATTATATAATTCAAGAGGTGAATTGCATAATAAAAGTTCTGAACTTGACAGCAAAATGTCAACATAAAATTTTAAATATTTACTTAGCCATATGTTGACTGTAAAACATCAAGCATTCCCTAGAATGAAAGACTAAAGAATTACCCTCATAATAGTGAAAAACAAGAAACCACCTAAATGTCTATCAGTAGAAGATGGTTAAATGGATTTTGGTTCCTTTGTGTTCTGGGGTGGTACATAGACATCAAGTTAAAAAGATACATTGTATCAAGGCAGAGGTTGCAGAATAATATATAATATAGGATTCTATTTTTGATACAAGAAAAAAAACATTTTTTTTAATGTTCCTACACACAAAAATGCTAATCTGTGCTCTGTGATGACCTAGCGGGGAAGGGAAGGGGGCTTAAGAGGGAGCGGATATGTGTATACATATAGCTGATTCACTTTGCTATACAGCAGAAACCAACAAGATGTTGTAAAAATTAAAAAACAAAATAAAAAAGGGAAAAACAGGCTACAAAAATCATAGTAAGCTGATAGCAGCGGTTGCCTCTGGGAAGAAGAGGTGGCTTGGAACAAGTGAATGGGAGTTTCACATTTGGGGAATCATTTCAATTTTTGATGCTCCTTGAACAATTCCAATAATCATGTCAATTAACTATTTTATGCTTTGAAGGGCAATTTCTGAATTTTTTTAAAGGCCATAAACAAATAGTATTATAAAAGTATTATAAAAAATAGCAGAGACTGAAAAATTTTAGTAACCCAAACAAGTATCTAGCTAGCTAGCTATTTACAGACACACACATATATGTATTTATGCACAGGGGTGTGTATAGATCTATATGTGTGTGAGTGATCACGATGTATAGTATGAGTTTATTAACAATGATCTAACTACATTTTACAAAATACATTGAGCACTTTGTAATTCTTTTTTTTTTTTTTTTTTAAATATTATTTTATTAGTTGGAGGCCAATCACTTTACAACATTTCAGTGGGTTTTGTCATACATTGACATGAATCAGCCATATAGTTACACGTATTCCCCATCCCGATCCCCCCTCCCACCTCCCTCCCCACCCGACTCCTCAGAGTCCTCCCAGTGCACCAGGCCCGAGCACTTGTCTCATGCATCCCACCTGGGCTGGTGATCTGTTTCACCATAGATAGTATACATGCTGTTCTTTCAAAACATCCCACCCTCACCTTCTCCCACAGAGTTCAAAAGTCTGTTCTGTACTTCTGTGTCTCTTTTTCTGTTTTGCATATAGGGTTATCGCCACCATCTATCTAAATTCCGTATATATGTGTTAGTATACTGTAATGTTCTTTATCTTTCTGGCTTACTTCACTCTGTACAATGGGCTCCAGTTTCATCCATCTCATTAGAACTGATTCAAATGAATTCTTTTTAACGGCTGAGTAATATTCCATGGTGTATATGTACCACAGCTTCCTTATCCATTCATCTGTTGATGGGCATCTGGGTTGCTTCCATGTCCTGGCTATTATAAACAGTGCTGCGATGAACATTGGGGTGCACGTGTCTCTTTCAGATCTGGATTCCTCAGTGTGTATGCCTAGAAGTGGTATTGCTGGGTCATATGGCAGTTCTATTTCCAGTTTTTTAAGAAATCTCCACACTGTTTTCCATAGTGGCTGTACTAGTTTGCATTCCCACCAACAGTGTAAGAGGGTTCCCTTTTCTCCACACCCTCTCCAGCATTTATTGCTTGTAGACTTTTGGATAGCAGCCATCCTGACTGGCGTGTAATGGTACCTCATTGTGGTTTTGATTTGCATTTCTCTGATGATGAGTGATGTTGAGCATCTTTTCATGTGTTTGTTAGCCATCTGTATGTCTTCTTTGGAGAAATGTCTGTTTAGTTCTTTGGCCCATTTTTTGATTGGGTCGTTTATTTTTCTGGAATTGAGCTTCAGGAGTTGCTTGTATATTTTTGAGATTAATCCTTTGTCTGTTTCCTCATTTGTTATTATTTTCTCCCAATCTGAGGGCTGTCTTTTCACCTTACTTATAGTTTCCTTTGTTGTGCAAAAGCTTTTAATTTTCATTAGGTCCCATTTGTTTATTTTTGCTTTTATTTCCAATATTCTGGGAGGTGGGTCATAGAAGATCTTGTTGTGATTTATGTCGGAGAGTGTTTTGCCTATGTTCTCCTCTAGGAGTTTTATAGTTTCTGGTCTTACATTTAGATCTTTAATCCATTTTGAGTTTATTTTTGTGTATGGTGTTAGAAAGTGTTCTAGTTTCATTCTTTTTAAAAGAATGAAACTAGAGCACTTTGTAATTCTTTTTTCAGAACTTTCTTTTTCTCTTCTTTCCTTTTCTCTCCCTCTCACTGTCACCTCCAAACAAAAACAAGTCGCATGAAACAAGAGAGAAATTCCCCACTCCCCCTTCCACCTGACTCTCTAGCATTACCCCTGCAAGGCGGGTAAAGTGAACCAGCCCTTTCCTCCAAGAGGTCACGGCAGTGAGATCTCCTTCGTGGAACGAGTGCAGGTAGAGAAATCTCAGGTCCTGACCATGGGGTTCAAAGAAAAGGCTGCATGATGTAGCAGAATCAGCTGCTCTGGGAGTCAGATTGACCTAGTTTAGAATCCTGGCTCTACCAACTTTTAATTAAATGGCCTGGCAGAATAATTCAATCTTACCTGTAAAATGAGGAATAAAAAGAAATACTTCAGAGGATCAGAGTGAGGATTCAAGGAAGTTAACATGTAGCAACCGTGCAGCCACAGCTGGACCTGGCATGCAGTCTGACAAAGGCTGACCCTTGCCGTCCACTCACTGCCTTTGCAAAGTGGGCGAAGCCTGCCTTGACGACACGCGGCCACGTGCTTGGGGTTGACAAGGCAGCAGGAACAGCAGGGACGGCTGACCTACTGACTTTGTGCCCCATGCCCCGTGACCGGGTACGAGGCTGGGAATAGATCCTGTTACCAGAAGTTTCCAAACCCCCGGTAAACACACACTACCCTTCACATCTTTCTCACTTCAAGGCAGTTGCCTTCCAACCCAGTTAGGCTTGATTCTTTATTTAGTCCAATTAAAGTATGCTTTTTTCCTCTTCTTTTGGGGCAAGGCCAATCACATGAAGTACGTTTCTGGAACTCCTTAAGGGAAAATGCCACTCCCCCATTCCTACTGGCCTCTGGCTGGTTCAGAATTGCGATCCTTGTTAGTGAGACCCCACGGCCGTTCTTTCTGTTTCCTTCCCCCGCCCTCACTGACGTCTGCAACAACTGGTCATTCCTTCCTTAGTATTCACAGTTCCTGAGTGCTGGGGACAGGGCTCCAGATTTCTCTGGGTGAGTCAGATGCTAAAAATAGAGCACCCACTCTTCTCTTATAAAACCCCAAGCCCATCCTCCCTCTCAGCTCCATGGTGTGCTTACTGCCTGCCAGTCCCCGCCAGCACCCCCCTTTACCATCTCAAGCTTCCTACCCCACACTAGAACACGGGAAAGGTCCGTGAAGTGAGACTGAGCACTCAAGTGCCTCACAGATTTTGCTTACGTTCATTATCAGCAAAAATGAAAGAAGGAAAGGGCGGTGACATGGGCCAGGCTTGCCGTGAGTGTTAAATTACATATTGTACGTCAAGTTCCCAGGGAGCGCCTGGCCCCTCACAGTGGTGGTGGCATGACCCTTCCCCCTTCCTCTCTCCTCCCTCATCCCCCTTCTCCTCTTTTCTATTATTATTTTAACACTAATATCAATAGCAGCTATCATGTCCTGCTGTTCTTCCGAAGAGTCATGCCCTAACCTGAGAGTTCACCCACAATATTTCACTTAATCCCTAAAACAGTGGTCTGCAAGATAGGCGCCGTTGACCACCCCTGACAGCAGCAAAGGCAATAATTAATAGTGAAACCTTGGGATGTTGAGTCCAAATACCTGGGCTCTAATCACCCTCAGGCGTGTATTAACTGTTGGTCCCCTGAGCAAATCATTTCCTCTTTGGGAGCCTCATCTATAAAATGGTGAAACAAATATAGTAAATGGTGAAACAGATTTGTAGCTACTGCAAACGGTGGCTGAGAGGCTTAAGGTCACAGTGCAGTGTCAGGCACACAGTGGGACTCTCTGTGGAGGTGCCCTCTCTCCACATTCTCTCCTTCTGCTCCTGATTCTGTGGATTAAAACTGCAATAAAGCAATGATGCCTCAAATTGTACATAGAAACCACAGGTAACTGAATTTCCTAGTGGCCATATTTTTTTAAAAGAAGACAAAAAGCAGCGAGTAAAATTAACAATGAATTTTATCTAATGCTATATCCAAAATATTCTCATTTCAACATGTCAAAATGTAACCAATATAAAAATAATTAATCAAATAGTTGACAGTCATTATTTTTTAAAAATAGTGTCATTCAGGAGGGACTCTACACTTGCAGCACATCTTAGGTCACACCAGCCACCTTTCAAGGACTCAATACCTACATGTGGCTGGTGGCTATGCTACTGAACCGGGCAGAGACAGACCAGGAAGATGGAGAGTGATAAAGAGGGCGAGTCATCTGTCCCAGCCTCCATGGCTCAGAAGTGGTACAGTCAGGATCCAAAGTATGTCTGTCTGACTCCACCACCTGCCATCATTTTGTGATAGTCACGTGAGCAGTTAGTGGCTCGAGGGCCTCTCTTTCATTTCCTCTAGGTCCCATGTGGAATGACTGTTATGCTCCAAGGATGACTGGAAACCCACCCCTTTAGGCTGGCAGGTTGCCCCCCATCTCTCTAACTGCTGCTGTCACATTAACGTCAAACTGATACCTTCTTGCATGGATTGGGGGGGGGGGTACCTCTCTCTCTCTCATTCTATTAAGACTTAAACACAGCTGTGCTTCTCACCTGCCTTCCCTCCCAGAGATAACCTCCTTCCAGAAGATGATTATGTCCTTCCTACTCCAGACCAGACCTTGGCAAGCCTGGGATGTCCTCAGGGACCGGGATGACTAATTGGTGCTGGTCTCTGGGGACAGCATGCCACTTGCTTATTCACCACAGTGAAGGACACATAAGCCTCAGTAATCTCTGCAAATCACTTTGAATTGCTTGGCTTCAATCCAGGCACTCTGTCCCACCCCTCACGCTCTCTGATCCTCCAGCCATTCCGGAAATCATGCCTGCCTGCCTGCGGTGACCTTTAGGAGAGCAGCACTGATGGTCTCTCTTCATCCTCCCATTCTATCCTCTCAGAGGAGCTCACTGTGGAGCCCTGAGCTGTTTGCAAAGTTGAGGACTTCCTGCCCTCTGTGCCAACAATTCCCAAGAACTGGGTGGAGATCAAATTTCCACTTGTTCTATAAAAATGAACAACATCTTAAGTTTTGCCATAGAGCCAAATTTATTTACTATAAAAGGCGATCCTGTTTGGTGTTCCAGCCACAGTCTCTACAATCCTTGAGATGAGTATGGGTTAGGGGTGGGGCCTCGGGATGTAACAGCCTGTGTTCCTTGGGTTGAAAATGCTAGTTGACTTCTAACAAATCATAACTGAGCATCCTGGAGAACCAGAAGCATGCAACCCAAACACTGAAACTAATCATGCAAGTTAAAGAGAAAAGAAAAAATCCACAACATCTTGTATAATTTTAATCTCTTCTATGAAATGGTGGTGAGAGTTGATGGTGGTGTACATTTGTTTTTGAATGTCCTTACTTGGCATAAGACGTTGATGAGCCTATTTAAGTTTCCTAGAGTTACATGTATGTGTATGTTCTCACACACAGTGTTGTATTTAGTCTTTAAAACCATCCTCCAAAGCAGAGAGGATACAGATCTTTAAAATCTCCATGTCTTGGGACTACAGATCAGATGCTTACCTAGTGGTTTTAGATCTGTACACCCTTGCAGACTTAACGAGAAATACGCAGGTGAGCAACCTCTTTGTGGGGCAGCTAGAGAGGGGAGGAACTCAGCACCACCACTTCCTCAGGCCCTTCACTGGGTTCCTTTTTTGAAAAAGGTGGGCCAGCTTCTTTGCAGCATGACACTACCACTGAACTAGCAGCCAACATTAATTGTGTCAGGCATTGTGCAAAAGTGCCTGCATGCACTCCTGATTTCTATTCTAGCAACAGCTCTGTGGGAGTTGAGTTTAGGTATTCCTGCTACAGGAATAAGGAAATCAACAGGCAGCCTGTCCAAAGTCGCAGAGCTGGTGAGTGGCATGGCTGGGGTCAGTCAAAGCTTGTGCTCACAACTGCTGTGCTGTGATATACTGTGGAGCCATGTGGAAGCAAACAGAACTTTTGGGGTGTGAAAATTATATGCAGTGTTTGTAGACTTTGCATTTCTCTTTAACTTGGATGGTTAGCTCCAGTGTTTGGAATCATGAGTTGGGGACAGACTTCTAACGCTGGAGAAGTGAATGACATTTTCCACCCTGGAGACTCAGGCTTCACCATCCTGGGCACCCGTTTGACTGACACTGGCCCCGAGGGGAGGGCAGAGAGAGTGTGACTGATGCAGGGCAAACCCACCTCTTGCCTCACCGCTCGAAGCACACATGCCACTGCAGAAAGCCATTCATCGCCTCACACTTCTCCTTGATCTCCCTGTGTCTAACCTGTATCTACGAGGCATAATGGACAGGATTTTCTGGGTACTGATTATTGTATCATCAACATTGTCACATTTCATTCTTGTGAGAGGAGTTATTATAATTACACTAAAAGGTCTAAGTGAGGCAGTGTTCAAATGGAGCCTAAATTTGTCAGAAGTCCTTACTCTCGCTTCCACCGTAATTTCTCCACACCACCACAAAAGACAAAGTGAGTAGATTTGGAGCACCTTCCTGTGGAACTATGATGTCATCTGGCTGTGAAAAGGGAACTAAGAGTGAAATCAGTCGATAAACATGGCGAGCCACACTGCATACGGCTCCGATTCAAAGGATCACTCAGCCAGCTCTGGGCATGACTTAAGTCTCGCGTTATAACACAAGAAAATAGACTTGGCTTCTGCTACCCTGGAACCAGTCTCGGCCTGCCTGGGGATCAAAAGCAAGAGAACCATATATTCTCATCTGCACAACCTTTATGGGTATCTATCTATGGCTTGGTTCAGGTCCAGGCACAAACTTGAATTAAAGGTTGAAATTGATGACTCAGAGCTTAGCTGGAATTGCATGTGAGAAAATGGAGCTGTGAACTGGGAGGAAAATATGTCTGAGGATGAAAAGGAAAGATGGAGGAGCCAGATGCCCAGACCCACCTCCCACCCCGTCTGCCCCAGGAGCTCCCATTAAGTTGTGGCACTGTGGGCAGCAGAGGGCACTATTAATACATTCAGAAGCGGAGAGCAACACATGAAGAAACAGTAGGTTTAGAAGAATTTTGAGTGTGGCATTTGGGCAGGGCAAGGTCACAGGGTATAGTTAACACCTTTAGCGCCTCCTGTTCTCAAACTTACGGGTTAACAAGATTCTAAAGAGTAGAACAAAACTGACTCCTTCATGGAACTTCAAGTTTTTTAAGATCTGAAACAGAAACACACACATACATGCATACACTCACACAAATGTTAAACAGAGTGATTACTATAGTCCAGCTTCATGGTGTTAAATGCTTTACATCATTATCTTGTTTAATTGTCTTCACCTCTATGTGGATAAGTCCTGTTGTCATCTCCGCTGAACAGACGACAAAACTGAGACTCAGAGAGGTCAAGTGAGTCAACTAGTGAGTGACAGAGCAGGGATCTGGGCCAACTTCAGATGCAGAAGTCCACACTCATAACCATCATGCTATACCTCATAACACCAACGTCACCCAGAATCTTATCATCTCTTACACAGTCCACTTTGGAACTCTATGACACTTTATTTTTGGATCCTTCTAGAAGTACCGCATTGGTTAATACTGCTCATAAAGTTCCCATAAACTAATCTAATAGGGACACCGAAGCTATTCTTCTTGAAATTCTCTGTGTTTGAAGTGCATTATAGGTTTTCTAATTCAATTCCTTGTCTAAGGATGACAAATACATAGCATGTGTGCCTCTTCCCTCCCCACTCCCCATGCTCAGGACAGACCTTGTTAATGGATCATGACACTCTTCCAATTGAGCCCATATGGCCAGTAACTATCCATCAGACTGGATCCACAAGGTAAAACCCATTTATTTTCCTGACTCAAGACATATGGAATCAGCAATTCAGCATCATAGTCAAACGATGACCCAGCTCGAGTCTGAACACCTCTGTAGACTGGAAATACATTCTCATAATGACAGCATATTCCATCTTCAGAATTCTGTTAGAAAACCTTTCTTAGGGACATTTCCGGTGAACATAGAAAGACAGAACAGCCATTCCTTCTATGCCTGCCTCTCTCCAAATTGTTTTAAAATACACTTGGAGATACTTATAACAGACGGCAGCTGGCCCTTGCAGAAAAAAACATGACAAAAATCCAAGGGGAATTTTCTTTAACTGCATTGACAATGGAGATTGAAGGAAGAGCACATTTTTGGAATACACCATAAATCCTACCCTTTTAATTCATAACAGCATACGTACATGCGTGCATAGTCATTCAGTCATGCCCAACTCTTTGAGAACCCTCCAGGTTCCTCTGTCCATGGGATTTTTCAGGCAAAAATACTGGAGTGGGGTGTTATTTTATACTCCAGGGAATCTTCCTGACCCAGGGATCAAACCTGCATCTCCTGCATTGCAGGCAGATTCTTTACCCACTAAGCCAATGAAGAAGTCCCTCAGGGCAACATAAATGCCCCCAAAGAACGTAGGTAACATATCAGACCCTTACTCCATTAAATTTTATTTTATGCTTTTTATTTTTACAATGCCCAGGAAAGAAATAGAAGGCAATGCCCAGGAATATCCTTCTCAGATACCCAGAACTAAGACTGTAGGAGATTCCTCCTCTCCCCATCAATGGCTCCTTTTAATCTGTAATCATTCTAAGACAATAACATTGACAAGTACTGTGATGAGAATCAGTTTTGATTCTAAGATGCTCGGCAACCTATGACAAAACCCACTGAAATGTTGTGAAGTAATTAGCCTCCAACTAATAAATAAATAAATAAGAAAATACCCTATTACTAGAAATGTAGTCTCCCAAACGCACCTTCTACAATGAATAACTGTGCACATCATCTGAGAAACCATGGTGTCAGAAAGGTCCTTCTCATGCTCCAGTAGGCCTGTCTGTGCTAAAGAGTAACAGCTGAGCATGGAATATGATCTTGTGAGAGTACATAGCACTGAGATCTGATCAGAGAGAGAAAAGCCAACATCCAAGTGGGTTAGCTAAGAGTGTGAGCCCAGGCTGTTGACAAGACACCCCTAAACTTCTAAGGAAGTGCTAACAGTATTGCAACAATATCATACCTAGTAAAAAAGAGGACACTAACAAAATAATGTGTAGAACAAATGAATAAGAGAATGACTAAATGATAGATGAAACAGTGAACAAAAAGGGATAATGGGCATGGCGGCGGGGGGGTGGGGGGGAGCGGGAGAAGAACATGTTGCTAGAAATTATGTTTTTAAAGAAAAGGGCAGGGACTTCCCTGGTGGTTCAGTGGTTGAAACTTTGCCTTCCAAAACAGAGTGTGTGGGTTCCATCCCTGATTGGGGAACTAAGATCCCACATGCCTCCTGGCCAACAAACCAAAATAGGAAGCAGAAGCAATATTGTAACAAATTTGATAAAGACTTAAAAATAAAAAAGAAATGGGCAGACCATGGATTTCTGAAGCGCCAGGCCAGAGCCACAGGGACAAACAAGTGGAGAGAATGGGACAGCTCTCTTCTGAGGCCCCCTGAGAATTCAGATACTAGCCAGCAGAACCTAGGTCCTCATCGGAGATAGAGAAGAGCAGAAAGAACAATGTGGAAATTGAATCAGATGTGTGCCTTTGACAGCTGAGAAACTCCCAGATGGACAAGGACGCTGAGACTGTTCCTACAGGGTTCTCACCATCTCATCACTTGGTAATGTAAATGGAGATGCCCTCTCTGATGATTGAAATAGATTCTCCCCTTTGCCCACTACTTACTCACTGTGTTGTGCTTTTCTTCACATTTAGCTTTAAATATGTTTATTATCTCCCAGACAGGGACCCCCATGGGAATAGGGTCCTTATATGTCCACTGATGAGCCCTTACCCCCAAAAGGAGTGCTGGGCATGTAGGAAGCATTTAATAAGTATTTACTATATGAATGCATGAATAAATCAGGAGAAGAAAAACTTACCACACCCAAACATAGGAAATCTATAACACAATGTACCATATTTATAGGTAAATTTTAAAGGTAAATTTAAAAATAAATCAATAAAATGTAACTAATCATAATTAAAAGCAAAATTTTATCTTATTTGGCATAAAATAAAATTAACTTAATGGAAACTTATTTTAAACTTATTTAGTTTATAAACTAAATAAGGAAAAGTTTATAAAGGAAACTTTTATAAAAGGAAAAATTAAGTTAATTAACTTAATTAACCTAATGTGAAATGAAAATTAGGTTAAATTGAGCATCATGAGTTTCAGTAAACTCTGGGAGCTGGTGATAGACAGGAAGGCCTGGCATGCTGCGATTCACGGGGTCGCAAAGAGTTGGACACGACTGAGTGACTTCACTTTCACTTTTGACTTTCATGCATTGGAGAAGGAAATGGCAACCCACTCCAGTGTTCTTGCCTGGAGAATCCCAGGGATGGGGCGCCTGGTAGGCTGCCGTCTCTGGGGTTGCACAGAGTCAGACACGACTGAAGTGACTTAGCAGCAGCATACCTATCCAGAGTTACTATTAAATTTTTTCTAGGAGTTTTAGTCCATTCAGTAAATCCCAAATGGAATAAAGAGCTGAATGTATAACTAAGGCACCTTTAAAAGTTTTTTTTTTAAGTGTAAAATTAGTTGATTTTTCTCAAAGTATCCAGGCATCAAGAAGATTTTAAAATACATATTTTTTCTACAAAAAGTAAAGTTTTTCTTAACTTGTAAAAGCAACAAAATAAAGGAAAAATTGCTTTAAAACCCCGACAAATTATGTGTGTGGGTGTTTGCATACATATCAATTATATTTCAATAAGTTTCAAAAATAAAACAAACTGATAATGCCTTGATATTTTTAGGATGCTTGAAAATCTGTAATAAAAACTCTAGAACCAAATTTTTTAAATTTCAAGTCACCAAAAAAATGAATTATAAAAGAAAAGCGAGTATCCAAATAAGCAAAAATTATTCAATGTCTCCAATGAAAAAGGCAAAATAAAACAATAAAGTAAGATTTTATTTCAGAACTTTTCTCTTTAATGATTATGTTTTAAGCTTTTGAGGTGGAATGAAGCAGGTTCTTTTCCTTACTGATAGCAAGAGAATAACAGTTGAAAGCCAAATGTTGAAATTCACTTTTCTCCCGCTTCTAATCTATTCTCTACACTGCAGCCACAGTAATCTTTTCAAAGAGCCAATATGACCAGGCTATTTCCTTATCTAAAACCCTTCAAGGGCTTCCAGTTGCTTCTGGAATAAAAATCTAAATCATGGCACAGCCTACATGATCCTCTACAGCCTGGCCACAGTTTCCTCTGTACTCTCTGTCCCACCTAGCAAGAGCTCAGTGTTCCTCACTCCCTCTCATCTAGTCTTCGGGCCGTGAACTTTCTCCTGGACCACTCCTCTCCTCCTCCCAGTTCTTAGCTTATTCTTCCCAGGTGTTAGCTTTATCTTCAATTCCCATGGAAACTTTAACTGATCTCCCTGAATAGAAGTTCTCCCATCAAAGACTCCTTGAGCATCATGGACCTCTCCTTCCTGGCATGCATCACTGTTTTAATTTTATGTTTGTTTTGGCTGATGACTTAATATCTCTCCCCTTCCCTGGCCTGTGAGTTCTAAGGAATCAGTGGACAATCTCTTTGTGTTTGCTATTGTAGCCTGAGTACCTGGACTACAGGATATGCTCAATGAATGTTTATTGAAAGAGGCAAACTACTCCAGTTTATCTTGGCCTCTCCTAAAACAGCAAGACCTAAAGAGCACCCATGCATGGCTTGCCAAGGCATATATGTGTAAGACACACACATTTCTGAATACAGCCCTATTATATAGGGTTGGACAAAAGAAAAGTTACGATCCTCTGACATGCTGCCATTAGACCGTGTCATCCCCAATTTTATTAATATTCTTATGTACATACTTGTATTCCTGGATTTCAAGGTGAAATGTTATGTTTCTCCCTACTAGATTTCCTCTTGTAAACTAAGCCCACAATTTCAACCTTTTAAACATCCTTCTAAATCATGATTGTGTCAAGTTCTATGTTTCCTCTCGTTTCATGTCACCCACAATTACCTTTCTTTTAAATTATTTATGAAGGTTGTAGAGCTGAAATGATAACTATGAAGCTATCTATCATCTCTTGAGCCCTACTTAAAAGCATTAGGTCCTGTGACAGCCTATTTGCATACTGACTGCTGTCACCTTCGTAACATTAAGAGGTGGATACTTTCATCACAGTCTTTGGAGAGGGTAAATCTATGGCTCCAAGGATCAGTTAACTTCTCTGTGATTTCACAGCACATGAATGGAAAGACAAGGATCTGAAGTCAGGCACCTCTGCTTCCGAAGCCTCTTTATATGACTGTGGTGGTTTTCAAACTTTCTGTAGCCATGAAGTCCGTTGTTTCAGGTAAATCTTACATGGAAGGATAGATCTCTGCCTCACACAGCTTTGAAATAACTGCAGCACATTGGACTGATTTTCACCAAAGAAAGCATAAGTCAGAGGCCTTGGGTGAACCCCTTGGAAACTTGTTAGATTCACAGTAACCAGTCACTTGTTCTAGAATATACTGGAATATTCTGGGACATTTTAGAATACTCTTGAGAAAATCTATAATAATGGAAATGTTCCATTCTATACCGTCCATATTGTAGTCATTAGCCCAATAACACTAGAAATATGGCTAGTATAACTGAAAAACAATGATTTTTAAATTTATGCAAATTTAAGTACCCACAGGAATTATAAGTCAGCCTTATTTTACCAGCCACTATCTCATACTTCTTTGTTGTCCTCAAAACACAATAGAGTCATGAAAAGATATGGAGAAAACTTAAATACATATTACTAAATGGAAGAAGTCAATCTGAAAAGGCTACACATTGTATGATTACAACTACATGATGTTCTGGAAAAAGTAAAACTAAGGAGACTGTAAAAAGTTCAGCAGTTGCCAGGGGTTGGTGTGGGAGAGAGTCTGCCAAACTCCTCTGTCCATGGGATTCTCCAGGCAAGAATACTGCAGTGGGTTGCCATTTCCTACTCCAGGGGATCTTCCCATCCCAGGATTTGAACCCAAGTTTCTTACATCTCCTGCACTGGCAGGAGGGTTCTTTACCACTATCATTGTCTTCAGTCTCAGATATTTCAAGGTTAACATTACAGCAGCATTGTGTTGCCTAAGCTGACTAATAAATAGTTGTGGAGGGCACTCAGAATTCTTTCTTGTAGCAGAAGCAGCAGAAGCAGGATTCACAGAGGTGAGGAATCAGAGATAATAAATTCCATTAACAGCAGCAATGGTTTCTGTGCATAACTCTGGTGGAGTGAGGAAGTATTTTTATAGTTATTGTGAGCCAGCTTCAAAACAGCAAATAATTAGGAATAGTAATCTCCATTCTGTATATCCTACAGGTTGCTTCTGAAGAAAAGTTTTCCCATACCAAATACCATCTTGCTTCTTTCCTTCAGAAACAGTCTTCCGTCAATTATGTTAAGTAAATGGAGATTATAAAACCTGCATTAGCAATGATTCCTCTGGCAGCTCCATGTCCCTAGAGCTGTCATTTGGCAGTTGTTTAATGGGACAGATATGGACCTTTGATATTGAGGGTAATGTGGAAAATAGACATTTATGGCCACAGCTTATCCGACATTAATCCCCTTTGCTAATAGTAATTCCTAACTGTGATGACTGCTAAATCCCACCAGTTCTCTGCTTTTTCTCTGCTTCAAGAGTCAGTGGCCAGTTGGACACCATTAGCTAAGACCCACTTCATCTTTTGCTAAAAAGATGCATTTTTTAGTAAGTGTTTGCAGAATGTCTTTCCTTGCAGATATGTGAGTCACTCATAGATTGCTATGCAGGAACATCTCAGTTCTCCCAAACAGGGATGTCCAGGACATCAGGCATATGTCAGCTGCTATCTCCCTGCCCCTGGAGAATACAAGAAAAGGTGAAATATATTACCAATTTCATGGCTTGCTAAGAGTTCCAAAGCCTTCAGAATAGTCTACTACGGTGTAGAGTTGGAGGGATATTGTGGGGCCAGACAGCCCAGGCCTGAATCCTGGTTATGCTGCCTGATAGCACTGTACCCATAGACATTCAGCTATTCTCTCCATCTCTGAGAATAGAGAACAGCGAAAAGGTGCTGCCTCAATCTCCCTGGATTCCCTTAACTGATTCAGTGTGCCAATCTCCTCACTTTGACAGGCTTTTTTCTCTTTCATCCCACGCCCTTCAGAAGACCATCATGGACTTCTGGAGCCACTGGACTCTAACGAACTGAGAAAGCCAGAGTGCTGAGACTTTACAATGTCTGGACATCTGCAGGAGTGTCAGAGTCCAGCAACCTCGACTCCATGCAGGACAAACTCTGCTGTGTGATTCTCCTCCAGAACTCCTGCATGCCTCAGATCAGGCTGAGACTGAAATCTAACCCTCAAGTAGCTGTTTCCCTGCTGTACCCTCTCATACCAATTTCCCCAGGGAGCACTTTCTTTTTTCTTTTTTCTTACAATAACCTTTTACTTTAGAGTAGATTTTGATTTACAGAAGGTTTTCAGATAGTACAATATACTGTACTTCCCATACGTGGAGTTCCCATATACCCCATATCCAATTTAGATGACATAAAAAAATCAACAAAAACCTTAACTCAATAGAACTGAGAAACCAGAAAGAGAAGCGCTCATGCCCTGTTGACTACAGCAGAGCTCAACAGGAAGAAGAAAGGCTCCTCTTCTTACCTGGCAAGGACTCAACCAGTGAAAAGCCATGGATTTTGATAATTTCCTTGGTAGCTCAGCTGACAGAGAAGCTTCCTGCAATGCAGGAGACCTCGATTCAATCCCTGGGTTGAGGAGATCCCCTGGAGAAGGGAACGGCTACCCACTCCAGTATTCCAGCCTGGACAGTTCCACGGACAGAGGAGCCTGGTGGGCTACAGTCCATGAGGTCAAAAAGAGTCAGACAGGACTGAGCAACTTTTACTTTCATAGCCCTACTAACTTCCTTTTCCCCTCTAGAAGTGTTCTCCTTCCCTTGTGGTATGGAAATTTGCATGTGGCTCTCTATGGTTGCAGATTCTGAAAAGCAATTCTCTGCTGATCCCTCCCCCCACCAAAAAACCACACCTCTGCCTGGGGAAGTATTTAGCAGTCTGCTTTCGGTGAACACCTACTATTAACATCTTCCACTAGTATAATACATTTGCCAAAATCACTGAATCAATATCGATACATACTTATGAAGTAAAGTCCATACTGTATTCATATTTGTTAGTTTTTTAGCTAATTTCCCTTTTCAACTCCAAGATCCCACCCAAGATCTCACAGTAAGTACATCTAGTCATGTCTACTTAAGACTCCTCTGAGCTGCAGCAGTTTTTCAGACACTCCTTGTTTTCAGTGACCTTCACAGTTTTGAGGAGTAAGGTGTTTTGCAGATCGTCCCTCAGTTGGGATTGGCCTGATGTTTTTCTCATGATTGCACAGGGGTTATGGGTTTGGGAAGGAGGATCACAGAGGGAGTGTCATTTCCATCTCCTCATGCCCAGGGTACACAATGATTTATCACTGTTGTCGTTCACCTTGGTCCCCTGGCTGAATCAGGCTTGTCAGGCTTCTCCGCTGTGAAGTTACCCAGTGCCCCCCACACTCCCACCACAAGCTGCAGTCTCTGGAAGGAGATCACCACGTGCAGCCCACACCCAAGGAGCGCGGAGTCACACTCCAGCTCCTCGAGAGTAAAGCGTCCACATCAAGTGCCTCCATCCCCCAGCTGCTGTGAGCTTTGGCTGCTAGCTGCTCGCAGCTGCTCCCCCTTTCCAGAAAGTCAGCCCCTGGAGGACCAGAAAGGGAACACCATTCTCCACGAGCATCCCACAGTCAGTGACTGGCTGACATAGGTGGACAAAAGCCCAATCCTGTTACCTCAGTTCAGAGAACAACTCCCTGGGACACTTCATACCCCAGAGGCCCCCATGCGTTATGCCAAGACGAGAGACCACTTGCCCACTCGTCCTTCTTCCCTTCCCTCTTCTGCTATCCTTACTCCCTCATAGTTTAGCAGTCCCTCGGTAAAATACATGTACCTGAATCCTTGATCAGAACTGATCTCCAGGGAAACCAAACCTAAGGCATCTGACAAACAAGAGTGGTCCCGGGGAAAAATGAGAGTCCGATGTTGCATCATTGGCTGGTGGGCGTCAGAGCTCGTCTCTGATGTGTAGGCACAATGCAGTTGCCAAGAATTTTATGTGGGGTAAACTGAAACCGGCTATCAGTGGAAGGGATGCACCACCTGATACAGTATCTCTGGTGTTTAAGGGGTATGGGAGTAGGGGGAGGAAATATATAAGGACTGTTGAATTGAGTGTTTGTTGTTGCAAGCAACCTTGATTGATGCTTTGAGGAGAGAAAGTAACAGAGAGAAAATGAATTTTCAGTTTCCAGGAAAAAATAACCTTGAATGTAGCAGCAGGCATCCTGGGATTCCCATTCTATTCCCTGATGCTCTAGAAAGCTGCACCACCTCAGAGGGTTTCCCCAAATGATGCTCTGGTCTATCTAGGTATGACAGCAAAATTCTAGCTACTCAGCCAAACATAAGAGGAAATCAGACACACTGTTTTATTCATCCTTATGAATCTAAGAAAACAGGAGACAGAGGAATCTTAGACTTTACAGCATGGGGGTTTTGTTAGAAAGATGGTTCCTTTGTCATGGGGCTTACATCTTTTCCCAATTCAATTAATTGGAATCTCACAGAAAAGCAAATGCTGCAAAATAAAAGACTCAAACATCTGGGACCCCAAGCACCATCCAGTGGAAAACACTAATATGATGCAGTTTCACAGCTTGTGGATGGGAATATTAAGAGCCTTTATTTCTAAGAACCACTGCTCAGAGAGTGTGAGGCTTTTTTTAACAGCTAGTACACAAGGCAGGTTTAGATGGTGATTTTTCTCAGAATGCAATTTAGTGAGGCATCTCCAATGCATGCATGCAATCAAAATGTACTAACTGAATGTCTCTTTGGGGCTAGCCATGGTGTTAGGGTATAATGGAACACACACAAAGAAGACACAAGTCACTTCTGGCCTCACAGAGCTTGGGGTCTAACTCCTTTTCAAAAACTCCTGGCCCAGAAGGAGAGAATCACAGAGAGAAGGTAACCCCGACAAGACATGTGACTGCTGGTCAAGGGACACAACCAGACTGAGGCCCCTGCACCCTCTTTGTTCCCTCTTGGGGGTTTCCATGGCCAGCCAGAGTCCCGAGGACCGAGGAGCCCTGCTGATAGAGTCCATGCACATGAGCCGCTGAGGGCGCTGGGCAGAGGAAAGCAGAGAAGACCTGGAGGCACAATGGGAGGAGACACTCAGCCCAGTACTGACCCAGTGAGATGAATAACTGCTGCCTCAGCAAACTAACTAAACTAACTAACTAAACTCAGCAAACTAACCCTCTGGGTGGCTCCCTTCAGCCTCCAGGACACTCATGGTATCATTTATATATAATTTTTCTTTCATTTAATCCTGGATCAAATAATCTTCTCCAGTCTCTATGACCAGTCTTATCTTCCCATATAGGAACTTCTTGTCTTCCTATAAAGCTTCTGGATGTGTAGGGCTTCCACCGCCCTTCTCTTTCTATATGACCTAGTTCTTTGGAGCAAATTATTCCCTTTGAGAACTTTGCAATTCCTAAAAAGATCATATTTAGCCTACTGGTATGAAAATACTGATGGAGATAACACCTGTAAAATCCTAATCTGACTGCCAATTTGTGTTCAGAGCCACTTTCAAATGAGAGTTCATGAGATCGCGGAAGAAAATGCAATCTGCAAAATGGTAAATACATGCCTAAGGGACAATGATGTATGATCAGAATTGTTACTACTAAACACTCACTCAGTACCAGTGAGAAGATTTTATAGGAAAGGATGACCTTGAGAGTAGTGCAGCCTAAACTGAGGGAGGATGCTAACAATGTTTTAAAAAATGGTAACATTGGTACATATCGTTTTTCAAGTGTCTACCAAGTGCCTGATATTATACTCAGCCCTTCATATGTACCAATCTCATTTAAAATGTCATCGATCTGATTAATATTAATTTTACACACTTCTCATTTAATACTCAAATTGATCTAGTTAAACAGAATTTTTACTTCATACAGCTTATCTCACTCAATACTTAAATTGATATTGTTATTCCAGCATGTTCATACATATTACTATATATATTGTATACACTTAATCTCATTTAATACTTAAGTAGATATTATCTCAGCATTTTTACACATATAATTTTACACATTTTTATAACTTTTATTATCTCACTTGATACGGAAATTGATAGTATCACTCCAGTTTTACAGCACAAGGTACTGCTGCCCAAGGAGTGTGAGATATTGCTGAGAACCACAATGCTGATTAGTTCTGGAGCAAGGCTGATGAGCAGGCCTGACCCATCCCAGTACTCTTTCCCTAATAAGCTAGGTCTCTGGCCCAGGCAAGGCTCCGTGCTATTTCTGTGTGCACTTTCTGCATTTGATTTTCACAACAACTCTATGAGGTGGGTTCTATTTTCAATTCCTATTTTGCAGAGCTCAAAAATGGCACCCAGACAAGTTATAGTAATTAAGGGAGACTTGTACTATCCAGACATCTGCTGGGAATCTGACTAAAAATAGATGGCCTGGTGTGAGTTACTACGGTTTCATTCTTTCAGTGTTGATGAAGCAATGGGGTGACCTGTGACTGAGGACTTAGCTTTGGGTTAAGGAAGAAAGAGAAGTGAGTAATGAGGAGGTGGCAGAAGGCCACAGGAAAGTAACTGTTTTCTTAAAATTCTTGGCCATCCAGAAAGAGAAAAACCAGCGCTGGCAGGTACAAACTTTGGATTCTTAGTAGCAGATTTTTTATTTTTAACTTGATATATCAGAGTTCTATGGTTGTAAGTGACAGAAAGTGACTCTGGCTACTTGAAAAAAGAACAACAATAGCTACAAGGAAGATAAAAAGTATAGCTGTCCATCTTATACAGAGAAAACACAAGCGTGGGATTTTGTAGGCTTAACAGTTACATGACTTAAAATGGATGGAAGATTCTAAAAAATGACTGTAAAGATGAAATCCCAAATTGCTCCAGTGAGAAGGAATGGGGGTGAAGTCAGCAAGGCAACACGAGCTCTCTGAAGGCATCGTGCTTTGAGAGGCTCAGTAACCAAAGGCAGAGCATGTGATCAGAGAGACAGAGATGTGACATCCCATTGACCTAGAGGAATGTAAGTCTTGGGGGAAAGAAAAAGGCCAAAATTAATGCAAGCAACAGCCAAAGAAAAAAGACCAAGGGTGCACAGCACATTGCCCGGGGAGCACTAACAAGGGACCTTGATTATCACAAGTTTGGCTTCTGGAGTCTGATGTAGCTGAGTTTGCGTCTTTAATGAAGTGACCTTTGATAGGTCTTCTTCCGGATGGAGCTAACATTTCTTTTTTCTTCAAGTCTTGGCTTACATCATCACCTTCTCACTGAGGCTATCCTGACTACTCTAAATCCTCTCCCTCGTACTCCCAGCTCCCAGACTTTTAATCTCGCTTTTTCTGTCTCACCCTTTCCTTTTCCACAGGACTTATTATCTTTGACCATACTCAATAAGTTTATTATTATTAGCAGAGTGTATAGTTTATTGTGCATCCCAACCCACCACATACACCAGGGTTAAGGTGTTTGCTGATTTTGTCCAAAGAAAAATCCCAACTCTCTAGAACAGTACCTGGCACATTGTAGGGCTTCATAAATATGTATTGAATGAATGAATGACATTCCTTAACCCTCTGTCTTGTTTGTAAAATGGGGACAATGTTTACTGTGTTTTATGGAGATTAAATGAGAAAAGGCATGTAAAAAACACCCAGCACAGAGACTGGCAAAAAATACTTAATAGATGTAGGCAGTTACAGTGATTTTTATTTTCTCGTTTGATCTTCATGTTAATGCTGAAAAATAACATCTTGCAGATGAGGAAAATATAGTTCATTGAGATAAAACCAGTTGTTACCTTGATCTAACATCACAGAGGCTTCATTTGTGGGAATGTATAAAGAGAAGAAGCCTAGAAGAGAGGGAAAGGAAATCACACTCCATTTTTTCTACCAAACGATGGTTAGCCCCAGACTCATGAGCCCAGAGACAGAATTCTAAAAACAGTGATCCAATACATGTTTAGTGAGCATTTTACTTCCTAATGTGGTGATCACTAGAAATCATGTTGGTTCATTAGGAGGTATTTGTACTACATTAAGTGCATTGCCTTCCCTGATAATGTTGCTGTGACAATAAAGGAAAGCTGTAGGCAAAGCGCAGTGTATTTTGATTTCAACAGAGTATGCAAAAAGTTCCCCCTTAGACTTTATGCATAAGACAGTAGAATGTGCGTTCATGTGGATTTATCACCTAGACCAAAGATCAATAAACTTTTTCTGTAAATAGGCAGACAGTATGTATGTCAAACTTTGCTGACCATATTGTCTCTGTCGTAACTACTCAATTTTGCCATTGCAATGTGAGAAAAATAGACAGCCATAGACACCATGTAAACAAATAAGAGTGGCTGTGTTCCAATAAAACTTTATTTACAAAAGCAAGCTGCTGGCTGGATCTGGCCCTTGGCTATAGTTTGCCAACCCCTGGCCTAGATGGTTGAATGACTGTAACCCTAATGTGCCATGGGCTGAACTGGCCAAGAGTTTCTATGTCGATCATGTGAGAATAGGCTGACTACATTTATGAGTGATACAGAGCTAGGAGAAATATTCAACATGATGGATGACAAAGTCACAATTTTAAATTAGGCTGAGACACCAAAACAACCAGTCCAAATTAATGTGATGTAAGTTAATGCCTAAAAGTATACTGTTCTTTGATTAACAAAACATCATGAATAATGAAACTAAGCTACATTCTATCAACACAACGAAGGGAGAAAACTGGGTTTGGCTGTAATTGCTCAAAAATGACTGGGGGCTGGTCAGCGACTTCACTTGTTATTCGTTCACTCACTTCTGCAGTTTTCAGCAGTAAGTCCCAGTTGCTTTCGAGGCCCTATATATAGTGCTGAAGTGATTTTGATGATAAATAAAATAGCCTCAGTCCTTAAAGACATGTGATATAAGCTCTTAGACAAGGAAGATGTCCCTTTATTCATTCACTTATTCATTCATTCAGTTATTTGTTTTTTCAACAACTAAATATTGCAGCCAACATCATGGCAAGGCCAGATCAGGGTATAAGGATGACAAAGGCAAATGAGATTTAGTCTTTGCCTTTAAGGAACTCTGGTTATAATTTTGGAGATACATTCTATGTGAACAGATCAACAACAATACAGCATGGTATATGCCATTTCAGAAATATGAACTGTATGTGTGAGAGCAGAGAAAATGAAACAGCTAACTCACTCTAGATGATTCCATGACACCCTAACATTTGAGCTGTTTCTACAAAGTGGATTAGAAGTTTTACTATCAGATATGTTGATATCTTGTTTAATGTCTGAAGGATTTTTGTGCCTGGTTACAAATAACCACACATACTGTGTTTTGCTTTGATGTTCCATTTACTAAAATCATCTGTTGGATCCTAGGTAAGTTTTTCAGAAACACTCTTTTGGTAATGTAAATGTTGCTTACAAATTTTTACTAACCTCCAGCAAAGAAATTAAACCTCAATGACAAGCGTAGTCTTAGTTGGGTTTTCTGCAGAAACACTCCCTGATTAGGGTTTAAGTGTGCACAGTGCGTTTGGGAGCTGCAGGGACCCAGGAGCAGGGGAACTGGAGACTCAGTCCCAGTAAGGAGAGTCAGCCAGAACAGATACGTTGTCAAGCCAGCTACTACAGCTAGTGACCGAAACTCGTCACATGAGGAGGCTCTGGGGATGAGGCAAATCCACGCCTGGAAACAATCACGGCCAGGAGCAAGGGAACCGAGGTATCTATAATCCCACACCTGTCAGTCACCGGGTAGGGGCTGTTGCAGGATAGTGACAGGCACAATGAATTCCAGGCACTTGCAGTCCACCCTGTGCACACAAGAGCGTGGGTTCTGGAAGCCTGTGGACAGCCCCGTGACAAAGATGTGGTGCAGTCTATCAGGAGTTGGGCTGGAGGGCGTGAAAACGGGGTTATGAGGGCACAAGGGTGCCCCGAGCAGGACCTGCTGCATGCACTGTGTGTGAGCCTTGGGAACATCTGACGCCTTCAAGAGCAGGTGAGATACACAGACACAGAAAGCTTACAAATGTACCAAAGCCTGTTCTCAAACAGCAGCACCACGCATTCCATTCACTGCTTCATTGTATCTGTCCTTGTAGGTGTAACAGTATCAGGGTATCTCCATGCAGCTTTTATTTCTTCTAGGGTTTTCACTGTAACATTTGGACAGCTTTCCTGGTTGTATTCATTACGCTGTTCCCAAAGTAAAAGGAGAACTTCTCAGGCCACTTGAAGTTAAAGATCACCTAAAGCAACGCAAGCCTGGTCATAAGACTGAGTAAAGCCCATTCACTATATCCTCGAGATAGAACTTTCTGGACTCACACTTTCACACGGACTTTACTTTTTGGCAATTTATGGATAGCTTCACAAACTGTATGCTGAATGTCATGTTTGGCTAGTGTTACACCTCTTTGCCGGGCTTCCCTGTTGGCTCAGCAGTAAAGAACACACCCGCCAATGCAGGAGACATGGGTTCGATCCCTGGGTCAGGAAGATCCCCTGGAGAAGGAAATAGCAACCCACTCCAGTATTCTTGCCTGGGAAATCCCATGGATAGAGGAGCCTGGTGGGCTATAGTCCATGGGGTCGCAAAAGAGTTGGACATGAACTTAGTGACTAAACAACAACAACAACACACCTCTTTTGCCTCTTATGCTGTCACTGTAATTTACTGATCTTCTCTGTTAGCATTATTAAAAAGGTACAAGTTTCTGTTTTATTGTAATTTCTACAGTTTTCTAGAGGTTTCATCTCCTAGGAGATGAGCAATTGGGTCTGTGTACTTAGCACAACTCTCAAGGACATTGGGCTAATTAATCATTTTGAAACACTAACTTGAACCCTCCTTCTATCTGGCCATTATGCATGGCCATCAGTACTGATTTGTCTTGCCTACGCTTTGAACATAATATACTTTGTTATTTTTGGAATTACTTGACTTATGCATGCTTGTCTAGTTTATTCTTTCTTAATTGCACTAATAGAAGCAAGTATAGATTTCTATCTCATATACAGACAAATATTTGATCAAAGAATATAAAAATATTTGCTTCTTTGGGAAATGGCATGTTTTGTGACAAAAGCACAGATGAAGGAGCCAAATGACCTGGATTCAAATGTGGAGTCGTTTCCCCCCACCCCCCACCCCCCCCACCGCCAGGAGCTGTGTAACCTTGGAGAGGTCACTTAACCTCTTGGTGCTGGGCAAAGGTGTATCAGTTACTGCCACTGGTGAGCAATTTTTAGTAATGGCAGACCTATGTTATTTTTAAATTGTTAGTTCACACTTATATTCCTACTATAACAAATTTTGCTTGCAATATCCCACTTTTTAGCAAGTGTGGGTTTCTTGAGTACTC